>NC_142959.1:8750000-10000000 GCF_039701765.1 Tetranychus urticae
AGTTTATCAATTTCAGGTTTACTCTTGTAACTTTTCATGTATCGTCATCATTTCGATTCTTGTATCCGTTTTTCATTTCAATTTCCTTTCACTCTTTTTGTATCAATAATTCACTTTCTTCGTCTCATTAGTCTTTTGAATATTCACCCGTGATTAAACACCAAATGAGGGAAAATTTTAGACTTCTTATCTGGTCAGATTTTCCAAATAACTCACATTTTTCCATCTTTCATAATTCTTCTCTCTTTTTCTCAATTTATTTTCGACTCTGAAAAGATATGAATTTGCTTGATAACAATGATATAAACATGATTCCGTTTGGCATTCCACATGAATTATCTGCAAGTTACTTGGAAATTCTAGTCTTTACATTGTTACTTTTACAACGACTTTAGACTTTGCATTCAAAACTGAAACTTTCAAAGTCGAGACTCTTTTCTCAACAATAACAATAACTTGAAAAGCTTCACTTTTCATCACAGTTTTCGTGATAAAATTCAATCTTCAATCGAGTTCTTCCATCTCATCTCCTAACACCTTACGAAAAGTTTATTAGAAAGAAATCAAAACCAACAGAATCGAACAAAAACGAAGCAAAATTTTCGATTGAACATAAAGAGTTTCAACTAACAGTTATCTTTGTTTCAGAATTGACAAAATCAAAAAAGTCTAAAGAAATCGTTGAACCCATAAAACCAGTAACTAAAAGTTGTACAAAAAGTGACTTGCAGTTGACTTTGACATGAGCATCAAGCTGTGATCAGAAGCTAAATTCAAGGCAAAATTATCACAAAAACTTTTCTCAAACGTCCAGACATCTAAATTGACCAAAAAACGAAACATTTACATTGATTTTGTGATATCATTGAGTGAACAAAAGAGCTCTAATACCTGCTTATCCGAGATTTGTGATAATCTGACCATTGATTTGATAAAAACTGTCTTTTCAGTTATCATGAGGTGTCAGTAAGTCACTTTGTCATAAATGGACAATCAATCAAACAGCAAAAAACCACAATTTCTAATCTGATTAACTTGACCTTTCAATTTGACTGAAAACTCGAAGACGATTAAACCTTTGAAATCATTGTAATCCAAATAAAATGTAAAATCAATAGAATGGTGAAAAAGCATTAAAAAGCAATTTTAAAGGTTAGTTGAGTTGCCAGGTTGATGCCAATGTGAATCAAATCATGTTTAAATAATCAGTTTCCATCAATTATTGTTAAACATGATTATCCATTTGCAACTGATTAAAGGTAAATAATAGTTTGAAACAAAATGATGATGATTATGTAAACACGAATTTTGATGAAAGAAGAAAGTTTCAAGTTAATTATCATGAAAGTTTGTCAATGAACAAGCAATGTCAATGAAACATTGAACAACTGCAGGTTTGCATGTTTAAAGTTCATCAACATTTTTCCCTTCAAGAAAACATTTCATTTCTGGGTGAAGAAGAAAAAAAAACGCTAAACATTCAACTGTAACTGTTCAATGTTTAATATCATTTTGCATTTGCCTGTCAACACAAAGAAAAACAATCATTTTTATTAATTTACTTTCATTGAATTGTGGAAAAGATGAAATTGAAACTGTCCAAAAAATGAGGTCAATCTTTTTCATCTCGATTTCCATTCGAGTTTTCATCATCTTTCACCAAAGGTTCTTCCATTGACTTGCGTTGATTGATGGTGAACCCTCAATGAACCAAACACACAGAACTGTTTTGTTTCATCATTAATATGATCATCAGAAACAGAATCATTTATTTCCTGAGTTACGAATCTCAGTTTATCTTATTGTTCATGCTTGTCCATCAACACAATATTATTGCATTTATGAAGAGAGGAGAAAAAGTTTTTCCCATTTACATAGATAATCATTTAACAGGTTAGTCTCATCATCTGTTGCTTCAGTAACAAGCAAAAAGTGCAAAATTTTGTACATCAGGTTATTAGCCTTTTGTCGAGTTTGACAGATCAATATTATAGTTATTTACGATTAACAATCGTTTTCACGTTTCACGAATATAAGTAAATATTTAAGAGCATCATAATATTTACAGAAACAGATAGACTCTTGTTCATCGTTTTGTGTCTTCATTGAAAATGAGAAAAGTGTAAACAAATCGATAATGGCTTTTCCTAATGACATTCCAATTCTTAGACACACAACCAGAAATGTTTTTTTTACTCAATCCATCTTTCTTTTGCTTGTTATTGTTGCACTTGCTAACCGTTGGTTAACTGATAGTTGATGGTGTTAGCTGTTGAAATGGCAATCCTTGAAATCAGCTCTTCAATCTTTACACGTTAAATAAACACCAATTTGACAAGCTGCTAATTGAACAGCAAATTAGTTTTTTCAATATTTTCCAATCATCTCAACAGTTCCATTGCACTCTGGACACGAGTCAATATATCAACCAATCAACAATTACATATGAAAACATTTAAAAATAAGATAAAAATGCAAACAATTCAAGATCGAACTGAAAATTGACTTGGAAAAGTAACCTTTAGATGAAGGTAAATGGGAAAATTTTTCTTTCGATTGAGGATTTTTCTCATTGAATTATGAAATGAAACATTTTTAGTGTTTTCACAATTTAAGTCAATAGATTCTGATTGTATCTTCAACTTTTTGAAATAAAGTTAAACTGACAAAACACGATTAGTAAGGAATTGGAAAGATCAATGTAAATGTCTTGACGTTACTTTTAAATCTATTTTAAGGCGATCCCAGTTGATTTGCAATTTGGTAAAAAATGTACAATGAATATTAACTGTAAATCAGACTGACAAGAGTGAATCTGGTTTTGTCCACTTTCACTTAACTAAAGACTTGACAAGATTAGAAGAGAATCAGGAAAAGTTTAGTCACTTGATGTAAATTGAAGGATAATTATAAAGCAAAGGACAAAGATCATTGATTTAACTGTAAACTACATCAAATGTAATTAAGTTAATGGCAAAGGCAATGTCAAGTAGAAGGCAATTAATAATGATTACTGAAGTTACTTTCATTGAACAATAAAAACCATACGAGAGAAAAGAAACTTTTTACCAAAAAAAAACAAATAAAATTAAAAAACAATTTCCAACCAAATAACGGTAAAAACTGATGAAAAACCTTAATCAATTGACAATCAAACTTGAAACTTGACTTTCAAATGGCATTTCCATCTAAACATTAAACACATTTTTACAAACCAAACATCAAACCAGTTTACATAATTGATAAGAAAATGACCTTTTCTAATCAAATTGACCAACCATGGAAATCCTTTTTTTCGATACTTTATTCAAAGATTTCAATTGTTATCTTAATTTTGGTTCAACTTAATGTCTTTATCTGTTTCTTGTCACTTTTATGTCGTCCATATGTTTGAGTCCAAAAGCTTGTCTATTGATGTTTCCTATTTGGTCAGCTGCTTTATCACTGTCATTTCAATTGGTTTGTAAACATTTATCTGTTATATTTATTTGTTTAAAAAATAAAATGTTTACCTTTTAAACAGTGAACTGCATTTAATAACAATTCAACATGAAAAAGTGTATTCTTAAATAATGAAAGATAATTTAATTTGATGAATCTCTTTGAAAATTGTATCAATGGTTCAAGAGTCTAAAGGTATTTATAATCATTAAAGTCTACTTGAACAGTTAGCTTTTCATATGTCATTGATTACAAGTTTAACACCTAAAAAAAGGAAATGATGCTTTTCCATGAAAATTTGAGAAAATGTCAGATGATAAAAAATTGCCTTTCAAGTTTGCTTCAACTTGTTCAATAAAAGGTTGATAAATTATCATGAAAACCTTTATAGTTGCAAGTCAATTTGACGATTCTAATTGCAAAATTTGATTGTTCTGTTAATTAATTTCCCCTGTCAACCTTCAAGTGCAATCAACTTCTCAACTAAACACACTTAATCATTGTCGCTAAGAAGAGGAACAAGTTTGCGAAATGTTTATCAATTTCATGATAATCACTTTTCCATTTCCAATGGATCTTCATAATCATAATTTATACCTTTTTTCAGTCAATTCATTCAATCCATTCATGAAAGATTAAAAGACTAAACAATGTCAAATGATTCTGCAAAATGTAATTGTTTTTGTTTCATCAAATTAAAGGTGAATTATTCAGTTCTTTTCCGATTAGATTTGCTTGAATCCAGTTTTGTCATTTCATGAAATTCTTGATTGCAACAAAGTCTCTAGATTAGCTAATCAAGACTTTAATATCGAAGGGGATTCGATGGTTAGCTTCATAGTCCATTGATTTGCAATTATCTGTAAATTCATTTTTGGCTTGTTCGAGTTGATGCCTTTTACCTTTAATGTTGTGCTCTTTTGCTGTTGTTTCACTGTCAACCAATGTTACTTCCCATCTGTCGGGGAACAAGGCCGATGAACGCCCCTCTTGCCCATGTTTCCGTTGCAAGCTGTAACCACATAACCACAACTTTGTTGGAACAGCAAATGTTATTCATCAATTTTGTGCTCACACCTTTTCCTTATCAACATACGGTTGACATTGATGCTTCCATTAATCCATGTAAATGGGAAAAGTGGGAAATCGAGAGAGCAAAATCAATTTCATTAATTAGAGTTGCACATTATCTTCAATCATTGATTTAAATTGATTACAAACACTAACAAGTAATTAAATATTTATATCACCTTTACATTGATCAAATATTTGGTTGAACAAGACTAAAAATAGCATTTCCAAGAGCATTATTAATTAACTCATTTTGTGTAAACTGATTAGCCAAGTTGAACTTGCAAAATGTCTGAGCAATTGATGAACAATTTTCATATCGACTCGGAATTACAGTTGAAACTTGAATCAGTTTTTCATTCAATTCTTTTGATAATGTCTTTAACCTTTTCAGGTTTGATTTTAATTTAGTTTCTTCATTTAATATTGGAAAATGTTTTGACGCTTTTTCCATGTAAAAATTGAGTTTGAAAGTTGATTACTCGATAATCGAGATTGAACAAATTCCTTTGGTTATTACATGATTTAAACAGCTTCTCATGAGACAGATAAACTTTGAGGTTTTTGTAACGAATCAAAGATCTTTTCTTTTCTTCCCTGAATTGAATCACTGATTCAACCATGAACACACATAATGTAGATGATATTGTAAGGAGTGAAAGATGATGATGGTGACTCTGATGATGAAGAGAAAAGAAAAGCGTGAGAAGAGAAAAGAAAGTTGAATGGATGATAAAAACCAATAGTAACAATAATTCATGCTGAGTAAGAGTAAAAATCTTTCAAATGGTTGACTCTTCTCGACTATCTGACTCGACTAACCATACTTTTAACAATCAATGAAACAATCAATCATAACCATGTTTTTTCTTTGTTTTTGTTTCTTTTTTGTCTCTCTCCTCAAATTACAAGTCTAGATTTAAACAAGCGTAAAAGTCACTAACAATTATCATCATTAAATCAGTGAATCCATAATCATGTACTTTTGTCACAAAACGCAATCATCTGAGATCGATTTACAAATCATGATGAAAATTCCAAAATTCAATTTTTACGTTTTCTAAACCTTTCATTTCCAAAGACTTATTCATCAACAAAATGAAACATTTATACCAAATGGTACTTTTGGAATCAACATCAGTCCAACAAAGATAAATAGATTTCGATGTTTAATCAAGAAAATGTTCAAAGTTTAAACTTCGAAATTCGAGTTTGGAAATTCCAAGTTTAGCAGTTTCTGCATTTGAATTCAGCTTTGAACTATCGACCATTTGTTCAGACTGAAGTGTGCGAAATTGATTTTCGTAAACTTGGACTTTTAGGATTTAACCTTTTTCTTGCAACTTGTTCATAAACTCAATTGTCTTAATCATTATGTTCAGCACGAAAGTCAACCATGTAAGAGCGAATAGTTTTGTTCATAGTTACATGATTTTTTCTTCGGTGAAATTCAATATTTTTCACATTTCCATTGCACTAAATAAAATGAACTTTTCTTTTTGCAATTTAAGTTTTTAAAATTCTGCTGAAGATTCTTCAAGATTTACTGTGATCATGTAATTCATCAAATGGCTTGTTACAACAGAATTTTTTTGTTTCTGCCAAATCAGTTGAACAAGATTTCTCGTCTAATCTCTCATGAGTTTCAGTCTAAATCACAATTCTTTATCCACTTTCTTGGCTCTTTTATCCTCCAATGGCAACACTGATTATTAGCTTTTATTGAAATAATTTGCTTGATTAACATTCTTCACCAGTTTCATCCATTTCCATGAACCATTTTACTCGGCATTTTCCGACAAAAATCCTTCAAATCCAAACATGATCTGTAAGTTTGCCATTTCCGGAGGTTAAGTAACAGATAAACCGTTTATTCTGATTAACAGAAAAGTTAAATGTTTTCATTGGGAAACAAATATTCAGCTAAATCGATTGAATGGCGAAAAAAAGAAGAATCTTTTTTTTCTTCTTCTTTTTACACAAAGAAAGTGCAGAATGAGCATTTTCACGTAAACAGAATCAATTCAATCTCGATAAAGTGATCTTTTCATTATTGCTAGTTTTCATGATTCACTCGATAGTTTTGCCTTTAATCAGCAAAAGTTTGAATATAAATCTGAATTACATTATGAATAACTAAACTGAGAGCAAGAAGTTTTCATGATAAATTATAAGGAACATGACACTTACCTTTTTGTTATTCCAGCAACTTTCTTCAACCGAATTCCAGATAACATAATTAACAATTTTACTCTAAAAAGTCATCTACGTGATCATTATTATCAATGAATTCATCTGAATGTAAATTCCTTCCTTCATTTAATAACATTACATATAATATTCATTCCCAGTGAAGAAGAAAAAAGTTGAAAAAAAACAAATTTTGTTCACTTTTTTGCACAACCTCAATGTTAATAATGAAAATAATATTTACTCGAAGAAAAAAAACAGAGAAGAACTTTTTTCTTCATGGAAAAAGATCAATGAAAACTAATAAGCCATCTGAGTAAATAAGAAACATTACTTCTGATAAGCTTCAAGTATTCTTATCTGAATAGAGCAATATTTTGTTTCCAAGTTATTACAATTTTCTCATCGTTTTCATATTGATTGCTTTGGATAATGCGCTTGAAAAGGAGAAGAACTAAAAAAATATTGTTCTCAACTATCTGTTGAAGTTCTCAATGAAACATGCAGAACTTTGAATATCCACAGAATTGCGATTCCTTGGAGATTTGACCAATTTTCACATTCAAATGTAAATAATTTCAAATGTCGACTGAATATTGTTTCTTCACTCCCAGCAACTAATCATCATTATCAATTTTTGCTTGAAATTTCGATTAAATTTTCTTCTTTCCAGGAACTAAACTGAAAAGCTCTGCTTGATGGCTTCATGAAATGCTGTAAAAGTACAAATGCCAATATTCATCAGTCTTTATTAAACTTTTAATTAACCGAAGAAAATAATTTCTCGATGAAATTGATTAACTTGCAGAGCTTTTAAACAATGTAATCCCAAGCTTAAGGTTAATTGTATCATATTTCATGAAGAAGAAGAAAAAAATGAAACAAAAAATTCTTAATTTCATTTATTAAAGATTCCAAAAGAACAACAGTTTTTTTCTTTATTCTGTAATATTAACAGGTAACTCAGGGAAGCTCAAACGACTAACTAATTTGAGAAGAGCTTTTAGCAACTTTTTTCTTCCTCAAAACTCATTATCATGGATTCATCGTGCATTGAATACATATCATGGAACATAACGAACATTGAAAAGTGGAAAAAAAACATTTACCTTGTAATTTTTGCCTTTAAACTGTTTTAAATTATTCCATGATAATTTGACTCATTTCAATCTTTTGTTGAAATAATAATCTTAATAATCTGTTCAATTTTTCTTCTTAATGAAATTCTTGGACTATAAATGCTGGAATATCGAGTTGTTTGAATTATCATTTTTGTTCTTTTGGAACAACTTGCAATTCTGCTTCTCAATTCAATTGGTAAAGTTTGGGTGAAATGGAAATTGGTTTAGATAACTTTGAAGATGTTTTTTTCCTTCTTCTCAAAGTTAATAAAGAAATGCTTTTTGATAAGCACTCGAGGCTCAAAGTCACAATATCTTTTGTAAACAACATCATCAATTTGAAATGATGTTTATAAAAATAACTTTTACTCTCATATATTTCAACTTAAACTGTTTTAATACTTTTTTTAGCTCTTAACCAATCGCTTATTTTTCATTTTATCATTTTTTTCTGCACTTTTTCCTCTTATCCAGAGTCAATAATCGTCAGTGAATGTCATATTTAAATGCTTTGCATTCTTGCTCAAGTTTCAAGTATTGATAATTGCAATACTGACCATGGAAAATGGATCATTGAAGAAATAATTTATCAACTCAGTTTGAACATTCAATATTGCATGTGCATTTTTTAACCGAAAAAACTTTGTAAAAGTTGAATGAAATAGGTTCATGGTAACGAAAAAAATATTTTATCTCTGGTTAGTTTGATGCTGCTTTTTATTCGCGTTTGTTTCAAGTTACTTTCAAGTTTGGCGCTCTTTGAAATTGACAGTCAAAGTTGACCTGAAGTTACAATTATCTGAATATGCTTGTGTTACAGTAAATATGATCGTTTGATAATCATGAATCAAAGGTCGTCAATGATGAAGTTCGAGGTATAAAATTTCAACTTTTGTCGACCTTTTATTCATATATTTTGAGTTTATCATTTAGACTTGAGGTCTTTTGGTTCAGCTTTTGGGTCTTTACCGATGTAGTTTGACATGAGCATGAAACTAGACATTTCTTGTAGATAATCAATTTTGAATATAATTCTGTGGAATAGGATTAACTCAATTAGTCTGAGAAAAGGATTTGTATTTGATTTATATAAAGTTTAGGGAAAAGTGATTAGGTTTATCTGACAATTCTCATGTCGAAATCAAGACTACTTAAACAGAATTAATGTCAAATGAATTAACGCTGAGTACTTGGATGAATGTAACGAAAAAATTGAAAGGGAAATAATTTTCAGGTCATTTCGAATCAAGCAAGTTCATCCCAATATGTAACAATTTATTGCGCAGAGATGCAAAACCTTATAAACAGTTATCGTTCATCAAACCAAGTTTCAAGAGCGATAAATAGTGAAAATGGAAAGTGAACCATTGGAATATGGAATTTGAAGACAGCAGAATTTTAAAAAATAATCTTTGAGCATTGACTTTAAAGAGAATCATAAATGTTCTTTATAGATTGCAAGCTGTTCAGTTACTTTTCATGTTATACCACGATTTTGAATGGAAACTGATAACTAATGTAACTCTTTGTTTGATTTGATTCATTGATGTAGAGAAATGTTGAGGAAAGTTTCAACTTATTGTTAAGCCAAGTAAGAAACTGGTCAGTTGATTAAAGTTGATTTAATTTATCACTTAACAATACCTACAACCCTTCGATTCAGGGTTACATCAAAATCAAATTACTAAAAATAAGTAAGAATGAAAATCAAGTTAAACTTGATAAACTTTTTTCCAGTTTCAACGGTTGGTTACACTTGAAGCCACACAACCAAATGCTACTAACCATTGAATCATTTTCGTGGTTCCTCCATCAAACCCTAAATTTGCAATCAAACCAAATGCAGCACCAAAACCCACTTAAGCTGAAAAAAGTACATTTCTTTTAATTACTTCAATCAATAAAATGCAACCAAATGCTTGAACAATAATCACAACAAAGAATATTGAAATTATCTGTAAAACTAAAAATAAAAACTCGACTTTCGATTGAATTTTGATCTAAAATAATTTCTTTTTCTTCCTTAACCAGATATGATTGACTGTTTGAAAATAAAAAGTATTTATGTGCCCAAAGCGATAACAATCGGCGAATCAGCTTGGTTAAACTGTTCATATGAATTGGAAAATGATAATCTCTATTCAATAATATGGTTCAAGGCAAATCTTCATGATATTAATTTAAAAGACAAGAAACAGTTTTATCGTTATGTTCACAATCAGGATCCACCAGCAAGTACATATGAAACTCCTGGAGTTTATATTGATGTAAGTCTTGTTTTTTCTTGTTGTTTTCCGTCTCTTCATTACTTTCACCAAATCCATTAATGAAGGTATCATTAGTCCTATTACGAGGAAACATTATTATTACCATTTTATCATTATAATTGTTATAATTATCCTGTTATTATTACCATCATCATTAGCCAATTAACAGCTTATGTCCTATGTGTTTCAGCTTATTACACGCACAATAATGATGAATGATAATCAAACAGATAAAGTACGCCAAAGAGAGTAAAAAATATATTCACAAATAACAATTAACATTATTATCTTTTCCTTTGTTTGTTTAGGTCAGAGAAAGTTTATCAACTTAATTAACCTTACATTGTTCAATGATGAACAAAAAACAATAAAAAACTCGTTAATTCAACTCTTTTATTCCATTTTGTCATAATCAGAAAAAGTGTCTAAAATCAGTTTCATCACGGAACAATTTAACACTAAATTGAGTAAAAGTTTATCGTTCAAATTTGCAAATGAAAAGATTCAAAAATCATTAACAGATTTTTCCAAGTTTATCAAATCATGTTTCTAAAATCTGAAAATTCTTAAAATTGAACTTTTCTTAGCATCTAATTTGGTGAAAATAAGAGTTGAAATCAGTGAAAACAATTTAGAACTATTTAGCTCGTAAAAGTAAATAACTTTTTTGTCTAAAAGTTTTCAGCATTTAAAGTCAGAAATCATAATTCAGAAAGTTTGAAAATCTTTTGACTTTTCTTAAGCACACAACCCAAATTAGAGTAAAATCAGTCAGAACAATTTAGCACTAAAATAAGAAGAAGTTCAGAAAAAGAGAAATCAGAAAAGTTTCCAAAATCATCTTAAACTTACAGATTTTTGCAAATTTTTGTTAAATTTTATTCCAATATAAATATTGAAAATATTGAAATTTAACTTTTCTAAAGCATTCAATTCAGGTAAAAATAAGAGTTAAATCAGTAAGAGCTTTGCGAAGTGAATCATTTTATCATTGAAAGAAAAAGTGGATTGATAAGTTTTCTGAATCACCTTTGTTGATTTGCCGGTGAGTTCAAAAATCCCAAATTGAACTTTTCTTGAGCATTCAGGTGCGGATACGATTCGGTTTAGATTTAAAATACTTAAGCAAAGTTGAATTTTGATGAAAAACATTGACTAGTTTATCAAAGCATCAACAGTTTTAATTGACAGCAGAAGCAAGTTGAAACATTAAGTTTACAATCAGGTAATCAATCCAAATGGCTTCCTTTTTCATATTTAAATTGTAACATAAAGAAGGTGAGTTTTTTGCTTCTAAAAAAGGCTAAGATAATAAACCATTAGCTCATTTTATTATGGCAATAATAATAACAATCATTATTATGGTAAACTAATGATATATATTCACATTTTGTGCACAAGAAAATTATCTAAAGGTTACTGGGAGTGAAGATTATTTTATGCCAAACAAAATGGAATGCATGGTGAAAAAAAAGAGAAAAGTTTGCAAATTATTCTTCTCTAGTTCAACGAGAAATGCACAATAAAATGGTTTAAATGTTTTTTTCAAGTTGTCCAAGACTGGGAGTTGAAAAGTCTAAAGAGACTGAAGAGAACAATTTTGTTGCTGGAAAAAAGTGATTTATCGCAAAAGTAAACATAATAATAGACAAAGATTGACATTGAATAGTGATTAATGAACTTTTTGGGAAACGGGAAAACCAGATTTAAAGATGGACACAAGGTGAAAAGTGCTGAAGATGCACAAGTTATGAGGAAATGGTCAAAGAAAGTAAAGAAAGTAAAAAGTAATTTGTGTATGTGACAATCTATACAATATATAAAGTCAAACTATGAAATTTTTGCGGGAAGATTGTGACCAAACTAAAAGGATTCTAAAGAAAATTTTCACATCGAATGAAAGCCCTGATTGAACTTCAATTACGAAAAATAGTCAGAGCTTTCTCGGAATTCAGGTTACTGAGAAATCAGCGTTTAAACAGGGTGGGGGAAAAAATGCAGAATCCGTATCTTTTACTATTGACTTTGGGGGAAAAACTTTTTTTCATTCAGATTGATGGTTTATTGTTGGGCTAGGAGTTTATGTAAAACTGTCTTTCTAGCAAAGAGTAAGTTAAATATCTGGTGCTCTGTAACTGTGTAACTGTACAACTCTCAAGATCAACGAAAATTCTTTAGTTTTTCTCTTTGACAATGATTTTTCATCAACAGTTCGAGTCTTTAAATGTGGATTGAATTTATTGTATTCAGTGAAAAGAAATTTACGATCAGCCATGATCGGGGGCTCAGCTTGTAATATGTAATGTTTAATATAAAGAAGATGAGAAAAGAAATGACCTTTTCTTTTCTTCTTTTCTGGTCAACAGTAACAATGTTTCAAATGAAAAAAAAAACTGTTTGACTCAAGTGTAAAGGTAAAGAGCATTAACGTGACCATCAACAACATTTTGAATTATTGTACACAAAATGCAATTCATATTGAATATTTTTCCCTTTAAACGGCAAAACAAGTGGAACAAGTGAAAGCAAAGTAAATCACTATTATTCTTGTTTCTCATTTTCTCTCTTTTCGCCGTTTCTTTTTCCATTTTCATGATGACATGGTGACATTTGGAATTTATGATGGACAACCTTCGATTCGAATTTTGAACCAAAAGGAAACCAAATCAACTCGAGGAAGTGTTTATTTGTACAAAAGTGATCTTACCACTGAAGGAAAATACATCTGTGAAGTAATTGCCGATTCACCTTCATTTCAAACAGTTACTCGAACTGACGACATGAGAGTTCATTGTAAGTAAATTTTACTTTTAAATTCAGTCGATATTTCAGGTCCAGTTTAGAAGGTTATTTCAGTTGCACTTTTTGACGCTCTTCTTGCGATTCCAAATTGGTTACATCAATAACTTGTGATGGCCTTTTACTAAAGAGCAACTTGAATGCTGTAAATGCTCCTTGGTGTATTATTGATCTTCTTAAAGCTCATAAATTTCATGGTATTTATTCTTGTTATATTAATGGTGGAAACGATTAAACAATGAAATGTGAAAAGGTCAAGATCCCCATTAACTGTATTGTGTCTCATTACAAGTAATTGATGAATGTATGGTTTGTCCAACATTGCTCATTAATAATCACTTACCTTGTAAAACTCATTGCACTGAAAATCATTGCTAAGTTTTGTATAAATGATCAACATTGTGATAGACTTTTTTTTCAACAAATTGATGACAAAATGTATTTGCAATCGATTTCGTCCCTTGAGTTTCCGAATCAATTATCGGTGGTTTCATTTGCATATCAGTCAACATTCACAACAAATTTCATTCCAAATCCCAACGTCATTATATTCATCTCACTTTTGATTGCAAGTTTTATCCATTTTTAGGACAATCAAATGAGAAATAAATTAAGAATAATAAAAGAAAAATTACTAATCATTCGGAAAAAGTAAATTCCTCTTGAACTTTCTTTTTAATCGAGTTTCGGTGGATTGAGATCGATCTTGTGAAGGATTAAACTGAACTGAAATAGCATTTTATAATTGCCTGAAGAAATGAAAGGAAATTACTTGAAGTAGTTTAATTGAAAATAAATTGATTTTCCAGTTTCTCTTGACCGAAACGGTGAGATTGATACAGAAATTTTTATTGATAAAAAATGTGTATTCGAGATTAATCTCATTTTCTTCGAATCTATGAATCTTAATTAGCACCAATGAATCAAGCGAATTTGCTGACCAGAAGTTAGGCTTTGGTGAAAATATTAAATCACTGAAACTCTCAAGGATTAACAAAAGACCATCAAAAAGTGAAACGTCTTTTCTTTCTATTTCCGATTTTCTTACTTGCTCATTTCCTGAGAAGACAGTTTTCTCATCGTCAGATATCATCATTCAAAGTAAAGTTGCCATTCGATGAAAACATTTCATCAATCATAATCACCATCATTCCATCGATTATCAAAAAGAATTGAACCAATAGAATAATGAAAGGCGAAAAAATGACTAAAAATATCATCCCAATCATGTTACCTGAACTCAATCGAAGCTCTTTAAATATCTTAAAAATTGATATTCCAATTTGAAAACAAGTTTCGACCAAAACTCCAACAATTTTGAAAGAAAAACTTTAAATAACATTTTCTTTTAAAAAGTTTCAACAATTTTTCAGGATAAATGTTCAGTCATTCCAAGCTAATGTAAAATATTTTCTCAACTTTTTCCTGTACCTTTTACCTTTTCCATTGAACATTGAATAAAATGTTGACTTTAAAAAGATGTAAAGCTTTCCATTTACATGCTTTTTATTTAATTACCGCAACAAGAGATGAACCCAAAAGCTAGACTCTTCACTTGCTCAACATCAATTTTTTGTGTGATCTCGACAAATGTTTCCACATTTATATTTATTCATGTTCAACTTGCAACTGCATATTTATTGCAATTGAAACTTTCCATTTGAAACAGCCTCTTTCATCAACCTGACGATATGAAAATACATGTCTCCTCAGGGAAGTTTTATTAATGGTGAACATCATTATTTCATCCCATTTCTTGCTTCAACCAACATTCCCTTCAGAATGTTTCCTTTTGCTAATATTTCCTCGCCAAGAGTTTACTGTCTAACAAAGCTGCTCACCTATCATTTCTTTTGTTACTTTATCGGTTCAATTGCAGACCCAAAACCAGTTTCATACCATAAATACTCTCCATATCATATCATCACAGATAAAATGCATAATCATCCGTAATACAAGCATTTCCCTTGGACTCTAGTTGCACAGTGAATAGCATTTATGGAAAGCAAATAGAAGGAAAAATAAGAAGCAAAAGACTCAATAAATGGTAACATGATTCTTCTTCTGATTCATTCAGTCTGAATAATATGCATACTTGGAAGCAACAAGATGAAGAAGAAAAAAAACAAGATACAAACGCGAAACACAAAAAGAAACATTGATCGAGAAAACATTAAGACATTAGTTGATAAGCGAATAAGTATTATTAACAGCTAATCCACTTTGAAATACTTGGGTCAAGTACATCTTCATATTTACACTATTGATTACTCAATTTGTAATGGCAAATGACTTTTGTCGAGTTTATCATAAAAGTCGAGGAAGATGGTTATCTGGAAAAAAAGGGTGAAAATTTGGCGCCCAAAATTACGATTCTCTTTTTGATGATGAAAATCAAAGTAAATTGAACAAGAAAATTGAGTCTCGACTGGGAGGGAAAGGAAAAGATGAGGAATAATAAAATATACAGAATGCATTATAATGCATTATTGGGATCAAAGTTTTGTGTTGCCTGAATAATGGCTCCTTTGAGGAATACAACTCAATAGGCAGAAAGATATTTTTTTCAAAATAAAAGAAGAAAAGTGTATTATTATTATCATTATTATAGATTAGAGCGGAAAACGGAAGTAAAGAATGTCCTTTGCGAATAATCCATTCTTATTCCAATCACTTTCCTCTCTTGCATCTTTTTTTCACATTATTTTCATAGAAACATCAACAAGATAACTACAATGTTGATCGATTTCATGTATGACCATCAAGTCATTTTTAAAACGATATTTGGCTCACTTTTCCAGACATCATTAGTCAGCATCATGTTACTGGTAATTTCAATAATGTACAGTTCGTTTTACGTTAATTTTATTGAAATGAAAAGGACAAAATAGCAAATCGACTTTTAATATCGAAATCGGTTCAAACCGTTAGTTTGTGTACTCAAAGGGAGCTCATTGGACAAATTTAAAAATTTCAAAAAATTGGAAATTTTTTCATAGCAATAATAAAAGAATTATTAGAATCGAGTTTCTGGTTCAAATCATCTTCTGATCTTCTCTTTTTACTCTATGACGAACCAGTTTCGAGTTTGAAGCCCATCGATGAGCAAAGTTAAAGGAGAGTTTCATTAGAAGAGTTTTTACAAGGAAAATATTTACAAAGAAAGGAAATATCTCATTCTCTTTTTCATCTTTTTTTGTCAAGTTTTCTATCACATTGTTCTACACACTATTGATTTTGACCCGTTTTTGTTAACTTAACCCTAACACCTATTGTAGTACTTAAAGTGATAACTCGACATTAGTTTTCATATTAAGTACTTGAAGTTAGTACTAAAAATTAGTGCTTAAAATGAGATCTTGATTTGAGCGCTCAAACTGAGCCTTCAGGTTGAGATTTAGGTTGAGTCACTCCATTCGAGATCAAACGAGAATATAAGGCTTAGAACAGTTCAACATTCAACTCGTGACTAACATTGAGCAACTTTTCACTCCCCATCAAGGGAAAGAGAAAATTAATTTGCAGCATTTTCAGGGAATGTCGATTAATGAAATTGTATTAATAACAATCAAAATAACCTGACGAAATGAGAATTGTTCCTCTTTCATTGGCACAGTTTTCGATTCGCAATTATCGTTATTCGCACAATACAAAATTATCACTTTTGTGAGTTGTTTTTTCGAGTTTTCCTTTATTCCAAATTGCTGGCTATTTTTCATGTTATTAATAACATTGAAAGTATCGTAAAAATGTTTCAAGAGATAAATGATGAAGATGAAAATGATCAGTTGAGATGAAAAATTTTCACCAATCTCATGTAATGTTGTGTCCATTAGGTGAAGTTACTGATTTCTTTCCTTCAACCTCTTCTCCTATCAAAACCATATTTGGCAATGAAAATGATAGAATGATGAAGATGAAAATGATGGCCAGCAAAAGTAAAGGTCAAGAGTTTTCTCTTTCTAATAGACTGTCCAAGTATATTCTTTTGGATTAACCGTCAACAATTTAATCAATAGATCACAGTTAAATCGAGCGAAAAGGTTGATTGCCATTTCATATTTTCCCTCAACTTTTCTCTGCTTTCCTTTTCTGGTTACATCTTTTTCTTGGTTTGCCAACCTTTCTCCATTCAATGAACATTTCATTAGTAAAAACCTTTGTAATAATATCAATTACACTGCAACTCGGAGAAACCAGTAAAATCATGATTCAGAATTGTTATTATTCCATCATTATCATTATCGATGTTATTGTTACATTTCTTATTCCTTTCCATTTGCCGTTCATTATAACCATTTAGCACAAAATTTAACCTCCAAATGATCGACGCAACAATTTATTCCTTCCCTTTACCATCAACAATTGATTCTTGTTTTCACTTTGGCTAATTATTAACATTTTTTTATCATCGTTTCGCTTTCTAATATTGTAATGATTCGATATTTCTCTCTCTTCTCTCTCCATGATAATCACAATAATTACATTTTATTCACTGAATTGTTGCCAGAAAACAAAAAAAAAGGCAATTTTCATCTCTTTTCGCAATAAAAGTGATTATAATATTTTCTAATCTATTTTTCATATTACACAGTAAACTCAACGAACCATGATATAATCACTATTGCATATAAAATAGTCTCTATTGATTAAATGCTAACCCATATGCTGATAATTGCCTGTAAACTCTAAAGATGTTATTCTTGTTAGCCAATTAATCTGATTTGTGCAACACTTTTGGAGCAAACTAAACAATTCCAATGAAACCTAAAAATCAATTTCCAACTCTAACGAAAATAGTAAAATCAAATCTCGAATAATTTTTATGGTAAAAGTGAACCACTTTTAATGATTAAATATTGCCTAGTCTTTGCTATCTTTCAAGCCTCAGATTGTGGTCAATTGTGATTGATGTTATTATTCAGTAAAATGATTCTTATGCAAATGAAATCAATTTTTTATACTTTTCAGTAAAATTATTCATTATTTTAGTTTTGTTAATGTCAAGACAAAATGTTAAATTCAAATTAAACGAGAATAACTTGGAAATGCAATTTATCGCCTTTTCCATTAATTTAAAATCTCATTCCATTGCAATATCAATGAAAACATCAAACTGTTATCTTGAACCATTCAGAATGAAAATATTACTTTAAATGAAATGCTTTAAAGCATTTTACTTTTCTGTATTCATATGAAAAGATTTCAAGTTTAACAGTCCATTTCAGGTCATGTTTTTCCAGAGTTACCTTTGAGTTTCTTTATTGGTTTTGAAAAGTTGCAAACTTGAATCGATTGAATAGCAAAAGTTCATGGCTATTTCGTCTCTTTATTATATTCAATTTTTTCTCTACAACTCATTTTTTCTTCTTCTTCTTCTCATGAACACTCAAAATATTCAATAACGAAACAAAATGTATTACTTTCCATAAAATATCAATTTATTTTATTTTCTCTCGAGATGGAATTGATTTCTTCCATTTTATCCAAAACTGTGAAGAAGCAAAAATGAATGAATCAAGAGTCAAATTTTGAAAGTTTAATCATAATACATTTTTAAATGATAATCTAAATCAAGGCATTAAAGCTCGCTAAAAGGTTTGTTAAATTGATGGAAATGTCAAATCGTTAGATTTACACTTTGACAATAAAGAAAAGTTCTAATCACAATGTGAATATTTTTCACAGCAAAAACAGGAAAATGTATTGAACTTATTGATGCATTATAATCGTCAGCAAATTATAGTTGACAGAAAGATTTAACTCACCTTTCTGTGTTTACCTTGAAATCATGGTTCAATTAATCAAGAAACATTTTCATTGTTATTCATTCAGTTTCAAGTTGAATTTTTCATCAAATAATCTTTTCACTCCCTGTTGTGACTCAATCAGATATCGAACAGAAAGCAATCGTTTTCTGAATGATAATCTAAATGAGAAATTTGTTTAGATAAACATTGACGATATTCAACTTTAATGCAACTTTCATGGTTATCTGATTCAAGTTTTGGAATTGAAATTTTGCTTCGATATTTTAATCTTTTCTCACTTAACGACTAATCAATTTACTGTTTATCATGCAATGCTCACCAAGGAATGTTTACTGTTATTACCTAATTTGGTAACCTGTAATTGAATAAGGTAAAGTTGAAGTTATTAGTTGAATTAAATTGCAAAAGATAACAATGATAATGATGATTAGAAAAGGTTGAAACAGTATATTCAAGTTGCCTTTAATTATTCTGCCAATTCTGTTGTAATGAAGTTAACATTGATTTTGATCGGATAATTGGATTGCGGTCATATTAAATTACAGATTACTTTGGTTACCTTTTGCCTTTTTTTACCTTTTATCCAAGAAACAGAGAAATGTTTGATAAAAATCGCAATAAGCTAAAAACATTTGCGTTCTCAGCTTTTTTAATAAACTTTCAAAGTCGATTTTGAATCTTCTCAAATTGAGTTTTTTTGCTCATAAAAATTTCGATTCCAATCAGATTCATTCAACCTTGAGTTTATTGTTTCTGATAACATGAGCTTTAGATACTTTTATCGAAACTATTGGTTAACTTCAGTCTTTTGTTTATTCCAGAAATGAAAGGTTCTTGCCAAGTATCAATCACGTCAATCATGAACCTTTGCTTTTATCTTAGGAATTAAATTTTTCAGTTAGCAATAACTAAAGTTCACAACTAAAGACGTTTCTCTAGTTTAGCCAATCTTTTCTGCCAAATTTCGTTCGGATTTTAAGGAAATTTTTCGACTTCTGATTTCAATTCCAGAATATTTCAAAATAGAATTTCAAGATCGGTTTAGAAACATTGAGCAAAACGTGTTTCAATATCAGCTCATTTAGCACTTTGCAATTGTCATCTGAAAGTGACTTTAATGGATTATCCGTTGATTGAAACTTTTGTGAATACAATTTTGTTTATTCAATTTGAAAAGTTTACTAAAAGCTAACCTCGATTCAAGATTACCTTTTAACCTGAATAACCCCAAGATATTTCTTCACTCCCAGCAAAATTTTGTTTTCTCATCTTTTTTTGTTTTATCGTTTATCAGTTGCTTAAGTAAACACATAATTTACATTCACAATTTGATTCATGAAATTGATTTGAATTAAGTTGAACCAAGTTTTCGAAACAATATTTTAAACATTCATTTTCTTTGATTTCCATCGCTATTTCCCCGTCGAATTGATCAATTAGTTACATTTACAGAGCATTTAATTTCATACATAAATATAATTTCCAACTCATCTTAAAATTGACTCACTCCATTAATGACAATCAGAATAGTTGATAGTTCATTCACAATCTATCAATTTTAATAAACTTGAAATAAATTGAAAGAAAAGAAAACTAAATAATTCATGAAAAATCACTTTTGTTACAACTCAATCCTTTTCGCACTTGAAGAGATAATTGCTGAATAACAATTTAACCAAATGCGTGACTGTCAGCCTGTGATTATTTCAATTTGCGTAAATTTGATTGCAACATTAAACTGATTGCCCTTCACTGGAATCCTTAAACACTGTTAAACTGCTGTAGGCAAAGTTACTCTTGATTACATGAAAATAATCAACTAATGACCTTCGAGGATCGAATGAAAATGTTGAGACAAAAAATCACGGAATAATCATCGTTAACATTCATCTTGGAGTTGCAATCAGATAACATTTCAATTGTTCATTTTGTTGTCTCAACATCCCAAGCCAAGGAAAGAAAAACGAAGGCAAAAGATTCAAATCATAATGAATTACTCGTAATCATTTCCATTATAATTTTCTCAGGATAACAACATGGAAAAAAGCAGCAAAGGAAACATTTTGCTTTCAATTAGATGAACACAAGAAACTGATTGCATGATTCTACAACAATTGACTTGAAAGCAAACATGGTTAATAAATGCAATATCATATCGTGATATTGAACGTTTTCCCTTTAGTTTCATCTTCATCTGCAAAATAATTTCTTTTCCCTTTTATTCTGGTAAATTCATTTTCCTTTTTTCTCTTTTCTTCTTTTGCTTAATAAATTCAAGAAATAATCATCTAAATGTAAACGTCTATTCTGAATGTCACCTTTGAGTTCAATTGGATTCGATAAACAATTGATTTAGAAACATTTTAATGTTAATAAAGAAAAGGCAAAAAGAGTCGAAAAAAGGGAATCAAATTTTCTGGCGTTTGTCATCAGAACACAATGTTTCCAAGCTTCAATTGGAAAACCTTTTCTCTTTCAGGTCAATCATAAAACTCGTGACTTGAGTTGATAATCATTTAAAAGTTTGTGTTATATTCAAACGGAATAAATAAGTATTGGAATGGAATGGAAAAAGAGGAAAAAAAGAAACTCGTAATTGTTTTAGAAACAGCAAAGTAACACATTTTTTCTTTGCATTGTCACATTAAAAAGTTATCAAGTAAAATCAATGAATTTACAATCAATTGGAAAAGATGAAACATTGAATTCAATTGTTTGTTTTTTGTTCGTTCAATGATTATTCAAAAGGAAATGGAAAAGTGAAATTCAAGATTGAAATCGTGATAAAAGTCTGACAACTCATGAAACAAATGAAGCCAATCAATATAGACTTTAGATTATGCAGGAAAAGTTCGGAAACAAAAAGATTTACAAATTAAATTGAGCGACTATTCAAAGTTGATTCAAAATTACAGATATTGAAAGATCGAAATATTAACATAGAAATGGAAATATTATTATCATCTTCAATTGGTTGTTCAAATATTGTTTTGGCTATTCATAAATCTGTAAATGCATTTGCAATGATCATTATCACAGCAAGATTGAATTTTGCAGAAAAGTTGACAACTTTTCCCGGCTTGATGTATTATCATGAAATGATAACTCCCTTTCATCATACCTTTGGGAGAATGATGAGAGAAAAGGCAAAAAATGAGATTTAGATGAACATTAATGGTAATATCTTGGGGAGAAGAAGATGAACATGAAGAGAAATTCATTTTTGTTCACTTTTTCTCTCTCGTCTTCACAGTTACAAATGTAAATATACTTTCAATGTTATCTTCCATCTTTCATCGTTTCCCTTCATTTCCTTGTCTTTATTTGCCTTTTCTTGTCTTTTTGTCGCCACTTTTCATCTCGCTTCATTTGCGATTCATTTTTTTCTCTTCTTTTAAACTCAACTTAAATACCTTTTATTACCATTAGTAGAGCAACTTTCATGGTAAAATGTTATCATTTCCATAATAAGAAATGAATGGAGAAAAAACTTTAACCATTTTAAGACCTCAAGGCTTAACTTCATTTCAACCCTTTCCACAACTTTTCATGTTGTCTTTGCGTTAAATTAAATCTGATTAGAGAAGAAAAATGATTGGAAAAATCAATAACAATTGTTCATTGACAGTTAATTATAAAGTTAACATGAAAATTGAATATCAAAAGTAAATTCACCGAAATTAGATTCAAACTTGAAATTCGCAAAAAGTAAAATTCTAATGATTTGCTAAAGAGAAACGTGTTGAATGATTAAGTCGATAATATTCATTCCATATTCATTCGAACTTAATTTTTATCTTTTGCTTCTTCGTTGACTCTTTTCCAGTCTTTATTCGATTCGTGTTTTAAATTCTTTTTGGATTCGAAATTCTTTTTTCTTCAAGTTCTTCACCAAGATGCAGCTTTTATCAGATAATATTAGCAATTAGTAACAATTGAATTCGTTGAAATTTTGCCATTTTTCTGAATTAAAACTCGACTCTTCGTGACAATTGAAGATAATTTTTGCTAAGTGCTTACAAGATTTATTGTCAACAATTTATCCAATTAATTGTATTCATTTGAAATGCGAATTTCAATTTGTTCGTTTTCTTTTTTGTACTTTTCTTTACAACTTTTATGTAAAAGATAATGATTCTTGATGGAAACAGGAAACAACTCATAACATGCAATTGAATCAGAAATATTATCTTGTAATATCATTTTCTTTAGCTTTTATGGTACGAGTTTCAAAAATAAAGTCTTGAGTATTCATTTTTAGCAAAAGTGAATAGCACAAAGTAACTTTAACGTTGACAGTTATCATGGGAATCGATTCAATGTCATCTTCCATTTAACCTTATCATCAAGTTGAAAACTATTTTGAATTCAAATATTGCACGAGTTTGTCTCACAAGTTCACTCTTTTATCTCTCACGGAAATGTTTCAATTCGCTCGAACAGAATGCATATTTGAAGCAAATATTGATTTTAAAATCAAACACGAACTAAAACAGATTGACTCCAACAGTTAATAACATTTAAACAGCATTTTAAGATCAAGTTAACCACGACTTTCTCATCCATGTAATTCAGCAAAAAAACATTCAAAATAAAATTCCATCATTCAGTGTTGTCCAGCTGAATCAAGATATGATTTCGCTGTTACAAAGCTACAGATTATTTGAAGATTTTTATGAAAACTCTTTTGCTTTATCTTATGTTATATTGAGCTTTCAGAAGATGTATTTAAATGAAGACTTTGACACCAACTAGTGAATGTCATTGAATTAAATGGAGATTCGTCTAATTCGATCAGCATTGTATGTAACATGATTACATGAGACAATTGCTAATTATAAAGGAAACCCGCAGATAGTGATATTGATTAGAATGGAAATATTGAAATTGGACAAAAAAGCAGCGAGAAATGAGGAATAATCATAATCACTCCCAGTTATTATAAACTCCCTTTTGTTAACTATTGTATGAATAATATTATTGTTAAACCGAGTGATGAGTAGAAGCAAAAGTTAATATGTAACACAGTTAGTTTACAGTTTCCTGATAACAAAAAAACCATTAACACCATGAATTGTGGTGAAAAGAAACTTTGAAGGGAATTGAAAGGATATGAGGTTTTGTGTCATCAAAAGTTATTTTTTTGTCTTTTTTTTTCACTCCAACCTTTTTTCACTGTTGAAAGGATTGACTCATTGCTAACCCACTAATGAAGTTGCTTTTGTCGTAAAGGAGAGAGAAAAAGGTTTATTATTCAATAATTTACTCTCGAAAGCCAGGATCGTTAGCATGTCGTTATCATGAAAAGTGAATATGAAAATTTGGAAAATTTGATTAAACAAATTTGGCATGAAAAACGTTTCCATTCATCATTTACTGTTTACTAAATACTTTGTTATATTTACTTTGCTATTTTTTAATTACAATTCATTTGACCTTAAGGTGATTTGTGGAGCAAGTAAAAGGTGCAAATATCAAGGCTAATTTAAAGAGAAGACGCCTTTCAGGGTAAACTGGTGGAATACACCAGAATACAGATTAATCTTTTGGGAATTTTGAATAATTTATAAATTTATATCAATTAAGGCGAGTTAATTTGATGAGGAAAAAGTTGGCAAAAGAAGATCGCTTTATATGCAACAATTTTTGAAACATTTCATTATCAAACATTTACTTTTAGTGAATTTTAATCAGACAACTTGACAAGTCTCAGTCTTTATATAATCATCAATCAACATTTTTTTGATCAACTATGCAACTCGATTCAAGCCAAGTAAAGTTGAAGGGAAAAAGTTGCCACAAGACCTTCTTTTTTTCGGACCAAAAGTTCGCTTCTTTTGGACACTTGGAAACACTCAAATTAGATCAATTACTTCATTCCCTGACTTGTTATTGCTTGCCATTACCTTGAAGACAAACTCGTGCTTCGCCTGTCAGCGTTACCTTCATCACTGTCTACTTTGCTTCACTTTTTGTCTGTCTTTCAATTTTCTTATTTCATTTGGAAGTGTCCATCAGAATACCACTTAGAACTGACATAAAAACCCACTTTGTTTCTCCTTCTCCATCACTCCTCATCAACTCACCTTTTCTTCATTTTTTTCTCTCTCTTCTTCTCTTCTTCAAAAAATAACTTTTCTCACTTTTATCCTGCAACCTCCCAGCAATCCAACTCCCAGCGGCTTTGCCTGTTTACAAGGAATGATGAGAAGAGAAAAAAAATGCGAAAAAAAGATGAAAGTCTTGATACTCTTGCTTTTGATGGTAAACACCTACTGATAGCCTTTTAATCTCATTACGATTACCTGTAGACAGAAGTTTTTCATCTTTTCATCTTGCCTCTTCAGACAAGGTGAAAAGTAGATAAAGAAAGTTATCATGGATAACTAGGGCAAGAAGAGGAAGAAAACAAATAGATTTTCTTCTTCTTCTTGACTTGGGTCAAGCTACAGATAAAAGGTCGATTTAAAAGGTAAAAACACTTGAATTTATTGTTTTCTGTCTCATTGAGAATAAGTAAAAAGGTTAACGAAAAGAGAGTTTCATTTTTCTTTTGCAAACTGTTGATAAGAAACATGGTTTGGTTGACCATTTGAAACACTTTTTGACAGCTTAGTAATTGTTCAATTGGTCAGCCAATTTTGTCAGAATTTTTTTCTTCTCCTTCCTTTCCAAACATGAAATTACGTTTCTTGAGAAAACTTTTTTTCTCTTCTCTTCCTCTTCATCTCATTTCATCTCATATCAAGAGTGGAAAGAAAGAGAAGAGCAAAAAAGTTGATCCTTTTTTTCCTCGTTTCTCAAAAAGTTAACCTGAAGAAACAGGAAGATCGAAAGAAACTGAACACATTTGGAAGATTGTCTTCAGCGATATTACTTCCTCTTGAGAACAATCTATTTCTTACCTTTTATCAGCCAATTTTACTTATGATTATATTTGCGCTTTTCGTATTAAAAAAAAGTTCCAAACATTTCATTCCATTTTGCCTGTGAAAACATTATCACTTAATATTACGATAACAGTTTGATATTAATACAAATTTCCGTTTTGTTTTGCCTTTTCTGTTTTCACATGAAATGCTGTGAAATGAGAAGCAAAAAGTTTTAAATAAAATGCTCAGTTGAACTGAAAGAATCAATCTTTGTGATTTTCTTCATGAAAATCTTTTCTTCTTTTCTCTTGACAAAGTTTACTTTTAGATTCATTAACTTAACCAAAGTGATAATCATTAATAAGTTGAGCATGGAAAAGAGAAAAAGAAAGAAAGAGAAAAGATTATCTGCTCAAATTGAATCTCATGATATTCATCATTTGATTACTATTTCTGGAGTAACTTTTTTCACGCTCATTATAATACAATAGTGTTTTGGAACGAAAAGGAGAAAAAACAATGAGACTTTTGCTCATCAACATATATCCTCGTGAATATTATTATAATATTTTTAGCTTTGACTGGAAATCCTAGGAATCACATTTAGTCATATTTAACATTCGTTAAAGGATGAGGCTGATGAAAGAGAGAAAATGATTCTCATGAAAGTTGATCAAAAGAAAGGAAAAGCTTCGAGTTTACTTGTCGCTGTTTAATGCATACTTATTCATCTTTCAACAAGTTTGTCTAACTAATCGAATGAGAAAATTGCCACAAAAGACTGATTTCATCAATTATCATTTTCTTTGCCTTATTATTAAAGCGGATTCCTCATAAATCCAATGCTATTCTCTACCTTTATTTTCTCTAAGAACTTACAATCTCAATCTACAAGCAAATCATCGTCGATCATTTGTTATTCTGTTTGCTTGATCATTTCCTGACGGTAAGAGAAACGAGCAAAATACTATGAATAAAAGATTCTATTCCATTCTTCCGAGGGAAGTTTCTTGGTGAACGAATGGTGAACGAAACTTTAATTTCATTTAAAGATCGTTCATAAGCCTTACAAAGACACTTTAACGATTACCAACATTAAAGACGATTCATCAATAAACATAACTCTGCAGAAACATAAAATATACAAAATATAACTTCATTTGCACTTCTAATTTGCTCAAAACCAGCGTTTAACAACACTTTTGAACCAACTTTCATAAGCATTTTGGAGACTTTTATATTGTCTTTAATGTTGCTAAAATTATAAAATGCAATGCATTTTGCGCTAAACTACTTGATTAAAAATCGTTCATGAACCTTACAAAGTCACTTGAATGATTAGCAACATTAAAGACAATATAAAGTCTCGAAAATGCTTATAAAGTTGTTTCAAAAGTGTTGTTAAACGCTAGTTTTGCGTATTAGAAGTGCAAATGAAGTTATATTTTGTGTAATATCTGCAGAAGTAATGTTTATTGAAGAACATTGCTTTTTATGAAAAAGTGCTATTCGCTAAAGAATTGAAGAGTTTCAGATTGAATAACATTAGGAACTAGCACTTAATTTAGACTTTTAAACCTGCTTTTAAAGCCGAAAGTTGATGAAATTATCGAAGTTAACCTCAATTGAGTTGATCTCATTGAGACAATAACTTTTGAAATGAAAATAAATCATACATCAAAGGTTAATCTTGTGATTGTTGACTTATGTTGGAAACATTTTGGTTAGATTATTAATGATCCATTTAATCTGGTAAAGATGAAGGTATTCCGTGTCAACCAGGGTAACAATATCATTAAGTTTTGCTCTTTGTTTAGCTGAGTTAACATTGCACTTGAATGAAACCAGGCAAAGGGAACAAAATAAAAGGTCGAAGCAAAAATTCGTGGGCAAACATTTTGTTGATTCATCTTGTGAAATAAATGGTTTAAAATGGATTCTTTATTCCGTTGACCTCAAGAACTAATGATTCTTCATGGTTGATACAATTCACTTATGAATTATTTGATAAGCGTTTCAAAATTGACTTATTGACAGTCAAACATTACTTGGAATCGTGTCTTGCCCTTGTTCACCTGAAATGCATCAAACAAATGATGATGTTCCTGATGATTCTGATGAGCGAAAAAACGAAACAAGAAAAAATATCTTCTCTTCTGATGTGATGATGAAAAGAATCATTAATGAGGTTCCATTTTAATGAGACTTTACCATGATCATTGTTATGTTTTTGATGTATTTAACTTCCTTTCAACAACAAAACGACTATTAAATGTAAAGTTAATTGTTCAACTTTTTTTGTGTAATAAATATTATAAAAAGCAATTTATTACTATTTTTTGGGATAAAAAATGTCATAACTTAATGATGAGTTGAAGGGAAGAGACAAAAAAAGACATTTTGCTCTTCTTCTTGTTACATGATATTGTTACATTTATTGATGCTGTGTAATAATGCATTGGATAACGAAAATATCTGTTTGTCGTTGGAGCAACACAAAACAAGGTAAACATCATGTAATCAGATAGACTGTGACTTGATAACAAAGATCTCGAGTCTTTCATGATGACTTTGGAACCAGTTGGATGATAAAATGTAAATATTCAGGGAAAGGGAATGATGATTATCAAGTGAAAAGAAAGTCTTGAAATGGCTTTTAAACCGCATCATTTGCATTTAACTGCTTCTTCCTCTTTAGCCCTTTTCTCCTCTTCGTTAATACTTCACCATTTAACCATCATTTCATTTTCTTTAACCATTTAGATTAATAAATGAACATGAATATCATTTATGTGTTAAGAGTTTCATGAGCCACTTTTATATCTTCATTGCAACTCTTTTTGCAGCTTTTCGTCTTTCCTTTAACTCGAGTAAAGAGATTGCTGCAGCTTTTCAAGTCACCTCAATAACTGTTGATTTGAGAGATTTAATTGACTCTTCAAATCTACTCAGAAATGCATTTGAAACATTTAAATACTTTGAATCTCGAGACTAATTAGCTAAAAACTTAAGACAATGCATTTGCATAAATAATGCTTTTGGACTAACAATGTTTTCACTATTATATTGAACTAAATTTAGCATCAAGTCAATATTGAGTTAACCATTTTTCAGTGTTAATAAGTTGATCAAAATGGATTCTGGACTGTTTAATGACTATTGATTGAAGAGGAAAAGAGTTGAATATCTTTTTGTTTTACATTTGAATTGAGCATTTGCAGGCTGACAAAAGTCTACTCAGACAAAACCTCGAGAGATAATTTTCGACTTTCTAATTTATTTCAAATTAAAGCTGCAAAACAGTCCTTCTACTGAAGCTTCATTTGCATGTTTCCCTTGAGTCAAGTTTAATAATTTAGGATGCTTTCAATTGGTATTGAGTTTGGTTTCAATTAATTTGTGAAGATTAAAAACATTGCACCATTTAGGCAAATCTGCGAAAGTTTGAATGCAAAATGTCTCAAAATAGCTTTTCATTTGCAATGATATTGAACAGAATTGCAAGAAATGGTTAACCTCACTTGTAATCGAATTAAAATTTGACCATTTCATTGTTACATTTTGTACTTTTAATTACTTATCAACTTTTGCAATATTTTGAGCTAACATTCAAAATATCCAGAATGTTATTCTCAATTACAAAACAATTTACTGGGAATTTCATTTTAAATGCATTTCTTTATAACCACATTTTAATATCAAATGCGATCAAACAGGTATTTGGGTCAGCATCAACATGAAAAGTCTAAGAGTTATTTATTTGAATAATGTTATTGAGAGTATCATTGAAGATGAAATTGATAATCTTTTCAATTTTCTTTTCATGAAAACGGTAAAAGTTGAAGCAAGATGCAACTATTGATATTGATGACTTGCAAGTGAATATGAAACTCTTCATTTTATCCATTTGTTGAACAATAGGAAAGATTGAACGTCAAAGTTTGACGTGGCAAAAGGCAAACAACTTGAAATGAAACTTAAATAGTGTCATGCTCATCATTCTGATAATGAATAAATGATAACGTTATTGATGGCAACTATTAAGTGGCGATGATGGAATCAAACTAAAGTCAAAATTGTGCAACAACAGAAAAACAATGAAAAATGGAAACTTTGATTTTAAATGGAAAAGCATCTGAACCGAGTTTATATTGCAACTATCAAATAGCAATTCAATCCCAGTGAGTAAAGAAACACTTTTAGTGCAAAATTAAGTTGTTGAGATAATTACTTTTTCTTCTTCTTCTCTTCAAATTATCATCCAAAATGAATGAGGAGTGAAGAGTGCCAAGAAAGATGAATGACAAATTGAATTTTTTTGACAGTCAAATAGATTGTAAATGTGTTGATGAAATGTGATGAAAAGAGAGATGATAATGAGTCTGATGAATAAATAAGTGAAAGGTGCAAATGATGAATCTGTTATTATAATAATAATGAGAAGTGAAAAATGTTTGAAAAAGATTGAAAATCGACTGAAGGTAAAAAGTTGAGTTAAGGTTAAATAAGACGTGAAATGTTGTAACTTGATTTGTATTCAATCCCAATAGCGATAGACTTTTTGTAATAACTTTTTAAAGAGTCGAGAAGAAAGAAGAAGAAGAAGAAGAAGAAAAATATCGAATTCTATTATCAAATTTTCTTCCTTCATTCATGTTATTCTGCAATGCATTTGCATGTAAACCTTTGGTTTATGCAACTGTAAAGACAACAAAAGCATGATGAAAATGATGGAAGTGAAAATTGAAAAAGAAAATAAAAAAAGACTGAAAATGAAAAGTTATTCAATTTTTGGATTTAAAAACATTCCAAATAACAAGTGAATGGACAGTTAAATGAAAAAAAAAATAATTATAATATAAACAACATTATTCTCAATCAGATCAATTTAAATGTCAAAACAACTTTTCCATTTACATATTATTAAAAGAGAATTTATTTTTCGAATTCTTTTTTTTGATGAAAAATTTATTAATTCACAAATCGTTTCATTGTTTAAGTTCATCATGAAGAGTTGAAAAGTTGACGAAATTTGACGAAAAGATGAAACAAATTTCATTCCCAAAAGTGAATGCTTTGAAAAGAGTAACAATCTTGACAAATTTAGTCTTTTCCAGTTTCCTTGCGTTTTCCTTGCAGTTTCATTGACCTTACGTTTTGTTGTTTCGGCTTCATCTTGACCATCAACTTTATCCTAATCTTTTTGTCATCAGTTTCTCCATGACTTTTTTTAATAAAAATAATACACACAACTGAAAATGAAAAGAAATGATGTTTTCCATTCGGACATGGTTAGCCTAACAATCATTGTTTGACACACTATTCTCAACCCACCCAATGCTTTTCTCATCATTTGATATTATTCCCTCCCAAGAAGAACTCCCAGTAATCCATTTCCAGTAAAAATTATGTTTTCTTTCTTTTCTTTATAACAACATATATTTTCAGTGAAACTCAACTTTCCTTTTCTCTGTTTCTTAAATCGTTGAGACTAGACAAGATGAAATGGAAGCAAAATTTGACCATAAAAATGGGTTGTAAATTTTGTAAAATAGTTCATGTTTTCAAACTGATAGTAAATAGTTGAAGCAAAAGTGAATCCATGAGTTGTTATTATTGCTTTTCATTGATGTTTAAAGGGTAAACTTGACTCTTTGTTTTCACTCTTTTAATATTATATTCACTTTGAAACTTCTCAGAATCTCATGTCAAAGTAAATCCTCTTGAAAGCTATTCTCAACTGAACCAAGATTATTGTAATAACTGTATTTGACCTTTTATCTCTTCTTTTGAGTAGTTGATACAATTTTTAAATTTACCTCACGCAATCAATTTAGTCAAACAGGTAACATGATTGAGTCTATTTGACATTTTCATACATAAAACAATATTTAAAGAATTTCTCGGTCCAGGGAAAAGTAATTTCAAGAATTTCTACCAATTATTCAATTGCAATCAAAGGTTGAATTTAAATTGAATCTCTGTCATTCCAAATCAGTTTCGATTCTGGAACTTGGAAGATAATTAAAAGCTTTTTTTTGGAGAAATGATGAAATGCAATTAATGAAGTTGACCAAAATGAAAAGGTAAAGCGATTTCCATTGATGCTCTTCAATGGTAAAAGGCTTATTTTCTGATAAAGTAAATTGTGTTAACTTGGATACCAAAGAATTGAATTATTTCTTCTTTTATTATCAATGCTTATCTTCTCTCACCTCTGTGCATTTTCCTACTTCAATCCATTTCTTCCGAGTCAAGAATTTTTCAACATTCAGATGAACATTTTGAACTCTTTTTTTTCAAAAAAGAAGAAAAAAGAACAAAAATTTAGAGAAAAATTGGACTTTACTTTGACAGATTTATTAACTTTCTTTCCATTCACATTTCCTTTTCCACTTTTATGTAACCATCAAATTCATTGAGTTATCCTGACATTGATACTTCTATTTTGCATACAAGTTGAGAGCATTTTGTTTCATCTCATGAATCTTGAATAGACTTTTTTCTTCTTATTCAATTCGATATCTTATTAGATTGTTGATCTCATTTTAAATAATATAATTTTTCCTCATTCTAATGGACTTTTTGCTCGAAAAAGAGAAACTTTTTTCTTCCTTCCAATATCAACAATAACAATAATTATCATCATCATGAAATCGACTGAATCATTCGAGTGAATATTTGTTATTAGATTAGCCAATTCAAATTTATCTTGTTCGATAATCGAAATGATTTTTCCGTCTTTCCTTGTATTCCTTTTGGAATCTTTTGCTTTCCATTTTAACTAATAAATTTTGCATTTTCTTTTCGGTTATTATCTTGTTAATGCCAATAGAGTTTATCTGTCATTCTGTAATATCAAGTTTTCAATCGAATTTCGGGAAATTCTTTTTGACTTTGTTGGTTTCATTTGAACGGAAAAGTGTAATCAATCAGATTGACAGATAATTGTGTTTGCAAGAGAAATTTGATTTCCATTTCTTTAGATTAACCTTGAATCGGAATAAATTTTACCGCAGAATTTTGTTCCGGTTTAAAATTTAAAACTAGATGGAATCATGAAAGGGAATGAATGAAACTTGAAAAGTGAAAAGAAATGGGAAAGAAACCAGGGAATGATAAAAAATTGAATGAATTGGTTTACAATGTTGAAATGATTTTTTCGTGTCTTTCAATTATTACATTTCAATAGAGTTAAACATTGAATAACACATCAAACCATTGAAACTTGTTTAAGACTAACCTTTGAATCCAAGTGATCCAAGACCATGTAATCATCAAAAATCAATTCAATTTTACTCCATTTTTTGGTACAAATGAATAAAAGAGTTTGGAAAAATTTCTTGGATTCTTTGATGAGAAAAGAAAATGAAAATTGTTTCCATTTTACTGTAACAAGCATCATTGACCCATTGATGGCAATGAATCAAATGGACATTGCATTTGATGGAAGCAGATGAGGAATGATTTTTTTTGTGCTTAACAACGATGAACAGCTTCAGAGTTTCAAAGATTGATCCAAGTAAGATTAAGGATTTTTCCTCGAGTTTGATTTAATAATCTTAACCAGTAAAGGTAAAGAGTAAAGATGATGGAAGAATGGAAAAAAATGAAGATGTGAAAAGAAGGAAAATGATGAAGATAAGTATCATGAGCTCACCAGGTAGGAGGAGAAGAAGGAATTTAAAATGAACTCTGTGCATTTGACTTTTACTTTCAGTTATTGATTTTCAATTTGCGGTTTCAAACTCACTTTTTGTATTCTGTTGAGTAAAGCCAAAAAAAGTTAACTCCAAGTTAACCAACAGTGAAATGCTTCTAATAGAGTCCAAGTTTTTTACGTTTTTTACTGGAAAAAAAGTTCCAAAAAAAGAAGCTAAAAAGTCTATTTTTTGTTCAACAGCAAAAAAAAAACAAATAACGAAACAATAGGCATTTAAAATGGTGATATTTTTATCTGAAGTCTAATCAAACTGTTTTAGCGTTTAGTCTTTCAGATGTATTCTGTTGGCAAGATTGATTAGTTTTATTTTAATGAATAACATTGAAGAGTATAGTATTTGGCCCGAGGGTTGAGATGAGAGAGAACAGGAAATTAGTTTGATTTTGCTCTCTTTCCAAGCATCTGGCTTCATCTATTAATACCCATATTGAGGGTTACCAATGAGTCTTTTTTTTCATCGCGTTTTGTTTTTTTCAATTTATCCTTTATCGTAAAGTTATCGAGATATATTCACTTTTATTTTCTCACTCATCTTGGAGTAAAAAAAGTTTATTTTTTCTGTTGAAACAATTAACTTGCCTTTAGGTACAACATTGTATAATGTTCATCAATGCCATGAGAAACAAAAAAAGAACTGAAAAATTTCACTTTTTTTCATCGCATTTCAAATTTTCTTCAATCTCTATTAAAGTTGATACAAATCAACATTTTCCGAGTCAATTCGCTAATCGACAGTTAAATATCTTTTTAACGCTTTAAGGTCATTAAATGTTAAAAATATTTTATTATTAATAAGCGTTATAAAGAATCATTACAGAAATAAAAAACAATTTTCTGATTAATTGAACTTTAATCACAATTTCGATACTTGGCTTTGATCTGTTTCAATCAAAGAAATTGTATTTTTCAATATTTTTACATGAAAATGATAACTTTATAATGCTTCTAATCACAAAACTAGTTTTACATCAATAACACTTTTCAAATAATCTAATCTTTCTCTTCACAGATTGTAATTTACAGTCAACCCCTTTAACTTTTCCCTTCATTTCCATTTCCTTTTGTGATTTTGATACAAGTCAAGATTTGTTGACCATTCATTTATGTCTTTCCTAATAACCGTTTACTCGCATAACCTTTAATCAATGTTGACCTTTAAAATTGTGAATCTCTTTAGTGCTTTTACAGTGGAATTATATTCTGAAAATGTGTTTAAATCAAAGAATCTTCTTATTCTGATTTTGGCGATCATGATTGACCATCACTTTGCCATGTTTTACAGCTTCTCATCACCTTAAGGTAAACACTCAACTTTAGGACGTTTCCATGATAATTATTCCTGTAACGATTTTGAACGTTGAAAGATTAGCTTTAATCAATTTTTATTGTTGTAGGAACAAATTAATTCTTCCAAAATTCTAAACAGATTATCACAGTGAATCTGTTTACAAATTACTTGACATGAATTGAGTATTACCTGTTAATCTGTTCATCTCTTCTGTATAATAAATCTATTTTAACATTCTGTTAGTCGAACATTATTTTCACATTTCATCTTCTTCTCTCTCCCATGATTATGATTGTTGATACATTTGATGCACAACTAAGCAAACAACTAACCTAGTAATTGATGTTTTTACTGGCAACATTTCATGCATCAGATTACTTTACCTCTGTTAACGCACAATTAAAGTCATGTTTATACAATCTCTTAAAGGCTTTCCTCATCACTTTCAGCCTCACAATCCTAAAGCATTTGTTTGTCCAGTAAACAGTTTTGTTCATAAACAGCAACTTTACATAAAAAAATGAAAACTAAATCAAGTGTTTACTTTAAATCTAATCAATTGATTTACCATTCAGAGTTGCTCACAGAATAAAGTCAATCATTTTTCCATGTTTACTAGTGAAATGATGAACAATGAAACAGGGAAGGAAGATGCTTAATGAGGATGCAACTAATGATTGTAGCTATTATTTTACTTGAACAGCTTATTAGCATTGAACATCCTTTGACATCATTTAAGATCCATGATAATATTGATTTGATAAACTTGTCAGTATAATAGTAAACTCTTTCTTCTCCTTTTTTTGTCATCTTCTTGCATCTTCCATCTTCTTGTTTGTTATTGTTGTCAATTGCCTTTCATTTCCACTCTTCAAGTATCAACATGAACATGTGAATGATAATAATAATGATAAAGAGGATTGAACAAGAAAAGTAATCAAAGTAATTTTCTCTTGTAAAGATGATAAAGATTTGGAAGGAAAAGTTATTTCGATGAGAATACTAACAATCTATGAATATCTCAGGTGACCTTGTTATTAGTCTTTTATTGCTACCAGAATATTCACCTTTTATTGTCTTCTTTCTCATCATTTCCATCATCTTAAATCTTCTTATACAACTTATTCAACTTATGATGGCACTTTTACTCTGTAATCCGATTAAACTTGCAATCAACAAGAAAAAAAGTCAACAATTATTTGGAAAAAAACTGTTAATTTCCATGATTATTCATGTTGCATTGAATTTCATCTTTGCTTCTGTTGATCGGAAATTATCCATTTTCTCGATTATTAAATGTTGCCCATGATAAACTGATGAACTGTAATCATTTATTTTTCGTAGGAGAAAAAGTGAAACAAGTTTTCATGAAATATTGTTTCTTTACGTTATCAAACATTTCTCGTTACCAATTGATGAAGGTAAAGATTACAGTCTTGATCAAGTTAACTCTTGTAATAACAGTTTCAAGTTGGTGATTATCATCATTTGTTTCCAAATCCTAATAATTTGTCAATCTGATTAACGGAACAAAATTGCAACCATATTTTACTTTGTCTGATAATTTTAGTTTATTAGCTTCATTTCAACATTGCCAATCATTTTTAATCAGCAATAAATCAAAAAATTGATTCTAATGATGCACTTTACTCAAAGCCTTAACTGCAACTTTCATCTCTCTTTTACTTTCATCAAAAGTATTTACAAATGATTAAAGTAGCATTTGGTGAAATTGAAATGTAATATGAAAAGATTCATTTGATTAATATTAATGGATGAATTTTGTTTGAAGAGAAGATGAAAAGTAGTATAATCTTTAAATAAAAGGTAACAAGTTTATTTTTCAGGTTTTTGTGGGTTAACATAATTTGCAACCTCAATGGATAAGGACGCAATCAATGAGCCTGATAATGGATCAAGTTTTAATCATGTTGAACCTTTGTAACTTTCATCTAACAAGGCTGTTTAAGCTGACAATCAACGGATAAGTACAGATTGATGAGTGTGATACAAGAAGAGGAAAGAGGTTGAACAGAGGGTGAAGAGCGTGACCAAGAGTAGGTGAAGCTTTTAGGTTACAACTCTCACTGATTGTGGGTTGTTAACTGTTGGATGAAAGGTAAAAATGATTTTGTCACACAAAGATGAGAAATTAGATATTGAGGAATCTCTTTTTCCATGAAATCTCTCTTTTTGATTATCAGGTTCATTACTGATAATTTTGTGGTCATTTTAACGGTCAGCTAATGCAAAATTGCTTCTATAATTTTATTACATAATAATGATGATAAAAGTGACAGATTACATTTTACTTTAACATCATTATCATGTAATAAACAGTTGAGAGGATAATTTGTAGCAATCAGTACATTTGATTCCTATTAATTAGCCAACCGACAATCGATATTATTATTCAAAATTATGGTTCTAAATGTCAGTCTTTTCAACCTTATCATTACAATTTCAATAGTCGATTCACCAAATAATGGTTTATTCAAGCGAAATCAAAGTTTGAAATATTTTATAAAACAAGTTAACAAAATATCTTTGCACTCATCGAGAGTTGCATTACAATGAAATTATTTTTGTGAGATTGAGTTATGAGATTTTGCTTTTTATCAATTTACACATTTTAATTGAAGTTTATCAAATTAAGTTGCAATGAATATGCAAAGAGTTGAAATTGTTTATCATTTCGTGTTTCAATTGTCAATCACAATTAAGTTAAAATGAGAAAAGCTTTCAATGTAATTGAAAGTCAACGTCTATTTGATTATTGTTATAAATTGATGAAAAGTTAATGGGTTTGATTACTTATTGACGAGAAGCTTGGTAAATGATATCCAAGCTAATTGAGTGTTATCATGGGAGACGCAAGAAACAAGGTTATGGTCATCGTCATTGCTGAACCATCATCGGTATCATTATCATCATTACCATGGGAAGTGAAAAAAATGTTAGGCAAACACAAGCAGCTAATAATGGGTATAATGTGAGTTTGAGGAAAAAAAATGATCAACATTTGATTGTCCTTCTTGGCTCAATAGAAACTTTTTTTTAATCTCATTTGTTATTGAATGTCACCAATGTTCTCTTTATGGTCATGGAAACAGATGATTTTGTCTCAACCTCTAATTTTAGGTTTGCCCTCTCGGACTTGAGGTCATTAGACGAGACTTTCTCATCTGTTGATGTCGCCAGCCAAGGCCAGTAAATGGAGAGACATGATTAGAAAGCAATAATGAACCTCGAATCGTCCTCTTGTACATTGCATGAGTAGAGGGTTGGACACGCAACAAACATTTTCATTTTCAACTTTCCCTTTTTTCCAAATGGATTCCCTGGTTAAACCAAATGATGCATTAATCAACCCTCAAACATGAGGTCAATCATATGTTACCTTTTTGCTTTCCCATCGTTTCCTAATCAAATAAAGGTTAATTTTCAATTCATGACTGACAATTTAAACTTGATCAACCTTCAAACTCCATTAACAACAACAATTTTTGCTTCATTTTCTGGGCAACTTTATTCAACCATTTTTTTCATCTCATCCAAAAAACTAATTGATAACTTTTCTCAAACTCTAAATGGTTTCATCAATTGACTAATAATTGTTGATAATTGCAAGTAAACATTACGCTTAGAGCTTCAACTTGCACAACCAAATTAACCTGATCATGTTGGTTACAGGGCTTACTCAATTGAGAACTCAGTTGAATACAATAATTGATTTAATGAATGATAATCAATTTAGCCTTTTCTTTCCATCTTTCAAGATTGATTCTTTTCTTTACCTCACTCATGATTATCATCTATTTAACCAAAAAATGATATCAGTTTCATGAGGCATTATGAGCCAACCAATCGAATCCTTTGCCTACGGCCATTGAGAATAATCTTTGCAACCGAATATCCATGAAAAAAAAGATGAATGAAGAGAAGAAAAAAGTTTCATCCATTTCATCATTTTTTTCTTTACCTTTTCTCTTTCTTCTCATGGGAAGTTCTTAAAAATTGATCTGTTGACATGAAATCCTTTCCCTTCATCATCAGTTCTAATGATTTCGTGATAAACACCATTCAAAGTCATTTCGAGTTTCAATGTTTTGCTCTTGTTTTCCTTTGCTTCAACATTTTTTTATAAGCTTGTTACATTTATATCTTTGCCTTCCTTGGGTATTAGCAATGTGATAGACGATGTTAAACTTATGTGTAGCAAAAGAAGAAGAAGATGAAAAAAAAGAAGAAAACACCAAAAGTTGAAATTTCCTGATATCATGTAATTTCTACCTTCTAACATCATCATCAGCCTCCATTTACTGGGCAACATTTTATTAATATTATTGTACAAGCATCATAATTTTGTTTCACTGATGATGATGATTGCTCGACTCTGTAAAAATGATGAAAACGATCAACTTGGCCCATCATCTTTCTCCAACCCAAACTTGATAACATTTAATCCTGTTCATCATTTCCTTATGCACTTGGTTATTACTGTTATTAGGGCGACACTCTCCATGCGATTCCAATTCCATATTCATTCTTAATCTCTAAACTTTTCTCTAAAAACATTTTGTTCGCACACTTTTATTCAATATCTTTTCTTCCCTAATCTTGTTAGTCTTCTGATCAACATCAACATGTGATTAAAGCAACATCATTATTATCCATCTTCGCCTAATGATATGGTTCATTTAGATTAACTTGATTTATCGTCTTAATCCACTAAATGACCTTTAATGTTATCAACCTTTTCCTACAAAAACTCAAACTTCTCCCAACATTGAATTTCCATTGAAATTACTTTTGGAAACATTTTGTTTCTTTTAAAGACAAACACTTTGAATAAATTTAAATTATTTTTATCAACTAATTAGCTGAATAATTTAGCAAAGTTTGAAGTAAAAATTTTGTTCATTTACTTTGAAGACAAGATTTTGAAGTAAATTTAATGCAATTGCTGGTAATCAATTGAATGAACAATTTAATGCTCTTGAAATTTTTGACAGCAAACACAATTTGAGGCACTTTTAAAGGAAATTTGCTTTCAATTGAATCAACTAATCGCAATAATCTTGGTCATAAATCTCCATCAGATGTTTAAATCAAATTGAAACATTTTGTTGGCGATAACAGTTTATCAAGTTACCTTTTATATCAATTGTGTAAACTGGACATTGGTTTGTTTATTGAAATAAAAGACAAACTCTGGACAAGTAAAATAATCAGCTGTACAATTGGATATACACGAGTGGCACACTTAGATTAACCTTAAACCGTAAGGTCAGAGGTGGCTCAATACGCATAACACATGCCTTTCCCATTGCCTCTGTTGGCCTCACTAAACTCACCTTTTCTCTGTTTATTTCAATGAAAAAAAACTTTCTTTTTGTTCCTCCCTTTTTACCTCTTCATTTGTTCATCATTGACTCACTCTCTTCTTTTTCCTCCTCATCTGCAAATGTCTCTCATTCTCACTTTATTTTGGCCTTTTCTTTGCTCTCTCTCTCGTCATTAATTTTTCCTTCTTTTTTCCTCTTCTCTCTATCTTCCATGTTATCTCTGTATTCCTAGTAAATGGACAATGTATCAGTTAACCAACAATCAATTCACCTTTTTCCGGTCAATTGTTATTAACACAACAAACTCCAAGAGACAAACTTTCCTATCATTAGATTATCACGAGTCAATAACATTTGTCCCTTTGTTTACTAACCTCTTTTGTTGTCTTTTCACAGGTAACTGAGACTTGTGAAAATATAGTCAAACAAAAGCCTACAATTTTCAAACCTTTTCCCTTGAATTGGTTAATTAGTGAACATTAATATCGCTTAAGACTTTCATTGAGTAACTTTAATGTTTAGTTCAATACTGCAGCTCCATCTTGCGATTATTTTAACAACAACTCAATTCTTCGTAAAAATCAATTTTAAGCTTCTCTTAACCTCGATAGCAAAAAATTATCAAATGCTCGATAATTTCGGAAAATTCATATTCTTTTTCGAGCTCATAACATTGAACTTGGAAATTTTTTGAATTTTCTACTCATTTTTTTCTATTCGATTTGTGTCAGTCTTTTATTCACATTAGTGCTTTAAATCTCAAGAAGTTTATTTTGAGATGTGATTTCCATGTGAAGCCTCGACTTGATGAATCATGATGCTTGAAGATTGAAGATTAATTACAAGTTTCTAAAAATTCTGATTCATATTGTAAAGACCAAAAACAGAACTTGAATTTGTAGAAACCCAAATTAGCTTTGAAGGACTTGAAAATTAGCTACTTTTCTGATTCTTTATTGAGTTGAATTATGATGAATTGCCATCCAGTCATCTGAACAAATTAACTTTACCGGAATTGAATCAATTTTAATCTTGAGATACTTCATAATTGTGAAAACACTTTCATGTTTCAAATCAGTTTCATCCAACAATAAGAACAAAACAAGAATAATTGAAACTTTAATCCTCGAAATTATTCATTATTCAATTCATCTGTTGCAAAATTTCAATAACTCGAAGCTTCCAATGTTAAGTAAGTTAAACTTTAAAACATTGAGTGACTGATGTTCCACTGAAAAGGAAGTAATTGAGAGAATTGACTAATTCATTATTGAATTGAATACTAACAGGCAGCCTTGATAACATCTGATTAAGCATAAAGAACAAAAATCGAAATAATTTTCTGATATTTAACAGAAAGAAAGAACCAGTTTTGCATACAATTAAACAATAGAATGAACTAAATGTAAAAAGATTGAATATTATAATGAAATCATTATTTTCATCGTCAATGCCTCAAAGGCATTCAATATACATTTAATGAGACCGTCAAGACAAAAAACGAAAGTTGGCTTTTCAACGATTACGTTAATTATCATTTAATATAAACATTTGCAAATGCTGAAAAATGCTGGGAATGTAAATCTCTCAGAGCAAACATAATTCATTACAAGAACCATCTATAAATGCCTTATCCAGTCTGGACCATGAATCTGGACTTTACATGTAAAACTCATTTGATTGTTGCTCCAAGCAATTGACCTTTCATTGGAAACTTGACATTGACGAAGAAAAACAATTTTCACTTGAATTTTGAATAAACCATTCAACTGGACTCTAATCAATGCTATGAACTACTCGACTGAATTTGAATTTCATTTTTTGTCCTTTTAAAGTTCGCTTTTAACCTTTCAAATATTTCCACAGATTTACCAGAAAGTGGTCCAACAATCGAACCTACGACAGCAACGATAGCAAATGTTGACTACATCAATGTTACCTGTAAAAGTGGTCCTTCCAAGCCAAAGGCTCGTCTCTCTTGGTACATCAATGAAGCTCTAGCACCTAAACAATATGTTTATGATGAAGATTATCTGTACAGTTCTAAAGATACTTCGAATGGTTTGAAGTCTTCACAAGTGCGACTTTTATTTCCCGTTTTTCAACATCACCCAAATGAAAACTATTATCGACTTCGATGTGAATCTCAATTTGTACAAAGTTTCTCTGAAATAGCTCAGATTTCAATTAAACCTCTAAACCAAAGGTCAAATGATAATTTTACTGCAGGTAAGTGAAGAGTCTTTTTTTGTCAATCATTAATTAACAAACTGTTTTCAGTGGAAAGTGATTAAATTGAAAGTAAAATTAGAATCCAAAGTAATTTCAATTAGTGTTTGGTTATTCATTGAGTAACATTGAAAGAGTAACAATTAGTAGTTTTCACTTGAGTCAACATGCTTTTATTGTGCTTTAATTGAGAAATAAAATCAATATTTAACTATTTCAGAATCAATAATGAACTTTGAAAAGTACTTTGAATGCAACTTGCAAATCTTTTCATTACATTGAAACATCAAAATAATTTGACCAAATGTTTTACAAATTGAATCGTTAATTATAAATGAGCAAAAGTTGAAATCAATTCAACTTTCATTAACTCAGAACTCGAAAAAAATAAGAAAAACTTTTCCCCTTTTTCATGTTTGGCTTTGAACATTGGACATCACTGATTAGATAAAAGAATTCATGTTTTAACAAAAATCCGGAAATCTAATGAATTTAAGATTCTAATTTGATGAAGTTGTTCAGAAAAAAAGAACTCTTTTTAATTCGATTTCTAATATTCTGTCTCGATTTTAAGTCAATGTTTGAGGAAAAGTCAAGTTTTTCTGTTTCTTTTTGTTTCTTTTTGTGTGTTTCTCGAGTAATATTTCATTGAACATGATATTCAATTACACTTGTACTTGTAGCTGGTCAGTTGATGGGTTAGTTGTCAACATGCAAGATTGTTGATATTGGGTGTAACTCTGATTATCAACATGAACATGAAACTGGTGATAACAGATGAAATGAATTATTCCAATGTTGAGTGTTTCTTTTCCAGTCAAACGATTTTGATGTTTTCCCAAACGGCAAATGACACTCAATGCCATTGTTGCCCTTTTCTGTCTTTTATTCACATAACTGAACCTACCTAGTGTATGATAATTAATAATCTTGAGGCGGATTCCATGGTTTTTATTTCATGATTGATTCTGACAATCCCAGTTGTTCTTTTCTTTCAATCTTTTCTCATCTTCTCCCTAATCATCATTTTTCATGTTTCCTTTTCGTAATTGTTTTCCTTTTTTTGTTTCTCTTCTTTTTTCATCAGCTTTCATCATTGGAGCCATGCGTCCTTCATCAGGTCGAAACACTGAATCAATCAATTCGAATAACGATTCAGTGATTAGTAAAGAAGGAGATTTGCGAATTGACGGGTTAAAAACAACTTATCACTCTAAGGATCGAGTCAACTTGACCTGTCGAAGTGGCAAATCTCCAGTTCGCTCAACTCCAACTAAACTTACTTGGTTAATCAACAATGTTGAGGTGAGTTTCGAACAAGAAAATCTTTTCTGAATTTCTCAAGTAAATTTATGTTCTTCTTTTCAGGCAAATCCAGAAATGGTTCAAACATATCCAGTCGATTCATTGGGAAATTCAGCATTGGGTTTATCCTTTAATCTGAATCAATCTTTTCTTAATAAATGGTCAGATGTCGATGATCCTAAACGGTCCAAGATTATCCTTAAATGTTATGCTCTTTATGAAGAGATATTATTTCAATCGAGTAAAGAGCAAACAATTAGACGGATAACGAGGGAATCGAAGAGTGAATCTGCCGCTGTCAACACTGCCGATCAAGGTGAGTTGCTGGTCGAAATTTTTGCACGGAATTGATTGGATTCGAATTTGGAAAGAGTTTAATATTTTTTTCTTTTCTTTTCTTGCAGTTACAATGAATTCTGGTGCTGGCTCAAGGTTGCGCTTTGTTGATCAAATAATGAAACTTTTAATCACAATTTTGGTCATTCTGTGACCAGAAAAGAAAACTGAATCGAGTCATTTAAAAAAGAAATGTAAATAGAGTAAATATATTTTTTGGTGATTCTTTAATCTGCTTGCGAATAAGGATTCAAATGTGTACAAAACTCGTGAAACGAAATTAACTTGCGACTAATGATGCCAAAAGGCAATGACATTAATGAAACTCTGTTTGAATGAATGAAAAATTGTAAAATCAAAACTTTTATTTACTGCAAAAATAAACTTTTTTCTGAAAAAAATCTTCAAATGCTTCAATTGATTCATATATTGATACAGCTAACAACTGAAAACTAGGTTTATGAGATTATAAATAAATTGGACAATCCACTGAATTGAAGTGAACTCAATTTGGAAACAATAAATGGCTTAAAATTAAAGTCAAAAACCGTTAAAATAAAGTTTCGAGTTTATAGTTGATAGTGGTGACATCTAATGTTATTTACACTAATTACATTTTGAAGCATGTTTTGTTTTAAATGAACCTATTTAAAAGCTTCTAAAAATGTTCAATTTATCATCTTTTTAAGTTGCAACTCAATTTTTTTAGTAATTTTTAGTAATTTTTTATTTGGCTAAAAGGGTTATATTTTGTACAATGTCATTGTTTAATCGTTATAACCATTTATTCATCTGTGTTTGTTCCTTTTATGTCACTTGTTTATCTTTTTTTGTCAATTGTGCTAATTTGTCAGCAATGATTAGGAAACAAGCAAACCTGGAAAATTAACCAGGATTATAAATATCTTACTTAACCAGATTTTATTGTTTTCAATGGTAAAGGTTTGGAAACAATATTGGATATCATTTTATTGTTCAAATTATCTTTAATCGTGATTCATCTTTTACATGTGAAGTTGCTTGTGAAACAAAAGAGATGTGAACAAAATCAAGGCAATAACGGCTAAGATGACAAGTCTCATCATGATATGGATTATCATAATGAATTTCATGGAACATGCATTTCATCTTTTTCAACTCCATTATTGGAAAATGGTTACCAATATTAGTTTTACTGATAAGCTTATCACACTTCTACATCAATATCAATCTCATCCTGGCAAACAGATGTGACACGAAACAAAATGACAACTGATGACTGTGGTGGTTACTTGATGTACTCAGCTTTTCTCGCCTTTCCTTATGAAATAAGAAATTTACACGATAAAGTGTTAATTATGACAGATTTATGTCGGTATTCTTGATGAGCTTGATTCCATCATATCTGGAAATATTTTTGGCTTATTTTGGTTTTTGATTTAATCTGTACCAGGATACCAATTATGTTAATCTTTGAACATCGATGATAAAGTCAATTCAAATGTTCTCGCAGATTGGATGAATTGAATCTCAGTGAGTTGCTGAACAAAATGAGGTTTTACTTTATTTTTATACTGAACATTTTTTCAGTTTCAGGATTCAAAATTTCTTTGAATTTGGACCCGGATCCAAACGATAAACTGAGCCAAGAGAATGGACTTGATTTAAAGGAAAAGGTAAGTAACACTGAAAGTTGCTAACCCGTGATATCATTTTAATGCTCTTTATGCTTTTAAATACTCCATTCCACAGGTTGTGAAACGATCATATCATTTAGGGTTATCTCAAAGCGAAAAGTTGATTGACGAAGAAGGTCCCAAGAAATGTGATTTTCCAACTAAATCAGGTTCAAATAAGGTTCAAGATTTTCCCGAAAGTTTCGATGTTCGTAATGTTTGGCCATCTTGTATATCAACTATCACTAAATCTGATGGAGCAAGTCATCCTTCTGCGCTTTTAATCTCAGTATTTCAAATGTCTGATCTTATTTGCACTATCAATGGAGACAGAATTGATGGCCAGCTGACTTTTGACCAAATGGAAAAGTCTTTTGAAGATTTCAAGCTAAGTTCCGTCATCACCAGCGGTTGCAGTGCCTACCAATTTTGGAGTGAAAATGGCATCTACAGCGTCGATTATCAAAAAACGGAAATCTGTTTACCCTTTTCGCCTCAATGTAAACCTTCCTTCATTACCATGGATAAATATTTTAAAGTAGATGTTACTATTCCGTTGAATATACCAGACAAGATGAAAGACATGATGTCCAATGGACCAGCAATTGCACTCATAGAAGTTTATAAAGATTTTCTAGAGTATAAATCAGGTAAGTTCAGATTGAAAAAATTAAAGTCAAAAGTACTAATTTTAGCGCTCTCATTTACTTAGGAATTTATGAAAAACGATCTGACGAAAAATTAGGCGTTTATCCTTTCAAAATTATTGGTTGGGGGACTGAAGACTGCGTCGACTACTGGTTAGGAATGAATTCTTGGGGAGAAAATTGGGGCGATAAAGGTTTGTTGTGCTTACTTTTGGCTTATTTTTGTACTTTAAATAATAGATCTTCAATAATTAATTGTCTATCGATATTAATTAGGTACCTTCAAAATCCGCCGATCTGAAGAAAATGGAATTCTGAGAAATTGGCTTTCTGTTTCTCTCAGGGAACAACCAGTTAGCAACTATGAATTAAATAATGAACAAAGCTTCTTCCTTGCTCATAAAGAAGACGGCTCTAGATACGAAAATATCAATGGCTGTTTGGTTGTTGACTGATATTGGTGACATAACTAATTGCTTGACTGCAAGGTCTTAAATTGGGTTAAGAAAAAAGTGAAAAGAGTTATATGGAAATTTTGTTCAGCATTTCCGTGTATTTATTTGAAGTCTTTCCGTCCATATTTAATTCAGACAATTGGAAATAAATTGAAAATAAACGTTATCGCAATTGAAACAATTTACATGTGCTTATTTAGCATATCGATGAAAGTGCACGGAATATTTAACCTTGCATCATTTAAATGAAAAGATTTGATATCATCAAATTACTATTAATGAAGGGATCAATTGTGGGGAAATTATTAGTTTATATTGATTTGGAAAACAAACAAGTTGAACAAAAAGTACAAAATGAATGTCTTTTTTGTAGCAGTGCTCTCAAGCTATTCAGTTTATGGCATCCTTGCATTAATTTCAGATGATTTGGAGCCATTAACAGATGACATGATTAAGGCAATCAACGACTTAGACACGATATGGAAGGTAACTATTTATTTTGATCTGTATCTGCAAATGATCTTAAATTGTGATTTATTTTATAAGGCAGGCGCAAATTTCAACGGACATGATTTCAAGGAGATAAAGAATCTTATTGTTACTTCCAATGAAAATTATGATACTTTTGAAAAGAAAGTTTTTGATAAACCAAAATTGCCAGAAAATTTCGATGCTCGAGTGGAATGGCCAAACTGCACTTCGATTGGTCAAATTTACAAGCAAGACTCGTGTACACCATCCTGGATCTATGCTTCTGTTGGTCAAATCGCTGATCAAATCTGCATTAATACTGGAGTCAAAATCGATGTTGAAAAAACAGTTAAACAAATGATGAAACATTATGGCGATTGTGAATACAACAGTGCAGATTTTGTCAAAGCTTTCAGGTATTGGGTCAATTACGGTGTTTTTACTGCCAAAGCAAATGGGTCTGAAAGTTGTTATCAAACACCAATTTCAGTTAAATGTCTATTGAACTATGAGATTGAAAATTATTTTCAACTGAATCCTGTTAATCCAAAGTCATATCGTGATAAAATGGTGGCCGTGTTAAATGGTCCCATAACTATAAACTTAGATGTTTACTCAGATTTTTTCAATTACAAATCAGGTAAGAACATATTTCTTGAAACTTCTTGTGATCATTCAATTTGTTTAAAATAATTTCAGGAATATATAAACGAACTTCAAGGAAAAAGATAGGAACTCATGTTGTCAAGATTATTGGTTGGGGAGTGGAAGATGATATCAAATATTGGCTGGTTGCTAATTCATGGGGCGTTCAATGGGGTGATAAAGGTATGAATATGAATGTACAATCGCTTCTTCCCAACTATGTTTGTGTGTTAATTCATTTCAATTAATACAATTTCACATTTAATTTTAAGGTTTCTTCAAAATCCGACGTAATGAAGGTGAATTTGGAAACGATATTCGTTCGGTCGCTCTTTCAATCTCAAGTGGGAAAATGCCAAGTTCATACAACAGAGATCAATTGTTTTACTTGCAGCCATATTGATGGCAATCTCAAGACCACTGAAATAGTTTATGCTAATATATTTTTGCACCCAGTCTAATAAATTATTGCAATGCATGCTGAATGTTGATGTATTGAGTTTAATACAGAGACCTATCATCAGACCTATCAAAAATTCTTTTTTAATTTTATTTTAACGCAATTATGACAATCCGTCTTAAAAAACGTTTTTTTGATTTTGATAACTTTTCTACGAGACTCTCTTTCGTTCTCTCTACACTAAATAAGCATTTTTATAAACACTCTTTCTAGCAAGAAATGTTGCTCGCAAGTTCAAGTACTATTCAAGTGCTATTAACTAAAAAATAAAGACGGATAATGGCATGTTTACATGGATTTTTTCCCTGGTGGATTGATATCGAGTTGAAATCAATAGACTGAAACTTGGAATAGATTTGCATTTCATTTTATTTTGAAGCCTGTTACAATCGAGAATCAAACAAACTTACAAGGCTGAATCAAGGCTGCTCATTTGTAATAGACACTTTCAAGTTTATAATAAAAATCAAAGTAAAGTTGAAGAGTAACACAAGAAAACTCGGTGACAACGGTTCAATCCGTCTTCGAAAGCGCTTTATTTTCCTTGTTCATTTTGGGATCCTCTCTACGATTAGCGGTGATTAGGTGATGTTTGCGATCGGGCGAGATTCCAGAAATGATGAATGTCATTCCTATTAGTAATTGATGTAACTCTGGGCGTTGCAGACCAAAAGCATAATCATGCTAGCATTTTCCATAATATACTGAAGTATTAGTAAATCAATGAAAATATAAAAGTTGAATATTAGTATAAAGGAAAGAAACGATTAAAATTAAGTTAACGAGAAAAATGACGACTTCATTTCAAATGATAAATGCAAATGAATATTAAACTCTCATTTGATTTGAAATGACATCTGATTGATATTCGTGATTGACAGAAAAGCTTACAACGACGAAGAGGTATCGATCGATTGTACAGAAATCACCAATCTTGACTCCTGTAAATGGACCCATGATACGATCGAGAACTTCCATTGCCTGTGAAATGGACGACGAAATTTAATTAATAGATTTTACTGTTTGATGAAAGCAAAAATGAAATACTAAAAACAACCTTAGAGTGAGTTCCGAAATCTACTTTTTCTTTAGCTAAAAGACTGGTGTAACGTTTATGTATAATTATAAGCTATAGAGGATGAACGATGAAAGCAATTGTATTAATATGGTGCATTTGCGTGAATGAAACGAATGCAATTTGTGAATATTGATCAATAACAATTTAAATACCCTTCCATGTAAATTTCCAGCTGCATAAGAAATGAGACCAATTGCGAAGAGAATAAAAAAGCCAAGAGTTGAAAAAAAGTTTTGAAGTATTGTTGAACCAATATGAAGGATGGGGCCCAAAAAAATAAAAGTATCCGCAAGAAAAGAAATGCCAACAATCACAAAGACAAACAAGTAACGCAAGTCTCTACTCATGACGTCTAAAAGGTTAAGTAAACGGATTGTGTCAATGTTTAGTTGACGAAGCAAGTGAGGCTCAATCGATTTAGGATTATAAAGGTAACGTTCATTAAGCTCGATTATTGATTCTATTTGATAGATAAACAAAGGAACCAATACAGTAATATGAGCACCAATATCAAATGTCCCACAGGCTACATAAATAAAACAAAACGATTCACTCAAAAACCAGAAAAAACTTGTGATGATTAAAGTTGGGTTATCAAGACCAAAAGCCGGGTTTACTAAGTGGACAATGGCTATGAAGGCTGGAATGATATAAATATTGAATTGTATTATTCGATACCAATTGACTAGAATTAAATGGAAAGCTACTCGAAATTTTTTTCGTTGTTTTTCAGTTAATCCAAGCCTCTTGCAATCAAATCCATATTGTCTTATATCTCGCAAATAAGTTAACAAAATTGAACTGCCGATGTCTTCAAGGTACATAATATACTCTCGTAAAAGGGATAGAGTGAAAACAAGAGAAGATATCATGAAAGCTATTGCTTGAGCTCCTTGAAGCTTGTAAAAAGGATTTGCGAGGTAAATTTGCATCTCGTCTGAAGTCTCGTAACATAAAATGAACAATCGAGTGCATAGGATTATCGCTGATATTCTGATGAGATTATTCATTAAATGGTATCCAGATTGAACTATTTCTCGTTTATCTTGGTCGTGTCCACGGCGAGTAATGTATAACCATAAGGCAATATTTTCCAGATCCTGGAGACGATTTGCTGTCTCTGTGTAATCATCGACGTTTTCATCGTCTAATAGGCCAAATATTTTATTGATGAGTGATTTAAATTGACTTGGGAAACGGTCCGCAATCAGGCTGAAAAAGTTTTTGATCCGATCCATGTTTAATTCAGTTTTGATACTTTTTCCTTTCCAGTTCATTTGACATTCACAGTTTAGAGTAAGATACAGAAGTGAGGTTTCATAATGAAATTATTCAATTGTTATAATCTATTTAAATTTCTTATTATTGACATTTCAAATTGTTTATCATTAGTTACCCAATGATAATAGTTCTTACAAAATCAATTTAATCAATTCTAAAATCTTGGGCCCTAATGAATTTTATTGATCGATGAATAGTTTAAAAAAACTGAGATGAAATTGAAAAGTTTTCACTTAAAGTTGTCATTGTTTCTTTAAAATAAAGTTTGCTTTTCATTAAAATATTGATCAATGATTGCGATGATTTTTACTGTCTATCGTTCAAATATATTATATGAAGTGATTGGCTGGAAATATCTATAAGATGAAAAATTTATTAGTTATTAACATTAGTTATTAATAACATTTACAGTGTCATTAAAAATAATTGAACTCTAAAAGCTTACTAACAAGGAGTCGGCATGAACTGTTCGTCGAGTTTTCTGATGCAATAGATATTTTTATTTAGCCATCAGGGGTAATATAATAGTTTCAAGGCGAGAGAAGATTGAAATTAAGATCAAAAGATTCAGACTTAATTTTAAATGATCAATTCAAATGAATCGTAAACTGTCATTTGGTATGAAATCACATCTGATTGAGTTCCAAAATCTACTTTTTCTTTGGTTAAAAGTCTGGTGTAAAGTTTATGGACAATTATAAGCTATAGAAGATTGAAAATGAAAATGAATGTTTACTTAGATTTCTTCAGTTACAAATCAGGTAAGAACATATTTCTTGAAACTTCGCACGAGCGTTCTATTTGAATGAAATATTTTCAGAAATATATAAACGAACTTCAAGGAAAAAGATAGGAACTCATGTTGTCAAGATCATTGGTTGGGGAGTGGAAGATGATGTCAAATATTGGCTGGTTGCAAATTCATGGGGAACTCAATGGGGTGATAAAGGTATGCATATCAGTTTATAATCTTCCAAACTTTAAAAGGATGCTTAATTTTTTAATTTCAATCAATACGATTTCTCATTTAACTTTCAGTATTCTTTAAAATCCGACGTGGTGGAGGTGAATTTGGAAACTATTAGCTCGGTTCTTGTTTCAATCTCAAGTGGAGAAATGTCAAGTTCATACAACAGAGATCCTTTTTTCCAATTTTTTTACCTGCCAGCAGATTGATGAGTAAATCAATAACCAATGAAATCTCATTTTAATACATTTGTTTACATTAAGTTTTGAATAATTTTGATGCCGTGTATTCATGAATAAAATAATACTGCATCTAAATCTATTCAAAATAGATATATTGAAATAGTATTAAAAATAGTAATGAAATAAAATCGAATCTCTAACAACAGTCAGTCAACATGATGGAATAATTTGAAAGATCAAAGCAATGGAAGAATGCTTGACCTGATCATCAAATTTTTACATACACTCTTGTTAGAACGATAAATACTCTAAGAATTTACATTTTAGCTTATTTTGAAGCCTGTTACAATCGAGATCAAATGAACTTACAAATTGCTGAATCAAGGCTGACCATTTGTAATCGATACTTTTAAGTTTATAATAAAAATTACACTGAAATTGAAGATTATCACAAGAAAACTTGGTGATACTCAAATATCGGTAGATCTAATGAGCTTGACTCGCAGTAGAAAGAAATCAAAACCCAATTCAAATTCATATTTTGGCACAATGCGTCTTAAAGGACGGTTTATTTCTCTGTTCATTTTATGCAGATTATCAAGATCGGGCGAAATTCCAAAAATGATGAATGTCATTCCATCTAGTAATTGATGTAACTCTGGGCGTTGCAAACCAAAAGCATAACCATGCTAGCATTTTCCATGATATACTGTAACATGTAAAAATCAATGAAAACATAAAAGTCGACTATTAACGTTAGTAGAAAGGAAAGAAACGATTGAAATTTAGATCAAAAGAATTTAGACTTCATTTTGAATGATAAATTCAAATGAATAGTAAACTATCATTTGATATGAAATGACATCTGATTGATATTTGTGATTGACAGAAAAGCTTACAAAGACGAAAAGGTATCGATCGATTGTACAAAAATCACCAATTTTGGCTCCTGTGAATGGACCCATAATACGATCGAGAATCTCCATTGCCTGTGAAAGTGAAGACAAGATTTAATTAATAGAATTCAATTTTCGATGAAAGTAAAAATTAAAAACTAAAAATAACCTTAGAATGAGTTCCAAAATCTACTTTTTCTTTGGTTAAAAGTCTGGTGTAAATTTTATGTACAATTATAAGCTATAGAGGATTGACAAAGAAAGCAATTGTATTAATAAAGTGTAATTGACTAAGTGAAACAAATGAATTTTGTCAAAAATTCATCAATAGCAATAAACAATCTCAATACCCTTCCATGTATATTTCCACCTGCGTAAGTAATGAGACCAATCGCGGAGAGGGTGAAAAAGCCAAGGAATGAGAAAAAAGATTGATGTAATGCTGAACCAATGTGAAGGATGGGGCCCAAAAAAATAAAAGTATCCGCAAGAAAAGAAATGCCAACAATCAAAAAGGCAAATAAGTAACGCAAATCTCTACTCATGACGTCTAACACGTTAAGTAAACGAATTGTTTCAATGTTTAGTTGACGAATCAAGTAAGGCTCAATAGCTTTAGGATTATAAAGGTAACGCTCAAGAAGCTCGATTATTGATTCAATTTTAAAAATAAACAAAGGAACCAATACAGCAATATGAGCACCAATATCAAATGTCCCACAGGCTACATAAATAAAACAAAACGATTCGCTCAAAAACCAGAAAAAACTTGCAAAAACAAATGTTGGGTTATCAAGACTTAGAGCAGGGTTCACTAAATGGACAGCGGCTATGAAGGCTGGAACGATATAAATATTGAATTGAATAAGTCGATACCAATTGACTAGGATAATATGGAAAGCAACTCGAAATTTTTTCCGTTGTTTCTCAGTTAATCCAAGCCTCTTGCAATCAAATCCATATTGTCTTATTTCTCGTAAGTAAGTTAACAAAATTGAACTGCCGATGTCTTCAAGGTGCAAAATATACTCTCTTAAGAGGGATAAAATGAAAAGAAGAAAAGATATAATAAAAGTCATTGCTTGACCTCCTTGAACCTTGTAAAAAGGATTAGCAAGGTAAATTTGAATCTCGTCTGAAGTTTCCCAGCATAAAGTGAACAGTCTGGTACAGGCAATTATCTCTGATAGTCTGATTAGATTGTTCATTAAATGGTATCCAGATTGAACTATTTCTGGTTTATCTTGATCGTGTCCACGGCGAGTAATGTATAACCATAAGGCTATATTTTCCAGATCCTGGAGACGATTTGCTGTCTCTGTGTAATCATCGACGTTTTCATCGTCCAATAGGCCAAATATTTTATTGATGAGTGATTTAACTTGACTTGGGAAACGGTCCGCAATCAGGCTGATAAAGTTTTTGATCCGATCCATGTTTAATTCAGTTTTGATACTTTTTTCCTTTGCCAGTTTCTTTAACATTCACTGCTCAAAGTAAAATGCAGAAATAATGAAATTATTCAATTGTTATAATCTATTTAAATTTCTTATTATTCGGTGACATTTCAAATTGTTCATTATAAGTTACCCAATGATGAAAATCCTCACAAAATCAATTTGATCAATTTCAAAATCTTGGGTCCTAATGAATTTTATCGATCGATAAATAGTCCTAAAATAACTAACAATTGTAAGAATAAATTGAAAAGTTTTCACTTAAAGTTGTCATTGTTTGTTGAAAATGAGGTTTGTTTTTCATTAAATTATTGATCAATGATTGCGATGATTTTTATCGTCTATCGTCACCATATATTATACATGAAGGGATTGGCTGGAAATATCTATAAGATGAAAAATTTATTAGTTATTAACATTAGTTATTAATAATATTGAAATTGAATATTCAAAAACAATGGCAGAAACCATTAGCAATAACAGACCCGAAAGGCTAAGATTGAGAAATTGAATATCCAAATGATTTTCCGAATGTGTGATTAACATAACTAGATTTTACCAAAAAATAATAAACGATTTAAACTGCGTCAAAATTCATTTTATGATCCAAGTTTTAGATACATGAGATTATTGCAAGATTTAACATCGGTGGAAAAATATTCAATTGAAGGTTGAATTTGATTAAAAGTAATGATTGGTATAGGCTCGTAAATAGAGTTATAAATTTAAATTATGATAATCAAATATATTTGATATCAAATTTTATTAACAAAATATGATTGTTCAAAGTTTTCAAAATGAGATACGTCTGATTTGAGTACTCTATCATGTTTTGGAATAGTTAGAGTAGGTCAAATAATTTAAGATTAATAAAAATGAAAATATTAATATAATAGTAATCAGAGTTGCAGAAACAAAAGGAGTCAGACTTAGATTGATTTTCAGATATTGTCATAGTCAATTTTGTTAACTTAACTCTGATTCCTGCTGTATATAAAATAATGAAATTTTTTATAAGATATGGCAATTGATCAACTTTAAACTTTTACAAAATGCAAAAAAATGCAGAATTCTTGAGATAGAGATTCAACAGGTAATCTTAATAATAGGACTGTCTGGGAAACGTCTTTGAGCCGTTATACCAAATGAAGTTCCCATGAATATAACTCTCAGTTTTGGATGATCTTGTATCATGCCACGGAGAACAGTCAAAAGAAACTCTTTGTTAGAATTGGGTTCGTGGAGTTCATCAATAATAATGTGAGATATACCACGTAATCCGTCTTCCATTTTTTTCAACAAAATGTCAATCGTACAAAATAAAATGGCACCAAATGGACGTGGAGTCATGCGCCTACGACCAATATTATAACCAACACTAGAATTTTCTTTGAAATGCTCACATCTTTCATATGCTATTCGCTCAGCAACAGAAATAGCACTTGAATGTCTTTGTTGAGTCATAAGTATATTACACAGAGCTCCATTACCTTGAGCGATGAAGTCATCCAAAATGAATTGAGGCACTTGAGTAGTTTTACCACAAGCAATTGATCCACAGATAAAAACAACAGGGTTGTTGCTTATTGCGCTTAAAATTGCTGAGCGATAATTCCAGACTGGTAGAATAGATTGCTCGTAAGTTATTCTCATTTTCATCGGAGAGTTGAGAACAGAATTACAGATACTCAATCCAATACTAATCTGCTGTAAACTCATTTTACAAAGTAAACCAGTGGTTTCACGACCTAACCAAGCGTCCCAAATCGGAGTAGGAGGACACCAGCCGATGTGCTTTTTACTTTCTATTTTTTCTTTATCAAATGATGCACTTTGTGTACTTTGCCATTTAGGAGGTGGCAAGGTAGCAACAGGTGCGTTTAAGTATTTCGTCACCTTATCCTTAGTAGATGGAAAGAAAGTATCAATTTAAAAAGAAATAATAACAAGATTAGAAATTAATTATTGAGAATATGTTTTCAGCTTACCTTAGCCTGTTTGTCTTTTATGGTATAATTGCTCGGCTTAATCAGTCCATGATGATACAGTTTAGTAATCAGTTGAAATGCACAAGATTTTGATGCCATTTTTTTATTCTGAGCAAATGCTTGGGCTTTTAATTCTTGGATGATAGGAAGAAGAATTTCATTTTGATTTCAGTGAAAACAAATTCAACTGTAAATTAACTTACCATGCCCCAGCTGCTTTACAAAAAATGACAAAATGCAATACCATCCACTAATGAAACAAAAATGAAGCATTAATACGATGTTATAGAGTATCAGTTTTGCTTACCTTTTAGTTTTCATACTTTGATAGTTGTAATTGAGTTTTATTCCGTTAGCTATAGCAAAGTTACCAAGATCATGTTTGCAATTATCCAATGTCCAGCCTTCTAAACTTTCCGAGCTGTTATCCAATTCAATTATCTTTTTTCTTTTTTGAGCCAAATTCGCTTCTTCCGGGATACGGTCGAACCAAAACGTCTCATTTTCATTACAGTCAAGTGTAGGGTCGTGTAGTGTTGAAGAATCAGGTGCCATACTTGTATTATGTGTCAATACAAGTGGTATATTTGTGCTTTGTGTTGATACAGGAGGCAAACTTGTATTATTTTTCGATATAACTGGTATGTTTGTGTTATGTGCCTCTAAAGGTGGCATAGAGTCAAGTTGAATAACTGGTGGGCCGCAAGACAAAGTGTCTTGATCGATTAAGCCTTTATATCGCAAATGAGCAATGAGATCTCGAGCAGCAGTACTCTCTGCTTGTTCTTTATTACTGGCTGTACCAATACCAACGTAATCAAGATTTTTAACCGTAATCTAGTAAAAGATCAAAATTGGTGAATCAAATATCAGAAGATAATCATTGTAATTTATTCAATTAAAAATTGACACTTACCCGACACATAAACCTTTTCTGATTTCCCATTTGATTGGTAGCATAAACGGCAGGAGGTAGGTTTGCCTTAATAAGGCCCGATTTCAACTCTTCCTTTTCACGATTAGTCATGATTATCTAACAAAGGAAACATTTAGTTTCAAACCAAAAAAGAAAACAAGAGTAGATAATTTAATTTAAATAACTGCACTTATAAATTAATGTAGAAAAAAAGTAATTAACATTCAAATTCTAAGATTATGCAACTGTTTCTTAAACCCTTGCGTAACTAATAACAACGATACATACTCTATGTATTCCCATAGAGTTGAGTGCCATCTATGATTACAATTTTGATTTTTAGTTACATAATTGAGATACAGATTGTAAAACCAAAGAGTAAAGAGTTAGACTCTTTGGATATACACTTGTAACACTTGTTAGATGAAGTGAGAAAAGTGCGATTCTTCGCTGTTTATTGGTCAACCTTTATTGGTTGTATGGGCATAAAACTGGTTTCATTTCTTGAATTGGAAAGTTTCTCTGATCGACAGTCTTGACAAAATTGAGTTCAAAGTTGAAACTTTTATCTCTTTTTAAACAGTTGAGGAACCAGAATTTTTCCCTAAATCTTCACTCGAAAGACAGTTTTACATATACAGTAGGTGTTAGGGTTAGGTTAACAGCATCTGATATTTTATTTCTAGTCGTCCTTTTACAGTAAATGTAAGCACCAATAAGATCGAACTTTATTTTGTTCAGTTTTCTATTGCATGGCTTTTTTCTTATCTCTACAAGCTACAAGTGAATACGCTCGAGATAGCGACACCTAAAAATTACCTTGGGTTTGACCCTTTTTTAGCTTATCCCTGACCACTACTATCTACTGATGGTTACATTTTGGACATTTTGACATTATAATCGTGATCGACTCAATAAAATTTATAAGATTTAGATGACCCTTAAACTATTTATTAACCATATGAACTCAAAGTCTAAAGTACGTTAACACTCTTTAGACTCAGAAAAGAATCAATCCAAAACAAAAGATTTTAATGAGTAAATAAATCATAACGCCTCTTAAATACCACGATTAATGTTATTGTTGTTTGCGGGATAATCAGGTAGATAAATAAAAGATTATACACTCAAGGTGACGTTTAGAAAAGAAACTGAACCAAATAAATAAGTTTAGGTGATCAGAACTATTCACAAATTGTTTCTGCTTGCTGTAACTTCTGTAACTTGTTGTTCGATACTATGATTCGTTTAATATCAATCTTACTTTTAAGTCAATATTTTGACTTAATATTGTCAGGTAAGTGATGAACAACTTAAAACAAATTGTTACTCTTTTATAATCAAAATTAACATTTTACAGAATCTTTGAATGATATCAGTTTAAAGATTGAAAGTGGATCTTGGATCATCAATTCATCTTTAATTGATTCTGTAAGCATATTATTGAGTTCGTTTCTTTGCGATTGTTTTCTGAATAAAATTATTTCTTTGAAAGGAAACCAACACGAAATATACCTTGAACGAGGTTATCTATTCCGATGAATACATCGAAGGTAAGATTTCGCTTTCATCTGGATCGCTCAAATGGGATGTTATTTACTCAACAATCAACCAAAATCAACGTCTTGTTATTCACGGTAAGGAATGTTGATTGGAAACTTTCTCATGAGTTAAATGATTTTTTTGTGGTTCATTGCTAAATAGATAACCAATGTGATCTGTTCACTTATAACACGAAATGGGAATCAAAGTTACCGGGAATAACGAATCCATTGTTAAACCACATTCTTCTGGTCGGACCTTCAGTTACACATAGACTGGGCCAACTTTCATGGGTAAGTATACCATAAGTATGACCCAAACTAATAAGCATGAAAATACGGTGACCTTTACTGCGTTTGAAATTCGATGCGTTTTCTGAATGTGTTGCTCAAATTGTCAAAATTATTTTGCTGAAGTTTGAAGCATGAAACTATTATTTCCTAAAAAAATTATTTCGGATTGATTCAAATTGAGCTCATTTCAAGTGATTACAACTCAAAAAAATTGAAAGGGGTTAAAACCAAAAAGATCATAAACTTTGAAAAAGAATATTATAAGTCAATGTTAATTCGCTCAAACTGATAATCATTTCGTCCATCCAGCAAGAAGAGCCTGACACTGAGAAGAGAGGAGTAACAATGTACAGTAAAAGTACAACGATTGGAAGAAGCCGTTTGAATATAACTAATTATTACATAAAAGGTTAGTTTCATTTGTTTTTTATTATCTATTTAATATTTCTGGCAACGAACGAGTCATCGTCTCCATTGAATAAACTTTGACCCTGCTTGATAGAATTCATTGTAAGAAATAATTATGTAGAGCAAAGTTTGCTTAATTGTACTTCTTAAACCCTTTTAAGGAAACGAGTAACACCAAGGCTATGAAATATTGGCAGGGATACAGAAAAACGCCCCATTTGCCGAAACTTTGATCTTTCATTATCTTGAATGAATTTGTTGAGCTAATAAGTTTTGCTATCCATTAGACTTTGCTCTATCTGAAGATTATTGCTATTCAAAGTGAAATAACTTTTGACTACCCTTGGGAAACTTTTTAATTGAACTAAATTTGCAATCGAAAGTTGATTCGACTCGTTATGCTATTAGACTAGACTAGATACTTTGCTTTCGCCATTTAATCAAATAGTCAACTCTTTTTATTTCAAAAATTTATGACAATTGTCATAATTAGGATCATGTCATCGTTTATAATAAGGATAAGCGATTTGGTTGTTAAAAAGATGAAGACCTAATTTTCATGATAATTAATTATCTTTACGTTTAAAACATAACTTTATTGACTCTTTCGTAGCTCCATTTGAATCGCTGAAAGATAGTATTGCTCCAAGAGTCACCATATTCACTGGCATTGATCCATCTGAACCTGACTATTCCAAGCAAACAACACTAACATTGGACACTTATATTCAAACGGAAAGCTCTGAAGCGGATTTACATGTAAATGGATTTGTTAAAGTAAATTGATTTTCATATTACACTGTTATTCAAATAATCAATCAAAACTGTTTTGTTTTTAACTCCATATTTTCACAGCCGGAGCCTGGAATTGGATGTCCATTTTATTTCAGTCCCACTACTCGTAAACCACAGCTTTTTAGCCAAGCATTTTCACGATTACATTACATTGTAGATACAACCGTGAAAAAAGCCAACTCAAAGTCGAAGAAGACGGTGAAAAGAGAAGAGGTTTGTTCATTATGACTCCAGTGGAACAAACTTAAACTTGAATCTTCTTTCCCTTTTCAGGTTTATATTGACCAGTTAACACAACAAATGTATATTGAAACCACAATCGAAGGCGAAAAAACTGAAGAAATTTATGATTTCACTTTGGGAATCAAGTATGAGGACCAATATTTAAATTCTTGTCCAATAAAGCAACTTGATTTGTCCATTCCTGGAATGATAGTTTATTCAGATCAGGGTGCAATAAATATAAATGCGCATCTTGGTTTCAATTTGAGCTATAAATTTTTAGGAATCGTTCAGAATGTGAGTATTAGAATATTGATTGTTTGCTTGATGCTCATGATAATAAAATAATGATCACTTTCAGAGTCTTTCATCTGGAAGAGACTTGTATGTCTGGGAAGCTGTTGAGTACAACAAAACATTTGAAGACCAAAAATGTGACAAACTTGTAACAACTCAATACCTACTTTTGACCGTAAGTAGAGTTACTCATTTCAAGTGTTGACACTAAATGACTAAATTCAATTTTCATTGATCAGAATTATGGCAATCATGGTGAACAGTTTATACTTCACTCAACAACAATCAATGGCTACACGAAAACAGGCGTAAGTTTATAAATTATACATTTGATTAAAAACTTGATTTTTAAATTAAATTTGATTCTCTAGAATAATTATATCAAAGTCCTTGAAACAAGTCGAGTTTACCGCAAATTTGAACCTACAATTCAGAGTGAAGATTATGATTTAAAGTTCAATGTTGATAAATGTTATCCATTTAAATCACAGCATCAAACTATTAAATTACATTTCAGATGCCAGGGTAAGTATTTCTTAAGTCCAAATCTGATTCCACTAATAACTCTTCTTATTGATATCACTCAAGATGACTGTGACCATTTCAAATCCCAAATATATGAACATCGATATGCTATAAAATCAATGATAACACGAACTGATCAAATATCGTCTTCAAGAATATCCAATATTGAAGTTATTCCCGACTCAAATGGAGCGACTGCCTACATAACGTTTCTTGAAGCTCCAGAAATTAAAGGTAACCAGATCTTTTTATCAGATTAAAAAACTCAATTATTCTTTTTTTTCATTAGAGGCGTTCCACTCCGATAACAGATTTCTGAAGACTGAGAGACTAATCCCTGGATCGTCAACATTTATAGCGCAACGCCAGGAAGAATGTCTTGAAGTTGCTGCAAAATCAGCAACAAATTTTCAGTAGGTTTCACTTTAAATTTTCCAATCGTTTGTTCAATCAGAGATTTCTTCAAGTTCAGAAAATTGTTTACATATTTCGATAATAAACATTTTTCAGGAAAATGCGTAAAAATATGACTAAAAATTTGGTTTAAACATCAAAGGAGATTTTTGAGAACTTGAATGCCAAGAAGAATTGCTGTAAATCATTTCATTGAGGATCTAATTACTTTTCTCCTTTAAACAGGACAGTTATCTATTGTTATAAACAAAAACATTGTTTCGCATTTAATGAACAAAAAGACTTGACTGAAAACGAAGATGGAGACTGGTGCGATATCTATCAAATTCCTTTGAAAAATTTACACCGCTACAGTCAAGAATTGCCTCTTGATAAAATTGACTGGAGCATTGAATGGAAAAAATTGATTTACAGCTTAACCGACGCATCGAAAAAAGCATTGTACTCATGTGATCTCATGGAGAATGTCGCATCAAAGGCTCAGAGACATTTTGATTCATATTACCTTTATGACGATCACACTAGACTGATACCAAATGATGAAAATATACTCAAGATTGATGGAGTTAAAAATGTTGGCGAATGTTTCCATGAGTGTCAGCAGACAGAGAAGTTTGACTGTAGATCAATATCCATATGTCCTGACGTTGATCAACCCGAATGTATCATATCAAATGTCTCGAGAAGGGCATTAACAGATGATGATTCGATAACCAATAGGTCTTGTAAAGTTTTGTACATAAACCCAATGCTTTATTATGTGAAGGTTGCGAATAGAAAGTACAAAAATCCAGTAACCGTTTCAGAGTTGGATTTTTATGCTGAAAATTGTGCCAATTTATGCTATGAAACAGACGATTGTTTATCATTTCAAGATTGCAATAGAGATTGTACTTTTGGCGGATATTATACAGATTCCTCGACTGAATTCAGTCAAGATTGTGACATTTATATTCGTAAGTAACCATATATCCATAAACCAATCTTAACTCAAGTCCATTAATATTGATCCATTGTCTTTTCAGCCAAAGTACTTCACAAGTTTACTGATAATGGCAAAAGGATAGTCTCTGATGTTTTCCATACTGAGCTTGGGTTAAATTCAGACCAATGTGCTGCTCTATGCCATGATTGGGATAATGGAGATGAAGTTTGTCAATCTTTCAACTTTTGTCCATCAACTAAAACCACGAGTTTATGCGAGTTGTCCAAGTATAAGATAGAGGATTCGACGACAAAAACAATCGACTCTAAAATTTGTCACAACTATGGTTACATTTCATCAGGCGTTACAAAGAGTCAAAATTCAAAAGATGATGGCCATGAAGGTTTAAGTGGGAAAACTGTCATTAGTTTGATTGCGGTATTTGTTGGCATTGGCTTCGTGGCTGGTTTTATTTTGCCTTTTGTTTATGCAAAGTTTATATCGACCCAACACTCTAGATTAAATACAAAATAAGAAACTGTTATATCTTTTTTAGAAGGAAATAAAACGATAAAATTTTTGCTGATAACGGCATGATGACAGATGAGGGCTGAAAAATGATGCTGTCGTTATAATGGACTTCTATTAGTTCACATGAAGTGTTGAAAATAAACATCTCAAGATTACTAATTCTTTATTTGAAAGTAAAAAGTTTTATCTTTTGCTGTATTACAGAACTAATAATTCTGAGTGCTTTCATGCTTGTTTCATTTCGATCTGAATTGCCTTGACGTATTAATGGCGTTCCATTTATTTCAGACCGTTTCTTTTTACCTATGTAACTACTGCGTAAAGGGCTCTCATCTTGCATAGGACTATTGAGCAAATCAAAAGATACTTTAAAGATACTTTTGAGACTGAAAAAGAGTATTGAAACAGATTGTAGAGTTTGATCTGTTGATTTAAAAACCAAAAAAGCGGAGGGGTTGGATTAACAGCATAATGGGTTTGCCTGCGAGTTAGCAGAATTAGCATGTCCTAGCAGAAATCAACTCATAATTGAAACCTGATTGATTTTTGCTCCTATTGTCAAATATTGTCATCATTACAAGCACTTTTTGCAGAATCAATTTTTGCAGAATCAACGAGATTGGTAGCAGATTAGCGAGATTCTTCTTTTGTGACAATTTTTTCTTGTTACGAATTTCGTAATTTTTTTATAAGTTATGCGTTTATATATATTTTGCAAGTTTTACGCATCCTTCAAAGCTCGCTCTAACTTTAAAATCAGATGTAAATTCTAAAGTTCTTGCAGATTCTATCACTCAAGTGTTTAAACGATGGCCAGTAATTGGACGATAATCTCGGTGAAAGACACATAAGAAAACAACTTCTTAATTTTGTCAACTTGTTTCCACCTTCATTGAGGAATTCTATTATCCACATAAGTTTTTTATGAGAATGGTTTAAGGATTTATATCGATCAACACATCAAGCGCTTCCTTAATTCTCATGTCAAGTTTAATTTCTACCATTTTGTCAAATCTATCAGAATCTATTCATGAAGTTTTGCGTTTAACTGGAGAAGACTTGTATTCTGATGTTGATGGACTAGCTTCATCATCAGCTTATGTATCTGACCAAAAGTCAGAATCAGAATTAACATCTTCATTAGCATATGAATAGTAATCTTCTTGAAGTTCAAGTGAACCCTGAGATTCATTTTGGATAAGATACTAAAGAATAGCTGAGAAGTTTTTGTCCTCTTCAACTATAGCTGATTTAAAACTATTCTGGTTGCGTTTTGTTGCAATTTAACAACATTAGCAGGATTTATCATCTCTGAAAGTTAAGAGAATCTATACCATATATAAAGTCAAAACATAAAATTTTTGCGTAAAGATTGTGGCCAAACTAAAAGGATTCTAAGAAAATTTTTTCCCAGCCTGAAAGCCATGATTAAACTACATCCACGAAAAATAGTCTGAACTTCATCGGAATTCAGGTATCTGAGAAATTAACGTTCAAACAGGGTGGGGAAAAAATGCAGAATCCGTATCTTTTACCATTGACTTTGGGGGAAAAAATGTTTTGGTTTTTCAGGTTGATTGTTGGTTTATTGTTAAATTAGAAGGATATGTGAAGCCATTTTTCGAGCTAAGGGTAGTTTAAAAAATCTGTATTCTAATATTGTAAATCATATCTCACAGTTGATTAGGTTAATTGTCTTTGCTTTTAAGCATTATTTGGTTACCTTATTGAATTTGGTTAATTTGGTGTTTTTGGTTAATTTTTTTATCATTCTGGTCCACCAATTAAACATTATTTCAGAAATAAAGGTATCTATTCCTACCGCTATCACATTATTATCTAATTTAAACCTAATTTAATATGTAGCTTTTGGTCCCCGAAAATTTCGAAGCTCACCTCAATTCCTTGACTCATAATGGCCACCATTAATATGGTAAGATTTTTTGTTACTGTTTTAGTTTAACCAAAATCTTTACGCAAAAATTTCATGTCTTGACTTTATATATGGTATAGACAAGCTGAGCCTCGATCATTACTGATCGTAAATTTCTTTTCACTGAATACAAAAAACCCAATCCACATTTAAATACTCAAATTATTGATGCAAAACCAATGTCAATGAGACAAAATCAAACATAAATTTGCTTCAACAGTTGAGGCAACATATTTTTTACCTAACTCTTTGCTCGAAAAATGGTTTTACATAGCTTCTTATTTAACAATAAACCAACGATCAGCCTGAACAACTAAAACATTTTCCCCTCAAAGTCATTGGTAAAAGATATGGATTCAGCTTTTTTCACCTACCCTGTTCAATCGCTTATTTCTTAGTAGCCTCAATTCTGATTAACCTCTGACTATTTTTGTGAATGTAGTTTGATCTTGGCTTTCAGGGTGTGAAAATTTTCAGAATCCTTTTAGTTCATTCACAATCTTTACTCAAAAATTACATGTTTTGACTTTTTATATGGTATAGCCAAGCTGAGCCCTGATCATTATTGATCGTAAAGGACAATGGACAAAAACTTCGATTTCACCGTTAAGAGTTGGGACTTAGTGAGTTATTAGGGGTATAAAAACTGAGTAAGTGTTCAGTTTTGTTCAGCTATGTAAGCAGATTTTTTTTATGAAATGGATTCACTGATTCAACTTTGATGTTCAACCAGAAAATCTATTTATTTTGAGAAATAAAGCTTTTTTAAAGCAGAAGTATTATTTTCAGTTGAATCGAAAGCATTCTGTGATCTTAATAGTTAGAGATTGAAACTTATTATTAATCTATATGGTTGGATCACATGCTAGATCAAATAAATTAACCGATTTATCAACAGTGATCTTGATTTTGTCCATTGGTCTTAAAATTTGAGCTCATTATTTCGAGATTCGCATCACTTTAAATCATCATTCTTCCAACAATTTGATTCTTTATTAATTTATAATTCAATTCAATTTAATAACTTTCCATTAGCACATTATGATATTATTGTTGTAAATGCACAAGCAACAACTTGTTCAACAAAGCAAACTCATATCAATTCATTTCAACTTCAAAAGTCAATGCAAAAAAACTGTGGAAGTCTCGAACATTTGAGTAAAGACTTGATACTTATTCTTGTAAATATAATGGAATCTAATCTCAATCAGGCAGTTAAAATAAAATTTACTCTCCGATTTAGGACGGAAACCAATAGATAGCAAATAAAAAGAGAATCAATGATCTAAAAAATGAAAAAATCAATGAGCAAAAGATGAATTCAAGATCAACACTAGAATGTATTACGAAAATAAATTATTAAATTTATGGAAATGAACATTCAACTATTTGAAATGAAATGAGTGAAACGCAGATCAATTTTCAAACACAACTGACTAAAAATGTCAGTTTCTTGCTTAAACCAGTTTATGAAGTAGGTTAACTTTGGACTTAACAGGGGCCATTGTTAGCTTTGTTACAAAGAATTCATCTTTTTTAATTTGATCAAAAATTGCCATATTCAAACCCCTCGGCCTCATAAAATGAGCTAACAGACATAAAAATCAGGGATTGACACTTGGATAACTTCCCTTGTTAGTACAATCAGTTTGAGTAATGAAACTTAATGATTAGACTTATGTATTTCTTTCATTTGGTTTGGTCTGAGCCTAAACCTTCATGACCCGCAGATTCAATATAGTTCCGGCAGCTTTGTTGAAATTGTTTCCCAACAGTTAAGTAATTAAGTAAAGCCGCCACTAGCGCTGATAATACTTGTATCCGAATATTTTGTGAATTTGAATTTTTTTACAGGTTTTTTGACCAATTTCTGTTCAATTATGTGTAATTTTTGTTAAATTTTTGTGGTTGTCTTCTTACTTTAACGGCTTTCAAATATCCGCCGAGAATTCCAATAAAAAAATATTCGAATGTAAATATTCGCAAAACTATCAGCTCTAGCCGCCATCACTAATAAATTTGTCTCAACAGCAGTGGAAGTACCAGCACCTTGAATTAAGCATCTGATTCGTTATACAGTACAGAGTGGCGAGAAAGTTTATGTGGGTAAGCAACGCCCATTCAATATGCGTAGAAACCAATTTTTAATTTGTTTAAATCGATGACTTAATTTGTTCATATTAGCCGCTCTTCTATGCGCTTCTATTGCCCCTTTCCACATAAACTTTCTCGCCACTCTGTAATTATACGTTTATATTTACAAAAGGAAAAACGCCATCTATTGATACGATAACTAGAAGAATGGTCATAAGTCGAGCAGACGATTAAGTTAAATTGTCACCCCAGTGAAATGATTGCAAGAAAAAATTTAGTTAGATTACCTCTATCAGAGAAATTAAATATAATTAAAGAATGTCAACAATCGATAGTTACTATTATAAAAGACATAGTGTAACTCGGACAAACGGTCAACTATATTCTACACAAGGAGAACGATCTACTGGCAACAACAAGTGAACATAAGATGTTGTAAAAACTAGGTTACCAAATAAGTGTAATCTAACTTAAATTGAAGATTCAATGAATGAATTTATAATAAAGTGTAATTTCAAGCAAATACCTGTTGATGGTCAAACCTTTTGTTGACAAACAAATAAATCGAAAAATATCACTGGGTTTAAAGCTTCACATGGATTTATAAATTACTTAAGAGATGAGGAATAACAAATGTAACAAATAAAATCAATAAATTGATCTTTTGGTAATAACTGAACATCAGTTAATTAATCATAAAAACACCTTTTGTTGATGAACCATTTCACTCATAAATCAAATTGACACTTTCAGTTATTAAGACTGGTAATTAATCTTATGGTCAGTTATTACTTTACTCTATTGTTAAGTATTGATTATTATTGTAATTGGAAAGTGAGCTAAAGGAAGCTTTAGTTTAAAATGATATAAAAAGGGATTAGCTTTCTTAGTTTAACCATATTAACTCCCAGTTTCTTTACCTTTGAACACTCAACCAGCCCAACTAGAGTCAAAGTTGAGCTCCGATGGTTCCCTAACCCACCTCTTCCTACACCTTACAGTTAACTTAACCAGTATTAATTCAAATTAAATCACTTATATTGTAACGGTAGTAATATTGTAACTTTGAAATTGTGTAAACTGTATTGCATCAAGCCATTGTATTGGATATTTTTGGCAATTCGAAAATTTTTGACTTTCTATGGGAATTCACATGTGAATTTTTTTTCGAATTGTGCGCTGAAATTGATGCACACAGCCCTCTGTTGGCGTATTAAGATTATTTCCCAGTAAAAGGAAGTGCAAGGAGTCTTTGTAAAGCCATTATTTTCAATCAAGATTTTTCTTTGAATCTTTTGTGACAAAATGACTGATTTGACACAAGTTCAAAAGGGTTCAAGTTTTTTTATCAAATCGTATTACGCGATAGCAGTACCAGAGTAACGCTTGCAGCATTTCGTAGTGAATACAAAAATTTGAAATGCCATCACGATGGGCTTTCAAAAGGTGCAAACTTTCTTTGTTTGTCTAAGCAAAACTTTCTTCTTCATTATTTCCTCTTTTTTGCACGTTGGTTGACTAGTTTGTAGAGAAAGCAACACTACTAGATGTGTGAAAAGTTGCATCTGGTCACGCAACAGAGGTTTTAACACCTGAAAATATCGAAAGAGTTTGAAAATATTTTTAACAAAACCCAAGAACATTAATACGACATGGTTCTATTACCTTAAGATTCTCTTATAGCTCTCTACAACAACACTCCGTAAGGCAATCAAAATTATCCTTACAAGGTTACTAGAGTCCAGCTTTTTTCGGATTAATCGAAAGAGCGTCAGTTAGATTTTACAGCGTCCTTTCTCGGTGTTCTAACTGGAGAAACATTCCCTGTCCAACCTGTTTTCAGTGACGAGGCTCACTCTTGGATGTATGGATACGTTTACCGTCAAAACTACAGGATTTGGGGATCTGAAAATCCAAATTATTTGATTGATGTGAGTCTACGTCTGCAGAAAGTTACTTGTTGGGCTGCACTCTCCGTCAATGGTGTTTTCATGGAAATGTTTACAGAAACAGTTACGCGTGAACGGTACTGCACACTTCTGACCCAAAAGTGGTTTCCATTTGCCGAACGTCATAATGTGATCAATTCCTGGTTTTGCATGCAGAATGGCGCTCAACCACACCGAACAAAGGATGTTTCTGATACGCTATAGGCAAATATGGCCCAAGGGTGATAGCATACGGCTATCCGAAACATACTGGTTCTGGTATAGAATTCCCGCCATACAGTCCCGACCTCAATCCTTGAGCACAGCAAGCCTGCATTTCTTTTCGAAATCTGAGTAGCCGTTGAAAAATTATGCGCCTATATACATGCGCTGCTATTATTGATCTTTCAGTTCAAATTTTGTCTTGCCAAATCCAGAAATTCCACCGGTAACCATATTTTTAAAAATGTGTTGAGCTAACTCTGCAATTATTGTCTTTTCTTTATCATTTGTTCTAATCTCATTGTTCTGTCTGTTAGGTGAATTATGTAGCTCGATGTTAGACTCGTTTGTGAATAGGATTTAATCTCATCAACTCACTTTTCATTGTATTGTCACAATAACCTTGTTTGACTAGGCAATTTCCGGAATATATACGATCATAAATATTTGCTTGAGACAAAAGTACAACTTTCTGGTACTTATAAGCTATTTTACCTCAATCAGTTGAGAGTGCATAGTTAATCATGATTTTCGTCTTGAAATCGTCTTTTCTTGACTCTGGAAGTGTTCAAATAAATTCAGATCTCGCCAATATTTACGTGTTGATGCTCCAGCTTTATCTTTCATCGTATCTTCTATCATCGCCATTGTTGTAGGTGTGGATTTCCTGCTTCTTCCGGTCTCTTTTCGTCCTCAATCGTATCTCTTCTTATCCACCTGTAAAATGTTTAAACATTAATATTGAGTGAGGAAGCAATCTCCACCGGTGAGTAATTTAAATCATTCAATATTTGTATTGTCAACCTAATAATTTTTCTTTGATTAACTTCCATATTAACACAGTATTTCACTAAATAAGAACAGTATTACATAACCAAAAGGTGATCAGACGATCGTAATTCGCCACAAGCTTGAGCATATTAAGCCAAACCCCTTTCCCTTTATTTTCTAACCACTTTGTATTTATTCACCCATTGTCTAGGAAAATTATCAATAAACTTTGGCCATTTCCTAACCTCTTGTGCTGCCCTCCGTCTTTTCTTCAAAGCGGTTGATAATTCTGCGGAAAAGTAATTACTCTTTCTCTTCCTCTGACTGTTAATCCGATAAACGGCTAGAAAATTAATTTATTAATTAATAAATTGTTAAACATGGATTTCCACATGATTTGTTGAAGTGTACAATGATAGTTCAGCTCACCTAAGTTATGACGCAAAGCTTGATTCACAATCAAATGAGCTCACTTTTTGACTCATTTGAGCAAATTTTATTTTCAAAGACTGTAATTTACAGTCACCGTAGCTAAAAATTTAATCATTCCATTTTTGGACCGTTAGATGTCTGCACTCCAAAAAGGCCAACTATACGAGGTTTGGGTGTAGTGATTCAATTTTATTCAATATAATTCAATTTTTACAATACAAGATAGATTAAAGATAGATACATTGTAGATTAAAATTCTCTATTATCTTTGTTTTACCAATAATCTAATCTGTAAATTGATGAAAAACTGTGCAGGTAATCAGTTCAGTGTAAGGTAACCTAGTGGTTACCCTGCACTGAGTGGTTGTATTCAACAAATGAAATCATTTTATGCCCCCACACTACTCAGTGCAGGGTACTTAAAAAGTTTCTCTGATCGAAAGCCTTGATAAAATTAAGTTTTGGAGAACTCAAAGTCTCGGCACGTTTGCACTCTTTAGACTCATAGAATAATCAATCCAAAACAAAAGATTTTAATGAGTGAATAAATTATAACGCCTATTAAATACCACGATTAATTTTGTTTTTTGTGTCATAATCAGGGAGATAAATTAAAGATTATACACTCAAGGTGACGTTCAGCAAAGAAGCTGAACCAAATAAATAAGTTTAGGTGATCAGAAATATTCACAAATTGTTTCTGCTTGCTGTAGCTTCTGTAACTTGTAGTTCGATACTATGATTCGTTTCATATCAATCTTACTTTTAAGTCAATATTTTGACTTAATATTATCAGGTAAGTGGTGAACAACTTAAACAAAATTGTTACTATTTTATAATCAAAAATAACATTTTACAGAATCTTTGAATGATATCAGTTTAAAGATTGAAAGTGGATCTTGGATCATCAATTCATCTTTAATTGATTCTGTAAGCATACTATTCAGTTTGATTCTTTGCGATTGTTTTCTGAACAAAATTACTTCTTTGAAAGGAAACCAACACTAAATATACCTTGAACGAGGTTATCTATTCTGGTGAATACATCGAAGGTAAGATTTCGATTTCATCTGGTTCGCTCAAATGGGATGTTATTTACTCAACAAACAACCGAAATCACCGTCTTGTTATTCACGGTAAGGAACTTTGATTGGAAACTTTATCTGAATAAAATGATTTGAGAAACTATTTTTTTGGTTCATTGCTAAATAGATAACCAGTGTGATCTGTTCACTTATAACACGAAATGGGAATCAAAGTTACCGGGAATAACGAATCCATTGTTGAACCACATTCTTCTGGTTGGACCTTCAGTTACACATAGACTGGGCCAACTTTCATGGGTAATTATATCATAAGTATGACTAAAACTACGTGAAATCACATCAAACCAATTACCATGTTCCCCAATCTTTGAGTGCTCAAATTTTATCAGCATATAAGCACTTTGGTAATAACCACGAGAACACGGTGACCCTTAATACGTTTGAAATGCGATGCGTAATTTGAATGCGTTGCTCAAATTGTCATAAATATTGAAGCAATAGTATTATTTTGCTGAAGTTTGAAAGATCAACCTATTGTTTCCTAAAAAACTTCTTTCAGATTCATTCAAATTGAGCTCATTTAAACTTATTACAATTCAAGCAAATTTAAAGAGGTTAAAAACAAAAGATCATAAACTAAAATAAAGAATATTAAAACGTACCATATTGATTCACTTAAACTTTTCGTTCATCCAGCAAGAAGAGCCTGACACTGAAAAGAGAGGAGTAACAATGCACAGTAAAAGCACTACGCTTGAAGAAAGCCGTTTGAATATAACTAATTATTACATGAAAGGTGAGTTTCATTTGTTTTTATCTCTGGAAAAGAATGAGAAATCGTCTGCATTAAATGAATTTTTGGCCCTGCTTGATAGGATGCATTGTAAGAAATGATTATGTAGAGCAAAGTTTGTTTAATTGTGCTTCTTAAACCCTTTTAAGCAAACGAGTATAATCAATTAATTACTATCAACATCGATTCAATGCCTTATGTAATGAGTCTTAAGTCAATGTTGATAAGCAAAAATTCATCTCAAAAAAATTGACTATCGATATGAGTGTTAGCGAACTTGGGAAAGTTTTTAATTGAACGTACCTTGCAAATTGAATTAGAAACGCGTCTTTGCTTTTACCATTAAATCAAATAGCCAACTCTATTTATTTAAACATTTATGAAAATTTTCATAATTAGTGCCAAATCCGTCTATAAAAAGGATAGCTGAATTGATTTATTTAAAAAGATGAGAACCTAATTTTCATAATAATTATTTATCTGATATGTTTAAAACATAACTTTATTGACTCTTCAGTTGAATCGCTTCAAGACAACATTGAACCAAGAGTAACCATATTCACTGGCATTGATCCATCTGAACCTGACTATTCAAGGCAGACAACACTAACATTGGACACTTATATTCAAACGAAAAGTTCAGCTGAAAATTTGAAAGGATTTGTTAAAGTAAATTGATTGTCTAATTATCATTATGTTATTCTTGTTTGTTGTTTGAATAATCAATGAAAACTGTTTTGTTTTTAACTCCATATTTTCACAGCCGGAGCCTGGAATTGGATGTCCATTTTATTTTAGTCGAGCTACTAGTAAACCAAAGCTATTTAGCAAGTCCTTTTCACGATTACATTACATTGTAGATACAACCGTGAAAAAAGCCAACTCAAAGTCGAAGAAGACGGTGAAAAAAGAAGAGGTTTGTTCATTATGACACCAGTGGAACAAACTTAAACTTGAATCTTCTTTCCCTTTTCAGGTTTATATTGACCAGTTAACACAACAAATGAATATTGAAACCACAATAGAAGGCAATAAAAGTGAAGAAATTTATGATTTCACTTTGGGGATCAAGTATGAGGACCGAATTTTAAATTCTTGTCCAATAAAGCAACTTGATTTGTCCATTCCCGGAATGATAATTTACTCAGATCAGGGTGCGATGAATATAAATGTCCATCTTGGTTTCAATTTAAACTATAAATTTTTAGGAATTGTTCAGAATGTGAGTATTGATTGTTTGTTCAATTCTCATGATGATAAAATATGATCCCTTTCAGAGTCGTTCATCTGGACGAGACTTGTATGTCTGGGAAGCTGTTGAGTACAACAAAACATTTGAAGACCAAAAATGTGACAAACTTGTAACAACTCAATACCTACTTTTGACGGTAAGTAGAGTTGCTCATAAAGGGTGTATTGTTTAAGAGTGAAATTATGGGAGCAAAAAGAGTAACATTTTTTTACCTGATTGTGGTGATTATGATGATAAAGATGTTGATAAATATGATGCATTTTTCATCATTGTCCATTTTCGTCTTTATCTGCATCTTATCAACATATTTATCGCCATAACCAGCACAAACAGATAAGTAAATGTTACTCTTTTGCTCACATAATTTCACTCTTAAACAATACACCCTTTAGATTTAAAGTATTAACTCTAAATGACTAAAATCAATTTCCATTGATCAGAATGATGACAATCTTGGTGAACAATTTATGCTTCACTCGACAACAATAAATGGCTTCACCAAAACAGGCGTAAGTTTATAAATTATACATTTCATTATAATATAACAAATTTGATTTTAAAATTAAATTTTATTCTCTAGAATAATTATATCAGAGTCCTGGAGACAAGTCGAGTTTACCGTAAATTTGAACCTACAATTCAAAGTGAAGATTATGATTTAAAGCTCAATGTTGATAAATGTTATCCATTTGAATCACAGCACCGAACTATTAAATTACATTTCAAATGTCAGGGTAAGTATTTCTTAAGTGTTTCTTTAGTCCGAATCTAATTCCACTAATAACTCTTCTTATTGATATCACTCAAGGTGACTGTGACCATTTCAAGTCCGAAATATATCAACATCGATTTGCAATAAAATCAATGATAACCCGAACTAATCAAATATCGTCTTCAAGAATATCCAATATGGAAGTTATTCCCGACTCAGATGGAGCGACTGCATACATAAAGTTTCTTGAAGCTCCAGAAATTAAATGTAACCAGATCTTTTTATCAGATTAAGAAAACTCAATAATTATTTTTTTGTTTCATTAGATGCATTTTACTTCGACAGCAGATTCCTGATGCCTGAGAGACTGATCCCTGGATCGTCAATATTTGTAGCAAAGTTTGAGAAAGAATGTTTTGAGGCTGCTGCAAAATCACCAGCAAATTTTCAGTAGGTTTCACTTTAAATTTTTCAACCGTTTGTTCAATCAGAGATTTCTTTAAGTTCAGAAAATTGTTTACATATTTCGATAATAAATATTTTTCAGGAAAATACATAAAAATATGAATAATGATTTGGTTAGCACATCAAAGAAGATCTTTGAGAACTTGAATACCAAGAAGAATTGCTGTAAACCATTTCATTGACGATCTAATGAACTTTCCTTCTTTACACAGGACAGTTATCTTTTGTTATGATCAGGAACGTTGTTTCGCATTTAATGAACAAAAAGACTTGACTAAAAACAGTGATGGAGAATTCTGCAATATCTATCAAATTCCTTTGCGGAATCTACACCGACACAGTCTAGAATTGCCTCTTGATAAAATTGACTTGAGCATCGGATGGAAAAAATTGATCTATAGCTTAACCGACTCGTCGAAGACAGCATTGTACTCATGTGATCTCATGGAGAATGTCGCTTCAAAGGCTGAGAGGCATTTTGATTCACATTACCTTTATGACGATCACACTAGACTGATACCAAATGATGAAAATATACTCAAGATTGATGGAGTTAAAAATGTTGGCGAGTGTTTCCATGCGTGTCAGCAGACAGAGAAGTTTGACTGTAGATCAATATCCATATGTCCTGACGTTGATCAACCCGAATGTATCATATCAAATATATCGAGAAGTGCTTTGACACAAAATGATTTGATGACCAATTCGTCTTGTAAAGTTTTGTACAGAAACCCAATGCTTGATTATGTGAAGGTTTCGAATAGAAAGTACAAAAGTACAATAACCGTTTCCAGAGAAGGTTTTTATGCCGAAAATTGTGCCAATTTATGCTATGAAACGGACGATTGTTTATCATTTCAAGATTGCAATAGAGATTGTACTTTTGGCGGATATTATACAGATTCCTCGACTGAATTCAGTCAAGATTGTGACATTTATATTCGTAAGTAATCATATATCAATAAGTCATCTTAACTCGAGTCCATTAATATTAATCTATTGTATTTTCAGCCAAAGTACTTCACAAGTTTACTGATAATGGCAAAAGGATAGTCTCTAATGTTTTCCATACTGAGCTTGGGTTAACTTTAGACCAATGTGCTGCTCTATGCCATGATTGGGATAATGGAGATGAAGTTTGTCAATCTTTCAACTTTTGTCCATCAACTAAAACCACGAGTTCATGCGAGTTGTCCAATTATAAGATAGAGGATTCGTCGACAAAAACAATCGACTCTAAAATTTGTCACTATGGTATACTATGTCAACTATGGTTACACTTCATTAGGCGTTGAAAAGAGTCAAAATTCAAAAGATAATCGCCATGAAGGTTTAAGTAGGAAAACTGTCATTAGTTTGATTGCAATATTTGTTGGCATTGGTTTCGTGGCTGGTTTTATTTTGCCTGTTGTTTATGCAAAGTTTATATCGACCCAACACTCTAGATTAAATACAAAATAAGAAACAATTATACCTTTTTTAGAAGGGAATATTGTTAGTAAAATAATATTGTTAGTAAATAAAACAAAAGTCAATAAAATTGTTAGTAAACATCAATAACCAAACACTGTTTTCAATTTTCAACAATTATCTTGATTTTGGCCATTGACTTAAAAACTTTAAGCATCAATATTTCAAGAATAGTAACACTTACAAACATTATCTTTGAGTAAACATTAGATTTTATTATGCATTATAATATATTGAAATATCGAATCATTCAAGATTCTACAAAAAAGTTATAGCATTTTATTACTTATTTTTTTCCGATATGAGACTTGATTTATCAAGTTAGATGGTTACTCATTTGTTCAAATAGCATCAAGTTGAAATTAAATGCAAAAAATTTCTCGATCGGCTACTCTGATGTGGTTCGTCGCATTGGTATGCCCAAAATTTCGTGGCTCGCTTTACGACCTTACATGAGACACCTTCTGATTTCTAACGCTATACAACACGTTTTTGTCAGTCACCTCATTCAAAAAAGCCTGTATCTCGAAAACTAAGCGTTTTTTCGCGATTTTGAGTTTGAAATTTTGCGAATTTTCGCCTGTATGATTTAGATAAGGGGAGCGAAGCGTAAGAAAAACCGAGCCCTTTTTGGGATGGGGTTTTTGATAAGGATATCCAGGAAATAGGATCCTACAATGTCCGAAGAGTTCGTAGTTTTTCGAGCAAAAACATGATTCATCCAAAAAGAAAATTTTGTTTTCTCTTTGCTGCATCAATTCTGATAGAAAGTAATGCTACTCTTTACAGCACTGAAAACAGTTCCTCAATCAAAATCTGTAAGCGAAGTTATGACTAAAAAATAGTTTATTCGCAATTATTTAATTGAAAATTTAAATAAATTCAGCCTACATATCTCTTCGCTTCAAAATTTATCTATTTACTTTAAACCTTTCTATTTTTTGCCTAAATAAACACATAAATAACCTATGCATTCAGTTCAGCTTAAAAATCTAGAATGGATCCCTATGATCCAAACTAAAAAATTTTGATCTTATACACTTACAAAAAAGCCACAACACACTGATATTAGTAATTATTAGGTAACTGGGAAAAAGTCAAGCTTTTTTTTACATTTTTTGATGCTTTTCGGGCTACATCACCCTGTTAAATTTTCGCTTATCATTCTCCTTATACGGAGTCCAGATTGAAGGTCCTGGGCGATTTTCTGGACATCTACAAATATGGCCAGGTTTTTCAGCCTTCTCGCAATCTGGTGGATGATTGGGACAAACCTGTCCTGGAGCTCAAGCGATTACACACTTTCTTTCGTGTCGATATTGATTATTCCTGCCAGATTAGTTGACCTAGGTGTACCAAGGCCTCCACTTTTCATTCTAAAAGTTTAAATTTGGTTAGAAGCATATGCAAAACTGTACGAAATTTACAATTTGAACTCGATTTCGTCATTATAAAATATAATTAGACCTATTGAACTATTTGAACTATTTGCACTATTTGAATTATTAGCAAAAAACAAAGGAACTGCTCACAAATTGTAACAAAATCCGTCAAGCGTTGTCCAAAAAGTTCTTACAAAGGTTACTGAGATTAAACTCCAACTATCTTTTCTTTTGTGTAATTTTTGAGTTTGATCCCATTAACTTCTGCATATTTGAAATATTGGCAATCTCTAGGCCACTCGTATCACGGCTATCGTTTGCCGACTTCATTGTCTTTTCTGCTTTTTGAGATGGTGTGCCAGATAAGTGGGCCAAAGTGGGCTGCTTCTATACTACTGTAGTTGGAGGGAACAGAGTCAAAGATATCAATAGGAATAATAAATGAGATGAAATAAATGAAATGATACATGGAAGTAGCATGAAAAGTAATGAATTTCAAGTGAAAACTTTATGCTGATAGTGATAATGTTATTTCATTTGATGATGTCTTTTAAAGATGTGGTTATTAAAGATGATGTTGGTTAAAGGTGATGTTGATTGAAGGCACAATTCAATGTTAGTTTATTGGAGTATCAATATATTGAACGTAATGCTCAAATGGGTAACTTGAATTAAGTTAAATTAATATTAAATTTAACGTAAACAATTTAGTCAAATGGATAAAACATTCCAGGTTAGCACTTCAGAGTCGAACTATCAATTCAAATTTTTTTGTTCTGATTTGACGCAATCTCTGTTAAGTAAAAGTTACTCTCGATCACGATACTATCAATAAGAGCACCGCGACATTATACACGCAAATATGATAATCAGAACAACTCAAAGTTTCTAGTGCTTTTATACTCGTTACGTCCGAAAAAATCAATGCAATACATTATATAAGATCTCAATGAGTGCAGAAAACATAACGCCTCTGAAATGTATCGATTAATGATATTGTTGTTTGTGGAATAAACAGAAAGATAAAATAAAAAATTATGAACAAAGGTGAAACAGATAGATTAAGTTAGTGGATCAGAATTATTTACAAATTTTTTCTGTTAACAATTCAATTTAGTTGCCACTTCTGTAACTTGTAGCTCAATACTATGATCCGTTTAATATTAACTTTACTTTTGAGTCAATATTTTGTCTTAATATGGTCAGGTAAGTGATGAACAATTTTGAACAAATTATAACTCTGAATTTAACGGAAAAAATAACATTTCAATGGAAAATTTTTTACAGAATCTTTGAATGATATCAGTCTTAAGGTTGAAAGTGGATCTTGGATCATCAATTCATCTTTAATTGATTCTGTAAGCATAGTCTTAAGTTTGTTTCTTTGCGATTGTTTTCTGAACAAAATTATTTCTTTGAAAGGAAACCAAAACTAAATATACCTTGAACGAGATTATCTATTCTGGTGAATACATCGAAAGTAAGATTTCGATTTCATCTGGTTCACTCAAATGGGATGTTATGCACTCAACAAACAACCGATATCAACGTCTTGTTATTCACGGTAAGGAATGTTGATTGGAAACTTTATCAAGAATTGCATGACTTGAGAAACTATTCTTTGTGGTTCATTGCTAAATAGATAACCAATGTGATCTGTTCACTTATAACACCAAATGGGAATCAAAGTTACCTGGGATAACGAATCCATTGTTGAACCACATTCTTCTGGTTGGACCTTCAGTTACACATAGACTGGCTCAACTTTCATGGGTAATTATACCATAAGCATGACCAAAACTACGTGAAATCACATCAAACCAATTACCATGCTCCCCATTCTTTGAGTGTTCAAATTTTCTCAGTGTATAAGCATTCTGTTAATATAGTCCTTGCGTTTGAAAAATCGAAGCATTATTTGGATGCGTTGCTCAAATCGTCAAAATTCTTGAAGAAACAGTAAGAGGTTTCTGAAGTTAGAAGGATAAAGAAAACAATTCCAGAAGAAATTTTCTAAACGAACTATTTATTATATAAATTCATGTTTGTACATTCAAACTCATTACAACTAATTACAGTCTAAGCAAATTGAAAGTGGTTAAATCATACAAATAATAAACTCAAATGAAGAATATGAAAAGTTCATGTTAATTCACCCAAACTTGTAATCATATCGTCCATTCAGCAAGAAGAACCTGACGCCGTGAAGAGAGGAGTAATAATGCACAGTAAAAGTACTTCGATTGGAGGAGCCCGTTTGAATATAACTAATTATTACATGAAAGGTGAGTTTCATTTGTTTTTTCATCTCAGCAGAAGAACGAAAAATCGGCTCCATCAAGATGAATGAAAGTTAACCCAGTTTGATTTAATTCAACATTCGAAATTATTATATTATTTATTGCAAGTTTTGTTTATGATAATTGGAACAGTACTTCTAAGCCCTTAAAAGCGCATACATCAAGGATATGAAAATATTGACAGGTGAAAAAAGGATGCAGAAAATACGCCTCATCGAAAAACTTTGATCTTTCATTATCTTGAATGATTTGTTGTGCTAAAAATTGAGCTATTTACTAGACTTTGCTCTATCTGAAGATTATTGCTATTCAAAGGGCAGCAAATTTGAAATTATAATTAAACTCAACTTGCAAGTTGATTGCGTTAACTGGCAAATTGATTCATTATAAAAAGATGAGAATCTCAATTTACTTACTTATCTTTTATGTTTTTTGCATCGTTTGGGGATCCAGGTGGATGGTTTCAGGATAATGTTGCACCAAGAGTCACAATATTCACTGGTATTGATCCATCTGAGCCTGACTATTCAAGGCAGACAACACTAACATTGGACACTTATATTCAAATGGAAAGTTCTGATGAAAAATTAAAAGCGTTTGTTAAAGTAAATTGATTGTTGAATTATTACATCGATTGAATAATCAATCAAAACTGTTTTGTTTTTTCGCTCCATTTTCTCACAGCCGGAGCCTGGAATCGGATGTCCATTTTATTTCAGCCAAGCTAGAAGTGAACCACAGCTATTTAGCCAAGCATTTTCACGATTACATTACATCGTAGATACAACCGTGAAAAAACCCAAGTCAAAACAGACGGTGAAAAGAGAAGTGGTTTGTACATTATGACATCAGTGGAACGAAGCTCAAACTTGAATTTTCTTTCCCTTTTCAGGTTTATATTGACCAGTTAACACAACAAATGAATATTGAAACCACAATCGAAGGCAAAAAAACTGAAGAAATTTATGATTTCACTTTGGGAATCAAGTATGATGACGATTCTTCGTCTTATTGCTCAATAAAACAACTTGATTTGTCCATTCCTGGAATGATAGTTTATTCAAATCAGGGTAAAATGAATATAAATGCCCATCTTGGTTTCAAGTTGAATTATAAGTTTGTAGGAATCGTTCAAAATGTGAGTAGAAGAGCATTGATTATATGCTTAGCCCTCATACTAATAAAATATGATCACTTTCAGAGCCGTTCATCTGGAAGAGACTTATACGTCTGGGAAGCTGTTGAGTACAGCAAAACATTTGAAGACCAAAAATGTGACAAACTTGTAACAACTCAATACCTACTTTTGACCGTAAGTAGAGTTACTCATTTCAAGTGTTGACACTAAATGACTAAAATCAATTTTCATTGATTAGAATGATGACAATCTTGGTGAAAAATTCATGCTTCACTCGACAACAATTAATGGCTTTACGAAAACAGGCGTAAGTTTATGAATGATACATTTGATTAGAAATTTGATTTTAAAATTAAATTTTATTCTCTAGAATAATTATATCAAAGTCCTGGAGACAAGTCGAGTTTACCGTAAATTTGAACCTACAATTCAGAGTGAAGATTATGATTTAAAGTTCAATGTTGATAAATGTTATCCATTTGAATCACAGCATCGAACTATTAAATTACATTTCAGATGCCAGGGTAAGTATTTAGTACAAATCTGATTCCAATGATAACTCTTCTTACCAATATCCCTCAAGATGACTGTGACCATTTCAAATCCCGAATATATACACACCGATATGCTATAAAATCAATGATAACACGAACTGATCAAATATCGTCTTCAAGAATATCCAATATTGAAGTTATTCCAGACTCAAATGGAGCGACTGCATACATAACATTTCTTGAAGCTCCAGAAATTAAAGGTAACCAGGTGTTGTAATCAGATAAGAAAATCAATAATTATTTATATTGCTTCAATAGATGCATTTAGCTTCGAAACGAAATTCCTGAACTCTGAGAGACTCCTCACTGGATCGTCGTCATTTGTAGCCTACAGTGACATAGATTGCCTTATTAATGCTGCAAAGTCACCAGCAGATTATCGGTAGGTTTTACTTTAAACTTTTCAATCGTTTGGTTAATAAGAGTTCGAACATTTTTTTGAATCTTTCGAGGTTAAACATTTTGTTTGAAAAATTGATGATCTAATGAACTTTTCTTCTCAAAACAGGACAATTATTTATTGTTATAATGAACGTCACAGTTGTTTCGCATTTAATGAGCAAAAAGACTTGACTGAAAGCTTTTTTGGAGCTAATTGCGATGTATATCAAATTTCTTTGAAAAATTTACACCGTTTCAGTCAAGAATTGCCTCTTGATAAAATTGCTTCGGGCATTGAATGGAAAAATTTCATTTATAGCTTAACCGACTCAACGAAAACAGCATTGTACTCATGTGATCTCATGGAGAATGTCGCATCAAAGGCTAATAGCCATTTTGATTCCCATTACCTTTATGATGACGACACTAGACTGATACCAAATGATGAAAATATACTCAAGATTGATGGAGTTAAAAATGTTGGCGAGTGTTTCCATGCGTGTCAGCAGACAGAGAAGTTTGACTGTAGATCAATATCCATATGTCCTGACGTTGATCAACCCGAATGTATCATATCAAATATATCGAGAAGTGCTTTGACACAAAATGATGCGATGACCAATTCGTCTTGTAAAGTTTTGTACAGAAACCCAATGCTTTATTATGTGAAGGTTGCGAATAGAAAGTACAAAAATCCAGATTCAGTTTCCAGGCCGGGTTCTCCTGAAGATTGTGCTAATTTATGCTATGAAACGGACGATTGTCTATCATTCCAGTATTGCGACGTATTTTGCACTTTTGATGAATATTATACAGATTCCTCGACTGAATTCAGTCAAGATTGTGACATTTATATTCGTAAGTAATCATATATCAATAAGCCATCTTAACTCGAGTCCATTAATATTAATCCATTGTCTTTTCAGCCAAAGTACTTCACAAGTTTACTGATAATGGCAAAAGGATAGTCTCTAATGTTTTCCATACTGAGCTTGGGTTAACTACGGACCAATGTGCTGCTCTATGCCATGATTGGGATAATGGAGATGAAGTTTGTCAATCTTTCAACTTTTGTCCATCAACTAAAACCACGAGTTCATGCGAGTTGTCCAAGTATAAGATAGAGGATTCGTCGACAAAAACAATCGACTCTAAAATTTGTCACAACTATGGTTACCCTACATTGAGCGTTGAAAAGAGTCAAAATTCAAAAGATGATCGCCATGAAGGTTTAAGCAGGAAAACTGTCATTAGTTTGATCACGATATTTGTTGGCATTGGTTTCGTGTCCGGTTTTATTTTTCCTATTGTTTATGCAAAATTTAAATCGACTAATCACTCTAGATTAATTGAAAAATAAGAAATTATTATACATTTTTTGTCAAAAAATAAAACAAGAATCTGGAAAATGTTCACTTTTTATCTGTTATGATTGAAAACTCAACTTATTTTAGGAATCACCAACGTGTGAAACACTTTTCCAAGAAAACCATAAATCTATTAATGTAACAAAATAAGATAATTAAGGTCAAACTTTTCGACAAAAAGTCGATAAAAAAATAACACAAGATCACGGTTGTCTAATCAGCTTATCTTCTCGGTTCGATTGACGAATGGGTTATATCCAATCTTAAAAGCAGATTTTATCTGCAGAATGAAATCCAAAATATTATTTCAGAATATTTAATCGACTGAGTCCACAATAAGTTCATATTCAACTAAAGGAAGTGGTTTTTATAACTTGAATTTCAGATACTGAGTCTGTGTAGTCGTGAAAATAATGCGGCTTATTGATGTGAGAATAGCTAGTTGAGCTGTTAACTTGAGCAGCTGTGGCAGGGAAAACAACAAATAGGAAGGAACACGTCAGCGTTGGTTTGATTAAGTAATTTATTTATATTTGATTTTCTTAATTTGTTGTTAGCTGCTATTAATATCAAAATGGTAAGTTGTATTGTTTAGGTTTGTAGACTTCATGGACTGACATTTGTTTCTTTTATTTGTCTTTAAGCCTCTCAAATTGGATGTACGGAGAAAATTGCTGTCTCGTAGTGATCGAGTCAAATGTGTTGATTTGCACCCGGTAGAGCCGTGGATGCTCTCATCACTTTATAATGGTTTGGTTCATGTATGGAATCATGAAAATCAGCAATTGGTCAAATCCTTTGAAGTTTGTGAGGTTCCTGTTCGGTGTGCAAAATTTGTTGCTCGTAAAAATTGGATTATCACAGGGTCAGATGATATGCAAATACGGGTATTCAATTATAACACTTTGGAAAGGATTCATCAGTTTGAAGCCCATTCTGACTATATTAGATGTATTGTAGTACATTCCACACAGCCTTATGTTTTTACCTCAAGTGATGACATGCTTATCAAACTTTGGAATTGGGACAAAAATTGGGCCTGCACTCAAGTTTACGAGGGACATACTCACTATGTCATGCAAATTGTCATAAACCCTAAAGATAACAATACGTTTGCTAGTGCTTCACTTGACAGGACAGTTAAAGTATGGCAGATGGGGTCAAACACACCAAATTTCACTCTAGAGGGTCATGAGAAAGGAGTAAATTGTGTTGATTATTGTTATAGTGGTGATAAACCTTATCTAATATCTGGTGCAGATGATAGGTAAAGAATAATCATTACCTTAGGTTTAAACCAGACATTAATGATTGTTTTTCTTATTTCTTAGGACCGTCAAAATCTGGGATTACCAAACAAAAACTTGTGTTCAAACATTGGAAGGGCATGCACAAAATGTAACTGCTGTTTGCTATCACCCAGAGCTACCTATCATCATGACTGGATCGGAAGATGGTACAGTTAGAGTTTGGCATTTGAATACTTATCGTCGTGAAAGTACCCTTAATTATGGTCTTGAACGGGTATGGACCATTTGCTGTTTAAAAGGATCCAACAGTGTTGCCATTGGTTTTGACGAGGGAAGTATTATAATTAAACTAGGAAGGGAGGAACCTGCTATGTCTATGGACAGCTCTGGTAAAATTGTATGGGCTAAACATTCAGAATTGCAGCAAGCTAATTTAAAAGCTCTTGTCGATCCGGAAGAATTGAAAGATGGCTATATTTTACCATTGAATGTTAAAGATATGGGAAGCTGTGAAATTTATCCACAAACCATTTCTCATAATTCAAATGGTCGCTTCGTAGTAGTTTGTGGTGACGGAGAATACATTATTTATACTGCCTTAACTTTACGAAACAAAAGTTTCGGTTCAGCTCAAGAATTTGTTTGGGCCCTAGACTCAAGTGAATATGCTGTCAGAGAAAACACAACTTCAGTCAAACTATTTAAAAATTTCAAAGAAAAAACGTCATTCAAACCAGAAGCAGGAGCAGATGGCATTTTTGGAGGATTTCTTCTAGGAGTTAAATCTGTCGCTGGACTCACTTTCCATGAATGGGACTCATTAGAGATTATTAGAAGAATTGAAATTCAACCTAAAAATGTTTATTGGTCGGACAATGGAGATTTAGTAGCTATCGCCACCGAAGATTCTTTCTATATCTTAAGATATCTTCCTGATAACGTTGCCAAAGCAAAAGAAAATCGAGATGAATTGATAACAGAAGACGGAATTATTGATGCATTCGAAGTAGTTACCGATGTCCAAGAGTCTGTCAAATCAGGTTTATGGGTTGGAGATTGTTTCATTTACACTAGCTCGGTCAATAGACTCAATTATTTTGTTGGTGGTCAAATAGTCACTATTGCACATTTAGATAGGTAAGACAGATTAATCATTAAAAATTTTATTTCTCTTTTGTTTCATCAATCTAATTGAAGTTACTTTTAATTTATTTCAGAACAATGTATCTTTTAGGATACATGCCGAAGGAAAATCGTCTTTATCTTGGTGACAAAGAATTGAATGTTGTTTCATACTCTCTTCTTTTATCAGTTTTGGAATATCAAACAGCAGTAATGCGAGAAGATTTTACAGCCGCTGTGCAAATTTTACCATCTATTCCCAAAGAGCAGCGAACTCGAGTAGCCCATTTCCTAGAAAAACAAGGATTTTTGAGTCAGGCATTAGAAGTATCAACAGACCCTGAGCATAAATTTGATTTAGCTCTTCAGTTAAAAGATACTGAAACTGCTCTTAAATTAGCTGTTGAGGCTCAAAGCGAGCAAAAATGGAAACAATTAGCAGAACTTGCAATGTCCATATGTAAATTTGATCTGGCTCAAGAGTGTTTACACAATGCCAATGATTATCCTGGACTAATGTTGTTGGCCACCAGCTCAGGAAACTCTAGTATGGTCAATAAGCTAGGAGAGAAAGCTAAAGCTTCGGGAATCTACAACGTTGCGTTCCTTTCATATTTTATTTTGGGTGATAAAGAAAAAGCTTTGAATCTTTTAATCGACACTAACCGGCTTCCCGAGGCTGCATTCTTCGCTCGAACCTACCTTCCATCTCATGTACCTAGAGTAGTTAAATTATGGAAAGAAAATGTAATATCGAAAAATGAAAAATTCGCTCAAGCCTTGGCTGATCCCACCGAATATGAAAACCTGTTTCCCAATTTCCAAGACACCTTGTTGGCTGAACAGTTTTTAAATGAACAAAGTAAAGCAGGCCGACCAAAGGCAACAGATTATCCAACCATTCAAACTAATGAAGATCGAGATCCAATCGAAGAAACTCGAGAAGCACTAGAATCTGGATTATTTGTTAAGAAACCATTTGTATTCCATGAAACAAACCAAGACCAACAATTAAAATCTGAAGAGGGAGAGAAAAAGGAAATAGGAGATTTTGATGAGGATGACGATGAAGAAGCCGTTTATACTCCACCTGAAGATTAATATCTCTTTAAATAAACCTTTTCAATCAATTAACATTTTTGTCAATATCTTATAATTTCAATCCATTTCTAAATTTGTTATCCATAATTATACCTGGAATAACATGTTATCACATGATACTTTTAAATCACTCTGTATTATTTATTTCTGCAAGTTTTTTTCAGGTTTATTCCCTGATTACATTCTTGACCATATTTTAAAGATGCCTATGTAGAATTAACTAATTAACTTAGCTTACTAGAAGTAATTAGAGTTTAAGATTCTCAGATTCCGCTCAAAAGCTGTCAATAGAAATTCAAGCAATTAGTATGAGGTCCCTTGCAACGTAACTGTTTTGGTAAACACAACAGTTGTCACACTTTCATCTAGAGTTCCAGAGTAGGATTTATTATTTTAAACTATCATGGATACTTACATTAATTTAATAATGGACAAGCTTCCACCATACATTCGCGATGATAGATCAACATTAGTTGCTCTTGGAATCACTGTTTTCATCGCATTTCTCACACTAGGTAAGTATATTGAAACTGTTATGCACAATCAGCATCTAATTTTTACCGGGATAACTTAATGAGCTAATTTTTTTGCATCACCAGTTTTGCTAGGATTCCTTTCTAAATCTAGAAAAGGATCTCGAGTGCTTCTAATGGGTCTTTCAGACTCGGGAAAGACCGTGCTTTTCTCACAATTGGTGAGTGGCAAAGCAGTTTCAACATTTACATCAATGAAACAAAATGAGTGCCATCTCAACTTGGAGAGAAGATCTGTTGTTATGGTAGATATTCCAGGTAAGCTTAGCTTGTCAAATTTTCAAGTTAACAATTTTCAAGTTGTCTAATTAATTCTATTTTCATTCTAGGTTTTGATAGACTTCGGGACAAATATTGGAATGATCTGAAGAAAGGTGTTCGTGCCATTGTTTTTGTCGTGGACTCTTATCAAATAACTTCTAACATCAAAGATGTAGCAGATTACTTTTACACTATTTTAGCTGATAATCTGGTTAGCTCTCAAAAGATTCCTATTTTGGTAGCTTGTAATAAACAAGACAAACCAAAATCCAAATCAAGTAAAGTTATCCGTACACTCATCGAAAAAGAGATCAACACTATCCGAGAAACTCGACTAGCTGCTCTTGAGTCTACAGATGGGGACAGCGAAAATACCCGAATCGTTGGTTCACTAGATAAAGAGTTCGCTTTCAATGATCTTAGAAATGCTATCGATTTTGTCGATTGTGTTGCACTAGCCAAAGAAGAGTCACCATGTGAAATAGAAGAAATTGTTAATTGGTTGAATAAACTTTGATATGTTTTGATGTAATTTGATGTGTTTATTGTGCATGAGCTTTTCAATGATTATGATTACACAAAATTTTGAATGAAGATGTTCGAATTCATAAAACCAAGCTATTAAAACTTGTTTTGTACATAAGTTATTTTATCAATTCAAATTGTAAGTTGATTGTAAGTTAACATGAATCATTATTATGAGCGTCATCATAATTTAATTAAGATCACTGAGATTTATCTGAAATTTGATTCAATGATCAGACAGAATTTGATCAAGCTTCACTTTCTTCAGGAGCTGCAGTTGTTTCTAAATCTGGTTTCAATATTGGAACAATAAGATGTTCCTTAGACATTAGGTTGTATTTAGTCACAAATATGGTAAACCTTTTGCATAAATGACTGGCGTTTTCAAATTCATCAAATAGAGTACGGTGATGAAAATATGCATGGCCAAATATACGATATACCCGACGACACACAGATCCAAGTTTGCTAACTGATGATTCTTTCATCGTTACCCGTGATGGAAAGTATTTTGTATTGTTTAAAAGAGAAGAAGCTCCATCCAAAGTATGCCTCGTATAATCAACAGCTGGGCATTCTTTTGGTGTCTTGTGTGCTGCACACAAGAATATCCATTGTTCCGTTGCAGTCATTTGTAAACACGTTTCAGGAAGACATTCTTTCTGTAATTTAACAGCTAATTTATTCAACTCCATGCAAAATTGGCGAAGATGCTCATATTTCCAGGTACCTTCATCCTGCCCTTCTGGTGGATTCAATATTTCATCTATGTTACTTGGATCACTCCTTATGGATTGTTGTATCAACTGTTGTACGGCTAATGTTGAGTCCATATCTTCAAAAGATTCATCAGGCCAATCGTTAAATTCTGAGCATTTGATTCCTTTAGAATTGCGACGAAGCACAATTGTTTTAGTGGGAACTGTCATTATCGCCAGTTTGACACTTGACAATGCAAACAAAGTATAGAAAAGGTTAGAACAGCACAAAGGTGTGAATAAGATTAACTCTTGTGCATCTAGCACTTATAATTCAAACCAAAATGAAAGGTAATTCGCATTCAGAATGTAATAAATTGTAGTTACAAAAATTGTTTTAATGAAAAGACTTATAAATTGAGAGTAAAAAATAATAAGAAATAAAAAATGTGAATTGCTGTTGAAATAACCTGGCTTATTGATGTGAAAATAGCTGTCTGAGCTGATCAGCTTGAGCAGCTGTTGATAAGAAAACAACAACATTGGAACGCATGAGAATTGATTCGATCAAGTAATTTATTTCAAGTTTAAAATCACAAATTGTTGATAACTGCCATTAATATCGAAATGGTAAGTAGTTAAAAATGTCTCTGTTGCGAATCGGTCAACTGTTTCGTAGCTGTCATTGCTAACTATTCGTCAATCTTTTCCTATTTGAACTTTTTTCAATATTTCCTATGAATTTATCCTTTTAAATACAATTTAATCTTTTGTAAATATCTCATGAATATAAGTTAAGAAATTTAATTGACTTTAATGTTTTCTTTCAGCCTCCTAAACTAGATGCAAAGAGATTTCGTACGGAACTGATGAGGTGTTTCACTGGAGATGGGAAAAAATCACCGTTACCCTTTATATGTGCCCTGTTAATTATCTTTGAGATTTTTCTTAACGTGTATATTGTTCAACGTATCAAATGTGCGTAGTCAATTCAATTATAAAATTATGCTGACTTAATGACATCCTCCAATTACTTTATTTCAGATACAGAAATCGATTGGAGTACTTATATGCAACAGGTTAAATGTTTCCTAAATGGCGAACTCAATTACGCTAACATCTCTGGTGATACTGGTCCTATTGTTTATCCTGCAGGCCATTTGTATATTTATTCAATTCTCTACTTCTTAACAAACCAAGGAACATCAATTCGCCTTGGTCAATATTTTTTCGTTATTTTATATATATTTAATCTAGTAGCTGTTTTCAACATTTATAATCAAGTTCGAAAGGTAAAATGATTTGCTGTTTGTTTCTCTCATCGCCAAATTGAAAACAAATGCTTTGATTGTTTCCAACATCTCAATTACACACGGTTAATCAATTTCATTTACAAGCAATGCTTGGAAAATTGATTTCAACTTGGTCATGAGAAGACAAACAGTGATGATGTCAATTTCAACTTCGTATCAAATTTATATAATCAATATTATCAATTGTTTCCAGGTCCCTCCATATGTTTTGATGATGATGTCCTTTACTTCATACCGAATTCATTCAATATACTCTTTGAGACTTTTCAATGATCCAATCGCCATGTTTGCTCTCTATTGTTCTATCAATCTCATTTTATACCGTCACTGGAAATCAGCTGCTTTTTTATTCAGGTTCGTTAGATTTTGAAGTCAACTGTTTTACCCAGTCTTGCACTTAAAACCTAATCAGTTTTTGATTCAACACTTTGCTCAAATTACTTTAGATGCAAAACAATGGCTTTTTTGCATTCAAATTAACTTGATCATCAAACTAACGTATGAAAACATCCAATTTTCAAACCTTTAGCATAAGAAAGTTGTCATTATGATTTAAACTACTTCTTATTAATCTGATCAAGTTTCAAAATTCGAGACTAACGAATTCAGCCAATTAATCTTAACATTTCCAACTTAGCCTAACACCTTATATAGGCTTTAAACTGTCACCATAAAATGCAATGTTCAATTGAATGCACAATATTTATTGCGTTGAAGCATAAATGTCGAAATGATCTCATGATTCGCATTTTGGTAACCATTATAATCATCAAATATCACTTGAATCGCTATCCAAGCGAAAAATAATTCATTGATGATGATATATAGATAACAATTATTGATACTATATTATGTGAACTCTTCTCAAAAGGTAAAGATTGATTTTGTTACCAGAAAAAAGCAAAAAAAACTCGCAGTTTCTCTCATCTTTTTGTTCCCTTCATAACTCAATCTTGCCAGTATTGAATAGCAATTTCCCCAACAGAATTGGATTATTTTTCATCTTTGCTTGTCAAATTTCTAGCTCATTGAAAATATCAAATAAATGCAAGTAAATTGAGCCTCTTAATTGTGTGATGCTACACGCTCTTTGTGAAACTGAAACAAGCAAAAAGAAACAACCATTACATCTAATCAAGTCGATCAAAAAGAGTAACCTTATAGTGATGACATTAAGTGGAACATCAGAAAGTATCAGTTACAATGGCAAGTACATTCAACAAGTAAAAAGGACAAAAATAAAAAATTTATCCATCAACAGCTCTTATTGAGTTTCCTTATCCATTCAGTATGTCCAGCAAGTTTCTTTCATCAACCTTTATCAAGAATTAATTTCCCAAATTAAGCATTATCCTTTTCATCATAATTCTATCGCCAAATGAAATACTTTTCTCATTAATTCGCATGAAAACCCACGCAACATCATCAACATTCGTTGCCTTGATTCTCGTCTTATTACAATATAATACAATCGTGGTTTTCATTCCTTCCTCATCCAGTTTCATCTTTTCTCTTATCGATTAACATTTTACCTTTTTCTTCAATTCCCTTCAACCCAATCCTCATTACAACCAGTTAATTGTTCAACTAATTAACTAATTATTTGTGGTCCTTTCCTTTCTCTTACCAAATGCAGATTGAGAAATGAAAACAAATTATGAAGTCTGAATTGACCTCAAATGGTTTGCCTCGTGTTTACATGCAAATCCTAGCAAAATGTTTCCTTTCAACGTGAAAACTCATAGACTAAAACCTAAAACTGATTGTTTCCATTAGATTGGTTTAAAGGAGTGAAAGTTAATTAAAAAACCAAGTTAATCAATTAAACAATTAAGGTTGCTTAAGAAAAGATTTTCATTGTTTTTAAGGTTACATTTTAAATCTTGCAATTGTTTCATTATCCGTTAATTTTAACAACATTTTAATTCCAGTCAATGCAGACTAAACCCAAATAATCTTATTAGGTTTATAATAAGTTTATTAGTTAATCTGCTTTATACAACATTTTGATATTTTTCTAATCACATTTCTATCTGATTACATTCATCATCTTGTTCCATTCTCATCATATCCTTTTCCAATCTATTCAGTTTTCACCTTTTCCTGTTTGTCCTTTTACTTTCGCTCGCCTAAATTGCTACAAACAATCTATTGTTATCATTATTTCAAGGCGGAAGAAACAGAAAATGAAAACAATAACTAATAATAACTTAAATTAATGATTATTAGATTTACATTATGATCAACAATTACTTGCATCTTTCCTTTTAACCTTAACCAGGTTACCTTCATTTTTGTGTTGCTAAATTAATGATTACATGTCAATATTGTTACACAAATACACTTTCAAACTCTTGATTATCTTCAATTAAAACAATTGAGCTTTCAGATCAACACTTTGCAATTGTAAATATACTCAGAGTCTCGATGAAATATTTACACTTTTCAGCACTTGTAACTTTTTAACCGGTTGAACAAAAAATATCAAACTAACACCATTCGATAGGAAAATGTTCAAGTTTTATTTAAAAGCTTCTGAACTTTTTCGGTTGGTCGGAAATTCATAAAAGTGACACATTTGGATCCATTTCGATTTATGCCATTTGTGCTCTTTTAGATAGTTTGAAGATAGCTGATTTCGGTCAATGCATTCCTGAGATATTCTCAAGTTAAAATGTTCAGCATTGACCGAAATCGTTGGCATCGAAATTATTCATTTATTGCCCGAACTTTAGAAATAAATCCTTCAACAGTCATGAGAATATTCAAAAGACAAAATATGAATGAAGACTCGAGTAATGATTCAAGAACTGAAAGTCGAATGTCTTATTGAATTGATTTTTTAGTTGCCGTGTTAACGTTCAACTGCTAACCTTTGAATCTTGAAATGCTAAAGAACATTTTAATTAATCGAAACTCAATAAGTTTGTTTCAATTTTTTCCAACTCCACTTCATTCATATTCACTTGAACACAAAATATTTAAAATTAAAATTTTTTCGTCATCATCACTGTACTTGAAGTTTAACGAGATTGTACTTAAAAAGGTATTTTGGACATCATCTTGAGTCCATTAAGCCTTGAACTGTTCGTAATTTATTTCAACTTGTAAATGTTTAAGTAAAGCCAATTTGATCCTCTTTGTTGATTAGTTTATATAAGGAAGAATCTAAATTATGCAAATGTTCCTACACAAATTGTTATCAAATAGACTGACCTTTGATTGGCTAATTGATGATTATTTAACCTTAATGATAATTAGTTTATAATTTAATTTTTGCCAAAAATTGTGTCAATTATGATTCCTTCCGTAACAAAATTAAATGTAGACAATGAGCTTATTTTCACTATTTTTATTTACTCATCAATCGATAGTTCATCTTTCATCTCTTCCTTCCAACAATCGAATCTCACTTTTCTCTTAATCTCTTTACCTTGCAATAAGCTTTTACCTTTCAAAGGTAATCTGTATTTTTCATCCCTTTTATCGTCATCATCATCATCATCATCATCTTACCTCTTGCTTTACTTTAAAATTAATTGAATCAAATTGACAAAAGCAAAGTGAACAAAAACAAACAAAAAACCATGAAAACAACAATGATTGTGTCAAGTCAAAAGCGAGTAAATCCTTCAAAGTATATCAACTTTTAAGTACAATTAATCTGGTCCAATCAAAGTGTGAATCAGAATCGAAAGACATTCAAGATTCGAGCAACTAATAATGTCCAAATCGTATTAAATAGCATCTTAATTATAACAACAAGAAAAGCTTTCAACAAAAATCCTATTATTTCAATTCCTATCAACCTTATTAACTGTTTAATAAAACTATTGATTAAAAAGCCAAAGTCATCAATCAAACTCTCATTAATGATTAATCTCGAGTTGAATAAAGTTTTTTAATTATTTCACTGAGCAACAAATTAACCAATTAACTTTTCTGTTGACTGAAAAATTAATGGGAAAACAAAAATTTCCACTTGAAATGAATAATCATAATTTTTGAATAACAATTAAATTTAAACCTCAATTACCGCACACTTGATTCACTATTTACCTTGTTAATGGAAATTGGTAAACTTTTGATGATTTTTTTTCTCATCTTTCATCAATTAAAGATAATAAAAAGCCATCAACAAAATAGCCAAATACAATTAAATTTTGCAAACTTGAATAGCAAAAAATTAAATGCTCAACAAATATTTAATTTAATTTCACCCAAACTTTCCATTTCAAAGCTTTTCCCATTCATCACAACTTTGATCAATTATTAAACATTTAAAAACTTTCTCAATGACAATGAGAAAATAAATAATCAACTAAATAATCAATTTATCAATACATTCCTCAATTCATTTGATTACATAAACATTCATGTTTTCCTTCTTCCAACAGCATTGCAGTCTCGATAAAAATGAATATACTTCTGTTTGCTCCTGGATTGTTGTTGATATTTCTTGAAGAAACTGGCCTTCGTAATACCATCAAGTACTTAATAATATGTGCCTTAACCCAGGTAAGTGTATTCATATTAAATTGATAACGTAAACATTTGCAATTATCTCGAGAATTTTGTTTATTCATTTGTTACCTTTGCTGTGAAAGGTTATGAAAACAATATTTATCATGATAACTAATTTTCTGTTGAAATATTTCTTCTTAAAACTTGCTTTTTTATATTCATTTGGCCAATGAAATTTTTCGCCCATTAACTTATTAACTCATCTATTAACTGACTATTAGTTTTGACCTTTTTGCGAGAAAAAAACTGTTTCCGAATTTCATTCTCAATCCTACTCATCTGGCATGATGTACTTGAACTATACAACTTTATTGATTTTCCTTGGAATCAAACTGAAAATGTAAATAAGGTATAAGTTGTTGAGCGGATGTAAACATTTCAGGTTAACATTTTCATTTAAAAATTCATCTATTCTGCTTAGATTGACACTTGTTATCATGTTCATATTGATACTTTTGTTAACCTTGTCATTTTGTTTGTACTCTTTAGTTTCACCAATTTCAAGAAAGATTGATGAAGCTTGATATTTAGACTGTTTACTTGATCAAATATTTAATTTTTCATGTTTAAATTTCACATTTTATTCAGTAAATTCCAACTCTGTCAGCATTTCCTGTTTTTTTCCTCTCATTTCATTTCTTTTCTTTTTTCTTCTTCCTTCAAACTTTCCTATCTTTCTTACCACAAGTATAAACAGTTTTCACCATTCATTTTACATTTATCATGATGAGCTCATGAGTTACAAGATTTTCACAAAATTTCATGTTTTTTAATTTCTTCAACTTGCCCTCAACTCTTTCCATTCAATCATCATTATTTTATCATTATTTCATTCTTTCACTTTTACCATGTAAAGTTATGAATAAAAATAAGGTTAAAGAACTTTGCTGGCAAATATTAATGTTGAACAACATTCTGGCAACAATATTATCTTGCCAAGTATTGTTATTATAATATCAAATTGTATTTGATTATCAGTTTCCACTTTTTTTCCCTTATCCAATAACCTGTATCATGATGATGGCCCATGACGTCTTTCATCATGAGAAACTGAACCATGAAAATGAGAGAAAACAACTTTTACTGGTCAAAACTTCAACCCTTGAAACTATTCATTTATCGAAGCAGAAGCTAAGATGAACATTATCTCGATCCATTTATTATGCATCAACACCTTTTTTTGCCTTGAGTTGATATTTTTTGAGGAACCAAAAAAAGTTTAAGGATCAAAGAGCACTAAGAATTTAAAAACATCATATTTCAGGTTATCTTATTTTTTCCACTATTCATCAAGTTATAATTCCCTTCCCTGTTAACACCTTTTATCACAATTTACTTTTATTCAGCCAATATAATCGAAATGAACTCTCATTGTAACATGATTTTTTGCTCCTTTTTTTCAAAAGGTTAATGCTATTTGTTGAGAGTTAAAAACTCTCATTATGAGATTTATATTCAATTAGGACACTTTTCATGACAATATTGAAATGCTTTGTAAGAAAACTGAATTATTTTGTTCATTGTTAATGGAAATTTAAATTGATGGATCAACTTTAATAAAACTTGATTCTCTATTATTTTATCAGTGTCTTCACTTGATAACATTTTCTTCAGTTTTTTATTTCCATTCTTTTCTCTTTTTTTGTGCCAATATTTTTAGCAAAACTCATGTACGAAATTGAAGTTATCCTGAAACACGATATCACATAAGTTAATTGATTAATTTCGTCAATTAATTGACTATCCATTCCTAAATCATGTTGTTGTTTAGTCATTCAAGTAAAATAATCTGCTTAACCATTCATCAACCGATGAAATGATTGTCAATGAAACCCATTATTCAAGAGTTCTATTCATGGTAATTCAAACTAAATTTCTTTTCTTTTCAGATTCTTTTAGGTTTACCTTTTCTCTTGACGCATCCAGTCAGTTACATTACTTCAGCTTTCAACTTTGGACGAGTTTTCCTTTACAAATGGACAGTTAATTGGCGACTAATTGATGAGAAATTGTTTCTCAATCGTCATTTCCATCTTTCACTTTTAACTTTACACATTTTCTTGTTGATCCTCTTTTTTGGTAAAAGGTCAGTCTTTATCTTAATCATGAAGTTTTCATCAAAATGAGTTGAAAAAAAATTGCGTTCTTAACCTAATTTAGTTAGGTAACAATGTTACATCCCTTTCGAGCATGAAACTTGAACCAATTGTGACATTTTATCTTGAAGTTTACTTGAAATTTTAGTTGCGATGTTAGTGTTAATCTTTAGCTCTATTAACCTGATTTAGGGTTGAAACCAATTAAAACATTCTGATTGTCCCAATTACCTAAACTCCCTGTAACTCATGATTACTGCGTTTTATCACAATATTCAACTTTTGTTACTTTTTGTGTTGCTTGCTTTCCATATCCTTAAGGTAGATTCCTTAAGCTCTTCCAATCGCTCATTTTTTTCGACTTTGTTTTCTTTCTTTTTGTTCGACTCCCAGTAAATTTTATGTTCAATATGAACTAATGAATTGTTTATAAGTTGGCAAAAAATAGTTGACATGAATCCCTGGGAGTTGAGAGGAAAGTGAATAAACTCAAAAATAAGAAAACATTGACACAATTCTAATGGCAATACTTATTTGATAATGGATTATCTCAACAGGTATTCGCGTCTTCTATCGTCACCTAGATTCTGGTCCAAAAACTCATTCAAGTCAATTATCAGTAAATCAAATCAGGAAAAATCATCTAATCAAAGTAATAACTTGTTTGCTATTTATTCTGGTATTTGTTGTTATTATTTTGTTTACTCTTTTCAACCAGGAATCCTGTTTACATTATTTGCAAGCAACTTGATTGGTATAACTGTTGCTCGATCGCTTCATTATCAGTTTTATGTCTGGTATTATCATTCACTGCCTTATTTGATCTGGTCGACCAACTATTCAACAGTTTCGAAGTAAGTTGCTTCTTCTGTCAATCAAGAGTCATTTTAATCACTGTTTAATCATGACTCATGAAAACGATGAAACGACACTTAAGTTTTGTATAAACATTACACTGAATATAACAGCTAAAATCGTTAATAACTTTTTTTCTCCAATTATGATATTTTTTAATACATATTAATACATTCAATGCACTCGCATGTATAATGTTCTGGTGCTTCAAGATGCGCTCCTTAAGAGCACTTTTGCTGTCCACTAAGTGGCTCTTAGAATCTAGTTCATGGCCACTTCGAACTTTTAGAGTTAATAGAAGAAAAGTTGACGAATCACTAAAAGTTAATCGTCCTAATTCAAATATTCATTAAAATTTCTCTTCTCGAATTGCGAACTAACAAATTTTTCTTTTCCTGGAATGTCGCTCGCTCTGTTAACCAAAAGACGCTCTTATTGATTACTGTATTACTAAGAGTACCATGACATTATACACTCGAATGCGGTAGTTAAAGTTTTGTTCAATGGTTTAGAGGAAAAAAGTCGACTCTAGGGAATCCATTATGTTAATTGAAAGCTGAAAAATTTTAATTTTCAGAGGTACAATTTCGAACCATAAATCGTGAGTGAAATAACACAAAGCGCTTTGGAGGGTTTCTTCTGACTCAAAAGTATTGACTTTAAATAATAATTATGACAAAATGATATCAATGATAGAAAATCATTCCCACTCGATTCCTTTCTACTTCAATTTCACTTTTGCCCTAAAATGTGAGATTTTGCATCTCGGAAGTAAATTACATTTGAAAGCGATGCATCGTCGGATGGAAAAATTTGCGAATTTTATCATTTGTTGAGAAAAATTTTGGAGCATTGTGTTGAATTAGAAGCGTCATTTTTTGGACTTTGAAACAGTATTGCACCCTATAGAGTCTTTGAAAGGCATGGATCTGTCATGATTGAAGTGGAAGAGTAAATCGAAACTTTGATTCAGATAAATTGAACAGAATGATGGCTCACATTTGTTTGCAATTTAAGGTTTAACTGTATCATTTATTTACCTGGGATTGATAGTTCTCTTTTCATATGCTTTAGTTACGGTTAACTTAATGAGTTTGATTTGGAATACATTAACTTCATTTTATTTCTCTTATTCGTTTACCTCCCACTGAATAAAAGTTGATTACTTAATTTTTACCACAGAAAACAAAACAGGCAATAAAAAAAGCTAATGAGAATGTAAATAGACTTAATTTCATTCGGTTATAAACAAAACAAATTGCATTCTAACTCTAAATAGATTGTTATTTGTGTGCTAAAATTCACATTCAAATTGATATCATAGTCTAATGTACTCCATCCTTTCACATGGTCTTTAATAATTTTATAAACGAGGTGAAATCAACTTGACTAATTTTCTTTTTTTCTGGACCCTGAAACAATTAATTCTGGACCATAAAGAGTTACATCTATAACAGATGGACAAATTGGTGCCGTAAACCAGCGTGTTTTTTAGCACTTAACCTTTCTTGTTTTCAGACACAAAAAATAAATAGCAAAACTAAATATCTCATTTAGTATCTTATGCACATATTGAGATAAGTTAATCTATCCAATTTGATAGGAAAACCATCATTCATGGATCGAGACTCAGGAACATGTTGATTACATTGAATAAAATGTAAACAATAACAGCTTTTCCCGACTGATTATCATTTACTTGACAATATCAAGTCAAGTTACTTTTTTAAAAAAATATTCAAAACTCAATTTTCGAAGCCAAGAAGAGAGTCTGAATCGGTAAACCTAATGATGTCCAAGACTCCAAAGTTGACCATTTTATGACAACTTTAAAGGTCGCTATCGTTTTGTTTTTGTTAAAATTTTGATAGATTCGCTTAGAAAGCTGAGAATGAAATGAAAATTGAAATTATGACTCAGCCTGAGGTGAAAATTATTCAGTGAGATTCGTCTTTTCGCTTTGTTAGTTGGGAAGGAAACAGATTTTGATTTGATCCTTTGGTTGACAAAATATTGTTATTCAGTTGTAATCAAATATTTCATCATTTCATGACTTGTTGATTAAAATTTTGCTCTTTCTAATTCGTTATTATAGTGTTGTAATAGTTTTGCTAATTGTTAATTTTCTAATTACATTGCATTTCACCTTACAGGCTTTGCTTGATGGGAATAATTGAATTCTGCTGGAACATCTATCCATCAACAACATTCAGCAGTGGGCTTCTTCACTTGGCTCATGTTTCACTTCTCTCCGCCCTTTGTGTTTAGATTCATTTCTCCAAAAGTTGATTCAATTTGGTGATACTCAACCGATTGGACACAATTAAGACAAGTGCGCATAAAGAGTTATCAAATAAAAGAGGCAAAAAAATAAACCCAACTGAGCATTCTTTTCATTATTATTATCATTTGAATGGCAAAAATGCTTATTGATTCCCTGTTTCTGCGCACCTCTTGGGAGTTAAAAAAGTAAAGTATATTATCATTTGTTTCACTTTCAGGTCGTTTCAAGAGTCGAGGCCATCTTTTTATCCCATTTCATGATAAGTTTTCCTATCAAACTATTCATTGCTTTCTTAATTATTACCTTAAATTGATTGGAAATTTTTTCCTCAAGATTGCGATCAAAGAAAAAGAGAGAAAGAAAAAGTCGAAAGTGAAGAAAAATCGGTTAAACCTGAAAAGTTGTATTAATTATTTACAGTGTTAATGCCAAAAAGTATCTCAACTCTGATCGTTTGAGTGTGTCTTTAACTCAAACTCACTCATTCACACTGAGTTGTTTCAAGACTTGAATAATAAACTCAATCAAATATATAAATAATAGCGTAAAGTCAAATTTTTTTCAGTGAGACAACTTTTTGTAGATCAGAGACTCGATTCGAGTTGTAATAAATATCAATTGAAAAGTAAAGCTACAAACCTTTTTACATATTTTAACTTCAACTTTTAATCAACTCTAAACAAGTGAACTTCAACTTTCAACTTTACCCACATTCAACTATTCAAAGTGAATTTTATCCGTTTTGCAATTATGGGCTATAATTTGAAGAAAAGTTTAATCACACTTTTCCTGATAACATTGATTCTGTTAATCAATATCGTTTCCAGTCTTGCCGTGAATCGGGAAACAATTAAACGGAATACTGATGAACAAGATGATGAATGGATCGCTAAACAGGTAAATAACCAGAAAACCCAATTTCCTTGAGAGAACCAGAACTTTTATTTTCTCCTATTTTCTCTTATCAATCTTCTAATTCAATTTGAATTTTGCATTTTTATTTTTAACCCAATTTTTTTAAACTTCTTCTTAACTTTAACAATCAATTTCAACATTTAATCATTCAATTCCCTTGATTAATGAAATAATGAACCCTTTTTACCTTCGAAAGGATTTGTTGCTATAAAATATTTATTCAATATCAATGTTGAAAGGTGAACATTCCCTTGACAATATTTTTACATTTCAATTACTCGATAAATATTATCATCAATTGAGATTAACTTAACAAATCAATCGGCTTAAGAATCGCTCGATCACATTTAAATTTAATGTCAACCCAATTTGCTCCAAGACAAATGTAGGAAAATATTGTTATGGCAATTGTTACAGCAAAGGCGATGAACCTTTATAATGTTGACGTTGGATTTAACCATTCAATTTAATTACATTAGTTTAACCAAACAACATAATCAAATTGTTTGTCAATCTTGTTTTTCCTCTTCCAACATTTGCTTTATTCAATTTTGTCACAATTTTAATTTTGATTTTGATTTTAGACTAATTTGCTTTTCACTTTTTGTCTTTTGTTTAAAATTAGAAACCAAATGTTGCTGATTTAGCGTTTAATTCCGATGCTGGTGATTATTTGGAAAAATTAGCGACATTATTTAGTCCTCGATATCGAAGTGGACGTTGGTCAGCATCATCATTGAACTCAGTGATTCCGGAGAAGAGGCAAATTCGTTATCATCAATGTTACTTCAATCCAATCTCTTGTTTTAGACGACGAAAGTGATTCTGTAAAGAAAATGTTTCTTCTTCTTATTCTTTACTTTTTCCTCTTTTTGCGTCTCTTTTTTGAGTTTATTTTTACCGACAAAACCAACAGATGAACAAATCAACAAATATCGATTTTAATTGTGATGGCAAACTTGAAAGAAACGTTGAAATTGAGGTAAAACCAAATGAACTCTTGATGTAAAACTACAGTTATGTATGAAACATTTTATGATTTTTTGAATGGTGATCATGTTCATTAATAAATCATTTAAACAAACTAAATGAGAGAAAGATGATTAAAAGCATAATTGGGAATTTAAAGCAAATTGTAAACCAAATGGGAGACGCAGGGATCTGTGTATAATCCAGTGTATAATGTTTAGTGGGTTTGTGTGTGTTCAATTTTCCCATTAAATTGTGTGATTTTCAATTATAATCTCATCTTTTTCCTCTTTTCATCATTTATTATTGGAATCATTCATTCATTATCTGTTATATGTTAAATTAAACATTAAACGCCATTTTGATTTTCATATTTTTTTACTAACAAAATTCATCTGGCAAGGTTTAACTCATTTGGCTACTATTCCAGGATAATCAATTCATGACATTTTCAATTCAATTTGTAGCTTACATTTCTTAATTCAATTGATCAATTGCTTATTTATATTTTTATATCTAATGTCTTATGTATATATTTTGAAGGATTACAGTTTGGGTTTGGGTTTGTGTGTGTGTGTGAGTCAGTGTGTATGTTTTTTCCTGCCTTTGTTCAATTAGATTTGGTTCTGAATTTCATTAGTTACTGTTGAACCAACGAATCAACTTGAACAGTTTAGCTTTTCTTGTTGATTTTATTACCCTTGTCTAACTAAATTACCTTAATCAGGTTGCTCTCGAAATGAAAAATAGATGTAAAAGCTGGATCCACTTTGGTTGGCTTTTCTTTCGCCTCTAATTCAGTGAACTCATTTTTAACTCTACAATCATATTAATTGATCAAACAACTCTCATAATCAAATTGTACTGATTAGTTAACTTGTGGGTTTAACATGCAAAAACTGGATCCAGATTGCAACACCAATTCAACAGTTTGATACCAACTGAAATTATGACTTTATAAATTCACATCTAATTCTGGTCACTACAGTAGCAATGGTAAGTCAGTCGAGAAACCGGTAAATGGTAAAGACAATGAAAGGCGTTGGTTGTTAAGATATTTCCAAGAGAATCAAAATTTATTGTAAGTAAATGGTGTGTACACTTTACTTTTCGTGTATAACACTGTATATAATCCTAATGAAATGAAAATGCAAGCAGGGATGAAAATAACAAGAGCATAAATTCGCATATTTATACTGATAAGTGTTTCTCCTGAGGTTGAAGAAATTGAGGTTACTTTGGGTGATGATCTTGAATCCGTAGAATTATTTGGCACTTGGTTCGACCTATTATCAAATTTATCAGCTAAGAAAACAAAATCATAAATATTTGGCTGGTCAGTAAATAAGATACCAGAATTTTGCACATCCAGAAAATATTTTTCTTCGTCCTCTATACCAGGTTGACCAGAACGATTACCTTTGGTTAAAGTGATTTGCCGGAATGCGTAATGTTGTGTATCACTGGCATAAAATCGTATGTAGTTTTCATGTTTAAACATTTCAATTGTATAAAATTTTGCATCGTTATACTTTTCACCGGCAAGACAATTGGTTATAATGAGATTACGTGATGACCCATCTGGACCAGAAAGACGTTCAATTTTACCATTTCCATAGAAAACGTAAATTTCATGAGACTCTTTATCAATAACGAAGGAATAAATTAATCCATCAGTTTGATTTGCACACATAAGTAGATTTTTCTCTTGCGATCTCGGTGATCCAGACCAGATACATTTTTTTGACTCGATCCAGTATAACTTATCCAGCGTTTCATCGTAAAGCACTTTACCAATATCAACATTGTCAATTATAACATTCCTATTGATTTTAACAATTTTATCACCATCATTCGGCAATATATCACTTATGAGATCCTCTCTTTCTATTCTCTGTAATAGGGGTAAGCTTGCAAACAATTCACCACGTTTTTCATCATAAATTAAACTTCTAATATGAGATCCAATTTTACTATTTGAAGAATCACTCAATTGTCTGACATCACTAATTAAATTATTGGATGAGTTCAATCGACCACTCCATAATGATTGAGATTCAGAATCTCCCCATATTAGATTTATATCACCAGTTGATGGTTCAATAAAATAATCAAGAGATGTAATCCATCCAAGATCATTTTGACTGCATGGTTTACCGTCGATACTCAATGGTACTTCCAATTTTTTTGACCTAGGAATTAAAGAACCATTTTGGGTACTTGAAAAAAATTTCAAAATCAAACACGGACCGGTTGAATAAATAACTATAAGATCATCTGAAAAGAGAATGAAAGAGAAAACATCAATTAGAACGATAAAGAATCAAAAGCAGAGATGATACACTCGGCATCAAGCCGGCTTAGCAATCTCGGTGTGATACCAGTTTAGCTTGAGCGATCTGACTAGAGTACCAGGAAAGAAACAATGAAATAAATGTAAATTTTATACAAACCTGATAATCTTTGATGACTACTGAATGGCAGGAAGGCAATAATCACAATTAACTGAGCGAATATAATTCCATTTCTAAGACCGGAAAATCTTAAAGTGGACAATGTTGGGACCATGTTGGTGTGTTGAACAAAATGTTGAACAAAAGAAAAAAAGCCAACCAGAAAAGGTTACTTTTTAAAGGAGCACAAGCTTATGATTAACTTTAATTTGTAGTTGCACTGTAGAGTTAAGTATAAATATTAATTACTAAATAAATTAAATAACAATGAAATTACTAACAGAAAATAAAAATATTTAGAAACAAAAAATGTATTGAACGACAAAAAGGTTAACTGGTGGACGTGATTATTGGGAAAACCAAGATCAGAAGCACAGTAGAAAAGTCTGTTAGAAATTACATTCATTTTTTGTTGGTTAGTTATCTGATAATTAAACAGCTATAAAAAGCAATTAATTACTAAACTTATGATGTTATTGATGATGATGATTCTCCCCCTTAACATCATCCGTTCGTCTTAATTCCGAAATAATTACAAACATCATTTTTATCATCCGTAATGAATCCTATCCCTATAACCTTACTGAAGACTCCTTTAACCAAACTCTCAGCTGTGATCTCACCTTGTTTGACTTCTTGCTCTTCCCTCTCTTTTTGGTTCCCTTTTGCACACCTTCTTCTATCCTTCCTTCACTCTTCACTTTTCCTTATTATTGATGGCTAAACAATAGCTAAATTAAAATCACCATCAACTTAATCATCTTCATCATCATCAACAACATCATCTTTAATCTACCCTATCATCCTCAATAGCTGAATGTTCATGTTTACAGTCACGTACGCATCTAATATATTCAATAATAATTGACCGCGTGTTATGACCTGGGAATAGTTGATTTGTTTGTTATTTTTTAATACTTTTCTTTATTGCTTCTGTTTACTAATGAGTTCATCATCAATGGCTTCATTCAGCTAATATTACCTTCATATTTGATAGTCAATGTTACAGTTTATTTTGTTGACACTTACAATGTAGTCTTTCTCTTTTGGTAAGTCTTCATATTTTATTGTCAGCTCATTCATTTTATGAAATTCATATTTAATTCAAGGGTGTGTGTCTCAATCTGCTGTCAGAATTGGAATACATTCTTGTTTAACAAAGAATTTTTATTGAAAGTTTAAACCATTTGAAACATTATCAGTACAATGTTTGACACTTTGAATCTATTTATTTATGCCAAGATTAAATAACGAATCTTCTAGAGTAATACCCCTTTTATTGCTCTAGATATTAATTGCTCTTTGATTGAGACTGTGTTTAGTTCAAAAATATCCTTTTGATATTTCAATATTATTATCAATATTTACCATATGATTCATTTATTTCCAGATTCGAAAGCTTTCGTCATGGCGCTACACAAGGAAGAAGTTGGAGTATTTTCTTAATGGTTTAATGGCTTATAGAAATGCTGGAATCATTCAGGAAATCCATATAATTATCTTATCAATTAGTTTAATCGAACCGTCTAGTGATGCAAATTGCATTATGCAATAAACAAATCGTACTGCACTTGAGATTGTAGCTAAAAGCTTACAAAGAAAAAATCCAACCTTTGCTGATTTTCAACAGAAGAGCTTAATTAAGAGGATCAAAGCTAGATTTATGTGAGTAAAGTATATTCTTTTGATAATTTAATATGACACGGTTTAATTACAATTTCATTTTACTATTAGTTGCCTCTTTAATCATAGTCATAATCATAATCTTCCACTTTTTAATCATAGATGACTCTCATCAACGGTTTTCAACTGGCAAGATTTGAGAGAGTCAAGTGTATTACAAAATATCTATTTATGAGTTCTACACGATTTATGTGAAATTTCTTATACTAATTTAATACTTTTTTAATTTCAGGTCTGTTGAGATGACTAGAACAAGTAAACCGATTATAGCTCTTATGTGCGGGTCCTTCAATCCAGTAACAAGGAGGCATTTGCAAATGTTGAAAATTTTCAAACAGTTTATGGTCGATAATCAAAAATTCAATGGATCGGTTGTCAAAGGAATAATATCACCAGTTAGTGATCTTTACCATGTCAAAAGAAAAAATTTGCTTCCAAGTTTTCATAGGATTAAAATGATCAATCTTGCTTTGAATGAAGATGGTGTGAAGGAGTGGGTTGAATGCAATCCATGGGAATCTGAACAAAAAGAGTGGCAAACAACAATCAAGGTTCTCAATCATCATTCAAACAACATGAAAATAACATTTGGCGAATCGACACAATTATGGCTGGTTTGTGGAGCTGATTTGATCGAAAGTATGGCCATTCCTGGACTTTGGGCTGACAAAGATTTAGAAGCCATTGCCACGAATTACAAACTTTTTATTATTCCTAGATCGGGGTCAAATGCAGATAAATTTGTATCATCTCATACAATCTTATCTCGACATCTAGATAGCATTGTGATTGCTAACAATTGTTTACCAAATGATGACAGTTCTACAAAAGTCAGGTAAGATGATTTGCTTTCTTTTATACATTTGAATTCTTTCTAAAATTATTCATTCGTCTATTTACAGGGCTGCAGTTAAAGAAGGGAATTATCCTGTGGACCTTACTTATGAAACTGTTCTTGATTATATCAAACGCCATAATCTTTACAAAGAATAAAAAGTGATAAGTCAATATTCTCATAGTGTCATTTTTTTCGTACTAGACCGGCTGTCTACCAGCCCTCTACTTTTATGTAATAGATAAGAAGAAGAGAACGGGAAGAGACAGGAGATGCAAAATTTACAGCTAATTTTTTCATTGTGTCTTTGAATTTATTGAAGTTTAATTTTTACTGTGACTTTATCATCAAAGTATTGCTTACAAGCTAATAACAGCCGAAGAAAAGCAGAAACTTGAATATCAGACGCTCTATCTGTTCGGCTTAGCCCATAGACAAAAGCCAAAGAGAAAAGGTAAGTGTTTTTATGTTTATTTTCGAGATTTTGGTTTTGGTGACGAAAATGTTTCTTTGTTTCATATCTGTAATACAGATTCTGTATCTATTTCTTTATGTGATGTCCCATGACGTTTAGCAGTGAACAAGCTTTCATTTTCGTTTCCATCCGTTTACCTTCAAAGTCTTTATCAGTAATGTAACGGCTCAGCTTGATTTGATAATAACAATATTTTACTTTATCATCTATTCCAGGTTGACCAGAACGATTACCTTTGGTTAAAGCTTTTTTCCGGAGTACGTACTGAAGAAATAAATTAATCGATAAGTTTGATCTTACTGAGAGCCCTTTAAACAAACTCTCAGCTGTGATCTCACCCTGTTTGCTTCTTCCTCTTCCCTCTCTTTCTGATTCCTTTTGCACACCTTCTTCTATCCTTCCTTTACTCTTTACTTTTCCTTATTATTGATGGCTAAACAATAGCTAAATTAAAATCACCATCAACTTAATCATCTACACCATCATCATCATCATCATCAACAATATCATCTTTAATTTACCCTATCATCCTCAATAGCTTGATGTTCATGTTTACAGTCACGTACGCATCTAATATATTCAATAATAATTGACCGCGTGTTATGACCTGGGAATAGTTGATTTGTTTGTTATTTTTTAATACTTTCTTTATTGCTTCTGTTTACTAATGAGTTCATCGTCAATGGCTTCATTCAGCTAATATTACCTTCATATTTGATAATCAATGTTACAGTTTGTTTTGTTGACACTTGCAATGTAGTGTTTTTACTCTACTCTTTGGTAAGTCTTGTCTTTTCTATATTTTATTGTCAACTCATTTATTTCATGAATTTCCTATTAATTCGGTATTTCATCTCTTGTTATTTCAGTTAACTCTATAATATACTCAACATGGCATTGAGTAAGCCTTCACCGGTTTTAATGGTAATAAGCTCTAAAAAAGATGAAGAATATATTGAATGGCTTGAAAATCAATGGTCTTTCCTGTTTCAAAAAATTATTGGAATGCAAAGATTGTTTCGCTATAGAAGACAACTGAATTTAATTGCGCCCTTATCATACTATATATTGACCACGTTATCAGGATTACAAACCTTAGGCGAAGAGTACACTTCTCTCATTCAAATTGATGGCTCCAATAAAATTGGTTTTAAAATTCCTTCTAAATTGCGTCGAACAATTATGGTTGGTGTTAATTGCATATATCCATTGATTACCAGTATAATCATTCCAAGATTGATGAGAAACTCTGAAGAATGGGAGAAAGATTCAGTTTTATTTATTCTGGAAAAATTACAACACATCAATTTGATACTCTTTTATATTTTTGGAAGTTTTTACCATTTTTCCAAGAGAATCTCTAACGTTAAATACGCTACTTATACTAGACTAACTGATGATTATCGAAAGTTTTACCGCTTATTAGGATTGCTGTCAACTCTTGAATTTGGTTTGTCAATGATGATCGCTTACAGAATCAAAAAATATGAAAAGGAAAAGGCTCAACAACAAAGTACTGAATCAACGGAGGTATCTGTTGCTGGTCCTAGGTGCACACTTTGCTGGTCATCCAGAAAAGATACAACTTCTACACCTTGTGGTCATCTTTTTTGTTGGACTTGTATTTGTCAATGGATTTCTATCAAGAAATTCTGTCCTATTTGTCGTACTCAAATTGATGGTGGTCAAAAACTGATTTACATAAACAATTGATACTGTCATTAACCTTTTCTCGAGTTGGGTTGCCGAGTAAATATTGTGAATAATATATATGTTTGGGGCTTAAAGAATCATTGTGCATTTATAGATTTAATTTATTTTGTTTTTGTGCCTTATTCGGTGATTAAACTGATTTTTAGCATTTGTTTAATGTTATAATGTAATGAAAAATATTTTGGGCTTACTTTTTCAAAATAAATGGATACATTTCAACTGAATTTCACTCAACTATTGTTATGAAGATGGCCTTGCAGGAAAATAACACCAACATTTACCAGTTATACTCTCGAAATCAATGACAATGAACTATGCCTTATTCTCGATAAATTTCATTTCCCTAACTTAACCCATTTCCATGAAAAAAGGTTGATTGCCTTCCTTTTCCGAATAACTCGTATTTTCCTTTCATTTGAAAGTTATGACTTTAAATAGACAATAGATTTAAAAGATTCATGAAAGATCATAGTGACCTCACTTTACAAATTAGTGTTAAGTTTACTCGCTTAATCAGCGCTGAGGGTATTTTATTCTTACATCGATGTTAGCTATTTTTCAAGATTTTTTCATAGCAAAAAGGTTAGAAGTCTGCTTTGAACTCCCAAAAATTTTCGATAGTAATTATAAAAAATTATGACATTCAAATTATCCGGATTCAGCCCAAAGCTCTAATTTTCACCGATGACCGCTTCTATCAGACACTCGATTTAGATTTTAGATTGACATGGATTTATTAACAAAACAAAACTTGAGAATGCTCGCGCTCAGTCTGATTTTGCCGAGTTGACTACAAGAGAGATTATGAAAAATGTAAAAAAGTGTTGAAGCATCAATTTTTTAATAAATATTTTTCACCACATGAAGCGTTGAAGCTCATTGCTGTTCGGCCATTTAAACGGCCTAAGAATAAACATGTACAATGTTAAAGAATTGATAAAAATATTGAAAGCAAGTTCCAGAGTTAACGACATGGATGAGTTTGAGGCGATATTCAACCTCCAAATGACAAAAGCAGGCACAAAATACCGAAATTCCAAAAGCTCTTGCGGTATTGTTATTATGCAAATAGATAATATGAACAAACATTTCCAAATATTGTCCTTTCGATGAAGCAAACTAATGAAAGACAAGCTTGTTAAAAGGCACACAGGAATCAAGGAAAATCGTATGAAATACTTTTCACTACCAAGTATCCTTCTCCACAGATAAAAAGTGTAATGCCGGTTATCAGCTAACAAATAGGAATGTGGCGAGTTTTGATATTTGATTATGAGAAATAACGCAATTGATATTATGATAACTGTTGTCGATTTTTGGTAACAATATAAAATAAATCTGCGCAAATTGTTGATAAGTAATATCCAAGGAGCGGCAAAAAGACAAGTAAAGAAGAGAAAATAAACAATTTGTGCCAGATGAAAAGTAGCCTGATGAGCACTTCTATCTCCAAGAACGATACCTGAGCAAGATACAAAGAATAAAAAGAAAATTTAAAATTAGAAAAATGAGCTTGATTGAGTTAGGAGTCATTGAAATACCTTGATTGTAGTACAAAAATAAACCGAATAGTGATCCAGTTATTAAATATCCACCTAGACTAAGGAGTATTTGAGGTATAGATGAAATTAAATTAGATAAAAGCCGCGAACGTTTTTTGGATCTTTCAAGAGCTGATTGGAGAATCTGTGAAAATAAGCAAATGAAGCGAAGATTACGTAAAAGTGAATTGAAAAGCACAATTATGTTTGAACCTTACTTTTAGAGAGGAATAAGAGGCGAAAAAGAAACACCAGACAATATTTGTTTGTCTGAAAAATAGAGAAACGAGTCCTAATAGTGACGCGGTCCAAGTTCGGTCACTTATGTGCATAAAATACATGGCAAGTATGAAGAAAAGGGAACCAGAGTCCGTATAAAATAGAAAATTAAAGAAAAATAAAGCTGGAGTTGTTGATAATGAAACGGCTGAAACCAAAGTTTTGATGCGACTCATTCGCTGTTGTAAAAAAACGAAAGAAAATAGAAAAGAAATTAACATGAGATAATGTCCAAAATGACTGAAACACGGAATGTGTCCATAAAGACCAAAACTTACAGCTGTATATTTGTTCTGTTTTGAGCTAATGAGATACATAAGTAAGACATTTCCAACAGCAAAAAGTAAATTTATGAAGCGAACCAAAGGAACTGGGCACTTGCGATTTGGATCTTCTTCGGCAAAGGCAATTAACTCCGATACAGGTTTGAATAGAACCCATGTTGTGAAATAAAGTCCAGGAGGAGTGGTTATTTTAGGATTCCACTGATAAGAAGACATGAAGTTAGATATTATACATATGCTAGACATGAAGAATTTTGTTGTCGTTCGGAAGAAATAAAATAACTCACATATGTAAAATTATGAACACAATAAGAACGAACTTGTTGAATGTGAAATATTTCGTCCATATATGGCTCTTGGACTTCTTCATTGACAAGCATGTAAATACTCAGCAAAGAGGTAAGATACGTGAATCCTATTATTGCAGCAATTTTGTTAAACAGATGATCAGGCTGGAGTTGAGTAGCAGACCCATTTGTTTTGACTGTGTCCGAAAATTGAGACATTTTGAATAAATGTCACGTATTGATTTCAGGTGAACCAAATGACGAATGGAAAAATTCATTCAAAGTTGAGTCGTTAATGATGATGAAATCAGTATTAAAATATAACAAATGTGTGTTGAGGCTGTAATGAGAAAGTAAACAATTTAAACAGTTTTAAACAAAATAAATAAGCCAAAATGCCAAAAGGCAAGCACAATTTCGCAAAGAAGTGAATCCGATCATTGAATACAATGGTAAACGTGTCAAAAGAAATTGTGTAAAATAGAAACCAGTTGAGAAGAGATGAAACAAAAGGTAAAAAGAGTGGTCAATATAAGGAATGGACAGGTTTATATTCACGCTAGCTGTCATCCAAGGTCAGCTAATTAACCGAACTGACAATGGAGACAGTTTGTAATTAAACAAGTTAAATAGCATACAAATATGGGAAGCACAAGATTTTGGATATTGACAATAAATTATTCCAATGTTGACAAGTTTTCCAATGGGTTTCAATGAGAAAAGAGCGGTAACACAGTTTATAAAAAACATTATTCTCCAAAGAGTGGTCAGTATTTTAAACTTACTTTGTTAAATTGAGTAATCAAAAGTTGTTTCGACCATGACTCGATGATTTAATTAGATGATCGATAATTAATAATCAAATATTTGCTTGACTTTATTTTCATACTCTTAGACTGATGTTAAATCTTCTAGTCAGCTAAGGCGGTAAAATTGAAAAAAACAACTGATGGATATCATCAGGTTAACTCTGGTTTGTGTGGATTGATCCTATCTTTGTTATAAAGATTTTCACTGTGATAATTTTCTATAAAATAATTGTTCTGTACATTATTAATTTAGATTCATCTATTTATATTATTTCGATTATATTCAACATTTAACATCGTCATCTGCTAAGGTGCTGGTATTATGTGACCTAAGTTCTTTAACTTGCGATTTAACCTTTAATGCTTTTGAAAATTCTCTTCTTAAGTGTTGTGACTTTGATTCTCTATTTGAGTTCAGTATTTTCAATTTATTTGGTGTCCACATCAGTTTCAGATTCCTGTTAAGTGCCAGTTTCTCTGTAATTTGGTAAGTTTTAGTAAAATTAACGATATTTTAGTGTTTTACTGATTTATAGCTGGTTTTTTTCTGAATTGTTTCTACTTTCACTTTCTCTTATTGATAGGTTGCCATTATCGGACTTAAAAAAGTGGATTTATTGCAGACTTTGGCTGACAAAATTTGGAAATTGAATACTCAAATAAAATGGTTAATTTAAATTCAGATGGAAATACAAAAGCAGCTGAAAGAAAGCAAGCCATCAAGCAATTTTACTCAACTGTGCTTTGTCAAGAGTTTTCTCATGATGGCCTTCACCTCATCTCATCGTTGAAAAGTGGTAAATTAGCATTATTTGGAATAGGCCAGATATTTGATTCACATGCCAATCATACATCATCCAGTAAATCTGTTTATCAGCCCAAATTTTCATTTCAAGCCCATAAAGAGCCTATTTATGGTTTAACCAAATCTAAAACTCATGTCTTCACTGGTAGTAAAGGAGAAATTAAATGCTGGAAGTGGATTGATTTAATAAATCAGAATTCAACAGAGCCTCAATGGATAATTACTCTGCAGCTAGGTGATTCAATATTGAGACCAGACATAAATGCCTTACTTCTGACTGGAACGGAAGGAGATGAAATGCTTTTAGCGGGCTGTGGAGATAACAAAATTCATGCCTTTGATATGGAATCGAATAGACCCAAACTTACGCTTCTTGGGCACACAGATTATATCAATTGTATAGCGTATTCTAAGGAGAACAATGTTCTTTTTTCGGGAAGTGAAGATGGATCGGTTAGACTTTGGGATCTCAGAACTTGTAAAACTGTTAACATAATTGAACCCCATAAACATTGTGAATTAAATCGTCAATCTGGTAAATGGATTGGTAGTTTAGCTCTTGATAGCTCTTCTGGATGGATGGTCTGTGGAGGAGGGCCTCATCTAAGTAGCTGGCATCTACGGTCACTGTCTCGAGGAATCGTTTTTGAAAGCTCTGCTCCTGATGTAACATCTCAAGTATCTCTCATCCACGATGATATAGTTGTGTCGGGAGGAAGCTCACCTTTAGTAACATCATGGCACTTGAATGGTAAAATTTATTCTGAGATTCCTTGCGAGCCATTTCACATCTACAGCATTGCTATCCATGAGAAAGATAACGATTCAATCATGGCTATTGGTGGAGCAAGCTATAAGATTAATATTTGCACTAATTTCAAGTACAATGATTTTCATTTGGAAGTTTCTTAGTTTTACAATATTCTAACGTCAAAATCGCGTGCAAAGAAATCAATTCAATAAGGAACGCGAAAAGTCATAGCCGAAGTGGTGCCATCAATTCTCTATACTAAACACTTCATGCCATCAATTTAATATTTTTTTGAAATTTCATGTAAACCTACATCAGACAATAGTCATTTTGTGATTAAAATTTTTGCTTCGGACAATTGTTTCCAAAAAAGGTAATTCTTTAAAACATGTCGGAAGAAAGGTTATATGAGAAACAGTTGTAATAAAAATCACTTTATTGAAGTAACTAAAATTTTGCATTTTAACTTAAAGACTAATTCAATTTGGGAGTAAACAGTTCATTTTGAATAAATGTGACTTTATAATGCTCTTCTTTAACTTGAAAAGGGAGAAGAAGAAGAAAACAAATTCCATTTTTAACATTGAAATAACCAATATCATTCACAAATTAGAGACTTGGACCAGGTTAATCATTTTTCTTCGTGATGATTGCTTTGAATATAATGATTACCTGCTATACAATTTATTCAAAAATCTATTTGACTGTTTGTTGAATTATGTGAATAAGCAAGTTTAAGAGGGATTGTCTTTTTTGAATAGAAAAATAGAGAAACCACAGTTGATTGATTGCTTGATTATAAGTGAATGGATAAGGTTGATAAAGATGACAGCACAAATTGTAAGAGAGACGAAAAAACATCCGAACTGGAGTTCCTTTCAAGTAGATAAATATACACACAATATGGATGATTGGAAATACAGCGTATGTTCATTTGCGTTGCTTGTGTCCATAACAATTTTTACATTCATCATCGTCATCTTCTTCATCTGAGCTTTCACCAAATTCTTTCGGTTTATCCCAAATACAGCAGCATTTAGAGGATTTTTTACCCAACAGTTCATTATCGACAGTCTCCGATCCCCATGTGACCTTTTTTCTTTTTTTAGGCTTGGCTAGTTTCAACTGAACCAAAGGAGCTTGATCATCACCACCTTCTCGACTGGTACTTGGAGTCGGAGCTATTTCTTGAATCAAAGTGGAACTAGGTATTGAACTACTGACAACTGAGTCCATTGGAATTGTGAGTTAACAGCAAAAACTGGAAAACAGAGATAAAAGAAGACGAGTGATGTAAAAAAATGAAAGACCAGGAAGGAAATGGCTTAAAATCTCACGCTTAATTAATTTGTTATTGAATTGAGAGAAAGTGAAAACGAAGAATAGAGAATAGAGAAAAGCAAAGGATAGATGAAAACATAACCATAAAAGAGTGATACTTACCAGGATAAGATTATTACCAGATTGGGGTCAATTAAAGAGAAATAGAAAGAGATAAAATGTGATCCGATAGAATAATAATCAAAAATGAATGCAAAACAAGACGAAAGGTTGCCAATTAACGCCAAAACTGGATAAAATAAAGACAATCAATACTCGCTGAAGTAATAATAAACAACAAGAATCAGATTTTACAGTAACATGATCCAATAGATGTCACCATCAAAACCAGAAAAAAGCTAATAACAAAGACGTCATCTGTCAATAATTTAAGAAATTAATTCTAACTAAATGAGTAATCAGATTACCTTGAATTTTTAAAAATGAACATTCGAGGTAAACAAATTTACAAGAAAACCAAAATAACCAGAATAATTGGCTTAATAACAACTCAGATAATTTTAGTCAACAATCCTAACAAGCACAAGATGGCGTTTACAGTATCAACATCAAGAACGAGTTTAATTTCAAAAAAGGTAATCAAAATAACAATAAAAGCTGACAATCAGATTAATGTAAAAAAGGACAAAAAATAAAGAGCGAAATGAACAATTAAAATATCTTCTGAACCTTTTAAATCAACTAACCCAACTTGATCTGAAGTCAGAAGATGAACAGAAGAACTTTGTAGCGCCCTCTATCGGTCTATAGATAATTTGTACTCCCTGGAACTGTTATTTGAGACTAAAAATTGTTACAGTTAAGTTCAACTTTTATCTTCTCTTTGTTTATCTCTCTTTCTCCTTCTTTCCTCCTTCATTTCTCACTTTTCCTCTTTCCACTTGTTCAGTTCCAAGTCAATCCCAACGTTTAACCAAGTCAGTTTATGAATGTTACCCTTTTGAAAAGGATTGAAGCCTAAAGTGAAAAAGGAAACTCAAATAATCTTGTAAACCATTTCTACTCATCTTGTTACTATCAACATCAACATCAAAATCACAATCATCATCATCATCGCCATTATCGTAAACTTGCCTCTTATATACAGTCAACTTTCCTTTACCTTTTTATCATCATCCAAAAAGTATCACATCAACATCATCATCATCATATTACATCGAGTGAATAATCATATAAAAAAGAGCCTTTCCTTTCAACTGAAAAAAAAACTTTGGATATTCAATGAGAGATAGATTATGACTGCTATTATGATTACCGACATTAACATGTTAGATTATTGTAAGAAAAAATTTTGCCTTTACTTTACAAGGTTTCACTGTCCAGAGTGAATCCATTCAACCAATTTAACAAATTTACACTCGCTAATCTCAGTTGAATGTGCAAACAAAAAGAGGACAAATAATAGCTTGTTTAAGGTCACTTCAAGTGTATTAAACATTCAAATAAATAGTCGATAGAAATATTTGGAGGAGAAGAAGCAAAAGAAAAGGTTTGTCCGTAAGAATTGTTGAAATTCAAAATGACCAAACAAATGTTGATGTTAATCTTTCCATTTCAAATTATGATTACAATGATGATGATGATGTCGATGATGATCAGTAAATCCATTGTTACCTAGTCAACCATTTAATTTTGATTAAAGCTCAATTTTACTTTTGATTTGATGTTGAATTGATTGGAAAAAAAGACTCGACCATTTTTCGTTTACTGGTTAAAATTCACATTTATATTGTCCAGGGAATTGAAATTTTTTCTACTTTTCCTTCAGTTTTACTCGATTCTCATCATTTCCATCCTTCATTCAATCTTGACCTTTTCTCCCTGATGCGGGTGAAAAGAGAAATTTGAAGTGAAATTTGTTATTCCAAATCTAAATTCAATTGGAAAATTTCTTCTATTTTGGATTCGCCCATTTTTTACGTTCTTCAACTGTGACTTTACCAAAACTGTCAACATTGGTATAACATGTTTAGTTGATGTGAAACACTGGAAATAAAGGGGCAAAGACCACTTCATTTAATGGTTCATCAAGGTGAATCCAAAGTGTGACCAGAAATTTGTGTTCATCTCCTAACATCATTCTTATACAACCAGTGTCTGGATAAAAGTTTGAAGCTGTTGTTAACCATAAATTGTGCCCAAAAATTGCCTCCTTAGCTGATTTAAATTAAATTAATATTTGTTTTTTTATCAACCATTTTTTTTGTTTTTATAATTTTATTCCGTTTTTTGGTTAATTTGTATCAATGTCAACGCCATCTAGTTTTTAGGTTACTACCTTTTGTTAATTAAAACAATTGAATCATTGGTCAATTTTAGATCATGTGATTATTTTTATTTTCAAATTTTAATTTAACGATTTCTATTTACATTTGGTTTCGTTTTTTTTTAATTTTATTTATTTTCGATTTATTTGCACCTCATTTACCAGCCTAAAGTTAGTTTATGTTGATATTATGTTAATTTTATGCTGATTTAAGCCTGGTTCAAACTTGACTTAATCCTGGTTTAGTCTGGTGTTGGTTTAACTGTTATATTTTTGGAGGTTGTTTGATATTCAAAGATGGTATCCTTGGTTAATCATTTAATCAAGCTGGATAGATTAATCCTTCACTGTTTCCATTGGATTTTAACCAACATGGTAATTCAAACTTGTGTTTTATTCCTTTTATTGTGCATTGTTACAACCAACGGGAATAACCATGATGGACCCTCGCCTTTTGACCATGAGACACTTTCACCTCGTTCAGTCAACACCAAATATGGTGCCTTAAGAGGTTTTGTGATCTACTTTAAAAATATTGATCGATCAGGTTTTCCTGGTTCACGACCATTCCCTTCCTCTTCCCCATCCTCACCAGGATCACCAGCAACATCAGGATCATCTTCCTCCTCTAATCAATCCTCGTCCTCACCAACAACTCCAACAACCTCCTCATCAACCTCTTCATCCTCTTCGTCCTACTCTTCAACCTCATCAACCTCATCGACATTCACTTCAAGTAAATCAAATCTTGCCTCAATGACACCAGTTGAAGTGTTTCTCGGTGTTCCTTATGCAACTCCTCCAATAGGTTCACTACGATTTATGCCACCAGTGACACCAACTCATTGGCGAGGTGTTAAACTGTCTAATCGGTTAGGTCCGGTTTGCCCACAAAAATTGCCCGACATTACATTGAAACAATGCAAGTGTAATGATGGTGAAAATAAAGGTCATCGATCCAATGCTAATAATAGTAATAATGTAAATAGTAATAATAGCGGCCAATCATCAACAACATCATCATTTGATTTACCTGAAGGAAGATCTGCTCATTTGAAACGATTAATACCTTATCTACGTAAACAATCAGAAGATTGTTTGTATCTCAATATTTTCGTACCTTTTGCTCAAAGTAAGTTAATCAACTCCATTGTTACCTATCCAATGTTATCACAAGTTATTATTATGTTATCCAACTATTAACCCATCAAATACAATTAACAACATCTTGTTGATCCATAAATAACAAGAGCTAAATAAAACTGGAAATAATTTTCCCAACCAGAAAAAAGCAAAAACCCAAAAAATCCAACCTTTATAACCATCTTTTACACACTAACATTACCGGTTATTTACATTGACTCAAAACAATTGTCATTGATAGAGCTAATTATTGTTCAATTATTGTCCATTATCGTCTTGGAAGGCAAATTGTTCAAACAAATTAACCATTAATTTGATAACAGATTCTCATTTTGATTGAAAAAGTTGATAATAATAACAATAATAAGCTGTCTGTAGCCTAAGGTTAGAACATCCATTTAACTGAATCTGAAGAAGGCGAAAAAAGTTCAACAATTTTGGCCGAAGAAAAAAAAAAGAAAAACATTTTCTTTTCCTTTTCTCGCAAAAGGTTGAGTCGAAAAGAAATGAAAATGAAAAGTTCTGTCAATGTTTTCATGGCAACTTTTATCATGTTATAACACAATCAAATAAGGGAAACAATTTGGCAAAAGTCAAAGAAAATTTCATTCTCATCTTGAATAATCGGAAACAGGAAATAACCTTTCATTATAACAAGTTTTTGCTCATTTCGCTTCAGGCAAAAAACCCTCCATGAAACAGACGAAAAAAAATATTGAAATTTGATAATGAAATGACAATTGGGAAAAGAGTAAAGAAATAATCTGATGAATGTAAACTTACTCTAATTAGCTGCATATTCATATGTTGATTACAGATTATTTGTTTCCTTAATTGTCCTTAATTAACGTATATTTTTACACTTGATTGACATAAGTTTAACCAACAAGCGTCATTGTTAATTCGTACATTCATTTCACTCAAATTACATGTTAATTTTTTATTGACTTTTCTATTCTCTCGCCATTCTTTCAAATGTTTTCATCTTTCAGATGCAAATTCAAATGGCGCAAACATTAATTAAAACTAATTACTAATGATGACTAAAACTGGCATGTAATTAAATTTAATCTTTCAGAGTAAATGATTGAACAGAAGCAGAGAAAGTGTTGAATTTTGCTTTTTTTTAAAAAAAAAGGTTTACCTTACATCTTCAGTAATAATGATACTTTCGTGACTGAAATAGATTAAAATTTCATATTTACCTTCATTTGATACTCAATTAAAGGTAATGATCATTTTGTTCACTCTATAATTAACGAATCAACTCTTCTCGTTTTTCAAATTATCTGTTTGATTAAATATTTTTGAGGTAAAATTGTGAATGGAAATTAGGTAAATATGGTTTAACGATCATTTCATGATTTTATTACAATTAAACTAATTGACTTTCTGATTATCTTTATATTTATTTTGCAGCTTCAAGATTCCGAGTCGAGTAATGATGCGAATAAAATAAGATTTATTTTTTGTCGAAAAATTTACAACTTTTTTCTTCTTTCCAATCTGCTTCTCAACTGCATTGTTAACTGTTATCATCTTGAAGACGCGAGGATAAAGCCAATGAATGGAATGGGAAGTTTAGGCAAAAAAGTCTCGAGAGATTCAGTTATTATGATAATTAAAGAAGCTCAAGTAGTTTCATGGTTCCTTTTACAATCCAATGTTGCTATTCAATTTCATATTGTTGCACCAAGTAATCCAAGCAAGTGTTTTGAACGAACCAGGGAGTGATATTTGAATATGAAAAAGGGTTCATTTATTGTGACGAAAATGATTCTCTAAATAAGCGCAATTTTCCATCGATATTGACAGCGATGGAAAAGTCAAACACACTTTGAAAAAATGAAGTGAAAATGTTTTGCAGCTTAAAACGCCATTTGGAGGGAATCCAAGAAACGTCCAACAAAGTCAATCCCATGTCTGTTGGGTTCCTTCACTGTCCTTGTTTGCTATCAATATTACCACCGTATTTAGTCTTAGAAAGAGTTTATCTCTTAATTTGGCTTGAGCATTCAATCTGAATTCGCGACTTAAGCCAGTAATCGATATTCCATTTACCAAGATCTGTCATCGACCTATAACCGTCTCTGGGAAAAGTGCTCTTGTCAGAGGAACTTGCAGATTTAGTTGAAATAATTGTGACTTTAGCCATTATGCAGACTCGCTTTCCAACTTTTAATGGGAAACCTTTGTGCTCTTCCCTTGTAATTGCCATTACTCAGGGAATCGAAGGTTATCAAGGAATTTAAAAGTTGGATTGAAAAAAATATTGAAACATTTTCAGTTCGAAAAGAGTGTTGCCTATTTGAAGCAAAAAACCTTTCGAAGATATAAGTGTAAAAATTGAACTTGAACTTGTTTTCCTAAAATGAAAGTTATTAATCAAGTTTATCATTTGAACATTTTACCAGTTTTGTTAACATTCATACCTTTTCAATATTTATTTTTATTCTGACATTTCCATCTGAGAATTTAATTTACCAAGTGAACAAATAATCCCATTTTCATGAGCAACTTGCTCGTAATGAGCTATCAATATTAATTGTAGCTGCAGTTATAATTCCTATTCTGGTTTTGTCTTATACCTTGTCAATAATAGTTTACTGAACGTTTTTTTCATTATCTGCTTCATCTAATATCATTTAGGTTTGATTTAATTTACTTGTTTCTTTACCAACTTTAATCATTATTTCCCTTTATTTCCCATCACTTCACCATTTTCATCATCTTTTACCTTCTCTCTTAACCCAAAACCCAAATAAAAACTGTCTTCTAATGGCGTGATTAGTTTCAATTAAAAGTTGATCATAAATAATTTAAATTTCCAGTTTGAGTATAAAAAGGATTCTCATTCCATTAATAACATTATCTGTAACAAGGAAAAAAGGAAACACTTTTCAACCTTGTAACCTTTCAATTGAACAAAAGTTGATATCATTTGTCGTCCAAACTGACCTCTTACAGTGAAAACATTGATTACAATTAAACTTGTCCAGTTTGATCTTACCATTGTTTGTCCTTTCATTTATGGATCAAAGGCTGTCATTGAATGTGACACATTTCAACACTTTTTACATATTTATGCTTTTCCTTAACTCAAGTTGACTGTTGATTTTGACGTTGATTATGATAATAAAGAGACGCAATTATTTGGAACAATTGATTACTGGCAATCAATTGGAACTTGCAACTAGAATTATGAATATGTTGAAATAATGGAATGATTATTGGACAATAACTGAACAAGGGTCAGACATTGAACCTCAAATTGAATTGTCTTCTCTCTTTTACCATGAAAAATTATCATGAAAATGATGAATGAATTTGACAATAATTTCCAAATGTATTTACTGTTTCATGGTAATGATGATATTATCTGGTTAAAGACGGAAAAGGCGTTCAAGATTGTTCCAAGTGAAATGGCAAAAAAGGATTCTTCTTCTTCTCGTTTGACCAATGATTATGTGAATTATTGTCCTTGCTATTGATGGACAAGGCGAGGCTTTCTGTGATTTCTGGATTTACTTTTTCTCCTTCTTCTATTGGCTGTTGATTGCGTGATAATTTGTTACCCACAATTGGACAGTAAAGAAAAATTGAGTGAATTAGTTATTGCAATGATTATTAGGATGATGAGGATGGGGATGATAATGAGAAGGAGTTAGTGAGTGAAACACGTAAATATAATAACATGATAAAGAATGGCAATTGAGTGAAGAAGAGAATAGAAAAGGAAATGAATCAAGACAAATGGTCAAGGGAGGGAAGAAGGGGAGTGAAATGAAGACAACGGAAATGGTCAAAATAATGTATATTTATATGTATAGATATTGGAGACATTTAAACGTCAGGATTGGACAAAAAACAAAAGATGAAGTAATTATAATCAATGTAATTCTCCATTAGTTATTAGGTTGACCAAAACTGCTCTACGTGATTTTCACTTCAAATTATTTGCTCAACTGCTGCAATTGACTTTTCATTTCGTACAGTCAAACAGTTCATTAGGCAAGACTCATTTGTTTCGAGTCACATGGTAATCCTTTTTCCCTAGTCTTCTAATTTGAACAAAAAGACTGATTCGAAATTAGCTTTTTTGTGCGCATTTTATTATGAAATTGGTTGAAAAATTCATGTCTTTCAACTGAAATGTCAATTCAATTTGTCTAAACAAACTTTAAGAGTTGAATTAAAGAAATGCGTGGTTCACGAAAAATGGAAAGGAGTTTTTTCTTGTGAGGTTTCGATTTTATTTTTTGCAAATGGTTTGTTCCAAAATATCTGGGTCTGCTAAATTTTGCATCGTAATATCGTTTTCGATTCAAGCAATAATAAAAGTCCTATTCTTTGACAATTTGTCCACTTTACGACAGCTCTTTTTTGAAGATGTTTGACTCTGGAACAAGATTTAAAAAGCTCTCCATCGTTGACTTTCATCTCCTGTGGTGATCAACTAAGCAGCGTTCAATAATAAAAATTGGGGAAAAATAAGCTTTAACCGAAGAGCTGTTGAGAGGTTGGGTGATTTGGAAATAAAGTCAAACGATTTACACGAAAATAATAAATTTTATAAGAAAAATCATTTGATCCAAACGACAGCAACCTCAGTGCAGGATCTTTGAGGGGTAGTTGTCTCAGAGATCATTAGCAAATATGCAGCATTAATTGTATCATGTATAATTGATATCAATTCAATGTTGATTTTCCAAATGCAGAATGCAAAATTACATTAAGAACTGATTAACCATCAAGAACTGATTTCACAGCAGACATAGCACATCACATCATGTCGTGCTTGTCGATGCAAATCAGAGTAAGTGAGAGGCATGCCTTTGCCACTGCCACTATCTGCTCTGCTCCAATAAAAAAATTTTACGTTCAAAGCAACATCATTAAAGTTTCAGGAAACCTTCCTCTGGTTGTTGATGTCCGTGTAAGATCCTTTATTGACACTGAAATGTGTGTCACTTTAGCATCAAACTCTAAAAAATCACTACGAAAAGAAAAGGGTTATTTAATGTTTTGCTACTGAAACGGACTCGCCTATTCACTGCTGTGCCAAGTCCGGATCAAAATCCATTTTTCACCATTCAGTGTGCTTACTCGAATCCACCAATGGAAATTATTAGCGGAAAATCACGAGCACAAATCGATTGATTCTGTATGACAAAACTGGTCAACTTGTGCAATAGCATTCTTATTCTGTATTCTGTGGATCCGGATTTTTGAATAAAACCAAGTTTTTTCTGACAAATTCAAAAGCAGGTTAGATTAATTTTTTGAACCAAAAAACCTTCGGTTCGTCAATTTGAATTTGTTTATTTTAGTTGATTATAAATTCTGGTCAAATCTTGTTGATTCAACTAACTAACCTCCTGGTTTTGTCAAGAATGAAAATAAAGAGAAGAAAATGTTTTCAAATTTTTATGTCCAGCTCTTTCCTTCTGTTGACCACTTTTTCAAATTTACTTTTCCCTTCTGTTGCAACGTCAAAATCAATCTTGTTTCTTCCTATTCAATATTATCCCACCTCATCATCATCATAATCATCTCTTTCTCTCTCATTCTTCCTTTACCTTATTCCTTGTCGAGTCTCAAAAAATCTTTACCGGAAATGTCCAAAATTGATGTAATGTCCTCCATGATTAATCGCACACTTACTTGAAATCTCTATCAATAGCATCTTAACAGAGTTTCTCCTTTTTCCCTTCAAACTTTTACTTTCTCGCTTGATTAACTTATATCAAACTTGCTTTTCTCCCTCTTTCCTCATCAACTCCAATCTTTACATCCTCATCCTCATCTTGATCCTCTTCATCAATCCAACAATTTCGATCTCTTTTGTTGCATCTTCATCAGACAACCACGTTGAAATTTGCCTTCAATTGACCTCAGCCGATTCAATCTGATGAAGAATTTAAATTTCTTTCCATCAAAAGTTCAACTCGAAAATTCGCTATTCATCAATAAATCAGTTTCTGGACTTGAATCGATTACTTTCCAATCAATATATCGATCATCCAAATTGACATTATTATCCAAATTAATTGTCCCATTGAAGTGCATCACAATCAAAGTTAATTATAAAGCTTAAATTCTGTTAATGATTATCAGGAAATTCCTTTTTTTTCTATTGTGTGTTGGAAAAACTTTTTCTTTCCAATTCAATGTTCATTTGATGATCAATTTCAATGATTTCCTTTCCAAACATGATGTTTACCCAACTCGATAAACCTGAATAAGAGAAGGAAAAAGCAAACTTTTAAAATGAAAAATATAATTTCGTTCAATTGCTTCTGGAGATTTTGCCATTATCAGTTTTGGTTAACCATTCAATTGAAAAGTATTACCTTTTTTTCATTCAATTTCAAACCTTTTTACTTCATCTTGTAAAATAATATTAAAGATAATATTGTATTCAATCCATTTTTACCTCAAAATTGAGAAGCTTCCAGAATCGATGCAAAAATAACTTAAAAGGCTAACAAACAAGAAATAATTTTCGTTGGAAAAGAAAATGATTTTTTCGCAAATTGTTCAAAGTCTAGTCTTTCATTTCATTCAATGATTGACTTTTGAAGATGACATTCTTGTGGGTTGAAACATGAATCAGAGAATATCGAAAATTTGTTTTTCACTTTTTTCTCTCTTCACCATATTGAATATTCAAGTTGGTGAAGAATGAAAGTTTGAAGGAAAACAGAAATGAGACGAAATAAGTAGCAAATAATGATGCTGATGAGGATGAAGTCCTTTTCAAATGAGCCAAATACTTACTGGCAAGGATTGAAGATGAAAGTGAAAGAAAAGGAAAAGGTATAAAAGTTCTTTACGAATCATTTGTTTTGTAATGAGATTTGTAGGAAACTGAAAGATGAAAGTAAACGGGAATGAGTAACATGTGAAGAAGATGACAAAGATGATGATGAGCATGATGAGAAGAAGGTTGAGGATAAAGAAAATAGGAAAAGAATCTGAATTGACATGAATGGTTGTGCATAAGAAAAGAGCATCTTCATGAACAGTGATGAATATAAAGTTTGCATTTTTCTTCTTCTTCTGGGAATGATAATTTTACCTCCAAGTTGAGGTAATTATTTGAAGAAGAGGAATCAGTTTTTTTCCCTGATAAATTGCTTCTTCTTTTAGAACTTTTTTTTCTTCTATTTTAAACTTTAATTAATAAATCGATATAAATGAGAAAATGAATTATCAACATTTGAAACAATGAGTAATTTCAAAGCAACTCGAAAAATTTGATACTTTTTTTAGATTTCAAGTTGTGAAGAAAATTTGATGAGATTTTTTTCAGTTTAGAGAATGTTTAGATGCCATGATCAGGATTGATGATGGGAAAAGTCGAATCGTTTGGTGAACAAATTTTTCGAGTTCATTTTTGTTCCATTATCATGGTTTGATGAATGAAACTGGAGAAAAATTGCTTCAATTTTGTAACCAAAAACACTAAATTTCCAGATGAGAATGGATTGAATTTGATTGATTAAAAATCTGAAGATCAACACTTTTAGTCGGCTATCAATTCTCGAGTAAAAGAGTGTTTATTGAAACTGAAATTTGCTAAAAGTTGAATAAAGTTTTGACGAAAAAGTTTCTTCTCTTTAAGCATAATTCACTGAATCGTAGTACTTTTACCAATGAAAACATAATCATGAGTGAAACTCTTCATGTGCTTAGAACTGTCAGCAAGGATTTTAATGATCTTTTTCGTTCGTAAAATGCCATTCAATCCAACATTGACTTGTTCAACGACTTGAGTCTAGGCAGCTGAAATGTCGAATCAAAGTTGAACCAGTTGAAAGAACCGAAAATAAATTTCTCACAAGGGAAGTGACCTTGCTTGTACGATCATTTTCGATTTTTTTTCGAGTTTATATTGTAGAGGGCAAAAAATAATTAGACACGTATTTTTGCTTTTATTACGCCGGTGCCCGGTTATTGATATTTAGGCACTTTAAAGTGAAGATGTTGCATTGAAATCTATTGAAGTCACTGAGAAGTGATTCACAATTTTTTTAAGATTTTTTTATTTTTCTGCTTTTCATTGTTTTACTTGCTTCTCAGTGACTGCAATTAATTACTATTTTTAATTAAAAGTGTCTAAATATCAATAACCGGGCACCGGCGTAAAAAAAGCAAAAATACGTGTCGAATTATTTTTTGCCCTCTACAATATAAACTCGAAAAAAATCGAAAATGATCGTACAAGCAAGGTCACTTTACTTGTCAGAACAGAACAAAATGCCGAGATTTCCTCACTAAATCGACATTGACTGGAGTAAAGCTGAGAATCGCTGAACTAAAAAGTCATTAGATTTCCAAAATCGAAAAATATTTCCGAAATTCTTTTCGAATAAGAAGGAAAGTTTATTAATGCTTCATAATTCTTTCCATGAAAATGATAGCTTCCATTTCTTGGATGCATAAACCTTTCAAAAATTGTTGGAATAAAAATTTGTGCGCAAAAATTGAATAAAAAATGAAAGGCAGTTTAAAGTATAAACTTGCGATAATACATTTGGCTTGAAAACGAAAGTATTTGAGTTAACAGGATTTAAGTGAATGTTATAAGAGCGCAAAATTTTGCTTCAATTGAAAAATCTGAATAATCTGGATGAGAATTGGTTTAAAGAAGAAGAAGGAGAGAAAAAAAAGTTGAGTTAAAATATGGAAATGAAATTACAATTGATGCAAATTTTTCCCTTTTCATCTCTTTACTGTTTGCATTACACTTTTCTTGGTAAACTTGCTTTTTCCTTGGCTTCTCTCTCTGTTAACGTTTCAAACAAAAGCAAAAAAATGTATGAACTTGCAAGTTGAAAATTCATCCTTTTTTGTTTTCACGATAACATTCAATTTTACCCTCTTAATTCCCAATAATAAGATTATTCCGACTGTTCAAGAAAAACTTTCAATTTGCCTATTTCTTCACTTGAACGAATCAATTTTTTGCCAACATTTGTGTTATCCTTAAATGGATAAAAATAACTTTACCAAATTGCTGATAATTCAGTTAAATGGCTTGCTTTGGTTATTCATTTTCACAGTTGAGTTTTGATTTTTGTTCAACTTTTGTTTCAATTTTCATGTCAGTTTTTGCATGACGCTCTACTTGGATTCTCTTCATTTCTCTGATAATCTGAGCTTTTTGTTTCACCAAATTATATTCAACTGGGAATGTTATTGAAGATCAATTGGGATGAGAAAGTTGAACAATTCATTGAACCATGATCAGTGAGAATAAAATGTCTAACTTGGAAAAGGTTATAATGAAAACATGAATTTTTATATTTCGTTGGAACGTTGAAGGGTGCAATTTAAGAGTTCATTTGCTCGGGTTGTAGGTTAAACATAACGAGTTATGAAGAAAATAAAAGTTCGCTGTTATTTAGGTTGTTGTCTTTAATGTTTAAAGGGTGCAATGTAAAAAGCAACTTGAAACTATTGAAACTAATAAAATGGAATCAAATCTTTTTTCTTATTCATTCTTTCATTTTTATGAGATGCGAAAAATGATTCCAATGTTGGTAGATGCATTTGATTGTACTTTTTTGCTCGAAAAAAAAGAAAAGGAAAAAAATATTCTCTTCTAAAGCTTCCATTTTCCGTTATTGAAGGTATATAATGACATATATCATGTTCTTGAGTCTCAATATTTCATCTTGATTCCCTTTTAAGAGTAACATAATATTTGAAAAAATACTGGATAAACTCAAGTTACTGGTAAAGCAACTTTCCAAAACTTGGAGTTTCCCGAAACTTTTCAGTTAGACTTCAATTTTATCCTAAATTTTACTCGAAAATCGTATTCATTAGAAAGCTCATTCAAAATAAGAATTTGCAAGTTTCTAACAGTTTGTTTCATAACCTCAGAAGTTCAGGAAGAAATAAGGAAAAAAAATTCCTTTCTCTTCTAACTTTTGGGACTTTCAAGCAAAAGGAAAAATTTAATTTCGATAATCTGTCAATACTGAGTCATTAGTAGTTTAAATGTTGAAATTATTCCAAAGTCTCAGCATTTGAATAACGTTTCTTCAAAGAGTTGAACAAGAATTTCAAAGAACTTCAGATTTTCTTTTGCAACGTTCGTTTTCGCTGACAAACAGAAACTCAACATTTTCGTTTGAAATTGAAATCAACATTTTGAGTGATTATACGAAAATGAATTGGTGAATAGCATGAAATCTGATTTTCAAAGTACATTGAATTTCTTGTTTTCCATTTCATGAACAATCTCAATGTTTCCAAATTTTCTGTCTTTACTCATTCTCATCAATTTTGTTTTCAAATGTAAGATTCAACTGAAATGCTGGAAAAGTTTTCATTTTGAATAATCTTCAAGCGTCAAAAGTTGCATTTTCACTTTGAAATTTTCTTTCATGCTTTTACTTGATCTTCCCTGTTGGTATAATTTTTTATTATTACCATTGAATGAAAGTTTCCATTTGATTTTTTCTCTTCTTTTCAGCCTCTCTTTCACCTTATCAAAATGATGATGAAAAAAGTTGTTTATTTATCGTTTCTCATATTCTTACTCAAGAAAATAAACATTTTTGCATTACTTCATTTCAACATGAAAAGTGAAAGAGATAATATTTGCTCAACTTTCACTTGGTTTATCAAAATTGGTAAACTTATTCACTCCCAGCTAAGCTCATCACATTATTGATATTTTCAATTTTCATTGTTTTCTTGAATTTCTTCACTCTTTCCCTTCCCTCGCCTTGAATCACGTTAATGTTGCAAATTATAAGTTGAATGACAAAAAAGGAACAAAACAAATTCCCAGAATTTTGAATATCGATTTCATCTTGATGAGAAAATTGGAAAACTTTGGAATGAAAATTTTAATTAGAAAATTTTCTTTAAAGATTCATGTTTTGAGACGAAAAGTTCATTTGCTTTTCAATCAAATGAGAAACTTTTTAGCTTTTCGTTCAATTCAATTACCAAAACTGTTTAAATTGAACAAAGTGAATAATAAATTGATGAGAAACGCTAATTTACATTCATGATGATTCCAGTTTGAAGCGAGTTTACCATTTAAAGGATATTTATAAAATAATGCTTCAGGCCATCAGATTCAGAGTATCATGAAATTGAATGAATTTAATCATTTCAAGGGTAAACAATGAAACAAGACACAATTGTTTTCATGTTTTCCTTTCCTTCTTTTCTCTCACCGATAAACCTCTGAACATGAAACTCAGTGTACATTTCCTTTCTCGTAATAATGAGGCAAGGATAAAGAAGAAGAAAATAAGAAATGAGAAAATGGAAAAAAGTTCTTGAAGAGAAAAGAGAAAAAAAAGTTGAAAAATTGGCTTTTGTTTACCAAAAGGACAATTGGACCTTTTTTTATATAAATGTTTCTGTTTGTCGTTATTTGTTGTTCTTGCCCTTTTTGCACAGTCAAGTTTTACTCGTAAAACTTTTGTTGATGAAATGAAAATGAAATAATAAGGAAAGGATGAAATTAATGTGAGTTGGTCAATTGAAAGGGAATGACAATGATTGAAGTGATGATGAACAAAGTAAACTACAAGTAGTTTAATAGTTGATGTGTTGCAGTAGCAATCAACTGATGACCATTACTAAATGGATTTGTAGTTTTTTTGTTCTTTTCTTCTTCTCTTGTAGATTAATGAAATATTTTGCTGGACAGTTACAAATAACAAACAAGTTAGTTAATCTGTGGACAAAAACAAACAGCAAATAAACAAATATAAATCTAAACAATCAACATTTTTTTTTGTTGTTTCAAAGTTTCGCTTTCTTTGTCTGTTGTTGTGTTTTTTTTTCATTGATAAATGAGGGAAAGACAATGGGAATGATGAGACTGGGTGAGGATGAAGAGGAATTGAAGTAAACTATTGCCTTTTGTATTGGGGACAAAAAGTGAACTCGATTGATGTATAATGGTAATAACAGAGTGAAAAAGTAAGCGAAAAAATGATTATGTTGATAACAATCATATTTTCAATTGTATCTTAATCATTAAGAAAATTGTGTCCACTTTTATTGATAAAGACAGTTTGATGTTAACATGATAACCCACTGTGATGACAATCAGACTTGTTCTTAATGGTTTATTTTGATATTTTCTTGACTTGAATCTCTATTTGCCAGCATTGTTATATAATGTATGTGAAGAGAGAGAGAGGAAAGTTATGAGAGGGAAAAAAAACTTTGTAAATCTAAGCTTGATATAAGCTGGTTACAAGTCGTGATACTTGACATTGGGTTATTAGGGAAAAGATGGAAAATTGACTTTTTGTCACAAATCAAAATCATGAGACGAGTGACAGTCAATTGGGAACGACTAATGAACTGAGAAATTAGATATTAACACTTTTCGATGGATAGATTATTATTCCTATGACGAGAGCAAGGATCAGAAGAACTGATGAGATGGCCTTTAAGGTTCAGTCGGATTGGACATTAATCTTTATTCTAATTGCATGTTCTATTGTATTCTAACTACCTTGAAAACAAGTCAACCAATAGTTCATTTGAAAATCGCGATGTTACCGCCAGTCGATTTTCATTTTTTTGTACAGAAAAATTGAAACTTTGAGTTTACCAGAAAACTGTTTTGTTTTCAATTTTTCAGGTAGAATTTTGAAAATATTGAAACGTGATCTCGACTGATGAGCTCATGTATTCAGTGAGGAGAAGGGCATAAAATTGAGATTCACAATTTGTTTTTCCTATTCAACCAAGTATTGATGAAAAAGGTTAAAAATAGCCAATCTTGACTTTTTCAAATTACTTTTTATTCGATCAAAACGCTTCCAAAATGTTAAAGCACACAAAATTGAATTTCATGATTATCCATTTCTTGATTTGGAAAAATTTTCTTCTCAAGAAAAAAAGGTTAAAATTCAAATGAAAACATGAACATTTATCGATGGCAACTTTTTACCCAAAATTTTGTAACAGCCAAACATCGATTAAGTGTTCATTTATCAAGCAAAAAACGAAACAAAATTTGATCAATATTTAACTAAAAAAAGCGAAAAAGTATTTAACCAGAAAATGGGAAATGGAGTTTAAATAGACTTGTAAAATGTGATGAGAAATGTTTGGATGAAATGAAGAGTAAAACCACAACAACAGGTATTGAGTATCATGATGAGAAAAGGGATAACAGACTGAGTAGGTTGAAAAACTAAAAGTAGAAACTAAATGTAATGATCTTTGATCAAGATGATCCATAATTGTTAGATGATGAAGATTTACGATTGATTGTGATAATCATTAGGATTGATTGAAAACAGTGTTACCAGGAAAATGTTTACTCATAGATCAGTAATAAAGATTAAGATGGATTCAGGGAGAAAAACATTGAAACTCTGTTTTGAGTAAAGAAGAAAAAATAAGGTAAAGATGAGAATACATGGGAATAATAGGAAAAAGTGATAAAGAAGAGAATGATAATGATGATAAGGAGAGAAGAGAAAGAGTTGCAAAATTGATAAAAGATGGACAAGAAGGCAAAAGATGAGAAGCAAACTGATGGATGAACTTTTTTGTTGAAACATTTGGAGTTGAGTGAAAAAAAAGAAAGAAGAAAAAGAAGAAAAATTAGAGGAAACTTGGAGTGATGTTAATAGTTGAAATGCGACGAAGCAAGATAATTTGACCTTATCGGAAGAAGAAGAGGAACGCAGGAATCAGGATAAACATTTAATTCATCATGATGATTCTCTTTGCATCTCTTCTTCAAACTTGATCTTTGGTTTGGTGTTTAAGAGTGTTTAATTGAAAGTTGCATGGAGTAACCAAGTAATCAACCTTTTTCCTTCTTCTTCTTCTTGCTGAATCTTTTGGATCACAAAAATCGGAAAACATTTTCAACCCAAAAGACTGATTCATTTTGCATGTTAACTCTATTAACTCTGAATGGTCATTTACAACTTGCTTTGGATAGTTTTTAAATTAACCTTTTCCTCTTAACCAGAAAACATAATACTCAACTTTGTCTTCATCTATTATGCATTTCAAGTCTTACCTCAAGATTGCCATTACAGCAGCAAAAATACATTGAAACATGTTCAATGTTGGATCTTGATATTGGCCCACTTTTCATCTCACAAATCAAACAATCTTTGCTTGGAAAAGTTTTGTGATGAGAGCAGGAGGATCAGTAGAGACTGAAACTGAAATGAAATGACAAATTGGGGTTCAGGGTTGGACTTATTTAGTTATGTTTTGGTTCGGTTTATAAGTCGAATTGATTTTGTTGTATAAAATCGATGTCAGTTAAAATCGAAAATCCAAACATATCTAGACGGATTCAGTCAAAGGTTAGACTTGGAGAGAACTGGAAAAGTTATGTTTATCTGAGCGAAGTTTATTTACAATTGTTTTGATTTTTAAATACAATTTTAAGGGAATTAAGTGAGTGCTTTGGACCTTTAGACGGTCACGAAATATGCCGTTACCTTGTTAACTCTTTAGGAGTCAAATTAAGGTCGCAGTGTAGTTTTGGAGTAATAGAGAGGTGGAAGTGTGCAAAACCTGTAAAATGATAATTCGTCAAACGGTGTAAACTTTTTTGCAACAGGAATGATTAAGTAACTGTAAGTCTTCTGCTATTTTTGATCGACAATCTGTTTGATTCTCTGGGTCGAAGTGTATAGTAGTTATTGGATAGTTCCTCGTTCAGTTGTGTCAGTTTAATTTTACGTATCGGTCCATTTCTTGATGGATATTCATTAGTGTTGGTTAATTTTCCATTTCGAATGGGCATCAACTTAGACTTGATTAGACAGGTTATCCAAGGTATGTGGGTATTCAAAGCAAATCCAAACCAAAACCCAAAGATACTGCCGATTGAGACAAGGCAGTCAATAAAATTAAATTTTGGTTTAGTAATCATATCGATATAAGGACGCTTGCTGATCGATAAAATGATTGCTGTTAAAGGATGCATACTTCTCACTGCGTCGGGTTCCTTAACATTGTAGTGTCTTTCATAACAATCCATTCCCATAGTTTCCGCTTCACATCGTGTCACTATATCATTACTCAGCTTAGCAAACGTTGCATTTTCAAACTTAAGATCTTGATCAAAGCCGACAAAAGGCGCATCAATATCAGCTCTATGTAAGGACTGATAAAACAGTCTATTAAACCACTTTTGAGACAGTTTGTTCAGACATTCGTCTAGCTTTTCATATCGATTTTCGTATCCTTCGTTAGTGTAGTTTACACAGTTCGAGTATGGTGCCGGTAGCAGTGTAAGGGTTATGAGTTGAAATGAAGTTGCATAAACGGAATTTCCATCGCGTAATGGTAACCTAGTCCACTGAACCCTTCGATTACTTGGCGAAGAGTTCGGTTCGATGAAAGCAATTCGTATTCCTTGTTGTGTCATCGCAATTCTTTGAGTCAATACCAATGCAAAAAAGTCTGCAACTCCAGGGTTTAAATCTTTAAGAATGAAACTTCCAATAATTGGACCTTTAGTGGAACAAGCAATCACGATGTAAAAAAATGAAGATTGGAAATACTCTTTAAATTGGCATCGATCTACGTAATCAGAATTGAATGATCCGTCCTTCATGGTCTCTATTGATCGCACGTAAATGGTTTTGATGAAGTCTTTTGATTTGTACAGTAAACTGGTGGTCTCTTTGATGGTCAACTCCTTTTCAATCAACTGGCTTATGCTCTTCGTAAAAGTCACATTTCTCAGGGAAAAGCGCAGCTCACGAGTAGTGTTGTATTTGAAAAATGCCAATGCTCCAACAGGTGGAAATCGCTGGAAAAACAGAGTATAGTTAATGAAACTCAAAACTTCAACTCGAATGACAATATCGGGTAATATCGTTTCATCTGGAATCTCAACGGTTGTAATGGTCGTGATTTCTCGCCCAAAATAACGTTTAAAAACGTATTCTATCTGAATAAAACATCCAATTGAACAAATAATTTGGACCAAAGTATAAATCGTCAACAATTTTTCGAACTTGGTTAAAAAATTCATTTTCATGGAAATATTGAGAACTTGCTAGATCAATCTGGTTACACTCACAATTTTCCAATACTTAATGAATATTAATTATTTTCTGCTCAACTTCTGATTTCAATGTAACCATGCAACTTTCGGTTCTATTCATTTTTTGATTGATTAACTGAAAGAATGTTATGAAACATTATGTTGAACTTTCTAAATTAGTTATTGATCGCTCATAATTCCATCGTATTATTTCCAATCAAATCATGTTTCACGTTATTTCTGATAGATTGATGATTTGACTTTCAATCAGTTTAGTAAAAATCAGCTATTTATCGACTCAAGTTAGAGTTCTGGTCGCCACCAAAGCGCTAAGTTTCAAAGCAAAAGATTTTTATTTTCCCAATCCAGGCAACTTGAGCATTTGCAAAAAGCTTCTCTATTTTGATGAGAATTGAGATTTTAAATATTGACGAAAAATTATCTTCAAAAGCATTTGCTGTTTTCAATATCATCAGTTATTATGAATTTCAACTTCTCAGTTTTTCAACTCAAATCTCAATTTTACCATTTCGATGGTAAAGCTGACCAGAAAGATCAGTCTAATTGATGTCACTTGAGAAAATATTTTGGTTGTATTTTGGTCATTTTTTGGTCAAATATTAAATTAATTTAAAAGAAAGTTCCATTTTCTTTTTATCTGATTCCTCTTTCTCGCCTTCCTATGATCATTATCACATTTTTACTGTGACTTTAAATGCAAAATAAATCCCAGTAAATGTACTTACTTCAACCTATCTCATTAGCATTGAGTAAAATATCAAGTGAGAAAAGAAAATGAACAAATATTCAATTTGAAATGTTCATGTTTCCACATTCAGTTACTTTTCTCTCAACGATAAACCATGATAATTTGAATAATCAATTTAATGAGAAACTAGCAACAATTTTCTTTTCTCTCTTCAGTCGAAAAAAATTAGAAAAAAAATTGCAACTAAACTGGAATAACTTTCATTAAATTGATAACATTTTTACATTTTCATTTTCGTTCCATGACGATGATTATCTTTTAATTGTTGTACATTTCGTATTCTTTTTTCATGATAATCAACTTGTTTAACAAAATGTAATCTTGAACTTTAAAAAGAGAGAAATGAAGAAAAAGAAGAAAAACGCAAGAAAAATGTTAAACAATACCAATTGAACAATTGTTATCAATATAAGAATGAAAAATATCTTTTATGTTGAACCATTAAATGAAAGCTGAGAACAATTGTCTTCATGATTTAGCCAATTTTCCTGATAAAATTCAGTCTTTTTCATCATCATCATCATCATGCTTCATACTGTCCTTTATTATTTTTGTGATGAAAATTGTTTCTTTACTTTTTTTCGCTTCTCTCTGTCCTTAGCTTTCCATACTAATACCATGTACCATTCAAACATTATGTTTACCTTTTTTTGTTTTATCTTTTACTCTTTTCTTGTTCATCACTCCCAGTCTCCTTTATCCCGTCAACTATCTAGTTTAATGTCTCCCATTTAATGCACCTTTCAACAATAAAAACAACAATCTGTAAACTTTAATAGATATATCACTATAGAAACTATTCAATGGAAGTAAAAATATTTGATATTAAATTATCAATTTGGAATTGACTTTTTTCTGTTTCTCCTTTCATCAAACTTTCTCATCACTTATAGCTTTTATTGCATCAAAAATAATGGTTCAAGTATTGGTAAGCTGGGAAGTGAGATTGAACTCACATGTTTCAATTCCATCAGACTATTCATTAATGTTTGAAAAGGTTGAAAACGTTTTAATCAATATAAACTGATTAATTTGATCTTTTTAATATACTTTTACAGTTACATCGAGTTGTTGATGCTCAGATAAGTTACGTAAATAAAATTTTTTCAGTTTCTCGGCTTCCCAAAAACAAAAAAGATTTGAGCTATCGGTTAAAAAATAAGCGCAAGACATTCGACCAAAGTTATTTTATGAATTTGCAGTAACTCAAGCAGCTTTGTTCACAGAGTGTCACAACTTGATTAGTAAGATTTATTGGCTTCAAAAATTATGTAATGACCTCAGATTGACCTCTAACGTAATCAGTAGCGATTTCCTAGAAAATCACCTTGTGCTTGACACAAAAAATAAATGTCTTTCAAATTCACTATATTTGATCTCCAGGTCAATAGCATGTTTGGTTTCGGATTCATTTGCGTTCGACATCTTTGTAAGTAGCTGAACACCCTTGAAGAGATAGTTCCTAGAGATAAATCCGTTGCAATGTTGCACAAATACTAAAGCACATTTTGATTATAAAGTTTTCGCGATAGAAGGGAATGACGGTAGAGAGAACTCATGTTTTACTGTTTCATTTGAAATACGAAATAAAATTTAATCTCGAGTCTTGACATATATTGATCAGTCGAGGTTAGTAAGTAATTAGATTTGTCTCGAGTTGATATTGAAAAAAATCGGTCAACTCCAAGCTCTAACTTTTGTTATAACCAGACAGTGAAACTGCAGTGTAGGCTGGAAATGATCCAACTATTGGAGTGATAAACTGATGAGTAGGGAAAATGCAAGGTATTTAGATTGACGCTTAGAATTTGATGAATCTTGATTCTATTGATATCTTTCTAATAATATCTCATTGTCAATGTTTTGTCAATAAGTTTTGATGTAATTTTAGTCTGGCCAATCTTTCTGTTCTACTCAATAATCGACAATACTTTCCAAGAGTCTAAGAGATAAGTGCACCGACCTCACCAATCACAGTGAAATCCCCTCGAATACAAGTTCTGCCTCCCTGTTAAATCCCTGTTTCCAATGAACTCCACTGTTGCTCTTTCATACTTCACTTAATTATTACATTCTTTGAACATTTTCACCTCCCAACTTTACATTCAAAATGTGAAAAAATGTTTCGCTAATAAACGCATCTCTTTATAGATACCATCAGTCGAAATTAAAATTTTTGCTATAAATTTTCTTCTTTTGTGGAAACCTGGAAAATGAACATTTTTTAATTAATTAACCAACAGCTTTAAATGAGCCAACTAATATCGATTAAAGTCAATATTTTTCACTGCACTCTTCATCCTGTTAATATCATTATAGCATTTTCCTCTTTTATACTTTTCTCTGTCACTTTAAAAACTAAACAATCATTCATTAAAAGTTGAAACAATACTTGAAGTGGCATTATGTGTTGTTGTTCCAGTAGGATTGTTATTACAAGCCATCCCAGTGAATGAACAGATAAAGTTATGAAGATGTATAATGATGATAATATTAATGATAAATAATGGTAGAGTAAAAGTTGTATTAATAGTTTTGAAGAGGCTTACAACAATAAGTTAACGATACTTGGATAATCAATTTTTTTTACCTTTTCTCTTCCATTCTACTGCTTACTCTTTAATGGTCTTAACTGGACTCATTATCTAAATTCAATGAGGCCTAATGTTGACTGTGGGTTCAATAGTTTTGACTGACTGAATAGCCATGATATATTTACTCAGAATATTATCAGCAGCAAAAGAGAATCAAAATAATAATCATAATTTCTGTAATGAGTAAAGGTTAAATGCAAAGAGAGAACCAAGTCAAAGTCGAGATTTCCTATTGACTCTCAATCTCCATCAGATTGTCTTTCAACTCTGTTATCTACAAAATGGAACATTTTTCTCTTCAATTATCTCGAGTAACCAAGGAAACTCTGGGAGTTTTCCTCATGTTCAAGTTTCTCTTTTTTTGTTGTTGTTGTTTCTCTTCTACTCGCCATTCCCAGTTTCAGAATAAAAATGTATATTCATCTGTTTTTCCGAATAATGATTGAATTCCAAGAGTGGAATATTTATCCATCTCAAACAGTTATCATGCAATTATTTGCTCAACATTTTGGAGCAAAGATTTTTACTTTGTTCTATTTGCTCAATCAACAATCATATTCAACAGTTCTCAACAATTCTCAACAATCTTTACACTCAACATGATTCTCATTATTATCCTGATAATTTGTTTAACCAGCACTTAACATTAGCAGAAAGAGAGAAGTTCGTTTCAATATCAGATGGAAGAAGAAAAAACAATAAATGAACTTTTCCTTTTTTTTCGCAAATCTATTCAATGAACCAGATTAACCTTGCAATGATATTTATAGCTTTAGCCTCTTAAAGAGTCTCAACTTGCTGAGGATTGAACAAATTTTTCAATTGAATGTAAAACGAGTTTCCATGATTTGTCTGTAAATTGTTTCTTTCCTCTTCTTCCCTCAACTTGGAATGACTGATGAAAACGGAAGTAAAAAAGGATTACCAATAACGTTTGCTTTATGCAAATCAAATTCAACTCTTTTCTTCAGCTTTGCCAAACTTTAAATTTCTTTAGCTTTTAAATTGTTTTCCAAGTAAACATCTTGAATCTGGAAGCAAAACTTAATCATTGATACTTCATCAAATCTTTCTCTCTTTACATGTGATAATATGGAATATTTTCAACTGAAAAGGCGTCAAAATAGTGAATAACTTTTCTCTTTGATTTACTTTTTCTTTTTTTCGTCTTTTCTCATTTCAAGTCAACTTCTTCTTCTACTGATGCTTATTTTTGATTCATTTATTAGACTGACATTTCCAAGGAGAAGCAAGATAAAGTACATTGATGTTGATTTTTTTCATCGAGAATAAACAGAAAAAGAGAGAAGAAAAAAGAAGAAGAAGCAAAAAAGCTGAACATTATCGATCTAAATCAATATCGATTCTTTATTCAAGTAAACATGGCTAACAAGTTTATTTATCTTAGTCACTATTTGAGTTTAACTGCAGACTTAAAATTTCAATATTGAATGGATTAAGTTTTATTAAATGTTGTTGCCAAAAGAAGTTCATTTAATGAGATTTCCAAGTGCAATGCAAGTTGATGGTGTTGATCGAAAAACGTAAGAAGATAAAACAAAATCAATGAAAAATCTTCATCGAGTTGGAATTAAAAATTCAAAGTTTGATTAATGTCTTTTCGTTGGGAAAATTTTCAAATCAGTTTCGATAGAAATTTTCATTTCAATATCATTGAACTTTTTCGTTTCGACATTTTCATTGCAATATTTATTCTGTTAATTTTGACATTGATGGAAAAGAGTGGAATTATTTAAATGATTTCTACTCTTGTCTGTGCAAACATTGTTACCTTTGACACTTTTCCATTTCATTAAGGCTAGTCTCTGTTTCCACCTTTTCATTTAATGTAAATTAAATGGATTCGGAAGTGAAGTTTGATTAAAGACAATGGAAAGATTAGAAGGCAAACAGAGTTTTCACGCAATTATCATGACAGTTTTACCATTATTATTCTTGCTCAATGATACAATCATGTTGCATGAATTTGGTCACGAAAATTTTGGCCTCATTTAATGAAGCATCATCAATAATCATTAGCTTATCATAATGCTATGCAATTACAATTTTTGCTAATCATAATCTAATCAGAACAATAATGAAATTAATAGTTTCTCTGTTGCACACATTTACCACTTTCTATCAACCTAAAGCATCACTCATCCATTTGAGTCATGCAAAGACAGTTGGTTAGCTGGTCAGTGGTATGCCTCTCGTGAAATATCCTTTCCGTTCTAGTTCAAGAAATACCTTTGACAAAGTATCAATATCTTTGTCAAAAAATTAGATGCCATAAAACTTATGTGCGCTAAGTCCTTTTTTCACTTTTCTGAAAATGAAGAAAAACGAGCAAAACAACACCTTTATTACCAAAAATCAAAAAAATTAACTTAACAAACATGTTTGTTTAGATTTTCTAATTTTTCGATTTGAAATAATCTCATAAATTGTATTTGTATTCATAATGTTACAACGCTTTTTTTCTTGTAGCAACTTTAAAAGTCTGTAGATAACACATTTCTCAATCAATAATAAATTGAACTTTTAGTTAAAAGTTTAGTCTGTAATTTCTTTCATATGAGCGGGTGGTCAACCCGAAACATAAACACGGCTCAATATTGAGCCTGTGAAACTTCTGGAACTACACAAATAGAACAATGAAAAAGCTTAAAAGAAAAAATGCGTTAATACTCTACATTACAAAACTACAATAACATAAACAAAAAAACGCTATCTAAAAAACCGCTTTTACACTATTGTCCAAGAGTTGGACATGACGCAAGCGAAAGCTGTCCTAGAGTGAGCAAGGTGAATAATAGTTGGACATTTATAGCTACTCATAGCTATTGCTTGATCATAAAGCTCGCCATTTCGACGTAAAATTCAACCAGCAACATCCACAGTGATGAAATTTCAATTAATCAAATATGAAGTCATGAAATTAATAGGAAAGTAAATTTCAATTCAAACTTTGTTCACTAAAGTAAGAATAAAACTTTCACCTTTTCTAAATTTCATGCTGCTGCTCAAGACTTTTCGCGTCGGGTAGCCTAAAAAAATTGGCTAGGTTTTTTGCATTGGGGAAAAATGTTATGTTATACGGAAGACATTAACACCCCTGCCTATTTATATACAGTGAAACAAAACATTGAGGCGAACAAAAATTGGCTTTATTAACACTCACCGATCTCCAAACTTTGACACTGAAAGCAACAGTTTCGTGTATTGGACCTGTTTGCGCGCAATCATTTTAAGGCTAATTGTTGGTGGATACGATTGGATACGATACGTTGGTTTTGCCCGATTTTCTTCCAACTTGCCGGCGAAATAAATTTCAGCAGCTGAACCTTTGATATTACTGAATACTTGATCATCAAATTCTACTATCATTTGGCATATGATATCAGTTCGAATGCACGAAAACCCAAGTCTGAAGGGTAGAACCGAATTTCCAGCCTTTTCGGTTTACGCTATGTGTATCAATGTATTGTAAAGAGTTGGATGGGTTTATAACATTTTAATTGAACTTACTCAAGCTGAGATAAAATCCAAATAAAACTAGACATTATAAAATCTGTTTTCTTTTTTCCTTTAGCTTATTTTACTTTTTCACTATTCTTAATTCAATTTGACTTCAACGTAAATCAAACCCAAAGTATCTGAGAATGATATTTCATGATGAGACACCAAGTTGAACAGAATTGAAAGTGTTTAATGGTGGATGATAAAGGAAAGTTAAAAGTTTAGATTTATTAGTTTTTTTGTGTTGAATAGTAGAATTAAAAGTGTTAATAGAATCTTGAATTGTCAAAAGACAAAGTAAAATAGAGCAATGAAGCAGAATCAAATTGCTACTTTACTTACAATTCAATGTTAACAAAGTTTCCCTGTGAGTTGAACAATATTTAGATTGGTTAATAGGAAAATGAATTATAATAGCGCATATTGTTGTTAAAAAGTATCACAGTTATTAGCTTGAAGGCTTAGTCAAGAGGAAAGTAGAGTTGAATGTTTTGTGTCTTCATATTGTGTGTTGTTTCTGAACATTGCAACTGAATCGAGCCTTAAATCGATTTATGTTTAGCTATTGAAATAGCTCGAGGAATCAATGGTGATGATGAGTGGAGGAAGAAGAAGGAAAGAATTGGTTAAATGGTGAAAGAATAAAGAATAACTGTTGAAATGTACTCATGTATTACTGTATCACATGAGGGAAAAATGATGAAACTGATGAGAAGAAAAGTAAATCTGTAAATAAGGAAAACGGTTTGATATCGATTCAATATCTTCACCAAAATTTTTATTCAATTTCTTTCGAAATTTGCATTCCCTGCAACATTTTTTCTCAGCAATTTGAGAATTTCATAAAAGAAAAAACTTGAAATTTCATTTTTTGGTCCAAAATTTTTGAACAGAAAACTTTCTTGAAATGAATTACTACTAAAATGGCTTCATTCATTTTTCCACGTCAAATCGAATTCTCTGGTCAGTTATCAACATATTTAGAACGGGAAAATCAGATCAAAAGCTTGTCTTTAAAACTCGAAATACTTCGAAATTTTCACAATTTTCCAGATTTTCGTCTTTACTTTTTCGGCGGTGATTTTCATGAGATTTGATAAGAATTTCATGCTAAGAGAAAACTTTTTCACGAAATTTTCCTCTGGAAAGAAATTGGAATGAGTTATTACTGAAATCGATTCATTCATTTTTTCACGTCAAATTCAATTCTCTGGTCAGTTATTCGTCTATTAAAACCGAGAAAAATCGGATTTTGGTTCATAAAAACTCGAATTCGAAAATTCGTTAATATTTCAAGATTCTCTTTAAACTGATTGAATAAATTTATCTTTATGTCGACTAATTTTCACATGTCAAAATGGAAAATGAAATTTCCAGTAAAATTTAGTTTCGTTTTGTTTAAAATTCGTTTTACTCTTTTACGTGGATTCCCATCCCAACACGCCAATTTGATTCAACTTTTCATCATGTTTTCCTGATTCTGTCAACTTCAATTTCTTTATTCAAATGTTGAACTTTTCTGCTTTACTCTTTCTTTTGTGCCAATGATGAACCCGATTTCTTCCCATGCGAATTGATATTAATATATAGTTGAAGATTGAAGCTGGTAAAGGAAAGATAAAATTGCAGACGAAATTCAAATCAAGTATTATCATTTTTTCCTTCTCCTTTTTACAAGCTTTTTATTTATTTATCATCTTGTTGATCTTTTCCTCTTCATTCTTCTTCATCTTCTCTTCACTTTTTTTAGATTTATATGTGTATATATTATAGACACACACACACACATTAAACACACTCAACATTTACTTGAACATTTTCTGTTCACTCGGCTGTTCACTAAACTTGAACAATGTACTTAAGCTGAGTGAGCTAATTTTCAGGCAAACTCGAGATAAATTGTCAATAACCTATTTAACTATTTGCTTAGATTTACAATTTTTGCTCGTCTTTTCATGAACATTATTTTGAGTTATCAGCTTTCATATTGTTGAACCGATTCCCTTCCCTTGCATTCCCAGTTAATTAAATGAACTAAACTTTTGTCCCTTTCTTTCGATCTAATTGTAAATTATTGTCTTGTTGGTTCAAGGTGATTTAAAGAGTTCACATGTTTCATGGTTATGAGAAGTTTCTTTTTCTCCATTTGTTTCGCACTCATTTTCCCATTTGGGTTTAAGGCTTCATTACAAGGTTTGACTTGATGAGTTGTGTGAAAGTGAGGAAAAAACATTGATCTTGATTAATCGGTCGACTGATGTGCTTGTTTAGCAGATAAATTTTGTTGTCGTTAGTAAATTTTTACAAACTATGGTTGTAATGATGACTGGTTTGGATGATGATCAAGATGGGTTATATAAAGTTTGCAAGTTTCATGTAAACAGAATTATGTTAATCATTGTTTGGTTGATGAAAAAAGATTAATCTTGGAGTATCGATGAAAGGACAATAATAAAGATTACTTGATTGCTTTGGGCTTTTGTTATGTAGATTAACTCTTTAGTTTTTCCTCGTTTTCCTTCACTTGGTTAACTGTTGTACAAATACAGATGAATCCAATACTTGAACTTTGTTATCTTTGTCACAATAATCAACCAACTAAACTCTCAAATAGTAAGTTGATGCAAGTTTCCAGGAGTAAGCAATAAATATTCGAGTGGTAAAACAGAGGAAAAGAAAAAAATGAACTCATGAAATGCTGAAATGCCCAGAAAACAACAATATTTGTAATGGTAATGACAAGATGGAAGCAAGGAGTAAATATTGATGGATAAACCTTTTGTTATCCACACTCCACTTGACTATCAAGTATTGGTCAATTCAATCAAAAACGTTGCTTCTATTGCTGCTATGCATGCATGCTTGGGACGTAAAGTTCGGATAGATCAGCTATTCGATCGAAGCAAGCAAGTGTCGCTGCATCGATTTAGCAAAATTCAAAGATCGATGCTATTATGGATACTCCGTTATCCAATGGGCTTCATTCGGCGGAGATATAGCCACTTGGCGGAGTTATAAAAAGCTACATTTTTTATAAAACATCACAACGCATTTAATTTTAATTTCGTAATCAGTCGGGTTAGTTTTGCTTTTGTGAATTAACTCAGTTTGGTACTTGTAACAAAAAAAGATTTTGGTTGTTTTGTGAGATATTGAGCCTAACGCTCCTTTTATTTCATCCAATACAGTAGCCTTTGTAGGTTGTGATTAGACAAGGTAAGAGGGTACGCTATGTAGCCTCCCAATGAAACAACTCATGTCTTGAATCAGTGGTATCTTACAGGCTTACATTTTCATTAATTTGGTAGATGAACCCATCGCAACTATCACTAGGAGAGCGACTGGTTCAAATAGTATTTTCGATGTTTTTAGCCAGTTTTATTTTACCCAACAATCGTCGAATTATCAAAGAATCGAATATTCACATTTATTTCTAAAATTTGTACCAAAAAAGTTGAATTCGGTCAAACTTTATCAATATATCACTGAGCCTACTTTTTTACTGAGACGTTATCCTTTAAATCTAGAAAACCAACAAATTGAATAAACGTTTACATCTGAAAATCTGTACATAAAAAGTGTATAGACGAGATGAAGTAAAACAATTGTTGGTGGTTAAAACAAATAAAGTTACGGTCATGAGATTCAAAACTTACAACTATAATGAAACAAAACGATTCAAACTAAATAGATGGGAAATCTTTGAAAAAGAAAAATGAAAAAAGAGAACAAAAATACAGAGTTTATTTTTTCTCATTTTGTTGAATGCTTGAAGCAACAAGGAAATAAAATATGAGAAACAAAAAAGTAGGCGAACAAGAAGAAAAAATCAAAGAAAATCAATTGAAAGTAACTTACAGAACAAGAGCTTAAATAGTTCTGTAAAATATCCAATATTGTATCAAAAGGCAGCATCGCGATCAAGATAAAGAGTACAAGAGAAAAGGTTAGAAAACGAAAAAAAGAAAATATGAACATTTCATTCTATTTTCTCTACATTTTCTTGAACCTTTCGAATTACCTTGAATGATATAATTTGAGGAAATAATATAAACAAGAATAAATAAAGGAACGATGTTTATCCTTCCACAGTCAATATCCATTCCCTGTTCAATTTTCATTTCAGTTCATGTTGAATGAGAATTGAACTTTTCCCTTCTGTTATTGTTTATCACACACACACAGTTTGCTTCAGGGTCTAACCATGATATTGTTATTACGTTTAATGGTCATCATAATCTGTTAACCATGACCATGGAAGAACGCCCTGAAATGTCCAACTTTTGTTGAATTTATTCAATTTACTAACGATGTAATATCTTTTTCTGTTCGTTTAATTAGCCATTGATCATTGATTTTCGAGAAAATAATACAATAAAGATAATGATGAGTATTTTTGGGAGAAAAGAGAAGAATTTGAAAAAAGAAGAAGAAAAAAATGAAAAAACAAAACTGACCCACAAGCAATAACATTGGCTCATCAAAAGCAGTCTTGGTCAATGTTCAATTCAAATTCGACTCACGTTTACAATTTTTGTTATATTATTAGAGTGTAAAAAATTGATCAAACCCAAAATGGTTTAATGTAAGCAGACGAAGAGTCAAACTAGAGATGAAACTGGATGCGCTTTAATGGGAGGGAAAAGCGAATAAAAAGCAAAATATGATTAACAAGATTGAGTTTCCCTTTCGAACTGGACTTGGATTCCCTTCTTTTTTCTCGAGTTTACCTTTTCTCTCTCTCTCTCTCTCCATTACATGATGATAATGAGTGTGACGATGAAAGATTGACATTGATCGTAAAACTGATAACAGTTGATGTCATCTGATAAGCTTTCGAGATAAAGTGTTACTGGGAGGGAAAAGTGAAAAACTGGGAGTGAATTTTTATAACACTTATTTTTTCACCTTTTTCCTCTTTTGTTGTGTTATTTAGTAAACTTTTTTTCTCTCTTCTTTTTCCTCTTTTCAATTTTATCCAAAATTAAACTTTTAATGCTTCTTTCAACAGCCAAGTTCAACTAATTAAATTGCGTTAAACCAATAAGGCAGTGATTGGCATTGGTTTAACACACGTTTAATGATGATAATTGGAGTAAAACCCACAAAATGGTAAAAAAAAGAGCGAAGTTGATTCACTTTGGTAAATCTGTTTTTATCCTTTTACTGTTCTTCCTTCATAATCATTATTGTTGCTGTTATCAGTTGAGTTCTGTTCATCATCATTATTGGTTATTATCATCGTGTTTGTTATTATCTCCATGATTTGGGTTTCATTGTTACCAACACTTATTAATCATCAGAAAAAGTTCATCAATCATGATTCAGGTTTACTCTTTTCTTTTTCTTCTTCTTTCTGTGCAATGACAGTTGTTTGCGTTAATTTGGGCGATCAATTCTGATGGACGAATTTCAACTTTACCATTTGCTTGTTGCTCATGATAATTCAACATTTTTCATTTTCTATTCTTTTTCCAACAATTAACTAATGAATTTTCCAAGAGTTATTGAATAAAACACTCAACTTTGGAAACATTAATCATTTCATCTTTTCCATCGTTTTTTCAGTGAAGTGTTTAAAAAGGTTTTTGGCTAAAGGATTGACGGCAAAGAAGCAAAATTTGAATCAGACTTGGAAAGAAAATTTTCTTCTCTCATTGTTTCCTTTTCCCCATGTTTATGATTTATTATCAAAAAATTGCTCAGACAATGAATAAAACATTTTTTCCCATTCTCTACCATTTTTCAATCAAAATCTGAATCAAAATTTGTGCAAAAAAATTGAATTTAACTTTTCACTTTTCAATACAAAAGTGAAACCAATTTCTATTGCCTCTTTTGTCTGGTATCGATGAAGTTGAATGAAAAATACTTCAACATTCTGAACATTTTGTAACTTCTTTACAAAATGAAAAATGATTAATAATTTGTAATCTTCGGATAGCAAACAAATGAATACAACAATTTTCAAATAATTCAAGTCAGCAAATTAATTGCACATCCATCAGTGTTACAATTCGTTCGCTCTTCACGAATTCTCACATTTCTTCAGAGACTTCCGAAGACAAAATCTTGAGTCGATTATCTCTCTCGGTTTGAAGACGAGCCTGAACGGATTCAAACGATTTGAAAGTGAAAGTAATCATGCCGCTCGAATAGGCTTGAACGCGCGTTATCAAGGAAACCATTAGTTACGCGAGCTAATTTCATTCACTGATTGCACGGGGTAAATGAATTTTTGAAACATAGAGATCTAATTTTGAGTTCTCGATCGGATCAAGACTTTTAGCTTGAAAATGCACTAAAAATTAGCGATAGGAAAAGATAAAGCTAAATGAATATTTTCTTTACGATTTTCGAGTTCCGTCTTTTTTCGTGTTATGAATTTTTATTAAGATGAAACAGCTTCAATTTGAAGGCGATGTTTCAATAGTTTCGATCATGATATTTTCTGTTCTTTTCGTTCGAAACTTGAATATTGCAAGTTTTTCGACTTTTGCTTTGTTTAACCAATTTCTTGTTAAACTCACCGTAATGATGATAATATCAAGTCAAGTGTCAACGATAATCAAGTTTAATGAGAAGTCAACACAAAAGCAGATAACCAAATTAGCCTGGAATAATATCCTGAAGGGTTATTCGTATTAGCACTCATGAATGATTATTTATTGTTATAATTTATCGTGTGATGAATACAAGAACATCAACAAGAACCTCTTGAAGAACATTTTTTGCTCTTCTCTTCATCTGGCCTTCTTCTCAATCATTTGGTGGTAAACAAAGATTATTGAATAAAAGGATAGTAAATTGGTATTCCATGTTATACACTATTTTCATTCATTTCCAATTCTCATCAATTCATCAGTTGAACGTAAAGAAAGTGAGGTTAATGAGAGTTGCCGGGGTGAAGATGATTAAAAGAGAGTAAAAAGAAGACAGAAAAAAGTCATCTTATTCTATTAACTGAATCAACATGAGCATATGGAACTAAACCAGAAAAGATCACTTTATTTGCTCAACAGATCGAAAGTTCGATTCAACCAATGAGAAACTGTTTTAATTAGTTAACTGAATTAGATGCAGATTCAAAAGGGGAAAATGAATTCAGCAAAATGTTCATTTTGTGTGAAAAAAATTTCCAAACAAAAGTAAAAGTTGATGAGAAAGTCAGCGAAAAATCATCAAAATCGAAATGTTGAATTTTCAAATAAAGAAAAGGCTAAAAGAACTGAACGATTAAATGAACATCGAATATTGGAATCAAACAAGTTCAATGAATTTCTAATGATAACTTACTTTTGCATCGAAACAATAATTACTTTTTCCATTTCTATTTGAAAGTTGAATGTTCAATTGAATGGATAAACTGAAAAAAGGATTCAATCGAGCTTGAAGTTCGTTTGAGGTAAACATTTGGGTCATTCTGGTCAATGCATATAAAAACATGAATCTATTTATTGGTTCATTTGTATTCACCATGAAATTTGTTGCCAATAAATACATTTTTTTCTCGCAACTCTAAATGTTCGAGTTCGAGTTTAAATGTTGTGAAATTGCATGAAACAATTAAGTTTAAATTGTTAATGGTTGGCTTGAAATTAAACAACATTTTCTGTTGATAACATCTCAAGAGAAATCAAGAGAAGAAAAATGTAACTCAAAAGTAATCAGACAAGTGAAATGTTGCAACGAACTTAATTTGCTCAATTCCAACTTTTCTAATGTTTATCATTATCCAAAGTATTAGCAGAAAATCAGATTACATTTGAGTGTTTACTGGTCGTCGTTGAAACAGAATTCAAATTTTTCGCTTCCAAATTGTCTGCTTTAGAAGAGGTTGAAACATGTTGGGTTTACTTGTTGGTTGATAGGCAATAATATGGATATTTTCATGATGAGTACATGAGAAGGTTGAAAGAATTGTTTCATTTCCATAACATTGATGATTCAAGAACTATCATTGACTTGACTTTCCATAATTCATGTTGCAAGAGAAAAGAGATTCACGACCTTTTTAACACTGTTGGTGGACCTGAAGAAAGTAATGATCATCAACTGGAATGAAATGAAAAATTATCAGCAAAAGAAAGTGAAAAGAGCGAAAATATCTGCCTTTCTCTTTTCATGAATATGAATCAGATGATGAAAGGGAAATTAATGTGCAATAACTAGGTTCTACAAGTCTTCATCAAGATAGAGACGAGAATAAATTGATGAAAAAATGAATAGAAAAAGCTGAGAAAAAGGAAAACACAGAAAATCGAATCAAAAATTTTCATTTTCTACTCTTTCAATGAAATTTCAGTAAAAGTTGTTTCACATTTCGCAATTTACCGACAAAATTTTTTCTTTTGAATTGTGTTTGAACATACCTTTATCATCGATATTCAGAATTTCAGTAAATTTTTGTTCTTTTCAAACTCAAAGTTCTATGTAAGAAAAATCATGCGAAGAATATTATTTTTTATTATTTCCGAAGTCAAATGCACGTGAACTTGTTATGTGCATCTTGAAGTTAAAACTCGAATTTCTTGAAAAGTTGAAGATTAAAGATAAAATTCAAGTGAATGACCAATTTTAAAGGTTATAAAAAAGTTGAACCTTTATAATCGGTAAAGCTGTGTTAATGTGCAAGATTTACGAGCAAAAGATGAAACAGATTTTCACAATGGACAGAGAATGTTCATTTCAAGTTTAATGGTTCAAGGTTAATTCAGCACATTACGAGGTTGAAAGCTGTCAGTTTTACCTGTCTTACCAAGCGCAACTGTTTGTTTGAAGAGTAAAAAATTGAAAATAAAACAAAATTAAAGTTTACTAATGACTAATCAACATTTGACAGAACGCAAATGTCCAACTTTGATGATTGAATTGTTTTAAATAAAGTCGACTCTTGCGTCGAACTTGTAAAGGTAAAAAGCATGATAATGAGAAACGAAAAGAAGCATTAACTTGATTGACATTTGATTGGATTATTTGTGTTGGTTAAACCAGTAAATTGTAAAACAAAGTGAACCAACTGGAAGATGATTGATTCAAGTTTGGGTTGACTTTTGAAGACGGCAGGGAAAGGCTCTAAATAGATGGTGAAATGATGAAGACGATGGTGAAGATGATTAAAGGGAAAAATGTTGACATGTAATAGTTTTGTGAGTTGCTTATTGCAGTGAAGATAGTCGTAAGGTTAACAAATTTGTTGTACAGAATTGATTGGATGAAACTGATGAGCTGAAAATTGAGTTAAATATTGAACATTGAACGGTAAAGAGTGAATATCTTTCATTGAAATGTTTCTTGTTTGCTCTCTATTTTTGTTCATCAAAAAGTGATTCAACCAAATGTTGTTGCCCATTCCATTGCTTCTTGACTTTTCCCTTTAACCTTGTTTTCCGATTAACATTTAAATTTGTTGACATGTCTCTTTACTCTCTATTTTACCTTGCACTTTCACCACTCGACATTTGTGCTCTATTTTTATGTTGACATATACTTGACCTTGAGTGGTTCAAAATGTTATCCTTTTTCATTTCAACCTCTTTACCATGATTGCGATGACAATGAATAAAGAGAAGAAAAGATTAATTTGTTTGCTTTTAAATGTAACAATAATGTTGTATCAGCCTTAAATTGCATTTTAAATGTTTACAATCCAATAGTTTTATCATTCGCTATTCATGTCAAGAATGAAAGGGTTACACAAAAGTTTTGAATAATAATGAAATGAACAAGAAAAAGGTTTACTTTTATATACATAATTCGTTTTGATGAGAAAATATAATTTTTCAAATGTTGCAAATTTTGTCATTTTTTTTAGCGCTCCCAAACTTGTAATGTTTTGTCACATGAAACTCTTTTATTCATGTGATTGTTGAGAAAAGACTTTTCAGATTTGGTTTGCTTTCAACTCATTTTCAAGTTAACATGATGAATGTTCAACTGGAATATTTATATATATTTGTTTGTAACCAGTTAGCCTAGAAAAAATGAGCAATACATATTCATTGGTCATTGATATGATTCAGCGAGAAATGATTAAATTTTAATGAAGACACCATGAGCTTCCAGTGGTAAAAATCGAGGCACAAGTTGTCCCTCTTCACTGCCAAACTCGTACGAATCATATTGCAGTGTCTACTGCTTCTAAAGAATAAGTCTAAGGGTATCACAACGCGACTGCTGTATGGCTTGTTTCCTCAAGCCTCCTGACTCAAAAGAATGCAGCCTAAGCTTTCTAAGTTACCTGTCTTTACTCAGTCGTCTACAAGCAAATGGGCTTGTTTCCAAATCACAACCTGACTTACCAGGATTAATGTAAGGACATCAACACACGACTGCTGGTATAACTGTTTCATCAGCATATTACTGAAAGCCATTGACTGGTACTGGCTCATTGATTATGTGTAGCTCAATATCATTGATCAGATCTTTGATTGAGAATGAAATCAAGTCACACTTCGCATTGAAACGTTGATTGGTTTGTCTGTTGAAATTTGAAAAATTACGGTTTACTTAGCTGTTAAAATATGCTTTCAATTTGGTTACAGCTGTTTTCAGTTTCCATACCAACCATCTAAACAACACACTTGTTATCCAAATTGCACAATTTGCCAGTTAAACTGTTTTCCTCATCAATTGACTTTTTAGGACAGATTGAATTGATAATTGGATTGAAACTTGTCATTTCAATGAGATAATTATTTTAAACCAATCTAACCCTATCCAACCCATTACCAAAAGCTTCCCTCATTTCCCATGATATGGTGCTTAATCTTGTACAATGAAAGTGCATTTAAAAAGGTACAATCCGAGGACAGTTGTTGGCAATTGCATTAATTTCATTTGAGTGACATTTAAAAATGAAGTTTCACTTCAACCTTTTTGATGGTAAAGAACGGGAAAGAAGAAGGGAAACAAAAATAGAAATGAAATTAGTTATTCAAATATAACCTGTCATATACTCGAGTAGCCACAATGTTGGTTCAAATTGTTACTCTTTTTTCCCAATGATTTTTCTGTTCATTCTCTTAATTCAAACCTTCCAATACATATTTAAAGCGTAAATTGGCATGTGTCAAAGGATGCCAAAACCTCAAAAGATGTTAACGCAAAAAAACTTGACATCAAGTGAGATTGAAATGGAAGAAATGCGAGTTGAATTGACCAACTGAATGGCAACGAAAAAAGTATTTTTTAAATGAAAGAAAAGTCCAAGCATTTCTTAAAGACAAGTGTCAAAAGTAACAAGCCATTGAAATTGACCTTTTTTGTTAAACTTTGTATTTTCAAATGAGACCAACAAGAGTTGAGGCAAGAAAAACTTGTCAAATACAAAATACTGGATAACCATTCAAGTTCAACCATTACATGAACAAAAAAACTGTGTACATTAATAAAGAGCCATTTTCACTCCTATTTTACTCCTCATCTTCTGGTTATCATTTGTTCATCTTGATTTGATTTCATTTTTTCTCTCATCTTCACTTTCTTTTTCATGTTCATTTTCCATGTTCCACTAGTAGCATTGAATTATTTATAAGTTTTGGAGGCAAAATTTTGTGACAACTTTACAGCATCAAGTAAAAGATAGGCTAAATAGATGGAAAAAAGAGAAAGTAGGAGAAAAAGAATTTTCTTCACAAATTCGTAGACGAACATGCATTAGCATCTTTTAAGGAAAGCAAATTTCAACTATTTTACAACTCGAACCTCCCAGTCGAACAACTCAATAGATCATTCCTAATCACATCAGATTCGTCTTTTCGACTCTGTTTCATTTTTTACTTTCGTTTGTCTGATTTGATTCAACCTTCGAACTGAACAAGTTCAACTTAGTGAACGATCCAAAGTCCGTTAGCATTTCGAGTGTGCATTTAATCTCAATTAATTGCTGCTCATTTCGTTCGGGTGATTATAACGTGACAACTGTAATCTGGTGAATCACTTTGGAATCTCCATGAATCAACCAGAATGTTGCATGTTTGAACAATTGACAAAATCAGATGTAATTAGATTATCATTAAGCCAACCGTCATTTAATGATCAGAGTTTATTCGAGTGTTTGAACGTTTAGTTGTTGATTAAAGTTTAATCAGTAATTTTTTTTCCTTCCATCTTGAGATTATCTGGTTTCGCTTCATTTATATATTAACAAGTGAACCAAATTGTTATTCAATTGGGAAGCTTGGACTGAAGGCTGAAGGAGGAACGAAAAGACAAAAATGTCGGGAAAAAATTTTGCGATCATTCATTTAAACTTGCACCATGAGAATGATGATAATGATAACAATCATTGTAATGATTATGATGAACAATGTCCAATCTGGTCAACATTTTGCTTTGTGCTCATCTTTACTTCTCTATTGATTAGTTTAATGATTAGTATTAAAGCGGCTCAAGAGGGTAAACATTCAATATTGTTTAATATTATCCATTAACTGTTATCGTTGGTTAATTTGTTGGATAAGAAAAAGCTCGAGAAGCACAATAATCCAATATAAATTGAAGAATAAGTTGATTAATGATGAAATAAGCATTAGATTTTTGTTTTTCTTTACAAGACTTTTTCTTGGCACTCTTTTAGCTTTTGCCTGCAATTATCTTGTCACAATTTAATCAAGGGAAAAGCAATTCAGTGGAAACAACAATAATCAATTGTAATTATTTAAAAAGCAAGTCGGGCAAGCAGAAACAAAAACTAACCACAACATGATGAAACAAGACTAGATTATTGTGACAAAACTAAACACTCTATAAAATGAAAACCAGTAGTCAAAGTTGACGCAAAATGACACGAATAGTTGTAAGCTTGAGCCTTTCATTATCTTTTCGTAAAATTTTATTCCAAAAGTTCAATTCAGTTTATTGCCAACGGAGCTACAGTATACGAAACAAATTTCTGTACAGTTTACGCCAATCTCTTATTCCCGGTGAAACACTTACAAAGTCCTTCAATAGCCAAGTTTCAAGGTCACACAATATCATTCATTCATTTTACTACCAAACGACGTCTGAACTTCCCTGAGCTGCACACAGCTGTACCTTTAAAAGTCGGTGTTTGTAAATCAAAACCTAAAACCAGGAAGAAACCGTCTTTCAGTCGAAAGAAACGATTTTAAAAAAATTTGTTTAGCTTGACAGAAGAGATTTTTATAACAAACATTTTCAGTGTGAAAATGTGGGCTCTTCGCCAACAGCCTACAGAAATCACCTGAAATGCACGAAAGACCTTGTATGACCTTGAAACTTGAAAATTTTTCAAAACATACGGTTCGAATACAAGTTAACTGGATTGTTTGGTGCGTGAGATATTGAATAAAACGTGAAGTGAATTAGGCTGAAAAGTTATCAGTAGATTTGGTAACTGGCCATTTTTAGTCGGTTTAATTTCTAATTGCGATTTTCATGAACTTTTGCTGCCAATATTAAGTCCACGATTTCAATGCTGGAATATTAAAAATATTGCAAAATTTTGGTTGAAAGCGATTTCAAATAAAATATTTTACGATTGCTTTTTGATGCAACTGTTAGCCTGAATAGAGAAGAGGAAAAGATAATATTATGATAACATGCTTAGCAACCAATGGAATTAAAAGGAATCACATTTCTGGGTCGATAATAATTTAATTTTCGTCTCTTTTTCCTCTTTCTTTTATTATTCACTTTTTCACTATATTTTTGTATTGGCATGGAGAGATGAAAATTCAATGTTCCCTGAATTATAATGAAGAATGGATGGAAAAGAGTTTCAGGAAAAGATGGAGAAGAAAAAGCTTTTCCTTCTCTTTTCTTCACTTGAAACCTCTAAATCAATCCCAAAGTTATCATGCTTTTCTCACCCTGATGCTTGATACAACAATTTTCAGGGTTACTGATAAGCCATTATGGTAATCATTATCGTGAAAATATTCATATTTATCTGAACTTTCATCATTGGAATAAAATTTTCTCTAAATGATGTTTAATTGTTGCTGTGAAAATGTTTACATTTGAAGAGATATTCATTTTTATTGCATGATTGATGACATTTGTTATCATTTAATTTGATCGTTTGAGTTTTGGAGCAACAAAATTACTGTCAAAATTTGTCGCTTCTTATGATTAATTCATTCAAGTTCAATATGACATGAACCATAATTACTCATTTTCTGATTCACTTGGCTTTGGCCAATCAATCTGAATCTTCATTCTTTGAATAGTAACGATTTGAGCGATTAATTAACTTTTCAGGGTAAAAGAATTGGAATTTGCTACTTTTCTCCAATTTAGTTGACGACCATCAATTTGCGTCATAACTGGCTGTGCATCAGTATTCATGAGCATGATTAACTTTTCGTGTTATTTTGCACATTCAGATTTTACTTCTAATGAGCTTTGATGAGAAAAGAGGTAAAATGAAAATAACTTTACTTCGTTTTTTGCTTTCCATTTCCTTGGATGCAAATTGTTTAAACACTGGACTTTCATCGAGTTTCAGATGAAAATCAATATTGTTGGCCAACTGTCATTTACATCTAATTAAATTATCATTCATTGAATATAATTAACAAGACTCTTGAGAAATGAAAATCACAAGGAAAAAGATGCCCATGGAAAGGAATTGAACCAGAAAAAAAGTTAACAGTTTTATTGGAATCTCAATGAACACTTCTTTATGAGCGCAGTAAATGACCAAAAACTTAGACACATAATTGAGTCATTTCATTTCCAAGATAGATAGCAACTCTGAATAATCTTTTGTATGCCATGCATTGAATGGAATAAGAAAATTTTATCACCACAAAAAGAAGATTATTCATTGAGAATTTTCAAGTTTTCTGATCATTTCTGAAACATCAAGTTCGATCACATTGAATTGTAAATCAAAATGAAGTTATCAAGAAGCAAAATCGACATTCATTTGGAAAGCATTTATTTATATGAACATTAGAACAACGCAAAAAAGTCCAATTCGAATTCTTTTTCCTTTATTTCTGAGTCGAATTTCGAACAACAGATTTTCGAAATTATTCACTTTACTCAGATTCTTAAAAATTTAGGACAATCGACCTTCATAATCAATGAATCTATTCGAACTCTACTTAAATCGATTTATCGAAAGCAGGAATTTTTGATATTTCTTGCCAACTCGTCAAAATGTACTTTTCCTTTGCGAACCTTTCAAACATAATTTTGTCTAAAAAATAAAAAATTTCAATTGACCAAAGTTTCTAAATTCATTGAATGAGTTCTCACAGTTTTAGTATCACTGAATCTTGTTGCAGTAAAAATAATCGAATTTCTGGCTTTTAAAATGTTCGATTTATTACTTGCATTAACTTTGATTGAAATTGTTACCTGACTCTACAGAAATAGCTTTTTGTGGTTTCTTCCCACAAAACAATTAATTGTAACTTGGAGTTGAAAATTGCTACTCCCAGCCTTGGTGTGCATCTTTGATGAAATATCATTCCAAGTGCAATTTGTATCATGAATATTGATGCACAGCAATGCTTTCCCATTCTTAGCATTTCGAATGAAACAATTTTCTAGAGTTTTTACCAAAAAAAACAATTAATATATTAACATGTTGTTCACATACTCCAAGCATTTACTCGCCTTTCTTAGGCAATACCAACATATTAAGTCAATTACCATCAGCTATTATCATTATTAGACACGAAAAGTCAACAATCAGCTAACTTGTTCCTAATTATGTTTCCTCATCTGTTTCTTACTCCAAGACCAAGCTTATATTTTACCCTAATTAGTGAACCTAATTGACTTGTAAAATGCTGAGGTAAACAAGAAAAGTGCGAAAAGCGAATTCAATCCAAAAGTTTAGCTCTAAAGTTGACTCGAGAAATGTGATTAATCTTTGCTTCATCAAATGGTTGCAACTTTATTCACTTGGAGTTTTTATTATCGCTTTCATTTCCTTTCACAGAACTGCACAGAAACATTTACAAAGTTTAACCAGGTTTACATGAATAATTTGGAAACTGAAATATGTAAATAAATATCATTTGAATATGTTTGACTCTTTTATTGAAATTTTATTGGAATAACAGAAATGATTAAACTTTTCGTTAAATAGTTATTGTTTATTAGCTTCTTCAATGTAAATGTATTCAATATTTATCAAATTAACTCTTGAAAAGAAGAAGGAAAAAAAGGTTCAGATTCTATTACATTATAAATATAAATTAATTTCATTCCAATTCAATTATCATGAGCTTTTACGAGGTTTCCAAATGCAAAATTATTATTGCAAAACAAACGATGAAACGAGAGATTCTTAGAGCTTTACTTTTCAAAGTTTTCAAATTTTCTCATTTCCTTGGTTAAGCCATGTTTACCATTTGTGATGTCTTTCAATTTGCTTTTGATGCTTAAATCTTGTTCAGATTATCAATGATTTTTATTCACTTTTCATTCCATCAACATTCAAGTTTCAAATTGAAATTTACATTTGATTGCCATGAAAAGTTTCCAGAAAAAGAAGAAAAATTTTCTACAAAAAACTTTTTCTTTTGCATTTCATCAATTCTAATCAATTTGCTCATTCCAGACTCACAGAAGAAGTTCTTATTCTTGAACATCTTTCGACATTTAATTAGAATTTTTATTCAGAAAAATCTCTTTTTGGAATTTTCTCTGTAATCGAACTTTTGAATCTCAGAATCTTAATCAACTGATGAATTGACGAATTAATCAGAAGAAGTGATGATTCTATTCTTAATGAGCTTGGTCAACAGATTTTCCCGTTTTCTACTCTTTCGAGACTAATCAACATTTCCAATTAGTCGATGAAGTTTTAGACGAGTTTCCAAGTTTCTCATCAAAATGCTTATTTCTTGAAAAAACGAAAATTCGATGAATAAAGTTTTCTATTTGCAATCGAACCAATTTCGGAGTCAACTTGGTGACCCTGAAAGTTGAACTTTTCATGTTCCATTGATATGACGATATTGGAATGAAAATTAATACCAACATCAGCAAGATGATACATGATTATACAATGTTTTTTTATCAGCTTTATGAGCCATTATTTAATAATAAACTTTTCATGAAGAGAAGGAAAAGGTTTAATCTTACACTTTGATGATTTCGTTAACTAATGATATTATTAATGATGATAATCAAAATAATATTAATATTAATTATATTGTGATGAGGTAAAGCGAATGGAGCGCAATATGAAAGGAAAGGTTTTCCAGTTTAGTTGAAGGTCTAATAGAGTATTTAGACGCAATTATCCAATCAAAATTTTTTACTCATTTCTTTGCCTTTCGCTCTTCTTCTTCTTTCTCTTGCAACAATATCTTGATTTAATTAAGGGTTACATGATTATCTTATAACAATGAATAAAAGGTAATATTGAAGTACCATTTCATTCAGTAATAATATTGAAGTAATAATAGAGGATTAAAGGAGAGGCAAGTTTGCAATCAATTAGATAATTGGATAAACTGTATTAATTAGCAGTTTAACCTTCCTTTTCGTTCTCAATCAAAAAATAATGATAATCTTGTCTGTTCGCTATTCTGTTCTGCAATTTACGGTAATTAATGAAACTCAGTTTACGTTACTTACTTTTACCTTTCCAGTGTCAAACCAATTTCAACTTGTCCATGCAATTCGTGATTGATTGAGTCAATTAGACGATTTAAATTTGCCAGAGTTTCAGCAAAGTTAATTAACTTTTAATCAAAATTGTATTTCAATCAAAAAAGATAATTTCTTCAGATGGAATTTGCAAATTTCTAGAAATCGGTCTTAGAAATGCATTTGTCATTCTAATCTTAAACAAATCCCGCACTTTCGAAGGATAATTTCGCAAAATGTAACTTTCGGAGGAAAGAATTTTCAAGTTTTGAACATTGCAAATATTGCATAAATCTATGAGTTCACAGTCTTTAACGTTTCCAGTTAATAGCTCAACTTAGATCGAGGCTTTTGCCTGCACAGATTTGCGTTGAAAAATCTCAAATTAAAGCGATTCTTGTGCACAAATACGTTAGTAAAGTGAAGAAGAAATATTAATATTTAGGGAATTCTGAAAGAGACATCATAAAACTCTTTACCTCTCGACTCTTTGTCTAGAAATGTATGCAAAATGTGTTTCTCATGATTCATGATATCATGCATTCCCTTGATCGAGTTATTCTTTGAAGGAAATCTGTTTTCTTGCCAAATGTTTGGATAAATTTTTGTGAATGAAGTAAATCGCTTTTTACTACCTTGCTATTAATGTCCAATACAAATCGGTCTAAATCACACTTCATTCACACACAATCTAATCGATTGATTTCACAAAATTTCTGTCGATAACCGAAATCGAAATGCAAAAGAATAGCAAAAGTCATAATTGACATTTGACGATTGAATCTGTAGTTGGTAATACAAACGCAATCAAAGTGCTTTTCTTTTGAATCTAGTTTTGTGGTCATTTGGCGATTCTCATTTTGTCTTGTGTTCATCTTTTGATGAACCTTTTTGCTTTTCCCAATAAATTATCATTTCTCAATTCAACTGTCAATCTAAATGCAAATTGAATAAGTGTTGCGATGAAAATGAAAAGAGGAAAAAGTGCAATTCACATTGACACAAAAGAGTGTAAGAACAAAAGAAAGTGCAAGAATCAGGGTGATAAAGAGAAAGAAATACATGAATCAGGAATGAAGAAAAGAAGGAAAAAATTGTTGCAAGAGGAAGAAAAAAGGCAGAACAAGAATACAATTGAAAGTAATCATTGCATCTTTAACCCATCTCTTTATTCAGAGGAACAAGAAAAAAATGTTTCTATGGTTTTTCCTTTTCTCCTTATTTTCCATTCTCATCATTTTTTTGCATACTTTTTAACCTTACATGGAACAAGGTTGAATACAAATGATAACTGGTGATATAAATACAAATGACGTGTAAATATGATGAAGTGATTCCTTCATGTTTCTCTGTTTCACTTTACTTTTCAAGTGAAACATTTTCTTGTTTGCCATTGAGATTGTGACCTTTCCCTTAGAACACATTTAAGAAGACAAAACAAAGAACACTTTTTTCTTCACCCAAACATTCATACATAATACATGTTACGTATGCATTGATATCTATATTCATATTGGCTTCATCAGAATGTTAATCATGAAAAGAAAAAGCGTTTCAAAGGAGAAAAAATTGCATGAAAAATTTGTTCCAAAATGAATAATGATAAATGTTGAATCAAGTTCATTTCAACAGTAAACCAGAAAATGCTTTACTCATGCTTGGCCAATGCATCAATTTAACTCTATTAACGTTAACAACAATTTGCTCTTCATTTTTGTTCTACATTGAATCACATTATCGATCATAATTTAATCAATCAAACTCTGACTTTTCTCGAAGTTGCGCTTATTCAATACTCAAGAAGCAACGAAATTAGATTAAACTTTCATTGAAAAGTTCGAGTCCAAGTTCGACTTATGATTCTTGATTATGCATAAAGTCGAAGATGAAAAGGTTAGCCTTTTGACTGGGAATGACTTGATATTGTCTACTTAACCCACTTTGAGATTTCAATTTGAGAATTGATAGAAACTCTCTAATCATGAATTTTCAAAAGGAATTTTTTGTTGAACATTTTACTCATCCAAGTATCGTAAAATTGTTGCCAGTAAAAGGAAGAACAAAAAGTTTGAAAAGGAATGAAAATTTGAAAATGAAAATCAGTTGAGCCTGAAAAAAGTCAAACCTGATTAGCATTATTTACACACTCTTTTCCCATGAAACATTTCATGGTAATTGATAAATTTTGAAAGCAAAGAAAAGCAAACCCAGACTCATTAGCATTATCATCATTGATGCATATTTTGATTTTCACATTTTCATTATCATATTATAAAATTGAAATTTACTTTTCAATAGACTTGAACTGGGAGTGAAGAGGGAATGATAATTGAATGATAAACTAATAACTTTGAAAGGTTTCCTTCAACATTCTCAAAGTAAAGTCAAACTTTTCTGGAAATGCGAGATTTGATCTGTTTGTGTGATTTTAGGACCAAATTTACGCAGAGACAAAATTGTTGCCCTTGATTGTCCAATTAGTCAAAGTAGGTTAAATTTTAATGAAAATTGTTGTTGCAAGAGAAATGCCATTATCTGGATGTAAACAGTTTCCATTAAATTAAATGAATCAGGTTAATTATTGCTACCTAAATTGTCGTCTCTTGCCTGTTCATTATTATTTGGTTTGTTCAGAAAGTCTCTTGGGTTAATTTGATCAGGAAACATTAACTAGGAAATGAAAAGAAATTAAAGTGATCCAAGTAACTGACAATGGGAATGTTGAGGTAAATCTAAATGATGATTGATTCCAATTTCACTTTATTCTCACCTAATCAAGGTAATAACCAACCTTTAACATGCAAATACCAGGAGATGAAGAGAAAGGTTAAAAGTGTCAGCAATGAATATTTCGTCAAGAAAAAAGTCGAAACAATTCCAGAGAAAATTTGAATAAAGAAAATGAAGAAAAATCAAACTTTCAAGAGAAAATATTTGCGTCAAAGTTTATAATTAGTTTCGACTTGGGATTATTCAAAACTTGAATCAATCAATTTACTAGACTTAATCATATTCAGTTCCAATTTCAGTTTAGTCTGAGTTTTTTTTCGGTGCTTTTTTCGAATAGAAAAATTTGCAGCTTTCAATAATCAAAAATTCATTCAACCAGGGAATGAAATCTGTTACTTTATCACAAAATGGCGAAATAATGTGATGAAAGTGATGTGAAAATGAACGGAAGAAACAAAAGGTGAACAAAAAATTCGAAAAGTGTTATCATGAAAATCATCTCTTTGTCCTTGTAATGATTCAAATTCATTTTTCTAGTCTTTCTCTTCACTTTGTATTCATGGGTCGCTGGAGACTATTCAATGATAAACATGAGAAAGGTAAGGAATAGGTTTAACCATAAAAAGCTTAAAGTTTTGAAATTTTCTTTTCTTCATTTTCCATTTTTTGAATTTTCGCAACTGATTTGAAAATAATATCAGCATCGATTGAACCAAAGTAAAGACAAACAAACGCAAAGACGCATTTATATCAGAATAGCCAATAACATTTGATTCAATCTTGAAATGAATATTCAAATGGAATGAGAAAGTGAAAAGAAAATCAATTTAAATTTGGAAAAGTGATGAAATGGACAATCATGATTTGGAAGAAGATATTTTTTCTTTATTCAATGGGAAAAGTAATGAAAAAGAAAATGAAAAGTTTCGATTTGTTCATTTTCAACTTTTTTATGGTTTCCATGAGAAATACTTTTCTCTATCAAGTTTGGACCAATTTTGTGATTCCAGGCAAAAAAAGAAATAAAATTTTTCTCTTTATTTTCATTCCAATTTTCAATGACATTTTTCATCATTTTCCGACATTCTTGTTGACAGATGTAAAAGGCTGTAAACACAGAAAATATCATTCATTGAATCATTACATGAGAAAGAAAAGTAGAGAAACAAAAATTTGAAGCAACCTTTAATTTTGAATTCATTATTAAATGTTTAGTGAAACAATTTGAACTCGAATTGACCTGAATGAGTTGCAAGACTATTCTGCAACATGAATCCTTATTTGAATAAGTTGCATTGAATGCTGAGAGGAAAAGGCTGAGCAAAAAAGCATGAGCTTACAATTCAATCAGAATGTTGATCTTTTTTTTCTTAATGTTTATCTACTGCCTGACAAGCTTGCAATTGACGCAAAAAATGTTTGCTTCCTGAGGAAGAGTAAATTGAGGCAAGAAAAGAATGGACACAAAAAAGGTAAAAGAAGTTGCTTGTCTTTTGCTGGTTCATTGAGTTTTCATTATCTTCTTTTGCCTCTTTTTTTCGTTCTCTTGTAAAGCCTTTTGCAGGAGACTTAGAATGATGATGATGATTCAACCATTGACCATTGGGATTGATTGAGACTGGACTGATGTAAAGGTAAACTGGTGAAAGTGTTTTTACCTGGTAAAGGTTTCTTTCTAAGTTTTTGGCCTTTAATAAGGCTTACCGTTGGCTTTGCACTCTAAAGGTTGGTGTACAGCTTTGGGAATATATTTGCTGCTAGTTTGGACCAATTAAATGGTACGTTTACTCTGATGGAATAGAAAAGAAAGGATGAGAAAGAAGATAAGATGGGATAAAATTAGAGTTCATGGGAAGCAAAGGAAAAGGAATGAATTTGAGGAATGAATGGGAAAAGGTTGGAAATGAGCAGGTAGTGAAGAGTACAAAAAAGCATATGAATGATGGAGTAAAAGTAAAATCACTGATTAACTTTATTTGTTTAACATATTACTCTTTCACTTGGAATCCGCTTTTCACGCTCAATCCAAACATATTTCATTATTTCTCAAAAAAGATTATTCAATAAAGCTTTTCTCTCGACCATTTTGGAGATAAAATTTTACTAATTTTGAGAACTTTAAAATTCCAAAAGTCTCACAATTTTGTAATATCACTTCAGCATTTTCCTTTTTCTTAAATCCCAATCTTTCTAAATCGATATTCGTTATTTTTGTTTCTAATAAACACTAAGCATTAACAGTGACAACTCGGAAAACTACAGATTTCACGCTAACTTGAAACATTGGTTTGCAATTGATCTTTGTTGACCATCCGAAGCTCTTTAAAGCATTTCTCGTTTGTCTAAAGTTTTATGTTTTTCCATGATCAGTTCATCTGATTAGTTATTGTTATCAATGTTTTGCGATCGGTGAATATTTGAAAGAAGTCGAGCTTGGTAACTTGTTTTCGTTGCTAATCCAAATCAGTACGATTCGAGTTTGAATCAACTTCACTTGTAATGCTGATTCGACTACAGACAAGAAGAGCTCATTATATTATACAAGGTGCTCAATGGGTCCCTTTCTCTACTCAACATCTTGACTACTTTGAGTTTATTTTTTTCCTGTTGAAATGAATTCGTCGAAAATGATTTTTTTGCTTCTAATGATGATGAAAGTGTAATGGATGGAAAGGAAAAAAGTGTATAAAATAAAACTTATGAAACTTGGCTAACAATGCGAGTTGCGATAAAAGAAGCGAGAAAATGATATGAAATGGACTTATGAGGTTCATTTTGTTCACAAATTTTTTACGATTAGCTGAATCAGTTATAGATTATTACAGCTTGTGATGCGTGAAAATGTTAGTACGCAGTTGATAAAAACATTTATATATAAATAATAATAATAATAATCACGAACTGTTTTTATAAACGGTAATAATAGCTTGAATAGAAAAGAGAAAAGAAGAAAAAAAGCGAAAAAATGAAGAAAAAGCCATCGTAAGCTCAACCATCAATTGGATTCACTTGAATGGTCAATGAACAAAATGATGAAAAAAATGGTTTATATTATTGCAAGATGCAAGATGAATTTGGAGTTTACTTTTTATACTTCGATATCGAGAAATGCATTTCAAGCTAATGATGAAAATGATGAGAAAACTATTACTCGAGCAAATAGTTGATGTAAAATGAGAAGAATGAGAAAAAAAAGACAAAAGAAGCCGTTCAATTATGAAACCCTATCAATTTCACATTCATATTATTTTCACTCCCAGGAGCAGATGCACTTGTAAGCATGAAAGTGGATCATTAATAGGTGAACAATGTTCATCTTGAAACGAAAAGTGGAACAACATTTATTAGGGAGATTAAATTTTTACCATAAATTTTCATTCCCTTCTTATGACACTATTTATCTCATCAGTTGATTTTCAATGGAAAACAAAAATGCCGAGTAAACAGGCGAAAATTTCCAAGGCAAACGAAATAGGAATAAATGATAACAAGAACGATTGGAGTGAAACATCCCAGAGGATATCATCTGTAAACTTGAAACTAGTTTTTCATATTTCTTTCCATTTTGTCTTTTCTGTCAAAATTGTACAACTTTGAGTAAACCATTTTCCAAGTTTATTCAATTTCAATAATTGATAATCAAAGCTCAATCATTTCCATACCTGTTACTCGAAGCATTTCCTTTCTTCCATTCTTAGCTCATGTAGAACATGTTGGCGTATTGAATAAAGAAAAAAGTTGAAAAGAAATTCTACTTTTCCCTCTTCCAACATTAACATGATTTAAACAATGAATTTTTATCTCACTTTTACCCATTCCATCATTCACTTTTATTAAAACATTGAATAAAATTTAGAGCGTCAGACGAGGTAAAAAGATATTAAAGTAAAAAACAAATTGAGTTGATAAACAATAGTAAAAGGGAATGAGTAAGAAATGAAAAGCAACTGCGATAAAGGCAATGGTAATGGCGATATAAAAGGAGAAAAGGTTGAAATTGTTTTGCGTTTTTGCACCATTTTCAAGACTTTCATATTTTACCAGGAAAAGTTGCAGGTCGACAGGTTACAAAGAATCAAGTCGAGTACATTATTTTGATGGAAACTACATTTTTTTTAATGACCCTATTATAAGATATATGGACCAATTTTACATTTTAATGTCATCAAAAGCAAATGGTGAGAAACTATGTAAAGGTTAAGATTATCATCGAGTCTTACCTAGAAGTTGTTTGTAGTTATTACATGAAAAGTTGTTTTAGTTTTACCGTTAAAGTTGAGATAATTTTCATCTCTTTTTGTTGTTTCATGCTTTTTTTTGTTGCGCTCTTGTTATCATTATACTTTAATATGCTCTTTGCTCAATAACTAAATTGTTAATCCCAAATGAATCATTCTTATTACTTTTCATGTTATTCTTGAAGCAACTTCTGTTTTTTTCCTTCTCCTTGGTGTTTCTTCATTTCAACTTGTTTTACTTTTTTTGCCTTCTCCTTCAACTTTGATGTTATATTCAAGAACTTTTCATATTTGCTTCTCTTCATTATTGTCCCTTTAAATGATTATTACTTTTGTTGTGCATTTGTTTAACTTTTTTTCATTCACCGACTTTTCATCATCAATTTCATGGTCATTATCATCATGTCTGGTTAGCATTGTTCAGACCATTTGTGGCGTAATGTACATTAAAGGATTTATTAGCTTCTTTAGCTTCAGTTTGTGATCAACTTGGAAAATATTTTATGCAAATCCTTTCAAGTATTTCTAGTGATAAATATCGAAGTTTTGTTTTCTGTTCTGGAGTTTATTGTCGCCAATCCATTCTTGAACCATGTCTCAGTTTTAGGTGAGTTTTAGGGCGAGTAAATGGATCGCTTTTTGAGCAGATAAAGGTGAATGAAAAATCGAATTGAACAAATGTTTGAATCAATTTTTAAGGATAATCTTGGAGAAAATGAAAAACCTTTAATGCAACCACAATATCCAACAGTTACAATGAAATACTCTTGTATTATCACTAGTCACCTACTGGGAATTGAGTTAGTTTATAACAAGTAGAAAGTAAAAGAAAAGGTGAAAGAAATGAGAGAGACAAGAATGGAAAAAGAAGAAAAATTTTCAACATTTAATTCAATGATTTGTGATTTTTTGGTGAACAAGAAGAAAAATCTTTCTGTCCTTTCAACTCTTAACCTTGAGTTTCTTCATTCCTCTAATCAATTGCTATTAGAAGCTTTATGAGAAGTGAAAATTCGAGTGTCAGATGTTTCACCAAGTTATCGAAATCATCACTTCAAGTTCGATATCAAAAAAGAAGAGACGAAAATTTCAAAACTAGAGAATCGGAAAACTATTCAACTGGCAGTGAGCTTGGAAAAGTAAAGAATACTGATTTGGATAGCAAAAAAGAAGAACTTTTTTCACGAAAAACAATTAGAAAACTGTTTGGTTTCTAAGAGTAGAGTTAATCATGCAGTTAATTAACAGGGTAATTTAATTAAAGTTGATGAATTTGCGCTTCAACTGTAGTAATGAGTCGTGTTAAGATGTGTAAAGAAGAAGAATGTTGAGGAAAAAACGAAAAACCCATGAAATGATTAAGAATAACTAAACTTTTTCTTCTTTCATATATTCAATTGATATTTCAACTTGTAACACTTTTCAAGTGCAAGTACAAGCAAAAGGTTTTCACTTAAAGCAAGACTCGAGTGTTGGCCAAGTCAAATGGATGAAATGAAAATGTCAATTTTGTAGAATCGCTTTCAATCACATTTGCATTATTACCTTGTAACAAGGTTTTTCATTTCATTTCAATTCTTGTTGCTCTTTAAATTATACCGTCAACATGAAAGGCTGACTGATCATTCGACTATGATGTTCAAAGAGATTTGGCTTTCTTTTTCATCATCATGTTGATGAAAAAACAACAGAGAAAAGAAAAGCTCTTCATTTTGGCTCATTTTTCTTTGCACCTTTCATGAGGTGAGCATAAAATGCTCAAACGTATTTCGATTTTCTTCTTCTTCTTCTTCTTGTATTTTGCACATCAAAGTTCAGGCATCCGTAACACATCAGAACAAGAAAAAAGAGTTGAGATGATGATAAGTAGAATGCAAGAGTAAAGGTTAAAGAAGATGATGAGAATCGAGAATTACTCGACTTTTTTTCACTTTCACCTTTTCATTCAATTTCTTATAAACTTCGAACAACCTTTTTGTGTGTTTCTTCCTTTGAACTCAAAGTTATATTGCAATTGAAAATGCACTTGAACAGTGGCACAGCTTTAGAGCTGAAAACTAATTCTGTATCTGGTTGGGTGAACAATAAATCCAAGAAAAAGGCATAAAAAGATCAAATACGAAACTCGAAAGTACAATTTAAACTGCAAAATTAGCTGCTCTAATTTGTCAACAGTGAAAAGAGTTAGACTTTCAATTTTTCTTCATCCGTAAATTGTGATTAAATTTACTGTTAACTATTGTAATTGCCTGGCAAATGGAAGAGAAAGATTCCAATTTTTGGAAATTTCATTTTCTAACATTTAGCACATTTTTTCGCCAAGATAAAGTTCGATGGATTCTTGTCTTGCAATTGTGACTTTCTTGTCAATGATTAATGAAAGGTAAAACCTTAAAAGGAAGGGAATATCGAGCAATTGCGAAAACTTTGTATTGACTGAATAAATTGTTATCCATGTCAAGGTTAATGAATTTTTGATGTTTTCTGATTGAAATTTTGCTCCAAATCTAATGGTTACTTGAAGCATTTCATGCTGAGAATTTTTACCTTTTTCATTGAGAAAACTTTTCTTCTTTTTCATTGATTTTATACATTGAAATGAGTGCCAATTTTTCTTGCTTCCCTTTTCTTTGCTCTCCTGACTTTGAACCAATTTCGAGCTTAATAGATTCTTAACTTTATTTCCTTATTCTCACTCTTTTGGAACGGCATTTAACTGAATTAAGTGAATAAAGAAATAGGATCAAAAATGAAATAAAATGCGAGATCAGAAAAGCTTGATATCAACACATCACAATCATCAATCATAGTTGAATAAAGTGTTGAAAAAAAAGGAACGGATAACTTTGTAAAAATGAAACTGCAATTGAAAGCAGAAGCTTTTTCATCATCATTATCATCATCATCGTTATACTCTCTATTATCATCTTTGTACTTGTAAAAGCCTGCAAGTGCAAAGAAAAATAAAAAATGCACACACAGGGAGGTAAAAATTATCCCTCCCAAGAATCAAGAAATGTATTACTAGTATTAATGTTATTACAATAAATGAAGAGGGAAAAGATGAAAGGATTGTATGAGGGAAAAGGCAGACTAATTCACTCTTTCACTTCACTTGATTGATGGTTTAATTAGCTTTTTATAGATGACTTGTGAATTGATCCAATTGTAGGCAAATTTTGTTCCGTCATTTTTATTTCTTTCCTCAACAGTTTCAGTCTTGCTGATTGATTCAGCGTTTCATTCAATTTGATTATTCAACAATTTGAAAGGTTTCGTTACGGAAATCTGAGAGAAGATTGCCCACTTGCTTTCACTACAAGTGTTGAGGTTGTATCATGGATCGACAATGTTCACTCTGTTGTTACCAAATTACCTTAAGATCTCGATAGAGATGACAACACGAATAATACACTAGTATTGAGTTTTAGGAATAACTTTATTGAGTTAAGAATAGGAATAGTTGAGACTGTAAGATTTAGTTAACTTCAAAGTAAGACTTGAGAGGTGAACAGTTTAACACATTTAAAATAAGGACTTCAATAAGACTTTATTGAACTAAACAAAATAGCTTCAATAATGAATACTGAGTAGAGTAAGACACCAATACGGAATATTGAATGTAAAGAATAAGAATGAAATTTTAGGTTTTTATACTAAATGTAAAACAAAGAAGTGAATTTTGGAGGGAATCAAAATTAAGAGTAAAAAAGAAGTCTGTCGACATTTGTCTTAAGATTTGGTAATGGTATCAAAGTATGATACAGAGTTGTTTTCAATCTTAAGATTTTATATTGGTAAAGGCTACACAGCTTTAACTCTTATATGTCCCTAGACATATTGGCTTTTAGTCACATCTCCAAAGAGATAACCATAGCTTTGACAATGTAAAAGGATTATCTTTAGAGAGGAGACAGAGTTGAAAATTAACCTCAAAAAGAGAGTGATTTTACCATCTCTTTCTTTATGGTTCTTAATTTGTCAGTTTTAAAATTGGAGTTTTTACGGCTTAACTTTGATTCGCTCTTTTTGATTACAATATTTAAGATTTCTGAATTCGGAATGTTTAACAATTTAAATCTGAATATCAATTAATGATTAGATAAATATATTGCTTTAGCAATTGAGTTTAACTGAATAATTATCTGTAATGAAGGCTGAAAAGGTTAAAATAAGACAATTGAAGATCTAAAGATTTAAGGAATAGAGCAAATCATTGAACAATTTCATTAAGTTCATTTTTCTACCCTTCACTTCCTCGGATTGAAGACCTTGATCCCTTATTGAAATTGGGTTTATGAGTTGCGAGGGGATCTTGAATCTTGAGATGGAGATTGTTGTCGTGTTGGGTAAAATAAGTGGGATCGGACCTGTGAAGGAGAGTTATAATCTAAGTTATGAATGATTGTTGAGGCTGAAGATGATGATGATCCAGTTGATGTGAAGGTTCCGTGAGAACTTGTCGTCATCCTGGATGAATCTGATTCATATTGGATGGCTCTGCGCTTGAATGGTGAAGGAGGAATCCGGTATTGTACAATTCTTTGAGGTTGAGGCTGAGGCTGAGGAGCATCAGGGGGACTGTCAGATGAGGAAGATTCAGATGCAGAGCGAGAGTGTTGATTACTTCCAGAGATAGATGAAGCTGCTGATTGTGATTGTGAATGTTGAGATGCAGAAGTGAATCCTTTGTATTCAGAATCATCATCTCTGAATGAAGATTCAGTTTCAGTAGAGACAGAGCGAGTAAGATTTGAATAAATTGAGCCAGGAGGAGTGTATAATTCAATTGCTGGAGGAGGAAATTGAGGTAAATGAAGTGGAGAAGCTGGAGAAGCAGGAGCTGATTGAGTGACAGAAGGAACTTCTGATACAACATCTGAGTTGGAGTCAGACTCTATTTCAACTGCTTGAAGAATTGAAGGAAGTGATCTGGATATACACGGTCTAACAAAGTGTATTTCAGCTTCTTGAGGTTCAAGAATCTCTTGTGGTTCAGGCTTTTCTTGTGAGGGCTCAGGATCAGAGTCATCTGATAAGTCTATTAAAGGATATTCGACTACAGGTCTAGGTCGAGTATCAGGAGCTGGAGGAATATAAGGCGGAGGAGTTGAATTATTTGAAGATGGAGACTGTGAGGAATGGATAGATATAAAGTCAGGAAGTGGATGGTAAGAATGATTTGAACGCTGTGAATGATTTGAATGTTGAGAGCGTTGTGATTGTTGAGAATGGTGGGAGTGTTCCGAGTGTTGAGAGTGATGAGAGTGTTCTGAATGTTGAGAGTGATGAGAGTGTTCTGAATGTTGTGACTGTTGCGATTGTTGGGATTGACAAGATCGTTCAGATCTAACTGAAACAGATTCAGCAGAGTCAGAGTGTGTGGAAAGGTTTCCATCCGAACTGGAATAACCATATTCAGAAGGTGGATGAGAGGCAGGGTCAACGCATTGACGATTGAAGTCAGGATTGTTACGTCTTAAGACATAAGCCCATTCATCAGGCCAATTAGCTTCACCATGATGAACTCGATATGAATAGCGTTGTAAGAGTCTAGAGACAGCTGCATTTCCACAAGTGTGAGCCATATTACTATGGTGTATACCATAAAATTTACGAGCCATTTCTTCAATTTCTTTCCAAAACGCCATGTAAAGATTCATGCCAGTTATGGCTTCTAAGGCTGGAGAGTGTGCACCTGAACGAATTACGAATCCACGGAAAATTAAGAATGAGATAAGTGTGAGAGAGGCAGGAGATTCAAAATAGGGCGAGAAGAATTGCGTTATTTCACGAAGCTTTGGCTTCAGTTGTGAAATCTCATAAGTTGATAACTCTAAAGAGTGTAACATGTTTATGAGTCCAGAGCCAACTATTTGAGTGGCTACCAAGAAGAATGTTAAGATTTGATCTTTAACAGCCATGAAAGTTTTTGCATTTCTTAAATCACGATGAGTGAGTCCATGAAATCTTGTGTCCATACGAGCGATATTATCATATTGAATGAGTGACTCGAAAACTATGTTTTTAAAGCCATCTACGATAACAACCCATACTGGTCGAGGGCGTAGAGCGTCTTCATTTGAATGAACTTTAACACCTTCGATTCGACAGTATGCCATGTGGATAGCAAAGGTAGTTTCAGGATTAGGATGTTCTGAAAGATTTCTTTGAATCAACCTTTCAGTCTTGTTATGCAATTTAGGCATGTTAATTTGAGTAAGTCGATGAAATTCTCGCGTTGCTAGTTCTGCTTTATTTCGCCGATTGATTAATGCATTTTGATTTGGTGAGGTTGGACCAGGCGAAGATCTTCTTATCTCTCGTAATGAAGGGAATATTGTTTTAGCAGATTTGATTATTTCGTCTTGTCTTTGAGGAGATACCCGCGCTAAAGGATCGATTCTAATGAATGGCATAGGTTCCATACTTGCATCAGAAGGAATGTTTTTAGGATAATGTTGATTGTATCTAGGTGGTAGTCCAATAGCTACTTGAACCCATTCTTCAGAGTCAGACAAGAGGTAGAAGGGGACTCGGGACCATGTTATGGTTCGAGGACGAGGAGGATAAATGGAAGGATCCGGTTTTTCACCGAAAATAGGTTCGAATCCTACAACATCTTGTATGAATTCTTCACCTTCGCTAATAGGGTGAGTAGGATCTTGGAGACGTTTGGTTGAATCCCAAAAGCCTAAGGAAAATTTAGCAATGGATCTAATTGCTACTGGATTAAGGAGGGGATCTTGAGGATTTTCATCCTTCATGCTTGACAAACAAGCCCATAAATTCATTTTTTCATACCATCGATTTGGATGGGAATTCTGATTTTCAGGATAAGCTACTTCTCCTGTTTTTAAGTGTGAGGGTAAAAAGTTTGCAATGCTCTTTGGAGCTCTAGTTAGTTCTTCCCTAATGGGGTTAGAAACAAATGGGAGATTGACATTGAAGTCAAACTCTTCAATGAGAAGTCCTGCTCTACACTTTTGTTCATGTTGAGTAAAATGAATTGGAGGGAAGTTTTCACCACATAAAGTTCGTCTACAGCGAAAGGTAGATCTATTATAAGAATTAAGGGTTTCTTCGTTGGATAGTAATTGGTAAAAAGGATAATCATCCTTAGGGGCATAGTATTTAACACAAGGAGGAAGAATACACAGAAATTGATGTGGATGATGAAGTGGAAAGAGACCTAAAACTGTGACTAATTCTCGTAACCAGATGATACAAGGATGACAATAGCAACTCTTGCACGATCTACACTCACGAGGTTCAAGAGCGATTTGCTCACAGAAATAGCATCTAATGAGTTGTTCGATAGCATCAATTTCAGTATTAGTAACTTGGGCAATTGTAATGCCATGAGGAATAGGTGGAAGAGGAACGCTTTTGATTGATTTGTCATTGTATAAGTTGAGATACAACTTTTCTCTTATCATTAGCTCAAATTTATTTTTCAATTCTGAGAAGGCTTTAGCCTTTTGTTGAACTATTTCTTTAATTTCATAAAAACGTTCGTTTGATAACCAATCATGAGGAGGAGCAGTAGGTAAAGGAGCGGGATATTGATTAGGTTCAAATGGGTAGTCCGAGGGTTTAAGGTATCTTTGAGGCCAATATTGTTGCCTTTGAGAGGAAGGTTTGGGAAAAGGATTTGAAAAGAGACTCGGAATGGTTTTATCAAGTTGCTTAGGATTACTTGCCGAATGATAAGGAGTAATTTTTAATGAATTTGGATCAATAGCACCAGCAATTGGTTTCTTGATGGGTCCAGGACCAGAATCTTTTGATTCAGAGGATCGTTTCTCAGGGATTTTAGGCATTTTGAATTTATTGAGATCAGGGTTAGGATCTTGACACATATCCATATAACCAGTATGACATAATTTTGGAGACGGAGGGATTGGAGGAAGGTGACCAGGAATTTGAGAGGCTTTAGAAGATTCACCAGTTTCAGGAGCTTTTGATTGAGCAGAAGTTTGTGGAGTGTTGAGAGGTTGACCAGAGGTCTTAGGAATGTTTGAAGATTGACCAGAGGTTGAAGGAACATTGGAAGAAGTAGATTGATCTACTGATTTGACTGGAGGTCTGAGTCCGCGAGTAGCTTGAAGTTCGTCGTCACTATCAGATAAAACACAGGAACCAAAATCGAAATTTTCTTTCGTGTATTTAGTGTTCTTTGGTGGCGGAGGTGGAAGATCTCTAGGATCAGTTTCTGAAGTTGAAGCAGAAGGTAAAGTTGAGGAAACACCTTGAATATGAAGTTGATGAATCGGAGCTCGAACTCGAGTTAAATTAACTCTTCTGGGAACCATGATAATGGTATCAGGATCATCGGTATAAGATGCACGAACTAAATCTTTGTCTGGATAAAGATTGTAAGGAATAGGCGATGGTGATCGTATCTGATCAACAACAATATGTGGAGTAGGAACTCGCACTACAGAGCCATCAGGCATTATCTTTTCAATCAAAGTAGATTTAACTGGATTCATTTTAATAGTTAAGATTGAATAGGAACTTGGAATAGTTTGAGAATAAAACAACTTTGGTGAAACAATTGAAATTGCAACTTGGAAAGTTTGGAATGAAAGGAAACTTGGAGTTTTAGGATGTCTTGATAAAGATAATGGGAGATTTTGGATATTTTGAAAAATAATCGGAGGGAATATTTGGTGGAACTGATTAAAAATAATTGGGAATAGATGGATGAAAGGTTTGTTTGAAAGAAGAGGGGAAGAATGGAATTTGGATGAACTTAGGATGAGTGACCAAAAATATTGAACAGTACGGAATGTTGAATTTAAGAATTTAAAACTTTGAAAATTTTCAAGAAAGATTTGAACAAATCTAAAACTTAAGGCAGAAAACGAGAATGAGATAAAGCTAAAGCTTTGAAGTTGACTGAGCGAAGTCGAAATTAAAAGTGAAGAAGTTAATTTTTCCACTGTCTTAACACTGTCGCAAAGGGGGTAAAAATTGATTTTCCCTAAATGTGAAAGTTGACTCTCATTGGTTGATACGGATCTCTGTCTGGGACAGTTAACACTTTCTTTTAGATTAACCGATGAGATAAAGCAAGTGTATAACACATAAGTGTTACTAGCCTTTTCTTTGTTCTGGTCTTTGGCGCCTTTTGTCTGGGACCTGGTTATTATCTTATCTTTTGACAGATTAGTTAAGCTTTGCTTTTGTTTGGAGATTTCCCTGTCTGCGGTTAAATACTTTCTTTTAGTTTTTGATTTCTTATTTATAGAGGGAAATTGTTGATTTAAATAATCTGGATTTTGTTTGAATTTATTCTTATTTTGATTATCTGAAGAAGATTCTGAATCTAATATCTCGTTAGAGATTTGGGGTTGAAATAAATGTTTATCTGGGCTTTCTTTATGGGTTAATATCTCTTTAGAGATTGAAGTATTCTGGGTTAATGGAGACTCAAAATTTAAGGTTAAAAATTTGTTTAAATTAATTTCATCTTTTTGAATTATAAGCGGAGGTTCTGGTTGTTGAAAGGATCCCATAGAATCAATGGTTTTAGGAATTGTTTGAGTTTCTATTTCTAACTCTAAATCAAAGTCATTATCACTTAGTGATGGATTTGGGTAAATTGAGGAATCTGAATTGAGTTTAGAAGAAGGGGAAAAATTTGAATTACTGGCTTTAGGAACTGAGCTGGAGCTTTCCTCTGAGAATGAAGTTGAGTTATTTTCATTAGATAATGATGAATTATCGAGATTTGAATTTGAATTTGAATCTTGTTCTGAATCTAATGAAGGTAAATGGAAATCTTCATTTTCAAGGAAAGTATCCGGATGGAAATATTGGTTTTTCAATTTTATCATTTTTTCTGTTAGTTCTCCTCGATAGAGTTTAGTATTAGATACATTGGCACTGAAAATACCAAGATCATCTAAATCTAAGAGCAGTAAAGATCCTTTTTGAAGACCACAAATTAGATAAGGGCCATGAAATTTTTCGCGTAGCTTTTTAGATATTGAGGAATCAACTGATTCGTTTTTAACAAACACAAAATCTCCTTCTCGATATGGAGAGGATTGATGTAGCTTTCTGGTTCTATTAATCTGGTAAATTTGCTGAGCATGAAGTCGAGCATAAGCTAACTTTCTAGCTTCATTAACATTAAAATAGTTCTGATCAGGCAATTCTAGTAAATTATCCAAAGGTTTTCTTGGATGTCTTCCATAGACTAAAAAGTAAGGTGAAAATCTAGTGATTTTATGAATGGAAGTATTGATAGCAAAAAGGGATGCTTCGAGAGTATTTTTAAGATTTTTAGTACTGTTTGCAATAACGTAAGCTCGTAATCTTTCAGCTATTGTGCGATTACATCGCTCAACAATGCCTTGAGATTGAGGATGGTAGGGATTAGACTTCTCATGCTTAATTCCATTGTCTTTCAGGAACTGATGAACAGCTTCAGAAGTGAAGTTTGTTCCCTGGTCAGTCTGAATGATTTTAGGGAATCCATAAGTCTGAAAGATAGTTGTTAGTAAAGAGATTACTGTTGAAGCAGTTTGATTAGTTGTTAGTTTGGCAAAAACATACCTAGAAAGTATATCGACTAACACTATGATGTACTTTTTAACTTGGTTGATTATAATTGGACCTTGTACATCCAATTCGAATCGTTCGAAGATTTCTTTTGGAATGGGTTTAGTTGAAGGATCAACATAAATTACATTCGTGGGTTTAGCTATCTGGCAAGTGATACAATTATCACATAATTTTGTTACTAGATCTTGAAGATATTTACACCAGAATCGTCTTGCGATTTGCAAGTACGTTTTTTCAGGGCCAAAATGACCTCCTAGTGGACTCTCATGTTCATAAGAAAATATATCCTTTAGAAGTTGAGAATCAATCACTAGTCGTGAACCAAATGGATTGTGTATGTCCTTACGGTAAAGTAAGCCATCTCTTAGAAGATATCTTTTTAAAGCGATAGGATCTTTTTCATGATAAAGGGTAATGATTTTATGAATATCGGGGTTATTTTTCTGAACTAGTCTAACTTTTTCTTTCCATTTGCTTATTTCTGAAGGCGAGGGATTAGTTGAAGTTTTAATATGTTGAGTTTCTGAGGTTGTGGAAAGACAAATTGGAGGAAGGAAATGGAAATCTTCTAACTGATGAAGTTGAGTGAAACAAATTGTATTAAGACCTAAGTCATAATAAAAGTTATCAGAAGGGTCAATGGTATAGTCAGTAAGATAGATTCGGTCAAGGAATTCTTCTTCCGGATCTATGATTTTTCTATGTGACCAAGAATTTTGGTATCTAGAGAAGCAATCGGGAGGATGAGTTGAGCCTTTTTTATATACTACTTTGAAATTGTAAGTTGAGAGCATTATCGACCATCTTTGTAATCGAGAATTTTTGAAAGTTGTTTTAGTCAATTGACACAGAGCATGGTGATCTGTTTCGATAAGGAAAAGTTCACCATCTAAATAATGAGAAAATTTATTAACTCCTACAAAGATTGCTAGAAGTTCTTTTTCTGATACAGAATAATGTCTCTGATATTTTTGAAGTTTTTGAGAGTAGAATGATAAGGGAAGCCAATCTTTGACTTCTTCGATTGGAGTTTGAGAATCAAAAGTAGGGGATTTTGGATCTTCTTGTAAAAGAATGCCTCCAACTGCATGATCGGATGCATCTGCTGAAATTTTTCTTCTAAGTTGAGGATCGAAATGGACTAGCATTGTAGTTGAGATTAGGGAATCTTTGAGAGTATCTAACGCTTTCTTGTCGTCAGGAAGAATTCTGAATCTTTTCTCTTTAGAGATTAAACGGTAAAGTGGAGCTGCGAGTGTTGAGAAATTAGGAATGTAGCGAGAAAAATAATTGTAACAGCCAAGGATTGATTGTAATTCACGAATATTTCGTGGATATGGTAAATTTTTCAAGGCTTCGACCTTTTTGGGATCAGGTCTGATACCTTGACCAGAAACTAAGTGACCAAGTAAAAGGATTTCTTCGTACCCTAAGTGGCATTTTTCAAGTTTAATTTTGAGATTAAAACTTTTCAATCTATTCAAAACCATTTCTGTGTTAGTTAAAAGTTCCGGAAAACTTTTACCAACTACAGGCACGTCATCAAAATAGCCAATGCAATTTTGATAATTCAAGCCTTCTAAGACTCGATTCATCAAACGTTGAAAAATATAAGGAGCGCTAGCCAATCCCATTGGTAAGCGTTTATACTGATATTTTCCGTCTGGGGTTACGAAAACTGTTTTCTTACGTTCTTCTAATGGTAATTCAATTTGGTGATAACCCTGAGCAAGGTCAAAAATGTTAAAGTATTTGCCTCCGCGTACTACTTCTAAGCAGTCATCAATGCGAGGCATTGGATACTTAGGAACTCTGGTGATTCTATTCAGTGACCGATAATCAATCACCATACGAAATGAACCATCAGGTTTGGAGACTAAGATAGAAGGGGCACCGCCATCTGCAAGGCTAGCGTCTTCTATTATATCATTTTGTAACATTTCATTTATGATCTTTTTGAATTCGTTTCTTTTATTAAGAGGACAGGCGTAAGGATTCTTAAAAGGAATATATTTACCATCTAAATCAATTGTAACAGGACAAACTGTTGAAGGAACTAGTCCTAAATCATTTTTTGATTTTGAAAAACTTGACTGGAAAGAGTCTATCAATGAGACTAATTGTTCTTGAAGAGGTTGAGGAAGATCTGGATTGATTCTTTCAGCTACTTTTTCTCGAAAGGTTTTAATTTTTATTTCTGAATGTTCTTGAGGGGTATGAAATTCACATGCTGCCATAAGAGCAGGAAAATTTTCTATCTGAATAGGAATTGGAATTGGAAGGTTGCTTTCTTTCTTTATACGGTTATCAATGATATATGAATTTTGAGGAGAGGGGTTTGTATTAGGAGAAATAGTTGTTTCAAAGATTTTATTTGTTTCATCAGGAGTGCAGAATCTGAATAAGAATGAAGGATCAAGAGGGGCAGAGTTATAGTATTCCGAACATGTTGTAACATATTCGTTACCATCAGACTTTAGTTGAAAATAATAGAGATGGAGGAAAGCATTACCAATCAAACAGACTGGTTCAAAATCTTTAACAATTTGAATGCGAAAGATTCTTGAATCAGGCATTTCTGGATGCTTAACTACTGCATAGGCAAACCCATGTGAAGATACAGATTGAGTTTTGGCTATTCCTTTAAGAGTTCTAGCGTAAGGAATAACATGCACACCTAATTCTTCTGCGATGCTTGCATCGAGAACAGAAACAGTCGAGCCTGTATCTAGCAGTACTCTTCCTTCGCGTATCATTGCTCGATCTGGGCGACAGAATTTGAAAGTGGCTTGTGGCATATGAAGTAGGTTACTATCTCCTAGCTGAGTTAAAAGAGGAACAGTAGGAACTGTTGACATTGTGAATGAAATGCCAGGATCCATAATAGCAGCGGTTTCATTTTCATGAACAACTTGCGATATAGCAAGATTTGAAGATGAAGATGGGGGATTTTGAGAAGTAGAGGTTGATGGAGTTGAAGCTGAAGCAGTAATTGCTCTAACTGAGGGAGGATTTCTCTGCTGAGGATTATTACGACTATCATTATATTGTTTTCGTCTGCACTGAGCAATTAAATGTCCTACCTTTTTACAGTAAGCACATGTAACTGAATTGTTTCGGGTTGTTGAGGAATTTGAATTTGAAGATCTTGGATTGTTTGAAGGATATGGCCTACTATCAGGCTTCTTTAATAATGTACTGAGGTTTAAAGATTTATTATTTTGAGATTGAGGTTGAGATTGAGATGAATTTGAATTGTTAAATTTGAATTTCTTTGACTGTTCAAAGTCAAAATGTTTTCTGATTAAAAGATTTGTTATTTTCGGAAGATCATCATTAAGACCTAGAGTATTTACTTCAAAGAGTATGTTAGCAGGAAGATGATTTAAAACTTCTAATTTGAAAATTTCTTCGGTAAAGTTACCGACAGCTTTAGTTAATGAGGTTCTGAGTTTTATTAGAAAGTTATTTGGATGTTCAGAGGGATTGTATTTGAGTTGTCGAAGTTGAAATTGAGCTGAATAAGCCATTGCTGGAGTTTGAATTAGCTTATATAATTCAGCAATATATGTTTGATAATTAGTAATAGAAGCATCTATTGAGTTAGAAAGAGCTAAAAGCTCATGAGAAAGGGATTTTCGGAAACATCTAAGTCTAGTAGCATCATCACAATTTTCTTGTGCTAATCGTTGTTGAGTTTTCTTAATGAAATCATACATGTCTTCTCCTTTCTGAAATTCAGGAACAAAAGGATCTTGTTTTAAAACTGAAAGGGCATGGATTAATGTATTGTTATCATATTGAATAGTGGGAATAGCGGATGAAGTTGGTTGAGGTTGAGGTGAAATAGGGGGTGTTTCAATGTTTGCACCTAAAGATTGCAATATTTCAACAAACTTACGAATAGTTCCAAGAGGAAGGGGAAGTGAATTAATGTCATTCATGGTTGAACGCATTACGGATTCTCTCTCTCGACCTAAATGTCCTAGAATAGTCTGGAGCTCATCTTCTGTGATGCCTCTAGCACGACAGTTTTGAATCCAATCAGGAATCTCGAATGAAGTTACAGCAGTAACAGGAAGACTTTCTATTTCGTCGTCATCTAAGGTTTCACCAGCAATCATCAAATGAGTTTTGACGCAGTCCTTGAGACGTTTAACAGCCAAGACAGGAACAGGAACAGTAAGATGCCAAGTACCAAGTATTTCAAGAGCACGTTCTTGAGTTACTTCACCAACTAACATTATTCCATTAGGAATCTGATATCGATTAGTTCTTGCTGATCGTGGTCTTCCCATGATAAGGATAAAGTTAGATGCGTTGATATCACTTTAGTGATAGTAAAGACTTGAAGCTTAGAGGTTTTAAAGAGTTTGAAGGATATCTTTTTAGAGATGAATTTGAAATTTGAAATGGGTTTGTAACTGAAGTTGAATGAGACTGTGAAGTTGAATTTGAGTTTGGATTTAAAGTTGAATGAAGGTTGAATTTGAGTTTGTGATTCACAGTATACGGGTTTGTAAGAGTTCGATGAGGGTCTTATTTGAAGACTGAAGGGTTAGAAGTCGAACTTTGAAATAGTTTGGAATGAAGTGTTGTAGAGGAATTAGAAAGTTCTTGAGACACACAGACAAACTCAAGAGAAGTTATCAAAAGATACAAAACACAGGATAATAAGGAGAAAGGCAGAGAACTTTATGATTTAGGAACTTGAAGTTGAATTTGAGGTTGGAAAGTCTCTCTTCTGAGTTAGGCACTTACAATATAATTCTTTAGAGCTGGAGAAAGTGTGAATTTTGAACTGGACGGAATTCAGGAACAGGCAAAGGAAAACACTGACGATCCTGCCAAGGTCGCCAAGTGAAAGGTTTCGTTACGGAAATCTGAGAGAAGATTGCCCACTTGCTTTCACTACAAGTGTTGAGGTTGTATCATGGATCGACAATGTTCACTCTGTTGTTACCAAATTACCTTAAGATCTCGATAGAGATGACAACACGAATAATACACTAGTATTGAGTTTTAGGAATAACTTTATTGAGTTAAGAATAGGAATAGTTGAGACTGTAAGATTTAGTTAACTTCAAAGTAAGACTTGAGAGGTGAACAGTTTAACACATTTAAAATAAGGACTTCAATAAGACTTTATTGAACTAAACAAAATAGCTTCAATAATGAATACTGAGTAGAGTAAGACACCAATACGGAATATTGAATGTAAAGAATAAGAATGAAATTTTAGGTTTTTATACTAAATGTAAAACAAAGAAGTGAATTTTGGAGGGAATCAAAATTAAGAGTAAAAAAGAAGTCTGTCGACATTTGTCTTAAGATTTGGTAATGGTATCAAAGTATGATACAGAGTTGTTTTCAATCTTAAGATTTTATATTGGTAAAGGCTACACAGCTTTAACTCTTATATGTCCCTAGACATATTGGCTTTTAGTCACATCTCCAAAGAGATAACCATAGCTTTGACAATGTAAAAGGATTATCTTTAGAGAGGAGACAGAGTTGAAAATTAACCTCAAAAAGAGAGTGATTTTACCATCTCTTTCTTTATGGTTCTTAATTTGTCAGTTTTAAAATTGGAGTTTTTACGGCTTAACTTTGATTCGCTCTTTTTGATTACAATATTTAAGATTTCTGAATTCGGAATGTTTAACAATTTAAATCTGAATATCAATTAATGATTAGATAAATATATTGCTTTAGCAATTGAGTTTAACTGAATAATTATCTGTAATGAAGGCTGAAAAGGTTAAAATAAGACAATTGAAGATCTAAAGATTTAAGGAATAGAGCAAATCATTGAACAATTTCATTAAGTTCATTTTTCTACCCTTCAAATTGGAACCGAGTTGGCTTCAGACTTTTTCAATTCATAAGATTTGCCGGACGCGAGTGACGTTGCCATTTGAATGCTATTCAGTTTAGAAAAGAAAGGTTTACATGATTCCATGAAACGCAATTTAGGTTTAGAATCGACTGTCTTATACGATTTTTTCTTGGTGTTTTTTGCGAATTCGCAAGTTCGCTGCAATAAAAGCTCTTTATTGAAGTTGCTCCATTAGCGATACTTAGTTTCGCTAGGCAATTGTTTTCATACAATCAATATCAATCGACGGAACATCAACACAAGTAGCATTCTTCAACAGTAACTTTACTTTGGAATAGTTTAAAATGCTTATTAAGCTTTAAAACTCTTTTCATTTCCATTGAAATTCATTGTTCCCTTTTCATTTAACAAATTGACAATGAGAAGGATTGTTATTGCTTCCCTCATGGAATTGAGTTGATCATCATCAAGTGCTAATAGTAATCAGAGAATGATGAATAATTTGGTAAATAAAATGCTCGTGAGAATACAAAATTTTCATCTTTTTGCAACGAAATAACAAACATTTCATATTTTGCTTTTGATTATCCTGAAAGCTGATATCAATAAAGTGATTCGAACCAAATATTCTGCTATCAATGATTCCATGAGCAGCATTTCTCGTCCCAATCTTATATCATTGGTCATCTTGCAGCTTAAGATTTGAATGAATCGATAAATAACCAAATAAATCTCGTCATTATTGCGCTTCATCTGTCATTGAATTGACGAAGTTGAACAATATTTCAAATTATTCCGTTCATTGCAAACCTATCTTTCTCACTCAATATTCATCAAATGTAGCCAAAATTTCATACTAAATCAACAGCAAATTCAAAGTCGAACCTTCTGTTGAAGTGTTAGTAAAGTAAAAGTTGGAAAAGTCATTCATTTTAGCGAATCGACAAACGAGAAAACTCTGAAAGTGTTTTGCTTCTTTGATTAACACATAATTTTCAAAAGTAAAGTTCAAGTTCATTCATCAAAAGCGGCAAATTGCTTTTCAGACTTTTAATTCAATTTAATTTCCATAAATGTTATTAATCAACTTCAAACTTTTGTTTAACCAGTAATCGTAAAGTCCGAGACTTTCTTTGGTCAGTTTAGATGGAAATGTACTTTTACCTTTGCCTTGCAATTCAATTGGAGTAGATAAATGAGTTCACTCTGAATGCTTCTCACGGTTCATTTTTTTGTGGTTCCTCTAAAAGAGATGCCAAAAGATTCGAAATTAAGTTGCAATTGAAACATGAAAAATTATCTTCAACCAGCAACTGTAAAGAAAAGTTCGCAAACTTTGCCAAAGATCGAGTTTTTACCAATAAAGTTTGAACAAGAATGCAACTCGACTGAGTTCAATGAATATAAATCAGATGAGAATGCAAAATGAATGTGAAAATGTAGTGAAGATAATGATGAAGAAGAAAGGTTTTCACCATAAAACAGAGTAATGAACCTTAAACTGTTACCTTGAGCAATCGAATTTTTTCTGTGCGCAAAAAAATCTTCACACAAAAGTTCATTATTTGTTACAAAATATATTTTTTGCAACATTTTCTTTCGAATGTACAATTTTTTTCTATTTTTATCGCTTCTTACCTGAACCTTTTTACTCGTTTTTTTTAAAATGCTTTTGTGGTTTCCAATCATGGTTAATGTTTTGATGTTTTCATCTTGGTAAACATGTTGAAAAAGCTTTCAAAGTTTCCTTGTTATTCAACATTGAAACTTTTGAAAAGGCTAAATTGAAATGAAGAAACATTAAAGTAAACGAAGTGAATTACAATTTTCAACGAGAAACTCGAGTTTCTCACTTTAAGCGATCCTTTTTTTGTCTTTATTTAGACATTTTTCTCATGTAATTGTTCAACTCAAAAGTTAAATCATCTTGAAACGATAATGATGGTAGAATGTATTTATTACAAGAAAAGAGACTGAATAAAGGTTCGTCATGTTGAACAATAATCATTAAGGTCCATTAACATTGACAGGTGAAGTTATTATTATTCCATTATTGCTGCTATTATCTTTAGTTTTGTTCAGAAGAACTGCGATTCTCCAGAAAAGTGTGCAATTCAATTGAATCCATTCAGATTCGGGATTCACATTCAAAATATAAAATTCAAAAAACAAAAAATCGTGCATTCTAAAGTTCTAATAGAGCGAAAAGTGTTTACAGAAAGCTGCAAAAACGACGAATTTCTTTGATCTTTTGCATCAAAATCAATCTAAATGGTGCTTTGTGTAGTTCAATGGTTCAATCGGCATCTTTCGAGTTATCAATTTTGGGATTCTGTTTTTGTTTAATTTATATCTGAATGTAAATTTCGAAACTTTAATTTCGATGTTGCTTTTGTTTGCTAATTTAAACAGATAATTCAATGGACTACTTAAACTTTAATATTTGCAATATTTTGAGATTCTTTTGTTGGTTTTTCTTTTCCTTCTGTTTCCATTGATCAATGAATTTTTCTTTGCCCTTTTAGTTCAATGGTTACCTTTTCACTTGAAACTTGTCAAATAGTTGCTTTTAAAGTTTTTGTATAAAGAAAAATTTACATAAAAAGATTTGCATTTTCATCCATTAATGTATTCAAAGGATTGACGTAATGTTTACGGTTTGGAATGATTTTTTAGTTGAAAATCATGATTGAGTAGATGAATGCTCATAAAAGTCACTTTTATTGGTTTTATTTGAGTTGATTAAGCTTGGGAAGGGAATAAGAAAGAAGAATATTTTTTTCTCTTTTTACATCCATTACTTGATGAACAAAAACCAGAAAATGTTACAATATTTTTTGTCTATTAAACATTTGGTTCGTTACCTGAAAATGTTAGACAAGAAACAAGATTGAAATTGTTAACACAGCACAACACTTGTTCAAGCAGTTCTTTCACTCCAAGTTTTACTCATAAAATTTTCTTTCACATTGCAAAGCAGTCAAAGTACAATCAAAGTATAAAGACTTTTCTGAAACCACAAAAAAATCAAATTCTCAAACAACGAAATTTAAAAGCTTTCGATGCAAAAAGAGCTTCACATTTCTCGATCGTTCTAGCTTCTCGTACATATTGTTTATGTTTAATGCACAATAAATGAACAGAAGGTCAATTCATGAACATAATTCTGTGTCAAATTAGTTTTCTGTGAGATTGTAAAATGCAAAATTTGGATTTAGAAACTCGAAAGGCTCTCTGTTTTGGAACCAAAAGTCATGATTTCATTTGCTCTGTACTCTATCTGATTGCATACATTCCATTCATCTTCTATTTAATCCAGTTCCTGATCTACCATATTGCATGCTAGGTTAATGACTTGCATCAAATTTCATATTGAGACGTATTTCCTTTCAATACTTGTCCAATCGACTAACAAAGATCTTTATTACAAAATGAATAAAACGTCAATCCCAATATCAATATGAATGGAAAATTTAAATAACTTTAATTAACTTCGAAATTTGCTCGTTTTTCGTGTCATGATTGTTGACATTTTAAACGATTCAATCTCAACATTCATCTTTGATTAACCACCTTTGATTGGGTTAATAGTGCAGGTCAAAAATGCATTATTATCATCATTAATATTGTACATTGTTGCCAATCTCAAGAGTCGAAAGTCACATTATTCATTTCATTCACTTCAATAGATGTTATGGTTAACATTAACATTCAACCTTTTTTTGTCTCTTTCCTTTCTTCACAATTCGATAGACATTTTTTTCTCGTCTGTATTCATGTTTATCATGGAAATGAGTTTGATGGTTCCATTGAAAAAGTATCACATGCAACTAATAAGTAACATTTTCCCTGCAATTCTTCAACAGGCAAATATTCCATGTTTTCCCTTCTTCTCAACAAATGAAAAGTATTTTATTTCGAGTAAAGTTTCAAAACCTTTTTCAACTCATTCTAATCATCATTAACTCTGAGCAAAAGAATTTGATGAAGAGAAGAGAAAAAAGGAATTTTCATGATTATTATTCAATTATTAGCGTTTCATGTTGATATTCAATTGATTTTGATAATGATGTTTACTAAGCTCAAGGGAATGATTCATTAAAAGAATGATAATTTTTGATTCAGTTTCAGTTGCTGAACAACTGGGAAGAATTGCACTTTTCTGTTTCTCTTGAAATTCTTTTTCATTAATCAATTCAATAACCATCATCATTATTCTCATTGAAATTTATATTTGTTCACAATTGAATTTTGAGCTTCAATTTTTTCTCTCTTTTTTTCTTCTTCTTTCAACGAATTACCGACGAATGAAAAAAAAAGAGTTGAACAAATTTCCTTGTTTTCCCTGTTTGGAGCATTTAAGATGCAAATCTGTTTAATTCCCAATTCAATTATTTGAAATAATTCAAAGTGAACTTTCATTTTGATGATTCCTTTTTGCACTTTCAGTTGCAGGTTTACATCATTAGCATCATTAAACCAATGAATGTTTACAAAAGAGTTTAATTCTCAGCCTTTGCATGATTCATAATAATATGTTTTCATTAGTTGTGTTTGCTCATTATACAGAAGGAAAAAGCCAAACATTTGAAAAGTGCAAAAATGCAAAATTATTTTCAAATTGCAAGTTTATTCCAGTAAACTTGCCTGTGTTTCGCCTCATGAAATTTGATTCAACACTCATGATATTATTTAATCAATTTGTTTCACATTTTTTTCTAATTTTTGTTCTTTTCTTTTTTTCACTCCATGGAATGAACTTTACTTTTCTCTCAACTTTTTTAGTTTCTTATTTATTTTACGCAACATTTCAAATGGAAATTTCTTTAGACTATTCTGATTGTCTTGGAACCAAGTCTTGTAACTTGACCTTTTTATAACACAATCAAGATGATAACTTGCCATCCTCAATTATTATTGACATTTGCTTTATTTCATTACTCTTATTGTATCAACTGAGTCAATAATTAAATTTGAACCAAAGTTTCAAGATCGACTGTTACTTGATTATCTTTAAAAGAGTAGCTCTATTGTCCTGCAAACTAGGTTATGGATTGATTTGTGACACTCATGGTGACAAAAGAAAAGTTTACAAGTTTGTTTGAGCAAACTTAATCTGTAAAGGAACATTTCGTTGCAAAAGTTCTGACGCAATTGAGACCTTTCTTGTTCCGAAACAGTAAAAAGAAAAGTAACTTTTTTTTATTTATCGTACTTTGAGGGTTGAACACAGTTATTTTGATGCAGCAAGGTCTATTGATCAGGATCAAAATGACTATACTAGTTGGGTCAGTTACTCGTAAATGATTCTTTAAGAGATTTTATTCGGATTTGTTCATTGAATTTGTGATCGAAATTTTGGAAGAAAAATATTCTTCTTTTTAGACTTGGAGTTCAATTCTTTATGCTGATATTTTTCTCAAAATTTACATGCAATTCTGTTACCTCGAGCATTTATATTTTACTCTAAATTGTCCTCAACCCGATTCAATTTAATGTTCAAAGCCTATCGATAAAAATATTTGATAATCCAATGATCAAAGTTGATTCGATTCTAATAAATGTTTCCCTTGATTCAACTATTCAATTCACCTCTAAACTTTTACTAAAAGCTCATTGTGCATTATTGGATTATTCACACGAAATCGGTGATTTTAAGCAAAAACATTTTCACAAAAAAACAACTTTCGAGCTGGGATTACTAAAGCTGCTTTCATCATTGAGAAACGGCATTGGCAAATGTAATATTATGTGCTTTTCCCTACCAACTGCCATCTATTGAGAAATGAAAAAATGCATTTTAAATCAATTTTTTAAACATTATCTTTAATCTTTACATTTATCTTAAACTCGTTTAATATCCAAGAGTAACTTGATTTTCCTGAACATTCCAAATGTAATGTGTGCAAATTGTTAACAGTTGGGTTTACATAATGATTGATGAATGACTTTCAAGTGACTTTATAGTTAAAGTGAAACCTTTTTCTTTTCTTCTAGATGGACCATCCAATGTTAATTCAAAATTGCCTGTACTTGTTTTCATTCATGGTGAATCCTACGACTGGGGAACAGGGAATCTTTATGATGGTTCAATTCTTTCAAGTTTTGGTAATGTTATTGTTGTCACACTTAATTATCGTCTTGGAGTTTTCGGTAAGTGTTTACGATGAATGTTCATGAAAAGGCAAAAATTGTTGCAAAACAATTTGTGTTGCTCCATGAAAAGGAAGAAAAAAGAAGGTGAAAATATTAAGCAAGAAATTCTTTTCTTCTCATGATTTACAGGGTTTCTCCCAGCCATTCAAGATGGAACCATTCGAGGTAATTATGGTTTAATGGACCAAGTTGCTGCCTTACACTGGATACAAGAAAATATCAATGAATTTGGTGGTAATCCATCCAATATAACGATCATGGGTCATGGCCATGGAGCTGCTTGTGTCAACCTCTTAATGATCTCACCCATGGCCACTGACCTCTTTAATCGAGTCATCCTAATGAGTGGTTCCGCTCTTGCTCCATGGGCCATTGCCACCGATTCCGACATTTACTCGCGCCATTTGGCCAAACTGTTGAACTGTCCCAACCATGATAACCTAATCATGGTCAACTGTTTGCGAAGTAAAACTGCCGAGGAAATACTTCGAGTTGACCTCAAGGTTCCTCAACATTTATCCGCATTTGGACCAATTGTCGATGGAATCGTAGTCATGTCTCATCCCAAAGAGTTGGTCTCTAAATCGTACGATTATTCATCTTCTTCCTCATCAGCCTTTTCACATTTCTACTCGCCAATGTTTCCAACATCACTTCCCTACTCACTTCCACTATCATCTTCGGCCAGTTCATCGTCTTTGCCTACTTCATCTTCAAATGGATTTTCATTCGATAGTCAAGGATTCAATTCACCTTCAACTACATATGATTTACTTTTTGGTATAACTCGAGTTGAATCACCTTACCTGTTTACCGCCCATGAAGAGCGACACGGAATCGACATGAAAAGAAGAGATCGAATTTTACGAACTTTGGTTCGCAATTTGTTCGATTTTCACCAGCAAGTAAGTATCGAAGGCAGAACGAAAAAAACTTGATTTTCTTTCATCAATATTCTTGCATTTGAATTTCACTGATCAATCATTTAAGCACTCGGTGAACATGATTGACGTAAAAGTGTAAACTTTAGCTTTGAATCAACTTTGGATTGTTTGTAAGTCAAAATTTACTTTTATCTTCGTTATTCCGATGATTTATAAGCAAAGGAAAAGTTTACATTGACTTGATAACAACTTCCTGAAAGTTGAATAGTGTTCAACCTGAGTAAAGAAACAGAATATGATGAAGAGAGGAAAAAGTACAATGTTATCAATTCCATCTTATTGAACATTTTCATTGACAATATCTTTCTTCTTTCATCCGTTTTCCTTCCAATCAATCCTTCAAACCTTTTCCAACTTTCATCAACCTTTCCTTGTGTCACTTACCTTTTACCTTTTTTTCTGTCCCTTTACATGGTAACATATTCAATTTTCTGGTCTAATTTTTGCTCATCAATCTTATCTCAACATGAACACCAAAACATATACTATCGATGAAATGTATCACGCACAATGCGAACAACAAAAATAACAAAAAAAAAGGTTATTCTTTTGACATTGATCAACGAATATACAGACTGGAGTCGTCCTGTTGAACATCCAATCAATCTTTTTGATTCCCTGGTTGACATATTGGGTGATGCTCTTGTGGTATCACCATTGATACAAACTGGTGATACCAATGCTCGACTAACAATGTCATCCTATTCTGCTTCCCAAGTAGCTTCTTCAAGACGACATCATCATCCAGCCAACTCAATGGGTTCCTCACGTTCACCAACTCCAGGCTCTTCACCATCACCTTCATCACAATCATCATCTTCCTCTGCTGCTCAACCTTCAACCGTCAACTTGTCTGGTTCCACTGGTACAGCCAAAGACCGACCAGATCATCACAATTTCGGATCTCGAACTTTTTTCTACCTCTTTTCCCATCAAAGTGAAAACTCTGGATTCTCACCTCGCCTTGGCTGTCAACATGGTGAAGAGTTGTCTTACATTTTCGGTGCTCCATTGGCCAACACTTTACTCGGCAATCCATTGGGCATTTTTCACACCAACTACACTCGTCAAGAAGCGACTCTAGCAGAAGCCGTCATGACTTATTGGACCAACTTTGTCAAATTTGGGTAAAAGAAATTTTCTCCAAAATTTACTTTTCCAAAATGGAATAAAATTAAATCTCATTTTTTCTTCTTTTTTCAAGTGATCCAAACATTTGGCCCAACGAACTCGACTCACATGGTGATCGTACAAAGGGTCGCTTTGAAAATGTCTTTTGGCCTCAATACGATACAATAACGAGAAAATATCTATTGATTGGTAAGTTGTTCAAGTTTTTAAAAGTGAAATGTTCAACTTTGCTCTTTTCAAGTCATCATTTAATGCTCTCGATTATCATAATCATGATGATGGCCTAAAATTATTCCTTGTTTTTACCCTGCAAATCATAACAGGGATTAAATGCTTTTCGTCCAGTGATTTATTGAACCAAAGTGCCATCTATCTTATTAATAGTCTAACCTTCATTTGCTATTCATTTTTCATTTCAGTATTAAACATTCATTGATCCATAAAAGTTGGGGTTAATTCAGTTATCGCATGATAACATTGAACAGTCCAAGTTTGAAAGAGCAAAACAAAATAATCTTACGATTATTAACAGCTATAAGCATGATATGGAAATGTGAAAAATCAATAATCAATAAGTGTTGAAACATTTGGAAATTGTTTAACAATTATTTTTAAATTTTTCTATCAATCATAATCTTGAATGGAAAAGGGTTTATTAATCATTTTCTGAGTAATTATTTTATAAGTTTGCTCTTTGTTTTTCACTTTTTGTTTGTTTTTGTTTAACCAATTAACTTTTGTTCCTTTCAATGGACATTTTGAAAGGATTCGCGATGAGCCTCAAAATTGATTCATTGAATAACTCTTTTCAGCTTAATTTTCATCTCTCTTTTATCCTGGTATTAGTGTAATAATGAGTTTATTAAGGGTCAACTTTGCTTTCAAAGTTGTTATTAATTGGCTCAACAATTATAAATGACCTTAATCTTTTAAGGATAAATCAAGTTGATTCTATTAATTTAGTTTGTCTCCTTCTGTGATGTTAAGCTGTGTTGATAATACGCATTATGATACATTCAAGTGTTTATTAAAGTATCATCTTAATCACTAGATAACTGAATAACTCGATAACTGCACAAGGATTATACACTATTTCAAGGTTAAAGAAGGTTTCGATGACAATATTTTCTCCACGAAATTGTTTCCATTCAATTATAGAAATGATAAAAATTGAATTTTTTTTCATTTTTCGTCACAATTTCAGCACTTTATTCTTGATGACCAAAATCTGTCTCTGAGAAAAATAGCAGATTTGAAGAAAAAAGTTGTTCATTTACAATAATTGGTCAAGAGAAACATTGGTTTTCTTGAATTTACACTTTGGTCGAATTCTAGTTCGGTTTGATGCTGGAGAAGAAAATGAATTCTCAGCTTTTTTAAGCTTTCATTTATCTAGTTTTAGCTAAAAAATCGAGTTTTCTATTAAAGTTAGCTCATAGCTGTCTGTAGCTAATGGTTCTCCAGTTCCAATATGAATTGCCTAGAACTTTTAATTCATTGAATATTGAAATGAACTTGAAGTAAACGAGTTTTAATTTCTCTGTAAATCAGAAAGAATTGATTGGTTATTCGATTTCTAATCGGATCTAAAAGATTCCAGATTAACGGAAAAAGTTTCGATCTCAGTTTTAACTAAAAAGTTTGATTATCAATCAATATAAAATTGAATTGATTAACTCAAATAGATTCTTTTCTCGAAAAATTCTCAATAAATTATGTGAATAAGAAGTTGAGATTTCAGTTCAAAATGTCAATGATGAGTTTATTGTTAAATTTTGATTACATTTTTAAATATATTAATACAAAGTAAAACTCCAAGAGATTTATAAAACTAATCAAAGTCGATTATTCTTAAGCTTGTTATCAAGTCTTGAACTGCAATTTAATTTCATTAACCCATTTCAACATTAATCTCAGTGTGCTGTCTATTAAATTGTCTTTTGCCTCTCATCTCCTGCCGATAAATTGTCTCACATAAGAATGAAAATTTTCCACTTTGAGCCATTTCGTTAGTTAAATCAGGGAACAACCATTTAATTTTGTTGAAACTTGCCTTTTCCTTCCACCAATATTACAATGTTTAACACAATATTTTGACAACATTGAACAAGTGAATAATGTTGAGCCAACAGAAAAGTGAAAAGATTGACCAGTAAAAAGGAAAGCCAAAAATTAAACTAACCAAGAATCTAGTGAATTAAATTAATCTTAATCCTGTAAAGTCTCTACTTTTAAACAACATTGAGTTAAACTTTGAACTTGCAACATGCGTGTGCCACTCCATGTAACACTAATGTACTAATGTTGAAACCTCATGTACTAAACAAGATTAAAGGTGAACCTCATTCCAAAATTTGCTTTCCTTTTTCATACTCAGAGTCATTTTTATCTCTCGAGTTCAACTTTGGCTGAAACCATTTATTTCCTTTACCATCTCATGATCATTATTTTGTCCAAACCTTAAACTGTGTTAGCAAAACAAAAAAGTTTCAAAACAAGACTTTGAACCAAGGAGAAAGGAAAGAAGAAGCCAAAAGAAAATGTTGAAAGATGAAATTTAAAGATGAAAAAATAACTCTTTGAGAGGAAAAATTATCATCATTATTACGGTTGCTGTTATAGTCAATTGATGTTGTATTAACTAAATTAGAGTTTAGATGATGAAAACAATTGATGATAATGTTTCATCTATGACAATGTAAACCTTTGATAAACTGATGAGAAGAGCCTTTTGCCAAAGGAAAAGAGACAAAGTTTCTAATAAAAGGCAAGTCAGCATATAAAGAGTGATAATTTGATGTAACTTTGATCGTGAAACTCATTTGAACAGCAACAATATTGTCATGATCGTTACCAGCAACAGCAATATTAAAAGCAACAAACTGTAATGTTGAACCTTGCTTTTTTTACAATCAATAACTCAGATGTAATCAATAGGCAGTTATAACTTGCAACAGTAAATTTAATAACAGTTGAACAAGAGTTATCACAAGAGCAATTTCACTCCCAGTCTGGGAGTATAACAATATCATATACATTGTAAATGTTCAACATTTTATCTTCAAGTGATTAATTTTATCAATTTTACTCTTTTCTTCAATTCTGTTCCCTGTTAATCTGTTATCAAAACCAATCAACACTTCTTAAGTGGTAAACTTTTTGCTCATTTGAGAAACTCTATTTTCTTTAATCGCTTGAAACAATTTTCAATACATTTTTACAAATAATTTTCCTGTTTCCTCTTCAATCAGCATTTCAAGTTTCGCTCAACGTTTCAATTTCAGCATTTTCTTCATTTAAAGCTTTTCTCTAGACATTCTCTTGCCTTTTGATTGCTCACTGTTTTGCATCTTGAGACTTAATATATTTTACAGGATAATGATGAGGATGTTGCTCATTTAATGTAAACTCCAGGAAGACAATTATTTTATGTTGGATGAAAAGCGAAGAAAAGTCTCTTTTTTTATTCTCTTTTTTCTTCGTTTTCACCCGCTGTGATTAAGGTTTACGCTCTTTATTTTCATCATCAATCATTATTTTTTTTCATCACTGATATTACATTTGTTTAAAAGTCTATTTTTTTGCCTGTTTGACGAGAAGTACACAAGAATAAATAAGAAGATAAAAAATTTAAATGTGGTTTAATCGTCTTTTGGTAAACTGTCAACTTATGAATATCTAAATGATCAACTTGCACCGCCTAACGCTGTAATGTAATAAAGTTTTTTATTGTTTCCCAGAAAATGAGCAAAAGTTGTGTTCGTTTCTGGAAAATGATGAATTGCTTGTCGATGAGAAGTCAATTTTTATATTCAATTATCGCACGAATTCATCAGCGAGAAAAAAAAGTTATTTTCTATTTACATCATGCAATTGAATTATTCATTACATGCCTAAAAATGGATACTCGATAAAAGACTCAATTAAACTCTTCGACTATCAAGATGTTAATGAAGCACTTATTGACCATTGACTTGGGAATTGAGTTTATGAGCAAAGCTTCAGTTTACTCTTGAAAATTTGCTTCAAAATTCATTTCAATAGAAACTTCATTTTCTCGATATTTTTCTCTTTTCTTATCAGGAATGAAGCCCAAAGTTCGTGACCATTACCACAGTCATCGACTTTCATATTGGCTTCATCTTGTTCCTCGCCTTCAGGAAACTTCCTTCAACGAAGAACCCATTTACTATTACAAACATCATTTACTTCCCGACCATGAAAGTCCCGATTCTTATGACGGAATTGTCCGTCAAATATCTTCACGATTCCATCCATCATCACCTTCATCGCCCTCATCAAATTCAAGTGAAGTGAATCAGAGTTCCAACTCGACTCGTGGTGACTGGAAATTTTTATCTTCCAATAAACTAAATGATTCGGTGAAAGCAAATCGCGAATCGTCGAGCAAAAGTTCAAATGGAAACTTTGATGAAACAACTGAGGGTAAAACTTCACCTTCACCTTCATCTACGTCGTCACTATCAACCATTTCCAATAAAACCCAGGCAACTCCGATAATCATGGAACAGAATAATTATTCAACAGCATTGAGTGTAACCATAGCCATTGGTTGTTCCCTGTTAATATTGAATATGCTTATATTTGCTGGTGTCTATTATCAGCTTGACAAGGCAAAATCAAATCGATCCAAATCATCATGTTCCCATTTAGATTCAAGCAATGATAATATTACTTGCAATTCAGCTAATAATAGTAATTCTGGTCATCAACAACATCATCATCATCTTCACCATTCGCATCCTCATCATCCCATCTCAAGTTCAACCAATTCAACATCACTCACCAATGTTAATAATAGTAATAATAATAATTCAACTCTTGTAGATGCAAGTGTAAATGGACAGCAACATCATCCACTTCTTCATCACCATCACCATCATCACTCTGATTACCATAATAAATTTGAAGAGGTGAGTCTTTTTTTCTCCTTTTTCTGCTTTTCGCCCCAAATTCAGTCTTGTAAAATGTCGCCAAGTTGAAGTGAACAGTTGAATTACCATATTTGTTAATAAAATGCTATTCAATATTCAACTCTTTTTTCATCAAATATCCATTATAAGTGTGATAAAGGTTGTTGACCAAAGGAAATGAAAGTCACTTGTTAACTGTAATATTCAAATGATAATGTTATTATATTAATAATATCATTTGCGATCGATACAAGTAGCTACTTGCATTCAGTGAAGATATTCATTTAGGATGGGCTCAATGTTGGGAATCGATGGTTGAATAATGAAAGTAAAAAGTTGAATATTAATGATTGAATAATTTCAACTTTGCTTCTTCTCTAATTATTCCAACTTTCTCTATACAATTTAATCATGAATAGTTTTCCTGATTGTCTTTGAAAGCTTTTGTTGGTGACAAGGTCAATTTTTGATCTTCTTATCATTCAATTTTTGGGTTTCGATGTCTGCTCAGGTTTCAATCAAATGTCCATCATTGGACCATTTTAATCGAGATGACAAGACAACTCTGGTGACTAGATTTTCATCTAATCGAATCTTTCATGCAATTGATATTGAAATGACAAATGAAAGTTTTCATCAAAATATGATTCCTAGCCAAATGTGATACATGATTGAGATATCATTGCAAAGGAAATGCTCATTAATGTGATGGCTAGAGCTTATTTTACCTCTAATATCCGCTTAAATAAGCTTTTTGAAATTCATACTTTTTTATCTGAGGGAAGACAAAACTTTCCAGAAATTTATTTACGCTTTGCCAATAATAGGTTAGCAGAAAAGTTTCCGATCATGCATTATTCGACAAATCTGTCTTATTGTTTCATAAGAAGTCTCAGGAAACTCACAAAAGTGATGTTGTACAACTGATAGTCAAAAATATTTTTGCATCAAAGTCTTGGCAGTCTTTAACAACGAGTGGTTGCCTAAAGGTTTGATGAATGACAAAGCACGTGAGCATTTAAATAACTGCAACTTGCATCGCACAATATCAGCTTGTCAATGAGCAAAAGGCACAATCATGAATGATCAAAACTTGACGACGAGTGTTCAAACGATCTCAAAGTTCTTACAAAATTTCTTTAGATTTTCTTGTCGCTTAAAAATTACATTTGATTATCTCTATCGGGTAGCTTAGAAAGGGAAAAGTCCTCCAAGCCAAACGATATAAGAAGCAAATACATTTGATTAGGCCCAATTGATGTCCGATTCATTAGGAAAACCAAAAAGGGTTTATTAGGATGTAGATATGAATTATTTTGTTATGTTTTGCTAACGTCATTGCATAAAGCTATCAGATCAGGTTCATCTTTTTCCAACTAATCTTCATTATTCAAAGTGGACAAGTTAATAAGTCGAATGAAATAGAAATGCCAAACATTTACAGAAATTAAAATACCAATCTTGATCAGCTTACTGTGTTTATATTCAGTTGATCAGATATGACCACAAACAGGCATTAAGAATAGAGACATTCACTCTTGGTTGTTTCTTGTCAATTGAACCTTTTATCATTTAACCAACAATGAAAGTTCAAATGTCGACACCATTTTGTTGCAAAAAAAATTATTAACTGGCCAATGGAAACATTGACCATTTCATCCGAAGCTCACTTAGCAAGTTTGACAAGCTTTTTTAACCTGTCCAAGACTATTGAGAATATTGTCGACCATTTTTCCTGTTCCCTGTTATCCTTCCGAGTTTCCATCATTTTCTAACCTGCAGCCATTTAATAATAATATATATCACTATTATTAACATTATCACAATGATTGTTATTAAGGGCGACATGATGAAAAGTGGTTCAATAGCTTGAAGCAATAACTGACCATTTGCGACGGAAAAAAAATTGATGCAAAAATTTAAATTTAAAGTGTGCAAACAAGCTCATTTTTGTAGGTCAACAAAAAATTTGTGTTCCATTGAGAATCAATTGACAAATGATATGCTAAATGATATGTAATATGAAATGAAACGAAATGCAATGAAAAGAAGAAGAAGAAGGCTGGGAGTGAAAATGTATCCATGGAAGGGAAGATGAAGAGCAGGATGAAGATGAAGCTGTCAAAAGCAGAAGCATCAGATTCTGGGTTGTGTGTGAGTTACAGGATAAATGTACAATTTGGACACACTCAACTTGTACAGTTAACAGTAAGTTCATTAGGTTGGTTAAAAAAGATGAGCGTTTTGTGACTGGAAGCAGAGTGAATGGAGTAAAGCTCCATGGTGATGCTGGTGGAAGGGAAGAGAATCAAGATTTACTAACGAAGAGTAAGTGTCCTATTATAGCTAAAGACAGGTCATTCCAAATGAATAGCTGTTAATAACTGTCATCAGGAGAAGCTTATTTACTTTCCTCTTTCAGAGTTGAATAAAGACGAATGATGATGAAAATGAGTGAGACAATCTTTAACAAGACTAACCTTTCTTTTCACTAAACAACATTACTCTTCAGCATTTTTGTCTTCATTTAACTGAATCTTGTGATTCTCTAAATCTCTCTCATTCTGCGTTATAATAATATCTACAATATCTAAATGTAGACCAAAATACCACGATAAAAACAGACTTTTCCTTCTTTTCATTTTCTTCTTCTTTTTTCTTCTTCTTTTCTCATCATCATCATCCTTTCATCATCTTATCTTGTATCTAATAAGATAAAAAGCATTCCATGAAAATCAATTTCAAATAAAGAATCAGAAGCATTTTCCTCAACCGAATAAAATTGAGTTAAAGTCTCTTTTTTTCCCACTCGCCGCTCTTTCTATTACTAAATATTTTGCCTCAACTTTTCAAAGCTTTACACTTTTTTTTATATTGTTGCTTGTTTAAATAGGTGATTCCTATTATCGATTTCATCCGTTACTTACTCTTGTTGATTGATCTTTTTTCATCTTCATCTTTATCTTCATCTTTGCTCTTAAAGATCTGCCAGAGAATGTGAATAAAGAAGATTCCAATGTCAATTCAGATAAAATAAATGGCAAACACTTTTTCTTCTTCTTTGCTTTTCTCAAACTTTTTTAATACTCTTTACCATCTTCATCTTCAATACAATGTTGAATTTTGTTTAAACTTTTACTCTTTTCCTTCAACTTATTGGTATTCACATTTTGTTGAAGTAATGGCAACAATTTAAGAGGAAAAAAACTGTTCATTTCAACACAAAAATTCACTCCATCTTCTTAGCTATTCAATTCGTCACATGTTCAACTAGATTTTAATTCAAAACTCGATTATGTTCGAATTAATTGAGCTAAAAATTCATGTTTTGTGGTGAAAAAAATCGACAACTTTTGCTACTCAAATGGTTAATCAATATTTCGATAAACAAATTGATTTACAAATATTTTTCTCTCTCTCTCTTGACAGGGTTTAACCAAAGATGAAACACCTTTATTAACCAATCGAAGTTCCTATATTATTCAAGATTGCGGTGAAAGTAAGCCTGATGATGAACTTGACCTTACTCGGTCAACGGGCAACACTGATCTTGGTATGACTTTGGATGAAGACAAGTATCTTCAACAAGAGCAACTGCAACAGCAACAAGATCGAACCTATCAAACTCATTACTTAACCAATGTAAACTTGAACGATTCAATAACTGATTTAAATAGACTTAAAAGTGACTGTGCCAAAGTTTTGATAACAAATTATGCTCCAAGAGACTCGACAACTTCAAATGCAAGCACAATCAGTGGCAGTGGTGGCAACACTTTACGTCGAAGTCCTAAATCAGTGTTGAAAAAGAGTTCAATGGAAGAACCGGTAATGAGCGTCTTTCACTACAGTCCAAGTCACCACCATTCAGGTTGCCCATCATCCACATGCTGCACCTCCGAGTGTACAATATCAACAACCGTACCAACCAATCCATCCATCCAAGCCTCTTCCATACCTGGTTATGTGACCCTGGGTCGTCAAGGAGCTCATCATACTTACCATTCACAGCACCCCAGTATTGTTTATAACCATCGAGCCTTAACTCAATCTGAACTAATGAACAAAGGATCAAATTTAATGGGTCGTTGTGAAGAAGAGACGACAGCATGATTCATTGAGAATCTCAATGTTGAAAGTTGATTTTTTGAGTTTACAATTTCCCTTCTTTCCTCTATTCATGATTCATTTTTTAGACACTTGAAGCTCTTGTTTTGCCCTTTTGTAATATAACCAATTATAACCATTTTTGTTAACATTTCAAAGAAAATTATTGAAATAAACAATTTTTTAATCGACGCATTTCACTGTTTGTCTGAATCAATAAGGCGTTTATCGCTGCGGTTCAATAGCCACTATCGATACATCGACTTCAATAATAAGTTGAACAAATTGATCAATCTTTATTATCTAATTGATTCATTGATGTTATTTGAATAGTTATTGTCAACATTTGTATGCTAAATGGTAATATTTTTATATCAAGTTTATCCTTGAAAGACAATGGATTGACTCAAAGCTCTAGAGAATCTAAAATCATTATCCAATCGAGGTAAACTTTTCGGTGGACCGATAATTTCATGGGTAAATTTTGTTGTTTATTCTGTTCATTTATGTTGTTGTTAGCAAAAAAGTCAAAAGAATTGCTTAAAAGAAGTTGAAAGTTTAGAAGACCGACATTGGAATGACGACTCAAAATTCCTTTGAAATAAAATGGAAACTCGTAAAGTCTAAAATTGCCTTTACATTTGGCCTTTCAAGTAGTGAACGTTCAGTTGGAAAAATTTCCGCTCTGATTGGCAAAATTCATTCACTTACATTATTAACTCTAGTATTGAGAAAAGGATACCACCAGGATGGAAAACCGTGGAATGAAAAGGAAGCTTCTAATTTCAAGAAGCGAAATGACTTCTTACGATTGTGCCTTTTGATAATGATATTGCGCTTCATTTTTTTCATATTTACCGAGGAGCCCTCGAACATCACCATGATTCTCGGAAATGCATTCTATTCGTCAACAAAAAGTCGAACTTTGAACTTGCTCGAGTTGATATATATTTCCATGCTCGTCATAGCTCGAGAGTACATTTTGTATTGCGAATCAAAAGGACGCCTCAGCTTCCTGTTGGATATGAGGACTTTGAACACAAGTTTAAATAGCTATGCTTTGAAAATGTCTCCAGTCCAATTTGATCTTTTTGTGCGCCGAGTTCAATTCACTCTATTCAATTGGTCAAACCTTTTTTATCCGTTTTCTTTCATCCTTGTTCTGGGTCTAGCAATTGTAAGACTTATGAATGTTCAAGTTTACTTCAACTTGATTTATCTAGTTTCAAGTGCTATCTGGTTCATACCAGAAACGGCAACTGTTGTGTGTCTCGTTTGGGGTTTGGCAGCCATCGGTACTTATTCATTCATATTGTCATACTTCTACTTGGCCTGGCTTCAATCACAATTAGATAGACTCCGCATATTACGCCGGAGCACTCAATCGGCAGAAATGAATTATCTCTTGAAATCAGTTAATTTCGATTTGCAAAAGGTTTTTCTTCACTTTGATCGAATGGCTAATGATTTGAATTATCTTATTGGATATGCTGTCTTTGGCATCTCATTTATGATGGTCATTGCAATTTCATTTTCAAATTTTCTTAAATTGCATTCTCCTTTGCTGGCTAATGTTATTTTGATAGCTACCTTTTTGGGTGTAGTTTGTATGACAGCTATTTTACATTCAAGCACTCAGATTTACACTAAAGTAAGTCTTGAACAAAAATTTGATTCTTTTTTAATCATTTTCTTATTTTTCTCAGTATAACCAAATTTGTGGTTATTACTCTTCTTTCATGGCTCGACAATATGGTTTGCAAATTCATAATGGTTTGAAGGTACATGGTGAAACTTTGTATCATTTAAAATCTTATAAATTGTTGAGAAATATTCTTTGCTAATCTGAGCATTCTTAACTTTCAGATTTTACACATTTTGGAGAAGTGTTCATACAATGGAATCAGAATTGGTGATTTAACTTTACTTACAAGTACATTTCTTTGCTATGTATGTAATTTTCCACGTATTTATACATTATACATACGTATATTAATGACTCATTCGAAGCGTTTAATTGCTAGAATCAAAGATCTAATTTAGATGTATTTCCATTTATTTACAGTTTATCCTTGAAAATATTTCCGCAATAATGTTAATAACTGTTAATATCCGTTCATTTGAATCTTGAAATTCTACCTAGTGGACAGGATAACGATGGCAATCGGATATTTTCACAGATTTTCATCAATCTAATCAAGTTTTTGAGCATCTTGATCTAATTGATATCAATATTTTTGGCAAATGACAATTGGTCTTAAAATAAAAAAACATTGTCAAATAATACTGGTTATCTTGAATCTCAATTGAACCTTGGCTTTATTAATTCAATTAAATTGTTTGGGGGGTTTTCTTGAATAATATTGATGTTCAGCAATTTTACGCATTAGAATTTAAAAGTCCGTAAGATCAATACGGAGCAATATGTACAATTTTGCCTTGTATCACCGCAACGTAAAAATGCTAAAAAATCCGTAAAAAATAACATAATTGAAATATTAATTAGTTAATGTTAATATCAATCAAAGCCAATATTAATAATTGGAAATAGTGTATAAACTGAAAATAATTTTGATGTTAAAATGGCCAGTTTGATTTATAAATAATATATTGACATAACAACAGTGCAAGAAATCATGTACAACCAAGTAAAATTTGTATGCATTGAAATGAAATTACAGTCTTTTCACACTTATTTTGACAAAAAAACAGCACCTTCTATTATATTGCCAATAGTAAGACGAAAGTACTATCCCAGCACTGTTTATGCTAGGGCTAGAGTTTCGATACCAATAGATGGCTCCGATTTTTTTGTCAAAATAAGTGTGGCAAGACTGTAGTAGTAAGTAAGGGCTACCGCGTAAAAAAGACTGTCCATGTTTTTGACCGAAAAGAGAGGGAAGATAGGAATAAAATAAAACTGAAGACTAGAGACTTGACTAGAGAAATAAGACTTTATTAATAAAATTAAATAAACTTTTTTAATACAAAATTGTACGATTTTACAATGGTTGGTTCTCTATACTTACCTGTTAGTTGAACTGCCTTTCGTAGACAGTTTCTCACACAGGTTTTCGAACCAAGGTTTTGCCGGCCACACGAAATCCCCTCAATCCTAATTTTCAGCTTCTTGGCGAATAGCTTTTCAATCGTCCTAGAGACAGCGTAGGAATCAATGAGATGGTCATATATGATCATTTTGTACTCCTCTTCCTTGTAAAGGAGTGGAAGTCTACAATGGGCAGACGAATATGCCAACCAATTGTAGCTTGATTTTAATACACAAAGTTTCTCACCTTGCGTGCACATGCACGCAGTTCTTTTATCACTGTTTCCGGGGTACAGTAGATTTTTAAGGAAGGGTCTTTACGCACCGGACCAAATCGCTTGGACATTTTCATATCCTTACATGAACAAAATTTCCTGAAGAAGGTAATACCATTACCTTTGATGCTGGTTGTAGACGATGATAAGAACTTACACATAAGAGTAACAACTGAAGTAAAAAAGATGGAGTCATCGAATACATTTGTTCCAACTTTCGGAAGCTCATCGAACGACTTCAACAATGATTTTTTTGAAAGTTATATATTTTAGAAGAAAAGCATGAAAAGATTATCGAAAAAACTTATTGTTGCTTTACTCATTGCTTCAGGCACTAACAAGATGCATCCCCGATTTTTGCCCACCCTTTTACCCTCTCTCTATTTTGCAGCTTATTTTTTTTCTGAATAAATTAGGCGTTTATCGCTACGATTCAATATTCATTATTGACAAATTGACTTCAACAATAAGCTGAATTCAAAATTTAGGATTTGTTTAGAGCAATTGCTTTTAAACTAATAAGTTATATGAATAGCTATTAGTAAAATTCGTAAACATATATATTTTTACATCGACCCAAGTTTATTTTTCAAAGATAATAGCTTTTTGTAAAACTCTAGAGAATCTTAAATTCATTATCCAATTTAGGAAAACTTTTTGGTGGCCTGATAATTTTATTGACAACTTTGTTGACTTATTATATTATGTTTATTTGAGTTTGTCTTGTTCAGAGAAAGTCAATTACATTGCATAAAGACAAGTTAAAAGTTATTATACATTCAGAAGACCACCGACATTGGAATGACGGCTCAAACTTCCTTTGAAATAAAATGGAAACTCATAAAGTCTCAAATCGCGTTTACGTTTGGCCTTTCAAAAAGTGAACATTCAGTTGAAAAAATTTCGAACCTGATTGGGAAAATTCATTCACTCACGTTATTAACTCTAATATTGAGAAAAGGATACCATCAGAATGAGAAACCATGGAATGAAAAGGAAACCTTTAATTTCAAGAAGAGAAATAATTTATTTCGATTGTGCATCTTGATAATGACTTTGCGTTTCATTATTCTAATAAATACCGAGGAGCCTTCGAACATCAGCATTATTCTTGGAAATGCATTCTATTCATCAACAAAAAGTCGAATTTTGAACGCTCTCGAATGCACATATATTTCCATGCTTGCCTTAGTTCGAGAGTACATTTTGTACCTGGAATCGAAGGGTGGCTTCAGTCTATTGTCTGACATGAAGATTTTGCATAACAGTTTAAATTGTTATGCTTTGGAAATGTCTCCAGCTCAATTCGATATTTTTATAAGCCATGTTCAATTAAACTTATTCAATTGGTCGAACCTTTTTTATCCCTTTTCTTGTTTCCTTGTTTTTGGTATCGCAGTTGTAAGGCTTTTCAATGTTCAACTTTACTCCAACTACGTTTATGCAATTGCAAGTGCTGCTTGGTTCGTCCCTGAAATGGCAACTGCTTTGATGCTTTCTTGGGGCTGTGGAGCCATCGCTACCTATTCCTTCACGTACTCATATATATACTTGGCCAGGCTTCAATCGCAATTGGATAGACTTTACATATCATATCGAAGCACCCAATCGACCGAAATGAATTACATATTGAAATCAGTTAATTTTGATTTGCAAAAGGTTTTCCTTCACTTTGATCGAATGGCTAATGATTTGAATTACTTGATTGGTTATGCTGTCCTTGCCATCTCATTCCTGATGGTTACTGCAGTTGTGTTTTCAAATTTTCTTAAATTGCATTCTCCTTTGCTCGCTAATTTAATATTAATTGTTACCTTTTTAGGTGTGATTTCCATAACAGTTATTCTACATTCAAGCGCGCAGATTTACACTAAAGTAAGTATTTCACAAAATGCGTTTCCCTTTTGATTATCTTCTTATTTTTTGCAGTTTAACCGAATTTGTGGTTATTACTCTTCTTTCATGGCTCGACATTCTGGTGTTCGAGTCCATAATGGTTTGAAGGTAAATGTTGATTTAAAATCTTGAGACACTTTCTCGTTAATCTGAACATTCTTAACTTTCAGGTTCTTCACATTTTGGAGAAATGTTCATACAATGGTGTCAAGATTGGTGATTTAACTCTACTTACGAGTACATTTCTTTGCTATGTATGTAATACAATTCAATTGAAACATTTGATTGGTGGAATTCACGATCTAATTTATTTCCATTTCTTAACAGTTTATTCTTGAAAACATTTCTGCAATAATGCTACTAATTGTTAATGTCCGTTCATTAGAATATTAAGATTTCCCAAGGAAAGAAAGATGAGGAAAGAAGGACCAAAAACAAGGTCTTTTCAGTGGCTAGGTTAAAAATTCTGTGTCTTTTGAACGATTTGCTGGATTTAAAAGTATGTTACAGATTACTTGGATTAATGGAGGAGTCTACATGCTGAACTATCTACGCACTACACGGGAAAAAGTTGTAATGAAACACATTTTGTTGTTTTGTTCATTTCTATTAATAGTTCTTTGTGCTCATTTTCAAACGCATCCTCATTTTTAAACGACCTCAAAATAAACTGTTTCTCCGTTTCTATAATTGTATTATAATTATATTGTGATAAGTTGTACTCATTGAATGCTCGATTCTTGCAACGATACATTTTAATATCGCGAAACTCTACTCTACACTCTGCTATAAATTTTTTGAGGACACTGTGTGAACCTTGGCTATTTTACCCTTTACCATCGAACTTCAAGAATCTATTACATCTTCACCAATTAAAACCGTTTTTCAACATTGCAAAGAAAATCGTTGAAATAAACAATTTATAATGGACAGATTTTATTGTTTGTTCTGAAAGCAATGTAACGTTCATTATTTATAACATTAATACATAAAACAGAATCAATATTATTCAATGTTCATTATCGATGTATTGACTTCTACAAATTGAACAAATATTTGATCGATTTGAAGGTAAAATCTTTAATTGTTTTACTCTTATAACTTTAATAGTTACATCTGTAATTTACTTGGAAAAGTAATATTTTCATATCGATTCAAGCTTATTTTTTAACGAAGGTTCAAAAGAGAAACTCTGTAAAAGAAAAAGTTCGAAATTCATTATCCAATTGAGCCTAACTTTTGACCGTTAATTTCATGAATCCATTTTGTTGGCTTATTCTATTGAACGACGAAAATATCTGAGCATTGAGTTGTATTGAAAGTAAACTTGATATTTTGCTTTAAAACATCAACATTAAAATGACGACCCAAAGTACCTTTGAAATAAAATGGAAACTTATGAAGTCTAAACTCGCGTATGCATTTGGACTTTCAAATGATGTGAGCTCTGATAAGATTTGTCATCTGATTGGACAAATTAATTTCCTTACAATAATAACTCTAATATTGAGAAAAGGACTATATACCAACAGGATGGAACTCAGCATATTTACTTCAACAAGCTCAATGTTCTCTGTCGATTGGGCACTTTAATCTCGATTATTCGCTTTGCTCTTCTCATAGTTACTGATGAATCTTCAAACATGAGCATAATTCTTGGAAATTCATTCTATGGGTCACCAGAAAGTGCAACATTTAACTTGCTTCAGTTCTTATATTTTGCAGTGCTTATCATAGCTCGCGAGTACATTCTGTATCTTGAAACAAAAGGTCGATTCGTTATTCTATTGGAAATCAAAGTCATGAACTCGAGTTTCAATTGCCATGCCTTGAAAATATCTCCAGTTCAATTTGATATTTTTAAGCGTCGAATTCAATTTGCTCTAATCAATTTCTCAAACCTTATTTACCCACTTACATGTCTCATTGTTACGAGTTTGGCAGTTATAAGACTTTTGAATGTTCATGTTTACTCAAACTACATTTACCTAATTTCGAGTGCTATCTGGTTCGTCTTAGAAACGGTAACTGTTTTGTTTCTTTCTTATGGCTGTGGAGCCGTAGCTGCCTATGCAGTAATATTGCCGTACTTGTACTTGGCTCGACTTCAATCTCAATTGGATAGACTCAAAATGTCTTATCAAAGTGTTGAATCGACAGAAATGAATGGCCTCTTGAAATCGGCCAATTTCAATTTGCAAAAAATTTTCATTCATTTCCATCGGTTGGCTGAAGATTTCAGATATTTGATTGGTTATTCCCTCGTTGGTATGTCATTCTTGATGGTCACTGCGATTTCAGCTGCGAGTTTTCTCAAGTTACATTCCAATCTGCTTGCTAATGTCATACTGATAGCCACGTTTTTCGGTGTAATCTCTATAACAATTATTCTTCATGCAAGCGCAATGGTTTACACTAAAGTAAGTCTTTGACAAAATGAGATTCATTTTCACCTTTTTCCTTCCAATTACAGTTTAACCAAATTTGTGGTTATTACTCTTCCTTCATGGCTCGACATTGTGGCGTTCAAATACACAATGGACTTAAGGTGAGACTTAAGTATCGATTCGCGTTTCCAAACACAATAACAAATGAAAGAATAAAAAGTTTACAGATTGGCATAAAAAAATGTTTAATTTAAATTGTTTTGCCCTCTTCTTAACTTTCAGATTTTACACATTCTGGAGAAATGTTCATACAATGGATTCAAGATTGGGGATTTAACTCTACTTACAAGTACATTTCTTTGCTATGTATGTAGTTATTCATTATTAACAACTCAATCGAAGAATTTGATTGTTAGAATCAATGATCTAATTTAGATGTTTTTTCATCTTTTCGCAGTATATTCTTGAAAATATTTCCGCGATAATGCTACTGATTGTAAATTTGCGCTCATTCAGATCTTGAAATTTTACCGAATGGAACGAATGGAAATCGGAAATTTTTCTAAAATCTTAATTTATTGGCTCAAGTGTTGAGTATTTGGTCTTCAGCCAGTACCAATGAACATCAAAGGCTGCTTTGTATAGAGAATGGTTTGGTTTTGAAATGCTTTGGATTCAATTTATTATTATAGATATTATAGATTGATAATTTTTCAACAATAATTAACCTTTAAAATACAATGTACATTAAATAACTAATTTAAAAAAATTAATTTTGCTTTGTAATTTTAACAAAAATTTTGGTTATCGTATAAATTTGGAGCAAACAGAAAATGATTGGACAACTAAAAGATGATTGCACTTTTTTTGATTTTGGGATGTTGACGGAATCAGACTTTCAATAGCTCCTTTGAGTTTAGACTAGATCCAGACAGTAGCAAATTTTGGTTTAAATATTTTCGTATTATTCATTCGTACTAAGATTCAATGGGACAAAAGGTTCATTGATTCGTTGAATGATTGAGTGTTTCAAATGACTATTCAATATTGATTTTTTGGAGTTTAAATTAACTAACGTTTTCTTCTCATTTCGACTCAGGAGACATTCACTATTGCTCTAAAATTGATAATGATGAGTAGGTAAGTAGAGAGATTGGTAGGAACAGAAAATTATGAGAAACTCTTTATCGACATTAGACCATTAACTGATTGGGGTGTGCGTAAATGCTTGTGGTGGGAAATACTATCTTCAGGTGAACTATAAACAACCGTTTTTTGTGAAGAGGAACAAACATCACATAACTTCTTAAAGACAAATAGGATCATCAATGGGATTGGAGTCATGATGGAAGCTGCAACTGGCAAAAGAGTGGCTAAATCACTTTCTGGTGGTTGCAAGGCTAGACGGATGAGCATAATTGATATTCCTGTATTTTGAATACCGGTTTCAATTGCAATGGCTATCTGATCTGCTCTTTCAAAGCTAAATGCAATCGAAAACACAAGACCAATTAAGAAACCGAGCCACACATTGAGACCAGCTGATAATAACATTTTCCAGGTTAACAACTTCACCATTGACCAATAAACGTAGGTACTAAAGACAACGATAAATATAATCATCACAGTTGATACAGGAGCCAAGATGCGTTTACAGACCTGTTGAGGGAAAGCAAATTATAATTAGTTGACTAAATAATTGATGAGATAAAAGTTAATGGACCAATTTTAGGCAAATTGAAATTCAGCTTAAGAAACAATTTCGTGTGAACATACAAATTTAAATCTATTCTTGCAGTTTCCTGTACAGTTTATGAAAAATTTGTTGATTGGAAAATTTTTCCGCTCATCAATCAAACAGGATAAAGCTTTGAAAACAGTTTTCCTGAATGAATGAAATAAATCAACAAAATTTACAGCTAAAACTTTAAACAAATAAATGCCGGTGTGCATCGAATTAAATTTGTATATTGAATTTGTGATGAACTAGAATGAAACGAAATTGGTTAAAGGTTTAATTTAAGTCTTACTCTGGACACTTTGGGCAAATATTTTTGGAAAAGGAGACCAATTCCTAAGAAGAAGGCCATTGCCAACAATGATTCGAAAATACGAATATATGGGACAGTGAAAGTACTTGGACCTTGAATGCGAGCACCTAATGTGAATAGCCATAAAGGAATCATAACTGAAACAAAAAAACAGGAAGAATTAAAAACCATACCAAACAAATTCATCAAAAACGAAGCTATTGTTAAGCTGCAGATTCGATGCTTACATAAGGCGCAAAAGGTGCTAATGAAAGTCATGGTTAAACTGAGATTGAGATTGCCACCAAGTAAAAGAGTCCACATATTGGATGCATTTCCTCCTGGCGAAATTCCGAAAGCAAATAAGCCAAACCAATAGTAATACGCATCGCCATTCAATAGAAAATATCCGACACAATATGATGTCTGAAAAAATTTGTTTATAACGGTAATTAATAAGAATGATTGAAGGGCAAAGATAAGTGGAAGACTTCAAGCTTACCAAAGGCATAACAACATATTGTGATATCAGCCCAATCAAAGGAGCAATCGGTTTTTTAAGTACACTTTTGATAACAAACAAATCTATAGCACATCCCATGTTGATGAAATTTAGCAAAACCAACGAGACCACTGAAAGGGTAAATATCTTTTCCAAGCGACTATGTTTAAGTGAAACCAAAATGGTTAATCGATTGGTACTCTTTTCACCCTCTTTATGTCCATTGCCAGCAATTAGTAAGTCTGCAGATGCAGGCAACAGCTCTTCTTTATAAGCGCACGGAGGATTATCCCGTAGCGCGCTTGACTGTCCATTGATGTGGTGAGTTTCGTTTGGGTTAACATATTCTAAAAATAGATTAGTGTGACCTAATAGTTTACCCATAATGTCAACAGAACCAGAAAAATTGAACATTCCATTTTTATCTGGATGAAGAAAAGCTTTATCTAGTCGCAACAATTTGGAATTACCATCTCCTCCGATATCAGCAACACGAGGTGATGAAATTTTTAATTGATAATAAAGATGTCCATCGGCAATGGTTTGATGGATCTTGTCTGTAAGAGTAAAGTTGATGATGGTCGATTCACCTTCTTTAATCCTCACTTCATCTTGGCCATAATCAACTTTCAAAGATGATACAAGTTCAACTAATAAACAAAATATCCATATTTCACAGCAATTTAGATTTAACAACTTCATTTAGACTTTCTATTGAGTTAATAAAAATGAGGAAAAAAAACCTGACACAATTTTGTAACATAACACTAACAAACAGATTCATTGACGGTAGTGACACCGTCACCTTACTCTCGGTTAAACTTACAAACTTGCTTCATTCAGCACTAGATGTAGACAGGTTTGTAGGTAAATCAAGTGCATCATAAAGTAGCGACATCTGTAGTGACCAAAAAGAAAATATATTCAATTCTTTAACGGTTTATTTATGCTTTTAATCAGCTTCAGTTTCCATTCAATTACTACTGAGTTAATTTTCTAATGACTTTCTGACTTTTCAATATCTTTCTGCTTCAATCAACATTGAAAAAAGAGTAAAAAAATCAATGCTTCTTTTGTTTTTATCCTGAAGCCTGATCAATGTTATGCGAAATGGTGAATCTTTTTGATAAAAAAATCTCATTTTTCTGAATTGCTTGACCAATGATCAAAGGTAATATTTCAATATTGACTAATCGATAATATTATTTACAGACTTATCCTCGTTCAATGTGAGTATCGTTTACTTATTTGTTTCTGCTAATTCAATATCTTTCAGAAATACGGACAAATGGTTCATGGATTGTGATAACTTTGATATAATCTCTTTAATATTTATCCCGTTCATTATTACAAGGTATGGCGCTATTTACAATATAATAAATAGATTAGACAATTAGATGTTCAATTAAACAGATGATCCATCGGTAAAGTTTTCCAGGCAATGAATAATCTCATCGTTTTCTTCGTCCAATGATACATTTAGGTTAAGCTGCTCTTGAGATTTGTCCGCTTCATCTGAATCCCCTTCATGGCTGTACCAAACACTGTAACTCAAGTAAACAAAGATTCCTGGAAGAAACGAAAGAAAGGATTTAATTTAATCGATAAGAAAATGGTCCATATTAACGATTCCTTGTTCCAGATTAAATATGCTTTACACCTTCAATTGGTCAACAATGTGAAACAAAAATCAAAGTCAACTGGTTCACCATGATAATGAGCACAGTCAAACCCATAGAAGCAAGTTCAACAGCTATAAATGGATATTGGAAAGAATCGAAAACTGGCTCGAAATCATTTTCATTGATATTCAGCCAACAATACAAGAGAGTTTCAACTCATGCAATATAATCATTATACTCATCACATAATGATAATGGTAATAATATCGTGATAAAATGTTATTAACCATTAACCAATATTGGGACCACAATCGATAAACCAATTATTATGCCAACATTTATGTAAATTAATTTTACATCATGAAAAGGTTAACATGAGAGTAAAGTGAAAACCTTTTCAATTTATTTTCTACACCAATTAGAGAATCTACAAAATTTAAAATTTCATCAAAAGCAAGTGTCATGCAATCATTCATTAAACTCGAGTGACTCTGCAAAGATTTAAATAGCTTTCAAATGGCACATCAATGAACATTTTTGTCAATAAGACCGCATTACTAAAAGTCTTGAATTGAAAATTGAATAAAATTTCAAGATGAATGTCAAAATTTGGAAGAAAACTTCTCAAGAAAAAACCTTTTGCATCGAAACAAATTTTTTCAGGCAACATTAGAAGATTGTGTTTTATGGAAATAATAAGTTGGATCGAAACAATTTCTCGATTAAAGTTGAAGACAAAACTTGGATGAAGTTGCAAATGTTAAAAGTAATCGACGTGATGAGTGAATCATGTAAAAGGTACGAACCTGGATGGTCAGTTGAAAAGTCAAAATTGAAGATGAAAAAATTTCTCTCAAGTTTAACATAAATAATGATTCTTTTGCGTGTCAACATTACTTTTATGGTGAAATGATAACTCTAGACAAGTTTCATTGATCGATCGTTCAAATGATATCTGAAAAGCATCAATTTGGATTATCATGAAAACGAAGAAAAAGAAAAAAAAGTGAAATGATAATTTACGAAATGAAATCTGAAGAAAAGTTCGACACATTATCATTATCATGGCCATACCTTTCATTGACTCATCAGTGATTCTTCTGTGATCAGAATAAGAATTTTTGTAAAATTCATTTTAAATCAGAAATCGAAAGAAAAAAAACGCATAAAAAAATCTTTCTCTCCACCAAAAACATTCTTGCAATAAAAAATTGAGAAAAAAAGTTTTAAAATATTCTTTTCGAAAAACTTTTAATTCATTTTGCTGAAATCGATAAAATTGATTATCGATAATTCTGTTCTCTTTACCATTTAATAGCAATCATCACCTTTACGAGTTAATCAAAAGTCGAGTTCATTGAAGACTCGCTTGAGATTTTACTCTTAAACTTGATTCAATAATTTATTCAATAACAAAACTCTGATAATGATAACTCTCAATGGAATCATTGGTTTATCATGAATAAAATAGTTCTCTGTTTGCATTTTTATTTTCTTTCCCAGAATAACCTTTTCTTTGAAACGTTTAATTGCATTATTCCAATGTTTATCGATTATTAAATTTGCATTTTTCAAGTTTTCTCATTGAGAATGATTGAAAATATGTTTTCCTTTTTCATCAAATATTTCACTTTGCAGACAATTTTCAATGTTTTGCCTTTAGGATGTTGAGCTGTTTAGTAATTGAATTTTTTCTCTCAGATAATAAAATTGTTATTCATGAAACAATTGAAATGAAATCACAGTCCAACTCGAATTAAATTGTGTAGTGAATATGATTAGTTGGTAAAACAAAAACACTGACTGAGTTTATTCCAGTCACGCTTGTAAGCATAAGAATGTTTCAAACGAAAAAGAGAAAAGGTTGAAAAAATTCAATTTTTCGGAATTTTTCAAAACTCGAAAGACTTTTACAAACTTTTTCTTCATTCAAATGCATTGATGATCATTTTATTGGTCGACTTTGAATTTTAATCGAAAAGGCTTTAAAGGTTAACTTGCATTTGCAATTTTCATTGCACTCGAATTCAATTTAATGATGATTTTAATGACTTTAATGTGTCAATAAAGTACTTGGAATGTTGTCCTTTCAGGTTTGCTAAATGGTCGTTTATTGATACTAAACAGTCAAAGATGAAAAACCCTTAAATCTACTCTTATTTTGCAATCCAATATTTGAGTGAAATTCAATGTTTACTGGGATTAAATCAATATTAATTAAAGTTGCTGTTATATTGAAATGTTGCCCGTCATCATGGTTGATCATCATCTGTGCTTGGGTCAACATTGACACTGGTAAACATTGGTCAAGATGATGGAAGAGATGAACAAGATTAGTCTTTTTTTCTCTCTCCTAATCATCATGACGATGATAGTTAAGTCTTTTTCCTGTAAACATTTCTTTTCCATCAGAAAATAAAAAGATGAAGGAAACTTGAGCTTATTCTTTTCCTTTTCCCTGAATCTCTTTTTTTTACAATCCATTGATTGGAAATGAAATTCACTTCACTTTTCACAACTGTTCACACCTTGTCTAACCATAAGCCAACATTAATATCATTAATACATTAGCGGGTTGATTAGCATGGTTTAATGGTATTCAATGAAAGTTCAATATTTAATGGAAAAAAGTTTCGAGTTGAACTTTGAAAGAATTGAACAAATAACAAATGTTGTGAACTTGAAACGCTTTTTTTGCTGTTAATGATTTTTTTCATTTCTTCTGCTCTTTCTTTGTACGATTGATGAAAACCTTTTTTTGTTGTTAAACAAGTAGAAACATCAATAAAGAGAAAAGAAAAATTCCTTTCGAGTTTGCCTTCTCTTTAATAACTTTTCAAATGTGTTGATAAACTTAATTGTTTCACTAGTCAATGCTGCTTGGTTTGATATCTTTTACGACGAAAAAAAGGTTGACTCGAAAAAAATCAGTTTTACTTTAAAATGGCTTTTGATCAACTGTAACAGCTCGTTTGACAAGCTACAACTTATTGGTTTGAAATGAGCTAAAATCCAGAAAATTTCATGTTTTTTTCTCGCTTCTTTTAATCATCATTTCTGATTCTTGCACATGAAGCTGTTGAACAAACAGTGAACAAATGACAAAATGTTATACAATTGATTTCACAATGTATTACATTAGCAATTTAATTTCAAAGTTACAAGAAAGAAAAAAGTTGAATTTCCATTAAAATTGACGCTAAGTTAAAGCCATCATAAGATGAAGCATCTGGAGCAAATGATAAAACTGTCGACTGTTGTTTCAATGAAAGTTAGAACAAACTATCGAAGAAGGTCGCAAGAATTATGAGCCCGGCGGAATCAATTCAATTGACCATCTAAGAAGGCTATTCAAGAAAAGATCTCAGATCTGATCTATCGAGGAAGGTTGTTCAAGTCACTTAAGATTCTCTCAAGATTCATGCAGAAAGCACTAAACTCAACCCAAACTAGCTAAGAGTTTGAAACCATCAGATTTACCAATAAAAATCGCACTCTTTTTAATAGCAATTTGATTGTTTACCAAAAAGTTTTCAGACCAATTGAATTTGTAATTAGGAACGTGAGTATCAAAATGCATTTGGAATAATGTAAATTAATGAATTACCTATGAGTGACCAGATTAAGAATGCAATCCAAGAGGAACTCGGAAGACAAATGATCAAATGAATATCCATCCAAATGGCACATATTGGTAATAAAGGTACACAGGGAATGCTGTTTCGTGAGGTTGACCGGTGTTTGGGTTGACGAACAATGAGAATTACCAGGATTACAATGAGAGTAAATAATCCGCTAACAATTAATTCAATCCACCAATCAGCTCCATCGGGTAAATATTTAGTTATGTGAACGGTTAAAGTTCCCATCAATAACATTAATCCCATGGTTAACGATAAAAGAACTGGAAAAGACAAAGAATACAAATTAGAATCAATTCTGACGAGAAACAAATTGAAACCTTTTTCCCTTTCATTATTCTCCATATTATATGACACAAAAGAAATTAATATAAATCATTATTCATGATTAAAAAGGAAAAAACGATTAAAAGAACAATTTCATCTCTTTAATTGTCGATTCACCCAATCAATTAGCAAACAAAATACATCAAAATTTTCATCAAATTCATTGCAATAATGGTTAATTGAAAAGTCCCTTTTTGCCAAGTTAAACATCTCCAAAGTGAACTTGATAATAATGTAAATGTTTAGCAACAATGGATATTATCGTTTCGTCTGTGAATAAAATTACTTCCGTAATGCAATAACTTTAACAATGTTGACCATCATCTGTCCATTATGGTCAATTACATCGCTCTCTTTATTGAAGTTTAAGAGGAACCAGCAAAGTGTCATTGCAATAATCATTTGTTGGAAAAGCGATTATCATTGTTACACTTTTATTTCTCGGCTTTTAATGCAAATGACTAGCCAAGCAAATTGATTGCATTTTGTATCGCATTATGAAGTATAACTTCATCTGACCATTTCCATTGTTGACTTGGAAAAAGAAGTAATAAGTTGAGACTTCTTTTTCGGAGAAAAAACGATGAAAATGAAAAAGATGCTCAAGGTGATTATAATGGATATAAGATGAAAACTGAGAAACATTTTTTTTCGAGTTTTCCATAAAAGAACTTTTTGAATCTCTTCTTCTTTTCCAATTTTGTAAAATTTTCCTTTTTCCAACGAATTCAAGTTCATTGGCGAGAAATGCATTTTACATGCTTTTCTTGCTTCAAAAGGATAATGTTGTATATTGAAACAAGCTGTGAAAGAGTTAAACTGAATCTCGAATAATCATGTTTACCTGGAAAGTGAAATGAAAAGTGTTCAATTGATTCGATTTTTTCGTTTTTCGAGTTTCTTCAAGTTGCATCTTCAACTTTTTAATGAATTATTTTCTTCGTTGTTAGTTTGTTTATCGACGAAATTTTCATCAAAGTTTCTTTTTCTCTCAACTCTTCAGGGCTGTGATTTTAATGCAAGTCAATGCGATTGTTTGGAGTTGGTCTTGTCAAGGTTTCCTTATTTCTCACCTTCTTTATCCTGAAATTCAATCAATTTTCATTGCGTTTGTCAATTGATTTTTTTTTGCATTTTGAACTTGTCCAAAGGTCATGTTTTATTCAGATCAGAATCACACTTAAATTGTGTTTACAGGTTTTCGGTTTATTGTTATTTGTGAGATTTTTTTCTTTAACTTGAACTTGTTCAACAAAAGGAGATAATTAAATCTACTGATTGACTGGCCTAATGAGTTATAATTAATAGATTGTGAGCAGAATTGATGTGATTAGACAGAAAATCAGTGTTGAAACGATTGTTCAACTTGTTAGCCTTTTGTTACTCAATGCTTTCTTCTTGACCTTTCGATTTTGTGTGTTGTGAATTATGCTCATGTTGTCCACCCATAACATGTGATCATGATGAGGAAACATGTCAAATGATGACAATACAAATTAACTGTTAACACTTTTCCAAAACGAGAAGAGTAAACAAGAGTTTAACCAGGACAAACAATTCCAGTTTTTTCTTGTCTTCTGTTTTTCTGTATCAATTCATTTGTAGTTTAGTTTAATAAAATTGTATCAGATGAACAAAGCTTAACATCAACTGCTAGTTGATGGGAATGGTTTACATTAAACTGTAAGCTTTTAAACCGCAGCAACTTTGATGAATACCTTTTGCCAATTGAGTGATATTCAGGCAAGGCAATTGATTCTCTGAAGATTTGCACCGGTTCATGTGATTAAAAGGTATTGAGATGAAACAGTAAACCTTTATGGTAACCAAAAGAGCAACAATGAATTGTACTTATCAACTCAACCCAAGGGAGAGAAACAAATGTGCATTCCTTGTAAATAATAGACTCAGAATAGTGGTTTGGTCTTTCACCGAATTATCATAGAATTACATTCAGAATCATATTCAAGTCAAGGTGAAACATCAACAGAACTATTAAGCTTAGTTGAGAGGTTCACTGGCAATGGACTTGAAACACAGTCATGAGAATTTTTAACGCCATTAGTTCTTACAATTAGAGAAGAACATTAAGAATTGGAAGTCTGTTTTTGGAGAATTTTTAATTTCTTTTGAACTTATTTAACTCTTTTCTTTGAATGAAATATGCCATGGAAAAGACTTATTCTGAAAAGATTTTGCTTTTCTGAAAGCTCATTCATCTGCAAATGCTTAAATGACTCGTCGAACTCATGAAAGCTGCTTCACGTTGTTGATGCATTCTGAATGTTTTGGTTGCAAAAATCAATGATTCCTAAATGCTGGAGCAAACTCATGATTGTTTATCTTTTGATTGTCACCAGAAAAAGAAAACAAAAGATAAGCTTAATGAAACTAATCATGAAATCAATTAATTGGTAAACCTCTTCTTTTTGTAACCTCCAGTTTCTGTACTTCATTATTATGGTAACAAAAAGCTACCATTGTTTTATCCTTCAGGGAATGAAAATGATAATATCTTCTCTGTCAATAATGGTAATGATGATCATTTCAGCAATCATAATGAACACTCGAAAGCTTTAAACGCATTTCAATTTCAAATGCTATCGACTCAAAAATTTTATAAATCGAAAAATCAAAAAAATAATTTTCCCTTTTCATTCAATTCATCGACTCACCATTAAACAATGAGAGGAAAAAATTTATCATAACAACTCGATAAAAATTCCAAGTCAACACTCGAAAGATAAAGATGAAAGTTTTGTCTCTCAAATTCCCATGATAATAATTGACTCCATGTGAGAGGAATTAATGATGAAAATGCCGTAAAATTCTGCAACATCCAGCTTGACCCTTTGAGAGTTGAATATTCATTGACTTTGTATTTATCCAAATCAAAGTCGCAATTTGAATTTTGTCAACTCGAAAAATTGGATCAAATTTATTTTCATTGTAATGAAACCATTCAAGTTATTACCTTTTGTCTAATAACCATTTCAATGCAACTCTAAGGTTTCAGTGTTTTAAGTTTGATCAAGAATCAAGACTGACAATGACGCAAAAGTATTAAATTTAGTGAAATACAAAAAGTGGTTTCACACTGAAACTTGTCTCGCCTTTGATTCAAGTTCATTTCAGAATTGACTTTCACCAGAAACTTTTAGACGTTAAATTGGTTCAAAAAAGTAATTAACTCGTTATTTTGACTTTTGATTGATGGCAAACATTTGAATTATAAGATCATTAGTCGCATTTTTTGTCAACTTTGAATATCGTTGAATACAATCTAAGAAAATTGAATGTCAAATGGTTCAATGATTACTGAGATATCACTTGTTTTTTTTCATTATTATTCAAATGCATGTTATGAGTTGTCATGCTTTTCCATTGAATAATGGTTACTCAGTTTAGGATCTTTGGTTGAGCACAAAAATTGCAACACTGTTTGCCAATTCATATTTAAAGGAAATTCATTGATGAATAAATTAACTTGACAAGTTTCATTTTTCATGAGACAAGATTCGAGAAAAACTGAGCAAAGACGAAATTAACTCATTAGCTTGTTGGTTACCTTTGAAGGTTCAGCCAAGATTCAAGATTTCTATGGGAAATTGAACTCTTGAGACAGAATGAGAAACGATACAGTTTGTGAAATGTTTCTGCTTCTTTTTGTTCTTTCTGTATATTTTGATATTTCAACGAAATTCAAATTCTCAATTTCATGTTAGAACTTTAGGTTTTTATGGTGAAAGGTGACTTTGGTTGATTGAAACTTGACACAATGAAACTAAACATGCATGAGTTTTGATGCAACAGAAGTGGAATTGAATCTCGAAAAATATAAAAACATGTGTTCTAATTATGCAAATCCCTGGTGATTAGATTCACCGAGAATGAAAGCATTAACCTTCTCTACTCAATCTTTGCAATTAACTTGGAAGCAAAGTGGAAATTTGATGAAAGAATAAAAAATTCGGTAACAAAAAATAAAAGTAAAGGATAAACAAAGTGACAAAAAATATCAACCTTAGCTTTCGAGTTCTTAACATTTCTTTTTTAATATATAAACAGAACATTCTAAATTATTCAAAGAACTTCTGCTTTCTTCCAGAAAGGTCAAAATCGACTCACAACTAACCAGATTGTGTTCGAGAAAAATAAAATCTTACATTTTTTCGTGCAAACGGAAAAATAGAGATAACTTTATTCAAATAAAGGCTTTCCATTTTTGCTGACTGTTCTAGTTTCATCGAGCACTATCATGATGCTTATTGATTCAATTTTCCAAAGATTGAACAATTCCCGAGATGCATGGACAAATTGATCCATTGAACAAGTCAAAGATCAGCCAAAAGCACTCAGCTACTCAGACTCTGTCCTCTCGATTCAGTAAAAAAAGGATTCAAGGATTAAGCTAATTCTTTCAAATCATCATTAACTTCACTCAATCACTCGAAGGCAAAGCTTACCATCAAAACCGTCTGTAAAGACTGTTAATTAGCTCATCAGGCTATTGTAATTGTAACGAAAAATAAACTGTCTTTTATAATTTGACAATAAATGCATCGAATACTAGAATTGTATAGACTCGAGGATAAAATCGAAACTAACAAATAAAACCAAAGGACATTTAAAAATTTCGCCTTTTCTTTAAAATCCATTCAAATCATTGATGCAGTTCTTTACAAAAACTTATTTGACTTGAAAATATTTTGATTTTGATTGAATGAAGAGCCAATATTTAGCATCGAAGAAGTTTTCCACTATCAAGTTTATCCATTTGTTTAACACTAAACATTTGTAATTTTAGTTTTCTGGTGAGTTTTAAAATCGATCTGAATTTCTAGAGCTTTTGCAATCACAAGACATGAAATTCAAATTAAAATTGATCAGCTCAACATGTCAAGTAGAATCAAACTTGCGCTATTAATGAAACTTGAAATGAAAACAAGTAAAGAAACTTTTAGCTATAAATGTGATTCTCTTGCAATTAAATTGCATTTGACACATTAATATCTTGGAATATTCAGTTTCTTAAGGAATCACGAAAAAGGTTGAAAATGTTGAGCCACATGAGCAAATAAATATGAAAGGTTTGTTACGGAAGTAATCTGATGAGAAGACTGCGAACTTGCTTTCACTACAAGTTTTAAGGTTCATATCATGGATCACTAAGAGATCTACACCTATTTCAAATAACTGAGTTTCAGGATATCTCATAAGAGATGAAGAATCACAATTCAAATAGAGGTTTTAGTTTTACTGAACTTTATTAATTGAAATTAAAGGAGGTAATTTGTTTAACTGAATATTTCTTAAGAAATAAGATTGAATGAATTTGAATGTTTTTAGAAGTATTACAAGGATACTGGAAGATGTGACTTACTTAAGATGTGAAGTTAAGAAGTGATGAGAAGAATGAAAAATTAGGTTTTTATAACCTTTACAAAACAAAGGGATAATTTTGGAGGGAACAATAGAAAGTGAATCAATTTCTCTTTCGCAAATGTGTCTGGTTTTGGTGTCTTACCAGTGACCAATTTTTTACTCTTATCAGTAAAATTAACCTTGATGAAGCTGTTAGCTTCAACTCTTACTTTACATGTCTTAAGACATATATCTCATGAGAGATAGCTTGTAGCCTTAACAGTGCTTTTAAGATTAAGAGTTAAGGTGAGAGAAAGTTGAAAATTATGGTTAAAAAGAAAGAGATTTTTACAAGTCTTTCTCTATGGCACTTAATTTTCAACTCTAAATTTTGGTCAGATTTTAACCAGGATTGTGGTTAAGTTTTACATGGCTTATTCAGGATTAGCGAAATACGAGAAGTTAAGACTTTGACAATTTAGAAATGGCATTTATATAATTAAAACATAGTTTTTGAAAACTGAATTAAATATTGTTTAAACAATGAAAATTAGGAATCTGAATAACTGAATTTAAACTGGATTAAAACTAAATCAAAGGTTTGAATCAAAGATTCAACCAGAAAACAGAAAGGCATTGAATGAATTAACTAAGTTAAGTTTTCTACCTTTCACTTCCCTGAATTTAAGACCTTGAAATCTTAGTGAATTCAGGTTTAGGCATTTCTGTTTGAAGAGTTTGAATCATTGGATGAGGACCTTTGTCGAGTAGGGTAAAATACATGGGATCGGACTTGTGAGGATGAAATAGGTCTATGAAAGACGGTTGTTGTTGAAGTTCCTGAGGATCCTGTGGATGTGAATGATTCCCTTGAATCCTCTGACATTCTTGATGAATTTGATTCCGGGTTATCCTTTGCTCTGAGATATCTCCATGGACTTGGTGGAATCGGATAAGGGATTACCTTTCCCTGTGCATAATTTCTTATTATATCGGAGGATGAAGTTAGATCTGTGGTTGAGGAAGAAGTTGATGAGGAACCTGAAGTTGAACCGGAGGAGGATGAAGTTGAAGTTGTTGAGCTGGAGGAGAGTGAAACTGGAGATGAATGTGGAGCAGAAGGGGAACTTCGAGGTGAAGGAGTTCCGAGTAAATCAGCGATAGCTGAATAGATTGAGGATGGAGTTGATCTTTGATCGAACTCAATGACTGGAGGAGGAAAATCAGGGTTAACTTCAGCAGAATTATGCCTTCGTTTCTTTGAATTTGAGGAGGAAGAAGATGAATTTGATGATGTAGCTTGAGCTACTGATTGTGATGATGCTGGTAAAGTTGATTGTTGAGATAATGGAGGAGTACCGGAGGGAGTGTGAGGGGAAACGACTCTTATTGATGACGAATTATCATCATCGGCTAAATCAATCAGAGGAAAATTCTGAGGTCTCGGTGGTGATGGAGCTTGAGGACGATATTCAGGTGTGATTGAGTCAATTGATGAGGTTGAGGATGCGGATGAATCAATTGAATGAATTGAAAAGTTACTCTCACTTCCATAGTTAGAGTATTGAGATGAAGTTGGCGAAGTTGCAGGAGAAACGCAAGGGGCTTTAAATGATAAATCTTGGTTTCTTATACCATAAGCCCAATTAGATGGCCATCGAGCTTGATTTGTTCTAACTCTTTTCTGGTAAATTTCAAGAAGTCTTGCAACTTTTCTATTACCACACGTTCGAACCATATTTTCGTGGTTGATTCCACCCCATTTGCGGCTTGATTCTTCGATATCTTGCCAGTAGGCCATGTAAAGATTCATGCTAGTGATAGCTTCGATTGCTGGAGAATGAGGTTCAGCTCTGAGAGTGAAACCTGGGAATAGCAAGAATGAGATGAGGGAAAGAGAGGCTGGAGATGCTACATAAGGTGAGAAATGTTGGGTTATTTCCCTGAATTTATGCTGAAGAGCATAAATTTCATCTGGATGAAGGTCCAAAGAATGCATTACATTGATCAGTCCTGATCCAACAATAGCGGTAGCTGTCAAAAAGAAGGCTAAAATCTGATCTCTTACGGAGATAAAAGACTTTGCATGTTTGATGTCTTGTGTTGTAAGACCATGAAACTGGGTATCCATCTTTGCAATATCATCGTGACTTATGAGAGATTCATAAACAATGTTGCGATATCCATCGACAATTACAACCCAAACTGGTCTAGGTCGTAGGGCATCTCGTTTACCATCGACTGTCCATCCATCGACTCGACAATAAGACATATGGATTGAGAAGGTAGTTTCTGGCGAGGGATGAATATCAATATTTTGCTTGATGAGCTTCTCGGTATTAGCTCGAAGAGGAGGCATATTGATTGCGGTAAGATTGTGAAAAGTTCGAGTTAATAAGTCAACCTTATTCTTTCGATTCTCTAATGCTTTTACATTTGATGTTGATGGAAAGATATGTTCCATTCGGAAACCACGAAATGAGGGAAAATTATGCTTAGCATATTCGAACAATTCTTTTTGAAGTTCAGGGGAAAGTCTTAAGATTGGATTAATTTTGATGAACGGAGTCAATCGTTCTTCGATTTCAGGGGCTACATGTTTAGGGAATGGAGGATTTGATCTAGGTATTCCACCTCTTGCTACTTTGACCCATTCTTCCGAATCAGTGAGAAGGTAAAAGGGAACTTGGGACCAGGTAATTGTATGAGGTCGAGGTTTAATTACGAGAGGATCAATCTTTTTACCCATAATTGGTTCAAAACCAACTATATGTTGAGCAAAGTATTCACCTTCGTATAAGGGATGAGTGGGATCTTGCATTTGTTTCTTTGCATCCCAGAAACCTAATTGAAATTGAGCGAGGGATCGAATAGCGACGGGACTTAGAAGAGGGTCATTAGGATTTTCATCCTTGAGATGGGATAAACAAGCCCAGAGATTCATTTTCTCGTACCATTGATTATCATGGCTACGATGATTTTCAGGTAAATCAAAATTTCCTGTTTGAAGATGCTGAGGTAAAAAGTTTGCTAAACTTTTTGGAGCTTTCTTTAGCTCTTCTTTCTTCTGAGTTGGAACTGAACTAGTTTCAAAAACAAATTTGAAGTAGAATTGTTCGCTGAACAATCCAAGTCTACATCTAGGTTCATGTTCGAGGAATGAATCAAGGGGTAAGTTTGCGGTGCAGTGAGTTCGTCTGCATTTGAAAGTTGATTTGTTGTAAATTTCGAGGGTTTTCTTATTATAAAGTTCCTTAAAGAAAGGATAATCATCTCTGGATGAATGAAATTTGATGCATTCTGGAAGTATGCAAAGGAATTGTTCAGGATGTGAGATTGGTAGTAAACCAAGAATTTCAACTAAATTTCGAAGCCAACCAATACAACCTAAACAGTAACATTTTCGGCATGATCGACATTCACGAGGATTTAGTGCAAATTGTTCACAGAAGTGACATCTAATTTGTTCCTCAATTAAATCAAACTCAGGATTAGTGATATGAGCACGAACTATTCCGTGAGGAATTGTAGGTAACTCCATTGTCTTAATAGATTCATCATGGAAAACGTTATCATAAAGCTTGAATCTCATGAATTTGTCAAAATCATTTCGAATGACTGAAAAAGTTTTGGCTTTAGCTTTGACTATCTCTTTGATTTCAAAGAATCTTTTATCAGATACAAAATCGGGAAGAGGTGCAGTTGGTAAAGGTGCAGGGTATTCATTTTTGGCAAAAGGATAGTCAGAAGGTTTAAGATAACGATTGGGCCAAAGGGTACGAGTTAAATTTATTTTAGGAGGGACTGGAATAGGTTTGAAAGGAGTTTTGCTGTAAAGATTCGGAAGATTTTGATCAATTTGAGGGGCATTACTAGACCTTTGATTAAATGGTACAATTTGAGAATTGTTGGATGGAGACTGTTGACTGGAATCATTGGATTTGGAATTTCCCAACAAGGAATCGTGAATCATTTTGCTGACTTCTATCCTGGCTGTTCCTGCTGGAAATTTGTGAACATTCATTTGTCCATCTTTCTTTGTTACCAAATGAACTGAATCCTGGAAAGCGCGTTCTTCACGAACTTGATTTTGATTTGAGTTTCTTCGCGAATCTCGAAATCTTCCATACTCAGAATCAGGATTTGGTTCTTTAACAATCTTCGCGACTTGGTCCTTGATTTGGATAGCAGTTGGATTGGTCACAAACTTCTTCATGGGAATTTTTCCTTTCTTGGAAACTTTGGCAAAGTTTTCTGGATTCCAATCGAATGGAGGTTCTTTATAAACTTGGTGAGAAAGAGTCTCAGGGAATACAGTTGATGGTGATTTAGGTTTTCGACTGAGTCGAACAGCATCAGTTTCATCGTCTGTTGAATCTTCACTAAGGACATTAGCCTTAAAATCGTAATTATCACGAGTGTATCTTGTATTCGGAGGAGGCGGAGGAGGAAGCATTTCGCCTTGAGATGATAGCGATGGTAAAGATGAAGATCCTTTAATTATGATGGATCGGTGAACTCGTTGATGAGTGTCTGGTTCACTTTCTGTGACCGAAGGAGGAGGACGAGGAACGTAAATTTTAACACTTGGATCGTCACTGAACCTAGCAGGAATTAAGTCTTGATCAGGAAATTTGTTGAGAGGAACTGCTGATGGTGATGGTGATCTGATTCGATCAACTCTGATGTGTGGTGTAGGAACACGAACAGTTTGTCCTGAAGGAAGGATTCTTTCGATGATAGTTTTCTTGGCTGGTTGCATTTTGATGATTAAGATTGTTTGAACAATGAGAATAAGTTGAATCGGAAAGGAATTGAATTGAATAAAAAGGGAACTGTTGGAAAGTTTAGTTTTAGGAATAGTTTTAAAGAACTGAATAGATTTGGATAACCAAGTGAAAGGTTTAACTGAACACAAATTGAAATGATTTGAAAACTTTGAAATAGTTCTGAAGAACTGAATATGAAGATATCCTTTAAAGGATGAGAATGAAGAACAGAGTTGAGAGTTTGAAGAAACTTTGAAAAGTGAAAAGAATTCACAATTTGGTGAAATTACTGAGGTCTTAGAAGACTGTAAAAAGGGTAATAATTGTTGAGAACAACAGGTAAACAAGTTCAAGAAGAACGAAGGATTAAGGTAAAGTCGTAAAGTGAAATTGAGACAAGAATTTGAGGTCGGATTAGCGAAATGAGTTGAAGGTAAAAAGAACTTAAGAAATTTTTCAAATGTAAAGCTTGAGCTTTGAAGTAGTCTAATGAGAGGAGAACAGTAAAGTGCGGGATCAAAAGATTCTATTGTCTTTACTTTGGTTACATTGGTACCAGAGGGGAAAAATTTTGCTCTCCCTTGATTACCAAATGCAACGCCATTGGTTAAAAAATCGGTTGAGTGAAAGTTTAACTTTGGTAAGGGTTTGATATCAAAACCAGGCTTTGCCGGTGAGTTATCAAAGCAAAGATATAACACATAAGTGTTGGCGGGAAAATTTTGTCTTTTTGTCTGGGATCTAGTTTGTCTCTTACTCATATCATTTGAATGATTAATTAGTTTTTTAGATTGCTTTAAAATTTCTCTATCTGCTGAAAGATATTTTCTTTTGATTTTAGGCTTTTTAGCAGTAATTGGGAACTCTTTTTCAATATAATCTGAATTATCGGAAAAGTTTGAAGAATCTGAATTTGAATGATTTAAAGGATTTTGTTCAATATTTGAATTAGAAACATTTGCATTGTTAAATATCTCTTGAGAGATTGGCTTTGAAAAAGTATTTTGATCAATTGTATTGTTTGAATTAACTCTTGTAGATAAATTTGGTTTTGTTTTAACTGATTTAGATATATCTTGAGATATTGTTTTAGGGTTTAAATCTGAATCTGAATCTGAAGAGGTTTGACTAGTTTGAGAATTAAATGAGTTTGTTAGAAATTTGTTTAAATTGTAATCATCTTTTGAAATGATTAATGGCTGGTCTAATTGTTCTGAATCTGTTGATGATTCTTGAGAATCATTTGGAATTGAATTGAAATCGGAATCTAAATCTGAATTTTGAGAATTTATATCACTTGAGTGATCAACTAAATCATCTAAATGATTGTCTAAATTATTAACTGAATTATTAACTGAATCTAACTCTGGGAAATTGAAATTTTCTGGTTCTAAAAAGTTGTCTGGATTGAAGTATTGATCTTTGAGCTTTTTCATTCGTTCATCTAATTCACCTCGGTAGAGTTTTGTATTTGATACATTTGAACTAAACAATCCTAAATCTGTTGTTTCTAACAATAAAAGAGATCCTTTTTGCATTCCACATACTAAGTATGGGCCATGATACTTTTCTCGGAATTTCTTAGCTAATTTTGGGTCAACTGATTCATTCTTTACGAATACAAAATCGCCTAAGCGATATGGAGAAGACTTATGTAAAGATTTGGTCCTATTTATCTGATAAAGTTGTTGAGAGTGAAGTCTAGCGTAAGCTAATTTTCTGGCTTGAGCAACATTCCAATAATTACCATCAGGAAAATCTAAAAGATTATCTAGAGGCTTCCTTGCATGTCGACCAAACACTAGGAAATAGGGTGAAAATCGAGTTATCTTATGGACAGAAGTATTAATCGCAAAAACTGAAGCTTCAAGGGTATTTTTCAGGTCTTTTGTAGAGTTTGCAATCACATAAGATCTAAGTCTTTCGGCAATTGTCCGATTACATCGTTCAACGATACCTTGAGACTGAGGATGATATGGATTGGATTTTTCATGCTTAATTCCATGTTCCTTGAGGAACTCATGAACAGCTTCACTAGTGAAGTTTGTTCCTTGATCCGTTTGGATTACCTTGGGAAATCCATACGTTTGGAATAAAGATTTTAACAAGTTAATAACTGTACTAGCGGTTTGATTGTTAGTCAATTTAGCAAAAACATATCGAGAGAGTATGTCAACCAATACAATTATATACTTTTTCACCTGATTAACTACAATGGGTCCTTGCACATCCAATTCGAATCTTTCAAAGATTTCTTTGGGAATAGGTTTAGTGGAAGGATCTACGTAAATTATATTTGAAGGTTTAGCGATTTGACAAACTATGCAATTGTCGCAAAGTTGTTTTACTTGATCTTGTAAATATTGACACCAGAATCTTCTTGATATCTGCAAGTAGGTTTTTTCCGGGCCAAAATGTCCACCTAAGGGGCTCTCATGCTCATAGGCAAAGATATCTTTAAGGAGTTGAGAGTCGATAACAAGTCTTGAACCAAATGGTGTATTGATGTCTTTTCTGTAAAGCAATCCATCTCTAATCACATAGCGTTTAAGCGCTATTGAATCGTTTGAGCGATAGAGTTGAATAAGTTTTTGAATATCAGGATTGTTAGCTTGAGTGAGACGAACTTTTTCTTTCCATTTGCTAATTTCAGAAGGAGTTGGATTATCAGAAGTTTTGATATGATGAGTTTCAGAGGAGATTGAATAAGCAATAGCAGGAATATGATTTAAATCATTGAGTTGAGGAAGTTCATTTTGAAATAATGAGTTCAAACCAATATCGTATAAACGATTTTCAAAAGGATCAGCAATGTAATCAATTAAATAGATTCTGTCGAGGAATTCTTCCTCGGGATCAATAGTTTTCCTATGTGACCATGAATTTTGATAGCGAGAGAAACAATCTGGAGGGTGAGTTGAGCCTTTTTTGTAAACGACTTTAAAATTGAATGTAGATAGCATGATAGACCAACGCTGTAATCTTGAGTTCTTGAAATTGACTTTGGTTAGCTGGCAAAGAGCATGATGGTCTGTCTCGATGAGAAATAACTCTCCTTCGAGGAAATGGGTAAACTTATTTACGCCAACAAAGATAGCTAAAAGTTCCTTTTCAGAAACTGAATAATGTTTTTGATATTTTTGGAGCTTTTGTGAATAGAAGGAAAGGGGAAGCCAATCTTTGACTTCTTCAATAGGAGTTTCAGGGTTATAAGAGGGGGAATTTCGATCTTCTTGTAAAAGTATGCCACCAACGGCATGATCAGATGCATCAGCAGAAAGTTTTCTTCTTAAATCGGGATCGAAGTGAACTAACATGGTTGTAGCAACGAGGGAATCTTTTAGGGTATCAAGGACTTTTTTGTCTTCAGGAAGGATACGGAATCTTTTTTCTTTAGAAATGAGACGATAGAGAGGTGCAGCTAAAGTTGAAAAATTAGGAATATAGCGGGAGAAGTAATTATAGCAACCAAGAATGCTTTGCAATTCTCGTACATTACGAGGATAAGGAAGGTTCTTTAAAGCTTCGACTTTCTTAGGGTCAGGTCTTATACCTTGTCCGGAAACAAGATGTCCTAAGAGGAGGATTTCTTCAAAACCAAAATGGCACTTTTCAAGTTTAACTTTTAAATTGAAATCTTGTAATCGATTGAGAACAAGTTTTGTGTTAGCAAGTAAATCGGGAAAATCTTTTCCAACGACAGGGACATCATCAAAATATCCAACGCATTTTTGATAAATAAGTCCATCCAGAACTTTATTCATCAATCTCTGGAAAATGAAAGGAGCACTTGCCAAACCCATTGGCATACGTTTGTAATGGTACTTTCCATCAGGCGTAACAAATACTGTCTTTTCCCTTTCTCCAGGCGGTAATTCAATTTGATGGTAACCTTGAGCGAGATCGAAAATATTGAAATACTTTCCACCTCGTACGACCTCTAGACAGTCGTCGATTCTAGGCATAGGATACTTTGGTACTTTGGTGATTCTGTTTAGTTTTCGGTAATCAATTACCATTCTAAAACTTCCATCAGGTTTAGGAACTAGGAGGGAAGGGGATCCACCAGGAGCAGTGCTATGCTCGATAATGTCATTAGCTAACATTTCGTTGATTATCTTTTTGAATTCTAATCTACGATGAAGTGCGCAATTATAAGGCTTTTGCTCAGGAATTTCTTGGGTATCAAGATCAATCTTGACGGGGCAAACTGAAGCTGGAACAAGTCCCAAATCATTTTTTGATTTAGAGAAACTTGCTTGGAAGGAATCAATTAAATCAGTTAATTGTTCTTGGTATGGTTGAGGTAAATCAGGATTGATTCGAGCTGCTATTTTTTCTCGGAAAGGTTGAATTTTAATTTCTTTGCACTCTTCTTGAGTAATGAATTCGCATTTAGCCATTAATGCAGAGGAGCTTTCGGGAATTTGAACAGGAATAGGAACTGGTTGAGTTTGTTTTGGGCGAGTATCGATAATGTAATTGTTTTCAGCATTGTTATCGGCAAGGGTAGTAGTATCGAAAATTTGTTTAGTTTCTTCAGGGGTACAAAATCGAAAGTAGAAGGTAGGATCAAGTGGAGCTGAGTCTGGAAATTCAGAGCAAGTAGTGTGATAATGGTCTCCATTAGATTTCAAAGTGAAATAATAAAGATGAATGAAAGCATTTCCAATCAAGCAAACTGGTTCAAAGTTTTGGACAATGTGAACTCGGAATACTCGTGATTCTCTCATAGCTGGATGTTTAACAATAGCGTAGGCAAAACCTTGAGAAGGAACATATTGCTTTGCAGCAATTCCTTTTAATGATCTTGCATAAGGAATGATATGAGCATTAAGTTCATCAGCAACAGTAGCGTCAAGGGCTGATAATGTCGAGCCCGTATCAAGCAATACTCGGCCTTCTCGAACTAATTCTCGAGTAGGTTTGCAGAGCTTGAATGTGGCTTGCGGCATATGACATAAGTCTGTTTCGCCTAATTTAGTTAGAAGCGGTACAGTAAGAGCTGAAGAAAGTGTCCAAAGTAGTCCTGGATTTCTCAAAGCATCAGCTTGAGGTTCAGGAGGAAGAGTATGAGCTAAATTTGAAGATGATGGAGTGGTGTTTGCAGGGGAAGTTGCACTTGGGGGTGCAGTAATTGCTCGGACATTGGGATTATTAGGGTTATTGGAGCGATAATTTGGATTATTTTGTGGTCGGGTCCTACATTGTTGAAGAGTGTGTCCAGGTCGTTTACAATAATTACAAGTAATAGTGTTTGAATTGGAAGTTTGAGGAGGACGGTAAGGTTGAGAACGATTGGAACTAGGATTTCTTGAATCAGGTTTACGAAGATAAGTATTAATATTAGAAGTTCGAGGGGGTTGAGAGGAATTAGTTTTATTTTTGTTAAAGTTTTTGCTTTGTTCAGCCTCGAAATGTTTACGAATAAGTAAATTTGTAATCTTAGTGATATCATCATTAAGACCTAGGGTATTAATTTCATGAACAATGAAATGAGGAAGATGATTGAAAAGTTCATGTTTGAAAACTTCATCTGAATAAGTTCCTACAGCTTTGGTGAGGGAAGATTTTAACTTTAACAAGAATGTATTGGGATGTTCAGAAAGGTTATAACGAAGTTGTCTTAGTTGGTATTGTGCAGAATACTGCATTGCAGGAGTTTTTAAAGTACTAATTAAAGCATCTAAATACTCTTTGTAGCCTGTGATGTTACTATCTAACGTATTAGCAACAGCTAATAGTTCATGGGCTAATGATTTTTTGAAACAACGTAATCTAGTTGAATCATCAACGTTCTCTTGAGCGAGTCGTTGCTTGGTATTTGTAATAAATTCAAAGACATCTTCGCCCTTTCTGAATTCAATAACTTGAGGATCTGGTTTCAGATTTGAAAGTGCATTCAGAAGGAATTGAGGATTTACTTGGGGTTCACTATGAGTAGAGGAAGGTGAAGGGTGAAAGAGTGGAGGAGGTTGATTGTTCTGTTGAGATATGGGATTGATATGAGCACCTAAGGTGTTCAAAATCTCTAAAAGCTTTCGCTGAGATTCAAGAGGGATAGGGATGGAACAAATATCTGCATAAGTTATGCGTAACATAGCCTCACGATCTCGACCTAATGTTCTTATTATGGTCTTTATCTCGTCTTCAGTGATTCCATTATGTCTGCATTGAGTCATCCAATCGGGAACGGCAAATTGAGTAACTGTAGCAGTAGGAAGACATTCGATGTCATCATCAGGTAATTGCTCACCAACAGATAGCAAATGCGTTTTTACACACTCGAAGAATCTTCGTTTAGCAAGACATGGAATAGGAACAAGAACATTCCAACTTTGTAGAGTTTGAGTCATAGTCTCAAGATTCATTTCATAGACGATTGGTTCATCGGCTGCGACATTGAATTTTCTTCTTCTTTGAACTGCCATAGTGAATGAGTTGAATATTGAATTGGAAAGTAAATCGGGATATCACTTAAGTGATGGTAAAGATGAATGCAATTGAAATTGGAAAGTTGGAACTTGAATTGGTTTAAAGTTAATTGTTGAAGAGTTCAGAGAACTGGAGTTAATTGTTGAAATTGAAGAAGAGTAAATTGGAATTTACTTTGAAGTTTAAAGATGAAGGATTTAACTGGAATTGAGTTATCGTTGAATTTAAAGTTGAAATTGAGTTCAGTTTAATTGAATTTGAAAGTTAATTTGAAATATTCTTTGAGGAATTATGTTGAATTGAGTTGAATTAAAGTTGAATTGTATGGACGGAAATATTCTTAAAGGAATACTTATAATAAAGACTTTGATCAATTTTACCTTATGAGCTATATGGAAATAGCTATTGTGATCCTGATTGATAAGAGTAAGGAGATTGTGGAAAATCTTTGAATCAATTGGAATTGAATTTGAAAGGATAGTTCATAAGAACTGAATCAGGCACAGAAAAAGCACGGCGAGTCCGATATTCTAGAGGTTTGAAGAATTACACAGAGTATAACACTTCGAAGGTTAAATTGTCAAGGTCGTGGAAACACAGAAACACAAAACAGGCACAGAACTTAGCAATCCTGCCGTGGTCGCCAAGTGAAAGGTTTGTTACGGAAGTAATCTGATGAGAAGACTGCGAACTTGCTTTCACTACAAGTTTTAAGGTTCATATCATGGATCACTAAGAGATCTACACCTATTTCAAATAACTGAGTTTCAGGATATCTCATAAGAGATGAAGAATCACAATTCAAATAGAGGTTTTAGTTTTACTGAACTTTATTAATTGAAATTAAAGGAGGTAATTTGTTTAACTGAATATTTCTTAAGAAATAAGATTGAATGAATTTGAATGTTTTTAGAAGTATTACAAGGATACTGGAAGATGTGACTTACTTAAGATGTGAAGTTAAGAAGTGATGAGAAGAATGAAAAATTAGGTTTTTATAACCTTTACAAAACAAAGGGATAATTTTGGAGGGAACAATAGAAAGTGAATCAATTTCTCTTTCGCAAATGTGTCTGGTTTTGGTGTCTTACCAGTGACCAATTTTTTACTCTTATCAGTAAAATTAACCTTGATGAAGCTGTTAGCTTCAACTCTTACTTTACATGTCTTAAGACATATATCTCATGAGAGATAGCTTGTAGCCTTAACAGTGCTTTTAAGATTAAGAGTTAAGGTGAGAGAAAGTTGAAAATTATGGTTAAAAAGAAAGAGATTTTTACAAGTCTTTCTCTATGGCACTTAATTTTCAACTCTAAATTTTGGTCAGATTTTAACCAGGATTGTGGTTAAGTTTTACATGGCTTATTCAGGATTAGCGAAATACGAGAAGTTAAGACTTTGACAATTTAGAAATGGCATTTATATAATTAAAACATAGTTTTTGAAAACTGAATTAAATATTGTTTAAACAATGAAAATTAGGAATCTGAATAACTGAATTTAAACTGAATTAAAACTAAATCAAAGGTTTGAATCAAAGATTCAACCAGAAAACAGAAAGGCATTGAATGAATTAACTAAGTTAAGTTTTCTACCTTTCAAATACAATTGTCTGTTTAATCTGCATAAAGTTTTCTTTCCTTCGGCAGAGCTTTTTTATTCTCTTCATCTTTTGGTTTCCATTTTCACCCACTTCAATTGAAATTGAGACAGAAACAGGAATGAATTAAAGTCACAATTTGGTCTCAACATATTGTCAAATTGTCAACCAAGTGAAATGCAATAATTGAAAAGACAGGCTAAGAAGAAGGAATGAAATGAGGAAAAGTTTATACCTTATAATATCGCATTAAATGCACATAATAATCTCAAGTAGAGTTTGAAGAGGCAGCAAAAGTCTCGCCTAATTCAGTCTTATTATCATTTCCAATGTTTACGTTTAATCTTGTTGAACGGAATCGAACAATTGACGAATTAAATATTAATTTATCGAGAAATGTTCATCATTGGAAACTAGTTCAACAACTTCATCATATTTCTTTATCGAGAAGAAAAAATGATTTTCTCGATAAAAACATTTTTGCTTCTTCTTCAATTTATTATTTCATTGAATAACAATTCTTGAATCAATAAATGATAAACCTTTTGGGAATGTTAAAGCAAAGAAAAAGGTTGAAGATGATTAATCCGAGAAAATGATTTCAGGATAATGACTGAAACATTCAATTAGCTAATGGAATAAGCAAGAAAAGAAAATAAAAAAGTGAACCAAAAAGTTTCAATAAAAGATCAAAATTTTTCTCTTTTTTACACGAAAAAAGTTGATTAATTATTGCATGATAATTTCATTTCCAATGGAAACATTCAATTGAATAAAGTCCATTCAAAGAGCATTTCTGTTACAAAACTCTGCAACAACTTTCAAAGTAAACTTTTCAATTTGCAAATGATGAAGTTTCTTGAGTTAATTAAAATGTAAATTAACCAGTCAAACAAACTGACCCATGAAAGAATGAAAAGAAGCAAGAAAAAAGGGAAAATGTTGAACATTTCAACTGTCGAATGTAAACATTTAGAAAAGATTTCGAGGGAAAAATTTTCTAAGCCAAGTTGCAACGGAAAAGTTCATTGATTCAAGTAGAAAAGAGAAGCGAATGAAAGAGGGAAAACTCATGAACAAATAAACATAAATGTAAAATTCTTTTAAAGTTGAATTCCATGTTCAGGTTTTACTTCATGTCAGAATTGTTTCTCTTCAACATTTGGAACCGCAAAAAGAAAGCCAAACATTTCAATTCATGTTCAACACGAAATCTTTACTCGACTTATCAATAATAATAATGATGATAAAACATGAGCGTTCAATGTTTGAAACAATTGAAAGGAAAAAAACTATTTTCTTTTGAAACAATCATTCTTTTGTTTTCCTCTTTACCTTTGCACTTTTGCCTGATCAACATTGTTGCACCTCTTTTAGCTTTCAAATTGTTCATGTTTCACTTGGAACACTTTGATTAACATGTTAATCAGTAACAATGGCGAGTCTAAATTGACATTGTTCAAGTTTCCCTTTTTTAGCAACTTTAATATTATTGACTTTCCATGAAGCATTCTTTTCATTCCTTCGTTCAAGAGGATGTTATTATCATTTCTCAATCAACGTAAATATCCTTTTTCCCTGTTTTTCATCAGCTTGCACTCAACGAGATATTTGTCCTCAATCCATCAAAATGATAGAAAAGGAAAGTCAAAGTTTATCAGAAACTCGAGTGGAAGCAAAAAATTCTTGAAAGTATATTCATCTAATTATATTCTTGCAATTTTCACCCAAAAAAAGCGAAAAAGTTTTCAACATTTTCGTTGCTCTTCTCTTCAACAGTGAATGGCAATGGATCTTCTTGCTTTCGATTAAACGTAAAATTTCATTTTCAACTTATTCTTTGAAATGTTTTAACATTTCATGTTTCAGTGAATTTTGCCTTTTCCTTTGATTGATTTACATTTTAAATGGAAGAAAAATGTTTCCCAGTTTTTTCGTTCACAATTGAGTTCCATTCAGCTTTTGATGATCATTTTTAGTCGCAAAATTTAAATGCAATTACAGGGAATATCAATAATGAGAAATAATTTGAATATTGTTACACTTTTGGATGGTTATAAATTGGTGTAAATGTTTGATTTATTAAAAGTTTGGTGGAGTGTTGGTTACAGGGAAAAGGGAATCTTTTCAAGTGTAAATTGGTAAATGATTGGGAGAATCATTTAGTCTATTTGAGAAAAGTAAAAATCAATGTTTAATCAATGGAATGAACAATTCTGAATAAATAAGCATAATAAGGGTAAATGCAAAATTGTGGTATTCCATGAGTGAAAGTGCACATGGAGCCAGGAAGAAGGGAAGCCAAAATGGAAGCATTTCGTTCAAGTAAAAGTAGTAATTGAAATGTTTAATGGTAATAATATCGTAAAGAGAAAAGGTAAAAGTGTAAAGAGTTGAGTTAATGTCTTTTCAAATGGCAAATTGATTTGCTTTTTATTGGTACAACTCAATTGGGTTGTTGGATTAATTATCATCATTATATTGGATAAAAGAGTTAAAAAGGAATGGCTCTTATTTCATTTGCAATCATAATATTCATGGATCATTAAGTTGGAAATCAAAGTGAGAAAACTAATTGATTTCGGTGAAACATCATATCCAAATAGTCATTAGCACAGGGAATCCACAGTGAACAGTTGAAATTCACTTTAAGAGTTGACCAATTATACAAGTTTCAACTTCAATTTATACAGATTAGTCTGCGATCGGTTATGCATTTGTAAACATGTTACATGATCCATTACTGGCAGCACTTTTAGTCTTAAGGGTTGCAATCGAATCTAGTTTAGTCAATAAAAAATCTCTTATAGTCTGATCGTGGAAAATGATGCGAATCGGATTCGCAGCCTTTGGATAAAAGTCATAGATGCGATGATAGATCACTTATTCAGCCTTTCATCGATGATTCCTGCAACATGACTTGAAGATGTTGTGTGCATATTCAACTTCAAGAGTCACAGACAGAGCACGAAGGAAACACGACTTTATTCAACCTAGTGATTGACTCTGTGGGTCACTCAGACAATGGTTACTTAAGGTCTAGTCGTGGGTCGGATCTTTTCACTGTTTAGCTAAAAATCTTACTCTAAGCAAATCTTACTCTTTACAGTCAAGAGGCTAACTTGGAGTGAATGTCAACTTTAAGTATCTCGCTATAAAGAGATGAGAGGCTTCATTAAAATCGATGGAACCACTAGATAGACTTTGGGTGTTGATTATGAAAAGCAATTTGGTTGAGATTTGGGTAAATATTATTGTTTGGCATTTGAATGAGAATATTTCGATGGAATCAACACTAAATATGATATTCAGAAAAACCAGGTTATTCCAAATAATTTGACTGTAATAACTTGCGATATAATCACAACATGATTAATAGTGGATCTATTTATGAAGATGATAATCACAGGCAAATTAATGAGGTAACAAAAAGCCTGCGAAAATGCATAACAAAGAGTTAACCTTTTCTGCTCTTGCAATATAATCATTATTAAATGATTTGATGGCGATGAAAAATAGTGATGACAAAAAGCGCTCAATGGAAAGAAGAAGAGAAGAAGCAAAAAGAAAATTGTAATAAAGATTCTCATTATTTGCTCCATTTTCAGGTTAAATGAATTGAAATAATACTGACCAGATTATAATTGTTATTTGTCATCATTTTCATCATTCCCAGAGATTAAACATTTCTTATTATCTTTGTTTGTCTCTCTCATCTCATGAGAGCTTTTTTTTGCATCTCATGAAAAATAATCTCTTGTTCAGGGAAAACCAAGAATATTGTTGCAATAAGCTCAGAATAGGCTAATGATAATGAAGATAAACAAGAGAAGAGCGAGAGAAAAAAATTCGTATAACGATAATGATTTTTCAGTAATAACTTGAAACATAATTTCCGTTCAAATGAATTGTTTAGCTTTTTTTTACTTTTCTCGGTTTTCACTGTTGGTTTGGTTTCCTCAATTCCCATAGGAAACTTAACCTGATGGTTTGAGGAAGTCAACTCATTTATGTTGAAATTAATGTTCTCTCAGCTTTCCTTGTTTCACCTTTCAGGGTATCAAAGTTGAGGTGTAAAATGGTTGCTAAAACACAGGAATCATCATCATTACCATCAATGAACTTTTTTTTTACACTCAAACTGTTTGCCAAATGACAACAATTTCAACTTTTTGACAACATTAATGGTGATACAATCGAAGCCATTTAAGATGCAACTTTGGCAAACGTTTAAAAATGTTTTGTACTTTTAGATCATTGATCGACTTAAGTGTCAAAGTTGAAGTCTGTCATTATCATGTTAACAGAATTTTTCACCCTTTTTTTCCATTTCTGGCCGATAGGTTCTTGTTTCACCATGCATTATTAATGAATGTACAAAATGTGAGTATCAAATTATTCAGAAGTAAAAAAATAAGAAAATGTGTAAACCAGAATAATCAGTGATCAGATAACCGGGTAATTGGTTTAACAATGTTTTTTACTTTTCTTCTTTGTATTACATCGAGTTTTTTTCGTTGCATTTTTTTTCTACTCATCTGTAAATGGAATCTTCAGTTTGGGTGAAAATGTAGCCGAAAATTGAAGCCTAATGATGATTGTATAAACAAGATGATATTCACAATAACTTGAGATGAATATAGTAATAATAATAAATAATAATGGATGAAAGAAAAGTAATGTTGATTGAATCAAGAAAAATGGGGAAATAAACAAGGAAATAAGAGTTGTTCAGGGAATGATAAGATTCACTCCCAGCGAGTCAAGTTACCTTTTTTGATAATCAGTGGAATAAGAGATGAGAATTGATTCAAGTTTAAGCAATTGACTGGATAAAAGAGTGATGAAGATGGAGAAGAAGAAGATGAAGAGAGGAAAGATTGTCAAGATTTGTTGAAAGATTCCTGGGATTGTTACTCTTGGTTGGACACCCAACAAGTTGAAAAGTGAAACAAGAAAGTTAATATAAACTTTTTGTTTGGATTCCGATGAAAGACACTTGAAGAGCTAATAAATGAAGGGAAATGCTAACAGGCAAAGAGCATGATAGGGTTTCATCTGTTTAATGTCAAAAGAAGATGAAGATGAAGAAGAAGAGGCAAAGGAATAAAAAGGTGACGAACAAGGACGAAATGAAAGAAATTCTTGAGGCTAACAGTGTTATCAATTAAAAGTAAGAATGTTCAACATTCAATGTATTTAATAAGAAGGAAAAATAAGGTTGAGATAAAGTTCATCAACATTTACTAAATGAACATTTCATGATTTAGATGAACAATTTTTTCCATTACTTATGGCAAAGAAAATTATTGCGTTTTTGTGCCTCTTGACTGGGAGTGTAAAAGTGTGATAAAAAAGAACAAACCAAGAGACAAATAACGAATTGACTTTTTTCCTAATAAACTTTTTTTTCCAATCAAAAGTATCTATTGATAATAATGTTACTCTTGATGATTGGTAAATTGGCTGAATGGTTGCCCTGGAATAGAATTTCCAATTTCGATTTTCTCAATTTTCGTTGGTGAAGCAAGTGTTGCTATGCAAGAGATGCTTGAAATTTCGAAATGAGATCAACATTAATCTGTTATTGCTTGATATTTAATCAGGTTGGCGAATGTCGAGTTTTTTTCAATTTTTTCCAATATTCTCTTTGTTACTCTTTGACGACCAAAGACTAATCCAATTGCCTTGGCATGACAAATCATCCAGTTGGATAAACAATAGACTGACAACGAAGATTAACTGAGCAACAAAATTGTTTAAAATGTTTGAATTTTCAGCATATCAAGAAAAGAGATTAACTTAACATGAGGAAAAAACAAAAGGCTTCATTGAACCAGCATAATACTTGAATATTTCAAGGTTGATGAATAGCTTAACCGAGTTCATGATTTTCTGACATCCATTAATTATACATGTAAAAGAAAAGGCCGAGAGAAAGGCGAGTGAAAAAAAGTGTATTTTTCATTCTTTCTTCATTCTATTAATTATTTTACCTTCATTAATCAAAAGATTATTAAGTGAAAATGTAAATAATAATAATTCTTCAACAGGGAATGATGATGGACTGGGAGTTTAATGAAATTTTGTGTTTAAATTTTTCCATTTCATTCTCTTTTTTTCTTCCTTTGTTTGTCTGGATAAAATTGAAAAGGTAAATAGTTTGACTGATCATAATTTGATGAACTGCAAATGTTTCCCAGGATTGAAACCAAATGGCAAAATAATGAGATTATCAAATGATTGTAAACAATTTGCTAATTTAAATCGTAAATTGAATCAAGTTTGAATGTTGAAGTGAAAAGAAATGGAAAAAGTTTATTTTGTGTCTAAAAGTCAACAAAAACTGGTAAAGTAATAAGAATTGAATGGAAAGTATAAAAACTGAATAAATATGAACAAAAAGAAGGAACAGAAAGTGCATCTTTTCCTTTCCTGTGTCTTGTGCATGTTACTTTTTTTGGGTTGTTTGTTGATTTTGATTGTTGTTATTGTTGTTGCTTTTTTCGTTTCTTACCTTATGCTCTTCTTACCTGGTTAAGGGATGGAAAACAAACTTGGAATAAGATGATTTTCTTGTTAGTTTAGTTCGCTTTTTTCTTACTCTTCTTCTTGTCATTCCTTTTATCCTCTTTTTTCTATCTCTACTTTTTGCATGGTAAAAGGCTGTACAAAATAAGAATCTCAAGAATTTCGTTCGCTATTATATAATACATGGAAATTGTAAAGATATTTTGGTTTTCAAATAAAAGAATCTCCAAAGAGAATTGGAAAAGTAGGTAAAAAAAGTGAAGAAAAACAAAAATAATTGAACAAAGTTTCAACTGAATCTTGAATTGCAACCAAATATTAATATATTGTTAATATTATTATCATTTTATCAAAGACTTTGTTGGTTGCAAAAAGATTCAGAAAAAAGTTGATGAATTGTTGGCAAATCTTGTAAAAAACGAAAATCGAAAAACTTGTAAGCATCAGATTTTAGACTATTGGACGAATCATTATTTCGATCATCTTTATGACCTTTTTTAGCTCTAATTTTTTTTCGATTTTGCTTTTTTCTCGATGAGCACAGAAAAATCGAATCGAAGTGTTGACTTGATTGAGTTTTTTAGTTTGAATTTCATTCAAAAAATTGATTTGCTTGCTAGTCAGTGACTAGTAGCCACTAGCCATGTTCATCAAGGGACAAACCCTCGAGGATCAAGTCAACTGCACAAACTGTTTCGGGTTTCACAGGGAGTCTTATCGGGTCAGCTAGGTTCAAAGAGCATCCAATGTCAATGAAGCCCACTGTACTGATGCTGTACTTTTGAAATTACATCGCTTTACTGGCCTCTATAATCACTTTTGATCAGAATTTTTCTTCTCTTTAATCCACAATTTTACATTCCCTGTTTGGTCAATATTATGATATATGTAAAACAATCATTTGATAGCAGTGCAAAGGAGTGTTTGTTGTGTTGAGCTTGATTATTCATTTCCATGGTAACCAATTGATGTTATCACGAAATGTTATTCTTTGACTTGATATTTTTATAAATGAATTGAAAAGAGAAGGTAGAATATCTCATGATGATTACTTTGATGGAAAGAAATGGTTGAAATCAGGTTAATCTTGATTGACTGATGATGAATAATGTTGCGATGCTGCAAGTTTCATTAATCAGTAATAAAATCATCATTTTCAATAACAAGACGATAGAAAGAGTTTGAAAAAAAGTATCATTAAATGTGTAAAAAAAGTAAAACTCAAGAATAGAATAAAAAAAATGTGATAAAATTTTCCCAAGTCAAGGTTATTCATCTCGTTATAAGCATGCAAACTGGGAGTGAGAATAATAAAGTGTATAAAAAGTTGAGAAAAGAGCAAAATTTTTGCCAATCAGTTGCACATTTTATCCTTTAACAGGTTCATCTTCAAACGAAACACCAATTGATGATTAATACTTGAAACTTTGACAAAAGTATTGCATGTTACTGGGAGTGAATAAAATACTTGAGCATCCTTGGAGTTGTTGTCAAAGGGCAACAATGGTAAAGGCAAAGCCAATAAATTGTCAGTTTAATGTTTCATTAGGCCACAAACAAGACAAGAACATAATTACACAAATGTAATAACATTCACTCCCATGAAACTCTCATTAATTATCTTTGGTTAAATTATGGAGTAAAAAGAGAAGGGAAGAAAATTCCAGGCAAAATGTGATATTCAATCATTATTTTGTTGCCATCTTTATGGAATCCCATTTTTCAACTTCACCTTATTAACCAACTGGGAGTGAGTTTCCATGGTTACATAGCATTTCAATTTCATTTCATTTCAAAACATTTTCAACCTTTTCCATTTTCTCATAAAGCAAAAAACTGTGCCAAGTTTCGGCAAAAATTGATCTCGATTTTCATATCAATAAATGTCACTTTTTTATGCTAATTCAATCGTAATAACTTTATTTACTTTTCACATCTTAATGCTCAGATAATCATGTTTGTTTTGTCTCATCAAAGTGAAAACAAAAAAAGCGTAATTCAATAAAAATAAATGGCCATTCATCAATAGTAAATGGTAAAGACTATGCAAATGAAATTGCTTCAGGTAAGAAGATTATAATGACTGGGAATGACTGGGAAGGAAAAGAAACAAAACTTTTTTTTGTTCCGCTTTTCGCTTTCATTACTTTTTTTCTTCGTATTTTCACCCATTTTTCCTCCTCAAATGTGAGCAATTTTATCTCGTTATTTTTTTCCAATAGTCAAGGTAAGGTGAAAATAAAAAAAAGAGTTCGAGTAATGAAAAGGGCCAAAGGGAAGTTTACTGAGCAACAGAAAATAAGTCGACGAAAATTGTGATGAAAATGTATTTACTTCTCAGCTAGAACAGCATCAGGATAAAGATGATAATAAAAGGTGATTTGCGGTGATAAACATGATGTTGATCAACATGCATTAAGAATTGTTGATAACAGAAAAGAAGAAAAAATGTTTCAAGAAATTTTCCTTTTCAATGTTTCAACCTTACAAAGGTAATCTTTTTTTGCTCTGTCCCTTGTTACTCATTTTTAATGCACATATTTTGTGTTGTTACACACAAAATCAACTTTAACCACAACAGGCTTTAGAACAACAATTTTCATTTTCTTTACAAAAGAAAACAGATTTTCGATTTTGAAATTGGTCGTTTTCTTGAAACACGAAAATGTCTCGAAATTGCTTCAATTGAGTTTAATGAACTTTCCAACATTTTCAACTGAACCAAAGACAAGTCGATGGAATGGAAATGATTGGCAAGGAAAAATGTTTCTTGTGGATTTGCAAGTTATCATAACAATTATACCATAATCAGCTTTTTTACTCATTTCATGCACTTCCTTTGTCAATCTTATTCCAGATGATGTTCCAGTTTTGCCTTTCCTCTATTTTCATATCAATTTACTAGCGAAGCAACTTTTTTGTTATTTATTTAGTTTCTTTTCTTTGCCGTTTTTGCTCTTTTTTGTTAATAACTTTTTGCTCTTTTCCTTTATTAATCAAAATATATCATATCTCTTGTGAGATTATTATGTAGCTTTGGCCATTGTTTGTAAAGCATTGTTTCCCTTCGGGCAAGAAACAACCCAATATACAATACATCATCATCAAAACGGAATCAACATTTCTTTACCTTTTCATCCTTCTGTCGCATTTCCTAGTTGAACATTTTCTCTTCTTACATGGTAAAAATGGAAATCAAGAAATCAGCACATTTACATCAGTATCAGCAGTCGTTGCGACTTTTCCTATTTTCCCAAGTTCCAAGCCTATCTTGATCTATCTAGTCTGTCTAGCTTGCAAGAAGTTCATCTTGAGATTGGCAAGTTCATCACAACTTGAGTCACAATTATCTTGCAAGTGAAAACTGATTGTCTGTTAATGATATCCATCAATTAAGCACTTGAGTGGAAAAATTTTAATCGCAAAAGTCAATCTCCAAGTTGCTCAAAATAGAACCAAAAATAAACTCAAAGATCAGGTCATCAACTTTTTATCGATCACTTTGCCACTCACCTTGAAAAATGAATGAATTTATTTGGTTTCCATGGAACAATTTTTGATATTGTAAAATGAATCAATCAATAAATGCCTGTTAATCGTGAATTTACTCCCTTTCATGGTTAATAGGAAAACGTTCCGGTCTGGGAGTGATGCTTTAGACAATAAGTTAGTGGAAGTTTCATGGAATGATGGTGATAAATGGTGCTAAATTAAATAGACCATTTTTGGCTTGGAAAAGGAGAACATAGAAAATATCATGATCGACTTTTGCTCGAAACTCGACTGGAATCATATCAACTATCAATGTCAATTTAATTTCTTCCATTGAAGTAACAAGTGAAAATGAAATAATAATAATCCATAAAAGGAAAGAAGAAAATGAAAGGTCAAATTTTCTCTCTTTTTCCTGGTTCGTTACTTTCAACATCATTTTCATCTTACGATCAAAACGTGAGACTTTATTTATTAAGATAATGTGATTTTCAGTGCAAGAATGATGAACGGATCATGATGATAATGATGATGGAAATGGTAAAGAAAAATGTTCTTCTTCTCAGTTTCCTTCAAACTTGAATTCATTCACACAATCGACTTACCTTTTACTGAGAAATCTGAATTTTCTCTCCAACTTTCTCAAACTCTCAGCTTTTAACTTTGAGTTTTCATTCTTAGTGTTTGAGTTTGTAAATGAGAAAAGAAGAACATTTTCTTTCATTTTTACCATGAAATGATATGAAAATTGAGAAAAATGAGCAACACTGGAAATGCAAAAAAATGGAATTAAACTTTTACTTTCTGTTGAGTTTGAATGGAAAAGTATTTTTGTTCTTTATTTTCATGGTTCAATGTTGACTCATGATGGAATGGAAAATAATTGAGCATTCCTTTAGAGTTATTTTTGAATGTTACAAGAATGACTTTATGCTGAAAACGAATGAAATGCAGGTAGGAAAATATTCATGGACAGAATAACACTTTTTTCCTTCAACTTTTCCATCTCATTGGATTGTAACTTACGATCTTTTTATTTCACTAACAAAAACAAGAAAAATCTTTCTTTTTGTTGTTGAAAGTGAAACCTTCAACAGTTATTATTGCAATATTTATATATTTTATTGAGTCTTAAATATGAAAATTGAAGCAGAACATAAAAGGAAATGAAAAGGATGAAACTGAGAACAATCTGATTTACCTTTGAGAATCAATAAAAAAGCAATTTATAAACCATTAAATTGATGGCTGAGAGATGAACCAATTCCTGTTCTTACAGTGAACATGGACAAAGATCAACTAAACACATTTCCAATTCAAACTTTGCTCATTAATCAACTGCAAAGTTGTTGCTAATTTACTCAAACAATCAAATAAGTTCTGCCGATGTTCGTCTTTCTGTTTGAGCATATTTTTTCGTCAGACGAATGTTCGTTTTCAGTTTGCAGAATAGAATCAGAAATGATATAAATTCTGTGTTTAAATCGAAACTTGAGTAAATTGGAAATCAATTTTTAACTATTTTCGTTACTCTTTTTGCCTTGAAATAAAAAAGCAACTTTGACGATTGAATTGCAATTTATTCTGATCAATCCAGTTTGATCAAATAAGGTAAAAGTTTCTTGAGGTCAGAAGTAAAAGTAGCCAAAAATGAAGAAATGGTTAAAATGTTCATCAAATTGCTCATCATTAATGTTAATCATGACTTGTGTTGAGCAATGAAGCGGCAAAATCTTGTGATGACCCAAAAAATACATTAATAAGGTGAATATAATTCATGTCTGGGTAAAGTTGGAAGTTGGCGAAAAGGGAAAAAAAGTTTAGTTACCGATCATTTACCCTGAAACTCACATATTGATGCATTTTTCACCTTCTTTATCATTTTCATTTCATGATATATACAGAGAAGAAGAAGAAGGCAAAAGGAAAACTGAAACTCAATCCAAGCAAAACGCGAAAAGTAAAAATAAAAATGAAAATTATTAACCTGCAAGTAAAGGAAAAACAAGAAAGCAGAATATAAATCCTTAAATCATAGTCCTTCTTTCAAATGTTTATTTTCCTTTCTCCTGTTTACTCCACCATTTCAACCAGGTTGGAGTAAAAGTATTTCAAGAGAAAAAAATTGAGTCCAAAAAAAATGATTGAATTGAAAATTGCAACTCACTCTTGGAAAGCGAATAGAGAAAAAAGAGAAAAAGTGTTTTTTATTCTCTATTCAATATTCACCCATTTCTTGCCTGTTAAGGTCACTTTCAACCATTATCATGTCATCATGAAACTGAGAAAAACTTTGATTGAAAAGATTGGATAAATTATCAAATTCTCATGTAATAACAATGAAGACATTTCAATATATTGACAGTCGCAATGAATGTTCAATGACAATAATGATCATACATCATGAGCGCCGAACAATAATTTGAAATTGACTCAAAAAAGATAAATAAAGTTGAGTTAATGTTTTTTTGTTTTTCCAAAAAAAAGGTAAATCGAAGGAAAAAAGATGCAATAAATTGCAAGTTTGCAAGAGGAACAAGGAAAATGATTTCCATCGACAGATAAATTATAGTTGAATAATCATCTATCAAAGTTGTTGCCAGTTTTGAGTTGTTGGTCATCTTGTTAGTCTTGATGTTTCCAGTTGCTTCACCAGACGCTCGAGATGCATCTTTGTATTACCTTTAACGTTATAAACATTTATATCTATAGATGGGAACAACATGAACAATAATAGTCACATAAATGGATCAACTTTTTTTTGCTTCTTCTTAGTTATTACAAGAACATTAACATCATCATCATCAATTTCAAGGTTCCAAGTTTGGTAAGGAAAAGATTGAAACTAAATGCGAAGAAAGTGAAAGTTCATTTTTCATTCTTTAACTCACTTGATTCACCTTCTTTTTTTGCTTCGTCTTACATCATTTTCCACCTTCGAGCTATTCAAACCTATTTAAGGTTGAAAGAGGAAGAATGAGAAAAGGAAAAGTTTGAAACAATGGATTTCGATCAGAGTTTTTCGACGTTCTATTCGTCTGTTTACGGGTTCATTGTTCAGTTGATTGTCGATTCTTGACTGATTAGTAATTAAATTTTCTTTCATTTGGAAAGAGTTCAATCTTTTTCTTCTAATGGTTCTAACAAGAAGAGTTTAAGAGTTTTAGCCAGCATTCAGCTATTTAAAGAATTTGGAAATTTAATCTGATTCGAAATTTTTGAGAAAATCACATTTTCGAAAGTCGATGGATTTTGTCGACAATTGAATTTTCTTAACAATGCTGATGAATTTGAGAAGCTCTATGCTAACCAAATTGACCAGAATAATTGTATTACTTTATGAGAACTTTCAAGATTTGATTGAAACTTGATCAACCAAACAAGCTGAAGTTCAAGTTCGAATTTTAAAAATAGAAAGGTTTCAAAGTTCATTGTTGATCCGTTTCTTGAAAGCAGTCATTCGAAGAAAATTCAATTAGAACTCAAGCCGTTTAATGATATAAATTTCTTTTACAAGTCGAACATCGCCACAAAGATAAGCTGAAGAATTTCCTAATTTCTGATTTTACAACGAAAAGGTCATCGAATCAACTAACTATTGAAATGTGTGTTTCACTGTAAAAGACTATGAACTTTCTTCTCGAAGAGTGGCAATGCAGAAACTTGAGAATCTGATTTTGCGTTTATAAATGTTGGAACATAAATCATGTGAAAGTTTCGATTGAATTTTTTCTTTGCGAAGACATTTTTATTGAACAAATTTTTCTCTTTTACACTGGAATTGAGCATTTTCGGAAAGCAACAACAGTTAGCCTCATGTCTCACATCATGAGATTTACCATGCATACTTGATTATGGAGTAAACTTGTAGAGGGAAATGAGAGCAAATATTTTCCCTCATTATTCAGTTGAAATTAAATTATCCAATATTTTGTTGTTTCTGTCAAACTAAATGAAGTAACATTAAAGTAAATGATGATGAATTGTAACCAAATATTCAATGGTCATTTTGAGTTTACACTTCATGAGAGTTGAAAGTGAAAAGCCAACGAAAATGAAGAGAAAAAAGCAATTGCAGAATTTGTTTCAGAATAAATTCTTTTTCATATTCAAATAATGATTTGAATAATGATATGAAGGAAAATAATGAAAATCATTTGGTTTATCTCAATATTGGCCGGAAACACTTAGATGAATACATATATTGTTAGCCTTTTTTTTGAATGCTCAAGTTATTAGTCGATGAATGCGAATGTTGGAATAATAATTCAACAACTTGAAGGAGAAAATATAATAATCTGAATGAAAGAATAAGAATGAGAATTTCTTATTCATTCCGCCATATTCTTGGCATTATTAGTGTAAAGGTAAAAAAGGAGAAAGAAAAGAGAAAAGAAGTAAATTCTCAGCAAATGTATTCAACAATATTGTGTAATAATCAGTGATAAAAGGTAATAATAATGATGATAATGCTAGAATGAAATAATCATGTTTATAAACAATATTTCAGAGAAACTCAATTCATCTTGAGAAACGAAAAAAATACTTTTGGAAATGAAAATTTTCTTCCCTTAGTTACCTTTATTAACATTATTACAGTCATTATCATTTCGCTTTTTATTGTTTCCTTTGTTTAACACTTTTAATAGCTTTATTGGTACCAAATAGTTTCACCCAAACTGGCTCATCATTAAATTACGTTACAACTTGAAACTTAATGAATTTGTTAGTAGACAAAATTTCATCTATGGTTACATTCAATATTAAAAAGTTGTAAAGCTCATGTATTAGAGTAAAATGTTTTCACAAATTCCTTGTGAATAATCAACTTGAAAAGAATGTGAAAAAAGCTGAAAAATTTGCTCAATTTTCTAAAATGCTCGAATAACAATATCAAGAATATTTCGTTTTTATCTCTTGAATTTTATACTTTGAAGATTCTGATAACTCGACAGTCAACTGACCATTTTAGATGAAAAATCGCTTGACAGGAATGGAAATGTAACTCGATTTGGATTTGCCTGAAGCGAAATGTCGATGCTTTTAATAATAGCTTTGAGTTGAAAAATGTTATTCAGGCAATGTAAAAATACAGGGATTTCGATCCTAAATCAATAGGAAATTTGCATTTCAAAATGCTGCTAAGTACCAGATGATGTCACTCTCGTGAAGTAGTTTATGCACTGAGTGTCTTTTTATTGCTTCTACCTGTTTAGTATCATTACATACGAACGATTGATGTTACAGACCTCAGATTAGAGCCGTGAGCCTTCACAGACTGACGAAACATAAGTTCCAACACCCTTTGATCAGCATGAGTTTCGGAAATGTACAAATATCAACCGATCTGCAACAGTTTGCACTCTAAGAAAACCACCTTAAAATGTTATTTAGAGGTAAAATAGTGGAGTGACCTTGAATGACCTTTCCCGTGCGTACGCATGTTGTTGAGATCTGCAAAGCTCACGGTGCAATCAATTGGTTATTTTGAGCAAAGAAATTTTCGCAAATCTTGACGCATAGTTCAAGATTTGGAGGAAGCCGAGCACAATTTAGATGAAATCCCGGACACTTCTGCCCCATCTCCGGTTTCGCTACCTTCATTATCTTCATCATCATCTTTACCTTCATTGGCTTCGATATTGTCGCTATCTCGAGAATTTACCGTTTTAGAGAAACTAAACAATAGAAAACTATGAAAAACTAAATTCGATCTTAAAGGTACTTTCATTTTTTGTTAGATGGCGACTATGAAAAAAAATCTCCAATTTTCTTAACTTAACCCTGACTACTAGCGCAGCATGAAGAAATAACGTGAAAACGGGTAAAAGGAACGCAAATTTTTATCGAAATGAAATTCACATTTTCAATCAAAAATTTCATTGAATTTCGTAACAAAGTTTTTTATGTACTTAGAGGAAAAGGTTGTATTTTAATGAAATGTTGATAATGTAATTTAGAGTTTAATTGTTATTGTTTTGTTTAATAACATTCCTTTTTTTATCTCATTTCTTGTGCAACGTTTAATGAGTTAATTGAAACAACAAAAGTAACTTGAATTGTTTTTGTTGAAGCAGTTATCATTCATTATCATTTTTGTTGTTCACTTTATGGGTAAATCGATAAAAGCCAATTCCAAGGCAGAAGTTAATTAATTTGTATAATCATAATGATAATCAATGAAAGAGTCCCTCTTGATGTGTCATTTAAATCCTCTGTTTAATTCAGTGGTTTTCATCAAAATGTAACTAATACCTTTGGAGAGATAAGAATGGGTTAATTTATTTTCTCATTTGCATCTCTTCTTTTTAACTCCCTGTAAAAGTAGGATCAGTTGAAAAGGGTTGACAGAATTGAACTTGTCAGTGAAGAAAGGTGCATCTCAATGAATAGGCGTTTTCAGTTGAAGACAATGTTTTTAATCATGTTAAACAAGAAAGCTCAAACAAGTTGATGTAAACTTGATCAACTGGCTCATCAACATCATTATCAACGTGAAACATTAAGAGCTACCATTATCTTGACTGGGAGGGAATTTCTTACTTCCTTCTTATTCCAATGTGAATGTGATGGATAATAATGAATTTCATTAGCAATCTTTTAAAATAATGTTTCTCAAGTTAATCAACTGATTGCTGCTATGTGATACTTCCATGTTGGAAGCTTTTTTCAACCCTTTGCCATCCAATAAAACATCAGCATTTTTTAATCAACTTGTGTCTACTTCTTGTTGGCCTGGTTTGAACAACCATCACGATGAGAAAAGATGAAGATGAAGAAAGTGACGAACAAGTTACCTTTGCTGTGTGACACTTTTGCTAATTAGTTTACTAAGCTGTACAAGAATGGTGATGAAAAGTTAGTAATGGAAAATAATGATAAGTAAAAAAAAGTGAAATAAGGTATTTTACAAGTCGAGTCTGACATGGAATGAACAAGATTGAAGGATGTTGAGAAGAAACAATTATACAACAAATGGAAAAACATTTGCATAACAGTTGAATAGAATCTAATTATGTCACTTGAAGCAATTAAATTTGTTCATTATTGATTCATCGTCAATTGATTGGGTCAATGGAGACATAGATGAGTGAAAAAATAATGACTTTGATCCCTCAATTTTTCAATTTTCAATTTGAATAATCAAGTTTACTGATTCGATCGATCAAGTTTGGCATTGGACTTCCAAGCGAAAGTAACAAACTTGGCTTTTCTTGCAAAAAAATTCAAGTTTTAGAGGAATCAGAATCTCGTTCGATTTAGTTTTTTGCTTTGAAAACTCTTATGATTGCAAAGCTGACAGTCAATGTAAATCAACTCTTATTGTTGGATTGTTGGTGCAGAGCAAGTGATGATAATAGGTGAGAAAGTATTCATCTTGATGCTTGGTTTCTTTGGTCAAAGTTGTCTTTCATTGTTAATAAAAGTAATCTCAAGATGATCAAAATGCTGTTATTTGTTGAACTATAATTACTTATGATCATTAACAGAATCTTGTTTTTTCATCCTTTTCTTGATTTACCTTTACTGTTATCCTAACTGCTGTTTAAACACACAACAAACATATTACATTGAAAATGTAATAATGGCACTGATGCCAAAAGAGAGAAAAGTAAAGGTAAAAAACACTTGAAACTAATCTTAGCAAACTATTAATAGCTAATCAATCAGATCAAGTTTACTATCGAGATGAAAAAAGAAGCAAAAAAGAAAAGTGTGGGAGAAGAAAAATGGACAAATCATCTTCTATTGATTTGGTAATTGCAACTTTTTTTTCGTTCATCTGCTGTTCATCTCATTTTTTTGTGGTTTTTCATTTCCAACTCTTTTCCACTTGTTACCTCATTCATTACACTTTATCTTTACTTTCCTTGTCCATCAACAGAAACATGACAGAGATGAAAGCAAAAAGTGTTAATGATTAATCGGTTGCTCAGGTTGAATATTTTTCTTGGAAAGACAATCAACCTTTGCAGAATCATAAAGGTATGAGCAAAAAATAAAGGTTAATCGTTGTGACATTATAATGGACATTTTATGGTTATCATTGAGTTAACCAACAACTTGACAGGTTATTTTCCAAGCTGATGATCGACAAAAAGTAAGGGTCAAGAACATTTTTTTTTGATCGAATTTCCGAATGGAATTTACTTTATTGAGTTTGGTATTTTAATGGTAACATTTTGGTCTTCTTTGGAAATGGCAAAAACAAACAATTTTCAGAAAAAAATTCGAGTTAAAAGCTAAAAAGTTAACCACCCAATCAACATTTCCGATTCAAAATTGAGTCGGAAAGATAGCTGCTTGTGCCAAACCGACTCAATTTTGAATCGGAAGATTTTTGAGGTATTCCGATTCAAAATGAATTTAGACCATTTTCAATGTATCATTCGAGAATGAAAAAAAGAATCACAGAGACAAAATTTCAAAGAATACAATTATATTTATTTTCACTCGAAACAGTTATTATCCCAAACATCAGACAACCCAGATTCAGTGTTATCATTAGAATCTTCTTCATTTTCATCAATATCACCAGAATCAGTATTTTTTCCATGAGGTTTGTTCCTAGAACAAAGTTCTTTGACGAGTCTCTGTCTGATTTTATTCTCCAGATCTTCATTATATTCTAGGACATCAGATTTTCTGAGAATATGTTCTGCAAGAGAAAAGGTCGATTTAGATAAAATTCAATTGAATTAGATATCAGAATTTGAATAAAACCCACCGATCAAAGCGCGAACTCTTTCTTGCCCTCGATTTAGATCAAACTCTCCTTTGAAAGGCTCATCGAAAGGATTCGCGAATCCCCATATAAATGCCAGTGGAAATTTTTCTTTTCCTTTCAAACGCTTTTGTTCTGAATACTCGGCCATTTCTGATTCATTGTAATATTTTTTACCAAGAGTCACATTCCGAAAATATGATTCTGGAAAGCAGTTTTTGACAAATTGATAAGCAAAAGAAAAAGGGTTTCTTTTCTTTGCTTTTTTGAGTGCATGTTCATATTTATCTAATTCAAACTCTACTAAACCTTCAATGAAAATTCTATTCTTCTTTTTTATTTTATACGTATTGTCTTGTTTAGCGATTCGCATCATAGAGCTTTGGTCTTCAGAATCTTTTTCTATTACTAAAGATCTAATTTCTGAGACAACATCAATCAATTCAAATAAAATAGAACCATGTAAATCTAATTGTGAAATCAACTTCTGTCGCTCTATCAAGACACCAAGCTTTTTTTCAATCGTCTCGAAAATTACTTTTTTTGATTTCAACTGATCGCTACAGTGACAAGTAGGTTTAGAAATATCTTTTTCACCGAATGGTTTGGCTGGTTTCTCTTCTATATTGGTTTCTGGATAAATATCTTCTTCTAAATGGTTCTGGGTTCCTGGAAAAGTCATTTGCTCTTGAAATGTACTTGATTGTTCCATTATTTCATCGTTTTCTGTTTCTTGATTACTTTCTGCACTTCCAAGAAAATTTTCTAAATCTTCTAAACTCATGACTTTGTGAAACGATAAGTCACTTGTTTTCTGAATTGGTTTGAATTTGAGTTGCCGTAAGATACCAGAATTGCCTATCATCTTTCGACAATCTTTCCATTCTTGATTCAATTTCAAACAATTTGCAAAACACTTTTTCAATTCCGAATTGGATTCTGAAATGAAAATGGATATATTTAACTAAGTTAGACAACAAAGTTACGAAAAATGACATACCTCCTGTAGCTATAATTTGTCCTTGCAAAATATTTCTTTGAATTTGAATTTCAAATAGATTTTTAAATTCATCGAAATAATCAGAAAATGGTATATCGAATCCAAATTCTAAGAATTGTGATTCCTTAACTTTGAATAACATTGGTTGCTTGATTGGTTTATCATCTATATCACGAATGAAGGGTAGAAATATCACAAGTATTGTTCCATCCGGCGTAGAGGCTTTCATTTCAAATTGAGAATTTGTTACATTTCCAAAAGAACTTATTATTGGAGAATTATCCACTTGAAATGAAGTTGATGGTTGGCATAATGGCGAGCCTTTTGAATTTGATCCAGACGGGCTCGCACTTTTAGTTGCTGGTTGAGAACAGATTCTTGAGTTTCGCTGAGATGACGAAAAAAAAGATTTTCTTGATTTCATGGAAAAGGCAGTTGAAATTGGTTGCGAACTTGTTTGAAATATATTTTTATCAAGTTTAAGTTTAGACATTGTTGAAAAGGTTCAAAGATAAGTAGTGTTGCGGAGGTCTAAACGTAATGAAGCAAGCTTGTAACAAATTACTCAGAAAAATGCTTTTCAAAGCAGAGGAAACGGAAATATTATGAGTAGAAAAATAATTTTTTATTCAACTTTGAAATAATCATTTTTATCCCAAGGGATAAGTAGGAAATTTGTAAAAAAAGAAAAATGATTTTGAAATTGACAAATAGATTTGATTCGCTTGTCTTTGAAAAAATTGAATTTGATTTGATTTGCAAAAGCAAAATAGAATTGAAGTCTAAAATTTTACATAGCAATTGTAAAATCTATTGAAATGAATTTCAATAATTGCAGAAATTCATCGGGACTTGATTTTGATGAATTTTTTCTGTTAAAATTTCTAGATGATTGCACTAGTATTGCAATTGCAAAATTTCATTACAATTGCTGGAGTATTGATTGAGACTTATTTCAAATTTGCTTTTGATTTGTTACAAAAATGGAAAAAATCGTTAATAATTGGAAAAATAAGACAAGGAATTTGTTATGATTCGAGGTATCTGGTTATTTTTGTTGATTGAGGGCTGAATATTTACCCATGAGAATTGAAAGTAAACTTGGGTTGCTTTTGATTTTCTCCAAAAATTCGGCTTCCGTCAAATCAGTCTTTTCATTTTCTTCTTGATTTTTATCTTTGTTGCTCGAATTGACTCCAGAGCTCGGAATATTATCAATTTGACTTTGCTCTTCATTGTTTGGATTGACTGGCTGTGAAGGTTGAATATCTTCTTGATTAGAAAAATCGAGTTTTTTCACAACTTGACTTTTCGTTTTGTTCAAAGAATCTGTTCTTTCAGATTCAGATCTTGAACCTTCAGATTCCGCTGCTTTACTGCGTGGAGAAGTAGGAACTGATTCTATTACCGTGCTGAGTTTGCTTTGCTTAGCCCTTGGACTGAAATAATCTGTGAGTGTTCTCTTCGCAGATTTTGGAGTACTTTCCAAAAGAGATTTATCACTGGTCGATTTTAAGCTTGTACCAACCCCAGAGTCAGACATAATGTCGTCATAAGTATGCTCATCATAAATGCTAGTCGATGGTTCAGAATCTCGATCTTTATATTGTTCGGATGAATCACCAGTCTGATTCTCGCTGAGTTTAGGTGGCTCGGGTGAACCTAGAAAATCTGCAGGAACTTTTGTATCAAAACCTGGCAGCGATAGAAAATTTTCCGATTCACTGCCACCGGTAGCTGAGCCACGTGAATCTGTCGATTCTTCATCATCAGACTTCATCATTTCTGCGAACTTAGTTTGTGAAACACTTAGAGACAAACTCGAGGTTCCAGTGACTTCTTGGTCAAAGATAATTTCTTCATCTTCTTCGTCACCACCGGATTGACCATCGCCGTCATCTTCTTGATCTTTTTCTTCTTCCTCAAAATCATCGTCGACGTTAGTCAGATCAAAATTTTCACTTTTAGAAGAATTTTTTCGAGGTTCAAGTTTAGTCCTTGCATAATGAAGTGCTTTCGCTAAGGCTGTAATAAGATGTTTTTCCATACTCTTGTCGTATGACTTTCTCAAAGATTTCCGTACAGCATGATCTAAAAGAAAAAATTCCATTGAAATTTTTAGTCATTTTAAAATTAGAATTTGTGAAAAATATCTTACTCACCGATTAAAGCTCTTAATCTTTTTTCACCAAGTCCAGATTCAAATACTCCCGAACATGGATCTGTAGTTGGATCTTGGTAATTCCAGAGAGAAATAAGAGATTTCCGATCTCCAGTTCCTCTGAGGGTTACACCAATGATCCAATGCTTTGGAAAAGCATCTTTGATTATGTTTCCAATAATCACAGAAGCCTGATCATCAGATTGTTTCAAATTCGGATTTCGTAAAGCCAGTCGATATTTTTTAGCAGAAATTGGTAAAAGTCCTTCAATATAGACAAACTTATCCTTCTCACAGGTTTGATCAATTTCAGATATAATTCGAATTTTTTGAAATTCGTCTCCAGAGAAATTTGGAAATTCAATTTTTGGCTGAGGTGTTGATTCGAAGGCTGGCTTTTGAGCTGGAAACTTAGATTTTAAGGCGTTGATGATCTCATAGGCGAAATTTCGAACATCAGGAGCTTGAATTTTATCTGCACTCTGCTTCAATGACTTGTATTCAGACGAATCGAATACTGGACGAACTCTTTCTGTTTTTTCTTGTTGCTTGTCGCTTGAAATACCTTTTTCAGCAGATTTTGAGACTCGAGATCTTTCTGCTGAAATATCAATAATTGGAAAATCAGCTTTAGTCAAAGACTTTGGGCTTTTTTGATTGGTAATATTACCTAAGCTTTTTCCTCGAACCACTCTTTTCAAACTCGTAGCTTTTTCCAGAACGGAATCAAATACTGAGGATTTCATTATTGGAACTTTATCCGCTTGAAGTTTTTCAATTTTTACACCATCTATATTGAACCAATTGACTAAGCTTTTTTGTAGGTCCGGAAAATTCAGAGCTGCAGCATTAGCAAGAAAGACACGATAAGTGTCGTGTAATTCCTTAGAATCGTCTGAAAACGATACAAAACAAAATAATTAGAAAAAATTCCATGAAAAAAGGAAAGAAAATAATAAATTTACCTGCAATAACGATTACCAGAGAACCGAGAGGATCAGCGCCAGGGACTAAAATATTTATCAAATTATCAGGGTTGATTTTCAAATTTCCAATATTAGCTGGAATCAGAGCTTGATCTACTTTAAACGAAACTGGAACTGTTTTATCATGTTTCGTTGAATCATCTCTAACTCTTACGAGAGCGATCAGAACTTTTTCACCCATCATAAGATTTAAAACTGAACCAATTAACGTACACTGGTTGTCGATTGATTTCTTTTTCGATCGTGTGTTGTATGTTTTCACAAAATTAAAAGAATATGATTTTCTTTTCGGTCTAATTTCCATAAAATCGCGCAAAAACACAGAAAAAAGTAAAATTGAAAACTCGAACACGTTTAAGCAGAGAGAAATAGAATTTAAATTTATCGAAAAAGGAAATTAAAGAAAAAGCTTTTTCTCGATGCTGATTGGCTGATTTGACTATCACCTTGGCAACCGAATCAGCTGTTGAGATAAGAGAAAGATAATTTTCTTGGAAGCATGGCTTTTAAAACACGTTTCCTTTTAAATCATAATTTGAATATTTAATCATTATTTGAGTTTGTTTTCCTTCTTAAATTAATCTCATTCGTTTATTTATTTAAATAAATCAACAAAAGTTTCTTTTTCGGTGTAAATCTCAAGTTTTTTTGGGTTTTTCAACAAAAATGAGCTCTAAGAGAAGCCGATACCGAGTGCAACGTAAACAACATGAGTTTAATCAAAGAAACTACATAAACAATCTTCCCGATTTAGATAGTGACGGTGATTTTCAACCAGAACCTTTTTTGGCTAGAACAAGAGACAATTCACCGACAATGGAATTTGATCTTGAGTTATCTTCGTATCCAGATTCTTCAAATTTATCAAATTCAACAGATAATGAAGAATCAACTCAAGCCTCTCCACCTAAGGTTGAGTACATAGAAGCAGTTTTTGAGACATTGATATCTCGGATTGGTCTCAACCTCAGTGAATCTGAGAAAGTTGTGAATTTGATAAACTCCTTGAATTCTCGATTTTCTAGAGATCCAGTTACTTTGCCTAGTATGCGCTACTATTGGGACTCGAAATCAAGATCTACCAACGTTTGTGTTTATATTTTGTGCGATAAAAAACACGTTCATGGACCTTATTACGGCGAGCCAAGATACTACAAAACTTTCATATGTGAAAATCAAGAATATCCCGCAAAAGTAGTGCCTGGTGAATTTTTTCTTAATATTCCACTAAGAAATCAATTAGAGTCAATTATTCCAAATTTACCGGAATCTTGTTGGATTGAAAATTCAGATATTAGTGATATTTCGACTGCTAAGCAAGCACAAAAAGTGAAATTAGAGAGTCTTGCGAATATTAGCAGATTCACATTAACAATTCATGCGGACGAAGTTTCTTCGTCAAAAAGCTCGAATGAAAAACTATTCCCGGTTTTTGTTTCCATCAATGAATTGAAACCCGAATTTCGAAGGAAATTTTTCCTGATGGTGAATCTTTATGTTGGGAAAAATAAACCTAGCGTTGAATTGTTTCTATCTCCAATTTGTGCTGAATTATTGGATCTTGAAATTAATCCAGTTGTAATTGGTTCAAATTTCAAAGCGACATTTCACGTAATTGGTCTGGTGGCAGACGCTCCAATGCGAGCATACTTGCGCAATGTATACCAATATAACCATCTGAATGGCTGCGATTGGTGTTTGTCTCAAGCTACATCCATTAACGGAGCAAGATCTTATTCGATTCGCACTCAAGCTGAATTGGTTCAACTTAAAAGAACTAAAGAAGACTTTATTCAATTCAAGACTGTGCTAGAACGTGAAACAGATAATTTTCAGCAGTTCCAGCTCGAAAATTCTCGATTTCTTGGTTTGAAAGGCATTTCGCCGCTTCTCTCGCTTCAGTATTTTGATATAGTTGATGGTATATCAGTAGAACCGATGCATTGCATTAGTCTAGGGATTTTCCGCAATATCTTAATGAAAGGAATTCTAACTTCCGAAAATAGCTCACCATTATTTGAAAAGAATGTGAACAAGACCTTTTTCAAAAATCAGCTCAGCGAGAGACTTGTTTCAATTTCAGTGCCGTCTGAATTCACCAGAAGACCGAGACATTTGGATTACATCAAATTCTGGAAAAGTTCAGAGTATGATGCTTTTCTAGCTTACTTTGTGTTTACTACATCGAAAGGCCTGTTAAAAAATTCTGTAATCAACCATTTGTTATGCTTGTCTAGAATCTATTACTTATCTCATAGTGGAAATACTGACTCATCAACTGTCGCTGAAATAAGAAATTTAGTGGAAGAATTTCAGAATGGATGCGCATCTCTTTATGGAAAAAGTTTTTTGACGTACAATCTACATATACTTTCACATCTGGCAGATTCTGTTGAAAATTTAGGCCCTAATTCAACTAACTCTTCCTATCCTCTGGAGGATTATATGGGCATAATAAAGAACAAAGTCCATAGATATTCAAATATTGGACCCTCGCTGATTCGCTTCTTTATGAGTGATTTCAGATTCAGAGAATACCAAATTTCAAGAATCCAAAAGTGGAATATAACACCAGTAGAGAAAAAGAACTTTGGATGCGAAGAAGATGAAGAAAATTTTACGTCCATCATCGAAAAGATTCAAGACAACAGAATCAAATTTGAGATTGCAGCTAAAATTCAGGACTTCATTGGAATAGACGCGGATCTTGTTCAGAGTATTGTTTTCTTGCAGTCAGTGAAATTCATGAAAAAAAGATTCTCAACAATAAGATATTGTTCAAAGAAAATTAGAGACGATTCCTATATAAAAGATAGTGCTGGAATTTTCTACAAGATAATTCATATCGTAAAATACAATTCAAGAGTTTATTTATTATGCCAAAAAGTGGTTGTGAGAAAAGTCGAGCACAAGTTCAAAGGATTCACTGGATTTTTCTCTTTTCCTTTGGAAAATTTTCATGAAATTTCCAGAATTCTACCTGATTTGTTCTGTTTACCCTTGATAGAATCGATATCTAAAGTAATTATAGTAAAAAGTTCAACTTTTCATTTCAAATACAAGGCTGATTTTCTAGTGGAACAATTTCTACATAATAAGTGAATTTGATCAATTTCAATATACAATTTCAAAATGTATATCTTTCAAAATTTAAGTTTCATCTGAAATTTATTAAAATTATGTTTTGTTTCTTTCTAAAATTCAACTTGACATTTTTCAAAATTCCATCGCGCTCTTCATTCTAATTACTCAAGAAATTGAACATAAACCTTACTAGAGATGTTGGATAAAAGTCTTTTGAATTTTATATCCGGCTCAGAAGTGAACTCAGGCATCTCAATTGAATCTTGGAATATATTTCGAATTTTTTGACTAATTTTTGAACAATTTTAACTCAAAAAATTCACCGATAATTTTTTGAATCTCCTACCGACTCAAAAAAGATTCAAAAATTTTTCAAAAGGGTTCAAAAAATTTTGATATGTTGATTGGGCAAACAACTAAATCAGTTGGAATTCGGAACAAAAAAATTCTAAAATATCAGAGGCGAATATTCTTTTAAATCGTTCAACAACGCAGACCAAAAGATGGAAGTTCGGCCAATTCGATAGCCTCAAAATTATATTCAACTTCAGTTGTGATGATATGACCCTTGAATGATTGCGTACGATCCCATTCCCTATTATTCCCTCCCTGTTACCTAAACCATGAGCACACAAGTAACTTCGTTAAAACTGAAAATCAGAAAATAGGAGAATTCGTAAATAGTTTGGAGCTTTTCGAGTCTTTACATTATTCTGTATGATTCAACTGTCATATCTTCAATCGCTTTTTGGATCGATTAAAATTTAAAGAAGCAAAATTTGAAAAACAAAAGTTTCGACACTAGAATTCGTTTTTACTTAACAGAAAAGGTTGACATAATTGTTTGAAACTTAAAGCAACAATCTATTTCCAACATTGAAGCACAATTTTCATTATCAGATAAATTATTTACAGAGAACACAATTGAATGTGTTACTATAATTAGGATCATTTATTATTTACCATTCAATTTATGGGAATTAAAAGTGTTTGACATTTTCTTCTGTCACCTTTGAATGCTTTCTTTCACTCGAGTTTCAACATTTATATTTCAATATATATTGATAAATGTTAAAAATTTTGTACGCGAAATTGAAATGAAAATTTTCTTTTACTTTGTACTTTTTCATCAGGAAAACAACTCTTCAGGCAATGAATGTTACAACATCTTGCATGCATCGTTATTAACCATTATTTATAGCATCAGTTTCATCTGAAAATGAAATGTTTCTTGAAAAGTTAATGTTGTTTTAATGATGATACAACCTCAAGGGTGTTGATATTGCACGTTTGCTTATCAAGAAGTATTTAATCGTGTCAATGGTAATTGTCTCGAAAAGCCTTCAAGGAACGAATTTTTATGAATTTTTCCCTTTTCTAATTGATCTTAATGATGTGAACATTATTAGATGTAAAGATGATTCAATTTGAGGAGAAAATTGGAAAACACAAAATTCAAATTTCCATCCATAATTAGATTCAATGAAAACGATCAAATTAGTCGACTGTTTCGAGTTAATCAGATTTCTGTTTGTTTTGGTTAATTTAGAAAAATCAATTCATTTGGAATTTGAAAGTTTGTCTTGAAATTGATTCAGAAATTATTCATTGAAAGACAAAATAAGAAACAAAAAGTTGAATTTAAATGTAATCACTTGGATTGATCAGTTTCCATTATTATTTTGTAAATGTGGGAATCAATTGAAGAGGTTAAATTACGGTGAAACAAAATAATGTAGAGTTATCAGTTGAATGAATCAAATTGATATTACAATTGAAAGTAGATTCAATTTGAAACTTTAATCTAAAAATTGACTCATCATTTGAATAAAACTGGGATTCATTCATCAACTTCATTTACTTTAAAGGTGTATCAAACTTTGTAATGAGATTGAATTCATTTTGAAACAAGCAAAAGCAAAATTATGTTGAATCTAGCAAAATGAAGAGAAATTTTATTCTTTTTCCTCATTTTTTATTTTCTCTCAATCATGATAATCAAAAGTTTCAATCGAACTCGCTCATATTCTTATTTCCTCATGTAATCCAAGTGTTTCATTTCTTTTTGCTGAACAGCTTAATTTACAATAAAATGTTTTCCTCATCATTATTTTACTCAACTTTATCTGATTCTAAATTGAAATTTATTCGCTGTTCAACATTTTTCTTTCAATCTTTATTATCCTCTTTACCATTCATCTCAATAATAAATGAATACTCATTACAATAAATGTTAATCATCTGATACACTGTAAAGATATTGGATTAAAACTGATCACATTTCATCGATTGCAATATCATTTGAACCAATAAAAAATTCAACTTTACCTTTTCTTTCAACAATGTTTCTCAAACAAAAGTTATTGCAATTGTTTTCGTTTTGCAAAATTGTTATGAGATGAAGTCACATAACTCACAATTAATTGTATTTTAAATTGAATTTCGACTTGAATTTTTGGGAATGGGAAATTTATTGGCTGATTCATTGCATGCAGAATATCTCATCATTGAGTTCAGTCTGTGGAGCGTTGATGAAAAGTTGAGTTGTGAGATTTGAGAAGTAATGAGAGTATATGGCGAGTTGTATAAGAATTTTCAGGAATATATCTTTTGCATTTTACTTGTGCCTTAGGTTGTAAAACGAAAAGGAATGGAAATTGAAGAGAAAACTTATTCTTTTATTTCGCTTTTTAAAGACTCAAATGAAGTCAACGAATAAACTTGGAGATCAAGAATAAAATATTGACTGTGAGTCATGATATTTCTTTAGTGTTGCACATTAACATATTCATAAGCACTCAAAATTGTCTTGAAAATGAATTGACGCTGGATTCTTACTTTTCAACTGTAAACTTCAAATTGGTTTGATCAACATTATGAATATGTCATTTTCTGCATAAAAATTTATTTTATTCCTGCTCAACCTAACATGGAGTTTACTTAATCAACCCTTTTATACCCAATAGCATGCATTTATCAAATTATTGCCAAAAATAAGATTGATTCAGATTATAATCAACCTTGTCAAACTAGATTTGTATCAACTTGTCTGCTCAGTCTTTGAATTGCAACAATAATCAGTTCATCGCGATATGAAAAGAGGCCCAAGTTGTTCAATATTTTAGTCCGAATCGAAGAGCTGTCTAGGTGAGCCTCAAATCGTTGACCAGCCTCTTGATGTTGACTTTTCTGTGTAAAGAAAATCCTTACAAGTTTCTCATTCTGCAATGATCGACCCTGAGTTGCAGACCCGAAGTTGAGTTTACTTGGAACTATTAATTCTTTATTCTATGATAATATTTTATTCCTTTTCAATAAAAAATTTTCAAAAAGCAAAAACTATCTCAAAAATAGTGTTCGAGAGCAATAAATGGGTATCGTGATTTAAGGTGTAAATGAATATTTTGCAACTTTTATCATGCAGCATTAATTTGATGCTCTCAAATATCGTCACGCTGCAAGGATGACTGGGAGGTGACAACGTTTCAAAGTATTATAATGCACATAATTAATGTAAACATTCATATTTCAATGGCAATGAGCATCAAATGAGATGAAATTTTGCTTAAAGGAAAGCTCAGATAATGCAAATGCTATCTTAAACTAAGGAAATGATTGAAAATGAGTAGATCAAAGTTGACACTAAATTGGGTTACCTCTTTTTTATGCAACAAAATAAAAGAAGAAAGTTTGAATTTTGAGATTCAATCTGAATAAATGAATCAAATGATGAATCATATTGAAATGAGGTAAACAAATTTTGTCAACAACTGCTGCATAATAAACAACTGGAATTTGAATAAGTTTCATTTCGATTGGAACAAAGTTGAATAGTTGATCGACCAAGGTGGACAATGGAAGTAACAAAATGCATAAACTAAAAGTGCAGTTAAAAATATTATTTACTCTCTGGTAATAATATTAATATGAAAATAATGGTTTATTACTGATGAATGTTAACCAAATAAATAATGTAGATAATATGTTGACTGAACTGGAAAATGTACACAGTGCCATTTGTTTAGCTGCAATTTACTAACTATTATGTTAAATGAGGAAAGAAAAAGTTTACCAACGAAATGAAAAAAATCTTACTTTTCTCACTTTCATTTCAGGGCAGAATATCTCAATTGAAAAGATAAAGGAATTGAAAAGGAATATTTCCTTTTCTTTCTTTCTCCGATATTAATATCTCGATAACATTTGCATGACACTTACATTTCATTAAAAAAATGCATTCAATGTTGAAGTGGTAAACAGACGAAAATCGAAATATCTCGAAAGTAATTAGCATCAATTCAGTTGATTGTGATGTAAATTCATATCATGAAGTAACTCTTTGGTCCTCGGTTCGACACTGGTTCAACTGAAGACTTTTATTGGTTTCGTTTCACTTTAAACTTGTCTGCTTAGAAACTCTAACCTCAACTAAATCTTTCAAACTCTGAAAGTTGATCTGAAAATGAAATCCAATCTGAACTATTAGAAACGATTCAACTACAGTTATTTTGCATTCAATGAATGATAAATTCAGTTGCATAAGTTCAGTTTCAGACTTGAATATTAACTATTCTTCCCAAAGTAAACTTTTTTGACTAAACTCTTTCAGATTAATCAGTCAAACTGTTTCGAGATTGTTACCTAAAATGAGATAAAAAGTACGTGGACTAATCAGTAATTTTTGAAAGCTTTGTTAATAAGTTCTGTCGGTACATTGCGTTGAATAAAATATTATATGCAGAAAATCAGTCGAATAGGGACAAAATAAAGAAGTTAAATGAACATTTTCAGGTAATCAATGAAATTACGAGAGCAAAAACAATGTAATCTTATTGTTTTATTTATATGCTTTGATTTCGTTAGAATTTTAAAATTCATCAGATTCTTTTCAACATTCCAACCTTAAATTTATCTGAAATGCTGAGACCCAAAATCAAACCAATGAACCTTTAAATCTGTCAACTTGTTTCAATGTCAAAGTTGATTGAATGACAAAGAGTCATGTTAATTCTATTCAAATTATTGACTGGCACAAAAGTGCTTGTCAATCAACAATTTTGTATTCGATTGAACTTTATTTACATTTGTGAAGAGTTGAAATAAATCCCAGGTTCGATGGAAGATTCAATCAACATTTGAATGAAAATCAACATGACTGTTTCATGATACTTGATTGGTACTTTTCAACTTTTATGCAATTCAATTGTCTGTGTACTTGAATGTCTCAATAGTCAGTAACTTTGTTGCTTTGCAGACGCAACATTAACCTTGAAATATTCAATGACATCAATTGCAACGATTTAATCAAGCGAACAGAGTCACTCTTTAAGAATCACTCCGTCCACTTACAAATTCATTTTGTAAACATACTAATATAAAGTATTCAATAATTTGGATTCAAGAGAGATTTGCATCCAACCTCTGAACCAACACATCCTTGTAACCTTGTAATAACACATCACAAGACTGATGAAAATGAATAGCCATTTATCTTCATCAGTGAAGCATAAGCATGAAATAGTCTCGTGCAAATCTGTATGATAGCCAGTGCGTAACGTGCGAAAAACAATTCATGAAAGTGAGTTTTCAAAACGGCTAAGCTGAGTTGAAATCAGATCAATATCATCATCTTTTAATTTCATGTTCAAAGTTGGTAATAAAGTTTTCTTCGATTATGAACAAAAATTGTCAATAAATTTCAAGCACAATGTTCATCTTCAACTTTAAAAAACATCTCATGAGGGTGAACATTTCCAACACTGATTGCCATTTATATTGAACAAAAAGTGTTTTGCTTTCATTCCCTTCACCTTCAAACATTTCATTTTTTCCCCTTTTGTTTATCTCCTTTGAATATTTATATCCAACCAAAATATCTTTTCTTCACCATCAATAATCGATTCAACGTTATTACCTGATGTTGGTAAAAGTTTTTCTACCCTTTTCTCTCCTTCTCTCCCTCGATCTTCATTTCATTCATTTTTTTCTCTCATTCATTTTCCCCATTCCTGACTTTTACGTCTGCCCTCAATCTGAATCATTACAGAAAACTTTTATTCATTGTCCAAAGCAAATGGGAAAAAGAGGAAAAAAAACTATTCTTTCTGTGTGTCATTTGTAAATTGAGGTTATTATACAGAATAAAATGAGCACAACTATTATCATTTCCATCCAGATGGAATATTATTCAATGTTTCAGGATAATTCTGTGCAGTTTAATAGCTCTTGAAACTCTGAGAGACCAAAACTTGATCATTATAATGAGAGTGAATCAAATAAATGACCAGTAATGAGTTATCTTGAACAAGCAAATTGTTGAACCAGCAAAGAGAAGAAGAGGAAAAATTGAAAACAAATTAACGAGAAATGAGTTTTACATTCAATATTGAGCTCAACCATTTCAAGTCAAATTTAAAATCAAATGTTATTGTTTCAAGGTAAAAATATTGAACCTTTTTTATTTGTTACCAAACGTTGAGAAAAAAATCAACTTTGATATTAATCAAAGGAAATCTCATATTCTCAATTCTCAAATCGGTGAAAATGTGTAACAAATAATGTTTTAGGATAAAAAGTAACATCATTCAATTGCCATTGTTTCAATTTTACTTAAACCCTGTCACTGTATAATTAACCTGTCAACCAGTTTTTTATGTCAATCTCTTTACTCTTTCAAGTTTAAACAGTTTCACTTTTACCTGTTATTTGTTACCTTTTTTCACTTTTTTATCATTCCAACCTGTCAACTGGCACCTTTTATTATAAAATAGTTGATATCATTGAACTTCACAGTTTTTTATTCACTTTTTTTTGCACATTCAAACAGTTGCACTTTACATTTGGCCAACATTTTCATTTCCTTTTATCCATTTCAAATGAAAATTCGAATGAAAATTATTGCTGTCAAAATGATCACTTTCAACTATTGGAATGGCCGATAATGATAAGCAAAAATTGATCAAAGTGTTGATTGTAAAAATGGTTTCGACTTGGTTGGGAATCTTTGATTGAAAGAAAATATTTTTTTCCTTTTTTGTTTTACTCCAAAGAGTAGAGGAGTTGATGAATGATAATGATTTGGTTAAATCGCTTCATTCATCTTCATGATTTGTATCTCTAAAGATGAAAGTAACGTTGAAATTTAAATGTTGACTGTAACGATGAGAAAGTAAAATCTTTTGTCAGTGTAAAGGAAAAGAAGAAGAAGAAGAAGAAAAGAGGAAAAAATCAAACAAAATTGAGTGCTAAGTGGTTATGTATTTTTGGTAATAGTCAATTGAAAAGTGAAGAAGGGTGCAAGTGATTTAATATCTTAAGAAGCTTAAAGAGAGGAGGAATGATGATAAGAAAGAGAGTGAAGATGATGATATTGTTGAAACAAAAATGGAAAACAAGGCCAAAAGAAACAATGTAAGGTAGATTCGAAGCTGAGATCAGCAAGAAAAAAGGTCAAAGAAGAAGCAAAAAAATGGTTTAAATGAATCTTTCAGATAATAGGTTTTCTAGTCTTTTTTTTCATCATAATAGCTTTTCTCAGTTCTTTTGCTTTTTTTCACCAAACAATTTCAATTCGTTTATCATTATCAAGATCTGTGTCAAATCGTTGCTCCATTTTTATTCAACTTTCTTCAAGTTTATCACTTGAAACTGGTATTGCAGTCAATGAGTTTTATCGCTGACTTTTTTTTCGTTGCAACGAAGTAAGTAAAACATTCCTTTGCATTTACCTTTCCAATTAACTTGGATTTTTGGCAATTGATTAATCTGACTTTTGAATGGCAAATGAATTTGATCATTTTTGTCTGTCGTGCTTTTTCATTGGCGATAGATAAATGTCAGTGAACATCAATTGCTAATGATGATGGACGTTAAACAATGTTGACAGGGAATGACACTTAATTCAATATCAATCATCAATGTTGCTCCGATTATTTTGTTTACTACTTTTCTGGTTCCAATTCAAATGCATTATTGATTAGTGGTGAAATATTTTTAGAAGCTAATGATGATCAAAGTTAATGGGTCAATAGTACAATATGGAGAGAGAAAGAGAATATTTTTTTCTTGAATTTTTTTTCTACTTACGGGAAACTTTGGTTGAACTTTTCTCAGTTGGTAACTTGTCCAGACTGTCACTGTAAACGTCAAGCTGGAGGCCTGACTCTAGCTTGGGTATGGAGCTGATGAACTTGGAGTTGTGCAAAAAGTCGACCGTCATTGGTTTGGGTTTATCCATGGTTCCATACATGTTGGCTCCTTTGATAAATGTCCGGTTTGGCTTGAGACAAGGTCGACCCATGCACAGTTTACACTTATTTGTATCACAATTAAAAGTGCGTTGAGTCAGTAAACAATCACTAAATGAATGGGGTAACAAACAATTTGAGTTTGTAAATGATCCTTGAAGGGCTTTTAATCTAAGAGGTTTAACGTTCCGTGTCACTGTGGGTGGTGAATAGTTATTGTTGACGAATGAATTGAAAGCTTCAAAATTGGTTGATGTTAAAGGTTGCCCTGCTTGAGCTGGTGTGCAAATGTAGTTTTCAGGTTGAGATTGGTGCGCTTTTAAACAAACTTGACATGTTAGGTCTGGTTGATATGATGCTGGTGAGGTCAACTCTGGGGTTGATTGGGATATTGAATCGAAGCTTGAATCACTTTGAACAAGTTCACTTGCTTCAATAGGAAGCTGGTCAGGGAGTCCATAGCGAAGGGATAATATTGCTATTGAGACAAACATGTAAGATAAAAGGGAACCGAATCCAAGCCACAAAAATAATGTTGAACTTTGAACTGTTAAGGCAACAGAGGATGATAAAAGTAGGGCGCAAATGGTGGCAATGCTTGTTGTTCCCTTGTTTGAATCGTATTTGGACAGTGAACTTGGTAACAGGCCATCAGAGGACATTGTAAATAAAAGTCGACTGAGACCCAAAAGGGTGGCAATAATTGATGCACAAAGGCCACTTGTTGCACCCAGAATGACGAGATATTTCATTGCATCATAGCCACGTAAAGTGAATGTCTAATAAAAGTAAAAGTAAAGTGAAATGAAACATGAGATCAGTAAATGTAGATAAAGAAATGGTTTTCACTCCCAGTCAATTGAGTGCATTGCAATAAAACTTTTCATTCATCTAAACATTCCAAGCATGAGAAAAGGTATGGCACAAAAGTGACTGATAAAAGATAATATTTCAGAAGTTCATCATTTTGTCGATTAGAAATCGCACTTGAAAACAATGGAGGTTAAATGGATGACCTTGAAACTTGAAATTTACAAGATCCAATCTTTTGAAGGTTACGCTATGAATAGGATAGTCTATAGATTGAATTGTTTTTATAAAAGGTGCGAAAAGTGAAAAACTCTAAGGCACTTGAACTTGCGCGTGCTATATCAAATTCGCTTTTATGCATTTTTTTTCATTTGACGCTGAACAACTATATTTTTATAATGGATTTTATCAATGTCCATGACTGTATTCATTCATGTGACGGTATTTTCGTATCGACAATGGGATCAATGGCTTAAAAACGAGCTTAAAAATCGACAATTGCATCGATTTTTCTTGAAAAAAATAATCCAAATTATCGGCTGACCAGGAATCAAGAAATCGAGAATCATTCGGCAAAAATGTTTGTAATAAACATTCACAGTGCGACTCTAATGCAAATTCAATTGCATTCACATTATTACAACTCTAGCATCTACAATATCACTATACAGAGTGTTTGATTGTTTGAAAGTTGCGCTTCTCTTATAATAAGAAGGTAATACGTTAGTGATCCCTCCGTAGGTTCACTTATGGAAACCTTGTTACGACTTTTACTTCTTCTAAATGATCAAGTTTGAACATCTTTCGAGCACAATCCTATCACTAGTTTACCAGTAGTCTTGATTGACAAGTCTGAAGTCCTCACTAAATCAGTGCCGATGAGTTGATGTTTCAATGTGCCATCGTGCTAATGTGCTAATGTGTTGTCTTCTCATTTTTGCTCAATAATAATATAACAGTTAATCTAAAGCTCGATTGATTGCGGTCAATTATTTTTGTCAGATTATTAGCCTTTTGCTTGGATGAATTTCAATCAAACTTAAAACAACATTTTCACTCATTTTTTTTCTTCTTACGATTATCTATTATTTCTTTTTCACCTCTTCATCATCTTATGTTGAAACTCATCATTTCTCATTCTCTTCATTCCTATCTTTCATTTACCAAAAGAATTTCAACTGAAAACCATTGGACCAATCATTTGGATTATTTCATCTCTTTTTTTACCTCTCTTTTCATCACCGAAATACACATTTCTAGAAAAGTAAAAAAAATCTCCACTAAGAATTATGAGGATAAAGAAGATAAGTGAAAAAAAAATCTGTTCATGCTTAACCTAAAATCTTGCGATACTTTTGTTGCCAGTTTACAACTGAAAAAAAGACGATCATCATCATCTTCATCTTCATATTCAACGAGAAAATAAACCAACTCTAATCCATTTCGATTCATTTATTCAGCTCTTCTTTCCTTTTCATGAGAAATTATTTTCTTCTTTCATTATGTTTCGCTTATTGATGTTGACTTTTCATTTTCCTGTGTCTCCATCCTTTTCATGGAAACACACAAAATATAGCAACAAAAAACGATCGACATTGAATTATATTAGTGAATGAAAAAGTGCAACAATTAAGAGGAAAAAAAGTTATTCGTCTTGTAATTGATGCAATTCAATGTTCAATTGCTTTTGATTGGTCGAACACTAAAGTGCCAAGTAACATGAAAAAAAGAAGTTTTGATATTAATTAAAACGAAATCCAAGGTAAAGCTTAATCTGATTGAACAAAAAGATCATTTTATAAGTAAAAGATCGAAGGAAAGAAAAGATGAAAAAATGTTTGAAAACATAATCCATGTGAATATGTAACAACTAACCAATAAAGGTTTAACTTTGTTTGCTTGTTTGCTTTTCCGATAAAATATTGATGCTATTCTGATTGATCAAATTAACCTGAACACAATTTTCTGCTCTTATAACGATTCCGATTACATGTTTATCATGATGGAATGCATTATTTATCATTGTTATTATTTTCAGTGTTTTATTGATTTTTATACCAAATTCAACTTACTTGGATGATTGGTGCATTATCGTCCATCAATGAGTACGGAATGAGCAAAGTAATTGCAACTGAAGATGAAAAACAAGCAACTAATCCCAAAAGGAAAGCTAAACTTATACCAACAGGCACAATGCGAATACGATGTTGAGTTTCCCCTGCAATGGAACTGATGATATCATATCCATGGAATGCAAAGAAGCATAATGAGGCAGCCGAAAATATCTTTGTAAGAAAAGAAAAAGGTAAAGAAAAGTTTAACATGAAAATGATCAACATTCAAATGGACTTAAGAAAAGGTTCAATGGAAAAGGTAAAGTTGAGGAAATAATGTTTGAAAACAGATTATACTCGAAACTATTCAATGGTTAAGAGAATGGAAAATCTGATAATATTGTTAGGAATTTTCTTTGGATGAGAAATGCTAAATAAGGTTAAAAATAAAACTTGGAATCGAAGTCAAGAGTTTACATTTTTAGATTCAACTGTCTTCATTCAATTGAACACAAAGTCTCTTTTTCTTTGACTGGGAATCAAGTTTATCATTGAGAGCAAGCAAAAGTTTCAAGGAAAAATTTCTCAAAAATCTAATTCAGAAATGGGTTTCTTAAGAGAATATTTTTTCTTCGTTCGGTCGTTTTTTCTGCAATCTTCAGAATTTCTTTTCGAATAGAACATGGATTTTCGCAATTGATGCTTGATTTGAGTTTTTAGACTTCGGGAGTTTCTTTGTAAAGTCTTGGTTCTAAACTTTTCTGAGCTTAACGAGATTCTCGAATCAACAAGTGATCTTAGGAACAGTCATCGTTCTGTTTGATAAATATTGGACGATTGGATGGGTTCGATTGGTTGACGATTCTCACCCCATTGACTCCATTTGGAAAGAATCCTGGTCCAGCTGTCCAGTTTTCTGGATCCATATCAGATAAGGCAACCATGACGATACCAGCGATGACCAATGAACAGATGAATACAGCGATGTTGTTTATCAAACATGATAGCTATTGAATTGAGATTGAAAATGAATTTCAGCAATTTGTTTTGCATCATTAAACAGTTTGAAGTTTGTCTACATTATTTTGAAATGTTCAATTTGAGGGAAACATTTTGTTGTAAATTTTTGAACAACTTTCAATCTGGTTAATACTCTTGTTTCATTATATTGATATTATTTGCTACTTTTGCTCAATTAGATTGTTTAGTGTTAATGTTTCAACATTTTTCAACTCAATTTGATAACAAATTTATGAATAACATTTAAATAGTTTATTTTCAGTGCAATGTGAATGTTTATCTTTTTTTATATCAATAATTTATTCTAAACAGTCAATGAAAATTTTATGAAACTAAAAGGTTCCATTGAATGTTGAGATTCATCATTAAATTATTAAAATTAATGCTATTAGCAACAGATTTGAAGCTGAGAATTGCAAAACCAAAAAGGATTTAAAATCATTGTTAATCAGTTTCAACTGCAATCGACTTTTCTTGCTTTTCATTTCAAATTGTTTCATTCAATTGTTCAAGAAACACACAAAAACTAAATATAATAGTTGAACAAATTGAACCATTTTCTGAATCGACTTGAATTTGATTAAAACCTCAAACTGTTTCAATGATTGGAATAAATGAAAACAGAAATTAACCTTTAAATCTAATGAAAGTAAGGCTCCAATTGAGACAATTATTAATGCGGAAAGCAAGTCAAGGTAATGATCCTCAAAACCGGGTAAAAATTGAAGAGATTGAGTTTGAATATGAAAAAGGTTGACCAATGAACCATTAGTTACATTGTCCAAGTAGGAGGTTAACGATTTAGCAGCCAATGAGCTTGCAATTACATATTCAAATATCATTGACCAGGCAACGAGAAATGCCCAAATCTCACCAAGAGTAGCATAAAGGTAAACATAGCTTGGACCACCTTCAGGGAAACGACTTGAAAGCTCTGAATAGCAAAGACCTGGAAACATGGAAATGAAAGAGAGGCAAAAAAAGATGAAAGAATGGAAAGAAGAAAAAAAATTTCCAATAAGGAAGAGAAAAAAGCCAAGAAAATGAACAGATTCAGCAAAGGTAATGTAAATAGTAAGGAAAGTAAGGAAGGAAAAACAAAAGAATCGATATTATTCTGCAAAATATAAGTAAAGTTTGAATAAAGTAAATGATTAGTAATAAAGTTACCTCCAAGACATGAAGCAACTGCTGCTATCAAAAAGCTGAGAACCACTGAAGGTCCAGTTTCATGTTTGGCAGCATGAGCAAGTAAGGTGAAGATGCCGGTTCCTAATGTTGTTGATAATCCTGAAGAAGAAAACATTTTAACAAAACATGAAAAATGTCACTTTTTCTCGATTCTCTTCATCTTTTCAATTTCATTTTTTACATTTTTTGTCATTCGATCATTTCTTTTCATATTATTGATGATTAAGTGAGAAATTTGAGTCCATTTCTTACCTAAACATGTTATGTCAATGATGAATAGACTTCGAGTCATTCGTGCATCGGTTCCTTCCTGGAAAGCGATTTTACGCCGACCAAAGACTTTGAAAACTCCGATCAAAGAGTCACTCATTGATGCGCCTTTTTGGTTTTCAATGAAATTGGGAAAATTATTTTTCTACTAATTTTAATTTTCAATTGTAACAATTAGCACTTTCATCTTTTGTAGTTTTTTGGTTTTCAAATTGCACAGTTTAATCCAATTCTTGGGTTACATTTATCATTTCATTGATCAACTGTTTGAGTTTAGTTTAAAAGCAACTTTTCAACAGTTTTTCGGCATTTTTTCCTCTTTTCATGTTGAGATGAGTTTGAACTGAGATTTTAGTTTAACTTTAACTTGCAGGTTTAAGTTGACAATTTTGATGATTATGATGATGATATGTTTGATTGGGTTATGAAGGGATAACTTGATTTGAAAGGAAATTTACTTCATTCTGTTTCGATTCAACTAAACTCTGAAATTATTTTTGCTCTCTTGGCTTGTTTCCATTCAAAATACGCATGAAACATGATTCGACTCACAACTTATTGGATTGATTTACAATAACTCACAATTGTTAGTCACATTTTCACCTTATTTGTATCGTTTTCAAGGGTCATCCGAATAGCTTTATTGTTTCGGGAAATTGGCGATTACAATAAACAGAGCGAAAGTGTTTTGTTTCATGGTTTAATGGATCGCTCTTCTTGTCTGACTTTCTTCAAAGGCTTTCAGGTTAAGAGATCAATTTAAAATTTAGAAAAATGGAATTTAATTTGAGGAACAAAAAATAGCGAAATTGGTTTAATGTTAATTGTATCATTAAAATTAATTGCGCTTGAATTGATTCACTCACAGAGCATTTTATTTCTGTGTCTACATCTGGTGTTGAAGCATTCAGGTATTTACAGCTGTTTGTTACTCGTTTTTTTTGCTCATTTTGTTTATTTTTGTTATATTAATCTAGTCGATGGTTTAAATTATGAGTTTATTGCAACCAATTTGTGGTAAAATATGGAGAGGAATCCATACAACAGTTTCCCTGTTTGCCGAACCGATGAAGAAAAAGCGTCGAATCGATCCAATTCTGTTAAAGTTGAGGAATGAAAGGAAAGCCAAACGGTTGGAGAAGAACATATTAAAGATGGAAAAGGCTCCGAAACAAATGAAACCTATTGTTGAACTTTCGTTGTCACCTCATGTTCAAAAGGAAATGGATATTCGAGTTCGTAAAAATGTTGATCCTCAAGCTGAAGCCAATTTTCGTAAAATCTTGGCTGTCTGGCAATTGTATCGTTGTTATCAAAGTAAATCGGAATATAAATGTATAAGAGCAGTTATCGCTTCTCAGGAAAAGGCATTGAATCATCTTAAGAAAGTATCGCCCAGTTTATGGACTCAAGCTATTGCATTTGATGAAAAACTAATTCCTTACAATGGAACTGACCATCGACTTAAATCGTCTCCACCTAATCCTAATTACACACCGCCTGATGGACATGTTAAAGAAACGACTAAAGAATGGAAACTGTAATCGTGCTAGTATTTCTTAGTAAATTTATGTAAACATTTAGTGAATTATAAATTTAAATTTAAATTGATATCCAAATTTTTATCCTTAAATTTTTTAAGCTCAACATTCACTCGAACTCGAACATTGATGCAAATAATAATCGAAATGCTCGATTAATCGATGTTAAAGTATTCGAGTAACATATGTTAGTGAGAGATCTTTTAACATCGATTTCCCTAAATTGATAAACAATTTAAACCCAAATTGTTTTGTTATTAATTATTGATAACTATTTCTTATCTTTCAATTATTTACTTGTTTATTTTTATTGATTAGCTTGTTGTATAGTTTTTAATGTTTACCGATTTCTTCAAGTGAATGGAAAGTAACATGCAAATTGATGGGTTCTACTATGATCCCATTAAAAAGCGTCACTTTCGAATCTTAAACAACAATAAATTTCATCCACTTATCAACACCCAAGTCAAATCCGAAGTTAAACCGTCTGGTCCAATGAAAAATTTTTGCAGTGAACTTTCTCGTTTACATATTAATCGTAGCAGTTTCAATGTTCAAGAATGCCTATTATCTGCTCGGTTTGCTCAGATGGAGTGCACCAAAATTAATACACTGGAAGTTAATGATTTTAGAGGAAACCCGATGAAAAATATAAACTGTGATTATCTTATTGGTGAACCAGAAAATGATTCCCTTTATGGAGTATGGAGCTCACCAGAAGGAACTGGGTCAATTATACAGCGACTTAAAGTATCTAATAATTCAGAAAGATCGGATCGACAGTTTGACTGGCGAAGTCGGTCAATGATCAACTCTTTCCCAAGCGGAAGCAAAGTCGAAGATTTGTGTATGGTTCAAATAACGGGGTCGCCTTGTTCAGCTGTGATGTGCTTAACTAACCATTGTAAAAAAGATTTGACCACTTATTCTTCTCTAGGAATATATTATCTCAGCAATGATACTCAAATTGAGAATCACTTACAGACCGAAGATTGTAGTCTAAATTATGAATTTTGGGAACCTGCCTACAGTTGCTGTCCTCACACCTTGCAAACATTAGCTATTGGTGGCAATAAGCACATCCGTCTATTTACTCCTTTATACATCAATACCAATCGTACAAGCAATGATCACACTCTATTGGAAGTGAAAGGCAAAGCAACATCATTAAAATTTTCTCAGGATGGTAAAAGACTTTATGCAGGAACAAATAATGGATATCTTGTTTCATTTGATGTCACCAACAAGAAACGTATTGAAACATGTAATCTCAAAACAAAAACTATCGCTTATTTGCATCCTCTCAAAAACGGCAATCAATTGATTGTTTCCTGTCATGATAGCAAACTATTACTCATGGATAACAGAAATTCGAGGTCACCTATAATTACGTATTCTGATCATGTTAATGATTGCAAAAAGATTCCAGTTAGTGTCGATGAATCAGTGGATGTTCTCTGTTCTTCTGGGCAAGATTACAAAATTCGACTTTGGTCTCTCAAGTCTGGTAAATTGTTACACGAAATACCACCTCCAGAAAATCAGTTCAGTAATCCAATGGTTGATGATCCTACAATGCTGTATTCTTGGTATTCACAATCTTGGAAAAGTCTCAAAGGCGAACCTCGTCCAATGATTTTTACTTGTATGAAAGATAAAATAAGCATCTACCGTCATAAAGATGATAGTTAAAGATTGGCCTAAAACAATGGAAGTGGAAAATTTACTGTGTACTTTAAAAGAAATTAAAACTGTACAACATTTACGACTCTGGACAGTTTAAAAAAGCAAACTTGTAGTTCACAAAACAGATGAATAAACAATTCCTTTTGGTTAACATTTTTACAACAGCTTTCCTATGCTGATGTACTTCCACCTTTTATGCTAAATTTCATTAGCTTCTCATTTCTTCGATTCGCAAGATGAGCTTCAATTATTGTTCCAAACTGGTGTCTGTCTAATAACTCATAAGCTGTACCAAGAGTAAATGAGACAAGTCTATGGTAACATTCTTCACCAAAACAGAATAAATCGATTCCTAGTTCGAGGGCCATTCCAAAATCACATTCATCATTAGCTAAATTCGTTAAGTTGACAATTTCTCGCAATGATTCGTATGCTTTACTTCTTTGACGGTCTTCTTCTGGCATATCAGCTATCTTTTTCAACAATTTTTTTAAATTTTCTAAGAATGAATAAATAAAATATTAAGGAATTAGATGATGCTGTACATTAATAAGAATATTATGCGGAAAATTCAATTTATGAATCTAGCTTACGCTCATTTTCCGGCAACGGTCGATAGCCAACATCATTCTCGAAAGGGACGACGATGCCAGCTCCATGGAAAGTCTTTGCAACAACTTTCTTTTTTCGTTCTTTCATGTTATTATTTACTAACGGTATGTCATTTTTCTCGGCATACGCTTTTATTTTCAGGCTTAGTTTTTCTGCATTTGCCTTTTTATCATCTTTCTCTGACCTCCTTCTTTTCAGATCTTCACTGCATGAAGCGAAAATATTGAAAATTAATTTCATATTTGAAATTAAATAAAATAAATAGCTTACCAGAAGGCCAGAAGACCAGAAAAGATATTATCGCCTAACGGATTGATAATACATGATTTGTCAGGATCATTTGAAACGACCATCGAAGGCATTTCTGAAGGAGAATCCCTATAATATTAGATGAAAGATATTAGAGCCCGCAAATAGCAAAGAAAATATCAGATGATTACCTGAAATAACCAATATGAAAGTTTGATTTCGTATCACGAAGAACTGTTTGGAATTCGGGGACATCATAAAAGAAGCGATAATAACAGAGTATTGAAGCTGGATCTGCTGAGTCAAGTACTTCATCTTTCAATTTACCATCAATAACATCAAAAGGTCCAACCAATAGCAAATCCAGCGTATGTAATGCAGCTAAATTAAAAAGAAATAACATTAAATGGAAACGCAAAACAACGGATAAATTATACCTTTCGGATTAAGGGGATTTAAAGATGAACAAAATGACCAAAATTTGAAGAAATCGTCAGGCATTTTAACAAGAAAATATTTTTCCATCCTTTCATTTAGTTGATTAGTGTCAACTGTTTTAGGCTTTTTAGCAAACATTTTCAAATCAAAATTGAACTACTAACAGGAATGAAATTAAAACCAAAAGTCAATAAGAATGAAAACCACTTTAATATTGAGTCAGAGTCTCATTATTAAACAAGGCGCCAATAATCATGCTTATGAAATACTATTTTGGCGGTTAAATCAAAGATTATTATTCATTTTAATTGTTCAGACAAATGCAATTTATTTTACTTAATTCACATTAACAAATTGTTAGATCAGAGTTCGAAAGACATTTTCATATTTCAAATTACATGAATAAAAATGTTCAACAAGCAACCCATTCAGCAAAAAATGTACTTTGATTTATTAGATTTTGATCAACTTTGCCCTTCAATTTAGATTACTCGTTATTCGAGAATTTCTAAGTTTTTATGGAATTCAATCCTTACGATATCCAGAATTTTCAATAAATCTACATATTTTTAAACAATCTAGAGTTACAGTAGTCCAACGAAAAGTAATTTCGATATTTGAGTTTGTGATTTGTCAATCCGAGACAAGCATACAAAATAATCGACACTAAAGATTTACATACGCAATACAGTTTTTATCAATCAAGAGTCAAATCTTATGTTGAATAAATAATTAGTTTAATTATTTATTGGTGTATATATATTGATTAAATATTCATACAGTTAACAGCGACTTACATCAATATAACATAACCCTTTTGGGGTCCTTTTTACATCCCAAACTGGGATCTAATTTCTAATCCGATTTTAGATCAATTTGATCAATCATTAAAAAACATAATTTGATATCTGTTCGTAAATTAATCACCTAAACAACCTAAACTCAATCTGTGATCAACCAAGATTTTTGAAGAAATTTGAAAATCACAAAATAAAATTCCCTGTCATTGATTGAAATAAGCCTAATTTTACTATCATGAATATCGCTCCTTCCGGGCTCTTCGTTTCTCCGGTGTTTCCATCATAGCGCTAAGTAATGCCCCAATAACAATAGGAGCGGAAGACCCAACTCTGTATCTTTGCAGCCAGGCACTATTCACTATCTCAGGTGTCTTCCTCCATCTGTAGATGCCATTGGCGACAACTGCTAAGCCAACCATGATACCTAAGCATTACCAGGAAAGTAAATAAAGAAAATTAGGATTTACAGTAAAATAAAGGAAAGTCAATTAAAAGATGCAGTTACACTTACCAACACCGATCAGAGGATACTCTGCGGCCTTTTCCATGGTTGACCTTCTCGTCCTACCTCCTTTAACCACTTCATTGGCTGGACTTAATAATGTAGATTCCATGATTATAATTTAACACGAGAAGGATATTGAACAATAAAATAATAAGTAAAGATCAATCGAAAGAGATAACGATAAATGTCAAAATTTTGGGTTTAATTGCGTCATTCAGCAAGAACTATTTGTACAAATATCGATTTAAGATCCAGTCTTTTCGGATAATATCAAGAAAAATCTGCTTGAAAAGCTCCATCTATTGACGATAAACTAATTATTAGCAAGGAGTTCAAATTTGTCCCTCTAGATAGCATAACTGTTTTTGGTGATATTTTGACATGCTTTTGGTTTCAATTTTGGCATTTAATTTTGTCTAAATAAATTTAAATTTTAATCACATTTGCTTCTTTATCTCCAATTGTAATTAGTATTTGGATCTCGTCAATCTAAAAGGTATGTTGCAAGCTTCTAAGTTTCTTTCATTCTTTTAATAACATTGCTTTTGTTATTTTTCCTTAGACTTTATCTGCTCATAATGTTCCCATCAAGGAGAGGAGGAAAATTAGCTGCTTTTTTGAATCTCTTCAGATTCTGTTTCCAATATGGATTCATTCCGATGGTTCTTTACTTGGGATTCCAAAAAGGGACTGACGAAGGCATGCCACCCTTATCATTTGCTTCACTATTCATTGGATAAGTGGTTATTTTATTCTATTGGTGCCATAATGTTTATAGTACATCTCGATTATCTGTACCCAGTGAATTACTGACTATTAAAAATGGTCTTGATTGCATTTTCTCACCTGCTTTGAGTTTATTCACTCATTCACCTGCCTATTCATGACATAAGTTTCATCTACAGATATCAATCCTACTAGATCCTCCTCTGAAAAAACATACTGTATTATTAGGTGAAAGTGATAAACAGTTAATCCTTTGCGTGCCGGTTCAATCATCTTTGATATATGCTCAATTTGCCTCACTTCTTTTATCCAGCTGAACTAAAGCTATCTACATCTTGATTTTCATCATTATATTTGATTCCATTTTCTCTTTTTATTATCGTTATCTTCCATCACACAGATATTCAATGATTTAAGGTTCATCACTGTCTATTCATATTATACACTCTGTTGATTATTAGTTGACAACTTAATCCACCATCAATTTTTAGCTCAACACAATATCATATTTAACTGTTTAACAATATCATTATCATTATTAAGAAATGTATGATTTAAAGCATCACAAATTGTTGATGTTTTTTGCATCATTTAACATTATACTTTGCTATACATTTACATTTTGTTTCCTTTAGTTACTACTACTAACAGTGTAGACTGAATGTTTAGTTATTTTATTAGTTACACAATGTCAACTTATCCTTTATTATGAGTTTCGTATTAATAACTGCGCCAGAACTTCATTAAATTCAATAGCTAAAAAGCTAGAAATCAACTCAAAAAGGAAAATCTGCTTTTCAATTTATTCACCTATTATTTTCGATGGATGATTTAATTAACATGCGAGTTGCAGAAAATTTTTCTGAGAAAGCTTTAGATTCAAGCTAAATGTTGTTTTACTTGATTCATAGTTAAGTCATATTTTTTCGAGAAAATTGATGAAATGGTTTATGAGGTTAATTTAATTGTTGATCTTTTCAATTATTTGAATTTCATCCTTTTGTTGACACAATGATATGATCAAGTGAAACCATTGAGACCAACAAGTTTCCATTATTCACTTCACTGAGCTTTACATTTCAACCATAACTATCACAACTATACAGACATTTTCATTCAATAATATAAAATATCATCACAGTCTCTTGATAATACCTATAAATCTCTTTCGCTCTCTTCTTCTTCTTCTTTCGCATCATCTTCATTCTCACCCTTCATCATCATCATCACCAACAACAATAACAATAGCGTCAATGATAAGTATAAATGTATAACAAAACGAGACTCTTTTTTAACCATGTTGGTTAGGACATTATGATGATCATCATTTGGGTCCAATTTATCAAAAACACATTTCAAGAGAGTGTCAACACTAATCGATAATGTGGATTAAGTTGTTGACTTTGTTTACTGTTCAATTGTTTGAGCTCTTCATCAATGAATATTTTAATTCAAGTGTAAAATCTTTTTAATTGAAAAGTCACAACAATCAAAGAGACAGTCGCGTGTCAATTTACAGTTAAATACACTCTTGGGAGGCTGGAAATGGCTTTATGGTGGGAAATTGTATTATCAACATTGTTAATCATGTTTTACGGTTAACTGATTGTTTATTGATGATGTTTTTTATATTTAACCATTTTTGGCTGAAAAAAGTCTCCAATGATCAACATGATGGTAATTTTTAGCGACCGATTTTATTTCACACAAAGTTGAGAGTACAATTATAATTATCAAGTTTTGATTTTATTCTCACCAGGTTTAACGGTTAAATTACAAGTTGATACAGTAATTTTAATTACTGATTTATTGATGAGTTTGGGTGTAAATACAATAGATAATAACTACAAATGAATAGAAGATGACTAGACTAATTACATAAAGACACTAATTGAGATATAAACAATCGAATGAAGCTCAACACTGTTGAATTATGTCAATTAAAGACTTTTCACAATTAAGACTTATTTTTTCAAGTTTAATTAGCTATTTTGTATTACTATAGCTATTCACTTTAAAATCAGGATTTTGATCAAGTCTATGATGATATTGAGAGTTATTTACCTGAGACAGATTAGATGAAATAAAATAATGACTGATCAACAGTCAACAAACCAAGTCAATCTATTAACAATACTTGAAGTTTCCATGATTTTGATTTAAAACGGGTGAGTATTAGTTTATAATCAAATTGTGTCCAGTTGATGATATTTGTGGAATTGTTTCAAACTGATTTTGTTGACTATTGAAAACAATGGGTGAGTTGATAAACATTGATGTGATTGTTGGATTATTGGCTGAAAAAAACCGATTCCGACTAAGATAATCATTCCAAATGTTACTTTTACTCAAATCAGGTCCTAGGAATGTCGATTCCGCAATTTGATTTGCATTACAATAATCAATTTCTTCAACATCAGGATCATCAGATCGAAGAATATCTTCAATATTATAAGAAGTATACTTTCGTCGTTTTTTTGGTACAATTACATTGCAATTTCCTAGTTCACATGTTGCTTGATTGAGTATCTTTCGATTCATTCCAAATCTTGCTTCTTCTTCTCTATCAATCTTTTGATAATCTATTGATTGCTGTTGAGTCTCGGATGAAATGCTATTGCTAATAATCCTAGATGTTGATATGTTTGCAGTTAATGATGATGTTGGTCCCGTCACTGTCCCATTAGGATCGAGTTTGCTTGAAGCTGGTAATTTCCAATTAAATGTACTCGTTGATAATGATGATGTTGATGAAGATGATGATTGTGGTGATGTAGAGCTTGAGGAAGACATTAAGGTTTTAAGTCCATTGGTACTTTCATGATTAGAAAATAATACAACCTCTCGACTCTCTGTACCTGTTCTTAATATACGATTTATTGATGATATAGACGGAACACTAAGATTAATATCCGATCCTTGATTAAATCTATTATCATTTGATCTTGATTGTAATATCTCTCGACGAAGTAAATCTCTAATTTCCCAGGCAAACAAAGCTGGATTCTCTTGCTTCAGTTTCAATATCTTTTTAACAATGTGTGGTGTAGTAACATGCTTAGGCTTAGACCCGCCGATGGAACCTATTTGCACAAGAAAACAGACAAAATGAATTGGTTACCTTTGATATCTATCTTTGACCTGCTCAAGGTATAATCAAACCTGGTTTAATTGATCCAGTTTCATAGAAACGAGTTAATATTTTAGATACACATCCATGTGAAACCAAAAGCTGTCTGGAAATATCACAAGGCCTAACACCCATTAAAGCAAGCTCAATAATCCGTTGTCGCACATGTAATGGTAAAGGACGTCCATTCACAAACAATCCACCAAGTTGATTGATTCCAGCTTGTCCTGCAATTAATTAAAGTTTACATAATCAATTAAACAATAAACATTTACCATTTTAAAAATAAAACTGTCAAAATTTATCCACTTGTAAATTATGGTTAAGCAATAAAGCGTAACTCATTGTTTCAATATCCCTCTATTGTCCAACTGATTGAAAAGCAAACCAATAAGGCGCAATTTTCAATAAAGCCAACCCAACCGTTTAATGTCACCACATTAATACAGCATTTATTAATTTTTCCTATCAAATTATGAATCAAAACCTCCAAGTTCACAGTAAACTTTATTTAATAACTGCTTGTACAATAAACAAAATGAATTTTCTCTGTCAATGAATCTCAACTGAAGCAAAAGAAAACAAAATGATAACCAAAAAAAGCGCAATCGAATAGTCAATGTTTAATGTAAAATATTGTTTAGCCAATAAAGCTAATAGAATGTCAAATTTCGGTAAAAAAACGATCGGATACAAAATAATTAAATAACATTTTGACGCAAAGATTAACAAATCAGCAGCTCGGATTAACAGGTAAACTCAGAGATGAAAAAAAATGCCAGAAAAAAGCGATTCAGTGAAGATGAACATCTAAGTTGGTGCATTTATTATGATAAAATGAAGTTAACTCAATTGAATTGTATAGGTTATCATGAAAAGTCACTCCCAGTAAACCTCCAACTGAACCTATAAGATTCAGTATTGAATGCAAACCAAATTACAACACAAAATTCAACTGAAAATCGCCAAGAAAATTAAAGAAATTAAAAAATTGAAATTCCTATCATAAATCGAAATAAAATTACAAATTTTTCAAGTCGAATTGTCTTCATTTTCTCACCAATGACAATCAATGGCAAATTTTCAGGCAAAATTTAAAGAAACAGTTCAACAGAATCAACCTTTAATCGAAATTAAATTCAGGTTTGACTAATTGTTTAATTAAAGTTATCAATAGTTTACTTACCAGTGTGAGGCATATTAGTTGATTGTATAGTTGATTGAAATCCAGTTGCACAGTAAAAGGGAAAAGATGAAAGTGTTGAAATGTAAAGTTGAAACTGTTACAGGAAAAGGTTTAGGTCAAGTGTAAAGGTTAAAGATGAGTTGAAAGTGATCCGGAAAATATTACCTATACGGTTGAGACCATAGGAAGTGATGAAGGAAGATGAAGATTGAAGATGATGGCGAGGATAAAGCATAAAGCGAATCCAAGGCGCATCCAATAAGCACATGCATGTAGCGCATCTGCCTCACTTTAACATCAATTGACTTTATTGACTTTACTCTTTAGCGCATCATCATCACCCTTCTCATCTTCATCATTATCATAACCATTCTAATTCCTGAGTTAATCTTGATCCGTAAAGGTGGTCTTCAATGGTCATCAATATTACCCTGACCATTGAAAAGGCAATTTCAACTTTTGATCAAACCTTTAAAGCACAGTTTAATTTGGCGCAACACAAATCCTTTCCTTTTGTTGTTGTCTAGTTGTAACAACATTACAAATGAAAATGTTAAACGTTCAACTGTTAATTTACTTGAATCACGCAAACTGAATATCGGTAAAGGCCAGATTAAAGGATTGACTGTTGAGTGTGAAAACAGTTTACCTTTGCATGTAAACTTTAATGGATATAAAATTGTTTCAACACTTTTCCTTTTCTGTCGAGTTGAGTGTAAAAAGTTAATCAAAAATGATTTTTCATCACATTTTGTCACCTGCTCATGATTAGTTAATTCACCTGCCTGGTTCATCCACAGATATCAATCCCTTTTGAACATATTGTTGTTGCATGATTAGTTGAAAGTGATCAACTGTTAATCCAGTTGCGTGTCCATACACTTTCAATGGATAATGTTTAATGAACGTTTTACTTGATCAACATTTATTTCCAATATTTATCCATTTCTCTTTATTCAATGATTTAAGGTTCATCACTGTCTATTCATATTATACACTCTGTTGATTATTAGTTGACAACTTAATTCACCATTCATTTCTAGCTCAATACAATATCATTATTAAGAAATGTATGATTTAAAGCATCACAAATTGTTGATGTTGTTTGCCTCATTAAACATTATACTTTCCTATTTACATCTTTTTTGGTGAATTTATTTCATTTTTGTTTCACTCTTTTTTTTTATATCAGTCAATGAATCTTTGCTTTACTCAAATGAATTAAATATATTTAAATTGAAATGTTTCAAAGTGAAAGTAAATTGCTTTAAATTAGCTGCAAATTGAAAAGTAGATTTAATTGTTGATCTTTTCAATTATTTGAATTTCATCCTTTTGTTGACACAATGATATGATCAAGTGAAACCATTGAGACCAACAAGTTTCCATTATTCACTTCACTGAGCTTTACATTTCAACCATAACTATCACAACTATACAGACATTTTCATTCAATAATATAAAATATCATCACAGTCTCTTGATAATACCTATAAATCTCTTTCGCTCTCTTCTTCTTCTTCTTTCGCATCATCTTCATTCTCACCCTTCATCATCATCATCATCTCCATCATCACCAACAACAATAGCGTCAATGATAAGTATAAATGTATAACAAAACGAGACTCTTTTTTAACCATGTTGGTTAGGACATTATGATGATCATCATTTGGGTCCAATTTATCAAAAACACATTTCAAGAGAGTTGTCGACATGCGAATGTCAATCACATAATGTCTTGGTCTCATCAGGTCATGGGACATAAATTTCTCAACTTCACTTGTCGGAATAAATTATCGCAATGATGGCCTAACTTGAATTTCTTTTGAGTAGATTCATAGAAGTTATGGTATAGCATTGAAGTCGAAAATAAAGTTCTGTATTTAGATTCTGCATCAAATTGTTGAAATTTTGTAGCATTATTGCATGATTATTGTACGATTTTCGAGAATAAAATGGCATTTTAATCAATTTCTAACGATCTTTTTCAATTCTGCAGCAATTAAATTAGTAAAGAAACGAATATTAAAGTATTAAACATTAAAGTCTAGTAATTAGACACTTATAACTGCATTGCACTGCAGCAATTGTTACCAGAAAGACACAATAATGCTTTTTACACACTTTTATGCACAAATTGGAAAAAATACTGAAACAAAAGGTTGAAAACGGGTGAAAATCAATTTCTTTCGAATCGAAACTCTAATGGTTTGTAAAGGAATGAAAAACTGAATCTATTTGACTGATCTAAAGATTTCTGTGATGAACAGTTCTCGAGAAAATCGAGTTCGAAGTTGGAACTTGCAAAGCCTTTTGTACATTTATACAAGCAGATTTTTACATGGAACTCAGTTCACTAATGTAACTTTTGATGGGCCACAAGAATATGTACTTAGTTTAAGAAAAATAATTTTCCTTTTTCTTCAAAATAGATTAGTTCGATTTGGACCTAAACCGATTTTTTTGCGTCACTGTAAGAGTTAGTGAGCTGAAATTTATTATTCATCCATAAAAATCGTTACCTCATATCATGAACAAGATACTTTTTTCAATTAACTAATAGTTCTCTTAATTTTGGCCCTTGACCTGAAATATTTGAACCTCAATATTTCGGGAATGGTATAATCTACAGTCATCATTCTTTCACTAAACATTAGATTTAATGACAGGCTATAACATAAAATTATTCAACATCATACGAAAAAAGTTATAGCATTTTATTTTTCATGTTTCCGAATATGAGACTTGATTGAAAAACCTAATTGCAATGTTTATAAGTCAGAAGGATTTTCATCATTGAATGAATTGTCTCAGATTTTATTTGGTATTAAGTCATATAATGTTATAGTCCATAATAATATCTAATGTTTAGTCAGAGAATGATGACTGTAGGTAATGCCATACTCGAAATATTGAGGTTCAAATATTTCAGGTCAATGGCGCAAATTAAGAGAACTATTGTTGGATTGATGAAAGTATCCAATCCATGGTGTGTAGCAACAATTTTTATGGATGAATAATAAGTTTCAGCTCACTAACTCTTACAGTGACGCAAAACGATCGGTTTATGTCCAAATCGAATAAAGCTATTTTATTTTATACAGAAAATGTTATTTCTAAAAATAAGACCATTTTCTGGTTAATCGTCTAAAAATACATCAGTAAAATAAGTTTCTTAAAAAAATCTGCTTCCATAGTTCGACAAAAGGCAATCGAAGTTTCAAATTTGACGGCAATTTTCTCGAAAACTGTGCATCTGATGAAATATCAAATAGTGCCAATAGATTCTGTTTTTATGTCCCTGCAAACCCCACTGATTCTCAACCCTTGACTCAAATTTTCGAGCATTTGGGAGCTCTTTTTGCATTTCATTTGTAAACTCAACCAGAAAATTGGTTTATTTACCAAGAAATGGGTAAAGATGAGTTTTGTATGTTAAATAAGTTGTTTCTTGTGCATTAACAACTCAAATATCATGATTCGAATGAGTTGATGGAAAGTAAATACATAAAATCAAATACTTAATTAGACAAGGATTAAATTGGTGAAAAAATGATGACTGTAGATTATACCATTCCCGAAATATTGAGGTTCAAATATTTCAGGTCAAGGGCCAAAATTAAGAGAACTATTAGTTAATTGAAAAAAGTATCTTGTTCATGATATGAGGTAACGATTTTTATGGATGAATAATAAATTTCAGCTCACTAACTCTTACAGTGACGCAAAAAAATCGGTTTAGGTCCAAATCGAACTAATCTATTTTGAAGAAAAAGGAAAATTATTTTTCTTAAACTAAGTACATATTCTTGTGGCCCATCAAAAGTTACATTAGTGAACTGAGTTCCATGTAAAAATCTGCTTGTATAAATGTACAAAAGGCTTTGCAAGTTCCAACTTCGAACTCGATTTTCTCGAGAACTGTTCATCACAGAAATCTTTAGATCAGTCAAATAGATTCAGTTTTTCATTCCTTTACAAACCATTAGAGTTTCGATTCGAAAGAAATTGATTTTCACCCGTTTTCAACCTTTTGTTTCAGTATTTTTTCCAATTTGTGCATAAAAGTGTGTAAAAAGCATTATTGTGTCTTTCTGGTAACAATTGCTGCAGTGCAATGCAGTTATAAGTGTCTAATTACTAGACTTTAATGTTTAATACTTTAATATTCGTTTCTTTACTAATTTAATTGCTGCAGAATTGAAAAAGATCGTTAGAAATTGATTAAAATGCCATTTTATTCTCGAAAATCTTACAACAATCATGCAATAATGATGCCTAATTTCAACAGTTTGATGCAGAATCTAAATACAGAACTTTATTTATGCATAAAAGTGGCGATTGTGTCTTTTTAGTGACAAAACTTTTTAGCTTTGTCGTTAAATTAGTAAATTGGAGCTCAGTGTACTATCAACAATTAGCGAAAGTTGATCAACACACAGCTAACAATTTCATAAGACTCTTGTTACATTTACTCATGTCGTAATAAAATGATCAATATTGTTGAAAATCAATCGCAATGATATCGAGTTCTTGTTTTAGGATGATCAAACTGGAAGACGTATTATTACACTATTGTATACTAAACCTTCAGGTAACGGTTATTATTAAACTATTCAATATATATTGATGTTTACTTGCAAAGATTACTATTTTTATGCCAAAAGTCAACCATTGTAAAAGGTTTGGAGTTTTTATGCTAAAAGAGTTACGATGCAGCAATATAATGGGATATTTCATCATGTGTTAGACAAAATGGTTCAAAAGCATGATTTTCTCAGTTATCCAAGAATTCACAAGCAAGTTAAGATTTTCTCACTATCACTTTGAATCATTTTAAATAATCGTATCATGTTTAATAAATTTATATCATATATCATAGTCTTCGCAGGATTTACAACTACAGATGGTTTAAATGTGCATTCAAAAGGTTTAGTCTCATTTAGATTGTGATTGTGTTTACCAACAATTGAAATTTTAGTTATAATTGACAAAGGATTCGATTGTCAATTCAAAATTTCTAATTCTAACCCAACATGCTCTGAATTTTGGTCTCAGTCTATTCCTCTGTAACTGTCTTTAAACAACGAAATGGCTAAATTAAAGTCCCATTTGCTGTTTGGGTATCTTGTCCCGACGTCTAAAAAGCTGCTTTCTAATAGAGTTACTCGTGAATTTTTAGCTGAAATGACCGGTACTTTTATTTTAGTGGTAAGTTGATTTGTTTTGATATCTTAATCATTTGCTGTTTGAACTAATAGCCTGTTGAAAATTGCAGGCCAGTGGATTATCAGCCCATGTTGTGTATAAAGCGAGGAAACAACAGATGGATACCTTCGCAGCTGCCTTTTGTTTTGGTGTTGGTGCACTTATTGCTATATCTGCAACCCTTGATGTTTCAGGTAAAGCGTCTTTTATTCAATAAAGTTGAAGCGCTTATTGGTATTGATTGAACATTTTGTTTTATCAGGAGCTCACTTGAATCCCGCTGTATCAACAGCAATGGCCTCAATTGGACGATTACCTTGGAAGAGGGTTCCTCATTACATGGCGGCTCAATATATTGGAGCATTTTTCTCTGCATTTGTGACGTGGTTGATCAATCAAGACGCTATTCTTACATTTGATCCTGATTATACTGAGCATGGTTCAGCAGTTTATGTCACTTTTCCCGGTGAGGGAGTTGGACTTTTCTCCGCCTTTCTTGACCAAGTAAGTATAAAATTAATTACAATGAATAAATCAAACTAAATTGTTATGTTTTTCAATTGTACCATAACTCCAGCCTTAAATCTATCACCAATCTGTACATCAATTATTTTCGGGCGTTTGTTAGGATAATGAACAACAATAATCTTGTGTTTTTAAAAATTTTATTGTAAGAGTAATGGTTAACTTGAATATTTAGAGCTTCAACCGTTTTAAATGTGCATAGAAATAATTTCATCTTTTTGTTATTTGATTGATCTCATGATCATATTTCAGTTTCAAGACATTGATAGCATTGAAATAGAATATTAGAATAGAATAGATTGAGAGTAAATCTTGAAATTGACTGATTTCTGGTGTCTCCTAATTGTTTTATCCTCTCTTTTCGTCCTTTAGGTCCTATCAACTGGAATTCTTAGCTTTTCAATCCTCGCAGCCGATGGACCTAAATTACCCAGATCTTTTCATCCATTGTATTTTACTCTAGTTATTACTGGAATTGTTATTTCTTTCAATTATAATGCCGGAGCTATACTTAATCCTGCTCGTGATCTTGGCCCGAGATTGTTTACTTGGATATTTGGTTATGGGTCTGATGTTTTCATGTAAGCTTTCATTTAGTATTAACCATTCTGTGGGAAATTTTTGTATTTAACGATAATTAATTTAATTTTCATCACTTCTTCCAGGGATTTATCAGGTTGTCATTGGTGGCTAGTCGCTATTATCGCACCTCATTTAGGAGCTCTTCTGGGAGTATGGTATTACATTTTACTGATTGATCCGAGCGTTGCTTATGAAAAAGAATCAGACTCAAACACTAAAATCGGTGACAGTTTTGTTCCAACAAATTTTCAAATTGGGGCACCAAAAAATCAAGAAAATCATGAAGTAGCTAAATTAGATCACGATCACAAGGAACACCCAAATGATGCGAAACATAAATCTGATGATTAGTGGTTTTAGTATTTAGACAAAATCTATGAAAATTTGCGAAGGCATCGATAATGTTTCATCATTAGTACTCATGATTGCCATTAGTTTTTGATCGAGCTTTTTGCTTTTGTCTAGTTTCATGATACGATCTTCGAAAGTTGTTTTCGTGTATTAATAATTAATCGATCTATGTGACAATAAATTCGATTTGGATTCCCAAAACAGTTTCCAATTCAAATGGGTAACTCAATTATGTATGCATTATGAAGATATAACTAACAATTATACTGAGTATAAATTTTTTAACTAATAATCAATCTTTTTCAATCATTTATAAGACTAACAAGACTCGTAAGATTTATCAGCTCTATTTGATACGGTCAATAGTTCGGCAATTGTTTCAAATGGGTCCGGAGAGTTGAAGATAACTGGGAACTAATAATTATTAATATTGGAAGCATAATCAACTCAATTACGTCCGAAATGAGCATTCCAAATAATTTATTATGATCAGGTAAAGACGATTGTTTTCATCGGGCGAGCTTGAAGAACTAGCTCCAGTATTGATTCCTGATGGATTTTTAGATTTTTAGAATTTTTGAACCAAAATTGAAACCTTTAAGACTTTGAACCCTGTGTTTTAGCAAAGTGCCCATTTGAAATAAAAATTGTCGTCAGGTAAAAAAAATCATGAATGTAAATCTTCATTTCTAATATCAACTCCGAAAGTGTCAATTTGAGGACAGCTTATTATAAAATCCAAAGCATCGGCAAAATCTGACTGATCTGGAACTGTATTATCAAATAGTCCAATAAAATAACTCTAAATTTTATGCTAGAGGTTACTTGATTTAAAAAAGATAGACCAGTTACACGGGATTCCAAGAATATTGAATAATGAAAATCTGCCTTTTTGCAATCATTGATTTGAACCGGCAAGTTTTAGGAAGATTCACTATTACGCGTGATGCAAATCACAGTTTGAACATAGAATGGGACAAATTGAGACCAAGTGATGAGTAGTAACGGTTTCTTGAAAGATTGATTTTATTAACTTCATCAGTTCTTTTTTAAATTGTTTGTTTCCAGAATATAAAAGAGAAAATTGAATCAAGCTATATGAGCTTATTAAGGTGTTAATCTTTTTCAGCAACAGCTGTGAGATGGGCTTCAATTTCAGATTCAGTTAAAACGGTGAATTTCCCACTTGCATCAACTGTTCCGACTTCAAGTTCACTTGATTTGAATTCGATTCCTAAGGCTGTTGATAGAGCACTCATTGCTAATCTGATAGTAGCATCTTTATCATGATCAGTTTTCTTTTTAAGTTTTTTTTCCAGGTAGTTGGATACTTCCACTGATTTAACACCGACAGCACATCCTGAATGAAAAGTAATTGAAGAGCAAATTAGTTATAAACTTAAAATCAATGCCAGAAAATGATACAAACCTTTGTATCCACAATAATATCCAGCAGGATCTGTTTTATACAATAAAGGTTGTCCATCTTCGTAAGAGATGAATATACAACTGGTGCCCAAAGGTCTCATCTCAGCATTTTGAGTATAAACTTGAGCAATATCAGCCATTCTCTTCGTTAACAACTCGACAGGAATATCATAACCATATTGGTATCTAAAATCAGCTGCTTCATACCGAGCTCTTTGAGCTTGAGACTGAGAATCGGGTCCAAGACCAGTAATGACACAGCCAATATGAGGTGTTATCCGGTAAAGGGAACTCAAAGTGGCTGGATCCAAAAGTTTATCGGGAATCTTTTTCTGGGTAACAATGACAACATTCTCTTTACCTTTTAGCCCAACTGATGTAACACCAGCTTGATTAATAGCCTTAAACGCATATTCAACTTGATACAGCCGGCCTTCCGGTGAAAAGATAGTAATGTGACGATCAAACCCAGCACTACTGGAACGAGCCATTCTTAAACAGACGAAAAAATAAACCACGAATTGCTAAATAAACTATTAAATCAACTGCTAATTGAAGGAACACTTGGATCAAATTTGTTATTAAACTTTCAATCAAACCCAATCATAGTAAAACATGAAAAGGCAAACTTACATGACTCAGCGGAAAACATGCGCACCAAAAAAGAGCCAATTTCAAATCAATACGTCCCATAAACTTGAGCTTTTCATTGATTTTTTCAAATTTAGTCTCCAATGTACAGTAAATTTACACTTTTCAATATTTTAATTTTTGATTCTCCAGGAACAATTAACACTTTTTCTTTTATTTTTCATTTCAGTTCCATTTCATCCAAAAACAGGTTAAAAAGAAAGGAAAAAACTTGAAGACAGAAATCACAGAAAGAAAAGGTATTAATTATTCCAAGAGATGGAGCAACTCACTTGTAAAAATATCAAAATGTTCAAATATATTTTATTATTATTGATAATAAAATTCAACTAATTTGTTATTATTTAGCGAAAACTAGATTTGAATTAGCTTTGGAAATTTGATTTTTCGTATCGTTAACCTAAATCACTCGAAACATGCATATGAAACAACACTTAAATTGTCTATGCAGATAATTTTACAGTTGATTCACTATTAATGTTTATGAGATTGATTTTATTTGTAATCAAATAACTGATGATAAAATATTGTCAGAACATATTGAGTGAAATTTTATTAGATATCACAGAAATGATACATATTAATCTATTCAATGATGTCTACTTCTTGGTTATTTTTCTTGTGTCGATTTCATTGAGTTCAACCTTTTCTCTTATCCATAAATTGTTACATAAATTTGAATGATTAACATCACTTTGATTTATTGAGGCATTAACTCTCTTCCAAAGAAATAAGTAAAAACCAACATTGATAGATGATGGTTGTAAATAGAGACAATTTCAACTGCGTTTGAAAATTAGTATTAGGCTATAATAATTATTGCTCTGATGACAATTTTTCTGTGTTGATATTTGTGATTAGATACAAAAAAATGAATTTGAGTGTAAATGATGTTGGGTTGACTTGAAGTGTAAACAAGCAATTGTAATAGGATAATTTATAAAACAAAGATGAAAGACATCTAAGAATTGACTCAAGTGCAAAATTGAATTTAATTAATGTTATATTAAGCAGATTTGCTTAGAGAGCTTGCAGATGAGGGTGAGAATGATGATTAGAGTGAGTTCCATGGCCAGGTACAAAGTATGGATGGGTGCGATGAGACGATCTTTGATTATGCGAATGAACCAAACTAGTAGATCTTAAATTGTTATCACAAGATCCAGTAAATCTTGACATCATTGACGAAGGATGAACAATATTTAAATGACTAGCGGAATGGTGTTGTTGCTGGTGATGGTGATGATGGTGGGTTAATAAAGGTGGAGGTGAAGGTAATGGTGATTGGTGATGTTGAAAAGAGTGATGATGGTTTGGTGTTGATGAATTGATGATTGAATTATTTGGTTGATTCGATTGAACTTGGGTTCTTTGGTGATCCAATGATGGTGGTGAATGATTTAGTGATTGTTGATGATTGCTGCTATTTGATTGACCAGATGATTGGAGTTGGGCGGCTGAATGTTGTTCCTGGTGATCCAATAAATAAAGATGTCTAGATGTAAATGGGGAAACAATCATGTAAAGAACAGGTTAGTTAATTTTGCGCTGTATAGTTTGCTGGTTATTATGATTAATAATAATTAACATGTAACTTGTAACTTTGTCACGTATTGACATTCCCAGAGTGAATTAAGGTATGATTATAGTTAACAATAGACCATTTATAAAGACAATATACAAAGAGATTCTAATTGCTTCTGTTTAATCTGTTAAATACTTTGATTAACCATTGTTTAACTGTAATTAATGAGGAAGTGTCTTATAACCTTTTCTATTCATTCAAATGTCATTCTTTAATTACTTTCCCTCACACCAATCACTTATAATTCAGGTGACCATTTAATGAAAATACATTTTTAATTTGTTAACATTACAAACATCAATTAAATAATTACTTCACCCTTTTTTTGTGAATAAATAAATTTCTCAGCGTTCCAAAATTTTCTGATTATTTCATCTCAACTGAGTTGAAATAATAAGACATTCAAATTGTGATAAGGTTACAAGAAGTCTAGGAATAATCAAAATCCGTAGATCACAATGTTAATGATCAACAATTTACTTACCCGTTGAATGAGTTCTCAACACATGTTTGACTCTAGAATGAGAAAGAAAAAAAACAGAATAATTAGCAGATTGATTAATGATGGTCATGAGTAAATAACTGTAATGGGTATAACGGTAAATCACCAATGATTTTATATTTGCTTGCGTGATTTAATTCAGAGACTGTTGAAGGCAAGAAAAATGAATCTGATGATTGGGATTGAGAAGGTTAAGATTGACATTAGATTAAACTTGATTATCACAAGGTTATTACTTTCATTTACTCACGATTGTTTGATTACTTGTAAATAAACAACAACAACAAAGTTAAATCTCAATGACCCTTATGTAGTAATATAATTGTGAGGAGAAGTAAAAAAATTTATTCCCACCAATGATTATCTAACTGTTAATTCTCATTGCAATAATCAAAAGACCATGAAGCTTCTAAAATATATATACACATAAATATTATTATTTATAAATATATAGATATATATTTATACATGAATATAAAACAATTGATTGTGATCAACAATTAGACTTTAAATATAGTTTTCACTTTCAGGTTAATTAACTTGGACACCAATTATATAAGAAAAGAGTAACATCAGATTCTTTGTTCCAATCGGATTCACTTGAGTGGGGACATTTTTTTCCCATAGAGATATTGACCTAACATTTTTACAGAGGGTTCAAGGTGGGTGTGGGAGGAGGAGGAAGAAGAGAGAGAGAGCAAGATAATCAAGTTTAATTTGCAATTTTTAGTCGGTGAGAAATCCTAGGTTAAATGATATACAGTAATAATGAGCAAACCGATTGTTTTATTTTGAAACTCACCTGATGAACAAGCAATGGAGGTGACCCAGGATGCGAGTTAATTGGTTGATGAGAATGGTGAAGATGATGTTGATGATGATGCTGTGGTGGTGGTGGTGGTTGATGAGTTGCATGTTGTTGTTGCCCATGAGAAGCTTGTTCCAAGGTTGGTTGATAGTTATGCTGAGTATGCGGAGAATGTGGTGAATTTTGATGATGTTGATTCTGTTGCTGTTGTTGAGATTGGATATGATGTTGGTGGTGAAGATTGTGATATTCAGATTGAGTTAAGGGCCTTAGTCCATCATCGATATCGGTAGGACAATTTTGTCTTGGACCCGGTTCTGGTGTATAAGTAAACGTTAAACCAGTTGCATAGATTACTCCATCATCTCGTACTAATGATATTGGTACTTGTGTTGGTTGGCGTATCCATTCATACTCTTCCCGAAACTCAGATATTTGAGGAACTACGCAAATTATACTTTCCTGGCATCTGTATGAAGAAGAATAAAACAGCAAGAAATAAGAAATATTAATATTAGAACACAATACTAGAATAATTTATCGACTATCCATTGAAATGAGTATACAAAGACCGCTTCAAATTAGTTAATGTAAACTCTTTCAGATGTCACCCTTTGGGTAAAAGGCAGAATAATCAAATAATTTGATTCAAATTGATGATTGCTAATCATGCTATTACTGACTAATGTTAATTGGATTTATTACCTGAAGAATGTCTCAGTTTCAACATCAGCAAACCAAACTTTCAAATTTTCGTTAAAATTTTCACCAGTCAACTCTAATGTAGCAACATCACCTGAGCCATTGAGACTGAGATTAGATACAATAGGAACAGGTGTAACCGAGGTTCCTCCATTCATCTTTATTCCTTGAGTAAAGGTATATTCAGCCTTATCAGTACTTATTATTGTCCATGAAGCTCCATCAGTAATTACTTCTTTATTGGGCTCTTTTGGACATGGTGTGGCTTGAAATTGAATGATTCGTTCTTGAGATAGACAAAGATACATTCTTTCGGTATCTTTCATGTAAAAGGCACATTTATGCAACTGCGAAACTGGATCATCTGCGTCCAAAAGGGCATTCTGTTTATCCACTTTTCGTATTATCTGTTTAATATGGGCAACAGTAAACAATAAACATCAATCAAAATGTCTTCAATATTAAACCAAGTATATTAATATTCACCAATCTTGGTAAAGCCATTCCTGTAACAGAGCAAACCAGCTTAACTGTTGATCCATAATGTATGTAACCATCTTTAACCTTGAATTCCTCAGATTCCGATTCGTTGTCATCCACTGAATTTAAGTTTCACATCATGTTGATAATCAAATGGGAAAGTAAACCATGATGTGAAATTGTCATACAAAAGGAGAGAAAAAAAAGAGAAAAAAGAATTGATAAAAAATGAAGATAAAAATATGGCTAAGCGTTAAGAAAAGGGATTAAGGATCAGTATCAGATTTTGTAGTTATTTCATCTGGATTGAGGGTAAGAAACAAAAAATATTCCGATAATGATCAGTGAATGTCATTTATTACCACCAATCAAAGAGTACAATAAACATGATGAAAGCAAAAAGAGAAAGAAGAAGAAAATATTTCACTCTAAAATTTCAACAAATTATAAATCTCTCTCCAAGGATAATCTTGAGTTTATCTTTTCATCGGACAAATTGTTTACCATTTTAATCCATCATTGACACTGGTAGGTAAACATAAAACAGGTAAACCAAATAAATAACAAGTAGTAAGAAGAAACTTGAATTCAAATAAAAAATTGAACATTTGAAACATTGAAAAGATGAAGCTCATTAAATGTGCAAAATTGTAAACAAAAAATGAAATAAAAGCTAGAAGAGGGAAATTTAAATTGTGATAAGCTAACAAGAAAAGACAGAATCCTTTTAAGTTTTTATTATTAAATGCAATTATGATTTTAATCGCTAATTCAGAATAGTTATTCTTGATTAAGATTAAATACTCACACAAATGTATAGTAAAAGCTCCCCATTGAGATGAACTTGCATGAAAATTGTTATTTTCAACGTGAAGGTAACGAGTTGAGACTGTTTGAGATCGAAGTCGATTAAACAAAGCTACTTTACTTCCTGAGCTTATGCACACTGAAAGTTAAAACAAATTGATTAATTGTTGGTTCGTTAATTGTAATCATCTTTTTACTGTCAACTTACAATCTGCATTCTTTAACGATTGCTTCTTCTTTGATGGTTTTGATATGACTTTAATCCGTTGTGAATAAAAAACGCCAATATCATCAGCATTGGCATAAAACATTTTCACTGATAACATGAAATGCTTCCGTTTATCTGAATCGCTTATGTACAATGTTTTAGCAGCACAAAAGTTCTGGAAATTGATGAAAAAAAGAAATGATTAGATGCAAGTTCTGTCAAATTGAGTGTAAAGTTGACTTTCCCATACTTAACGGTCAAAATTTAACTCAACTGGTTAACTTGATTGAATCGAAGTATTGCTATGTTTGGTCATTATTTTGCATTATTATTTAACATGGATTGACTAAATAACAGATAAATAGTGACTAAATTAAGTGGTCATATTGGCTAGAAATAATTGCTTTGTTAAACTTGAAGAGGCGATCTAATCAAACGTCCAAGAAATATTTTGTTTTAAGTTATAAGATTGGCAAAGCTTAAAAGAGTATTTGTTTCCAATGTATCTGATGACTTAAGATGATTTTTCCCGATTTTTTATCTTAATTGCAAATTAACTCAAAAGAATCATGACTTATTCAAGAGTGGGTAATTCATGTAACCAAATCTGAGTGAACGAATCTTGATACTTCTCAAGTTGAGGTAAGGTAGGAAAATGTCTTGTGAGCAAATGTCGACTTAAACATTGGATTTCTAGTGAAGTAAAATAAAATTGCTGGATATTTTGTTTTATAAATAATTTTCATTATGACTAAATTTTCTTCATCTCTATTCGATTATCACTTTAATTCATTAAATCAGCTATAAAAACACCCTGGAAGTTTTTTGATATGATTCAGGAACAGGTACATTATTTATACGTTATTTATCCAAAGCATAAAAATAACACATGAGTTATTGAATAAATAAAATTATGAATATAAAAGGATTTCTGGTGAAAAATATCAGATTCAGTAACCAAGTAAATCCATTATTTTGTGCTGTTTCATTGCTATTAATATTTTAAATTCAACAATTAGAGGTAAAATGTATTCTGTCAAGTTAACTCTTATTGTGTGAGTTGTTGAAGATTGCAAGATTGTCATTGAGTTTACTAACCTTTCCATTGAAATCTAATTGTTGCATTTCTTGATCCGAATTGCCGATTCCAATGAAGGCACAGATTTGTGTTGATGATTCCGATTGACCAGCTCTAATCATTTGCTGTTGTCGATGTGACCAGCCATCACCGTAAAGGTAAATACAAGGAGGTGGACAAAAGAATCGCTTCTCATTACCATAAGACTTTTGGGCAACTTTGGCATGTAAGATAACAACTTTCATCTCTTTCCTTTCACGAATATAGTTTCTCATTGATTCCCTGGTCAGACCATAAGTTGAAGATGAGGTTGATGATAGTGAGGACAACGATGAAGTTGATAAAGATGAAGGTGATATCGTCTTCATCTTCGTCAGTGTTGTTGTCGATGTGTCTGTGCTTGTGCCTATTGCCTGTGATATTGCGTTGATTAGAGGAGCTTTTACAGTTGCGCTTGTTGCACCCTCAAGTCCACTCGGTCCAGTTAAAGTGATTCCTTTGCCTTCACCACCTCTTAACCTATCATCATCACCATCATCACTTGGTAGACCAGACTTTGAAAACGGACTTGGTGAACCATGAACTTGATTAGGTATCATTAGAATCAACTTATTTCTCTGATAATTTTCTTGATTCAACCGATAATTGTCAATGATTAACGATTGATAATGTCACCGTTTTTTTTTCAATTCAATTGAACTCTTGTTTCAGTTCAACATCTGTAAAAGAAAGCAAAAAAAATGAGAGAAAAAATTAAATTGAATTTATTGTTAAAACTGGTAAAATCTTATTTTGTAGACAATTATGATTTGCTTGATTTGATTGTTGATCAAAATTACCACAAATAATCATTTCTAATAATTCACTGTAAAACTGTTGAAATCTTTTTTCCTTAAACCTTTCACTTGAATGATTCTCAAAATTCCCATGAAAACTTGGATAAAAATCACATGAAAAAAGCATTAAAATATGTTTCATTTCAATCTTTTTCATTGTTTCATTCAATCATCAAATTCATCAAATCAACACTTTTCATTCAGTTCCGTTTACATGGGATTTAATAAGTTTCAAAATGAGCAGCAATCAGTGTAAATATCTTTGATCTTTTTTTTTCGAAAAATTCTTTCTTCTTTTCAATTTACACTTAATCCTCTCATGAAACTAAACTCAGATAATTCAGTGATAAATGGTCACCACTTTGGAATGAAAAAAAAGGTAAAATCCAAAGCAATTACACAAAAGTGAATCAATTGAAGATCAAAATAATTAGTCAATTATTGATCATTAAATTGAAAGATTTGACAATCAATTGAGACTTGTAATCACGAGAAAATATCATTACGAATTCAAGACTTGAACCAATCTTTGAATAAAGTCTTTTGGAAACCCTTTTCATGAAAATTCTTGTTCAGTCCAAGTCAATGTTGGTTAAATTATTCAAGAAAAGGATAAGAAATTTACAATTTAAAGTACATTGTTCTGTAACGAACATAAGCAATTAGTGCGACAAAAAAATCAGTTGACACCAAAGACATAACAATGATAATGATGTTGATGATGATGATGATGTTCATCCTGTTCAGCCTCTGATATTCATTGAAACATTCAGAAAAGTTGTTGGTGGGAAAAGTTTAGATAGCTTTGCTAGGTATGAGTTTCTTGGCATAAACCATTCAACATTTTTTTACTTTACTCACTTTCCTTTCATTTCTTGGCACAGGGTTAATGTACCTAGTGATACACCTAATAACGTTGCACTTGGTAGGTTGAAGCTTCACTCGTCTCTGCCTCTTCACCGTGGGAACACAATTAAGCCATTTGTTTAAAGGTAAGGTGCAAACATTGTTGGTGTAAATAAACAACTTTACCTTTCAACAGGAAAGCCATGAGATTATCTGAAATGCCTTACCATGAATATATATAAAAATCATATTCATCAACTAGTCAATATTATTCAAACTCTGATATTATTTTGAATTATCCTTTTCATTGCAAATCTAAATTATGTTCAACTTTATTTCACCGTGACAAATGATTAGCCAAATTGATCATTTACAATGAAAAGTTCAACTTTCGTTCAATTTCGTATAACATTCCCATGATTTAAAGTCACTTTTCATTGAAAGGAAAATTTTATTTCCAAACTTTTCCAGTTTCGCCATTAAACATTGAAATTGAGTTTTTTGGAAGTTGATATTTTTCTTGATATTGATAGACTTTTCAATCGTTTTTGAACATCCTTTTAATGTGTTGGTGCAAAGGTTGTAAAGGGTTGAAATTTCATGAAATTCAGTGAAATCTATATTCATCTATGTGAATATCAACTGATGCAACTGACAATTTAATAGAAATAATATTTTCTATTTTGTGGTGAAGTTGATTGATATTTTGCTCATTTTTTTCATTCAATTTTTTTTGCTTTTTGTGTTAATTTGAGTTAATTTACTCAAATGATTAATCTGTTAAATTATTATTCTGCCAATTTTGGCAAACAATTTGATTGACATTAATAAAAAATGAAAGTCAAATCAATCAAAATTGAAAAATGGAGGACACAAAAACAAGTTATGAAAACAACATTAAAATGACCATTAAAAGTTATTTAAATTTAAAATAAATTAATAAGTCAATAAAAGTGAAAAGGTAAGAAAAAAGACTTTTATTTAACAATGAAAAGAAGGTTAAATTGAATTGTTATTAAAACATTAATTTACTATTAAGAAGTGAATCAAATGAATTTTGTTAACTTTTGAAATTGATGAAAAGTTATTAAAGTTTGAAATGCAATTAAATAAGTTAAATAATTTGCTTTATTGATTGTGATTGGCTCGTTTCTGGATGAATCTCAAAGTTTATCAACAAATGAGGCTAAACAGGTAACTACAACAGGAGGAACCAGTTTGTGTTAATAAACGTAAAAGGTACGCCTCTAAGGCCTATATAGTTAAGGTAACAAGTTAATCGATGATAATAATGATGATAATAATGAATATGGCTGATAGTCGGATAATGCTTGATAAATTTTCATGTTGGTTAATAACGATAATCAGATTGGGATTGACAATTGTTTAGATTTGTTTTGAATGAGGAAGAGACAAAAAAGGTTTTCTTCGTTTCTCTTTACCTTTTTTTTGTCTTGGTTTCAGTTCTCAGGTCATTTAGTTTCATCCTAATGATGATAATGATGCTGAGTGAGGATGACTGAGATGAGGATGAGTTGGATGAGGCTTAAGGGACGTCTCATGACCTTGGAAGGGGCAAGTTTCATGGGAGTGAAATGGACCCTTTTAGTTCCCAGAATGGTCATCAGTATAACTGTGATTGTTCATCATTATTATTGTTATTATTGTTGTTGTAGCTATTTAAAGCATCTTCATGTTCATGTTGGTATAGAAACATGGAAAAGAATGAGGATGAAAAAAATTATGGATGATTAAAGTGATTAAACTGAAACTTTTATTAACTCGCAAAAGATACTTAATCTAAGTTCTTGTTTATCCGACAAGAACGACTCTTTTAGGTTGAAAGATTGATGGCTAACAGTTTAATTAGATGTTACTTGTGTAGTCATTTTTACTCGAAAATCATGCGATTTCATGATGAACTAGATGTTGATAATGAAGATGATGAAAATATAGAATCAAGAAAAGGATAAAGAGGAAAAAAATGAGCGAAAAAACCTCTATCATTCCGTAAAAGACCTAAATGTAACCACTTTTTGATGCGACGAGAGCGACTCTCTTGGGTTGAAAAATAACTCCTTAACGGCTTAGTAAAACGTCACTCGTGATGTAACTTGTGCTGATGTTCAGTCATTTTTTCACTCGAAAATCATGTGATTACATGATGAACTAGATGTTGATCTGAAGACGATGATGAGGATGAAAATATAGAACCAAGAAAAGGATGAAAAGGAAATAAGATGAGCAAAGAAGCCTTTTATCAATCCGTGAAAGACCCTAATGTAATCACTTTTTGATGGGACGAGAGCGACTCTCTTGGGTTGAAGGGTAACTCCCTAATGGCCTAATCAAACGTCACTTGTGATGTTACTTGAAATGTTAATGTTGGTTGTTATCATGAAGATTGTGGTGATAAAAATAATGATGATAATGATGAGGGTTTAATGTGGTGATGATATCACCATGAAGTTTTGTACTAAACATGGAAAATTGAAATTAATGTTTTTTTGCTTCTTCTCAAAAGTTCATCGTCATCTTGATATTCAATTATAATTTTGGTTAATAACAATTGTTTCATTGATGATGATGACGATTCAACTAGCTTTAATTATAATAGCCAACCTTTTGTGAACAAGCGTTTTCCTTGCTTCATTAATTGCTCTCTTCATTAATGTCAATTGTCACGTTAATTTAAATATCTTGAAAGATTGTAAAACAAATTGCTTTCAACACACAACATTGATATTTAAATGGTACATTAAAGGTATATTGATAATGTTAGCGCAAAGCAAAAATGAATTTGAAAAATAAAACACTTCTTAAGATATTATCGGTAAACTGATAACTTCATTTTTTAGCTGCTGATGAACATAAAGACTACAAAGATGAGGATGAATGCAGTGATAGAGGTGAAGATGAGGATGAAGAGGATGAGGGTTTAATGGGAGTTGAAAGTGATTGAGTAAAATGGAGCAGCCAAGTATATAAAAGTAGATTTAGTCTGTATTACTGTTATTATTATCATTATGAAAAGTCCTGAATCAAGTTTTTGTATTAACCGTAAATTTGTAAGCCTTTATAACAGGACAGATGCAATTGTTCCCATCATTTAACCATGTTTATCCTAACCAAGTTGAACCTAATTTTATACCTTAACTAATCAACATTTTCAACTAAACCTTGTATTTTAATAAATTACTTTTACCATCATTTTTACAACACTGATTAACATTGATAAATGGTTGATTAGCTTTCAATTGCTTCCTCTCATCTGGTCACTTTGATTCACCATTTTTTCAATGAAAAGCGTAACTCAATGGAACAGTAAAATGAGCAAAAATTGTCGATTCCATTGATTGTAAACTTGGTTATCGAGTTGTATTTGCACGATTATTTCGTGATTAGTTTCATTTCTTGACAATTAAATCATTGCTTTTCACAGGAGAAAGTGAATCTTTACCAAGTTTACATATTTTACACACAAAATGGAGACAAACTAGTAAAATATCATGAAAGTTCAATCTAATGGTTTATGAATATGGATAACTTGTTGACTTGATATTTCGTGTTCATCAATCGTTTGCACATTAACAATCAAAGTCTGAGAAAAATTTACATTTTTTATGATTTCTCCTTCTTCCAATGGTAATGATAATAATTGATTGGGATTGTATATTAATCATAACTCACAATGAGACTCAAATTGATTTCAACTTTGATTGTCTAAGCTGACCAATTTGATTGAAAATTTGGATGAAAAATTTTGCCTCTTCAATGAAACAAACAATTTTTGCTAAAAATGGTATTTTTGGGTTGACAAGACAAAATTGGATTGGATTGAAGGTAACAAACATATGGATTGATTCCCATACATTCAGGCATCACCAGTTTTGGTGGTTCCTACATTTGTTTGGGTTTTAACTGGAGTTGAACAAAACAAAACAAAAAAAAAGCCTTTTCCACTCAATCAAATCAAACATGGATGATGTTGATGGTGATGATGATGTTGAGGAAGACATGTTTTTAGGTAGCAAACTGTTGATGACAAAACCATGATTCAAGTGAACGCATTAACAGCAAATCCATCAAACCATTGAATTAATGTTTAAACCTTTTATTCCTCCTTCTTTGTAAGCTTTTATATTACACATTGATTAAAGTGATTAAGTTTTAATAGATAATGTTTAACATTTAGATTTGTAAATGTTAATCATAATTTGGTGAAGGTTATTATTACTGGTTCAAATTGAGGTAACCCTTTCAATCAAAGTTGAATATATTAAAGTATTGATTGAGTTGCCAAACACTTCGATTAATCATTTTTCCTCGTTATTCAACATTTCCATTGTAATTTAATTTTAGATTATCTTTTGCCTCTTTTCAATTTTCTTTGTTTATAAATCAATAATTTTCATCTTGCAACAATTAATGATTGATTAATGAAAAGGTTGTTCATTGTGATAAAAGGTAAATTCATTGGGTTCTATTAGTGGGTTATTTGTTGCTTTACTGGGTAAATTAATGTAAATTTTAATGAATTTTATCAGTTCTTTTTTAATCATTAAAGACTTAATTTTATTTATTATTGATTTCATCTTTTTGTTTTGACCGCGGCTGTGGACAAAATGAGGAGACAACCCCTGATTTAACCTCTTTCCCTCCAATTACCAGACGTATGATTATCTTCTGATTTGTTTTGTTTTTTATTATTTACTCATTTTTTCAATTTATATGGTTGTAAATGTTATTATTAACTTGTTTTAAATCGTAATCTGTTTTGGTATTTTGATTGATCGATAGAGATCTGTCTTTATGCTTCATGGATTGATTCAACGAACGCTGTTATATTTTCAAGTGTTGTAATTAAGCGTAAGCTTCAACTATACAAAGATGTAAACGGATAAAAAAGGTTTGAAAATTGAATCCAAGCCTGGTTAGAATCTGATCTATCTAATTGGTTTTTTTTATACCAGCAATCAAGCCAGGATCTGTGGATGGTTTGAGCGACTCTTTCTAGGCTGCCAGGTTTGTGAACTTCAAAGCTGAATCAATTTGCAAGACACTCATGATACTTTGAAAATTCAACATTTCTCCTGTTTCTATAGATCATGGAAGTGAATGTATCTCAAATGGTCCTGAAAATCACCCAGTAAAGGAACAAAAACAGTGACAGAAATGAATAATACCCAATAATAGAACACTTTACATGAGGTAAATTGAATGTTTAAAAGAAAAGGTTTGTAATGTGTAAAATTAAATTGCATGTCAAAAGATTGAGTAGAGTGAAGTTTAGGTTTGTTTTGTTTTTTGCTATGTGTTTACAAGCAAAAAAGTACAGCTAGGAATTGATTAGTTACCCTAAAAAAAGAGAATTGATTGAAGTACGTATTAAATGCGGTCGATGGTACAATGAAAGTTGAATGATGTTTTATAATACATTATAAATGTACAGTTCAAGTTGAGGTTTCAATAGACACATTACAAAGTTGCGTTCAAAATGCTGGGAATAATTCCATATGTTTTTATACACTGTACTTTCTCCTATTCCCTTTAATTCCTCAAACAATATATTTATAAACATAACATTACTTTTTTTTCTTCCTCTTCCCTCTTAGTCTCTTTAACCATCATCACTTTCATCATCCTCTCTTGTCTATCATTTTGTTTCTTTGGGTTCTTAACTTTATCCCTTTGTTTTCTGTGATACACTTTCAACTCATCAAATTATTTTCCTTTTCTCATTCCAGATTCATTGCAATTATCCTACTCACAATAACCCATAATCAATTAGTTAATCAAATTTTCACACAATTAGCTTGATTGTTGGCCTTGATGACGATGAAACTAAAGCACCTTTTTTCTTACGGAAGGAATGGAACTGCAAAAATGTGACCTTGACTTTCACTCTTTTTAAGGGTAATACACATCGGAATATTTTTTCAGGGAAACACTCTTCCTCATCATCATGGTCCAGTCTAGTTATTTTTCATCATCATCCTATCATTTGCTTTCTCTTCTTCTCTTTCTTTCTCCCTTGTTCAGGTTATTTCACTTCATTTTCATGTGAATAAAGCCAAGAGAACACTTTTCTTTCCTTATTTTTTTCTCACTTCCAATAGCATTGTTTCCCAAAAATCTTATCAAAACCAAGCAAAGTAACTCTATCACCGCCATGACCATCATCATCATCAACGAAAACATCATTAGTAGCCAAGCAAAAATAAAGTCAAAATGGATGCAAAATGGGAATCGCATTGAGAAACAAATGAAGACAACTTTCCCTTTTGGATGATCAAATTATGGATAGAGTAAATGCTTCATCCATCAGAGCAGCTCGTTATTAATCAATCTAAACCTGATTAAATGGTTAGGAAGCATATTAATTAAAGCAATGATATCTTGAATCTAATGAACGGATACAAAACGTGAAACGAGGATGATTGTGTGAATCAACGATGAATATCATTAAAATGTACAAAATGTTCGTCATGTAAAAGCTGAACCTACTAAACTGTTGACTGAAACTGTTAGCTTAACTGTTAACAAGTTGAACATTGGAGTCATTAAGATGAATCGTGAAAACATAAATAACAAAAGTTGAACAATTTGTTTCTCAGTTATAGTGTTTTTAAGTGATTGTAAAATGATTTCAATTACTGTATACTTTGGTTAAAGTTACCGTAAATCTGTAATAATGACAATAATCAAGGATGCTTGTTTCCATTGATAATTATCTCAACAGCAACAACAATCTTGACCAACTATAAAGTTTAAATTATAAAATGAGGTTAAACAATTTAACTTTTTTAACCTCACGTTTTAAAATGTACATTTAATCGTAAAAGTTGAAACAAAAAGGATAAATGAAATTTCATTAAATGCATTTCATGCAGAAAAATAATGTTTTATAACATTTGATACTTACATTAAAGATGATCATCAGTAAAGGCGACAATTACATTGATTAACCTGTGAAATAAAGATATTGATATGAACACAAGTATTGTTGGTGTTTTTATATCAACAATTTAGCTGAAAACACTATCAAAAATAACATTTCATAACATTTAAACAATTTAATTGTCCATAAAGGATAATTGAAGCTGGACAAGAATGAAAATTTGTATGCAAAAAATACAATCAAAGACCAATCTTGTTGCCGGAAACTTAAGGCCTACATTCAATATGAATGGGAGTGAAAATGAGGATGAAAAAGAGGAGGATGATGATAAAGATGAAGATAATCATCATCTAATAGAGCAGAATCAGAATGATTGAGATTGATCGAAGCTATGGCAACTATCGAAGAGTATTAAAGATCCTTTGGTAATTCAAAGACATTCACCAAATGGATTAACCTTTTTAATATTCAACATTTTCCATTGAAAATGTTAACCTTTCAATGTTAACAAGCAAAATAATTGACAATCAAGATAATTAACCCACTCGAGTGTAAATTCACTAAATGTTTTGTTTTTAGCAAATTTTGGTAAAAAAACTCAACCTTTTCCAACCATTTTTGGTATTTTGTTTCATTTGAAAATTGTTTCTTAATTTTGTTTGATAACCTAACATTTGATACAATCAATGATTTTATTGAAAACCGTTAAAATTGTATCTTAAATAACATCTTTAATGTCTTTAATATCTTTAATAGTACATAATGTTGGATAATAATAGGATGATCATTGTTGACTATTGAATTGTGTTTGTTGGAAGCAAAAAGATATACAATTATGTTTGTTGTGTTGCAGGTAAGAAGCAAAAAAACCTGTGAAAAATGATGATAGATTAAGTTGATCTTGGATGACGAGCAAGATGACGATACCTTTGACGGTGGCCTGGACCTCCGTCAGCGTTTATTATACGCCTTTTGACTAACCTCAATAAACCTTAATCAAATTAAATTGCCACCCTTTTGAGGTTTCATTGAATTGAGGCAAACAGAGAGTTAAACAGGGGAGTAAGAAGGATGACAATGAACGATGATGAAAATTGAACCATTTCATTGAACCATTTTCATTCACCTTTACCATCTTCATGGCATACCATAAGCTTTACCTGTGTTTATGCCAAAGTTTATCAAAACCTTGCTACCATTGTGATTGTAAAAGATCAACTTGATTGTTAACTTTCTCAATCAACATCCATTGTGAGATGATTTTATTTTTGCTGTTTTTTTCTGAATCCTCCTTTTTACTCCCTGTTTCTCACTTGACTTGGAGGATGAAAAAAAAAGATGAAACTCAATCAAGGTGAAATAATAATTGAATTGATTGGCTGTTTTTTTTCATCTCCACTTTTGATGCTTTCCTATTCATTAAGCGATTCTTGTTCATCTTCACATTGATAGTTGTTGGTTTTATTTGTGTGTTTTTTGTCCACATTTTTATTACCTTTCAACTTGAATCTTTTATTGTTCTCATTCTTGACCTTTACCTTTTTTAAAAGCATGTTAAAGATGAAATCTTTGTTTGGTTGTTACATGAAAATTGAATCTTGAATTGAGTTCAGCTCTTTATCTGTATCAATTACAGTTGTGTTTAACAAAAGGTTCATCTGACAAGTTCATTGGTTTTGATCTCAAGATTAACTCGTTTCAAGTTTGCAATTTGAAAAGATTCTTTGAAAAGGTAAAATTTATTATAATTGAATCAAATTAAATAAAAATTCAAATTTTGCTCAAAAATTGCCAAGTGCAATGAACGCCCTCTATTGATGTAAATTGCTTTTATTTGCTTGGTAACGTGAAAAGGCATTTCAAGTTGCTCAAGTTTATTTATTGTCATTAACAAAGGAATTGATTATGTGAAATGAAAAGTATACATTTTTTTTGATTCAACCATTCCTACGAAAAGAAGGTCAAATCGGCAAGATTGGAGTAAAAAAGCGGCTATAAATGCAGTCCAAGACGAGTGAGGAGGAAAAAAATTTCAACCTAAAATGTTGTTTTGTTGAGATGAACAAAAAAATAAGTGAATCTCTCAAAAAAACAAAATGATGTGGATCCACCTGAAGAGGATGAATAATTTTGAACAAGGATGTTTGTGGTTTATTTGATTCAACACTACTATCATTATTATCATACTTATCATCATTATCGTTGCTACTACTACTGCTGCTACTGTTGCTGTTGCCAGTACCTTTACTGTATACATCAATTACATCAATCGGTGGTAAACATGGTTTGATGTTGCAAAAAAATTACCTCAACCATAACATTGAGGGGATGAAAAATGAAATCATGAAATCATTGATTACACCATGCAACTGTCTATAACCTTATTGTATATTATCGCCAATATCATAATTTAACTCTGCAAACCTCTAAATCACGCATTACAATCATCATCACAAGTGTTAATTTACAATCAACTTACAAATTATTTGTCTCATTACTTCTGATTAGAAGGGGGCAAAATTCATTTATTCAATCACAGATCTGGCTAAAAAATTAATTTCTAATGTTTATCTGTGGAAAAATTTCAAAGACGTTTGTTCCCTATTGAGAATTGAGACGCTTGCTGAATTAAGTTCATTAGCTACAGAATCAATGCTTGAGTTGTCATTGTTAGAAGCAATTCCAAGCGCAAATTATCCACCAATTAGCACCTTTTCAAGTATCATTAAGTCTGCCTTAGAAATAAAATTAGAAAATCAATTCGATTTTGCACATGGAATTATTTCGTTGATGGAATCGCAAAATTTTTATTCATTCAACTGAACACCATAAGGCGATAATTTAAAACTGATGAGATTTTTGATGAAAACTTATCATTTAAATTAGCAATATCAATTCAGGCCTTCATAAGTTCAGATCGAACAAAAACTTCCAGAATTTTCAAGCTTAAGATCATATTTTGACTGATGATTAACATATCGTTGGCAAAGTGGCACATTTCGCTGTTTGGACCATTTCTAGTGAATCGAAATTTCTTACGAAACAAATTCTGATAGTCATGTTCAAGCTTGTGGCTTTAAAAGCGCTTCTGCAATGATGAAAGTCGTTCTCATTTGATGTTTTAATGTTGAAGGTTTGATGTTGATAGCAACTGTTGATGGAATCACAATGAATGTCATCCAAACTCAGGTGTTAATAAACCTGATTAATGAGTTTGCATTGAATTGACGGTAAATTAACCTTTCATTGATCATTTTTTTATGATGACTGTTGGCTTTGTAACTTTCAATGGTTCAATTGGTTAACCCTGTAACGGATATAAAAGTTGATTAATATGAAAGCAGTAACTTGAAGGCAATAAAAGCCTTAAGCTTTAATCATTTAACAAGATATCATTTAGCAAACAAGAATACCTTGAAGGTAAATAATCTATTAAATAATCTAATCATTATCATTATGATTATCGATCAATTGATATAAATCATTGAGAAACAAGATTGACCAATCAATGTTATCCTTTCATCTACGTAAACAATTGAACAATTAAACTGATCTGAAGGGTCACAAATGGTCGCAATCATAATGATTTAAAGTCCAACCAACACACATAATGATGGGAAAAGAGACTTGAATGGTCAACTTGATTAATTGTGTAAAGTGTAATTGAATGACAATATTAAACTAGTAAAAGGCATAAATCATTTGAACCATTTAATTTATTTAAAGGCTTTTGTTTTCATTTTTGTGGCCAATTTTATCGTCACTTTGAATCAGCAAAATCGATAAAATGTTCAATTGTAAATCAAATTTGATTACAATTAACCAGTCAAATCAGTTGATTGACAATTTCCTGTCTTTACTTGATTCCATCATTTCAGGGTTTTTCATGATTTTTGCACTCATTTTTTTTCTGAACATTTTGATAGTTTGATTAGTGAGAAATTATTTAACTTTTTTTTGCTTCTTGCTATTATTAACAGAAATTATTGATAATTAGATAAAAATTGATGGTAAATTGGCAGCAATCAACAATGAAAAAGGACCACCGAAGCGTAATAAAATGATTGGCCCAATCATCACAAGATTTAAACTTGTTGAGATTGATGATTTAATGTTAATTTGTTACTTGAATAGAGAGTAAAATATTTTTCTCAATTAACTATTATTATTATGGTAAATATACAGGAAAAAACATCTTTGGATAAAAAAGATTGAATAATGAAGATGGAAGATGGAAAGAAGAGAAAAAAAGGTGAACATGACGGAAATGAAACTCAAGTTGCGTTGGTGGTTTTCACAGATCAAACAGTTTCTCATGTCTCTAAATTTCGCAGGTCATCCACATATCATCTTCCTCATCATATTTTATTCATCCACATAACCTTACGTGGAGCAAGCATGGCCAGCCTAGTGAGTTGAATCCTTCAACCTAACAAGTCCGTTCTTGCCCCATCAAGTCTTATCCATAATAAGGGTCGCTTGTGGAATAAAAAAATTCCAGCTTCGTAATGATAATCATAATTATTTTGATCTTATTCTTGTTTTCTCACCGTGGTCATCATCACCATCTTCATCATCCTCATCATCTTCACCCTCTTCTGTCGTTTTCATCATATGTTTTAAGTTCAACACCATGTGAGTGCCTGACTAGTCATGAGTCTGTCAACCTAGGAGAGTCACTCTCGTCGGATCAAATGATCCCTTACAAGAAGGGTCTTGAGTCAAGTTTTCATTTTCATCATCAACTTTTGCTCAATTCCCAGAGTTTTAAATGTCGTGTAAAATGGGAGGAAAGGAAAGGAGTAGAAACATGAAATGCTGAGATGATGATCAGATAAGCTTTCCAAGTGTTGATGATCATTAAGTGGGTGGAGACTGAGGCGAGGGTGGAATAATGGATGATAATGAAAAGGGGTAAAAAAAGAAGTGAAATGTTATTGTCCAATCAGAGTGAGATGGTGATGATGAAGAAGAAGAAGAAAAAAAAGTTGAAGTAAAATAAAGTAAATGAGTTTTCTCTTTAAAATGCAAAGTAAAAACAAGATTCTGAATGAAGACAGAAAGTTACCTGAAGCTTGAAGGTGAAGCGTTTTTACCTTGGTCCCGTGGGAAAGTACAGTAAGTATAAAAAAATGAACCAAGAAAAGGGTAGTTCAAGCCTCTCTTTCTCTCTCTCTTTCTCTCTTCCTCTCTTCATCTCTCTTCATACCTTTAATCATTGATGCTACTGTATTTCACTGAATTGTTGAATGAAACGTTAAACACAAAAAGAGAGAGAGAGACTAAACAAGAGACTGAAATATCCTTAGGCTAAATATTATTATCATGATTATTATATTTGTTACGAGTTGTTATGTGAACAGAAGCTGTAAGATGATGGTGATGAACAGTGGATGATAATGATGATGATAATCAAGACAACTATTATTCTGATGATGAGGATGATGATGATGATTAAAGCACAATTTGTAGTTTATATAAAAACAGTCTCATGTTTTTGGCCTATTCAGTGTTCAATGTGTGATTTGAAAGGTTCATCTTTAATGATTTAATCACGATTGTTATTATTGTTCAATGACCACCGACGATGACAATTATCATGTATATCTGATAATGATAACAGATTATTCAGGTTATCAAAAAGGTAACTTATAATAACATCAATAAACGCGTAATAACAAGTTGAAAAATAGTGTCTTTTGGAGTAAATGTTCAATCTTGAGATTTTGGCTTTTTTTGTCTGTAAACATTTAAACTCTGGAATTCAATGAATTTAGACAACTTGGTGGTCTTCAGATGATGAACAGTAGACCAGATTAGTTAATCTTAAGGTTTAATCATTTTGATTGGAAATGATAAGCAAGACTAACCACAAATCAAGGATAACAAGTAATTGCATGTTAAAGGTGACAAAACAATTTTGTCTGAATTCCCTGTAAATCTAATCACTTGACTCAACATCAACTTTATCAGATTCAACAATTGAAACAATTGAGCTTTTTGTTAATCATTTTCAACACTTGATTTTATTGTTTAATCAGTAAATTGATATCATTACCCGATATCAGTTTACATGTTGAATGTAATTCACCTTTGATTGTGTCAATATCACGATAAATCGTGATTGGTAATTGTAAATTAATTTCAATCTTTCAATTAATAAATGATAAATCATTGGATTCGGCGAACAATTTGTTTTTATTTTTCTTGTTTGTTTGTTAAATTGTAAGAATTAGTAAATTGCAATTTAACATTTTCCCACTCTTTTTGTTTGATAAAGTTAATCATTCAAATCTTATTGTCATCTGCATTAATTGCAAGCTAAAAACAGAACAATTAGCTCATTTGACCAGTTATAATTAACCTTCTTTTAATTGTCTGTCAACTTAATTGTCTTTCAATTTGTGAATTTAGTAAAATTATAAGCGAATGTTTAGCAAAAATTAGAAAAATTGTTCACTGATTGAACTTTTTTGATTGTTAAGGGTTTAATTATTTGACTGGGAATCGATTCAAGTTTGGTTTGGGTTAATTTTTTCACATGAATTAAACAATTAAAGAAGAAAAATTTATCAAAATTGACTTGGAAAATGGTGAATTTTTTGGGAATTTTCAACAAGAATTGCTGATCAAATGTTGAACAGTTTATTAAACTATCCAAGGACTGAGTTTAATGGTGAAATACTTTGAATGTTAAACATTTATCAACCTCGTTAAGTCACAAGGTTGTCGGCCTAAGTGTCACATAATTGTGTTCAAACCTAGACACTTATTTTTCATGGTCACTGATTTTCATGCAATCAAATGAAAGTTAATTTTTAAACACTATTCTGCACATTATTTCCACTTTCATCATGTTGAACCTAGAATCCAATTTTCATGAACATTATTTGGTTAGTTGGCTTGAAATGGGCAAAGTTGGTTATACTGGGTGTACAAATATGTTATATCACTTTTGGGTGCTTTTATTTTTTAAGATTTTAGCCATTTTACCGAAGTCAGTAAGTAAATTAGTCAACTTTAGCATGAACATTGCAAGAAAGTGTTAATGGAAATCAATGATCTTGACTTCATTGGAATTAAAAACCGAGAGAAACTGAATTTGTTCACTCAACGATGAATGGTTACGGCCTAAGCAGAGCCAAACAATAGTCCATGTCTATGCATCATGCAGTGCTACATGCTAAAGTGTAGTTTGGAAATCATTGGTCAACACATTTAACTCTTTAACCTGCAAGCTCAGTATATTTAAACGCTTTCGAAAGCGTTTAAATATTCTTATATTTAAATATTTAAATACATTTGATTCTGCTAAACGTTTTTGGTTAGATCTAACCAAAAACGTTTAGCAGAATCAAATGCAAGCAACTTCAGTTACCTTCAACTGAATAGACTTCAGCCTAATTTGAACACTGTTATCCAACAGACACTATTTTCCTCGTCACATCGTCATCAGTCAAGATGATCATTTTCGTCTCTATAATGATGCGAGATAGCTAGTCAGTCTAACTTTATTTGAAATCAAACTGAAATTCATGTTTCTTCGGAGTGTCAACTTTTACTGACAATGTGAGTTGTGAGTGACAACTGTTCTAACGATGAATGCAAATATTAATAATAATTCAATGATATTTATTGAACCTCGACTTTGCTCAAATCATTGAGGTCAAGCTGATGTCCTAAGCTCGAGGTTTTGACTTGATGCTCATCTTTGTATGAATTGATGTTGAAAAATGAATTTTCATTAGGATCATCACATTAAGTTGATTAGATTTGTTTTTACTCAACTCAGTTTAGAATCTGCAAAGTCTTGTATCATGTTGTAACCTGTTAAATGTCAGCAATTTTCTCACTGAATTAAAGATATTTTTCGATAGGAAACCCTGAGAATAACGATTTTTACCTTGACTGAATCGTGAAAACTTTTTGTTTAACCTTTTGCGTCACCATTTGATAGGCCAATTTAATCAACTATTAAATTACTTTGCTATTGAATTTGACGGAAAGTCAAACATCTCAAGACTAAATTGAAAGTTTAAAGTGATGTGAACCTTTAAAGTGAAAAGCAATGAAAATGTCCCATGAAAGGTGATTCCAACTTGAAGACTGAAAAAAAGTTCATTTAAATAAATGTACTAATAATCAACTCAAACTGAATCTGTAAATTACACTGAAATCATCTGAAAAAATAAAAGATTCAGTGAAAGTCAAATAAAAAGATAAACAAGAAAGATTCAAAAATATTTCATTTAAAAACCAAAACCAAACCTTGAGTCTTCATGAATTTTCATAGTTTCAACTCAATCATTGACTAAACTGAAGCAGAACATTTTATTACGAAAAAAAGGAATTGAATAGTTGATGGCTCAATCTGAATGAATTGTTGAGATTTGATCATTTGGATTGAATGGCAATTCATTTGGTTACAGTTATTTTCACAAGATTATCGCGAAACAAGAAAATCCTAAAAGTCATTGGAATTGGAAAAATGTTAATTTCATGTTTTCCTAAATTCAATGGATTGCAATCATGTTACTGACCCGTTCATTGTGAGATTTAAACACTTAATAGCAAACCAATTTGTCTTCATCTTCATCTTCAATTGCAGAAATATATTAATAACAAAAATATGAAGAGACAACCAAATTGTTCCAAATTTAACTTTGAAACGAACCTTACTTGGCTATTGAAGTTTATCATGATTCTCATTATCGTTGAACGTTACAACAAATTGTGGGAAACAATTTACTCTTTTGTTGACAATCAAATTCAATTGACAAGTTTACATGTGATTTTGGTCTAAACAAGAATAGCAATGGAATGTTGAAAAAGAAGAAGAAAAAAGTTTGAAAAAATTCTATGAACAAATTTTTTCGATTCATTTCTTGTTGTTCATCTTTTTGTGTCATTACCTTGCCTATTCATGATAATATCAATATTTATTGAATAAGACATCAACTGATAATATCTTGAGGCAATTCAAATTCTTACTCTTCTGTGAGAAAATTAATATTAGCCAATTATAAGAGTAATAAAGTCAACATGAAAAGATAATTAATTCATTGATTACAAGTCGATTGTAAGAGTTACGAGAGTTTTACATTTGCATTCAAGTTCAACTGGAAAGGCCCAGAACGCATGTAAACATTTTCATGATAAACTGATCAATTGGCCAGAATAGTAAACAATGTTAATAGTCAACATTTGCATGTGATGGAAGCGACAAAATTAGAATCACAATTAAGCAAAACAATTGACCATTTATCTTGTTTATGTTTTTCCAGTTAAATTACCTTGAAAGTGTATTCTGTGTGAATCTGTTTAATTGTTTAACTGTAAATAGCAACTAATTAAGCATTTTGGGTAAACAAGTTGAACAATTATATCGATCGCGATTTGAATGAAAATTCATCAAAAAAGGATTGTAAAATGATAACAAATCATCATGAAATGTTTCATTGTTTTATGAACAAAACAAGAACGAAATGCTTCTCATGTAAAAATGAAAGACAATAAAAGGCTTGAAATGTTGAATAAAAACGCAAAAGTCAAAGTTAAATATGAAGCTGATGAAGATGAAGATGATGAAAAATTTGATGAAAAATTGAATAAAAAAAGGCAAAAGGTTCCCACAATGAAGCAAATCTGATGATAAAAGCAAAAAGTTGAGGGAAGCTTGAATAAGCTGCAAGATGATCTTTCATCCTCCTCCTCTCATCTCCTCCCATCATCTCTCCCCTTACCCTAGCTACTTGTACTCTCATCCCGCCCTGTAATTGTCTCTCTCTTCTCTCTCTCTTCTTGTCTCCTTCTAATCATCTCTTTCTCACTAAACAACAGTCACAAAGAGTCACTCAAATTATATTATATTTTATACACTTTCATGTTCAATCTTAGACTCTTTACCTTTGCAGCTCCATCTATGACGATTAACTTGTTCCCAGAGTTTTGCCGCTTTTCATTGAGACTTCCGAGGCCACTATCTCCCTCTCCTCCTCCTCATCATCATCATCTCCTTCATCTCTTTCTTTCTCTCTCTTCACTCTCATCCATCGTTTGTATCTCTCTTGTTTATACCTTGTTCTTGTTGTGGTCAACTAATATGCTCTTTCATGTCAACAATTTTACAACCAATTTTGCCATTTCATTTCCAATGTATTTTTTTCCACTTCATCGTAACCATGAACATTATTGAACTATCATTTAACCATCTAATCATTTGCCATTCATTTTCATCATTAAAAGTCACCAGCAAAAGTCAACGTTAATTTATTTCAATTTGATCTCAACTCTGTTTTTTTACACTTTTTTGTTTTCCTTTGCTTTCCATCTTTGCTTTCTCAATTGCATCAATTAATTATTCAACCATAATTGTTTAATTGGTTAACTAAGTGAAAATCAAATTGCATTTTGCAGCATTGTGATCTGAAGTCGTGTCATTTACTTTATCATTTGCACATGAAAATGGATTCCCTTTGATTTACTTGACTATGTGTTGTAACGCTCTTGTGCATCATAACTGTTGAGGATTGTCTGTGCCTTTTGTTTTCAACATTTGAACATTTGTTTTCTTGGAGTTTACCTGTTAAGTGGGTTCAATGGATACTCACAGTATTGGAGCGACTGGACTGCTTAGTCCAGTTTCCTTGGTTGATTCATCAATGTGTCTTAATCATCACACATTAACACCTTTAATATGTTCATCTGATCTAGGTAAGAATCTCATGAAAAGTCTTGTCTGAATTTATGATGAAAATTGCCAAAAACATTGTGACCATTCATTTGACAATTACTGTTCCCACGGTACAATTAGTAAAAAACCTTAGACTCAGGTTGGTTAAGAGTGATGATCAAGTTGGTTAATGGTGAAGATGTGATGAACAGATTATGTAAAAAAGATGATGTAAATGATGAGGAAGATGAAAAGACAAAGAAGAGGACAAAAAATGAGATGAAAATAAAAATGATTGTTACCTAAACAAGCAACAATAAACAGCAAAATAACAGCAAAGTTAACAAGGATCAAGCAAATCCCACGTAACCTTAACGGACTTGCATCCGGTTTTTGTGGTCCCATGGGAGAGATGATGATGATGAGGATAATGATGATATTGATGATGGTGAGAGTGAAAATTAATGAATAATGTTAGGTTATAAGTGCTCATCAACATGCAAGATGCTTCAATTTACATTTTATTCAATTATCCAATCTTTTTATTTACACTTTTGTCCACAAAGTAATCAAATTGTTAAATTGAATTTCATTGAGAAAAAACGAAAGTTTCATTTCAATTTCTTGAATTCCGTTCAATGGATTTGCGTGAGTTTCATTGATCTCAACCTAAGACATTTATCACTTCAAGTGTTGTTCATTTATCGGTGTTGCCAAGTGTAATCATCTGAGTTATCCAAGAATCACACGGTTTTTGTTATTCTTGTTAACAGCATTCATGCCAACCTGTTAACAACAAGTAATCAAAGTTAACCACAAAAGGATTATCAAATTGATGAGCAAGATTAGGATGCTTTAAGCGTGATGAAACGTTTAAACTGTCAACAAGTGCAATTTTGTAGCAAATATTTAATGGCGGGTGAAGAGAGATTGAAATGAGAAAAAAATGAAACTTAAATTGGGAATAAAACTGGTATTTGTTGATCAAAACTGATGATAATTGTTTGATTTGATTTGGCAGTTAAGCAGCGTAAAGTGAAAAGTGTGAATACAAGATAATTTACCTTCATTTTTGTTGCTCTTTTTTACCTTTTATCAGATAAATCACCACCTTCAAGTCAACAACAACAGTGTAACAGTAATAGCAGCAATGTTTCTAGTAACTCTAATGGTACCAATCAAAATAATAATAGTAACAATAATTCAACGGTTCAAGTTAATAACAGTAGTAATAGCAATAGTAATAATAATAACAATGGTAATAATTCCGGCGCTAGTCCAATTGGTGGATCAACACCAACCGGAGCAGCTCGAACAAGTGGCTCAACTGGATCAGATGGGCAGCTTAATGGTTCAGCCACTGACTTAACCTTAATGATACCAAATTCAATTCACGGTCCACCAAGTCCGTTGCCTTCACCAATGGATGAAAGGTCTCGTCTAAGGCGATCATGGGAACATCAATTGGCTAGAGAATCAATGAGATCATTTATTCGTGAAAGGAAAGAGATGAAAGTTGTTATCTTACATGCCAAAGTTGCCCAAAAGTCTTATGGTAATGAGAAGCGATTCTTTTGTCCACCTCCTTGTATTTACCTTTACGGTGATGGCTGGTCACATCGACAACAGCAAATGATTAGAGCTGGTCAATCGGAATCATCAACACAAATCTGTGCCTTCATTGGAATCGGTAATTCGGATCAAGAAATGCAACAATTGGATTTCAATGGAAAGGTTAGTAAACTCAATGACAATCTTGCAATCTTCAACAACTCAATTCATTGAATAATCAACAAAACGGTTCCACAGTTTTCGTCAAATCAATTTGATTGTTCAAAGGTTTCCTTTTATGTTACAATAATAATACAAAATAACTCAATAATAACTCAACTCTATAAAATTTTAGTTTTTTCAAGCTAATATCAAGATCAAAATCAACTCAACTCATCAAATAGATTCAAAGTCAATCATGAAGCTTTGTCAATCTCAAAATTCTGACAAAACATTTCGTCAATTCTCCAAATTCTCGTCAAAGCATTAATTTTGGTCGAAATGACCATTTGATTGCAATTCAGTCACTTTTAATCTGTTATTTCAATCTTTAACAAATAAAACAATTGCTCAACTTTGAGCAAATCAGTTGAGTTAAACTTTGACCGTTAAGTCTGAGAAACAAGATTCAACTTTTCACTCAAATGAGACAAGCTTGAAATCCCTTCAAAACGCTTTTGCTTTTGACTTCTTTTCACGAAAAATAAACCTTCGACAGTCAAATTCATAATTTAAACTTCATAACTTTCGACTCCTGGACACTTAGATTCTGAAATCTTCCGTTAGTTAATTATTACTCGAATCTTCTTCATTGGTCTAGCTTTGAATCAAACAAGTTGATCAGATGAGTTAATCTTGATGTAAAGCTCAAAGTTTGAGTAAACAAAACTCAAATCTTTACTAATCAGAACAGAACTTGCATCTAATTATTTCTTTTTTTCATCAATTTCCAGAACTTTTGTGCTGCTAAAACATTGTACATAAGCGATTCAGATAAACGGAAGCATTTCATGTTATCAGTGAAAATGTTTTATGCCAATGCTGATGATATTGGCGTTTTTTATTCACAACGGATTAAAGTCATATCAAAACCATCAAAGAAGAAGCAATCGTTAAAGAATGCAGATTGTAAGTTGACAGTAAAAAGATGATTACAATTAACTGAACCAACAATTAATCAATTTGTTTTAACTTTCAGTGTGCATAAGCTCAGGAAGTAAAGTAGCTTTGTTTAATCGACTTCGATCTCAAACAGTCTCAACTCGTTACCTTCACGTTGAAAATAACAATTTTCATGCAAGTTCATCTCAATGGGGAGCTTTTACTATACATTTAGGTAAGTTATCAAATTGTTGTTATCATTTTGTTTCCTATAAGAAAAGCTAAAACTGATTTAATCTCAATTTCATCATGAACATGTTATCAAACTATACATTTCATGCTCATGCGTTCATTTGGTTGAGATAATAATATTATTATGGACTAAAATGAGCCTTTATATCATTTGTTTTCAACAGCAGTTAATTCAAGTTTGACATGAAACCGATTCTGTAAAAGTAAATGTTATTTATTTATGTCCTAATTTAATTAATTATCATTTATATCGTTGAGTTGAGCTTTTCATTCAAACTTAATTAATGGTTATCATTTTGTTGTTTGACCAGTTTCAATAACAATAAATGTCAAGCCTCTCTTCATAACCTGCTTATTATCTGATTAACTATTCTGATTCAGTTCAACCTATACCTTTTATTATAATTTAAATTATCATTTTCATCATTTTGTTAATTTTATCCCTACATTAGCAACGCCATCTATTGCCATTCAACTGTTTATATTTTTTTATAGGAATTGTTTGCTTGCTGTTTATTTATTAATATTGAGTATTTTTTTCCTCCCATTAATGATAATCGATGTTGATGATTAAGATGATTATCAATTTAGATCATTAATAACTTGATTTATGAGATTTTAAATGTGAGTTAGGGAAAAAGGTTTAATTACATTGGTTAATGATTGTTGAATGGTTTTTTTGCTAACAACAAAGAAAGGGTTCAATCTTGGTGAGTTTTATTTTGATTTTTTTTCTAATTTTTTTTCTTTTTTTCTTCTTTGGTTTTGTTTAGTTGATGAAAATGAACCAGATACCAAAGAATCGTACAGAAATGGATATATTCATTATGGTTCCACTGTTAAACTTGTTTGCTCTGTTACTGGAATGTCTTTGCCCAGATTGGTAAATATGTATTCTTGTTAAATAAGATGATATTTGATGATATTTTTGTGAAATTATTAGGGTTACAGTTTATAAATGATAAATTTGGGTATGAATGAAAATATTTGTTTGTTTTGTTGAGTTTATTAATCAATATCATTTGTTGAATCAACATTTGTATGATTGAAATAACGTGATTCTTAGAAAGTCGCATTTGATTGAATTACATGTTAACATGCTTAAAACAAAGTAAAGATTCAAAGGTTGTGTTTTTGTTTGTGTTCAGTTAACTGACAATTGTCATTTGCTTAATGGTTTGTTAATTATTTGATTCACGAGTTGATTTGTTTAACGGATCGATTTTCTAATGAGCAATCAAATGTTGCTTATGTTGAAAAACAAATCTGATTTTACTTCAAGTTAGCAATGCTTCAACAAATGTCATCTTATTTATTTTTAACCATTAAGGTCAATATTTTTGTTAATTTATGATTTTCTTAATTTATCTTTAAGGTGATACGAAAAGTAGACAAACAGAATGCCCTTTTGGATGCAGATGATCCAGTTTCGCAGTTGCATAAATGTGCCTTTTACATGAAAGATACCGAAAGAATGTATCTTTGTCTATCTCAAGAACGAATCATTCAATTTCAAGCCACACCATGTCCAAAAGAGCCCAATAAAGAAGTAATTACTGATGGAGCTTCATGGACAATAATAAGTACTGATAAGGCTGAATATACCTTTACTCAAGGAATGGGATTATATGGTGGAGCTCCAGTTACTCCGGTTCCTATCGTATCTGGTCTTAGTCTCAATGGTGGTGGTGAAGTTGCCATGTTAGAGTTAACTGGTGAAAATTTTACCGAAAATTTGAAAGTTTGGTTCGCTGATGTTGAAACTGAAACCTTCTTTCGCTGTCAAGAGTCATTATTGTGTGTGGTTCCACACGTTTCTGAATTTCGAGAAGGTTGGGAATGGGTTCGCTATGCAATTACAATTGATGTTAACCTTGTTCGCGACGATGGGGTTATCTATCCAACAGGTTTTACTTTTACTTATACTCCTGAACCAGGACCCAGACCCCATCAACCACATGTTAATCATCATGTTGCCCACCACCATGGACACCAACCTCGCCCTACTCACCATCATTCTGAAATTGACCCATTATTATCACCCTATCAACATGTTAATGGCTTATCAACATATCCACATGATTATCCATCACATCATCTGCCACCTCCCCCACTTCCTTTAGATCATACACATATTCATCAACATCATCTTCATCCCCAACAACAGCAGCAGCAGCAGCAGCAGCAACAGCAACAACAGCAACATCATCAACACCAGCATCAACATCAACATCAACATGAACAACAGTCGCAACAACAACATTCCCATGGTCATCCTAACTCTCTTCATCCCTCTCATCAAACACATCATCCACATCAACAACCTCAACCAACAGGAACACCTCCATCTTCATTGATTCAAGTGAGTCTCATTTACCTTTTTATATTGTCATTTGAAACTTTAATCACTAATCTGCGCTTTCTAAATAATGTAAATTTTCTCACATCAATAATATATATATTATAATAATCTCTCTATGGGAAAAGTAAATTTATCATTGAAGTGTATCCGATTGGATCATTGATTATAACTTATTCTACCTTTTTATTCTTCTGTCCCTCTATCTATCTATCTCTGTTAATTAATGTTCAGTCTAATTAGGGTAGAATGAAAAACATGGTTTTTGTATTTGATTATTGACTACAATGTTTTTATTGTTGTCTCTAATTTAATCACATTTACGCGCTTTTGTGAACCTTTTATGATTTTTGGATGCAAAGCTACAATCATTTTCCCTTGCAGTGTAATTTACATAGAAATTTTTAGGTGATATAATCATTTTGTTTATTAACTTTCAAATGATTGATTTTGACAATAATTGTTGCTATAATTAATGGTAACCTTGAATGTTAACAAAATGCATCAATCAGCCACAAAAGAGCCTAATTGAAAGTTTAATTGTCACCCAAATTGACTTGGGTTAGGATTGAGTGAAAAAGTTTGGTTTTTCTGGTTCAATTGTTTTCAACATGTTGAAACTGTGAGAACTTTTACTTTACAATTTATAAACACCAGAAATAATTAACTTATCATTATCGTCGCATTATCTTTAAAAATTAAACTAATTTCGTAAATTCAAGATAAATAGGAAACAATTGAATTGAAAATTGTAACAATATTTTTATAACAATCTTTCTGTTCCCACTACTTCACAATTCAAAGTGGATTACAGCTATTTATCTGATATCAAATGCATCTTTCTAATTGTTTATTCATCTTTTCTTTTCTTCTTCCAACAGAATCAACCTTTACCTGAAAATACTCTTAATGGGTACGTATTATTTTTAATTAATATTCATACAATTAAAAGTAAAAGCAAAAAACAAGCAAAACTTAAATTTAATTAGTTTAATTATTTGCTTAGCTTGTCCTTGCTGGAAACAGTAAAAAAAACAAAAGATTAAAAGCAAAATACTTAAATTGGTTTTCTCTTCTCTTAATTTAATTTCCCTTTTAGACATGTTCATTCAATGGAACACCAACATCATCATAATCAACATCAATCACCAGGTCAACATCACAATAATCATCAAAATCAACACCAACATCAACATCAACACCCGCAACAACAACATTCACCATCTTCAGATAACCCACAAGTCCAGGAGCAACAGCAAGGGAATCACATTTCACCCCAACAAAGTCAAACCAATCAAGTTAATCATCAACCTCCACAACAACAACATCATCATTTCCAACAATTGAATCATTCACTAGGCTCTCCTCCACCGCCAACCCTGTTAACCCATCACCATCACCTTGCACCTCCTCATCCAGCAAACCATTTACATGGTAACAATCATTTAACCCATCCTCATATGTCAATGGTGTCTCGATTAGGATCTGGTGATAATTTACGTTCACCGAGTTTACATCATCTTCAAAGATCAACTTATCGATCTCATCCCTATTATGTACCTGGTCATGGCCCTCCTTCAACCCATCACTCTCAACCTCATTTACAAGCTCTTTAATGTTTATCAAAAACTAATTTTCAACTATTATCAAGCATTTAATTTAAATCGGTTAAAAAATAACTAATACTGTCTATTGTAATGATAAAGTTATGAATGAAGAGAAAGATTTGTACAATTATCGTAGAGTTTTACTTTTTAAGACACAAAAAATACTCAAGTAACTCTTTAAAGAATAATAATTGATGTTCAGTTAAATATTATCATGAAAAGTTTTAATGTGAAGCAGGAAAAATCAAAATTTTGATTGTCAACCTTAATTTCAAAGTTATCTGTGCAAAATTTTAATTTAACAAATGGCTTTCAATCTTAAATGTCCAATCAGCGATATCTTATATATTAATTTACTTTATTACTGTCCTAATATTCAATTCAATGATATTATTAAAGTAAAATCAATCCATTTTGCTGGTGAAGTGCAATCAAAATTAAAATGAAAAACATTTTTCCTTGTTTCTATTGTAATATAATGTGAATATTTATTATTTTTTTGTAAAAAAACACAAAAATACTTCATCTGTTAATTCAAATGGATCATTCACACACAGTGATTTCAATCATTTCCAATATGGTTTGGCATATTTGAAGGAAAGAATAGTTGCTTCTTAATTTTAATCAAATATATAAAGCTATTCAAATGACCATTCAAACTTCAAACAAATATCATTTCTTTCCTCACTTCATTGTCCATTTTAATGATCTAGCATTTTGAGCTTTTATGTAAGTCATTGGGTTTATATAACAAATTTATCTTATATCGGGTAATTGTAAAACACAATCTTTTCATTTCCATTAAAAAATGATATCAAGTTATAAAAATCGATCATTTACTAATCATTTTAGATTGACCAGCTAAAATAAAATTCAGTTTTATTATGAAAAAGCACCCATTTCTGTTTTAAACTTGATCAATTTCGGACTTTCGCCTTTCAATTCATTTACCTTCATGAGGTTCACTTTCTACTGCCCTTATATTTGCCTCTAACTCTTCCAAGTTTCCATCCATTAAGAGGAGTATCTTGAGTCCGTATTTTGACACAATTAAATGGAAACTACAAAACACAATTAAACAAATGAGTTAACCATAACCATTTAAGAAAGTTAATAAGCTCAACTTTATTGTTAACAATTTGTTAGACAAAGGCAACTTGAAATTGGTCACGCCATCTATCAGAGTAAAGTATAACTTCTGTAGATGGCTTTAGTTAATCACTGATTTAATCCGTTCAATCAAAGAGCTTAACCTGTCCTACCACAGAAAACAAAAATTCTAGCCAGATATATCCAGATTTAATACAAAGAATATACTCAATTACATAACTCTCTCATAACTTGTAAAGCCACCTTCCAAGTAAACCAAGTAAACAACATCCTTGGACTGACAATTGACACAAGTGGGAAAAGGAATAACTACACTCCTGGCAATAAGTTTGAGGACAGCAGATTTTTCTGAATATTTCAACTATTTGATCCAATTAGTGCGTTAATCCAATTGTTTTTGTTAGATTATTGAATTTTAAGAAATTTTGTACATCGAGACTCCAATATAAAACGTAAAATAAATGCTAGAATCATCCCAACAAACTTTTCTCTTCATCTACCTAGACATGTTATTGGCAAAATACACAACTCCGTTTAAGAATACAGTATTTCCTTGAGTTTCTTGCTTTTTTGGAGTGCTGAAATCTATGTGAACTTCATTGGGAATAATTAAATTTTACAGTTTAAACAATCAGTAAAGTCTAGTGATTCTCCTTTAGTCATTCAACCCTTCCCCCTTGACAATTTTGTTGAGAAAAGTCTCTTTAAAAAGTGATGATGTTTGATTGCGTTGATTTGGTGGATGTGTTAGATTGCATGGTAATTTTACAACTTCGAACAATAAGAACACGTAGAAACAGCCAGATGATAGCAATTAACTCATCCTCTGAACGCCAACTAAATTAATTTGCATGATAAAAAGTAAATAAGAAAGTTCTAAATACAACATTATATTTTTAATAACACATTTTATAAAAAACACATTTTACTTAAAGATGTTATGATAGCAAAGCAATGGCAACTTACAGGCAAATGCTGGTCATTCAGTTTAAATGGTTGACTATCAGTAATAAGTTGATTAGATGGTTCAATAGAATAGGGTAAGGTAAAATTATTCATCACAGGTAAAGGTAACAGATTAATGAGCTAATTTCTGAGCATAAAATTGCACTTCCTTATAATCTATTACGAATGCTATTGTATTGAGGTGAGAAAGCAACAGGCAATCTTCCCTCATGTTTTCCGCTCATTCATTGGATGATGAGTTACTTTGAAATCAGATTCTGGCACTCGACTGTTTCACGAACCAACAAATAACATAATATTTTCATTTTAGTGGAATTTAATATCTTTAGTCTGTATGAAGAGAGGATGATGATAAAAAGGAGAAAGAACTAGGGAAAGAGAAAAATTGCAATTTAAAATTTTAAATTGAAAAATGAAAATGACCAACAATTGAACAGTTATACCTTTAGCACTGCTTAAAGTAAAGATGACGTGCCCATAACTTGTGGATGGCTCAAGTCGAAAAGCATCCTTTGACATTGACCCGCACATTTGAAAAAATCACCATAATTATCTTCATGAAACCCAAATAAGACCACAATCAAAGATCTGAGGCGTAACTTGAATTTTTTCCTCCATATTTCTGTTTTTCATCCCTCTCGTACATCTACAGAATCATTTTCATTTCTTCCTTCTTCTTCACCATCATCATGCTCAACAAAACATCATCTTTCACTTTTCGCTTTTTACCACAGACTTTTTAATCGTTTCCAGAAGTAGATTAATTCGTTTTCATACTCGACGAGCATACATTCATACGTTATTTATTAAAACGAATTGCTCAAGTTTTTTATGTTGCAGTAGTACTGCATTATTTTTTAGTGCCATCTATTGATCATTAGTTATAAGGTGAGCCTTCGTTATGATTTTTTTACCTTTCAATTCGTTACATTTAGTGTTCATATTTATTATTATTGATGCGCAAGGGAAATGATTTTTCTCGTCACTCGAACTTTCTTAACTGGCTGTAGTTTTGAGTTCTAAATAAGCAACAAGTCAAAGTTTCTTACAAATGAAAGAATGAGCCGAATTCAATCAATACAAGAAAATAAAAGAATCTTGCAATCAATCATTGCGAAGTTAACAGCAAATCGATTCTGTTGAAAGTAACGCTCGTCTCTAATCGGCTCATGATAATAAGCTGCTTAGAAGCTGAGATCTCGATCTGAGATCTCAGGCTCTCAAACTGAGACCTCGGGTTCTCAATCTGAGACCTCAGGGATCAAATTAGGGATCTCAGAAGCTCAAGTTGAGATCTCAGGGGCTCAATCTGAGATCTCATTGTGAGTCCTCATTGAGTTTGACCACAATGAGTCCTCGTAGTGTAAACCTCTAACCTTAGTATTTAAAGAACTTGACTTAATGAATAAAATGCTTTTTGCTTCTGCACTCTTTTGCGAGTATATTGATTCTTTTATTTTAACCAACAGGTTATGGGCCCAGTACACTTGTACTAATTAAAAGAATTGTATTTAGTTTTACTTTCAATAATTATACGACCTAGTTAACTTAAATCTGTTTTTCAAGTTTGTGTTTGAGATCTCATCGTCATGGAAAAAGAAAGTGTCCGTGTGGCTACTCTGACTTCTTCAACGTTTCAGAGATGGAAATACGAGATCTCAGCGGTATTGGAATCTAGAGATTTAATGGATATCGTATTGGGAAACGAAGTGAAAACTGATGAAACTGCAAAAGAATGGAAGATGAAGGACGCGAAGGCTCGCTGTTTAATATCAGTTACTCTGGATGAGGAACATCATGCGCTCATTCGTCCGTGTTCTTGTGCTTCAGAAGTCTGGAAGGTGATAATAAACTATCGAGAACAATCTTCGGTGACCAACAAGTATCTCTGTGCTCAAGCCTTTCATGAATTGAAATTCACCAGTGGAATGTCTGTTAGTGCCTATCTGAGTGAGATCTCAATGATAATGAAACAAATGAAAGACTTGGATCAGGAACCGTCTCAAGAAACAATCATGGCAAAAATTGTGAATGATCTGCCGAAATCCTATGATTCATTCAGGACGTCATGGCGGCTTGGTACGATTGGAGGTCTCAAGTTACGGTTGGAAGATCTACAAGCACAACTGTTGGCTGCTGAAAAGGAGATAAATGGTGACGCTTCTAAAATCAATGGTGAAGCATTGGTAATCAAAGAAAAGAATAAGGGTCGTAGGCCTAAGCGAAGGCTCTACAAGTGCTATGGCTGTGGAGAAACTGGTCATTTCAAACGGGATTGTACTAAAGTGAAGAAGCCTCAAGAAGGATTTGGTCTCATGGTGAGATCTCATTTTGAGATCTCAAATAATGGATGGATCTTGGACTCAGGGGCATCACATCATTTCGCTCGGGATAGGAGCTTGTTCAGCAATTACAAAGCTCTCGAGCCGAAAGAGAAGTTTGAAATCGGTGATGGCAACTCAGTTGAAGCCATAGGTATTGGAAGTATTCCAGTCGAGACGTTTGATGGCAAAAGTTGGAAGGACAATTATCTTTTAGATGTAAGACATGTGCCAAATCTGTCTGTTCCTCATCTGATATCGCTTGGTAAACTTACCAAGAAGGGTCTTGAGGTAGTGGCCAAAGGAGATGAGATCAACGTGAGATCTCAAAATGGGACAACTTTAATTTTAGGAGTTAGAAACAAGAACAGTAACATGTATAACTTATGTATCAAGCCTAAGAATGGAAATTCGATGTTACTCGTATCGCGAAGTTCAAGTAATTCGCTCCTTGGATGGCATCTGCGTATGGGACATATCGGTGTGGATAGAGTTGTAAAAATGATGCAACTTGGAATGATACCAAAGATTGCTGATATTCAAAGGCAGAGAAGTGAATTCTTTTGTCATGGCTGTGCTCTTGGTAAACAGACTAAAATTTCGTTCAAAGAACCGTCATCACCGAAGACGCATTTACCCGGAGAGTTCTTACATAGTGACGTGATGGGTCCAATGGAAACAACTTCGATTTCTGGTTCGAGGTATGCAGCCGTCTTCAAGTGTGATGTTAGCTCTTATAGAAAGGTGTTCTTCATGAGACAAAAGAATGAGATCTCAAAACTACTTCCGAAAGTGATTAATGAAGTGAAAATGGAAACCAGTAATCAAGTGAAAAGATTTCGCAGTGATAATGGTCTTGAATATAAGAACAGTGAGATCTCACGCATTTTGTCTGACAATTTGATCCAGCATGAATTTACAGTTCCTTATGTACACGAGCAGAATGGCAAGGTGGAACGGGATAATCGATCACTTGCTGATCTAGCTAGATCAATGTTGTTTGCGAAAGGTCTACCGAAAAAGCTGTGGGCTGAAGCCTTGAATACTGCAGCTTATTGTTTGAATAGAGCTCCCAAGAAGAACTGTGATAAAAGTCCTTTTGAGATATGGTTTAGAAGAACACCGTGCTTAGATCATATGAAACCTTTTGGAATGACTTCATATGCCCTAGTTCCTGCTGAGAAACGTAAGAAGTGGGATCCAAAGAGCAGACAAGGAATACTCGTCGGTTATACAGATTCTTCAAAGAACTATAGGATATTCTTTCCACAGTGTAACAAGGTTGAAATTGCTCGACATGTGAAATTTGTTGAAGATAGTGACAAGACATTAGATATCTCGCCTCCTGAACGACGAGAAACTGTTGCGATCTGTTATGATGATCTCAATAATCCAGCACAGAATACTGATTATGATGGAAGTACCATAATAAATGAGTCTTTAAGCAGTATTGCTGAAAGCGAGATCTCAGATGGAGATCTGAATACGAGATCTCAAGTCGAGATCTCAGATGGAGATTTCAATTTGAGATCTCAAGATGAGACTTCAAGTGGAGATCTCAATTCAGGATCTCAAATCGAGATCTCAGATCGAGACTTCAATTCGAGATCTCAAGCTGAGATCTCAAGTGGAGATCTCAGTGCTGTTATTGGAGATACTTACAACCTTCGCATTCGACAACCGAAGAACTATCTATGCCTCATAGCTTCAGTAGATGAACCGCTGACAATCGAGGAAGCCCTGAGTGGTGATAGTGCATCAACCTGGATGGCATCGATGAAGGAAGAAATATCATCGTTGAAGAGAAACAACACTTGGAAGTTAGTTGACTTACCAGCTGGAAGATCAGCCATACAGTGCAAATGGGTATTCAAAATTAAAGAAAACCCGGATGGATCAGTTAATAAATACAAGTCTCGACTTGTAGCCAAAGGTTTTTCCCAGAAGTATGGCTCTGATTATAGTGATACATTCGCTCCTGTCGTACGGTACGAAACAATAAGAATGGTTTTGGCGATGGCAAAATATTATAAAATGGAAGTATCGCAATTCGATGTTAAGACTGCGTTCCTATATGGAGATCTCAAGGAAGTCTTATTTATGGAGCAGCCTCCTGGATTCATCGAAGAAGAGGGTAAAGTTTGCCAACTACTTAAAGGTCTCTATGGACTTAAACAGGCTCCGAGACAATGGAACCATAAGTTCTCTTCTTTTCTAAAGAACTTCGGATTCAAGAAGCTGGAATCGGATCAAGGTACCTATGTTTCATTCGCTGAGAATTCCCGATCCATTCTCGCTCTTTACGTTGATGACGGTTTGCTTTGCAGCACAAATAAGGAGTACTTGAATAAAGTTTTGAAATATTTGAGATCTCATTTTGAGATGACAATTGGAGATCCCAAATACTTTCTTGGTATTGAAATGACTAACACTGATGGCAGTCTTATTTTGAGCTCTCCTCATTACATTGAGAAACTATTGGTTAGGTTCAATATGGAGCAATGCAACCCAGTTAAAACACCGAGTGATGTCAATCAAAAATTGGAAGTCACTGAAGACATGGATAAAGAGAATGTACCTTACCAAGAGGCAGTGGGAGCCTTGATGTATCTAGCTATTACCACAAGGCCCGATATAATGTATGCTGTTTCTAAGTGTTCTCAATTTTGTAGCAATTACAATGCTGTACATTGGAAAGCTGTTAAGAGAATTCTACGCTATCTTAAAGCTACAAAGACTCATGGAATAACTTTTGGTAAAGCTGAAAATTTGAATCTATCAGCGTTTTGTGATAGTGATTATGCTGCCGACTTGATGACTAGAAGGTCAGTTACTGGATACGTATGCTTACTAAATAGTGGACCGATAGCGTGGGCTTCGAGATCTCAAAAAGTTGTTGCTCAAAGCACAACAGAGGCCGAATACATGGCAATGGCTGAGTGTACTAAAGAAATAATCTGGTGCCGTCAAGTATTACAAGAATTGGGATCTCAACAAACAAGTCCAACTATAATGCACTGTGATAACCAAGGCGCAATCAAATTGGTAGAGAATCCAGTCCTACACCGACGAACAAAGCATATCGATGTTCGATATCACTTTATTAGAGATGTTCGTGAGAACGGAGAGATGGACGTTGTCTATGTACCCACTGATAAGCAAGCGGCTGACTTCTTGACAAAACCACTTTGTTCAGAAGCGTTTAATCGATGCTGCTCTACAATTGGAATTAAGAGACTCACGAGTGGGAGTGTTGAAAGTAACGCTCGTCTCTAATCGGCTCATGATAATAAGCTGCTTAGAAGCTGAGATCTCGATCTGAGATCTCAGGCTCTCAAACTGAGACCTCGGGTTCTCAATCTGAGACCTCAGGGATCAAATTAGGGATCTCAGAAGCTCAAGTTGAGATCTCAGGGGCTCAATCTGAGATCTCATTGTGAGTCCTCATTGAGTTTGACCACAATGAGTCCTCGTAGTGTAAACCTCTAACCTTAGTATTTAAAGAACTTGACTTAATGAATAAAATGCTTTTTGCTTCTGCACTCTTTTGCGAGTATATTGATTCTTTTATTTTAACCAACAGATTCCATCTTTAGATGATGATTACGATATTTCAATCATTTGTTATCCAACATTTCAAATGGACGATTTGAAATGTACACCTTCACCACTTTCATCACCTCCAGCTCTTCGTAAGCGTATCCGTTTACTTATTCATCTCTTAATAACAACTTTAAGTGCTGGACAAATTTATTCAATAGCGATTGATTATTTGTACGGTGAAATCACAAACAAAGTGAACTTAATGTATCCAGAAAAATTCATTTTACCCGATGTGTCTTTGTGTTTTCCATTCCTGGATCTTATCAATTTGACCAAAGCTGATCAGCAATACGGAAATTTCAGTTCTATTCTGAAAAATAGGCCATTCTTCGAAGATTATTCAAGTCATAATGATGTTTACACAGAAATTTATTCCCTTCTGGGCAACTTAACAACCAAACAACTGAACGGACTGTTAAAGGATATTAAACATGCAGCTCCTTTGGTTGAATTGGCACCCAATCGCCGTCCTGATAATCTGCAAATAGGCCCTAAACTGATAAATGCTGATTCTTATTGTGAAATATTTCATTTCATTCGCCAACCATCATTTTGTTTGACAATAAAATGTTTGAATGAAACAAAGCAGCCGCTTGAATATAAACGTGAACATATTTTTCAGCAGCCTTACAATGGAGTAATGTTGAAGATACAATTGAATCCGAATGTATCCATTATGGCGTCTACAGTTAACGTAATTTTCACTTCGCATAGTCATTTAACTCAGGGTAAGAAACAGTCAGCATTTCGAATTGGTTTCAGAGAAAGTCCAGCAACTCATATAATCACTTACTCCAAAATAATCAACGTATTAGTCCAAGAAGATTATGAAATGTCATGTTTTAATTACTCATTGATTGGCTATTTGTCAAGAGATGATTATTTAGATGCCTGTTTAAACAATGCCTCTTCACAAGCCACTGGTGCAGTTTTTTATGGGACTGTACAAAATTTCAATGATACAAGTGATCACATGAGTGATTTTCATCAATTTTATCATGAATATTTAAATCCCAATGAAACTGAAAGGGAAAAAAGGAGACAATTTTACAAATTTTGCCGTGAATATTGTGCTAAGCAAGCAGATAAACCTGATTGCCATCAAGAAATACTTTACCCAGTTGGTTTCCGAAAGATCATTCGATCAGATGGAGTCTATGAAGTTGTAGTTAGAGCTCCGGCAAGTCCATTTGAAATCAATCGATATTTCCCTGAATACACTTTACTCGATTTGTTGATTTACTTTGCTAGCAGTTTAAATTTCTGGTTTGGGTTATCCCTAGTTTCACTTTCAGAAAGGTTTTTAAATTTTTACTGTAATTTATTTAAGCGCAAAAAAGAGTCAAAAAGTCAGAAAAGTAATTCGACGATTAAATTGCATAAAGCTAAGGTGACCAGTTCCAAGCCAGTGGAAGTTTTTGTTGTCCAAACCAGGAGGCCGAGAGTGACCAAAATCAAAGATATTTCTAATGAACTACCAACTGTTTATTATTAAACTAACAATGTAATCTTGTAAAAACACGAACAGGATTATTTGCTGGGGCTTAAGCAATGGTTTTAAGCTTTAAAATTATTTTTATCATTTCTCAAAATTCCCATAGTTTCTGATGGAATAGTGGATCCTGCATACTTTTAAATGGATGGTTCTTAACTGGCATAAAAGGATTGATCAGCTTCTCCATGCCAAGTCCCATGGCATGCTCATCCATGGATTTCTCCCTAACGAGTTCATCTAGAACGGATAAAATATTTAGTGGGCTATAATTCATGATTATAACAAATGTAATGAAAATATGAATTGAGCATAAAAATGAGAAACTGATAAAAATCTACTTTTTTATCAAAACGAACTTGTATTGAATAAATTTTATGAAAACAATTGAAATCTATGTCAGTTAATATTTTCAAGTTGAATTGCTGTGTATTATAATGTAAAATATTACATTTTTTGATTTTACAGCAAGTTTTGGTTTCGATTTAATTTTTTCGAGCAAAGAAATTCATGTTCATCCGGGTAGAAATTTCTACTGTGAGTAATTTATCAAAAAGACCAAGTAAGATGCATACGATATGTTAAACCTGAAAACCCGAAAAAAATTGAATTGAATTCTATTGATCCAATTTGACAATTAGTTACTTTGAAAATCATTTTTAATATAATTCGGAAGTTTTAAAGTTCAGGAACAGCAGAAGATTTTCTTGATAGCGAATAATTGAGTTTAATTTTTCATTCTTTTACCCAACAAGGTCCCGTAACTAGGTGCTATCAAGGTAATAAGCTCAAGTACCCATAGATTGGGGCTGATCATCTTCACTTTCGCTCCCAGGTGGATTTGGATTGATTGACTTTTCTGGACTTTTTGCAGCTAAATTAAACACGGAAAGTAAAATCAGTTATGTTTTCATGGAATTAGGAAAGAATACAATACTTTTGTTATCATTTCCTTGTACCATCTCATCAATGTTGTCCATTACCATGCCAAAGTCCCCCATTTCAGTTTGTGCTGCTGTAACGAAACTGAAAACACCTACAAAAGTAACGAAAATAACAAGAAAAGTGATTTTGAAGAACCGCATTTTAACTTTTTTATGATTAATTAGAACACTTAATTGCAAAAACTGTTTGAATAACTTGGTGTGGTTTGAACTGAAACTGATATTGTTCATTAGAAATGATTTTCTTTTATACTCATTGTCTTATTTATTAAAGCTATCAGTTGTGTTACCCCAGTTGGCTTGTTTAAATATCATAACCTTTGATATTTTGAGGTTATTTTCAATTCTTTGAATATTTCACTGCCCTTTCCGCGTGTATAATGCCAGAAGAGGCTTTGCAATGTATTTGCGCAATTTAAGAACACTTTTCCTCAGCACAGGAGAAAAAATTTGGAATGTTTGAAATTCATCGGTTGCTAAAATAATAATAATAGTCTGATAAATATTTGAAATTCGCAGGTGATTTTTAAACTCCTTCTTAGTCCGTAAAACCTTACTCTTACCTGTCAATACTAAAGTAGTAGACTTGAACTTTTTCAACATCCAATAAATATAGATCTAGTTAATTAACTTTGATCCATTTTGTTCTGCTCTTGAACTATTCAATAAATATTTCAATCCCATTGTTCAAGTTGAATCCGATAAAATCAATCAATAGCAATGAGAGAAGAGATGATGCACAAAACTAAATAGAAAGCATAATTTTTTAATTTTGCAATAAGGTTGCATGATTGAGTTAATCATGCTCTCGCTTTAATGATTGATTAATAAACAAAATTTTGAAAACATGTCTGCCAGTTGAAACAATAAGTTCAAATTTATTTTCAATAACAACAACCGACAATAAAGCAATACATTGATAAAAAAACAGTTTGGCCAAGTATCATGAATTTAATGTAAATTAGACTCAATGTTAACAATTGAAATCGTGTTGGTTCCGAGTTGATTTGAAACAATTCAAGTGATCGTCTCTTGTAACCAATTGTGATGCAGCGAGTGAAAAAATTTCCCGAATTAGTCACCAAAGCCAGAGCATTGTCACGATTCAATAAAATATTTGGTGATATTGTTGATCCAAAAGATGGCTTAGAGCATTTAGATTTTCTTGAAAAATCTGGTAAAACCTGGTTAATTTGCCTTGGTGGTTACAACCAATCGACCCAATATCATCCAGGTTATCTACTTACTTCGATAGCCATTGAGGCAATCAACTGGTTCTTGATTAGTCGACTCATCATACTTTGCCTGACCGACAATCATAATCTATCCTTTTATTTGGGTGACATATTTTATGGCACTTCAACTCGATTTTACATGAATGCTGTTTTTGGTGTTTCATCAATCCTGTTAGGTGGTATTAGAAGCTTCATCTTTTGGAGTGAACAATTTAAAAACTTGCATTGGATGAATTACTTCGCCAGCATTAAAAAAAATGGTTTCAGAACCGATATGCTTCATATTTCTCAATCGGATTTGAAAATATTGAGATCTAGACTTTACATAAGTCGCAAGATTTTCACCTTTTTTACTCCATTGACAATCATATCATTGGCCTCAATATTTACTTTTGCCGTTGTCAGCAACCCGGTAACTTATTCATCAACAGTCAGGCTAATATTCATTATTGGTTGGACTGGAGCTACTTTTGTTGCCGCTGTTTTTGCAATCGCCACTGCAATCTGGATGTCTATTCATGTTTACGTTCTTATAGTTTATACCATTTTGCGTTTGGATCATATTACTCGGGTAACTGAAGGGTTAATCCGGCTACCAATAATACCAGTTCATTTGATTCGTTCAGTGATTAATGAGCAAAGCTCGTTGTTCAACTCGATCGATAAAATGAATAATCAATTGTCTAATCTGTTCCTCTTTGGTTACAATTATGCTGCTTTCGCTGCTGACTTTTTACTGTACATAGCTTTAATCATGCCAAAGGATAATCTATTCAATAACGTTCTTGTTTTCGGTTTTGGCATTGAAGCTTCTGGCATTGTTATTATTATTGTATACCTTTCATCGACAATTCATATCAAGGTATGTTTACCGGTAGACAGTCAGGTCACAATAATCTCTGATTACCAATCGTTGTAAATTTATTTTGCTAATATTTTTATCTTTCTTTCAAGACTCACCAAACATATTCTTATTATCATGAGATGATTGAAAAACTACCGAACGTTATGTTAAACGAAACTATAATCAATTACAAGGTAATTTCGTTTCTACTTTCGATTGATTCTTTGTCAAACAATTGTTAATTGTTTCAATTTTAAGATACTTGGTATACTTGAAAGGATTGGTGGTCCAGTTATTGGCATTTATATCGGTACTATGTTTCCATTGACTTATTACCAGTTTGCCACCGTAAGTATGATAGACTGATCTTATTGATTCAATAATATTTTTTCTCCAATTAGTTTCTTCTTGAAAATGCCAGTTTGATGTTACTTCTGGCTGGAGCCTTACAAAATATTATGTGAAAATTTTTGGAAACTGAATATTTCAGAGTATTTTACTATTGATTGACTGTCAGTTCATAAGAACTATGCTGGGAATGATACTAAATCTGATTGGAAAATCAGATAATTATCTTATCAATTTACGGAAACAATTGCTCTTGGTAAAAAAGAGTATTTTCTGTTAAACAGTACCTAATAACACTTTTATCAGTCACAACTAAAATCTGCACAAAAATCTGAATGTGATTAAAACAAAACAATATGAACAAACTGATCATGTTTTACTGTTTACTCTAATTTTCCTGCAATTATCGGTTATGATTAAATTGATGTTACAGATAAAGTATGAATATGATTGATAAATATTACACCGTCATCAATAATTGGGTATTTTTCAACTTCAAAAGTCGAAATGAGATTTTGCCACTACTAGGTATGAATCATCAAAAATCAAAGATCATCAATTTGGTATATTTGAGCCCATTCACTGCACCGATTGTTATATGGATCGACTTCGAAATTTTGATAGTCCAACTCTTTGGTTATCTTCCAAACGTATGGAGTGGTTTTGCCATCTTGGTTACGCACAGCAGGCCAAGGAGCATAACCATCTTCAACAAATGTACCGAGTAATTTCATCATCTGTAAGCTGATTGTGCGATCAGAATCACTATAAAGATCAGGAGTTGTAAAAGGATAACCAATGAACAAAGCAGAATCATCAGCGTGAAGGGTTCCAAACGGACGTTTGTCCTTGTCAGCATCGAGAACCACTTCATTTCGATAAAAATAGACTTGATTGTTGAGACTGAATATTTTACCCATTAAAAGAGAAGGACAGATGAACGTAAAATCAGAGATGATCGCATGGAAAATTGATTCAACTGCTGTCTGGTTCGCCATTTGATCTTCTTGTAACTCGTTAAAATAAGATTGAATAATTGAAGTAAAATTATCCATTTTTTCAACACCAAATCTGTCCTGAAATAAATTTGATAAGTCAGTGATTGCATCATGAACTGTCGTTGGAGTAGAATGGGAAATAACGTCTTCGTTTTGTTCAGTTCCAATAAGAAGTGAATATCTATTTTTTTTAAAAATGGGTGATTTAATCAATTCTTGGGGCTGCTGAGGCAAAATGTCATCACCATACATCGGAGAAAAGGAAATGGATGCTGAAGCCTTAACCAGATCAAATGGATCAACTCTTTTTAGACAGTGAATTTCATTCCAACTAAGAGGATGATCTTTGGTGTCAGTGTCTCTAAAGGAACATTTAACCGCTGATGAAATCTCTTTAGTGATGCTCTTAGCTCTTTTAGGGTTTAATGTAGTTGGTGGAGATATTGGTAAGCCAGACATAGCAACAACTTTATTGAAAAGTCCATCAGGAACAATAGGCGATACAAATAATGATGTAGCAACGATTGAACCTGCTGATAGACCACCTAAAGTTACGCGATCTGGATCACCACCAAAATAACGGATATTATTGTGAACCCATTGGAGTGATTGGATGACGTCGTGAAGATCTTGATTACCAGGTAGATGATGAGGATAATTTTGTTCATCATCTTCAACTGGTCCATCATAAGGTCTACCTAGAAAACCTAATCGATGAGCCATTGTGACAACCATGATATCTCCAAAGGCCGATAAATATTGAGCTTGATTATGAATTCCTGCTGGACCACCGAAAGCAAAAGCAGATCCATGGACATAAACAAAAACTGGATACAATTTGGTAACATTCAACTCGTTTCCACGGACAGGAGTGAAGATGTTCAAGTACAGACAGTTTTCACTGAGAGTAACATTTCCAGCATGAGCTTGGTAAAAAAACGGTGATTGTATACAGGCAGGTTTAAAGGAATCAGCTTTGATAATTGGGGCTTTGTGATGATCATGATGATGATGGGCAACTGGATACGTTCGTGTAAAACGTAGTGGACCCACTGGTGGCAAGGTGTATGGTAATCCTAAGAAACAAGCAACTTGATGAGACTCATTTACTTTCAAGTATTTGCCATGAACTAGTCCCCATGGTGTTTTAGCTAAAGGTTTATCTGGTGCAGCTGATGCTAACGAACTGATGATTTGAAGAATCAAACACAAAGAAATTAAATCCACTGCGCGAATCAGCATCTTAATACTGTTGGATTCTTGAGTATACTGAGTACTAGTTACCAACTGTAACAATTACTTGCTAGCTGTTAACAAGTTAGATTTCTTCTACTCCATTACAATTAAAAAATTTCGAGCTTATAGCTTGGTGTCTAATCAATTAATTGATTAGAATTGTTTAGCAGACACACCTTTGGGTAAAGTTTAATGACAATGAAAGAGTTTTACTGTTAGTTCCTTTTGGTGCAGAATGTAATAATCTGCACTTTGACATTACAGAATGAATATAAGTTGAGCCTGTTTCATAGCCATTTGAAATGAAATTATTTAAACGAGAAAACACACATGCATTGTATGTCTAAGATAGTCGAAGTGAAATTTTAAAGATTAAAGATTATCATGAGTTAATAATTGAACTAGCGGGATGTAATAAGATATCAATTAAGTATTATAAATTGTCCAGGAAATGAAAACGAATTGACCAGTTGAGATAATGAGATCGAAGAATCAATTTTTGACACAATCTATTGAAGAGTTATGAAGTGCAATTGATAATCTATTTCAATTATGACTTTCTTCTTACTAGCCTTGCTTCTGATCAAGAATTGTTATGGTTTATGATAAAAAAATGTCAAATATTGGTAAGAAACAAACTAACTAATTGAATGCTGAGTCTTGTCTATTATGGTATCTTGTGGAGTCGAAAATGCTAAGTGAAAAAAGCAAGTTCAAGCTTTGAGATAATGAACGTGCAATAATTGATAGAACAAAGTGGAAATAGAGCAAAAATTATTGATAAATGGTAGATGCCAGTTGAATATCAGCAAGAGTTGATAATAATTATCGTGGAAAATCATAGATATGAGAAGGATCAACCATCTTCGAGTGTCTCTGTTAAAAAAAACAAAATTGAGTTAGAATTTAATTTAAATAAATAAAAATTAGATATATCAACAGGAAAATTGGCTGATTCATCATTCAAATTATAAGAAGATAAGCTGAAAAATTCATGAAGTAAACTTATCTGATATACAATCATGTAATATGAAGGCAATTCAAAATTGATAGATTTAGTAACTTACATTTTCAGTTGGCAAGTTTGAATATGAGACTGGATATTGATTAGCATGATGATCCAAAGTCATAGTACCATTCATCAAGGGTTTAGTGTTTTCTGGATCGGTGAATCGCCGTTCAGTGCCGAAATTGGGTATTGATTTATTGAGCGGAAGAGTTCCAGTGGCTAAAGCAAACTCAAAGTTGGGTTTGGTTGATGCCTCTAATTGAGCTTTCCTTACATAGACAAATGCTATGACAATGACAATGATGATGGTGGATACGGCAATAATGATCGACAAGACACCAACAAAAGCTCTACTATCACCATATTGACCATTTGAACCATCAAAAATTGACCCGATAGCAAAGTTGTCTCGATGAGAGCGAACGGTTCGGGTTTTAATAATATTTGAAGGGTCACTGACTCCATTCTCATTTGAAGCAGTCAAATAAATTGTGTAAATAGTATCAGGATTGAGAGCTGTTAAAGTATATTCACCGACATCTTTATTTTCAAGGAAAAAGTCCATCTCACGCCAATCAGAATCATCACCTTCTTTGAAATGCAAATCGAGATTTTGGATCTTATTGGAACCAGAAGGAAGTGAATAACCTACAGTTATTGAGTCAGTAGTAACTGTAGATACAAATAATCGTGGTGGGTTGGAAACATCACCAGATAAAGTTTCAACAGTTATTTCTGAACTTTCAGGTCCACTTCCAGCAGAATTGAAAGCTTTCAAAATGATAGAATATTTAGCACCCTTCATCAAATATCTCAAAAAGTATTCATGGTGTGATGAGTTTGATTCAGCAATAGAAACAGTTTTAAATGAATGCGGAGTTTTGTAGTCGTCAACCAATCGATAACCGACATAAAAGCCAAGCAGTTTGCCATTCCAAGTATTTCTAGGAGGTGATCTCCAAGCCAAGCGAGCCGTTGTTGGACCTCGTGCAATTGCATGAAGATCAACTGGTGCTCCAGATGGCTCCTCTTCACCGGTAACAAAGCTGATTTTCTGTGAAGGTGCACCAGAGCCAACTTCGTTGACAGCAATAACAGTAGATTCATATTGACTTCCAGGTTCTAGATCTTTGATCAAATGTAGGTTTAGTGAAGAAGAAACGTTTATTTCGTGAAGACGGTCATTGACACCAGGAGATGAAACTTTCCAATACCTTATGATATAACTGAGAATTGAAGTTTTACTCTCAGGAGGCTTAGCCCAAGAAACACTCACAGTTCGAGACCAAACTTGTTGAACGGCAAAGTTTAGAGGAGCTGGTGGAGGCTCAATAATGGTGACACGAATTTTTCGCTCATCTTTTCCGAATGAATTTTCCGCCAAACAAAGATAAAGACCATCGTCTTTGACATCAGCTGAGTTAACTGTAAGCATACTCTTAGTTCCATCGTTATTTGGTGCGTCCGTTATTTGATATCTAAGTGGATCAACCTTGTCGATTGGGGTAGAGTCTTTGAACCATTTGACAGTAACTGGCTGGTCACCGTCAGCTGAGCATTCCAGTTCAAGGGAATTACCTTTTTTGGTAGATACAGCTGTATTTTTTTCCTTAAATTCGGCTGGAACTGTAAAGCAAATAAAAGAAAAGAATTAATAAAATGTCGAAACAGAGAATCAACAACAAAGTAGTTAACTTGAGAGAGGCGCTTTCGTGACAATTTTCAAATATTTTGTTTGTTTGAACATTAAAATTAGTTTTAGCTGTAAGAAAATTACCCAGAACATTAGTTTTGATTTATTTGAAAGATGAAGAACCGTTATCGTTCTCATCTAGACATTTATATTTCCTATGTGGAAGTAGAAATTTGATTAAAGTGGGAAAAAGAATGTTAATTTAAATTAAAGTCGACTAAAAGTTGATGATTGCTTCAGTTGAGGATGTGATGTTGAAATTCGGTCCTTAAAAATGATGTTCAATCACAGGGTACCGTGAACCAAACTACAGAAAATGAAGAAAAAACAATAAAATGCAATTAATAAACAATACATTTGAAATTGTTTCATTTTAAGAAATTTTCATTCAATTCATTTTAGTGATTTTGTTTTAACATGATCGATCTCTTTGTTTAGGAATACAGTATTTAAATGCATTTAAATGGACCAGCTGATATCCCGAATAAAAATTCGGCACTAAAGGCACAAAAACCACTATCTTAAAGCAAAAACAGACAAACCATTCATTTAAAACCATGAATTTCATGGCATGAAATTCATATGATATGAACGACCAACTGGTGCATGGTTTAAACTTCAAACAATAACATAAAGGTTTAAATGTTGCTGAAAAGTCTCAATTATAAGCTGCAGCCATCTACAGTTGATAAATAATAAATACTTTGTATGAAGTTAGACTTTACTCTGATAGATGGCCTGACCAATTTCAAAATTTCCTCGGCTAACTTGAGCTCAGTGCATTCACTTGACTGTTTATTGTTTATATCTTGTTCAATTCAGTTTTGTGATTTTAACTTAAATATGCCAAAAATTCGGATTCGAGGCACTCCACCTGATGGATGGGACCTAATTGAACCAACATTCGAGGAGTTGGAAGCAAAGATGAGGGAAGCCGAAAGAGAACCTCATGAAGGTAAAAGACGGACTGAAAGTCTATGGCCTATTTTCAAAATCCATAATCAGAGGAATAGGTATTTGTTCGATTTATTTTACAAAAAACAAGCCATTTCTAAAGAGCTGTTCGAGTTTTGTGTTAAACAAAAGTTGGCTGATAAAGCTTTGATAGCCAAATGGAAGAAACCTGGATATGAAAATCTGTGTTGTTTAAGGTGTATCCAAGTAAAGGACACAAATTTCGGAACTAATTGTATATGTAGAGTACCAAAAGAAAAATTAGATGAAAATAGACCGATACAATGTAATAACTGTGGCTGTCGAGGTTGTTCTGGATAAAATTTGATTACTTTAATTTGTATTTAAACTTGGAGATTTTTATTCATTACAGAACTCATTAAAGCTTCATTTAATTTCATAAACAATATTTTGTATTTTATTTTACTTGACTAAATAATAATTTAGCGACACTTCTTCCATAAGCATCCACTGTTTCATCATTTTCTTGATTATCTACGATATCTTTGATTGCTTCTTCGTATTCCTTAATATCTTCCTTTTTAGTTTCAGCATTTATGTCTACCGTCTTTAGAAAATCTAAAATTTTCTTTCGAGATGAGCTCTTTTCAAAAAAGAATCTTTCCCAGTCTTGAGGTTCTTTCAGTTCTTCCCAAGATTCGGTTTTCTGAAATTCAAAACAAAATGATTTGTAAGTTGTATTTGTAAGAAATTCGGTCAAAGAACAATAATAACAACTCGATTCTTACCCATGATTCATAGTAAACAACTGTTAATAGGTAAAAAGCATAGTCAATATTTTGCTTTTTGAAAGGACACGAAGAGGTTTCAATAGTGACTAAATCGTTTAAAGGATTGTATCTTTTGCCCAAAAGACGAATTATTTTATCCCTACTGTGATCATCCAATTCCAGTTGTGATAATTTAAATCTCATGGTTATCGTTCGAGCTCGTGGATCTCTTATAGTAGGTGATGCATGACAATAATCTCTTGTCACTATTTCAACAGGAAAATGTTTCTCAATTTTTTCATCCGTCTCAAGTCCCTCTGGCCATGGACTGAAAATTTAAATAAACAAAACAAAATTTAAAATCAAATGTTATAAGCACATAAAAATGTAAAATGGTTGAGAAATTAAAAAAAATGATAGCTTACCTGCAAAATTTTTTCAGAGCCATACATTGTTTTTTGATATTTGGAGGAGTCAAATGAAAGAAATTGGGAATCTTGACTAGTTCAGGGTTGTTGAATTTCCCAAGCCTAGGTTGACCCTTTAACCAGCCCATAAAAACAGGTAAAGGTACACTGGACGGATTAAACGATTTAGCGGCTGGCCATACATCATTCCAATTTTGATTTGTTGCCATTTGCAAGTATCGAGGAGGCATAACATTTCTATAAATAGCAGCACGCTTAGGTCGAGCGGGTTTCTTTGGTTGAGGTAAAAAGGGCATTCTTTCATAGTCTTCATCCTCGTGAAAAGATGCAGCATTTGAAACACAGAATCTAGAGAGATTCATATAAGTAGTCAGTTTTCCTCCTTTCCTCACTGGAAACATGGTGATTTTCGGTGCAATCTGTAAACATAAATCATGGTGTTAAATGTGTAGAATGAAATCGGAAAATTATTCTTACCTATTTGCATAAAAAAGTTCAATGTAAAATTGAAAAATACATAAACAAAACAAAATTACCAACATGAGATTGTTTATTGACGCCAGTAGGCGCTTTTCACCATATTTTTAGCCATAAATTTTGGCTTATCCGCCACTCTTATGATGGCTTAGCCAGAGCTATGCTGAGCCGGCTCGAAATCCGCAGAAGATTGAGTGACTGAAGTGTTGGGAAAACTAGAAGAAACTTATGCTCAAAAATTACGATTTTGAATTGAGCTTAAGAAATAATTTTTCGATGTGACTCTCCCACGGTATGAGTAACTTTCTGAATGTTGAGTCAACGAGATTTTACCCGTCAAATTTTCTCTGCACTGTATAATAATACTGTTCGAATAATATATTTCTGCACCAGCTTTGTGATTGTACAGATTGATTAAACCCATGATATCATCAAACTTGCTGATGAGCCCATCCCACTAAATGAGTTTACATGTTAAACCTTACAGTACAAGATTAAATTAAAATTATCGTTTGCAATATCCGTATAAAATACTATCCTAAACTTAAGACGAGAATGTCAGTTTCATTTTAAAGATACAAAGTTGATTATAATTACGTGAAACCTCGGTTATTTTATATTTTACATAGCAAGAGTCTAGCTGCTAGGGAGTACAAAGTTTCTCCCCCTTCGATCATTTGCAAAGATTTATTCAAATATAATATATTATCAAGAGTATCATGGCCACTATGGACCCGTTGGAGCGGAGTAGGCTTGAATACCGAGTTTTGGTCACCCAGGAGGGCATGAGTCCCGAGAGGATGAGGGACTTAGTGAACATTTATAGGTGGGGGCCCCTGAAGATCAAATTTAACCCTAGGAGGCAGGCCCCCGTGGTGGGGAGGAAGGAGTTGGAGATGACCCTCGTGAGGAACATGAACGACCCCATCCTTACCTTCTACAGGTACTTCTACCTGAACACCTACAACTGGAAAACATTAAATCCGTGCAACAGCTTCGAGGAGACATGTCTCTTCGCGAGGAGGCTTTACCAGGCGATCTACCACAACTATCTCATTTTCGTGAGGCACGTGAGTCCAAAGAGCGCATCCGTCAAGATAGCAAGGTACGTGCTCTGCGGAAAGAAGTGGGACTGGACCATGGAGGAGATTGAACGGTGCCTCGAGATGTCTGTAAACTCGGACATCAGAGTGCACATGAGGAACGAGGACTTGAACATGGTCTGCTGGCGCTTCGAAATCAGGTGAATAAATTGCGATTCTGGTGAAAGTTAACTTTGGCTCATGTAATGACGTTGTACGACAGTAGCCTGTTCAATCGTATTACATGTAACCCATTAAATTTTCATTGAATTGCATTTATCAATCTAGTTTGATGGAGATGAAAAATAAAATTTGATTTTTTGTCAAATAATTATGATGATTATCATTTTAAGTCATTTGTTCACCTGAAATTATAAATGAAACTAATGTTGTTTAATCAATTGTTTAGCATAACGGATTTAGCGCCGGCTTAGCCGGCTAAACATCCGCCAACGAATGTTTTTACTATTATCCGCCATTCGTCAATGAATTGGCTGGCTGCAGTTTCTAATTTTACAGTTCCAATATATCGGATAGAAGATTCATTTAAACTGATAATGATACCGGTAGTTGGAATGTAAACAAAACCATGAATGTCGCAAAATTATTGGTACATATTACTGTAGATTTAAGATTTAAAGTGAAAGAAGGATCATTCTATCATCCAAAAATGTTTGTAAACAAACATTTTTTAGTCTTACCTTTGACTTAAATTTATGTATTTCCATCGGTTGGTTATTAATTGGAATAAACCAGACAATGCATGCTTTATTGAATAGTGATACATTGAATTAATGTGTTAAATGTGGCTAAGTTTCACTAAGAACTTGCAAAAGATGTAAACATTTTGAATTAAGTAATACAATGTAAGTGTAAAAGAGCAAACATTTAAGAATTGTAATAATTGAAATCGAAATGATGTAAAGTTGTGAAAGTAAATCGATGAGCTGACATGATATTGAAATAATGTGAAATTAGACGCCAAAAAGAAAGACTAAAAAATTAAGTAGAAAAGTCAAAAGCGAATATCCGTCATATCATATCGTATCGTAACGACAATGTCATTGTTTGAAAATGAAATAATCGTAAATGAGAAAAAAGAATTCAATCAATCTACGAAATATTAAGCGTTGAATGTGTTTTAAAGTTGACTGACAAGTTGTGATTAGCTATTTCGTGCAATTAATTACGTTTGAAAGATGAGAAAACAGTTAATTAAAACGTCTACGTTTCTAAATCACGAATAAAATGAGATTATTGTGGATAATCATAGAAATGACGAGTATCAGCCAATGTTGAGTTTCGTTTCTCTGTTCCGATAGGAATTTTAGAGTATGGTGTTGGTAGCGTATTTAAACCATCGTCGCATGGTCCAGTAGCAACCAATGACATTGTTTTGTCATGATCAATGAATCTCTGAACTGTTCCAAAAGTAGTTCCAGTGGCTCGATTATGAGCCAAAATTCCTGTCTGGGAAGCTTGACAAAACTCGAAATTGGATTTGGTTGAAGCATCCAAGCGTGCTTTTTTGACAAACACAAATGCGATGACAATAACAATGATAATGGAAGCAATACTAATAGTAATTGCTGGGAAGTAAACCATATCACCAAAAGACGATGATCCAGGGCCCAGGAGAGAAGTTGAATCAAATGGACCAGAGATGGATGATAAATCATTCAAAGATCGAGCAGTTTTGGCAGTGATTATTTGACTTGGATCGCTTACTCCATGTTCATTAGAAGCAGTCAGGTAAAGTTTATAAACAGTTGAAGGGTTCAGACTGCTCAAAGTGTATTCATTAGTGTCCTTACCTTCGTAAGTCAAAGCAAATTCTTTCCAGTCAAATTCACCAACTTCTTTAAAATGAAGCTGCAACAGTTGAACAGGAGTAGAATCAGGGACAACGTTGTACCTCAAATTGAGAGAATCTGATGCTGCTGAAAGTACTTTAAATCTTGGAGCGGGTGGAACATTACCAAGCAAAGTCTCTGCTATTATTTCTTGATACTCTGGTCCACTGCCAGCAGAATTGTAAGCCTTTGCCGTGATAGAATAGGCTGTTCCTTTAACCAATGAAGTTAGCAAATATTCATAAGTATTATTATGAGAGGCAGCATCAACTGTTTTGTACGAATTTGGGGTCTTAAAGTCACCAGTGCGGCGAAAACCAACGTAATATCCTAATATTTTACCATTCCATTTATCCCTAGTAGGTGGCTTCCATGAAACTCGAATAGTTGTTGGACCTCGGGCGATAGCTTGTAAATCAATTGGAGCTCCAGTTGGTTCTTCTTCTCCAGTTTCAAATTTAATTGTTCGGGAAGGTTGTCCAGCCCCTACTTCATTGATAGCTATAATCTCAGCCTCGTATAAGCAACCAGGTTCTAAAGAGTTAATCAAAACCGAATTCATAGGTGAGGAAACATTTATTTCTCGGAGTCGTTCATTTGCTCCTAAACCAATGATTTTCCAGTAGCGAACAATGTAACCCAAGACAGGCGAGACATTGGAAGATGGAGCAGCCCAGTTCAAACTAGCACTTCTAGACCATGTTTGCCGGATCATTACATTTTGTGGAGCTGGTGGAGCTTCAATAATTGTAACTCGAATGTTTCTTTCATCTTTGCCAAATTCATTTTCAGCTACACATAGATATGAACCATCATCAACCAAATCAGCTGATCTTACGGTTAGAACACTTTTTAAACCATCTGTTGTTGGTGAATCTGTGATAGTGTATCGTTGATAACCAGATTTATTGAGAAGTACCGAATCTTTAGACCATTTGATGGTTAATGGTTTGTCTCCTTCAGCTGAGCATTCCAATTCAAGTGAGGTATCACGTTTGGTGGAGACATAAGTTTTCTTTTCCTTGAATTTAGCCGGGAAAACTATAGTCATGAGAAGATACAGAAGGATAACAAGATATGCATTAGATATGAGATATTCAATAAAACTGTACTGAAAGAAAAATTAATTGCTTGAGAGAGGCGCTTTTTTGTTAACACATTATTAAAATAATTATTGATATCATTATTTAACCATCTTTACCAACAACTTCAATATAAATAGTCTTTGATATTGGAAAGCCAACGGAATTTTCTGCTACACATTCATAATTTCCTCTGCTGGAAAGAGAAATAGATTCAAAGATTAGTGAACTTGAATTAATTTGATCAACAATTTGATTATTTTTAATCAATCGCCAATATATTTTTGGGATTGGATAACCATTTGCCAAACAATCGACAACTAGTTTTGAGCCAGCAGATACTTTAACATCAACTGGCTCTTTGGTCCAGAATGGTCGAACTGTGTTTGAAACAAAATCAAAATTTAATCATTCGTCTTGACAATTCGGTAAATGAAAATTGTTGTCAAACAGAATTTTAAACCTTTCATCAGGAGGTTGCTAGTAAATGAGTCAACTCCTTGTCGATTACGAGCCAGACATGTGTAGTTTCCAATGTGTTTACTTTTCAAATTTTTTAACTCTAGTAGAGAATAAATTTCATGGTGTTTTATATTAACTTCATCGCCGGACTTTAACGTTTGACCATCTTTAAGCCATTCAAATGTTATCGGTTTTTCTCCTGCTGTTACAATGCAGGTAATCAACAAGATAGGATGATCGAGATTCACTTCATTGGGAAAATTAAAAGGTTGAATCTTTGGTTTGCCTACAAAAAAAGTAAAGAATTGAAATTACTAAAAGTGACCAAAAATGTTCGCTACCTACCAGTTGAAGCAACTGTAATTGAAATAGCATAAATGAGTATCAAGATTGATAAGATGGCTTCGATTGTCATCATGAATACAGATTCTAAACACAACTTTCAAACACAAAGTGTCTTTGAACTTTAACAACAGCAATATGACAGCCATTCTTGGATAGACCCGCAATTTTCGAATGCAGATCAGCCATTCTCTCAATCGTTAGATCTTTCGAAATCAAAATTGAATTTTGCATGGTTTTATCGACTCACCAATCTTGTTCCAATCCTTGTATCAGAATGATTTATGTTTAAAGCAAATTCTGATGAATTCGAAAAATTTCATGAATCAATCATTAATATAAGATGTGAATGAAGCTATTTTAAACCAGGATTTTTGACCAACCAATTTAATCAAAATTTTGCGTAGCAAGAATTTAGCAATTAGCTCTTCATTTGGACATTGGCAACAATTCCGTTGAATATAGTAAATCAATTAGATAAAGAAACAAACAAATATTCAACATCTAAAATTCACATATTCAAATGTAATTTACATCCGTTATAACCACCTAGAAGATTTTGTACAGCAAAAGCGCCAATTTACAAGTATAACTACAACCATTAACTTTTAAAAATTACCCTCAATTGCAATATCAAACTCTGACCATAGATCAGGCTCGATTCCGTTAGAAGCAAGGCATCCATATTTTCCTTGGTGTGATCTAGTAGCATTACTTATTCTCAGTTCATTGTTGGCTTTCTCATTTACCTCGAATTGAACCCATGATGATCCTACATGATCCAAGATGAAAATACAAGAAATTATTCATTACATAACTAATAATGTGATTAAGTTGAGAAATGATTATTTCAATCAATATAAAATTTTTAAATACATAAATGAATACCTTGCAATTTTTTCCAAGTTATGATAGGTTTGGGGTATCCAGAAACGAGGCAATCAACATTTATTGGTTGATGTATTTTTGAATTCACATTATCTGGTTTCTTTACCCAACTGGGTGGACCTTTGAACAACAGAAAATACAGTAGTCGAATAGAGAATCATAGATACCACAGGAGACAATTACCTGCAACTAAAAGTTCACTTGTGTAAGAATCTGATCCATGCCTGTTTGATATCCTGCAAGTGTAATTCCCAGAATGACTTGATTGAATTGAGTCAATTGATAGGGTTGATGGAATTTCGTTTGATCTAATACGAATAAAGGAAGAGTCGTGTAGTTCTTGACCGTCTTTAAACCATTTTATTTGCATAGGAGGCGATCCTGCGATACTGCCGCAGATAAAGTAAGTTTTACCACCAATAACAGGTTTAACAAGCGATGAAAATGGAGCTACTTTTGGACCTGGAATCATAATTTTGTGATTAAACACCTAAAAATTGTACATTCTTTATCTTACCTTCATAGCCAAAAATGTGTCCGACCTCAAGTGATGACAGAATAAAAATAACTAGACAAAAGCCCCTCATTTTTGTGACACAAAAGAAAAAGGTTTAAATTGAATGAAAAGATTCGAACACAATGAACCCCAGTTTCTTTTACTTTTGAAAACAAATCAGATTTTGTCAAACAAAAAAGCGCCATTTCCAAGTTAAACTACACATACATGTATGTAAACATTACCCTCTATTGAAACATCAAACTCTGACCAAAGATCAGGTTCAATTCCGTTTACAAGTAAAGTAGTTGCTTAGAAAACGTAGGGTACAATTCGTTTATTTTAGGTCATAGAATGGAGTTATTGAATACACAGAATACGGTGATGCAGTCAAATATTAATTGAAACTACGATAATTGTTGTTGGTTCACAAGCGAATTGTCTTAGTTACACTAACCACCAGTGAGGTTCAAGTTAAGCTGGAAGAGAAATTACTCCATTCACTAAGATGTAGCACTATGGATAGTCCATTAACAGTGTTAGAGTTGATAACTTGGATTAGTCCATTGATGAGCTCATTCACCAGGTAAAGTTAGTTAAAGCTGGAAGAGTATTTTAGATCTGATTGATCTATCACAAAATTTACAATCTTATATAATTAATCACTTAGAATTAAGGTCTACTGTGGCACAACATTAAGTTAGAACAGGTCTTAAGGATTCATTAGTCAGCCGACCAGAGCTTCCGCGGGGTCCATTATTGGCCACGAACAAAGAAAATGTCGGCCATTTTATCTACCATGAGGGAGAAAATCTTCTCCCTCACTAAAATGGTCGACCCACCAACTTTAACCAATGACGGCCTTTCCCTACCTTCAGAAGGTAGGGAAAGGTAGCGACAAATAAAACCTGATTTAAAACAGGTTTTCCTTCAGTTGACCGGGGCACCCAAAGAACGTCCTCGTTCTGAAAATACAAACTAAAATATGGATTAGTAATAATATGAAAATAATATGTTAAACAATGAAATGTGTGATTAATATTCATCGTATTTCACCAGTCGTTAATAGATAAATTTGAATTGACCATTCGTCTTATGGTCTCTGAGCTCGGAACGTAATTAATATAATCGGCTAATTTTAGATACTCCATATATCCTCGTAGAGTAACTCTCGCATCTCTCTCTGGTGAATGTCCAGCGATGGTGTTCGTTGGATCATCTCGTTTTAATTTAGGTTTCTCAGGGAAGAAGAATTTATCAACATAAGTTAACCCTAAAGGTTGTTGACCAGGCCATAATGATTGTAAATCAATCCAAGTAATGTCGTTATCCATTAAGTGAGTTGGAGTAAATTTTAATAATCGTAAGTCGCCATCTCTTTGTGTAATTACTCTTTTTCCTCTTAATATGTTAAGGACGGTTGAACGAACTTGATGAAAAGGTATACCTGTAGCTAAATCGATAGGTTGCAGTCCCGTGATTTTGGTATTTGAATAAAACGAATTTTCAGACTTAACTTCGGCATAATAAATAGTTTGAATTCTAATTATATTTCCGAACCATCCAGATATGTGAATATTACCAACACCTCCGCTTCCATTCCCTTCCATGTCCAATGAGAGTGTGGGTAAAGCGGGAGAACCAATTGGTTCTAATTTCTCTAAGATTTTTGGATCATATTTGCCGGGTATTTTATACCAAATATTACCTGTAAATTCTCTTCTTAATTTTCGTCGAAATTGTCTTCTTTCTTCCCTGCGTGCGTTAACAGGTTTGATAACAGGTTGTATTTGTAGAGAAACTTGCCCTATTCTCTTAACTAGCTCAGGACAATTTTTCCTAAGGTGAGCACTGCTTGAACAAAACGAACAATTTCTGCATTCGGTTTTGTGGTGATCTGGTTCAAAGCATAAACTACAATGAAATAATGGTATTGGAGTGAGTTCGATCCATCTCGATCGGCCAGTCTTCCTTTTAATTCTACCTGCAATTTCTTTAATCTCTTTGATAAGAAAATTATGAGCATAGTTTATCGCTCTTTGCGTGTGTGCCGTTATCGTTAATTTAGTATATTTATGCATTTTCGGTGGTGTTCCTGACATTTTGCATCCCTCTATCTTTTTCTTGAAGACTCCATAACCATTGACAAAATTCCAAGCATAACAGGAAAGGATTAAGTAATGTTGATAAAGTAGCATAGGTTTCTTTTCTCCATTTTCATCTGAATATTTCGGATTTCTCCACCTTGGTTGATTTCTCTCCATCCTGTTAGATAAAAGAAAAGAAAAGAAAATGATTAATCAGTCCCAATCACCGGGACTTTTATTTATGACCCATCCCTGGTCACTTTAAACTTAGCCCAATCACCGGGCACTTAATTTTATTATTTCCCTTTTTCAACCCAATCACCGGGTATCTGTGTTATTATTATTATTTTTTTTTTTTGCAGCCCACTCACCGGGCTTTCATTTTTTATCTTTTATCTTTGTCATTTATCGAATTTAGTTAGTGTTTTTTTTTTGTAGCCCAATCACCGGGCAGTTTTTTTTCTTATTAGTTTTTTGTTTTGTTTTGAATTTTGTGGTTTTTTTTTTGTTTTTTTTTTTATTTTATCATTTCCCATCACCATAATTATTTCCCAAAGTTTATTTTAATAACATTTATGTAAAGGTATCACTTCTGGTTGTCTTTTATCTTTTGTTTTATCTCTGTTATCTCTCTCATCGTAAACTATTGAGTATACAGTTCGCTTTGGAGTGAACATAAAACGTACGCTAAGAGAACATAATAAGAAGCAAATGGTTACTAATAATGAAATTGAAATCCATTTAACATAATCAAATTTCCAAGTAAGAGTGATTTTCTCGAAACTAGAAAGTACTTTCTCTTGAGCTGCCTCTAGGAGTTCAAACTCTAGGGGCGCTATATTGATTTCTTGATAAGCTGGTTGAAACAGTTTCAAATTAATTGCTTGAGTATGTTCTGTTACTCTAGGACCTCTAACGTAAATGAAAAAATTGTTGGAAGTATACTTCATGTCATCAATACTAAAATTGGTATATTTTGATAGTTTGATAACTTGATTTGGACATGGATATATACCTGAGTATATTTCAATTTTATGTCCTGCACAATGAATCAAATAATGATCACCCATATTTTTAACTTGGATTTTCTCTGCCACAATTGTTTCATTTACGTTTTTAGATACACAATGCTCGTCTCTCCAGAGCTGTGTTCTATTAAACTTATTTGGACAGGTTGTCACTTTAGTGAAAACAGGGTTTGGTGACTTCAACTCACTTTCATCAATTTCACAGAACTGATATGTGGTGGTATTTACTAATAAATATTCTGGTCCTCTGTATCTACTTTTACATGTGTGTGTCGCATTGGTTTTATACAATACAAATGGGTCAGCTTGGAATACTTTCATAATTTGATCGTGCCTAAATGTTGTGAAATTCAGACTTAAAATTGGATATCGTTCTTCATTGTGAATTTTTACTGAAATTTTTTCAATAACTGATAAGTCACAATCGTCACAATTTAACTCAACTTTCAAAGACTTAAAGAAATTTGGATCTATTGTTGGTGATGGTTTTGTTATGCTTTCGTTAAATTTTTGCATAGTGATTAGCTGAGCATTTGAACAGGTCACTATATCAGCTGCTTGAAAAGACACAATAGGTATTAGTTTTTTCATCAACTCGATTTGTTGTCGTTGATCATAAAGAGTTTTTGCAATATCCATCAAGTGAGCGTTTTGTTTTTTTAGTGCCTTTTGGTATTCTACATTTTGTGCTGTAATTGCGTCTAAGACTGGTCTGAAGTCAAGGTCAGGTGTCATTAGAGTTTTATATACCCATGCTACTCCTGTAAGTACTACACCGCCCACCGCAATAACTGTTGTCCCAACAGCTAAAGAGGTAAGTAGTTCCCTTTTTATTAACTGCGGAGATCTCTCTTCCTTAGGTCTAATTGTTGGAATAAATCGAATTGGCTTAATATATTTTTCTTCGATAAAGTTCGAACAGTAATCTTGTAATGAAAACAGATATGTTCTAGTAGGCGCGCATGTATAATTTAAAGTACGACATCCCTGTCCAGGGTGTGATCTATTCCTTATCTCCCCAAAGTCATCTGCTTTGAAGTTCATCATTTCTACACAAGGGTTCGTGAAAGCCAAAAACAACCTTATCTCCTGGGTCGCCTTCCTTGGTTTGTAACCGGTTTCTTTCCATAAAATTGTATCTCCGGTTATGAAAGGGTTGCTTTGGCCAGCTACTAAGCAAATTAGTCCCATTAAAAGTATTAAGGACGTTGATAAGAATGAGCGATAAGGTTTTATTTTTTCTACTCTATTAATACTAGTAACCTTTTGTGAATTTTGTATTGGTCTATGGAAAGGTTTAAGTTGGCTTCCATGAGCCCTTTTTATTTTTCCTTTTTCTCCTAATGGTAGAATTCTGTAGGTTGTTTTTCCTAATTTTTCTATTATTTTGTATGGACCTGAGAATTTTGGAGTTAACTTCTTTGATCCCTGATAAATCCTATACATTACCTCTTCTCCTACATTGAAGTCTCTGAGTTTTTTCATGTCGTGTTGAATCTTCTGGTTTTCCTTTGATTCTATTGAGTAAAGTCTGGCTTGATCTCGTAATTGAGGCCATTGTGAAATGGATTCTCTAACTGTTTTTGGTAAACTTTTGAATGTTTTCGTATTTAAAATAATGTCTATTGGTAGAACAGGGTGTCTTCCATACAATAGGTAAAAGGGAGAACTTTTAGTAGATTTATTAACGCTAGTGTTGTAAGCAAATCCCATCACCGGGATTAATCTTGCCCACTTTTTACGGTTTTCATTCTGACAATAGTGTGTCAACATTGTACAAACGGTTTGATTAGCTTTCTCAGTCAAACCATTTGTTGCTGGATGATAAGATGTTGAGAAGGACCATTTACTTCCCATAAAATTTTTAATTTCTCCAACAATTGAAGAGATAAAGTTTCTACCCTGATCACTCAGGATTGTCTTTGGACAACCATGACGAAGGAAGATTTTATTAACTAAAAATTCCGCAATTGTTTCAGCCATCAAATCACCGATAGCTTCTACTTCTATCCATCTAGTAAAGTAGTCTGTACAGACAACAATGTATTGCTGACCGTAAGACTTTGGTAACGGACCAACTAAGTCGATTCCAATTTTATCAAATGCATTATTAACAACGATAGATTTTAAAGGAGCTTCTAAAGTTCCACTTCCTCGTTTGTCTAATTGACAAGTAAAGCAATTTTTAACATGATTCGTAATGTCTTTAGTCATCTGTGGCCACCAATAAAATTGTTTAATTTTATTGTAAGTTGAAAATAAACCAGGATGACCAGAAATCATTGCATCGTGGTATTCTTCTAGAACTTTTGGAACTAGTTCTCTAGGGAGAACGACGTTCCAAGTTTCTCCATAATGATTGGTTGTTAATCTATATAAGGTTCCATTTTCTATTCTAAAACGGTTCATTCTTTTTCTTTCCTTAGGGGCTAAGCTAGCTAAATTCTCTAGTTGATTTAGGATTTTACTACATCTAGGGTCTTGTCGTTGTTTTGTAATCAAGTCAAAACTTTCTGCAGTAGTTTCCTCAACTAACATGGTAAATAATTCTTCGCATTCATCTTTGAGATTGTCTACGGGAATTTCTGAAATAGGGTACCGTGAAAGGCAGTCTACATCTGCGTGTTTTTTCCCTGATTTGTAAGTAACAGTAAAGTCAAATGACTGTAAAGCCATTGCATATCGTTGTAATCTTGCGGGTAAATTCTTTTTTGAATGAATGTGGCAAAGAGCACAATGGTCCGTTACTACCTCGAATTTAATTCCTTCTAAATAGACTCTAAATTTTTGCACTGCCCATACAATAGCTAAACACTCTTTATCCGAGATCGGATAATTGAGTTCAGCTCCTCTAAGAATTCTGCTCGCAAAAGCGATTGGATGCCACCCATTATCACTTTTCTGTAAAAGAATCGCTCCTAAACCATAACCTGAAGCATCAACTCTTAATTGAGTTTGTTTATTAGGGTCATAATGAGCAAGAACAGGAGGTGTTGTTAGTTTCGTTTTCAACTCATTGAAAGCGTTTTCCTGTGCAGGACCCCACTCAAAAGGTAAATCCTTTCGAGTTAAATTAGTAAGTGGTCTAGCAATCAAAGCGAAGTCTTTTATGAATCTTCGATAATAAGAACATAAAGCTACAAAAGATTTAATGTCCCTAACAGTTCGTGGAGTTGGAAATTGTTGGACCTTTTGGATTTTCTCGGGGTCTACTTCTTGTCCCTGTTCGCTAACAATATGTCCTAAGTAAAGTATTTTTTGCTTAAAGAAGGAGCATTTATTCGGTTTAAGAGTTAATCCTGCCCTAATTAGTCGCCTGAAGATAGTTTCAAGTCGTTCTAAATGTTCTTCTTCATTTTTCGAGAAAATAAGTAGATCATCTATGAAAATCAAACAGGTGTTATAAATTAATCCTCCCAAGACAATGCTCATCATTCTCATGAATGACGAGGGTCCATTTGCTAGACCAAAGGGAAGTCTAGTATATTCATAAAGACCACTAGGTGTAACAAAAGCTGTTTTAGGTTGGTCTGCTGGATCTAATGCCATTTGATGGTAACCTGATCTTAAATCCAGTAGGGTAAAATATTTCATTCCCTGAAGACTATCTAAGTAATCTTGAATGTTTGGTAAAGGGAATTTATCTTTAACTGTAATTTCATTCAATTTGCGGTAATCTACACAAAGTCGAACTTCTTCGGTTCCCTTCTTAGCAACCAAAACAATTGGTGAAGCCCAAGGGGAACAAGAAGGAACAACGATGCCTTCATCGATTAACTCGTTTATTGATTTTTCTGCTATTTTCCGTTTTTCTTCTGACATTCTGTAAGGCTTTTGTGAAATCGGAGGATGCGAACCTGTGTTGATTTGATGAACGAAAACATTAGAAAACCCTAATTCTTTTGCAGTTGCTGCGAAAGCAGGTCTGTACTTTTGAATTAGCTCTTCTAGTTTCCTTCTAGTTTCTCTTTTTATTTCATTATTAACCTCGAGCTTCAATTCTTTTATCATACTACTAACTACTAGCTCTTTTACTGATGGTTTTGTTTCACTAATGAGTGAAAAATTGTCCCCAAAATCACCGGGGTATGTGATGCTTGATCTCTCACTCATTCTAGTTGAAACTGTAGAATCATCTCTTTCAGCTAATAATTTGGCTAAAGCCTTTTCTAGTAATTTGATTTTTCTTGCTGGAGCTTGATTAATTACCAACTTAGCGTTTTCACAATCAATCCAGAATTTGCCTGTTTGTAAAACATCAAATCCAATTATTCCTTTGATGTTGCAAGGAAGTTGATTCAAGATTATTATCGGAGTTTTTATTTCTACTTCATTCAATGCATCATAAATGATGATGTTCTGGTAAGTTTCACCGAGAACATTCAAAGGAGCATTTCCTGCTGTTAAATTTGTTGGACCCTTATATTTTGAATAGTCTAGTTCTAATTTATTAATTATTTCTTTAGTGAGGATTGTGATTTGTGATCCTGTGTCAACGAGGCACTCAACAGTTTTACCTTTTATTTTCATGTTTGCAAAAGTTAAATCTCTTTTTCGTTTATGGATTCTACTAATGATGGACAAAACTTGTCTTCTGACATCACCGTCATCATCATCTTCTTCATCTGAATATCCTCTGTAAACTGCTTTTACTACCTTTGTTTTCCTTTCATTGGTAGGAGATTTAGATCTTGATTTAGATCTACGTCTAGCTCTAGGACTAGGCGATCGGTATCGTCTACGTGCTGTAGAAGTTGAAGGCGATTCTTCTCTTGGAGGTCGCATCGATCTTGGAGGAGATTTACTCAAATTTTTATCAGGGGTGTAACCCCTTCTTCGATAGCTAGAAGAAGTTTGAGGTTGTTCTTCATAAGCTTGTCTTCGAGAATAATGTGGAGAACGCCAAGATTCTCCTACATTGGTTTCCCTTGACCAACCAGCACTTCTAGGTGCTATTGGTCTACTTGGGCAATCAGTTTTTTTATGGCCTACACCATTACACTGGTAACAATGTAAACTTTGATTAAGGTTCATTGAGTTTTCGTCTGGAGTAAAATTTACTCTTTTGGGTTCAGTTTGTGTGTATGGAGGTTGGTATCGAGGTTGATACCTGTTCTGATAAGGTTGATTTGAATAAGATGGGTTTGGATACGATTGGTTTGAATAACGTGGTTGATAGGTTGGTCGAGGCTGAGGGGCCTGATATTGATAGGTTGTTTGTCGAAATCGATTATCGTTTCGACTGTAATCTCTTTCTCTTCTTCTAGACTCTAAATTCATTTGAATACACTCAAATTGTTCAGTTAGATTTGTTAATTGTTCGGTTAATGAACTGATTTGTTTGTGTAGAGGGTGATCTTCACCACTATCCTCTAAGAATTTTATTTCTCCCACCGATCTTTCGGCATGGGACAATCTAGTGTCAAAATCTAAATCATTATTAGTTGATAATAAATCCATTCGAGTTTTGACTGCTGGTTTCAATCCTCTATGGATAAAACTATGAACTAAATTTTCATCCATTTTTGGATTTATTTTTCGACACAAGTCTCTAATATCGTAAGCATAAGCAAAAGCTGACTGACCAGGCTGTTGCCTTTTTTCATTCAGTTCTCGCATTAAACTATTTCGGTAATTGGAAGGGGCTAATCCTTTAACCATTTTTGCCTCTAATTGATCGAACGTCTTAGGTTTTTCCTCTTCTTTGAGGGTTTTAATACAGCATCTGTACCATTTTGCGGCTGTTCCAGTTAAATAAGCTGGAAGAGCCTTTAATTTTGTTTCATCATCCCATTCTAAAGCAGCAGCAGAGGCTTCGAATGATTCTAACCATTCGAGTAAATCTTCTCCTTCATTATCTCCAGAGAAGTTACTTATGTGTATAAATTGATTTACAGGTTGACGTTCTTTTGACTTTTTAGTCATAGCGCTTACTTGCGCTTCTTTGTTTTCTGACATATTGGTTTAATTTTATACTTTAAGCTGGCTGATTATAAACTGTGTACATATAGTAAATGTCAGCAAATATTTTGTAAATAAGTACTAAGATTGGTAAGCTTAAAATGCTTAAAACTATTACGTTAATACTTGATTCATTAATTGTAAAAGTTAAATGATTTTCTTCAATTTCTGAATCTTCTAATGAGCTGTATGAGTTCAGTTGAATTTCATATATTTTGTCCTCCATACTAAAATTCCTATTAGAATCCACAAGACTAAAATGACAAAACAACAAAAGGTTTTACACATTTTACCTTCCACTCATCACCGAGTGATAAACAAAGCACCCAATCACCGGGTTTCAGTCTGATTCTAATGCAATAATGTTCATCAAGTAATACAAAACTATTAATAATATGCTTAAAGGTAGAAATACTTGGATAACTATTTCACTATCAATGAAAAATATTATTGTAGTTGGACTGATCATCAGTTAATTCAATTCAGTTAATCAATTAATTCAATTCAGTTAATCAATTAATTCAGTTCAGTATAATCAGTTAATTCAGTTTACTATAATCAGTTAATTCAATTCAGTTAATCAATTAATTCAGTTCAGTATAATCAGTTAATTCAGTTTACTATAATCAGTTAATTCATTTACTTTAATCAGTTAATTCAGTTTACTTCAATCAGTTAATTAAGTTTACTTTAATCAGTGAATTCAGTTTACTTTAATCAGTTAATTCAGTTTACTTTAATCAGTTAATTCAGTTTACTTTAATCAGTTAATTCAGTTTACTTTAATCAGTTAATTCAGTTTACTTTAATCAGTTAATTCAGTTTACTTTAATCAGTTAATTCAGTTTACTTTAATCAGTTAATTCAGTTTACTTTAATCAGTTAATTCAGTTTACTTAATCAGTTAATTCAGTTTACTTTAATCAGTTAATTCAGTTTACTTTAATCAGTTAATTCAGTTTACTTTAATCAGTTAATTCAGTTTACTTTAATCAGTTAATTCAGTTTACTTTAATCAGTTAATTCAGTTTACTTTAATCAGTTAATTCAGTTTACTTTAATCAGTTAATTCAGTTTACTTAATCAGTTAATTCAGTTTACTTTAATCAGTTAATTCAGTTTACTTTAATCAGTTAATTAGATTCAGTTTAATTAATCAATTCAATTTAATTCTATTTAGTTTTAATCAATTGTTTCATTCAATTAATCACCTTAGTCAACTTAATCCTTAATCAGTTCGGTTATCTAGTTAATCTAGTTAATTCGGTTATAATTGATTCAGTTTATTCAGTTTAATTTGGTATAATTCAGTAAATTCATATCATTCAGTTTATTCTATTCTTTTAATTGGTTGGATCAGTTAATTAAATTTCATTTTAATTACTTTAATTCAGTTTGATCAATTTAATTTGTTAAGTTCATCAACTCAATTCAATTCAATTTGTTCGATAATTAAATTCTGTTTAATTTAATTTGATTATTTTCATTTAATTCAATTCAGTTGGTTACTATATTCTTATTTAATTATATTCAATATGATCAGTTCATTCAAGTTATTTAAGTTCAGTTAACAAGTTCAATTATTCTTCATTTATCCTCAATAAATCAATTGAGTTCAAGTGTCTTTCTCAACTGAATTGAGTTCATTTGCTGTTTACGATAGATGATTTCAAAGAAATGAGGTTACAAACTCACTTTGCTAATGTAGGTCATAAATTTAGTTCATGAAGTACAATACCCAGTCACCGGGTTTTAGTTTGCGGCTGAATAGTTAAAGCGGTTAACTAGTTCTGGATTTATTCCAAAATTCTATTTTCAATTGGTTAGTTTGGTTGATGATTTAATCTAATCTTCTTCTTATGAAAGCATTCATTCCTTTAATTTATTCAATTTTATAGGCAATTATTCTTTTCTTATCAATAGTACTCAGTTATATTTAACAATATGGTTTTTCTCATTTTGGATCTCATCTCATATAATGCTTAGAGTAAGAATGAACTTCATCCTTTCATCAAACGCCTTAACACATTTAAGTTACAATTAATAACTGTGAAATAGAGGTTGTAAATAGAATTATTTATATTGGATTTAAACTTAACTTAAGGTGTGGTTGAATCTCAATTCAATAAGATGTCCAATAAGATGTCCAATAAGATTTCCAATAAGATGTCCAATACTCAATAGATCGATCCCCGCGCGGGTGCCAAAAACTACAAGTAAAGTAGTTGCTTAGAAAACGTAGGGTACAATTCGTTTATTTTAGGTCATAGAATGGAGTTATTGAATACACAGAATACGGTGATGCAGTCAAATATTAATTGAAACTACGATAATTGTTGTTGGTTCACAAGCGAATTGTCTTAGTTACACTAACCACCAGTGAGGTTCAAGTTAAGCTGGAAGAGAAATTACTCCATTCACTAAGATGTAGCACTATGGATAGTCCATTAACAGTGTTAGAGTTGATAACTTGGATTAGTCCATTGATGAGCTCATTCACCAGGTAAAGTTAGTTAAAGCTGGAAGAGTATTTTAGATCTGATTGATCTATCACAAAATTTACAATCTTATATAATTAATCACTTAGAATTAAGGTCTACTGTGGCACAACATTAAGTTAGAACAGGTCTTAAGGATTCATTAGTCAGCCGACCAGAGCTTCCGCGGGGTCCATTATTGGCCACGAACAAAGAAAATGTCGGCCATTTTATCTACCATGAGGGAGAAAATCTTCTCCCTCACTAAAATGGTCGACCCACCAACTTTAACCAATGACGGCCTTTCCCTACCTTCAGAAGGTAGGGAAAGGTAGCGACAAATAAAACCTGATTTAAAACAGGTTTTCCTTCACGTTTGAAGCAAAACAGCCATATTTTCCTTCATGATTCTTAGTAGCATTTCGAATGATTAAATTAACAGTTGAGCTGTCATGATCATTGTTTGCCATCATGCTAGTGTCAATTAGATGCCAAGATGATTCTTAAATGAGGAAAAAGATTATAATTTGACTGATAAATTCATCCAAATTTATACCTTCAAATCTTTTCCAAACAACCTTTGGTTGAGGATAACCAGAAACAAGACACCTAACATTGATTGTTTGTCCGACTTTAAGCTTGATATCATTTGGTTTCTCGATCCAACTGGGTGGACCTAAAATTAGAAACAATAGAAATATTTTTGAAAACATTTGATTGGAATGGTAAAATTTTTACCTTCAACCGAAAGTTCACTAGAATATGAATCGGAACCATATCTATTGGATATCTTGCAAGTATAATTTCCAGAGTGGCTTGATTGAATTGGATCGATGATCAACATAGATGAATCTTCAATGGAGCGCATCCTAATATCAGATGAATCTTTAAGTTCATGTCCATCTTTCAACCATACTATATGTAAAGGTGAAGTTCCCGAAAGACTCTGACAAATGAATGAAGTCTTACCCCCAATCTTTGGTTTAACAAGCGATGAAAATGGAACTACTTTTGGACCTGGAATGAAATTATTTCAGCCAACAAATCAAATTATATGTGTTTTATACTTACTTTCCTGTCCATTGACACTAGTTCCAATAAAAAGAACGATAAATATAAGTGAACAGAAAACCATTCTGTTGAGTGTAAAAACAAGGGTTCAAGAGAAGTTTAAAACATTTTCAAATTGAACACAAATAGGATTTTGTCAAGAAAAAAAGCGCCATTTCCAAGTTGCACTACATTTATCAAAATTATATACACTACCATCTATAGAGATATCAAACTCTGACCAAAGATCCGGTTCAATTCCATTTGAAGCAGAGCATCCATATCTTCCTCCGTAATTTTTAGTAGCATTCATGATCCGGAAATCACCATTATGTTGAACATCAATTCGCACCCACGATGATCCTTCGGTTTATCAAAGATTAAAAAGTTTAATTCCAGAGTTTGTAAAACAAAAGACAACTTTCATGATTGTATACCTTGTAATTTTTTCCATGTTATCATAGGTTTTGGATATCCAGAAACAAGACATTGGATGTTTATCATTTGGTGCATTTTTAGCTTCACGTTATTTGGTTTCTTTATCCAATTCGGTGGTCCTTTAAGTAAGAATTCAGAGGTGATCAAATCTACAAAAAACCTACATGACTATATTTACCTTCCACTAAAAGTTCAGTGGTGTAAGAGTCAGAGCCATATCTATTTGAGATTTTACAAGTATAGTTTCCAGAATGACTTGATTTTAAAGAATCAACGAGTAAGACTGACGAATCCTGAACAGCGCCAATTCTGATCTCCGGTGTTTCTTGAAGATCTTTGCCATCTTTGAACCAAACTATTTGGAAAGGAGGCGATCCCGTGAGACTGTGACAAAGAAATGAAATCCTGCCACCAATTGCTGGTTTTACAAGTGATGAAAATGGAGCTACTTTTGGACCTAAAAGCAAAATTTTTTAATTATCACCGTATTTATTGCGTACTACCTTTTATTACCTTCTTGACAGTCGACTTGAACGATTCCAAAAGCAAATAAAAAAAGAACTAGAGAAGAAGAATCCATATTTTACGCAATCACAAAAGATTTAAACATTCGAGCACAATGTAAACCAGTTTCTTAGACTTTTAAACACAAATGATATCTTGTCAAACAAAAAAGCGCCATTTCCAAGTTGAACTACAACCATAAGTATTACCCTCTATTGAAATATCAAACTCTGACCAAAGATCAGGTTCAATTCCATTTGAAGCTAAGCATCCATATCTTCCTTCATGTGATTTTGTTGCATTCACAATTTGTAAATTATGATTATGTTGACCATTTGCATCAAATTGATTCCATGTTGATCCTTATAGAGGTAATAATTGAAACAAAAATACAGTTAAATTTTGAGATGCTAATAATCACAAAAATGAATCAATACCTTGTAGTTTTTTCCATGTTATTCTAGGTTTGGGATATCCAGAGACCAAACATTGGTTGTTTATCATTTGGTGTATTTTTGATTTCACATTACTTGGTTTTTTAACCCAATTTGGTGGACCTTTAATGATAAATTTTACAGGTTAAAGATGAATTTATTAACAGAAACTCTGAGATGGATTTACCTGTTACTAAAAGTTCACTAGTGTAAGAATCTGATCCATGTCTGTTTGATATCCTGCAAGTGTAATTTCCAGAATGACTCGATTGAATTGAGTCAATTGTCAGAGTTGAAGGTTCCTCATTAGAGCGAATGCGAATAAATGAGGAATCTTGAAGTTCTTTACCATCTTTGAGCCAGATTATCTGCAAAGGAGACGATCCGGAAAGACTTTGACAAGTGAAAGAAGTCTTGCCACCAATCACAGGTTTAACAAGTGATGAAAATGGAGCTACTTTTGGACCTTAAAATCAAAACAACAAAATAATAAAACAAAAACACCAATTGATGTGCTAAATATACTCACTTTCTCTTGCGTAGCTTCCAGGAAAAATTATCCAAGCTCCGATTATAAAATAATAGAAGAACATTGCTGAGAAGCTAAAAAGATAGATTGACTAGAAATTATCGTTATTTTTTACTAAACTTTTACAAAAAACCATTTTAGCCAGTAAAGATTTAGTATGTACAGAAAGCGCAACTTTCAAGCAAAAAAGTAAAAGCAAACAAGATTTACCCTCAATAACAATACTGAATTCAGTCCATAAATCTGGTTGAATATTGTTTGAAGCAGAACACGCATACCGACCATTAATGTCACGATCAACATTTTTTATGATCAATTTTTGGTCTTCATTCCGAAATAGGAGATTATTTGTATCAATGTCCTGCCATGATGAACCTACGGATGAAAGGTTAAAAATTTATATTGAAGTTAATATGTAATATTGACAAACTTTTTTAGCAAAACCAACCGTCAAATCTTTTCCAGATCATTTTGGGCTTTGGATAGCCTGATGCAATGCATTGAATTGTGGCATCTTCTCCATGATGTGTATTTATGTCCATCGGTTTTTCAATCCAATAAGGAGGACCTGAAAATGAAACAAGATTAGTAAGCGGTATCAACAGCTAATTTGTAAACTAACAACATGTAATGCAGATATTACCTTCAACGGTTAGTTCAGATGAATAAGAGTCATAACCATGATTATTGGATATCCTACAAGTATAGTTTCCAGAATGATTTGATGAAATAGAGTAAATTGTTAACATGGATGAGTCTTCATTGTTTCGTATTCGAGTTGAAGCCGAGTCGTGCAACTCTTTACCATCTTTAAACCAAGCTATGTGAAATGGAGGTGATCCAAATAGACTTTGACAGGCAAATGAAGTTTTACCACCAATTACAGGTTTAACCAAAGATGAGAATGGGGCTACTTTAGGACCTACAAATATAAAATTAAATTAGAAGACGACAAATCAAGGAAATCACTTACTTTCTCGACCATGACTGATGGATAGGTACATAAACAGGATAAAAAAGGCCAGAACTTTGGACATGTTGTAATTATTTTGAATTTCGATATTTTCCAGTTCAAATGAATGTTATGTCAACTATGGAATAAGAAACCATTCAATAACAATGTTATTTTGGCCAAAAGCGCCAATTTTCAAGAAGAGTATAGGAAAAATATTTCAATAAAAATACAAAAGTGAACAAGTTTGACAAATTTAGACAAAAATAAACGAGCTTTGTCAACTGATTCCATGGATTCATGTATAAGAAAGCGCCAATCATCAAGACTTTTGATTTAGTTAGAAAGGTTTACCTTCAACCATAATTACAAATTCAGTCCAAAGATTAGGTTCGATTTTGTTTGAAGCAGAACATCCGTAACTTCCAGCATGAAGACGGTCAATTGAATTGATAATCAAGTGATCATTCGAGATTTGGACATTTTGAAGATAATTGATATTAGTCCACATGTCATCTGAGAAAATAAAAAAGATAAAATTTAATTTATTAATCCAGTAATTGTTAGACAGGTAGGAAGACAAACCTGTGAATTTTTTCCAAACTATTTCTGGCTTAGGAAAACCTGAAGCAATGCAATCCAGCTCTATGGTTTGACCTATCTTGGCTTTGATGTGTCGAGGTTTAGTAATCCAGAATGGTGGACCTTTAAAAGAAAGTAATCATTTGTAGAGGATATAAATTTAAGAGCCAATGGGTCATTACCTTCAATCAACAGTTCTGTAGAGTAAGAGTCTGATCCGAAGTTGTTGGAAACTTTACAAGTATAATTTCCAGAGTGACTAGTAGAAATTGGATCAAGGATGAGCATTGATGAATCTTCGATTGTACGAATTTTGATCGATTGAGAATTAGAAAGCTCTTTCCCATCTTTAAACCAATTGAGCTGAATAGGTGGTGTGCCCTCGATGTTTTGACAAGCAAGTGATGTTTTCCCTCCGATCACAGGTTTTACCAGTGGTGAGATTGGAGCTACTCTAGGACCTATAAATAATTTGACAAGTGATTTGATTAGATTTAATTAATCCAGTTATAATAATAAACTTAATACTAACTTGTTTGAGCATAAATGGTGGTAAACAAATCGACAATAAGAACGAAGAACGTTATGAAATCCATGGCTGCTGAAAAATAACTTCAACTCCTAGACAAAACTTGGAATGATGGTAAACAATGTTTTTGTAAAACCCAATAATACAAGATTCTCAAAGAAGCGCCACTTTTCAAGTTTAATAATTACATTAGAATCAAAACTTAATTTAGTTACCAGTAATTATGATTTCGAATTCAGACCACAGCTTAGGCTCAATACCATTAGAAACCTCACATCCATAACGACCAGAAAGTAATTTTGTTGATTTCACAATGTACATCTCGTTTTGCGTTGTTTTAATTAGATCATGATTCAATGGCTCCCATGATGTTCCTGGAATAGAGAATATGATTTATTGTAAACTTATCAGTTAACGATAAAATAAAGAATTGACTTACCAGTAAATTTTTTCCATTCACTTCGAGTTTGGGGAAAACCTTCGCCAGAGCAAGATACATTAAAAGCAGAATTACTCCGAACTTTATATGATTGAGAAGGCTTATTTTTCCATCTGGGAGGACCTGGAAGAAAATTTTGCCATTAGAAATTTAAAAAAGAAAGAAGAGAGTAAGAGAATTAATAGAAAGAGTTACACTTTACCTTCTATACTAATCTGTATGGAAGATGAATCCTTTCCAAAATTATTGCTTATAACACAAGTGTAATTCCCGTTATGCTTAACTGTGATTGGGTCTATTATTAGCATAGACGAGTCTCTGATTAGAGATTCAATCCTGATTGTGTCCGAGTTCTCGATCGGCTCCATGTCTTTGAACCACTTAAAATAAAGCGGTCTATCACCGCTTTCAGCAGAACAAGCAAAAGTTGCTACACCACCTTCTTTTGGTTTGGACATTGATGATATCTGACCAGCCCTAGGAGCTTAAAATCGACAGAATTTATTATCAGAATCGTTATACATATATATCATTGTACTTTAAAATACAATTTTAATTTTCGAGTAAAATAAACACACAAGCAGACAAGTCGTAATTAAAAGACGCTCCCTGACTAAACGCCGAAACTTTTGCGGCAAAAGATATTGAAACAAATCTTAAATTTGAATTACATTTGTTTACAGTTTATTTATTTTTAATTTGTTAAAGTCAATTGTTTCGTGTTTTTTTAAAATTCTAGAATGTAAGTAACCCTTAAGCAACTCTTTTTGATGTGAATTGAGATAAATTTCCTTTACAACTTTCGTTTTCTTAGCTCAAAATTTGATAATGTTATTGATATTCTTACAGTTATCAATAATGGCCGTTGGATGTGTGTGATGCTGACTTTGAATTTTAGTTTGGTGAATTCTTGAAATGGCGGTTACATTACATACAGATTTAGGTGATTTGAAGATCGAGTTATTCTGTGAACAGTGTCCAAAGACTTGTGAGGTGAGTGCTCTTCATAGTTATGCTGTACTTGCTTTATTTGCTTTATTTAATGTGATGCTCTTGTTTTCAGAACTTCTTGGCTTTATGTGCAACTGATTACTACAACAATTGTATTTTTCACAGAAACATAAAAGGATTCATGGTTCAAACAGGTGACCCTACTAATACAGGAAAAGGTGGTACTAGTATATGGGGAAATAAATTTGAGGATGAGCTACATGACTCATTGAGCCACAATGCTAAAGGCATCGTTTCAATGGCTAATAGTGGCCCTAATTCAAATGGATCTCAATTTTTCATAACTTATGATAAACAACCGCATCTTGATATGAAATATACTATTTTTGGAAAGTAAGTTTAAATTTGAATTTTCTAAAATTTATGCCTTTATCTTATTTAAATTGCTAATGCTTTAAAAAATTATATTCTTATTTTTTACAGAGTCATCGACGGCTTTGATACTTTAGACTCATTGGAAAAGTTACCAGTCAATCCTAAAAAATACCGACCAACTATCGATATTAAGATCAAAAGCGTAACTATTCATGCTAATCCATTGGCAAAATAAAAATGACATCTGGTTGATGATAACTGGTCGTAATTTCAATTTGATTCGTATTCAGAGCTAACTACGTACTACTGTTAAAATTGGATTAGAATTTTGTTTTTGACAGTTCAATTCAACAATCTGTGTGAAGCGTATTAGCTTGATTTAAAATGCTCTGGTTAACTATGGTCCCAATCTCGTGCCTAAGCGCCACTAATAGAAAAATTTTTCTTCTATTAAGGCGTTAAAAGGAGAATCGGAAAATTTTCTTCATAGCTCAAATCAAAAAGCATTCGAAAATTCTCTTTTACAGATTTGAATCCGATGCATCATCAACAAATGTTAAGATTAGCAGTGATATCGGGAATTGTTCATTTATAGAATTTTTTTCAGTATATTTTCAGTGGCAAAATATGTCAATTACAATTTTCATTTTTGAAAAAATGCAGCTTCATGTGTTAAATTGAGCAAATGCATCCTTCACCTTAAACAGCTGTATCTTGTTCATTGTAACATGTGTTTCACATAGAAGTTAAATCGCAGGACCAATGTCTACCTTATCGTCTAATTAAATTTTATTTTATTGCAAATAATTTCGATGATCTTTTCCTTTGCCAAGTCTAAAGTGCCTATTTCTATATTCTAGTCTTACTATTGCGTTAGCTTCAATCTGGCAGCCATGAGCATCAAAAGGTCCAAGTTATTGATTGCTATATTAATCGCATTAATAACAGTCTTTCTACTGATTCAACTAGTTTTCCAAAAATCTCATCCATTACCTCAGATACCACCGATTCCAACTTCAGTTTTAGTTAAAAGTGCTGAAAATTTATCTTCTGAAGACAATGTAATTGGAAGTGATGTCAAATCAATACCAAATCAATCCATACAAAAACAACCAGAAGAAACCATTCCTGATCTTGGATCACCTAATCTACAATATTTACCAACCATTGATGATCATCAAGCTAAGATTTCACCGTTAAATGGAGATGGAACTAATGTTGCAGAGCTTCCTCATTCATCGCAAACAGTACCTAGAACTTTCCAAATATTATTGTGGACTGATTTTTTCAGTCAAAAAAACTATGTTCGAGATGAATGGAGATCAAATTGTGACTACACAAACTGTCGATTTACATCAAATCGTAGCATATTGGAAAATGCTGATGGTCTTATATTTCATGCTAGAGATATTAATATTTCAGATTTACCAAATAAACGTAAACCTGAACAAAGATGGATCTTTTTAAATCACGAATCACCTGCTCACACCTCTTTCAGTTCTCTTTCTTCATTGGATGGTCTCATTAATTGGACAGCAACTTATCGCCTGGACTCAGACTTCAAATTATCTCCACTATTTGTTCCTGTTCCCACTGTTTTACCCAAACCTTTTATCAATAATCAAAGGCCAGGAATTGTGAGTTGGCTAGTGAGCAATTGTCACACCCCGAGCAATCGAGAAGCTTATGTGGAAGAGCTTTCTAAATACATTCCTGTGGATATTTATGGAGCTTGTGGTAATCACACATGCTTACCAAAAATGTCTCAGGATTGCTATAAGACATTAGCTGATAAATATTATTTTTATCTTTCATTCGAAAACTCTATCTGCTCCGATTATGTGACGGAAAAATTTTTCTTCATAATGAACTATCCTATCGTACCAATCGTTTTTGGTGGCGCAGATTATAAGAAAATTGCGCCTTCCAATTCATTTATTGATGCATTATCATATGAATCTCCAAGAAGTTTAGCTGAATATCTAAAGCATTTGCTTGAAAATCCAGATGATTATAATAGTTACTTCAACTGGAAAAGGTTTTACACTCAATCCTCATCTCATTATGCTTGTCAAATTTGTAAAGCTTTGAACAAAGAAGGCGATTCCAAGAAAACATGGGATAAATTATCTGAATGGTGGTTTGGAAATGCTACTTGTTACCGTTGGGACAAAAACAAGCTAATTCAATCAGAATTAGCTTGATTTTTAAATTTCGAATCTTCATTCTTCCCTCCATAAAAAGATTATTCCTGTTGAATGTTAAACTGTTTTTAATCAAGCGTAACATGACTTCAAATTAATAAGGTTTATTCTCATTGATCAAACAACCTATTCGTTAATTTTAAACTAAATGAAGAATGTAAAATTTCACACATTAACTCTTCGTCAAAATGTAATGATCAAATGCATGCGAATCTCTTCCAACGCATTTTCTTGTCCAAAACATGTATTTTACAAGTCATACTTAAGATAATCTCAATTTTTACTCATTTGCTCATGAATTTACTCAATAAATGTAATAATTCATAACTTACCATTTTGGCAGATACAATGACCAGTTAATAGAGAAGTGATAATAATTATCGAATATAAGCTTGAAGTATTCATAATGCTGTAAAGGAATTTTCAAGTTAAAAGACAAGTAAACCACGATTTTCTGAAAATGAAAACAAACAAAAAGCGCTCTGCTCAAGCCCATCTCATAATAAAATAAACCCGCGATCTCTGAAAAAAACGAAAACCATACCAATAATGTCAATATTGAATTCATTCCAAAGATTAGGTCCAAATCCATTTGATATTTCGCACCCATATTTTCCTTCGTGTTTCTTGTGTAAATTGCTAATCTTTATTTCATCATCGGAAAATTTTCCAATCAACTTATCATCATCCAAAATCATCCATTTCAAATCTACAATATCAAGTGAAAAAATATAACTGAGTTGCAGGTCATTTCTATTCATCAACATACTTTCAAACTTTTTCCATGTAACTTTTGGTTTTGGATGACCAGTAGCAGAACATTTCAAGATGACATCTTCATTTGGTTTAGATTTAATATCTTGTTGCTTGAATTTCCATGAAGGTGGTCCTGAATAATCACATTAAGAAAAATGTCAATGAATAAACACATCAAAACTTAAGAATGGAAAATAAAATTTACCTTCAACAGCAATCTCGATAACTGGTTTATCACTTCCATACAGATTCTTAACATTACAGGTATATTTTCCATTGTGACTTGGTGACATTCTGTCAATTTTGAGGATAGATGAGTCTCCAAGCTTATCAATACGAACTTGGTCATTGTTTGAAATTTTTCTATCATCTTTGAACCAATCGAATTCAAATGGAGCTTCACCACTATCGACCAAGCATGCAACAGCAGTTTTATCACCGACTTTTGGTTGGAAAAGGAAGGACAGTCGTGCTTTTGGGGCTAAAAACGAAAGTTACACACTGTATTGTACTATAGATAATCTCATGAATATCACATTCTGTTTGTTGGCATACTTACTTTTCTGGCCGTACAACGAACCAACAAGAAGTAGTAAAGAAACCAGTTGAATAAACATTTCTTTGATTTTCCAGATTTGACAGACCGTTTTGCAGATACCTTATTATGTTTTGGTAAACTCAATTTCTCTTCATCGATTTGCGCTCAGCATAGATTCATTCAAACCAATTGCTTTCAACCCGCCAGGTCTAAAAAATAGTATTTTGTGTCCATTGGGCTAAGAAAAAATCAGAATATGGTTATATCAGTCATAGAATGATCGACATCAAAATATAGAGATAAAATATTAATAACAAGTCCTATTAATGATATAAAAAGTAATTATAAAATTTGATTGGTTTGAAAAAAGCAAAAATAGGAAAAATAAAGCATTGCTTGCTAGAACTTGCGACGTATCCAACAGCGGAAAATCTTGTCTCTTATAATAACTACTTAATCAACTGAAATTTTAATACAAGAATTGATACTAGAAATATCTCTTATACATGCTTAAACGCAAATCCAATCCAACTTTGTCAGTCAGATAAAAACACTTCAACAAGTCAACATTTTCGAAGATTTAGAAATAAGTAAAAACATACCTTTCAAGATCCATGCTACATACACATAGGTAACATACAGCTATCCTTTCGAATTAGAAAATTTCAAACAGCAGGAGATTGACAGTTACACATCCACAAGAACGAGGTCGATTTGTGATAATAGAAGAATCATTCTTTGTCGCTTGCCAAAAAATGCTTTTAGGAAATACTGATGGGAAATTTCTTGATTCGATACACAAAAAAACTTGCCGACAAAGAAGCACCAATCTCATATAATATGATAACATAAGACTCTTTATATTTATATTATAATAATATATTACCCTCTATTGAAATATCGAACTCTGACCAAAGGTCAGGTTCAATCCCATTTGAAGCTAAACATCCATATCTTCCTCCGTGATTCTTAGTAGCATTCATGATCCGTAAATCACCATTATGTTGAACGTCAAGTTGCACCCATGTTGATCCTTTGTTCATAAAAATATACAAAAAAGTTGAACTTGAGAGTTGAATTAAAAAAATACTTTCATGAATGCATACCTTGTAATTTTTTCCAGGTTATCATAGGTTTTGGATATCCAGAAACAAGACATTTGACATTAACCATTTGATGTATTGCAGATTTCACATTATTGGGGTTTTTAATCCAGTTTGGTGGACCTTAATACAGAAAATTGGATTAAAAATTCAGCTAATTATAAAATTTTAAATTTTACCTTCAACTGAAAGTTCAGTGGTGTAAGAGTCTGATCCATGTTTGTTTGAAATTTTGCAAGTGTAATTTCCAGAGTGACTAGATTGTATAGAGTCAATGAGCAAAACTGACGACTCTTGTACAGAACCAACTCTAATATCTGGTGAATCATATATTTGTTTACCGTCTTTAAACCATACTATTTGATACGGTGGGGACCCGGAAAGACTAAGACAGATGAATGAAGTTTTCCCACCAATCACAGGTTTGACAAGTGATGAAAATGGAGCGACTTTCGGACCTAAAATCATATCTTATGATTATTTTTCATTCAATTGGACATTTTATACCTTACCCTCATAGCCATGAAGTTGAACAGCTTGAGCTAAAAGTGTAATCAAAACTAGGGAACAAAAATCCATGTTTAATGCAGCAATTGAAAAAGATTTAAACATTCGAACACAATGTAAACCAGTTTCTTAGACTTTTAAACACAAATGATATCTTGTCAAACAAAAAAGCGCCATTTCCAAGTTGAACTACAACCATAAGTATTACCCTCTATTGAAATATCAAACTCTGACCAAAGATCAGGTTCAATTCCATTTGATGCAGAACATCCATATCTTCCTTCATGAGATTTTGTTGCATTCATAATTTGTAAATTATGATTATGTTGGCTATTTGCATCAAATTGATTCCATGAGGATCCTTATAGAGGTAATAATTGATATAAAAAAATACAGTTTAAGTTTTAGATGGTAAGAAAAATCGTAAAAATGAATCAATACCTTGTAATTTTTTCCATGTTATTCTAGGTTTTGGATATCCAGAAACCAAACATTGGTTGTTTATCATTTGGTGTATTTTTGATTTCACATTACTTGGTTTTTTAACCCAATTTGGTGGACCTTTAATGATAAATTTTACAGGTGAAAGATGAGTTTATTTACAGAAACTCTGAGATGGGTTTACCTGTTACTAAAAGTTCACTAGTGTAAGAATCAGATCCATGTCTATTTGATATCCTGCAAGTGTAATTTCCAGAATGACTCGATTGAATTGAGTCAATTGTCAAAGTTGAAGGCTCTTGATTCGAAAGAATCCGAATGAATGATGAATCATGAAGTTCTTTGCCATCTTTGAACCAAATCACATGCATAGGAGGTGATCCCGAGAAACTCTGACAAATGAATGAAGTCTTTCCTCCAATCACTGGTTTTATATGAGATGAAAATGGAGCTACTTTTGGACCTAAATTTGAATAAGCTGATAAATAACATGACCAACTTGATTTCCTATCTTACCTTCATGTCCAAAAATCTCCACTCCCGTTGCAAATATGATAAAAGCTTGCAAATAGAAAGTCATGTTTTTCACAACAATAAAACCGTGTTTGAACATTCGACTAAAATGCAAACCAGTTCCTTATACTTTAAAACCAAATAACATTTTGCCTAACAAAAAAGCGCCATTTCCAAGTTTAAATAGAACTATAGACATTTACCCTCTATTGAAATATCAAATTCTGACCAAAGATTAGGTTCAATCCCATTCGTGGCTGAACATCCATACCTCCCTCCGTGATTTTGGGTTGCATTGCGAATGATTAAATTAACATTCGAGCTATCGTGACCATTTCCCGTGCTTATATCAAAATCAATTGGAAACCAAGATGATCCTTAAAAGTTAAGATATAATTATAATTTTGATATACAGTGGAGTACCAGATAGTGTCAGTACCAGATAATGTCAGTAGATTATTCAATAGCCCCTCAAACCCTTTGTTTACATTCCCTATAAGGAAAGTTTTAATTGAAATTATAAAGAAATTATCAAAAAAGTTGAATATTTCTGAAAATTCAACTCAACTAACGATCCTCAGCACAATGACATTAATTTGTTAGACTTTTCCAGCAACTAACTTTAATTTTATTATTCATTGTAATTAATTTTAAAATTTAGCTCGATTAATAGACTTGCTGTGCATATAAGCTATTTCCAGTTACTGACAGTATCTGGTACTCCACTGTAACAAGATGCATTTCAATTTAATGTACCTGTGAGTTTTTTCCAAAGAATCTTTGGCTGAGGATAACCAGAAACAAGACACCTAACATTGATTGTTTGTCCGACTTTAAGCTTGATATCATTTGGTTTCTCGATCCAACTGGGGGGACCTAGAGTCGAAAATTTGTTCTTAGTAGAATGAAAATAATGCAGAAGAATCAAAAGGTTTACCCTCAACCAAAAGCTCGATAAAATGTGAGTCAGATCCATATCTATTGGAAATTTTGCACGTGTAGTTTCCAGAATGACTTGATTTAATTGAGTCTATAATCAACATTGATGAATCCTCAATAGAGCGAATCCTAATATCAGGTGGATTTCGAAGTTCGTCGCCATCTTTAAACCAAGCAATTTGTAGAGGTGGTGATCCAGATAAACTTTGACAAGTAAATGAAGTCTTCCCTCCAATTACTGGTTTAACTATTGATGATAGTGGAGCGACTTTTGGACCTTAAATGAAGAAATTCATCAAAATCTGAAAGACAAACTGAGTACAAACCATACTTACTTTCTTGTCCATAGCTAGAGCGAAATATAACAAAGAGTCCAACAAAAAGACTAAAAGATTTCATGATGTTTGTATACCAACAAATCTAATGTGGCTGTATTTTTTCAAATTTTATTCCTAAAACCATTTCAACCAGTAAAAATAACAAACAAGAAAAAGCGCAACTTTCAAGCAAATGAAATGTCAAAAGAAAACTTTTACCATCAATAATAACATCAAACTCTGTCCATAGATCAGGTTGAATACCATTAGAAGCAGCACATCCATATCTGCCTTGATGATCACGAGTAGCACTACGAATTTGAAATTCACCGCTAGAAAAATCTCGATTTACCATTATTATCTGGTCCTTGTCGGTCAATTGTATCCATGATAGCCCTGAATTAGATCATTGCACATAGTTCAATAAGAATTCTCGTTATTGGGACCAAAATATTTACCCTTCAATTTTTTCAATTGAACTCTTGGCTTAGGATAGCCAGAGACGAGGCATCGAATTGTAAGCATTCTACCGATTTCCGATTTGATATTAGTTGGTTTCTCAACCCATAAAGGTGGACCTAAAGATAAGATAAAATAATGATGTATCAAGAACTTGGTACTTGAAAAGGCAAGAACGAGGATACCTTCTATCAACAATTCCGAAGAGTAAGAATCATGTCCATATCTATTGGATATTTTGCAAGTATAATTTCCCGAGTGACTCGATGATATTGATTCCATAATCAATATTGATGATTCTTCGTTTGTTCTGATCCGAGTTGAGGCAGATTCGTTTATTTTGTGACCATCTTTAAACCAAGCGATTTGTAAAGGTGGTACACCGGCCATACTTTGACAAGTAAATGAGGTTCTGCCACCAATCACAGGTTTAACAAGTGAAGAAAAGGGAGCTACTTTTGGACCTAGAGAATAAAATCAGTTTAGATTTGACTGAATTATAGTAATAAGAGTTATACATACTTTCCTGTCCGTAATAGCATTGCATTGATGATAACAATACCAACAAAAACAAGTATTCAATCATTTTATGTTGGCGCTGAAAAAAATTTGATTATTCAAAACATAAAGTTGCACAGCAATGGGTCACATAAACTAGTAAATAAATGAAAGGTTAACAAAGCGCCACTTTTCAAGTAATTCAAACTCTTATTTACCAATAACTTTAATATCAAATTCTGTCCAAAGTTTTGGTTCAATTCCATTTGATATTTCACATCCGTATTTTCCTTCATGAACTTTTTCTACTTTTGATACAACGATTTGGTTCTCTGCTTTTTTTATACTAACATCATCGATAACCTCCCAGGATGAGCCTAAAATAAAAACATATGGAAGTTAGAAATGGCTTACAGAAATTTATGTAAAAGCTTCAAATTTATTCAAACCTTTAAACATTTTCAGAATGACTTGTGCAATAGGTGAGCTTACTGCAGAACAAGGAATCCGTAATTCATCATTCACATGAACATTGTAAAGCATTTCGGGTTTATTTAACCATTTTGGTGGACCTGTAAAAACAATGTAAATTAATCCAGTAAGATATGGTAATTGCAACTTTTGGAATTAACAAAGTATCAGACCTTCAATACTAATTTGTATCGATGATGAATCTCTGCCATAGATGTTGCTAATGACACAAGTGTAATTGCCATTATGATTTACAGAAATCGGATCAATAACCAAGATTGCTGAATCTTTTGTTAAATATTCAATTCTAATTGTATTGTGGTTATTGATCACTTCACCGTCTTTGAACCATTTGAAATAAAGTGGTTTATCGCCACTTTGGGCTTTACACCCAAAAGTTGCTGAATCTCCTTCTTTTGGTTTGGACATTGATGATATTTGACCAGCCTTAGGAGCTTGAAATAAAAATGAATCGTAAGAAAATGACTGATATACTTTATAACTTACCATTTTGACAGTTGCAATGATCATGTAATAGAAGGGTAATAATAATGATCGAAAATAAGCTTGAAGTATTCATAATGCTGTAAAGGAATTTTCAAGTTAAACGACAAGTAAACCACGATTTTCTGAAAATCAAAACAAACTAAAAAGCGCTCTGCTCAAGCCCATCTCATTATAAAATAAAACCGCGATCTCTGAAAAATATAAACCTTCCATATCATACCAATGATGTCAATATTGAATTCATTCCAAAGATTAGGCCCAAATCCATTCGATACTTCACATCCAAATTTTCCTTCGTGTTTCTTATGTAAATTGCTGACCCTAATTTCATCATCAGAAATTTTTCCAATCAATTTATCATCATCCAGAGTTACCCACTTCAAGTCTACAAAAACAAATGAAAAATATTAGCTATTTGCATTCATTCAATTCATTAACATACTTTCAAACTTTTTCCATATAATTTTTGGTTTTGGATGACCAGTAGCAGAACATTTCAAGATGACATTTTCATTTGGTTTAGATTTCACATCTTGTTGCTTGAATTTCCATGAAGGAGGTCCTGAATAAGCATCAAATGAAAACGTTAACAAAAGAGCAAAATTGTAAATACACGCAGATGAATTGTAAAATTAACCTTCAACAGCAATCTCGATAGCTGGTGTATCACTTCCATACATATTTTTAACATTACATGTATATTTCCCATTGTGACTTGACGACATTTGCTCGATAGTCAAGATTGAAGAGTCAGGCAACTTATTGATACGAAATCCATCGTTATTTGTGATTCCACGATTATCTTTGAACCAATTAAATTCAAATGGTGGCTCTCCATCGTCCACCATACAAGCAACAGTGGTTTTGCCACCAATTTTTGGTTTAAGAAGGAAAGATAATTGAGCTTTAGGACCTGTAAATAAATAATAGAAGAATTAGAAAAAATGTACTCTTTCAATATTTTTGTTCACTTCATGTTTGATATTTACTTTTTTGGCAGTTTGATGCACTGATCAGGACAAGAAACGTTAGCAGCTGAATAATCATTTTGCTATTTTCCGAAAGTTCAACAGAACGTTTTCACTTATTTTGGTTTTCTTTTTGTGGTGAAAATCTCTTTTACTGATCTGCGCTTATCAAAGAACAGTTTTAACCAATTGTCTTCAGCCCGCCAGGTCTGAAAAGCTATTTTTTGTCCAAAGATCTATTTTAGAAGAAATAATAAAATTCTGTTAGGTGAGAATCAAGCTAATTTGTCGTTGAAACAACTGAAATAAATCTAAAAATATGAAAAAAATTGTAAATTATATAAAATATTCAATACTTACAAGAAATTCTAGCTCTATTTATCCAAGCAATTTGAAGATTTCCTTGACGGTTAACAATTGATATTCACTATAAACATGTAACTTCTGACAATTTTTAAATGTGCGACAATAAGCATAAGCACTTTGTCTTACAGCTGTTAGTTTACTCAGAAGATTAGTTTACTAAGCAGACGATCGATTCATTTGAAAGCAAATGTAATCATAATTATTGTATATTAAATAAAATTAATAAAAATGCAGATGAGATTGAGATTGAGATGAGAATGAGATGAGAATGAGATGAGAATGAGATTATCACTATAATAAAAATTCAGAATTCTTGATGTTGGCGCCAAATATCAGAATTTTTGTTCATGTTTTGCCTGATATTTCGTTTGTAATTCTTGTCTTTGCTGTCTTAGATGTTACAAGTTAACTGATTAAATTAAATTAAATGACCAACTTTCAATCAAAATAGATTCTTAACTTTCATAAAAGCTTAGCCATTATTTTATTTTGACAAGTTTTTAAATATCTTTCTGTTCTGTAGGTATAGCCATTTGGCTTATTTATCAGGAAAATTTGAGATGAATAAGCTTAGTTTTGTTTTGAAACAAACACTGTCTGTCTGACAGACATCAAAGATGAAACGAACGAGAATTGCTATTGTGTAAAGTATCGATGAATATTCCAGGTTTAGTATCAAATTGCTATAAAATTAATCAAAAATATGTTATTTTCAACTTAAGTGTCACTCATCTCATCTGTGCCTTCTTTTTTTAGCTTTTTTTAAATTCATCATCTTTATGCTTTATTTTAAAATCAAAATCAGCATTTGAGTTGACAATGTCAATAAATTCGCTTCCAAATGATTGTTTACTAATCATTTTTGATGACATCAAGGAATTGGACGATCTAGTAAACTGCTACAAAGGTGAGTTCAATCTAAATCTTACTTTTCATTTTTAATTTGAATTTTATTATAGAACGAGCATTTCTGTACATTTCGAAAATTTCAAGTTTTTTAGTATTATTCTGCGTTCTACCGTGATCAATTAATATCACTGAGGATAATAACAACTGTAATAACAGATTATCAATGTGTAAAAACTAACTATATCATCAGAATTTTAACTCGTTTAATATACATTTTAAAATTATTGAACGCAAATGCTTAAACAAGGAAGGAATGCCTACACTTACGTACAAGGATGTACTACTTTAGAGATCTGTTTTGATAAATCATTACAAAAGATACACCCTGAAAATTTTAATATTATTTTCAATTTTTTATTGCAGTTTGTACAAGGTGGAGTCTGTTGATTGCCAAGCGAGCCAAAAGAGTTAAATATCTTATCAGTAAGATTTTCATTTTATTATGTATAATAATGAATATCTTTTCTAATAGAAGTTTATTTTTCAGATAATTCACTCTATTCAACTCCAGATGATGGTTATAATGAACATGTTTACATTCGAACAGAGAAACCAATCGATGGAAATTGTTTGGAAAATTTGTTTCCTAATTTAAGGGTTAGTTTTCACATTGCACATGTTAACCGATTACTAAATTTTGTTTTTCTTTAATTTAGATTGTTGATATCGATTATTTATTGCCTAAAAAAGTGCAACTCAATCATATTCTTAAGATGGTCAAAAGTGCAAAATCTTTGAAAGGATTTTTTATCGAACTTGAATCTCCATTCGAAGAGGTGTCAAGATGTTGTGAAGACATCGACATGGTATCTGTGAATAATATATTATTGTCTAAATCGAGTCCTTATGATGGTCCCATATGTGAGAACGGCTATAGATTCAAACAACTTCACATTTATCAGTTCAATTTACGTGAGGCTAGAGAGTTCGAACTTTCTTTTCCTAATCTTCACAGACTCAATGCCTATGATGTCGATGGTAAATGAATCATTTTACAGTACAAAGTGTTTTCATTCCACGCTATTTTGTTCAATATATTTCGACTGCAAGGTCACTCGTTTATAGTGCAATGGTTGATATTTTTTACAAGTAGATAAGTATCTTTCAGTAGATGAGTTTCGTTTTGGGAAAACTCGTAAGAAACATGAAATAGTAAAGAAAAGAGGGAAAATTTAACCTGTTCAATCATGAAAATTTATCACATCCCAAGTCTGTACGACCATAATTCGAAAGAAATTGAACAAAACAAGTGTAAAATGAAAAGTTTGCTCTGAATGTTAGCTATCATGACTTATAATTTCCATTTATTTCTCTTTCTGTAGCTGGTGGTTATATGAAGCTGTTTGATGATACAGTATTTCTGAGACTGAAAATAATTGAATTCTTTATGGTCGGAAAGTGTAATGCGAGATTTGTCAATTTATTTCGGTTCATTGATCACTGCCCAGTCTTACAAAGTGCACATATTTCTGGACTTTTTTATCCGCTTTATTTTAATGTGTCAAAAAAACACGAAAGTCTACAAGATTTAGTTATTGATTTTGTAAGTGATGCCTCATTTTTTATTTTTTACTATAGAAACCTTTAATTGCTCATTTTGTTCAGTGTAAATTCGGTTTCTTATTAGATATCAGATTATATATGATGACTTAGGAACTATATCAGAGCGTTTTTTTATCTCTCCATTGTTCAGGTTCATAACTAGAACCAATGGCACTAGAGAGTTTAAACTTGTAAATGTTAACTTTCCATGTTGAGCTATCATATTTACCTTGTCTCGAGTTTATTCATTAATTTGTCCTCTAACAGGTAGATAAATAATAATCAGTTCTGTGACCATTGATCATTTATAATTTACAGGCTGAAGATGAACGAACCCATTGGGATACATTGGAAAGTTTAATGATGAAATATCCTAATCTAAAACATCTTTCGATGAGAGGCTGCCCGGGAATAAAAGATGAACATATTGAGAAATTGGTTGAAATTTTACCCAATTTAACATTAATTGATGTCCGTGGATCTGAAGTCACTCAAAAGGCTGCCGATTATTGTAGACGACATGAACGGTCGATAAAGTTATACTTCGGAGACTCAAAAGAGGGATACAGACAAATTAAATTAGATTGGCCTCAAATTTCGATTCGTCGAGAAACAATTTGTCGAGGATTTGATTTCATGAAACATTGTTTCTTCAAAAATTATCGAAGTTTACCTTGTTTCTTGGACCCTATGGATGAAGAAGATTGAACTGCTAGTTGCTCAGGTGAGTAGTTTACTAAACCGACGAGCAATTCATTATGTAATTCAAATGTAATTATAATCATTGTACATTGAATAAAATTATTAAAATTGCAATACTTTTAGTTATCAGCTGTAATAAAAATTTAGAATGCTTGATGTTGGCGCCAAATATCAGAATTTTGTTTTTGACATGTTTATGTTTTCTTGACTATTCAGTCACCAAATTTCAGTGAATAGTATTCACACATGATATTTCATTTGTAATTCTTGTCTTTCTCATAATAGACCTTAAAAGTTATCTGGAGATAAATAGATTATCTATAAAAACGATTTTATTATTCATGTTAATTTTACCAAATAAAATTATACATTTTAAATCATCACAGATTAGTGTTTTTGCAAAATAAAAGCCAAGTCATTGTTTGAAACAGATCTAATGAAGTTTCAATTTTATTATAAGCAGTTAGCTGGTTGTATTCAAATTATAATTAAAAATTTCATCTGCACCTGATCTAATATTGGTTTAATAATCTCAATGCTAGTAAAGCAATTGAATTGGTCAATTCCTTCACGGTTCAGTTCTTTTCTAAATTCATAATGCTTTGACATGAATCATGATATTTTCAACTGATAAATTAATTAGTTCAATCTGCTAATTAACAAAATCTTTTTTTTAAATGCACCATTCCATTAAAGATCGGTACATTCGAGAAGCTTCTGTAAGTATCGCTCTGTAAGTATAGCCATTTTGCTTATTTATCAGGAAAATGTGAGGTGAATAAGCTTAGTTTTGTTTTGCTTACACTTCCTTTAAGAAACTCTTCTTTTTGTTTGGTATTTAATTGTGTTCCTACCGATAATTTTCTGTTCGACATGTCACTTTTTGGTATTATTGTCAGTGGTCGATTGGTACAAACAGATTTCCAACCTGTTGATGCTGGTAAATTTTTAATAACCATACCTAGTCCTGAGAGTATCAATCACATTGTTGTCTTCCTTACCGGTGCTCAACCTTTGCCTCTTGAAGTTGGTGCCAGTGTCTATTTTTCATGGCCTGATCCAATTAGCCCACCTACATGGCAATACTTGGGTTACATTTCAAATGACAAACCATCGGCCATATTCCGTATAACCAAATTGAAAACCTCAACACCATCTAATACATTCGGATTTTCCCAGCCCATAGTAGCTCAATATGCTCAGATTGGTATTTCTTGTGAACCTCTGGCTCAAATTCAACAATTAACTGCCGACATCTCAGTTAATCCCACTGCTGCGGACTCTGTACTCACCTATGCTGCTAAAACCGCCGAGAATTTATTTAATTATACTTGTTCATTTGCTCGGACTCTTCTTACAGACACTAATGAACAGTTTGTACCCCTCTCTATTATTCATCAATGGTATCAGAACTTCATGAGAAGACTGGAACAGGATCCAACGTTTATGAAAGGATAACCACATCTCCATTTGCCTTCCATTTTAACAAAAATTACTCAACTATTGTACAAATTGTATCTAAGTTGGTCTATACCTCAACTTATTCAGTAAAACTCATTGAGCTAAATCTGTAAAGATTCACTTTACTTGAATTTCATTATTCATGCGACGGCCTTGTAACGATCTCAAAATCAATTCATTGGATTGTTATTATTTTGTACGGGACGCATCAATTCAATTCATGTTAATGAACATGTATTTCTTTTTCATTGGTGCTTAATTCTAACAACATAATGCATGTATGCTTAGATTAATATAGACTGATTAAAATTCATTGAACTTGAATTTTATAAATTTTTTTGAGTAAAAATTGAAATTATCTTAGGTATGAATTGTAAAATACATGTTTGTGCACAAGAAAATGCGTTGGAAGAGATTGGCATGCATTTGATCTTGACATTTTACCGAAGAGTCTTTGAGTTAAATTTCAACTTCTTCATTTACTTTGAAATAAACGAACAGTTGATTGATCAATGAGAATAAACCTTATTAATTTGAAGTCATGTTAGGCTTGATTATCAACAGTTTAATATTCAACAGGAATAATCTTTCTATGGAGGGAAGAATGAAAATTTAAAATTTAAAAATCAATTTAATTTGAATCGAAGAGTGAAACAGAGTTTCTTTTTTGCTTTGACAGTTCTTACACATTAATCTTTGATTTTGATTGAATTAGCTTGCTTTTTGTCCCAACGATAACAAGTAGCATTTCCAAACCACCATTCAGATAATTTATCCCATGTTTTCTTGGAATCGCCTTCTTTGTTCAAAGCTTTACAAATTTGACAAGCATAATGAGATGAGGATTGAGTGTAAAACCTTTTCCAGTTGAAGTAACTATTATAATCATCTGGATTTTCAAGCAAATGCTTTAGATATTCAGCTAAACTTCTTGGAGATTCATATGATAATGCATCAATAAATGAATTGGAAGGCGCAATTTTCTTATAATCTGCGCCACCAAAAACGATTGGTACGATAGGATAGTTCATAATGAAGAAAAATTTTTCCGTCACATAATCGGAGCAGATAGAGTTCTCGAATGAAAGATAAAAATAATATTTATCAGCTAATGTCTTATAACAATCCTGAGACATTTTTGGTAAGCATGTGTGATTACCACAAGCTCCATAAATATCCACAGGAATGTATTTAGAAAGCTCTTCCACATAAGCTTCTCGATTGCTCGGGGTGTGACAATTGCTCACTAGCCAACTCACAATTCCAGGTCTTTGATGATTGATAAAAGGCTTCGGTAAAACAGTGGGAACAGGAACAAATAGTGGAGATAATTGGAAGTCTGAGTCCAGGCGATAAGTTGCTGTCCAATTGATGAGACCATCCAATGAAGAAAGAGAACTGAAAGAGGTGTGAGCAGGTGATTCGTGATTTAAAAAGATCCATCTTTGTTCAGGTTTACGTTTATTTGGTAAATCTGAAATATTAATATCTCTAGCATGAAATATAAGACCATCAGCATTTTCCAATATGCTACGATTTGATGTAAATCGACAGTTTGTGTAGTCACAATTTGATCTCCATTCATCTCGAACATAGTTTTTTTGGCTGAAAAAATCAGTCCACAATAATATTTGGGAAGTTCTAGGTACTGTTTGCGATGAATGAGGAAGCTCTTTAACATTAGTTCCATCTCCATTTAACGATGAAATCTTAGTTTCAATAGTTGTTAAATATTGTGGATTAGCTGATCCTTTAGAAGATGAATTTTCAGCACTTTTAACTAAAACTGAAGTTGGAATCGGTGGTATCTGAGGTAATGGATGAGATTTTTGGAAAACTAGTTGAATCAGTAGAAAGACTGTTATTAATGCGATTAATATAGCAATCAATAACTTGGACCTTTTGATGCTCATGGCTGCCAGATTGAAGCTAACACAATAGTAAGACTAGAATATAGAAATAGGCACTTTATAAAATGACTTACAAGTGACTTGTTAGTGAAGGCAAAGGAAAAGATCATCGAAGTTATTTGCTATAAAATAAAATTTAATTAGACGATAAGGTTACAATGTTACAATGAAAAAGATACAGCTGTTTAAGAAGAATTCTCTAATTCTGATTGAATTATTTTGTTGTGCCAACGATAACAAGTAGTATTTACAAGCCACCATTCAGATAATTTATCCCATGTTTCCTAGAGCTACCTTATTTGTTCAAAGCGTTACAAATTTGACAAGCATAATGAGATGAGGATTGACTGTTAAAACTTTTCCAGTTGAAATTAGTCCTAGATTAAAGATCCTTCTGTATTGATCATTCACTTAATTAAATCAATCAAAATAACTTTTCAGAGCCGTCGTGTTGAAAACAATTGTTTAAAACTGAGTTTTGATAAGCGCAGTTCAATAAAAGAGATTTTTGATTGTTAAGACACATTTAACATAATTATAACCTTTCTGCAAAAATGAGCGAAAAACGGTTGAAAACAAATTTCTTGCAAATTTAGACTCTTTTGGTTTATGAGGACATAGAAACTGAGTCCGTTAGCGCGATTTAAAAATTACTCTGATGAAAAGTTTAAAAAAAATTGAGGTCAAAGTTGAAACTTCGATTGCGTTTAGTACAATTATGGTAAAAGATTTATCGATCAAACTCATTTTGACTGTGTAACTTTTGATGATCGACTAGAAAATGAGTTCATTTTGAGAAAAAGAACTTTTCTTTTTCGTTAAAACAGATTAGTTCGATTTTCATTCAAACCGGCCGCTTTCTGTAACCATAAGTGTTAGCGAGCTTGAACTTATTATTTAGGCATAAAAATTGTTAGCTCACATCATGAGTTGAATTACTGAATAGACTCAACAATAGCTCTCTTTATTTTGGCAATTGGACTAAAAACTTTTAACCTCGATATTTCGAGAATGGCATCATCTAAAGTCATTATTCTTTCATTAATTTAATTCTTTACTAACTACTAACTAATAATAATTCAATTCAACCCAAAAACTTTCCAGGAGAGCATTTGGGACATGATTTTGGGAAGTAAATGAACGAGGAACTACTTATTTAACAAACTTAACTCATCTCAATGCATATCTTGGTAAATAAACCAATTTTCTAGTTAAACTTGCAAACGAAATGCAAAGAGAACTGCCAAAGGCTCGAACATTTGAGTTAAGAGTTGAGAATTGATGGGGTTTGTAGGGATTTGAAAACTGTGTCCATTGGTGCTATTAAATACTTCATACGATGGACAGTTTTCGCGAAAATTGAGGTCAAATTTGAAACTTCGATCGCGTTTTTCTAAGCGATGGAAACAGATTTTTTCATGAAACTTATTTTTCTGATGCATCTTTTGATGACTAACTAGTAAATGTTTTCATTTTAAGCAAAAGAATTTTTCTTTTTCTGCAAAACAGATAAGTTCGATTTCCATCTAAACCGACCGCATTCTGTGTACATAAGAGTTAGCGAGCTGAAACTTATTATCAGTCCATGAAAATTGCTTACTTACATCAAGGACTGAATAATTTTTTCAATGCACCAACAGTTCTCTTGATTTTGGCCATTGGATTTAAAACTTTTAGCCTCAATATTTCGAGCCTGGCATCATCTACAGTCATTATTTTTTTACCAAATTCATCCTTTATTAACTAATAATGCAATTCAATTTGAAAAATTTCCATTAGCGCATTCGGGACATGATTTTTGGGTTGTAAATGAACTAGAAACAACTTAACAACAAACAAAACTCATCTAAACCCATTTCTTGATGTATAAACAAATTTTCTGGTTAAACTCACAAACATAATGCAAAGAGTACTGCCAAAAGCTCGAACATTTGAGAAAGGAGTTGAGACTTAATGGGGTTCGTAGAGAAATTAAAACTGCGTCTATTGGTGCTATTCAATAATTAATACGATGAACAGTTTTCGCGAAAATCGAGGCCAAAGTCAAAACTTCCATCGCCTTTTTTGAAGCGATGGAAACAGATTTTTTCACGAAACTCATTTCACTGTTGTAACTTTTAATGGTTGACGCAAAATTGTACTCATATTGATAAATAAAGTTTTCCTTTTTCTGTAAAATAAATCAGTTCGATTTTTAGTCAAACAGATCGCATTCTGTGATCATAAGTGTTAGCATGCTGAAACTTATTTTTCGTCCATAAAAATTGATGGATCACATCATGGATTGAATAATTTTAACAACTTAACAATAGTTTTCGCGCTTTTTGTCATTGGTCTTAAAACTTTGACCTTCGATATTTCGATAATGGCATTACCTACAATCACCATTCTTTCACGAAACATTAGATCTTATTATGGGCTATAACATAATCTGACTTAATAATGAATAAAATCTGAGCTCATTCATCCAATAATGAAGATCCTTTCAACACATAAGATTTGTGTTTAGCTTTATTAATCTCGTCTCAAATCGGAAAACATAAGTAACAAAATGGTATAACTTTTTTCCTATGATATTGAATGATTTAATATTTCAGAATTTTATAGTCCATTATGAAATCTAATATTTGGTGAAAGAATGCAGATTTTATGTAATTCCGTTCCCGCAATATTGAGGCACAAAATTTTTAGGTCAATGGCCAAAATCAAGAGTAATGTCTAGGAATTGCAAAAAAGTTTTCTTGCCATCATGTGTACAAACAATTTTAATGGGCGAAGAATAAGTTTCAGCTCTCTAACTCTTACGGCCATAGACTGTCGTCGGTTTAACTAAAAATTGGGCTTGATCTGTTTTAAAGAAACAGAAAAAGTTAATCCTCAAAACAAGTGCATTTTCTGGTTGGTTATGAAAATTTACATCAGGAAAATGAGTTTCGTGAAAAAATCTGTTCCCATCACTTCAAAAAAGGCGATGAAAGTTTTGACTTTGACCTCGATTTTCGCGAAAACTGTTCATCGAGTGAAGTATTGAATAGCACCAATAGACGCAGTTTTAATTTCCCTACAAAGCCCATCAGTCTCAACTCCTTTCTCAAATGTTCGAGCTTTTGGCAGTACTCTTTGCATTATGTTTGTGAGTTTAACCAGAAAATTGGTTTATTTACCAAGATATGCATTGAGATGAGTTTAGTTAGTTAAACAAGCTGGTTCTTGTACATTTACAACCCGATAATTATGACCCAAATGGGCTAATGAAAAGTTGTTGGACTGAATTGAATTATACATTAGTAAAGCATTAAATTGGTGAAAGAATTATGATTGTAGATGATGCCATTATCGAACTATCGAGCCTCATAGTTCATAGACCAAAGGTCGAAAGCAAGAAAACTGTTGTTAAATCGTTTGAATTATTTAATCCATGTTGTGATCCATCAATTTTTATGGGCAAACAATAAGTTTCAGCTCGCTAAATCTTATGATCACAGAATGCGGTCGGTTTAGATGGAAATCCAACTTGATCTGTTTTACAAAAACAGAAAATGTTATTCCTCAAAATGAATACATTTTCTGGTTGGTCATCAAAATTCACCTCGTCAAAATGAGTTTCATCAATAAATCTGCTACCATAATTGTACAAAACGCAATCGAAGTTTCAGAAAAACAAAAACAAAAAACAAGTGAAAACGTTCCGTTTAACATTCGAAAAGCAGAATGCTGAAATCTAAACCTCTAAATCTATTTTAGGTTTTATTTATCGATTGTCAATGATCCTAATGAACTTGATAATGATACTCAGTTTGGTTGAATAAATTTGATTAGCAAAGTGAATCTTAAATAATGAAATAAAAGCGGCAAGCAAAAGTGTCTACAATATAATACGAAAAGCGAAATTTAAATGATTATTTCAAAGCTCGCATTATGCTGTTGATAATGAAAATCTGTTATGGAAATAAAGCAAACCATTTAGCTGAATAATACGAAATCCTTTTTCTCGATATTATAATGCTGGATGAATGAAAGTGATAAATTGTTAATTTGCTAAAAAAAGTAAGTCAAAGGAGTTGAATGAATTAAATTGATGAAAATGAGCATCATAATGAATTGTTAACAATTGATTGTACATCTCACGGAGCATAACATATGCAAAAGATGTCAAGCTTTTTGCTCATCAAAACGGATTTCAATATAATAATTTTACTTTATTCAAAAACGGTTTCGATTAACTTTTGTGTTAAAATTATATCAACCCATTGTAATTAGATGATGATCAAGTGATGTAAAAGTTACTTTCAAACAAATTAACGTCTTTATTCAAATTCAACAAAAAGATCCTTTCGCTATCGATGTTAATGTTTACATTGAAAGTACCCTTTGGGTAAGTGAAACCGAGTGTGGTTGAACCAAATCGTATAAAGACTATAAATCAGTCTCGATTTTGGTTAGTTCATCATCAGATTTTAGTGAATTTACATCAAGTGGATTAACATTTGAACATTGATCAACATCAAACATCATCTAAATAACCGAAATGTCTTATTCGAGTCCAAAAATTATTGGTAAGTTTTATTTCATCTTGTTTTTGAAGATACAGACTAATACATAAATTTTTGTTAATACATTTGTTATTACATTTTAGCTAAAATTTTAGCCAATATTGCATCTTTCGCCGCATTGTGTTTTATTGTTTCATTGGTTGGACTATCTGGAACTGATGCTAGCCAGGATTCGGTTAAAGCTTCATCGGCCAATTTAACAGCTTATAATACGCCTTATGCTTTCTATGACTATGAAAGAGATCCTCGTCGTTGGTTTGGTAACGGTCAATATGCTCCTGGTGCCTCATATGCTGGCCCATTGGCTCAATTTCCTGGTGGATTGGAAGCCATTGCTATTGGTCTTATGATGGCTGTTGGTGCTGGTTTCATTGTTATTCCTTTAATGATCATCCTTTACATGATCTTCATTCAACCCAATGGTAATCCAAATCTCAATGGTGGATTCAATTTCATTCAACACCCAGCAACAACCACGATCGGAGGACGTAAACGACGAGAAGCATCTAAAAATGATCATCTCGGTCTGCCAGAAATGGTGAGTCCAGTTATCCAGGAGAAAGTCATGTCTTTTTTCAAGAAATTTGCTGATGCTCCAGCTCGAATGGAATACCTTAAGAATATTCTTAAACCTTAGAGTGATTTATTTTATTAATCAATACTATGAAAGAAAGGCTGAGCAGAGCTAAGTCGGAATATTTTTTACTGATGACTATTAAAAACCACCGCATTCTGGAGCAGTAATAATTTTTTACATAATTTTTAATTTTTTTGAATAGTTTAATGTAGATATAATTTTTGAAATCAATAAATATTTTAATTCAATATTTCGATTAATGTCGGTTTCTGTATTGCATTATTTTAACTGCCTGATAGTTGAGCAAGTTTATTAAAAATCAGCAATTCTTGAATCCGCAAACCTCACTCTAATTTTGAAACTTGCACAGATTCATAACGAACGTTGGCTAAGGATTGAACCAATCTATTAATCTAGTTCACCTATTAACCAAAAAAAAACAAAAAGACTGTGGGCTTGTGGGTTGGGACTTTGTAGGGGCATAAAAACTGAGTTCATTAAAACGTACTATTCTATACATTGTAGTTTATATGAAAAAAGATGCACATTCATTGCAAGCCTAAATGTTTTGAACGTCTTTTCATATCCATTCAATTTGGACTCATTTTGTTATTTGATATCAAAATGAAACAAAAAAGTCTACAACACCGGGGGTTCCCAAGTGGTCTCCCTCCCAAGTACTAACCCGGCCCGAAACTGCTTAACTTCGGAGATCGGACGGGATCCGGTGTTTTCAGTCTGGTATGGTCGTAGACACAAGAATAGTTCAATACTGGAATATAAACATAAGACTTATTTTAACAGACAATATCGATTTTTTGCTTTAAGCTCGAATTGTAAATTATAGCGAGAAAAATGTGCATGGATAACTTTTCAATCAAATGCCTCGAATGAACAAATTCTGGTAATTGGTAAATACCAAAAATAAACACGCTGCTTGAATAATGAAAATATGAGATGAGAAACCAAGTTAGCCAAGGGATGACAGAACGTTTATTAAGAATCTCTATAACATTCAAAATGAATGAACATATTTCTATTAGGTTAATCAAGAAAAACAAAAAATCTTTGCATGCTTATCATGCTAATGCTAACCATAAGAAGTTATGATAGCTAACTAACAAACCCATCGAAATTGTGATCCATGTGAGACAGAACCAGTTATTTCTTGGCTTCTTGTTTTCCTGATTTCCTAAATTTAGTGAAATAAAGTATCAGACCAGCTGTGACACTAAGAGTAAGAATCGAACAGTTTCGACGTCCAGTATTGGTATAGGAATTGAAATATTTTGAAATTCCAGTAAATTGGGATTCATCAACATGTTCACCTCCACCGGCCATTATTGATAACTGTAAGAATATCAAAAACAATAACAAATATTTAGCAAAGAAAACGAAAGTTGTAAAGGAAATTTATCTTAATCCACATCAAAAAGAGTTGCTTAAGAGTTACTTACATTCTAGAATTGTGAAAAAACACGAAATAATTTAATTTAACTAGTTGAAAAATAAATAAATTGTAAACAAATGCAGTTTAAATTTAAGATTTGTCTTTTGCAATGAAAGTCATTTGATCAGGGACCGTCTTTTAATTACGACTTGTCTGCTTGTGTTTATTTTACTCGTAAATTAATTTCATGATATTCCATTGAATGAATCGTACTGAGTGTCAAAATTAAATGGACAATATTAATTTTATACTTTAACTGAGGTGCGAAACCGCGAAAAACACATTCCAAGAATTTTGTATTCCATGTATCCTGTAAGTAAAGATATTTTCTCATCATTTCAGATGATCTTTTATTTTTTATCTAAACAATAATATGAAATTTTTGCGTAAAGATTGTGGTCAAACCAAAAGGATTCTAAAGAAATTTTTTCACAGCATGAAAGCGATTGACTACATTCACGAAAAATAGTCAGAGCATTTCGAAATTCAGAATGGCTTTTTTCACTCCAAAATGATTGTTATAAATGTGACAAAACCTAAAGATTTCAACTTTTGAATTTCTTATTCTGACAATGGTTTTTTATTAAAATAATGATTGGGTGATTTATAAGTGTCAAAACTTTGACTATCGAGTTGCAGTTGCGACTTGATGAACTCTTAGTGACTTAAGAACTATTCAGGCAATTAAAAAATTTTCTGATCGAAAGTTTTCAATGAAATCGCTTTCAAAGTTGAAACTTAAATTTAATTTTAATCAGCTTTAGAAACAGATTTTATTTTATTAGTTTTCTACATTGACGATGGTTTTCATCAAGAATTTGAGTTTTTAAATATCGATAAAATTTATTGTATACAGTGGAAAGAAATTACGATCATTTATGATCGGGGTTTCCACTTGTTTCCATAAAAGTAAACGGGTTAAAATTAATTGTGTTGTTGTATCCAAAAGTGAAACTTGGCGAGTTTATGAAAGTTGTGTTCTTAATGAAACTTTATGTATTCATTAATATTGTTGAATTTGTAAACATTATACCCTTTGAAACATAATGCAAGTTTCTTTGATGTAAACATCCGAAGTTATAATACATATTCATGTATTATAACTATAATTATATCCATTCAGAAGTATTGAATAAATAATATTTTCTAGCGTAATGTTATGTTTCCATGATCTAGGAATATACCAACCAATCAATTTGTTAAAATAAACTGAGATTCAACAGCGTATCGGAATACTTATTGATCGATTCTGAGCAAATGCTTTACCACTAAATTTTAAGTTCAATCCAGCAAAGAGTAGGCATAATATGTGTTTGATGGTTGGCGTTCATTGAAAGTTGACTTTAAACATCATGATGAGGCAAATGTTTTCGATCAAATACTGGAAGTGAAAAGAAAAGGTAAAGTTACTATTTATGAATTAAAGAAAACATTTTATGCTCACAATAACAAAAACTCGAGTAGTCATATCCAAAAGTTGACCAATAGTGAATGCAATATCAGTTCTTGAAAGTCGCTCCTCTAAATCAGTTTCCTAAAAATTGATAGTTCATTAAATTTTCATCTTTTACTGGGTGATTGCACTGGCCAAGTCTGACTTTAATTATAAAGCATTAAAGCCCAACTCGCTTAATTCAACCACTGTGATTAAGAAACCAAACAATACCTTTATGAAGGTTTCTGCATTCAATTTCAAACGGCTAGTTGCTTTCCTTAGATTCTTGCAACATGAGATCATCTAAAAGTTAGTAAATCAAATTAAGTGTCGAGCAAACATTTGCAATCTTTTCAAACCTTTGTCAATATGACTCCATTGGTGTATGAACAAGCTCCAATGGATACAAAGCCAATCATGGAAACACCCAAAATGAAAAAGTCCATGAATCCGCGATCAATGTGAACAAAAACTGCAGTGTAAACTCCAAAATTGTCAACAGCAGAAAGGCCGATGTAAACGAATATGAACCAGTTTCTAACGCCAATATTACAGTGTTCAGTTTCATTTTGGTATTTAATAATCTCACAAACAATAGCTTTGTAATCTAGTAAATAGTCGGCATTTTTCGATCGTCTTCTTTTCATGGAAAGATCTTGCACAGTTCGGGCTACATGAGCAACTTTGTAGTAAAAGTAAGACAATTGAACTGTAGCTAACCCACCAGATAACATTAAGTTGCTGACGGTACAAGAGATTCCAAGATAACTGATGAGAAGCCAAAAGCCAGTGTAAATATACTGTTGCGACGTTTGCGGCAGTTTAGATGCTGAATGAACAATGAAGATTAAAATTGGTGCAAAGCTAATTGTAAGGCAATATGTTATCCTCACCCAAAAAATAGCTAAATTAGTTGAAACAAAACGAAACTTTTTGCAGTAAAATCGATCCATAAATAAAACTCGACTCTTGAATCCCTTTGAATATATTAAATGTTCCAACTTAAAGGTTGTCAAGTGACCTCTTCTAGCCAAAAATATCCAATGGTGTCTTATCACTTCACCAAAAACAGATAAATTTAAACAGAAGAGCCAAAAGAAACGACCATTCGGATGACCATGAAAAAAGTCACCAAGAAGAAGATGCCATTCATCTGGCAGATCAAAGGCACTCAACAATATAAAGTGTATAATATTAATGGTCATTACGCTTATGTAAAGGATGGATTTTGTTTTAGTCCATTTTGATGGTGTTACACTTGGATCTTGGGAAAATCCGTTTGGCAATATATTGTATGATATGCACATTGATTCGAGTTGCTTTAAATATTTTATTGCTACAGTGTCATTAATATCACTCGATTGGAACCCAATCACATACCGAACCGATTTCGATACAATTCCAATGTGTTTAGCTCTCAACATATCCAATTGATTCACTGCGATTCTGAATAATTCACCATCTAAACACTGACAATAACATCTAAATGGGATTGGAAGTTTATGCTCTTCAAAAGATCATCAAATAAAATCTTATGAGTTTTGGTTGCTAATAGCTTTTATTCAGGTTATTTTGAAAGTCACTTGAAATGTTGAAATCTTTAATTGCAGATTTTGATTCTTTTCCCTGTTATTCCATGCCGAAATCATATATTTCAATGAATATTTTAGTTGCAAATTTGCTAATCAATAAGTCTCAATTGTCTTTTATTGACTTCATTGTTCAAAAATGACAAAAGTTCATTAGAGAGAAATGATAAATTAACGAATAAACAAAGCTTCATTAAAACAATTGATTAATCATTAAATTAATTTAATTGGTCATGAAATTCATCCAACGACGAATGGATTTAAAAATTAAGGTGCGACCTAAAAAGTTTGCAACCTCTCTTATTGTTCGTACGTTGATTTGGGCTTATACCGTTATTTGAATGCTTTTATGTTGTTCTTTTTCGATAAATATTGTCAATTAGACAGACTCATATAAAATTTTCAGGCTAAAGTCCACTGAAATCGAGTTCAGCCGTCGGCAATTTTGAAAAACGCGCCAAATTTTTCGAATCCATTTTTTTGGCCTTTCGACCAGAATTTTCATAATTTGTTATTCCTTCATCGCTCCTGAGTCTTTTGTTTGCCAGATAAACACTGAATTCTGAAATTTCTAAGGCTATCAGAGTATTACCACACTGATACAAAGAAAGGCAGAGACTAGTCAAAAAATCGATCTCCGTTTATCAAATGTTTAAGGTCCATTTTCTGATTTGATACTGAATCAATACATACAAAAAATATATCAAAATGTTCCTTATATTTCAACTAATCCTGTAATATAAAATGATGCCAAAGTGTCTAGTTTAAGAGGAGCTATGACTAAAAAACCGTTTGGTTGCAAACTTTTTAGGTCGCACCTTAGCTGTTGATATACTATTGGTTTCATGAATAATCACAAGAAAGCCACTGATCGATTTATTCGTTAATAATGTTACATATCATTATTAATGTAATACAATGTAATTAAATTTATGTGGATTTGCCACATCTCATTAGATCTATTGGAATAATTTAGATTGAATTTCATTGTCAATTTTCAATGATCGCAACTCGAATGTCAATTGTTTACTTGTGCTTAAAGAAAGGCTTTTGCACCACGAAATGGATACGATTTGAATCGATAATGTATTACGATTACATTCAAAATAAGAAGAGTACTTTTTTGATAAGTTAAAGGTTTAAGGGGTAAAATTGATAGATGGAAGCACAAAAAGGTACCTTAATTGTTTATATTGTGTTTTTCAAAATAAATTAAATAAAATAAATAATATTCAATTTTCGCTCACATTTTTCTCATTTTCCCATTGGTTTTCCTTATCTGATCAGATTTCTTTCTTATCAAAAAAGTACTCTTCTTATTTTGAATGCACAGAAGCTTAAGATTTCAACTTTTGAATTTTTATTCCAGCGACGTTTCCATTTAGAACTTGGGTCTTAAATGTGAATTGAATTCATCATACTCAGTGGAGTGAAATTTCGATCAGTCATGATCGCTGCTGTGTCTAGTGTTTTCTAAAATCAAAAAGTTGCAAGCTATCATTCAAGCTTTCATTGGTAAAGCTAGTGCTTAATTTGTTACCGATTAAGTTATAAAATTTTTGATTCAATATCGTCCTTCAACTGTCAATTACCATGTACACTAAGCGTGAACAAGTCTTCCTCTCTACTCTTGTCTATTTTCTCACTCATCACTGTGTGTAATAGACTAACGGTTTATCGGCTGATAAATCAATCTAAAAAGGTTTGTTAGTCCTTCATCTCACTACTTAATTAATGATTCTTATCCAAGTATTAATCCATTTCATTTTCTTCTTTCAATCAGATCAATCCTGAAGAAACTTTAGTCGGTATTTTCTGTGAAATTTCCTTTCAAATTCATCAATTTAATATTTTGTTGAAAGTTTTGATTTCTTTTAAATATGGTGAAAATTGGTGTCATTGGTGGAACTGGATTGGATGCTGATCTCAATATATTGAGAGATGCACAAATGATTAATGTAGGTACTACACCTTATGGCCGACCATCGGATGAGCAAGTTACCAGCGGAAAAATTGACAATGTTGATATTGTTGTTATGAGTCGACATGGAAAGCGACATGATCGTAACCCTTCAGATGTTAACTATAGAGCCAATCTGTGGACACTAAAGGAGCTTGGTTGTACCCATATTTTGGTAACAAATGCTTGCGGATCTTTACAAGAAGAGTTTAAGCCAGGAATGATTGCGATTGTTGATCAATATATTGACAGGTATTGACCCCAACATTTTCCTATGAAAAAATACTTAAAATTTTTCTTCTGCATTCTTCCGATAGAACAAAATCAAGACCTTCAACATTTTACAAAGTCATTCATATACCTCAAGCTCATCCTTTTGATAAAACAGTTCAAATGATGATTGAAGAAGCTTGTAAAACAGTTGGAGCCGAATATCGATCTGGAGCTTGTATTGTTGCTTGTGAAGGTCCCCGCTATTCCACTTTTGCAGAGTCTAAACTTTTCAAATCATGGGGAGGAGATATTATTGGTATGACTACCGTTCCTGAGGCTCCATTAGCTGCTGAATTGGGGCTATTCTATAATTCCATAGGATTAGTTACTGATTATGATTGTTGGCATGAAGATGAAGGTGAATCAGTCACAGTCGAATTGGTTGATAAGCGAATGAAAATGCTTGCTGGAGTATCAAGAAAAGTATTGATTGAAACCATCAAACGAATCGGAAAGCATGATTGGTCTGAAAAAATTGCTGCTAAAACCAAAGAGGCACAAGGAGCCATCATGTTCAAATAAAGGACAGAAATTGTTCCCTTCAGAAGATTGAATAACGGGTTTTCCAGATTCATCTGGCTGTTACTATTTTGTTTAGCATTTATCGTTATCTTTATGCAAATACGTTAAGAATCACAGATACAAAGATTAAAGTAGATTCATATTGACAAAGCTGTTTATCAATGTATTAATGACAAAATCGCAAAATTAACTGATTAACTGATTGAGGACTGATAAATTAGTATTTATTCATCCATTCTCTAGAGATCTTACCAGGTTGTAGTTACGAATTGTATGGTAGATGGAAATATTGGTGTAAAGTATCAAATGGACTTGGCGAATTCAATATTGAAATTATTAATATGAAATTGAAGGTTTTATACTTTTCAGAGATCGCGGTTTTATTTTGTTATGAGATGGGCTTGAGCAGAGCGCTTTTTTTGTTAGTTTGAATATTGTTTACATTTTCAGAAAATCGTGGTTTACTTGTCTTTTAACTTGAAAATTACTTGGAACATTATGAATACTTCAAGCTTATTTTCGATCATTATTATCAGCCTTCTATTACATGATCACTGCAACTGTCAAAATGGTAAGTTATAGCCTAAGCTTGAATCAGTTATTTTTAATCATTCATTTTTATTTCAAGCTCCTAAGGCTGGTCAAATATCATCAATGTCCAAACCTAAAGAAGGTGGTGCAGCAACTTTCGCTTGTACAGCAGAAAGCGGGGATAAACCACTTTATTTCAAATGGTTCAAAGACGGTGAAGTGATCAATAATCACAATACAATCAGAATTGAATATTTAACCAAAGATTCAGCAATCTTGGTTATTGATCCGATTTCTGTAAATCATAATGGCAATTACACTTGTGTCATTAGCAACATCTATGGCAGAGATTCATCATCGATACAAATCAGTATTGAAGGTCTGATATTTTGTTGATTCCAAAAGTGAATCATATCTGACTGGATTTTACATTGTTTTTACAGGTCCACCAAAATGGTTAAATAAACCCGAAATGCTTTACAATGTTCATGTGAATGATGAATTACGGATTCCTTGTTCTGCAGTTAGCTCACCTATTGCAGAAGTCATTTTGAAAATGTTGAAAGGTTTGAATAAATTTGAACAAATTTTATATAAATTTCTGTAAGCCATTTCTAACTTCCATATGTTTTAATTTTAGGCTCATCCTGGGAGGTTATCGATGATGTTAGTATAAAAAAAGCAGAGAACCAAATCGTTGTATCAAAAGTAGAAAAAGTTCATGAAGGAAAATACGGATGTGAAATATCAAATGGAATTGAACCAAAACTTTGGGCAGAATTTGATATTAAAGTTATTGGTAAATAAGAGTTTGAATTACTTGAAAAGTGGCGCTTTGTTAACCTTTCATTTATTTACTAGTTTATGTGACCCATTGCTGTGCAACTTTATGTTTTGAATAATCAAATTTTTTTCAGCGCCAACATAAAATGATTGAATACTTGTTTTTGTTGGTATTGTCATCATCAATACAATGCTATTATGGCCAGGAAAGTATGTATAACTCTTATTACTATAATTCAGTCAAATCTAAACTGATTTTATTCTCTAGGTCCAAAAGTAGCTCCTTTCATGTCAATAGTCAAACCTGTGATTGGTGGTAAAACCTCCTTCACTTGTCAGAGTTTGGCTGGTTCCCCACCTTTACTAATTACATGGTTTAAAGATGGTCAGCAAATGAATGAATCTGCCTCAACTCGGATCAGAACAAATGAAGACTCTTCAATATTAATTATGGAATCAATATCATCAAGTCTCTCGGGAAATTATACTTGTAAAATATCCAATAGATATGGACATGATTCTTACTCTTCGGAATTGTTGATAGAAGGTATCCTCGTTCTTGCTTTTTCAAGTACCAAGTTCTTGATATATCATTATTTTATCTTATCTTTAGGTCCACCTTTATGGGTTGAAAAACCAACTAATATCAAATCGGAAATCGGTAGAATGCTTACAATTCGATGCCTCGTCTCTGGATATCCAAAGCCAAGAGTTCAATTGAAAAAATTGAAGGGTAAATATTTTAGTCCCAATAACGAGAATTCTTATTGAACTATGTACAATGGTCTAATTCAGGGCTATCATGGATACAATTGACCGACAAGGATCAAATAATAATGGTAAATCGAGATTCTTCTTCCGGTGAATTTCAAATTCGTAGTGCTACTCGTGATCATCAAGGTAGATATGGATGTGCTGCTTCTAATGGTATTCAACCTGATCTATGGACAGAGTTTGATGTTATTATTGATGGTAAAAGTTTTATTTTTGACATTTCATTTGCTTGAAAGTTGCGCTTTTTCTTGTTTGTTATTTTTACTGGTTGAAATGGTTTTAGGAATAAAATTTGAAAAAATACAGCCACATTAGATTTGTTGGTATAAAAACATCATGAAATCTTTCAGTCTTTTTGTTGGATTTTTTGTTATATTTCGCTCTAGCTATGGACAAGAAAGTAAGTATGGGTCGTATGTGTCTTTTCATGAATTAAAACTATCAATCACTTTAGGTCCAAGAGTGCATGTTGCTCCATTTCCATTATCAGTTAAACCAGTTATTGGAGGGAAGACTTCGTTTACTTGTCAAAGTCTTTCAGGATCTTCGCCACTACAAATTGTTTGGTTCAAAGATGGGATAGAGCTTCAAAATCCGTCTGATATTAGGATTCGCTCTATTGAGGATTCATCGATGTTGATTATTGACTCAATTAAATCCAGTCATTCTGGAAATTACACTTGCAAAATTTCCAATAGATATGGATCTGATTCACATTCAAGTGAACTTTTAGTTGAAGGTATGAACTTATTCTTTTTACAATTATGACATCAACAATCATTATTCTTAAATTTTAGGTCCACCAAGCTGGGTACAAAAACCAAGTGATTTGAAGCTTAAAATTGGACAAAACATCAATGTCAAATGCTCTGTCGCTGGTCATCCTCTACCTAAGGTTATTTGGAAAAGATTAACAGGTACAGTACAGTAGATCAGTCATAGTCTACTGAAATATCATGCACCCATTTTTTTCTGTTGTCATTATCATTTGAGCGAACAAAATTCGCTGAGTTACCATAAAATTGAAACTGTAAAAATGCATATATTCTCGGGCTCTTTCAATCAGCACTTTTTTATTTTATCATCCATAGGAACATCTTGGTACTCGATTGACTCTGCTACTATTCAAGCTGCAAATTTTGACATTTTAAATGATGATTTAACCATTCGTAATGCCACTCGACACCATAACGGAAGATATGGGTGTTTTGCTTCCAACGGAATTGAACCTGATCTTTGGTCAGAGTTTGATATTTTAATTGATGGTAATGTTTGAAAATTTCTAATCGTATTCTCACTTGGAATTGGCGCTTTTTTGTTTGACAAGATCTGATTTGTGTTTTAAATTTGAGAAACTGGTTCAAATTTTGCTCTAGTGTTTATAGTCTGTACTGTATACAAAAAAAACATGAATTTTGCTATTTTTGTTTCGATTACACTCTTAATTGGAGCTAATGAAGTCTACGGACAAGAAGGTAAGAGTAAGTGTAGGAAAATTATCTATCTTGATATAGCTAGATTTATCCCATTCTAGGTCCGAAAGTTGCTCCATTTTCTTCACATGTTAAACCAATAATTGGAGGATCCACTTCATTCATTTGCCAAAAACTTTCGGGATCGCCACCATTAAAGATAGTATGGTTTAAAGATGGAAAGGAACTTGAGGACTCAGAAGACATCAGAATTGTTTCTATTCAAGATCCTTCTGTATTGCTCATTAACTCGATAAAATCAAGTCATTCTGGAAACTATACTTGTAAAATCTCAAATAGATATGGTTCTGACACTTACTCTACTGAACTTTTAGTTGAAGGTAAATACAACCAATTTTACATTAAATCAATTGATTTTCATCATAATTTTTCTATAATTGTTAAAGGTCCTCCAAATTGGATTGAGAAACCAAACAATGTTAAATCAAGAGTCCATCAAATGATCAATGTCAGATGTCTTGTTTCTGGATATCCAAAACCCACGATAACTTGGAAAAAAATGCAAGGTATATTTATTCCATGTAAAGTTTTTACGATTATTCAATAAATATTTTTTCTTTTTCAAAGGGTCATCATGGTCGCAATTTGGTGAATTTAATAGTAATTTGCAAATTACAAATGCAACCAAGGCATATGAAGGAAGATATGGATGTTCAGCTACCAACGCAATCGGAACTGATCTTTGGTCAGAGTTTGATATTTCAATTGAGGGTAATGTTTTAAGAGTTTATGGTTATAGTTTAACTTGGAAATGGCGCTTTTTTGTTTGACATGATCTTATTTGTATAGAATATAAACAAATGTTGTGTATTGTAATCTTTTTTGTATGTTGAAACCCTGTTTCTGTTTTTGGCAGAATGTTTGTTTACTTCCTCATATTAATCGCTGCTTCAGCAGGAGTCCATGTAAATGGCCAAGGTAGTGAGTATAATTCCATAAAAATTTAGACAGCTGATTGAAATGATTTCTTCTCAGGTCCAAAAGTAGCCCCATTTTCAGCACTCATTAAACCGGTACTTGGTGGTAAGACTTCATTTACTTGTCAAAGTCTTTCAGGAACTTCGCCATTTCAGATAACATGGTTGAAAGACGGTGATGAGCTTAAAAATTCACCTGATGTTAGGATTGGGGCTATTCAAGATTCATCTATGCTCATCATCGATTCCATCAAATCAAGTCATTCTGGAAACTACACTTGCAAAATTTCAAATAGATATGGATCTGATTCATATTCCAGTGAACTTTTAGTTGAAGGTAAAAAGCTACTTATGCTCAAATTCAAATGATTCTGACAAATAATTACATTTAATTCACAGGTTCACCAAGTTGGATTGAAAAACCCACTGATATTAAACTAAAGATAGGGCAGACAATCAATGTTAAATGTCTTGTTTCTAGTTATCCTCGGTCAAAGGTTATTTGGAAAAGATTAGAAGGTAAATGTTAATCATGAAAAATTGATGTGATTTTTGCTTACAATGGTTTTCGTTATTACAGGATCTTCTTGGAATTTGATTGAGTCTAATAATAAGAAAACTGCTGATTATGACATTTCAAACAATAATTTAATTATTCATAATGCTACTCGGTACCATGAAGGAAGATATGGATGTTCAGCTACCAACGGAATCAACCCTGATCTTTGGTCAGAGTTTGATATTGCAATTGAGGGTAATGTTTAAAGAGTTTACACATATATTTACACTTGGAATTGGCGCTTTTTTGTTTGGCATGATCTGATTTGTGACTTTTAAAACCTAACAAACTTGTTTACATGTTTATGTTTGAATCTTGTTGTATTGCAAAAAAAAACATGTATATTCGTCTAATTATTTTAACCATACTTGCAATTGGAGTTGCGGCACTACATGGGCTAGAAGGTAAGATTAGGAAGCCCGAATATTTTGATTTTTACTAGAATGTTTCAATTTTAGGTCCAAAAGTAGCTCCCTTCTCATCTCATGTTAAACCAGTAATTGGAGGTAAAACTTCATTCATTTGCCAGAGTCTCTCAGGATCATCGCCACTACAGATAATATGGTTCAAAGACGGAAAAGAACTTGTGGACACTCAGGATATCAAAGTTGGATCAATTCAAGATTCTTCAGTTCTAATCTTTGACTCTATAAAATCAAGTCACACTGGAAATTATACTTGTAAAATCTCTAATAAATATGGATCAGACTCGTATACTACCGAACTTTTAATTGAAGGTAGATATGATTTATTTGGTATTATCATAGTTTTCGTATTTTATTCTAACGCATATTTTTATTGAAAGGTCCTCCAAATTGGATTAAGAAACCAAATAATGTAAAATCAAGTATCCATCGAAGGATAAGTATCGATTGTCTTGTTTCGGGCTATCCACAACCTACAATGACTTGGAAAAGATTACAAGGTATTAATGCATAGATTTAGTTATTTTATTTAATTAATTAATGGTGAACAATATTCAAGCCAATCTTTTGCTTCAAATTTTTAAAGGATCCTCATGGACGAAACTTGAGACAAATGGTCAACACAATCATAATTTACAAATTATGAATGCAACCAAATCTCATGAAGGAAGATATGGATGTTCTGCTTCGAATGGAATTGAACCTAATCTTTGGTCAGAGTTTGATATTTCAATTGAGGGTAATGTTTGGCTATTATTTAGTTATGTTTTCTGAGAGATTGGCGCTTTTTTGTTCAGTTATTTTTTCAGAGCTTATTAGCTTCACTCTGAGAATATTTTTCCCAATACAGCTACCAAATTCAAACTTGGATCATTTACATAATGGACTCAACCGAAAGTTATCTCCTGTTATGTCAATTAGCATATCGCATATACTTATCAAAGTTCTGAACTTTTAGTTCACGTTTAACTTTAAATCAATATGAAAGATAAAGTTTGAAAATCATGAATGAATTAGTGAAAATTGCTTGAATAAATAAGTTTGGAATTTCTTGTAAGTACATTTCTTATAATCTTGAATATTTCACTTTTATTACCATTAAAATTACACCTAACAAAATTGTATTATTTTTTCAAATAGATTATTGGACAAAAAATAGCTTTTCAGACCTGGCGGGTTTAATACAATTGGTCAAAACTGTTCTTTGATAAGCGCAGATCAGTAAAAGAGATTTTCATCACAAAAAGAAAACCAAAATAAGTGAAAACGTTCTGTTAAACTTTGGTCAAATAGCAAAATGATTATTCAGCTGCTAACGTTTCTTGTCCTGATCAGTGCATTAAACTGCCAAAAAAGTAAATATCAAACATGAAGTGAAAAAAATATTGAAAAAGAGTCCATTTTTCTAATTCTTATATTATTTATTTTACAGGTCCTAAGGCTCAATTATCTTTCCTTCTCAAACCAAAAATTGGTGGCAAAACCACTGTTGCTTGTATGGTGGACGATGGGGAACCGCCATTTGAATTTAATTGGTTTAAAGATGAGCAAAAGATTCAACACGATTCGACAATTCATATTGATAAGTTGAGAGACTCTTCAATCTTAACTATCGAGCAAATGTCGTCAAGTCACAATGGGAAATATACATGTAATGTTAAAAATATGTATGGAAGTGATACACCAGCTATCGAGATTGCTGTTGAAGGTTAATTTTACAATTTCTTTATTTATTGTTCTTTTGTTAACGTTTTCATTTTATAATTATTCAGGACCACCTTCATGGAAATTCAAGCAACAGGATATCAAATCTAAACCAAATGAAAATGTCATCTTGAAATGTTCTGCTACTGGTCATCCAAAACCAAAAGTTATATGGAAAAAGTTTGAAAGTATGTTAATGAATAGAAATGACCTGCAAGTCACTAATATTTTTCATTTGTTTTTGTAGACTTGAAGTGGGTAACTCTGGGTGATGATAAATTGATTGGAAAAATTTCTGATGATGAAATTAGGGTCAGCAATTTACATAAGAAACACGAAGGAAAATATGGATGTGAAGTATCGAATGGATTTGGGCCTAATCTTTGGAATGAATTCAATATTGACATCATTGGTATGATATGGAAGGTTTATATTTTTCAGAGATCGCGGTTTTATTTTATTATGAGATAGGCTTGAGCAGAGCGCTTTTTGTTTGTTTTCATTTTCAGAAAATCGTGGTTTGTTGTCTTTTAACTTGAAAATTCCTTTACAGCATTATGAATACTTCAAGCTTATTTTCGATCATTATTATCAGCCTTCTATTACATGATCATTGCAACTGTCAAAATGGTAAGTTATAACCTAAGCTTTAATCAGTTATTTTCTAATGATTTTATTTTTATTTTAAGCTCCCAAGGCTGGTCAAATATCATCAATATCCAAGCCAAAGGAAGGCGGTGTAGCTACTTTTGCCTGTGCTACTGAAAGTGGCGATAAACCAATTCATTTTAAGTGGTTCAAAGACGCGCAACCAATTGAGAATTCAGAAACAATCAGGATTGAATCTTTAACCCGAGACTCCTCAGTCTTAATAATAGATCCAATCACAGTCAAGCATAATGGAAACTATACTTGTGTTCTTAGCAATAATTTTGGAAAGGATTCATCTTCGATACAAATTAGTATAGAAAGTATGCAAAGTATTCTATCACTCTAACTTTGTAATTCAAGATTGTCTGAATTATTTTATTCAGGTCCTCCCAGATGGAAAAATAAGCCTTCTCAGTCATATAAAGTTCGGAGTAATTCTGCTTTTAATGTATCTTGCTCTGGCGAAGGTTTTCCCCAAACTCGAAGTGAATGGAAAAAATTTACTGGTAAGTCAATTCTTTATTATATCGTTAACTGATAAGTTTGTAATAAATCATATTCTCTATTACAGGAACATCATGGGAGCCATTGAATCATGATCTAATTAAAACAACGCAAAGCGAAATGAACATTTTGAAATCAACAAAATTATTATCTGGTCGTTATGGATGTGAGGTTTCTAATGGTATTGAGCCCAAGCTTTGGTCTGAATTCGAAATCTTTATTACTGGTAACAAAGTTTAATATTAATTATAATGTAATTTTTAAACTTGAAAAGAGGCGCTTCTTTGAGAATCTTGTATTATTGGGTTTTACAAAAAAATTGTTTACCATCATTCCAAGTTTTGTCTAGGAGTTAAAGTTATTTTTCAGACATCAAAGCCAAGATAGGTCAAACCATAGAACTGGATTGTATTGCTTCAGGTTTTCCTAAACCAGAAATAGTTTGGAAAAAATTCTCAGGTTTGTCTTGCAAACTGTCCAAAATTACTGGATTAATGTATTATATTTAATTTTACCTCTTTTATTTTGTCAGATGACATGTGGACTAATATCAATTATCTTCAAAATGCCCAAATTTCGAATGATCACTTGATTATCAATTCAATTGACCGTCTTCATGCTGGAAGATACGGATGTTCTGCTTCAAACAAAATCGAGCCTAATCTTTGGACTGAGTTTGTCATTAGCGTTGAAGGTAAACTTTTTTTATGAAATTAATTGTCTTGATGATCGGCGCTTTCTTATACATGAATCCATGGAATCAGTTGACAAAGCTTGTATATTTTTTTCTAAATTTGTCAAACTTGTTCACTTTTGTATTTTTATTGAAATATTTTTCCTATACTTTACTTGAAAATTGGCGCTTTTGGCCAAAATAACATTGTTATTGAATGGTTCTTTATTTCATAGCTGACATAATATTTATTTGAACTGGAAAAATCGAAATCTTATATTAATCTAAAACATGTCTAAATTGGTGACATTTATCGCCCTGTTTATGTTTCTATCAATCATTCATCAAACCAGATTATACTAACAATAAGAGATTAATAATTTAATACAGTGATGTGCCAGATAGTGGGAATAATTTTTTTCAACGGTCCCTATTGAAAAAGAGTTAAATTTGATTTGGATTTGACCAAATTTTATTTAGATTTTTCCAGTTTTTTATTAACTTAATTTGATTTTCTTTCGTGAAATATCTATCAGAAAACTCTAGAAAACAGATAGCAATTATAATTATAGACGAAATCAATCTATTAAGCAAGATTGAGAATCATAGATTGGAGTGCCCGATGAATAGTGCAAATAAGCTATTTCCACCTATTCCCATTATCTGGCACATCACTGTAGTTCAATAGTTTACCAAACATTTTACAATCAATTAAATTTTCTTAAGAATAAAGAACAGAATTTTCCTTTGGTTTCATATAATTTCATGTGAAATATGATAATATCCTAAATTATTTACAATACCTTTGGGTTTTACAATTGTTTTTGGGTTCTTTAGATTCAATCAACCCTTCAAGCTAAAAGCTATTAGTTATCGGAAAGTCTTAACTCGACTAATTGAAATTTCATTCTCGATCATTTGATAGGCCATTTATTTAGTGTGTTTTATTTTAGCCACACTGAGAACTGATTAGATTACAATTACAAAATATATTTATTTGACTCCAAGTGCTATCGATAACATGTCTTTATTAATCTGATTTTCAGTGTAATATTCATTTTGAATTAGGCCTCATCTATTTGAATTGCTTGAATGTTCGCTTCTCATTTACTTCAAATCTTTTTTATAATATTAGCCAAAAAAGTTAATATCTTCAATTTGGACTTAATTCACTCCCTGTCCGTATTTTAAAGGTACTGAAACGGAAGCTTCAACACCAGCAATTAATAAATAAAGGAGATATTTCTGTCTTTGGATATGTTAAAAGCAATTTTACTTCCTTAACAACAATTGCTTTATCTTGAAAAATAATTTGCTAATTTTTGGAAGGCTTTGGAAGATGAATTACCGACGAAAAAGCATTTAAAGGTGACTTGATAGTCTTTTTGGAAGACTTGACATGAAAGAGAATGGAATAAGAGATTGAAATATTTTCTAAAAAAAGATTATGCTAATAATACTTTTGAAATGAGCAATAATTCATTGGGACATTGGAAGTCAAAAAATACTCTCAACTCCAACTACATTGAGGATTGAATATTTATGCCTTGGATGTAAATTTCGTCCTCTTCAGACTGATCTTTTTTATGATAGCTATTATCATGAATAACAGAGGGTAAACTTCAAAATTAAAATTTATAAATAAAAGCATTGATTCAGTAAATTTTTAAAATTCCAGGTCAATAATGAAATCATGTCAGTAAACACCTCACAACCGACGGCGATTACCAGCAAGAAAATATGGCCGAATGGTCTGATATCTATTCCCCTTTTTGCCATATTGTGTTGGTTAATATTGTGTGTGTTCATTTTTACAATTATTTATTGTTGGCTGCATGTTAGCATTCGTTGATATTTATAAAAAGCATGTTGGAAATGAGGATAATTCATTCTGTTGGCATTCATCAACTTTGCTTTGTTTTCAATGTAACCATGGAGTAACCAGTTACTTTTAAACTTGAATAGCATTCGGTTGAGTTAAGCGGATTTGGTTACTTTGTTTAACTTTCTAACCAAATAACCGGTTTTCATTTAACTAGTGCATCGCCTTTTCGCAGCATCATCTGGTAACTCTTCTTAGTTCACTCTTTGTTCTGACGGTTGTGTGTTTTTATGTTATAATTTAACCAATGAGGAGTTGCCACAAAACCTTTTTATTTTATTAATTGAATCAACTTTATTTATTTATTTCATCCATCTATCTATTTATTGTTTGCTTTTCTGAACAATTTTTAAACCGTAAATTTATTTATATTCTTGTCAATATCATTCCAGTGAAACCATGGAGCCCTTCAAGATTGAGGGTAACCAGTCAAAGAGCTTAGAACAAGACGAAAAAATTAAAAATGATAAATTAAGAAAGTTGATTTATAAATGTACCGTCACACTATCAATTTCATCACCACTCTCTTGTAAATTACGTGAAAGATTAGCATCTATTCTTCCCAAAGTTTCCTCTAACCCGTTTCCATGGCATGAAAAATATTGTAAAACTAATATTCGCTTACACTATGGTGATTATACACCTTATAGTAGCCATTTACATCCTCAATATAAACCACCTCGTCCATTGAGGTCTAACACTTCTATTGTTGAGGAAAAGACTTCTGTACCATCATCGTGGTCATCATCATCAAAAGCATCTGACGTTCACCACTACTCATTTAATCGTAAACAACGTTACCGCAGATGGACACAAATAGAAGATAAATACAGTTCTGTTTTCGATGAAACGGATTCTTATAATAATATAATAACACTTGAATCTGATAATAGTAACGACAGTGAAGTCAAGTCAAACCCGAGACTATCTTCTTGGTCAACAACACCTGTTATTTTCCCAATAATTGATTTTGATGAAATCGTTGAAGCTCAATTAGAGAAAGAAGCCAGGTCTAGATTACAATATCAAGTAGAATATTCTGATCACAATTCCCACGTGAATCCACCTTATATAATTTTTTTCGTTCCTGATGATAGCAATAAAAGCGTACCTAATGAAACTGTTGCAGATTTACCTCCTTCCCTTGGTTATGAAATAATTCTAGAGCCTATGAACATATCTTCAACATCATTGCCTCCTCAAACATCATCACCATCATCATCTTCATCATCACCACCTATATCCACATCTCCATCTCCTGATAGAACTATAATTTCATGTGATCAAGTAAAGCCTGAATTAGTAAAGAATGACAATAATTTAATTCAAACGGACGTTAAACTTATCCACAAGTCAATAAGTGAAATTCCCAAAAAGGATTTTGCTCCATTGAGAAGATCCATGAGAAGGGAAAAAATTTCAAGTAAATCCAATTGTGTCATCAACGAAACCAACCAGTCCTCAATCAGAGTTGAGCCTAAGAGAACTCAAGCAACTAATAAAAACTCTTCATCGGTCTGTGATATTACCCTATCCAATATATCTTATGGTAATACTAAACCAAGTTTTTCCAAGGAAATGTTAAAAACAGAGGACGTTGTGATAAAACATCTATCTGCATCAGCTGAAACCGTGATAAAAGCTAAACCGTCTATAAAACCCAATAAAAGAATTCAAGAAAAGCTGATACCATTGGAAACAACAACACTAAATAGTTTAAGGAAGGTAAATCACACTTCTTCACAGTCCATTCGTCATTCCAAACGAGCTTTAGACGATGAAGTGATGGTCATACGAACAAAAGATGATATACCTCGGAAAAAAGTTGATACTGATGATGTAGTTATGATAAAAGTCATGCAATCATCTAGACGACCAAGATTAAGAAAATAAATATTGATTGAAACCAAAACAATATATCTAATCATAAAGAAAAGAATGAGAATATACACCTCATTCATTGAGAATAAGTTTATCAACTTGATCACCTTTCTCTCTCTCTCTCTCCTAATACCAGCTAAATGTTTGAAAATAGCACATGAGAGAGTTCAACAGAACTTATGTTACAAAAGTTTGACTAAATCATAATGTTAGGGGCCATTACATCAGAACAATTTGTATCGTATTTTTTTTAATTTCAAACAGTTGAACCTGATAATAAAAACATAAATGATTCTGTTACATTTTTAAAACATGTTCAGTTTTTCATGTAACCACTTCAGGTAACTGAAGGTTACATTTCTGTCGCGTGTGGATTGGAAGGAAATACAATTACAGTAGCGGTCAAAGAAACTGTCAGTTAGATTTTTCAATGCTGCAAAAAAATCATAGTCCAGAAAGTAAGTAATTCCTCTTGTTTCGTCCTCTTCTAATTCAATTTTATATTTGTAGGTCCTAAAGTAGCCCCATTCTCATCTTTGGTCAAACCTCTGAATGGTGGTAAAACTTCATTCACCTGTCAAAGTCTTCTAGGATCCCCGCCATTCCGTGTAGTCTGGCTTAAAGATACGAAAGAGCTCTCCAGTTCTCAGTCAAGCAAAATTCGTACAATCGAAGATTCATCGATGCTCATCCTTGATCGAATTACTACTAGTCACTCTGGAAATTATAAAGTTGTAAAGTTTCCAACAACTTCGGATCAGACTCTTACTCCACCGAACTGGTTATTGAAGGTAATTATTGATTGACTCTTTACCGTGCGAAATTTATATTCTTGACCTTCTTCTAAAGGTCCACCATTCTGGATTACTAAACCTCGAGACATCAAAGCCAAGATAGGGCAAACCGTAGAACTGGATTGTATTGCTTCAGGTTTTCCTAAGCCAGAAATAGTTTGGAAGAAATTCACAGGTTCGTCTTCCTACCTGTCTACAAATTACTGGATTAATAAATTAATTTTTACCTCTTTCATTTTCTCAGATGACATGTGGACTAATATCAATTATCTTCAAAATGCCCAAATTTCGAATGGTCACTTGATTATCAATTCAATTGACCGTCTTCATGCTGGAAGTTATGGATGTTCTGCTTCAAACAAAATCGAACCTAATCTTTGGACTGAATTTGTCTTTAGCGTTGAAGGTAAACTTTTTTATGAAGTTAATTGTCTTGATGATTGGCACTTTCTTACGTGTTAATTCTTAAAATTAGTTGACAACTCTTGCTTTCTGTCTGAATCTGTTATACTTGTTCACTTTGTATTTTTCTTATACTTTGCTTAAAAATTGGCGCTTTTGGCCAAAATAACATTGTTATTGAATGATATCTTATTTCATAGCTGACATAATATTTATTTGAACTGGAAAAATCGAAATCTTATATTAATCTACAAAATGTCTAAAGTGGTGACATTCTTCGCCCTGTTTATGTTTCTATCAATCAGTCATCAAACCAGATTATACTAACAATAAGAGATTAATAATTTAATGATACAATATTTTACCAAACATTTTACAATAAATTCAATTTTTCTTAAGAATAAAGAACAGAATTTTCCTTTGGCTTCTCATAATTTCATCTGAAATATGATAATATCCTAAATTATTTACAATATCTTTGGGTTTTACAAACTGATAGATTCAATCAACCCTTCAAGCTATTATTATTAATAGTTATCGGAAAGTCTTAACTCGACTAATTAAAACTTATTCTCGATCATTTGATAGGCCATTTATATAGTGTGTTTTATTTTAATTTTACATTTAATATTAATTATAATGTAATTTTTAAACTTGAAAAGTGGCGCTTCTTTGAGAATATTGTATTGTTGGGTTTTACAAAAACATTGTTTACCATCATTCCAAGTTTTGTCTAGGAGTTGAAGTTATTTTTCAGCAGCCATGGATTTCATAACGTTCTTCATTCTTATTGTCGATTTGTTTACCACCATTTATGCTCAAACAAGTTAGTATTAAGTTTATTATTATTACTGATTCAATTGAATTAAATCACTTGTCGAATTATTCACAGGTCCTAGAGTAGCTCCAATCTCACCACTGGTAAAACCTGTGATCGGAGGGAAAACATCACTTGCTTGTCAAAATATCGAAGGTACACCACCTATTCAGCTCAATTGGTTTAAAGATGGGAAAGAGCTTTCCAATTCTCAATCAATCAAAATTCATACTATTGAAGGCTCATCAATGCTCATCCTTGATCCAATTTCTACCAGTCACTCTGGAAATTATACTTGTAAAGTTTCCAACAACTTCGGATCCGACTCTTACTCTACAGAACTATTGATTGAAGGTACAGTATTCCCTTGAGTTTTTTGTAATTAGTTATCCATTATCCATCCATATACAACATGTTAAATTTATATTCTTGACAAATGATTATCTTCTTTCAAAGGTCCACCATTCTGGATTACTAAACCTCGAGACATCAAAGCCAAGATAGGTCAAACCATAGAGTTGGATTGCATTGCTTCAGGTTTTCCTAAACCAGAAATAGTTTGGAAAAAATTCACAGGTTTGTCTTGCAAACTGTCCGAAAATTACTAGATTAATGTATTTACTTTTACCTCTGTTATTTTGTCAGATGACATGTGGACTAATATAAATTATCTTCAAAATGTCCAAATCTCGAATGATCACTTGATTATCAATTCAATTGACCGTCTTCATGCTGGAAGTTACGGATGTTCTGCTTCAAACAAAATCGAACCTAATCTTTGGACTGAATTTGTTATTAGCGTTGAAGGTAAACTTTTTTTATGAAATTAATTGTCTTGATGATTGGCGCTTTCTTATACATGAATCCAGGGAATCAGTTGACAAAGCTTGTATATTTTTTTCTAAATTTGTCAAACTTGTTCACTTTTGTATTTTTATTGAAATATTTTTCCTATACTTTACTTGAAAATTGGCGCTTTTGGCCAAAATAACATTGTTATTGAATGGTTTCTTATTCCATAGTTGACATAAGACTTATTTGAACTGGAAAAGATCGAAATTCAAAATAATTACAACATGTCCAAAGTTTTGGCCTTTTTTATCCTGTTTATGTACCTATCCATCAGTCATGGTCAAGAAAGTAAGTGATTCCTCTTGTTTCGTCCTCTTCTAATTTAATTTTATATTTGTAGGTCCTAAAGTAGCCCCATTCTCATCTTTGGTCAAACCTGTGATTGGTGGTAAAACTTCATTCACCTGTCAAAGTCTTCTAGGATCCCCGCCATTCCGTGTAGTCTGGCTTAAAGATGGGCAAGAGCTTTCCAATTCTCAATCAATCAAAATTCATACAATTGATGGTTCATCAATGCTCATTCTTGATCCGATTACTTCAGGTCATTCTGGAAATTATACATGCAAAATATCTAACAGTCATGGTTTCGACTCATATTCATCTGAACTTACTGTTGAAGGTGATGGTTACAAATGTTTTTTGTTGATTGCCTACTCATCGCTTTTGCTCTTTAGGTCCCCCTCATTGGATTGAAAAGCCTATAAATGTCAATTTGCATCATGGTGAAGATTTTATTGTACAATGTATTGTCTCAGGCTATCCGAAACCCAGAATAATTTGGAAAAGATTTGATGGTTAGTTTTGCTAAAATAGTCATTCACTATATTTACCTCAATGTGTACATCAAAACTTGCATTCACAGGTTCATCATGGATTGAAATTGGGAATGACAAGCTATTCCGAAATGAAGGGCAAAAATTGATCATCAAACAGGCTGATCGTAATGTCAACGGTCGCTATGGCTGTTCTGCTTCCAACAATATTCAACCTGATTTGTGGGCTGAATTTAGCGTTATAATACAGGGTAAATCTTTTATTTTGTCACTTTTCTTGCTTGAAAGTTGCGCTTTTTCATTCTAAATTTTTACTGGCTCAAATGAGTTTGTTGCAAATATTTAAAAACAATATCACGATATTTGTGTAAATTTTTTAATGGGTTGTTTTATAATCATGTTACCAACATACTTCCTTATTGGAATTTTGCTGACTGTCTCTGGTAGTTATGGCCAAGAAAGTAAGGAATTTAATCATAGCAAATTAGCTATTCTTGGTGTACTTACAGTTTTCAATTTCAGGTCCAAAAGTAGCTCCATTTTCACCTCTCATTAAACCAGTGATTGGAGGAAAAACATCATTCTTGTGTCAAAGTCTTTCAGGATCGCCTCCAATGAGTGTAGTTTGGTTGAAAGATGGAAAAATGCTTCAAGATTCTTCCTACATTCGAATTAGATCAAACGAAGAACCGTCAACTTTGACAATAGACCCTATCCAGTCAAGTCACTCTGGGAATTATACTTGCAAGATGTCGAATAGACATGGATCAGACTCTTTCTCAAGTGAACTTTTAGTTACAGGTATATAATTTTTCCCGTTCGTCATAGATTAAGGTGATTGATTTTTCAAATTTGACATTCAGTGATAAATTATGTACTTGAACTTATTTACAGGTCCACCAAATTGGATTGAGAAACCAAATAATGTCAAATCAAAAATCCATTCAATGATTAACACTCATTGTCTTGTTTCTGGTTATCCAAAACCCACAATAACTTGGAAAAAGTTAAAAGGTATTTATTTATGCACAAATTTCAATGTAAACAATGGATGATAAAATGTTTGTTTCAAATTTTTGAAGGATCCTCATATACGCAAATTGAGACAAATGGTCATCATAATAATGATTTACAAATTATGAATGCAACCAAATCTCATGAAGGAAGATATGGATGTTCTGCTTCGAATGGAATTGAACCTGATCTTTGGTCAGAGTTTGAAATTTCAATTGAGGGTAATGTTTAAAGAGTTTCTGATGTAATATTTTCACTTGGAAATTGGCGCTTTTTTGTTTTTCAAAATATTTTTTGTGGTTAAAAAACTGGTTGCATCTGTCGAGTTTTAAAAACTTGTTTTATTGTAGCTTGAAAACATGGGTCTTTATCCATTTTAACAACATTTGCTTTGGAGTTATAAATATTCATGGACAAGAGTTGAATACATATATGTATGTTATAGAGGAAGTGTAACAGTAACTTGTAAAAAGTTAAAAGGTATTTATTCATGCACAAATTTTAATATTAACAGTGATTGATTTTTTTCAAATTTTTAAAGGATCCACATGGACGCAAATGGCCAATTTATTTTCAATTCAGCAGCCATTTGCAAAAATTTTCTGTGAGAAAAACAAAGTAGATAAATGAAAGATTCAAGTTTTGATGAGCACAAAAATTTAAAATTCTCATGGATCTTGTCCAAAAATCACTCCAGTAAGAGAATAATGAGTCTTCCTATGAGCGGCCGTAATGTTTGATCAAACGATCATACTGATAAACAGTCAAAATGGGACCAAAAATTTCTTCATTGAATAATTTATCATTTAAATAATTGTCCTCGATAATAGTTGGTTCAACGAAATATTCAGTAGAACAGAAGTCTCTCCGCCAGAACCCTGACCAAGCATGGTTGCAGCTAGTAAATCATTACGATACTTTGTTGCAAATTTGTATTTTCTCTTTCAGATGAACTCTTTCCCATGTTTATCTTTTTGGAGGTGAAGTTTCGATGGCTTTATTCAACAGCTCCTAAAATGAACGGTTGAACAAGAGAAGATGTAATATAAATATCGTATAATAATGTGACTGGGGCTTAAAAAACAGTCACGAAAATATGTTTGAAACAAATTACTCACCGTTGCTTTAAATGGTCAGCACAATCAAAATTTACAAATCATGAATGTAACCAAATCTCATGAAGGAAGATAAGAATGTTCTGCTTCAAATGGAATTGAACCAGATTTCTGGTCAGAGTTTGAAATTTCAATCGATGGTAATGTTTAAAGTTTTGAAAGATGTATTTTCACTTGGAAATTGGCGCTTTTTTGTCTGTCAAAATCTTATTTGTGTTCAACAACTGAAAACTTGTTTACATTGTGTTTGAACATTTAAATATTTGACTTTAAAGAAAAACATGAATTTCTATTTACTCATTTTATTTGCATTTTCCATTATTTTCGAGAATGTTATTGGACAAGAAGGTAAGAGTAAGGTGTATAATTGATAGGGTTGTAATTATAATGTCTAATCCAGGTCCAAGGGTTGCTCCATTTGCATCACTCGTTAAACCTGTGATTGGAGGTAGGATTTCATTTCTTTGTCACAGTCTTGCTGGGTCGCCCCCTTTTCGCATACTCTGGTTCAAGGATGGAAAAGAACTTGAAGATTCTTCTTTTATTCGTATTCGATCAAACGAAGAACCGTCAACATTAACAATTGACTCAATTCAATCCAGCCATTCTGGGAATTATACTTGCAGGATATCAAATAGATTCGGATCAGATTCTTACACAAGTGAACTTTTGGTTACAGGTAGGTAATCGCAGTTCTTATACCAATTGCAGATTAATATCTGAATGATAAAACTAAATTCAGGTCCACCAAATTGGATTGAAAAACCAAATAATGTCAAATCAAGAAACCATCAAAGGATCAATATCAAATGTCTTGTTTCTGGATATCCAAAACCCACAATAACTTGGAAAAAATTACAAGGTAAAGGATTAAAGCAGTTTTCATCAATTTTAAACTTACATAATTTTATCATTGAAGGATCCTCATGGATACAACTTGAGTCAAATGGTCATCATAATCATGATTTAAAAATTATGAATGCAACAAAATCTCATGAAGGAAGATATGGATGTTCTGCTTCAAATGGAATCGAACCTAATCTTTGGTCAGAGTTTGATATTTCAATTGAGGGTAATGTTTAAGGAGTTTACAGATGTATTTTCACTTGGAAATTGGCGCTTTTTTGTTTGTTTGAATCTTATTTGTGTTTAAAAGTCTAAAACAGACTTGCATTTCTTCGAGTATTGTACCTTGTCTTGTTATTGTGAAAACATGGAGTTTTGTCTTCTAATTTTATTCACATTTTCCTCTGTAATTGGAAAGATACATGGACAGGAAGGTAAGAACTAGAAATATGATGAATTATTTTTAACTAAAATATTCAAATATAGGTCCTAAAGTTGCCCCATTTTCATCCCTTATCAAACCAATGATTGGTGGAAAGACTTCATTTACTTGTCAAAGTGTCTCTGGAACATCTCCTTTTCAAATATCTTGGTACAAAGATGGAAATGAATTACAGGATTCATCAGGAACTCGTATTAGGAATCTAGAAGATTCTTCAGTGTTGCTCATTGATTCAATCAAATCAAGTCATTCTGGAAATTATACTTGCAGAATTTCAAATAGACATGGCTATGACTCATACACAGCTGAACTCATCGTTGAAGGTATGCTGTTTGCTATTCAATTGCCATTAATTTTGGTAGTGATGTTTCATCTTAATATATTTATTAGGTCCACCAAATTGGATTGAGAAACCAAATAATATAAAAACCAAAATCCATCGTGTGGTCAAAAACAGATGTCATGTTTCTGGATACCCAAAACCAACAATAACTTGGAAAAAATTACAAGGTATTTCATTAGTGTGCATGTAAATTTAACATATCTTTTAATTGTTATTCATTTATTTTCCTAATTGTAGGATCTTCATGGACTAGACTTGACTCGCAATTCAATAATGATTTACAAATTATGAATGCAACCAAATCTCATGAAGGAAGATATGGATGTTCCGCTTCAAATGGAATCGAACCTGATCTTTGGTCAGAGTTTGATATTTCCATCGAGGGTAATGTTTTATATAATAATGATCTCTTCGGAAATTGGCGCTTTTTTGTTTCAAATATTTTACTTGTTAAATGATAAAACGATATCAACATTAGCTCTTGCCATTTCAGTTCTTTAAGCTTAATACTCTCGATTCAATTCTGTTTCATGAATCATATCAATCACTTATCCACCAGAGATATCAAAGGTAAGTTTGGTTATGGTTTTATTTTATTAAGAAAATTTGATTGCAAGTAACAAATTTTTCCTTATTAGCCATTGGGAAAGTTTTTCTCGCACCAGCTATCGCAACGTTGTACTCGACATGGAAAAGATTTAACTGTTTTGTTGCAGACGGTTCTATATGAAATTCAGTCTAATTTCAAACCCGTTCTGTTTAAATAGCATTGTAATTTAGATTATTTCGGATCATGATATTGAATCTTGATGATATTATGAAAAACGGTATTCATACAATTTTATGGCTCAAAATCATTTTAGAACTCTCCACTAATGATTCTTTTTCTTTTTCAGTTTTTGCTTTTGGACCATGTAACGTCGACAAACATTCTAGCTCTTCAACTGTGTAATCAATGCTGAACTCTTCATCGATTTTAACTATTCTCTTAATCTTTCATCACATTTCTTTCCTCAGGTGTCAAAATGAATTTAAAGCTATTAACTATAACAGTATATTCATCTTTCATCAAACCAAAAATAATTTGATAATTTAATACTAACTTAATTTTTTTCAGATTTAATTAAATAATTAATTAATTAATAATCTTTAATTTTGTATAAAAGAAAGGTTTTTAATAATTGCCACGAAAGCGCCTCTCTCAAGTTAACTACTCATTATAAACAGATTTCTTTGGTTAGATGTTTTACTAACTCTTTATTTTTGTATCATATAGTCCCAGCCGAATTTAAGGAAAAGAATATCGCTGTTTCTACCAAGAAGGGCAACCCTCTTGAACTGGAATGCTCAGCTGACGGTGACCAGCCAGTTACTGTCAAATGGTTTAAAGACTCTACCCCAATCGACAAGGTTGATCCACTTAGATATCAAATAACGGACGCACCAAATAACGATGGGACTAGAAGTATGCTTACAGTTAACTCAGCTGATGTTAAAGACGATGGTCTTTATCTTTGTTTGGCGGAAAATTCATTTGGCAAAGATGAGCGAAAAATTCGTGTCACCATTATTGAACCTCCACCAGCTCCTCTAAACTTTGCCGTGCAACAAGTTTGGTCTCGAACTGTGAGTGTTTCTTGGGCTAAGCCACCTGAGAGTAAAACTTCAATTCTCAGTTACATCATAAGGTATTGGAAAGTTTCATCTCCTGGTGTCAATGACCGTCTTCACGAAATAAACGTTTCTTCCTCGCTAAACCTACATTTGATCAAAGATCTAGAACCTGGAAGTCAATATGAATCTACTGTTATTGCTGTCAACGAAGTTGGCTCTGGTGCACCTTCACAGAAAATCAGCTTTGTAACCGGAGAAGAGGAGCCATCTGGGGCACCAATTGATCTTCACGCAATTGCACGGGGTCCAACAACGGCTCGCTTGGCTTGGAGATCACCTCCTAGAAATACTTGGAATGGCAAACTGCTTGGTTTTTATGTCGGTTATCGATTGATTGACGACTACAAGACTCCTCATTCATTGAGAACTGTTTCCATCCCTGAATCAAACTCCTCGCACCATGAATACTTTTTGAGGTCTTTATTAAAAGGTGCCAAATACTCTATCATATTGAAAGCTTTCAATTCTGCTGGAAGTGGACCTGAAAGTTCAGAAATAACTGTTGAAACATTATCTGGTGATGTTCCTATTGCTCCACGGTTTCACGTATCATCAGTTACCACTGACTCAATAACTTTGGGATATATTTTATCTTCTGGGTCAAGTAAAATTCAAAATCTTGATTTGCATTTAAAAGAAGGTGATGACTCTGATTGGCGTGAAATGGACATTTTCCTTGAAAACAAAGATGTCGGTGAATATACATTAACAGCTCTAAATCCTGATACTGTTTACACAATTTATTTGACTGCTTCAAATGAAAATGGAGTTAGTGATCCTAGTCATTTGGTAAAAACACGAACTATTCGCTCGCACCGAGATTTTGCCATCGGGTCAATTTTCGAGGGCTCAAATGGTCAATATGGCGATAGCAGAGCCTTTGTCAGTGTTTTGTCAATCATTATTGCCGTATCCATCATCATAATTGTCATTGTCATTGCATTTGTCTATGTTAGGAAAGCTCAATTAGAGGCATCAACCAAACCTAACTTTGAGTTTGCTTTAGCCACTGGAACTCTCCCGCTCAATAAATCAATACCCAATTTTGGCACTGAACGACGGTTCATTGATTCAGATAACACTAAACCCTTGATGAATGGTACCATGATGTCGGATCATCATGTTAATCAATATCCAGTCTCATATTCAAATTTGCCAACAGAAAATGTAAGTTACCAGACACATTAATCTTGAATCACCTCCAGATAAGATCAGGAAAGTTTACGTCATGAGTTTTTCAGCTTATGTTCAAATGATTTGAATTGTGAAAACTAGAATTAACAGTGTCCATTAAACTTCCTGATGATATCTTATTTTTATTCATTTAAATTAAATTGTAATACAATTTTGCTTTTTTATGCAGAGACACTCAAAGATGGTTGATCCTTCTCATATTTATGACTTTCCACGATAATCATTATCAGCTCCTGCTTGAATTTTACCGATATTTATAACTTATTATTATTTATTTGCTTTTTAGTTATTGCCACATTGATTTACAATCAAGCACGTTTAAAATCGCATGCTTTAGATGCAACTTTTCAACAGATTTTCTCATCACTAATCAAATCATAAACAATTGATATTATTGTTAACAGATAGAATTTTCATCGCAACTTTGCGACATTTTCAACATAAATAGACTCAAAAAGGTCACAATTAAAATAGATTATCGAATTGACAGCAAACTCTTGATGTTTGAATTTTACTAATTAGTAAATTTGTAATCATTTCTTGAACGTATTATCCTAAAACATTAAATTGATCTCTTTATATGTAGAATCTTATTATTGTTTTGATTCAACCATTATTCATAAACCTTTAATAACATCCAACTTTCAAATTTTCATTCATAATATTGCATGTTTTCCCGCTTAAATTCTGGTTGCTTGAAAACTTTTATATTCTGTATTGCTAGCATGGCATTGCATTATCATTCAACTTCAATTTCACAATGTCCTTAATCAATTATGCTCGAAACTCTACCTCTGTTGAACCAAATGCTAATTAACTGATAATTGATTGAAACAAGAATTGGTGTCAAACTAAAGAAATTAATTTCAACGATGACTGTAGATCAGCTAACCGATAATGAAAGTACAGCAGTTACAAAATTTTGATTTTCTCAGTGAATTGATTCCTTCAAGTTTGATGCAAAAATTAAGCCAAATTTCATTCTGATGGCACCTTTACCTTGTAAACCTTTAGTTAAAGACACCTAAGAGATTAGTTCGTGGTAAATGCTTAAGAGTAAATGAGTCTCACCAAGTTGCTTGTTTCTTAGGATTACCATACACCTTGCCACCAATTGGTTCACTACTATTTTACCCGAACATATCCACTCTTCCGTTATTATCACCATGATCATCATAACGCTGATACTTACAAACCAACTTGTTTACTATCATCGATGCCAAAGTTAATTCTACTGATGTCAACTTTAATGACAATTGCGTCTCAATTGTACTTTTTGTTTAGAGTTAGTTGTTTACATCACGTGATTTTGAGAAGCCTCAAGCTTTATTTCAACTTGGAGTTGGCGCTTTTTTGTCTGACAAAATCTTATTCGTGTTTAAACTGACTAACTTGTTTACTTTTTGACCGGCTGTTTAATTCTTGCTCTTCTGTCGTGACAAAACATGGGGTTTTGTTTACTAATTTTGCTAGTGTTTTCCATCGGATTTAAAGAGATTGTGGGGCAAGAAGGTAAGAATTTAAATTAAATTAATAACATTTTTTAATCATTTTACTCTTCTTCAGGTCCAAAAGTAGCTCCATTTACATACCATGTTAAACCAGTGATTGGAGGATCAACTTCATTTCTTTGCCAGAAGCTTTCTGGATCTTCACTATTACAAATCACATGGTACAAAGATGGAAAAGAAATTCAAGATTCATCAGACATTAAAATTGGTACCATCCAGGAATCATCAATTTTGCGGATTGATTCAATCAAATCAAGTCATTCTGGAAATTACACATGCAAAATTGCGAATAGATATGGACATGACTCATACACAGCTGAACTTCTAGTTGAAGGTAAATAGTCTACCATTTATGTGATTGCCCTCTAATTGAGTAATTTTTTGTAGGTCCACCAAATTGGATTGAGAAACCAAATAATGTTAAATCAAAAGTCCATTCAATGATTAACACCCATTGTCTTGTTTCTGGTTATCCAAAACCCACAATAACTTGGAAAAAGTTACAAGGTATTTATTTATTCACAAATTTTAATGTAAATAATGAATGATAAAATTTTTGTCTCAAATTTTTAAAGGATCCTCATGGACGCAACTTGAGACGAATGGTCAACACAATCATAATTTACAAATTATGAATGCAACCAAATCTCATGAAGGAAGATATGGATGTTCTGCTTCGAATGGAATTGAACCTGATCTTTGGTCAGAGTTTGATATTTCAATAGAGGGTAATGTTTAAAGAGTTTATGGGTGTAGTTTAACTTGGAAATTGGCGCTTTTTTGCTTGTTTAAATCTTATTTGTGTTTGAAAAACTGGTTACATCTGTCGAGTTTTCAAGTCTTGTTTTGTTGTAGCGTGAAAACATGGGTCTTTTTTTATTCATTTTAACAACATTTTGTTTTGGAGTTATAAAAATTCATGGACAAGAAGGTAAGAGTTAGGTAATTTATGGAGGAATTGTAACAAAAATATTCCGATACAGGTCCAAAAGTAGCTCCATTTTCATCCACTGTTAAGCCAGTCATTGGAAGCAAGACTTCTTTCTTCTGTCAGAGTCTTTCTGGAACACCACCATTGCAAATATTTTGGATTAAAGATGGAAATGAACTTCGTGACTCTACCGAGACACGTATTAGAAATCTTGAAGATTCTTCAGTTCTACACATCGATTCGATTAAATCAAGTCATTCTGGCAACTATACTTGCAGGATTTCAAACAGATATGGTCATGACTCATACACAGCTGAACTCATCGTTGAAGGTAATATCGTTTGCTATTCAATATCTATTTATTTTGTGGTGTCATGTCATTCAACTATATTTTTTAGGACCACCAAATTGGATTGAGAAACCAAATAATGTCAAATCAAAAATTTATCAGACGATAAATATAAAATGTCTTGTTTCGGGATATCCAAAGCCAACAATAACTTGGAAAAAATTACAAGGTACTGATGGATGATTTTTCAACACATTGAACTATCCTAAAGTTAATCTTATTTACATCCATTAAAGGGTCATCATGGACGCAATTTGAGACAAATAGTCAACATAAACATGATTTACAAATTATGAATGCCACCAAATCTCATGAAGGAAGATACGGATGTTCTGCTTCAAATGGAATTGAACCTGATCTTTGGTCAGAGTTTGATATTTCAATAGAGGGTAATGTTTAAAGAGTTCATGGTTGTAGTTTAACTTGGAAATTGGCGCTTTTTTGGCAAAATCTTTGTTGTTTACAAATTTTGTGCCCATTGTTCATTGTGGATGTAATTTGACTTGTTGACAGAATGATTGTCTGTGTCCTCGTTTTTTTCGCTCTTTGCATCAGATCTCAAGTTGATGGACATGAAAGTGAGTATTGGGTAAAATGATTTGGTAAAAGTGTTTGTCTAAAACCATTCAATTCTAGGTCCAAAAGTGTCTTTGTTTTCATCCAATGTTAAACCTGTGGTTGGAGGTAAACTCACATTCATTTGTCAGAGTCTTGCTGGGTCTTCACCATTTCAGATAACTTGGTCTAAAGATGGTGAAGAGCTTAAAAATCCATCTGATATTAGGATCGGTGCTATTCAAGATTCATCTATGCTGATCATTGATTCCATTAAATCAAGTCATTCTGGGAATTACACTTGCAAAATTTCAAATAGACATGGATCTGATTCACATTCCAGTGAACTTTTAGTTGAAGGTGAAAAGCTACTTATGCTCAAATTCAAATGATTCTGACAAATAATTACATTTAATTCACAGGTTCACCAAGTTGGATTGAAAACCCCACTGACATTAAACTAAAAATAGGGCAGACAGTCAATGTTAAATGTCTTGTTTCTAGTTATCCTCGGTCAAAGGTTGTTTGGAAAAGATTAGAAGGTAAATTTTAATTGTGAAAAATTAATGTGACCTTTGCTTACAGTGGTTTTCGTTATTTCAGGATCATCTTGGAATTTGATTGAGTCTAATAATATGAAAACTGTTGATTATGACATTTCAAATAATAATTTAATGATTCATAATGCTACTCGGTACCATGAAGGAAGATATGGATGCTCTGCTTCAAATGGAATCGAACCTAATCTTTGGTCAGAGTTTGATATTTCAATTGAAGGTAATGTTTCAATAATCAACTATTGTAGCTGAGCTTTCAGATCGGCGCTTTTTTTGTGAAAAAAATGTGGGATAAACAAATATTTTCACTCCCCATATTTTAATGGAATGATATCAGTCCATTTTCATAGCTTGTACTGACGATTACTTTTCATTTCATTTCGATTTTAATTCAATAGAATGATGTTTTGTATAATTAATACGGTAAAGTCTTATATTGGTTTCGTTTTAGGTGCTCACAAATACAAGAAATTGGCATTAATACATTGTTTTTTTGTTGGTGCTATGCCAACAAAATATGCATGTCCTATTCATTTTCGAAAATTGCGGGTTATCTCAACATGGCTGTCATACAATAACTCATTGTACTCTTAATTCAAAAATAGTGTAAAAATGTCACTAATCATATCAATAATGGCTTTCAAAGCTATTATATTAATTTTAGTATTTTCATCAACAATGCTAATAGCTGTCACAGCAACAGGCTAGTATTAATTATCTAACAAGTAAGTCATCTCGGCTTTTAGTTTTAATCTTTTCTTCCTTATACAGGTCGGCCAAACATTGAACCTTTCAGTTTTCCCAATGAAGTTAAACTTAATCAACCTATTCTGGTAGTTACTTGTGTTGTATCAAATGGAGAAAAACCGATAAAATTTGAATGGTTTAAGGACGGAAATCCAATGGAATCAAAAGACGAGGTTAATATCAAACATCATGAAATGTATTCTTTTCTTGAGTTGAAAAATTTGAAAAGTAAACACATCGGAAACTACACTTGTTTGGCTCGAAATCGATTTGGAACTGATTCATATACTAGCAAACTTCTGATGAAAGGTTTAAAATCCTGTTTGAAAACTATTCTTCATTCACCTAATTGTCAAGACGAATAATTAATTTTTGATTTTGTTTCAAACACAGTTCCACCATTCTGGACCAAAGAGCCAGTTGATGTTAAAGTATCTGCTGGCTCAAAACTAGTTGTCGATTGTTTGGCAAATGGTTATCCAATCCCAAAAATATATTGGCGATTGATTAAAAATAATCAAGTTGTTAATCAAATTAATTCAAGTTCACTAATCTTTGAATCTATTTCTCTTTCCAACAGAGGAAATTATGAATGTGTAGCAGAAAATTCTGTTGGCTTTCCAATATCAAAGACTATTTATATTGAAGTTGTTGGTAAAGATGGTTAAATAATGATATCAATAATTATTTTAATAATGTGTTAACAAAAAAGCGCCTCTCTCAAGCAATTAATTTTTCTTTCAGTGAATTTTTATTGAATATCTCATATCTAATTCATATCTTGTTGTCCTTTTGTATCTTCTCATGACTATAGTTTTCCCGGCTAAATTCAAGGAAAAGAAAACTTATGTCTCCACCAAACGTGACACCTCACTTGAATTGGAATGCTCAGCTGAAGGAGACAAACCATTAACCATCAAATGGTCTAAAGATTCTGTACTTCTCAATAAATCTGGTTATCAACGATACACTATCACAGATTCACCAACAACAGACGGTTTAAAAAGTGTTTTAACCGTAAGATCAGCTGATTTGGTTGATGATGGCTCATATCTATGTGTAGCTGAAAATGAATTTGGCAAAGATGAAAGAAACATCCGAGTTACGATTATCGAAGCTCCACCAGCTCCACAAAATTTACAAATCCGGCAAACATGGTCTAGAAGTGTCAGCTTGAACTGGGCTCCGCCAGCTTCCAATGCATTACCCATTCTGGGTTACATTGTTCGCTACTGGAAAATCACTGGGCAAGGTCAAAATGAGCGCCTTCGTGAGATTAATGTTTCCTTACCTATGAATTCGGTTTTGATTAATGCTTTAGAGCCTAGTTGCTTATATGAAGCTGAAATTATTGCCGTTAATGAGGTAGGACCTGGACAACCTTCCCGAACAATTAAATTTGAAACTGGAGAAGAAGAACCAACTGGAGCTCCAATTGATTTACAAGCTATCGCCCGAGGTCCAACAACCATTAGAGTTTCATGGAAACCCCCAACTAAAGATAAGTGGAACGGTAAAATATTAGGCTATTATGTCGGTTATCGTCGTGCTGGTGATTTCAAGTCTCCTCATTCGTTTAAAACTGTCGATGCTGCCTCTCATAATAATACTTATGAGTATTTGATAACTTCATTAGTTAAAGGAACAGCTTACTCTATCACAATAAAAGCATATAATTCAGCAGGAAATGGACCTGAGCATCAGGAGATAATTGTAGAGACTTTACTTGGAAATGTTCCACCTGCTCCAAGATTTAAAGTACTTTCAGCAACATCAGATTCTCTCAATTTGAGGTACAACATTGTCCCTGATTCTGCCCCTGTCCAACTGTTACAACTTCATTTCAAAGAACTTAGTGATTTGGATTGGAATGAATTAGCTTTAACTTATGAAGGCAAGGACACCAATGAGTACACTTTGACCAATCTGAACCCCTCAACTGTCTATAAACTTTACGTGACTGCATCAAATGAACATGGAATTAGTGACCCAAGTCAAATGATCACTGCCAAAACTGCTCGATCTTTGAATGATTTATCATCCATCTCTGGTCCATTTGATTCAACTTCTCTCCTGGGCCCTGGATCATCATCTTTTGGTGAAATGGTTTACTTCCCAGCAATTACTATCAGCATTGCTTCCATTATCATTGTTATTGTCATCGCATTTGTGTTTGTCAAAAAAGCACGCTTGGATGCTTCAGCCAAATCCAATTTCGAGTTTTGTCAAGCTTCCCAGACAGGAATTTTGGCTCATAATCGAGCCACTGGAACTACTTTTGGAACAGTTCAGAGATTCGTTGATCATGATAAAACAATGTCATTGGTTACTACTGGACCTTGCGACGATGCATATAATGGTCAACTGCCAACGCCATACTCTAAGATTCCTATCGGAACAGAAAAACGAAACTCAACATTGACTGATAATCGTCATTTCTATGATTATCCACAATAATCTCATTTCATTCGTAATTTAGAAACGTAGACGTTTTATTCACTTTTCCTTCACTTTATATCTTCAACATTTAATGCACTTAATAATCACATAAACAACTATGATACGCATTTCCTTCGTATATTTCTTAGTCATAGCAGCTAATGTATAAATTTACTGCATTTTTCTCATTTTTAATTTATTTATTTCCGAAAATGCTATTGTCATATTAATTTAATCTCTTTCAACTGTTCAACTAATTTCAGTCTTTTTTGTGACTTATGATTTTGATTTTCATGTTCAATGTTATTATCAATTACATTCATTGATTTACATGCAAATCTTTACAAAATTTTGATTTATACCATTATCATTACATGATGTTCTCACTTTTACATTCTTACATTGTATTACTTAAATTTAAATTGTTTACAATCTTTTACAAGTTCTAGTGAAACTTTAGCCATTTAAGACTATAATCCAATGTATTACCGTTCAATAAAGCATGCATTGATTGATTGCCTCCACTTGTTTAACATTTGATTAGAAAAACTTAAAGCTCATTTGCAGGTTGACCAGAATTATCGTGAACATAAATTACCAAAAGCCAAACATTGGATGTTTAATTACATTAACTTTAATTAACCTTATTTCAGCAGTAAAACGGCTTTTAGTTGAATTTTTAAGATCACATTGACATTATCTATTAATAAACTTCAATCTTTCATGGGCTGATTTTTATAATTGCTAAAAAAGTTTCATAAGGATTGGTTATTTATAACAGCTTCAAATTTTAATAGGCGGACTTTGGGCTTTTAAGCCTGGACGGTCGAGTATAATATCTGCTGCTTTTTCTGCGATCATAACTATCGGACCATTTAAATTTCCTGAAACAATTTCTGGAATGACGGATGCATCAACAACTCGAAGTTTTTCAACTCCTTTTACTTTCAGTTTATTATCTAATGGAGACATTTTATCATCTTGAGATCCCATCCTCACAGTCCCGACTGGATGATTATTTGTTAGTGTTATTGTTTGTATATAACATTTAAAATATTCATCTGTTATAAACTCATATTGGCCACATAATCCAGGTGAACCAGGAAAACGTCGTGAATTAATTCGGATAAGTGAAGGCATTGAAGCGATTCGGACAGCTTGTTTACAACCCTCAATCAATCGTTCAATGTCTCGGTCATTCTCGTACAAATTGAAATCAACCAAAGGAGGATCAAGAGGATTACTTGAAGCCAATTTGACAGAACCTTTGCTCTTTGGGTGTAATAATATGGGATAAATTGTAAAACCATCTAAACGAGTGTTAGGAGCTAAATATCGATCCACCAGCTCTTGCCGAAAATTGTACAATGAACCTAAAAAAATACGAAATCAGAAAATAGATTATCACAAATATGCTTTAAAATGATTTACACATTTCAAGCTCATTTTGATTTTGTTTCAGTCTTTTCAAATAATGAGAAATGGACGAGAATGAATATTCTTAGCTTTAATTTTCAACGCAATAGTTGCTATCATAGGTTGATTAAAGGTGTATAATTGTTTTACCTAAAAAGGCAGTTGGATATGATCCTCCAAAGGCTGTCCCTTCAATCTGAAACTGTATATCAGGGCGATCATCTGCATATTTGGTTCGATAAAAACCGACAATATTTGTTCCCGGACTGGCGAGAGTACCTTTACGCTCAATAACATACTTATAAATATTGTTGAACAATTCAAATACTCGACTATACACAAAACTAGATCCTTTTTCTGTTAAAAAAGGTATCATGGTCATTGGATGGTCTTGCAAATTTTGTCCGACTCCTGGTGCATTAACGACAACTTTAATTCCGTGCATTTCAAGATGTTCTTTGGGCCCAATTCCCGACAGCATTAAAATCTGTGGTGTGTTAATAGCTCCAGCTGAAAGGATAATCTCTTTTGTTACTGAGACTGAATAATAGTTGCCAGAAGATTTGAATTCAACGCCAGTAGCAACTTTCTTATCGTCAAATAATATCCTTAGCACATGAGACTCTAAACAAACGTCAAGATTGGGCCTGGAAGACGCATCAGATAGATACGCTTTTCCAGCAGAAACTCGATTTCCTTCATCAATAGTAAACTGTGAGAAAGCAAACGTTGTCTGATTTTTACCATTATAATCACCAATAAGCCAACCAGCCTCTCTAATTGCTCCAAGAATGGACGTCTCTACATTCAAAGCGGATGAATACTGGGAAACCTTTAAACGACCAGTTAATCCATGATATCCTGGTTCAAAATCCCAGAGTGATGAAGCTCCTTCCGATTTGACAAAATATGGGAAAACATCGGCAAACGACCAACCATTTACTCCAACAGATTTCCATCTATCATAATCTTTAGGTGAACCTCTTGCATAAATCATGAACCCTTGACTTGAACTACCGCCAATCATTTTACCTCGAGAAATGGGAATTTGATGACCTTTCAAGCCTAAACCTGAACGAAGCTGAGGAGTTGATTGGTATGACCAATCAGTATCAGTTTTGCGAAGCAATTGATTCATGAATGGAATTGAATTGATATCAGGTTCTTTAACACCGGCCTCGAGAAGCAAAACTCGACTTTTACCATCTTCCGACAATCTGTTAGCCAATACTGAACCCGCTGTTCCTCCACCAACAATAATATAATCATAATCTGGCTTAACTACTGCTGGAAGAACAGTTGTCAGTGAATAGCTTGTTAAACCAATGGGTCCAATAACTGAACTGATTAATGACACTAAATCTGGAAATGAGGGCAACAATTCAGTGAAACGATTGAAGTTCCAGCGTTGAAGCCAATTTGTTATCCGTGATTGTCTAATTGCTGTTGAGTTGATTGGTAAAGAAGTAGTATGGACAAAATTATGTTGAACAATCACAGTTAGACAAATAAGCAAAAATCCAGCACCAATTTTAACCATTTTGTAATCAAGTTTATTTAAACAACAATAAATTGTGAATTTTGTTTTCTTTACAAAACTTATTTTAATGTTAACAATTGATTAAACTAAATTGGTCATTAATATTGTACTTTCATTGTACAGCAATCAAATGATTGTTTCTAGTGCATTTGACTCCCAAGAAAAATACATTTTCATTAACAGCCAAGACTTTGGGTAAGATTGAAGGTCTAGGATAAGAAACAAAAAATTTTCATTAACCTAGTTTTGGGTTATTTTGTCACAATTTTGACCAAATCATTTATAATCAATTTGTCTATCCATTAATTTAATCACTGTATTTGTTATGATCTTTACTTTTGTTTGTCCTAGACCGCAATTTTTCATATTGATTTGATCGATCGGTCACTTATATGACCAAATTTAATACCTTGAATGGTTTACATGTTTTGGTCATCAGTTTCTTGTCTTCGTTGTTTTCGAAATGAATTCTTGATGTTAGCATATGATGAGACTAAGCATCTTTTCGCTATAATAAGATCGCTCGTGGGATAATCATCAAGATAACTACCACAACTGATTAAACAAACAACAAAAAGGTAGATATGAAAGAGTCTTTTGACAAAATAATGGAATGGATATTTCCTTATTGATTCCTTAAATCTAAACTTTGCGATAATTCCAGAGTTATAAATCCGATAATCAATTTGAAATAAAGTGCTATACCAAACAATACAACCAAATAAAAGCCAAAAGCTAATTTTCAAAGCGCTTCGAAGAGGGTAAGTTATGACTAGAAAAGTTAATACACAGACGAAAATTAATGCAACAATATGATGAGATGAAAATTCAAGGTAATTGTCTAAATTGTACCAAATTAGAGTGAAGGAAAATGCTGCAAGACATTTACGAGATCTTGGCCATTTCTCTTGGTCATCTATTAAAATGGATTTGACCCGATTTAATCCTGCCGCAATCACGGGTCTGGATGAAGGACTCGCCATCTTCGATCTTGAGCTACAGTTGTACGTTTAAATAGAGACAATTTAATCCTAAATCAAGTGAAGAGACAATGATTTTATTGTTAACATAAATAGAGCTTTATTTTTACGGATATTATATGATTGTTTACATTAATGTTGACTATTAAAATATTTCAATCTATTATTTTGGGTTTTGTTTTAATCCAAGTTCACTTTCTGGTTGATTTTATTGCATTTCCAGATTGGGTTTTTTGGTTCAATAATTTTACCAGATTTTTTAGATTCGTATTTTCCTGTTGAGTTTTGGTTTGAATTTGGTTAACTTCACATGATCCATCTTTGACTGGAAATATAACAATTTAGACCATTTGTTGAGCCTCTAATAAAGTATGGATGATTGATCACTAATTTAAACAAGAACTGAATTGATTAAATTTTTCTTAAATTTCTAGCAAAATAAAAATCAAAGATGTATGGACATTAAATCATTGAAATCGACTTACTTTGAATACACAAATTAATAAACCTTTATCAAATTTGAATTAGTGAGTTGCATACTTCCAGATATTGATAAATTGTTGGATTATTGGAAATAGATTTAATCCAAAATTAATCCCGGATAAAGTTAATGGCCAATAAGTAAATGATGAGAATGAGAACGAAGAAGGATGAAAAGCACAAGACTGCAGGTTTCATGGTGAAAAACAATTGCGAATCAAGTTGACAATTTAAAACACAAGAAGCAAAATTGATGTTCAGAATGATCTCAAGTTGTATGAACTAAGTTAATTTGACAAATTAAGTTGATTTGTAAATTTGCCGCATTTATATAACCTTACTGATCTCAAGAAGATGAAAAGTGTTATAAAATTTGTGGATTAAAGGACAGAAAGATTTGTGCCAAAATAAAATGAGATCATGTTTTGGTGCTTGATTGTTGGTTCATGAAGTGAAACCAAATTGAGATGACAATTGTTCATCTAGAGACGATCCTTCAGGTTTATCATTTCCAACATCATCATTTGCCTTTCATCTTTTCAATATAATAATAAAGCTATTATGTTATTTACGGATCTCATTTTTTCCTCAAAACAATTGCTAACATTGAATTTGACATGTCTCAGGTTGAATGTTTTCATTACTTTTAACTTGGATTCAACCTCTATTTGATTTAAAACCATTTATGGGGCAGTAAATGATGCAAATTATTTTCTTACCCAGTTTCAAATTTCTTGAAAGTCCTCTGAATCTGAACGCTTTCCTTGTTATTTGGGTTACCCATTTGATCTAGTTCAATCTTTTGACTTTTTATTGTTGATTTTAAAATCATTAGACAATGATATAAATTTGTTTTGATATGTTGTGGTAATGAAAAGTAAAAAAACGGAGTCAGGAAAGGCATCAATAATCAAATTATTTATTATGAATTTTGAAGCTTTCAAGCTTAAATTGGTTTTTTTACATAAAAACAAACGATGAAAATTATTAAAAATACACAAATATACATTTGTAAATATATGGCAAGCAAATTAAATGTTGATAGATGAATTAATAAATTAAGGATGAAAGAGTATTACATTAAATAATACAATGAAACTTGATTATCAAGCAAAGGTATTAGACATTAAAGTCTTGAGACTTGGTTGAAACGGTTAATTGTGCTTTTAAATTGTAAGTTATTACAATCAATTTTTTGAAGGCATTCTTCAATCGTAAAATATTTTTACAATAATTGCCTGTAAACAACTGATTCAACTAATGGCAGTCTAGTCGTTTACATTTTGTTAAAATAATCGACCTAAGTGCGTGTTTTTCAACCGGGATTGTTGAGATTATCAAAAATTACAAAGAAAAGTGTTCAATTTATCAGTTACAGATCCATTGATTTGATTGAAGTAGATATAAAGCTTAGAGGAAACTAAATTTGGTCTCATTGTATTGCAATTAGTCGTTTTTAAATGCATATGCCTGTGTTTTAGTCAGGATATTATTTGAATGAGTTGATAAGTAGGATAAAAAGGCGATTGAAGGATTATCAAGTTAGAAATATAAATTCTTGAGGTGAATCCTTAATTTTAACAAGATGCTATTCTTAATTTTGAGATAGTTTGGTGCAATTAATGATTATCACTGGGATTGTAGGTCATCAAAAAGATATACAAAATATGCACTGAGTAATTTACACAGTAGATCAAATAATGAGGATTTGTACTTCCAACTTAAAATCGTGCATTTTTCACTAGCCATGAGATAATGATGATGAAGACGATGAGTGTGATTTAGATTTTTGAATGTCTGTTGGTGGTGTATTAACTCCTCGAGGTGAATTGGATGACATAGCAGCTTGAGTGAAATGAGGATTATTTTGACTTGGTATGTATCCATATGGATTGTTTGTTAAATCCTCTTGAGAATTAACGGAATCAGATTCCGTTCGAGATTGACGTGAATATATTTGAGGACCAATCTCACTTTCTTCAGCCTCCATCTGACTTGGTGTGTTTCTATCATGTGGCACGCCAACACTATTAATTTCTTTATGATCTGAATCTAAATTGGCCATCATACCATGGACGGGTAAGCTGTCGTACCTTTGGTGAACTTGAGGAGCTCCTTGAATACAAGGTTCACCGTTTTCTTCATTATAACCCGGTGATAAGCCTTCATCTTGTGATATGTTCATGTCAGGTGAATTGTCGTATAATGGAACGGGTTCAGGTAGTCCCATGGCTAGTATATTTGAACGACTATATGGTCGTTGTGGTAAGTATGGGACTCCTTCCAGTGTTGGAGGCTCCATTGTTAAAGTTGGAGGTTGCCTAATATTCATACCGAATGAACCCCATCTTTTTTGATCAACAAATTGTGGATGGGATAAGTGATGTTGTTCAGAGGCTGAAACAACCAGTCCATTTGTATGATCATCTGGCTCACCCGCCATTGATTGTTGCCTCATGATGTTTATATGATTTTGCTCTGGTGCATCAATAGCTTCAGCTTCTTCTTCATCGGATGAGTGACTAGATGCCAAATCAAAAGAAGGCTGATAACTCATTTCACTTTCTGATTCCGAACCCATTCGTCCAGCACGACGGCCACGAATACCTTTACGATGATGGCGACTCTTGGGATGTGATCTAACGGAAGGCGATATACCACTAGGAACATCCGATCTATAAGGACTTGAAGATGTTTTAGTTGCCGTTGATCGACTTGTTGTTGATGAAGTAGATATACCAAAGCCTCGACTGTGTAAAACGTCAAGATGAGCACCTTGAAGAGGATTAATAACACCGATCGGAGTTTTGCCAGCTAATGATGTTCTTGTTCCACTAATACTTTCTTCCAAATTATTTGATTTGATCCCTTTTAATCGGTACCAAGTGATTTTTATATTTTGTCTGACTCTTCGATTGACAAGACAATAGCCAATGAAAATGTAAAAAGATGATATGATGCAAAGTATCACGAATCCTAAATTGAACTCTTCCAAAGTATCATTCGAGGCTAAAAGTGCAAGTATCCAGGTAGATCCAAGGACTGGTAAAAGTATAATACTGAGCCAAAGTAACGTTCTAAGGTTACCATAATCAGAGACAGTCTCTTTGATTTGAATGCTTGCTCGAAGAGCTAAAGCAAAGATAATGACAGAGACAAATGAAAATGCCGCTATTGGTCCAATCATACTCCAGATGACACCTTCGTAAATTGAAAGCCAACAGAATAAATAATGTCCATATTGGTCTGCTTTGACTCCAACAGCCAATCCAACTATAATAGCTGGTAAAGCATAACCAACGAAATAATAAAATCTCATAGAACCATGATTAATGTCTCGAATTTCGGTCAACATACGATAAAGATGAATGGATTCAACAAAAATCCAAGAAAATTCACAAAGAAAAGTATAATGTAAACTTATTGCAACCATTGTACAAGGAAATCCTCGTTGAGTAAGAGAATTCCTTAATTTCATTGCTACCATGAAAATTGTTTGAGCGGCAATCATTGAGATTACAATGTTTCGATGAATACTATTGCTGTTAGTTTGAACCCCTCGAATGACCGAGAGAAGGAAAAGAGTTATCAACAGAATCACCAGTGACAAGGAGATTCCAGCAAGAGTGGAAACACTTAGAACATAAGATTCTTCGACATAAATCTTTGATGAAGTTGTGTCCATTAAAACACCAATAGGAGCTATCCGATCACAGGTACAATTGATATAAGTAAAAGATCGGCGAAGTTTGGTTGGTGGGAAAATACCGGTAATTTCACAGCCACGAGTTGACCATTTACCAAATTTAGACTCATATTGAGAGTTTGATCGACTTTTACTGGTTGATCCTGAAACCCAGTAACCACATTGTGGGTTGTTGTAACCTTCAGAAGATAATGTCTTTAGACGAACCGTAATTCGAGGTTTAAGATTTTTATCAAGAAACATCTTGGAATCAGCAGGCCTAATGACAAAACTTGTCAAAGGAGTGTTGAGTTTAACTGGGACACCGAATCGATGTTTTACTGAGCTATCGTAAGAATCCTGCAAATGCTGACCCAAGGTGTGATAAATTGCATATGAATAAATGGCTCTTGGATAGCTTTCTCGAGATCCTGCACTGGAATAGCCGTTAATTGGTGTAGATTTTTCAAATGAAGTCAAATTATCTGGTTCTTTCAAACGCAATGTTTTAAGAGACGGAATTAGACGAGTTATTTCATCAGAATTTTGCTTTCTCATTGGATAATTGTTGTATTTAGGTAAAGAAATGACAGGACCAATAGATGAAGGAACATTATGGTCAAGGTATGGTGAGGTTGACAGCTTTTGAACATTGTTTGAGTAGTTAGAAGAAAAGTGATTAATGGGCGATTTAATTGATGTGACTTCCCAAAGCTCATCATAACCAATGGTATCCAAGCCAAAAACCATGTTTGGAAAAGCAATTTCAAATGGTTCAGTGTAAGTATCTTCCATATTTTCAATGAGTATTTTACTGTATTCCGAGAAAAGGGTGAGTAACACTTCTGGTCCATTGCCATCATTTGTTTCAGTGTTGTAAGTCATTTTAGACCAATACTTTTGATAATCAATATCAAATATTTTACTTGAAGCATAAATTAAATTGGAAAGATAATATCTATCTTGTTTGTGAGTTAAATTGAGACCTTTCTGGTTAAGTTCATATTGCAACAGATGATTAAGTATGCCATAAGAGATGAGAACATCACTTCCATACAACTCTTTGGTTGAGTTAATTGCAACTTTTAAATCATGTGAAAATTTGATGGCAAGATAAGTTGTCAAAGGAAACTTTTCTTTCTCTAATAAAACTAGTTGATCAGCTAGTTCAATGAATGAATTGGATGTACATTCAAATAGATCAGGAACAGCCCACCCAGTTGTTTCATCGCAGTAACGTTTAGCTTTCCCAAAAGAACCTGTTGGACAATTTTGAATGACCTCAGTTTTGAACAAACCCCGTTCCCACCAGATACCCTCGGCATAGGATCTTGGGCAGCCATCATATATAACTTCACATCCTTTTGTGGTTACTTCATAAAGAGAGCTTGCACAAGTATCACATCGACGACCAATGACACCAAGACGACATTGACATTGACCAGTAATTGGATCACACTGATTACTTAACGACCCACGCGAGTAACAATCGCAAGCAAAACATGAATCACTTCCTGATGGTTGGTAGTGAGCTTCTTGACACATGCATTCACCGGTTGTTTGGTTACAGTGACCATCGTAACCTTTGTTTGAATCACAATTACATGGACCACAAATTGGATAACCCCACCAATTAGATGGACATCGGTTTTCAATAGGTACATCACAATTGGGTCCAGTATGAAATTCATCACACTCACAACGATAACCTTGTTCATTGTTCCAAGGAATACACCGTGAACCAGGTGAACAAGGATTGAGTTCACAAACAAGAATACAATCAGTTCCAATATAACTGGGATTACATTTGCAAACATAATTTCCGAGTCCTTTGTTAATACATTGAGCTTGATGAGGGCAAGGATTAGATGAACAAGGGTCATGATAATGACAGCCTTCAGCAACATTTATTTCACTCAAAGGTCGCAGCCAAGCATCTCGTGCGTTGCCTACATCAACACCTTGAATACATCCACTAAATCCTATTAGATCAATGTTGGCTGATGATGGGATCGAAGCTGTTGGTGCAGTTGTCTCATCTTCACCAGGTTCAATACCACCAACTGAAACTTTGGAGATGAAAAGACCACGAATGTCACCACTAAAATCTTGATTCGCTTCATATTGTCCATAATCAAGATTTAACCAGATTCCATTAGCCATCCAATTAGCTTCCAAATAATGCCATTCACCATCATTAACTCTAAATGGAGCTACAACGACAGTTTCCTTGTCGAAAGTATATCTCAATATGCCGTCCTCAATGTCAATAATGACATAAGTCTTCTGACTCAATTGGATTCGTAAAATTGTACCTTTACTTTTCAAAGTTTTGAATGATAACCGAACCAACCAGGGTATACTGATGGGTCGGAGGCGGGGAGCAAATATTAAGTATCCATCGCCATTGAAATGTTTGACAACTTCATTTTCAAGACTACAATCTTTACCAAGATAACCATCTTTACAACGGCACATATAAGATCCCCAACTTTCTATACAGGTTCCTCCATTCATGCAAGGATGAGATTGACAAAAGTCACGTTTGTCTAAACATCCAGGGGTGGTTAAATTGTTGGCAACGTATGAGTTGAGATCAATTAGTTCATGATTAATGGTTAGATGGGAAATACAACCAACAAATGAATCAGTTGTGGTGGGAAATGTAGTTGGCAATGGAGGCAGTCCGCCAATTTGGAGTGGACCGATGAGATCAAAATATCTAAAGCAAGTTTGCATTCGATCAAAGCACCTTTCTTCAGGCTGAAAAGTACTTGAATTGGTACAAGCAAAATTATAATCCATAATTTCTTTAGGTAAACCAATCATGTTGCCTCTATCACAGTTGTGTAAACTTAGAGTTGCCGTTCGATTGAAATAATTGACCTCAACCAGATGCCAAAGACCATTGGATAAATATCCAGGTAAAGCAGCTAAACTAACTTGATGACGAGCCGATGAACCAAATGAAAATGAAAAGACAATAGTTGAATTGACTATTTCCAAAGCTATGAAATCATGTTCCTCGTTATATCGTCCGTTATAAAATAAAAGTATATTATCTCGACGGGTTGCAAATTTAAGCTTAATGTTGAAACGATTACGTTGCTTGATTGGAGGGAATGTTAAATAAGATCCTTTGGTAAATGACCGAGAGTGTAATTCACAGGTTGGTGAACTCCATTCTGAATGAGTACAATTTGCACAATGAAAACCTTTGAATACAGGCAATCCAGAAGCATCCGAGAGCTGGTCACGAATATTTACACAATCTGAGCCACTTTTGCAAACTCCGTCAGAGCAATGATCGGTTTGCAAGTTGGATTCACAATTACGACCGATAAAATTGGATGGACAAGAACAGGAATAGCCAGATTCTCGCCTTATACAGGTTCCCCCATTAAGACATGGATTTGAAAAGCATAGATTAATCTCTGTATCACATTCATATTTATGATACATTCCTAAAATAGAAGAAAATTAATTTAGTAAATCTTAATCATACAATTAAATTAAAAGATACAGTAAAGTACCAGATAATGCAAGTGAAATTTAAAAATTTATGAAAATATATGACCATTTTCATGGTTATAATGAATTTTAAACTTGAAATGAAAATTGTTAAAGACAGAGGAAAAAATAATCAAAATGTGATTAATATTGTAAAAAGGGAAAATCAATTCTGATCTGATTGATGGCTGAAAAGACGTCATAACGTGAATTGGCCAAATTACTCAAAGATTAATGAACAGTTCAAACTCTGATTCTGATGCTGATTAAACTTAGATCAAGAGCTTAAACTGCAATTTTAAATTATTTTCAAGTTTGCCAGCACAGATGAAGGTTTAATGAGATTAATGCTTTTAAATTTAACGGATTTCAATTGTTTCTAGTTTTGTTCATATATTTTCATAGTTGAGTGAACCAAACAATACCTGTAAAGCCATATGGACACCGACAAGCAAATGTATTCACCGGGTTAATGGGTCGGAAGAGGGTTGTTTCAGAGCTAATAAAGTCTGACGCATTTCCAAATTTAAGAACTGACAGGCATTGTTCAAAATTGGGACAAGGTTCACGTACACAGAGGTTATCATCGAAAGGCAAAACCTGAAAAAAAAGATATCAATTTCATATTAGCAAATGTCCAAGAGAGTTGAAAGGTAATCAATGTAAATGAAGACAAGTCCAACCATTTTTGAAAATAACGTAAAAAGGTAAGATTATTACTCTGTACCCATAATCTTTCTTTCATTTTCTCTCTCTTTTCTTCCCTCTTCATCTTTATTGCATCTTAATATTATCTTGAGATTACTCTACCTTACAATCAGGTTTGTGAAAGTAAGGTCAAAAGAGGGAAAAAAAGAAAGAGAAGAAAGCAAGAGAACAGGTAATCATCATCCATTAATTTTGGCCTTTTCTTAGCAGGATAAATGTTGGAGCGACTGGAAAACAGAAAGTTGTTTGCAAAATTTTTAAGCTTGTTTGATAAAGGTAAGGTGAAAACATCAATCTTTTCATTTATAGACAAACTACTTTTAAATCGCTTCAACCGACACCTTAAATTTCACATATCATTCAAGTGAAAGGTAAGAAATCAATTTACAAGCACATTCAACGGTTCACTTTGAATCCATCATTTCTAAGCTTCTTTCTCAGTTCAGTTTTTTTTCTTACATTTATCAGATACAACATGCATTATGCTTGTGAAAACGTTTTTTTGTTCAGTTGTTGTTTTAAATTATAGAAACAATTGATTTAATTAGTTAACTCAGTTGGTTTTCTTGAATCTTGCAAATCTAATGAGTTGAATGGTGCACCTTAAAACAAGAATCCAAATTTCTTTGATGCTAATGTGCTTTTTATAATTTTAAATTTCAAAAGTTCAGATGTGGATAATGATGATAACCATTTTTTTTTATTAGAATCATGATGAAAGTTGAAATGAAACAAGTTAAACTTACTTCTAATCCAGTTATCATTGTTAAGAAAGGACGGTTAAGATAGATTCTTTCTTGTAGATATTGAGACGGATAAAAAGCGTCCAGGTCACTTGAATCGGGTATTCGGGCCGAGAAACTTATACTTAGCACTTGACCCTTAGTAATTTTCTCCTCCTATGTTAAGATATAAAAAAAAGTAAATCGGAAAGGTAAGGAAAGAGAGGCAATTTATAGGGAAAGAAAAGCATGGGAATTAGTTTTTTTTCAATGCTTTAAGGTACAACGTTTTTTATCCCCACTTTGGGCTTGTAAGAGGCAGGAACTTGACTCTCATCATTAGAGGTCTTTGCACACTAAGATTGCTTCGGAGGGTTGATAATGATCGAGACCATAGAAAAGAAAGTCTGTTTAGGTAGCTTTTTCAGCTTCTTGTTTCTGTCTTCTCTTATTTTTCTTTTTCTGTTTCTTTTCGTTTTTCTCTTCATTTATTTGGGTTTTTTTCTTACCTGTAAACTAAAGATGACTATATTTTCCTTTGGGGCAGGCACAATGGCTGACAGTCCGTCGAGAAATCGGTCATATAATGAAGAGAGAAAGGTTACTGGCTTTACGTTATTCAATCTTATGGTTACACTGTTGAAAAGCATTGACTCGGTGACCAGGTTGACGGTTAATTGGCAAAGCGCAGATGCTTCATTAAGTCCATCAGAAACACTTATTTCAAAACGGGCACGAGTTGGAACATTTGTGTTTAAACTGGCACTTAAGCGAATCTCGCCGGTTGTTGAATTAAGTATCAAAAGGCCAGCTTTGTTTCCAGACAGAAATTTAAAATGCATAACATCAGAAGCATCAGCTTCATACATTGGGACACGTCCAATGGGCTCTAGCGGGAAATGATTTTTGTAATTGTTGAAAATGATTGAGAAATCTTTGAGTATTGGAGCATTATCGTTAACATCAGTTACATAAACTTGCACATCAACATCATTTCGTAAAGGAACTGATGAGGCACGAACAATTAGATTGTAAACTTTTTTGGGCGACTCGTAATCCATATCAACTCGAGTCACCAACTCGGCTATGTCATTGTTTCGAGTGACCAGAGAAAATGCTTTAGCATCTGGTCCACCAACAATTGAATATTCAATCTTGGAGTTTCCTCTTTCATCCGGATCAATAGCTTTCAATTCACCTACAACCCAACCAATTGGTGAGTTTTCAGGAACATAAAATCGTAAAATATCCGTCTCAAATCGAGGCGGGTTATCATTGACATCTTCAACCGTCACATGAATGGGAATAGTTGATGATTGACTTGGAATACCATTGTCAAGAGCGATAGCAATAAGCTCATATTTAGCTGTCGATTCTCGGTCAAGTGCTTTGTTGGTTCGGATGATACCTGAAGCAGAGTCTATAATAAATGCACCATCACCATCATTTCCACCATTAAACGTATACCTAATTTGTCCATTGAGACCATAATCATCATCGGTTGCTTGAACCTGAGTAACTCTGGTTCCAATGAGACAATCTTCAGAGATTGATGCTTGATAAGAGTCTTGTTTAAATTTAGGAGCATTATCATTGACGTCCATAACTTCAATTTCAACATTTGTTGTATCAGCCAAAGGAGGTGAACCATTGTCAGTTGCAGTAACAACAAGCGTATAGCCGGCCACTCGTTCACGGTCCAATTGTTTGTTTGTAACAATGGATCCAGTCATAGGATCAATCTTGAACTCACTATTTTCATCAATTGAAAAAGTTATACGAGCATTCTCGCCAATATCAGCATCACTGGCTTCAACAATCAACACAGTTGTCCCAATAGGAGCATCTTCAGGGATATTTACAGAGTATGGAGTTTTTTCAAACACTGGACGATGAGTGTTGGCATCGGAAACATTGACGTAAACCATGGCCATATCACTTCGCCCTCCATTATCAGAGACTGTTACAGTTAAAACATATCGACGTTCAGTCTTGTAATCCAATGGTTGAGCAATGGTGATTTGTCCCTGATTTTTCTGACTATAAATAGAAAATTTTCCCTTGTTATTGCCGTTGGTTATTTGGAAATTTAACCGCGAATTTTCATCACGATCAGTTGCTGTTACAGTGATTACTGGAGTTCCTATTGGATCTACTTCAGAGATTGTGGCATCATAAGTTTTGGGTTCAAAAACAGGATCATTGTCATTAACATCTTGAATGCGAATAATAACATTGGCTGATGATGATTTTGGTGGATAACCATTATCTCTGGCAATAACTGAAAACTCATACAAATTACCCTCCTCCCAATCTAATTGGCGGGTAGTCATGATCCATCCAGTCTCATTGTTTATTGTTAAAGGCATTTCATTGGGCAAGGTTCCAACAATTGTTTCACTTTGTCCATTGATGGACAATGCTCCTTTGATGTAATAGGTAAGTCGAGCATTATCTCCATCATCATCATCGTAAGCCTGTATACGAAGCACATTGGTTCCTGGAGGTGTATTTTCAATAACTGATTCTTGGAAAAGGCTGTTGTAAAATTTGGGCTCATTGTCATTAACATCCTCAACGTTAATCAACAATTTTGTTGTATTTGAACGAGGCGGGGAACCAGCATCTTGAGCTCTCAATATTAACCTGTAGTTGCGTGTTGTTTCATAGTCTAAAGGTGAAATAACTGAAATTTCACCAGTCAAAGAGTCAATCTGGAAATGTCCCTGAGTATTACCGCCAATAATTGAATATCTGATTGCTGCATTGGCATCCTCGTCTGCATCAGTAGCAGAAATTGTAACTATAACTGGATGTGAAGTCCAATCGACATCTTCTCTAACCACGGCAGTGTATGAACGATTTGAAAATTGAGGGTAATTATCATTTTCATCAAGAATCGTGATTTTAACAGTTGTTTCTGCGTGCTTACGATGGACCGGTGCAGCGCAATCAGAAGCTTGAATAGTCAATACATAATTATTTACGGTTTCCCGGTCGAGAGTTGCTCGTGTTGTTATAACACCGGTTTTACTATCAATTTTAAATGCTTCATTGGGACCAGTTGGATTAAGTAAACTGTATTCAATTTCAGCGTTTATATCAGCATCTGAGTCAGTTGCTCGAACATTGAGGATTGTTGAGCCAACAGGTAATGATTCTTTAACACTTGCTTCATATGAAGCTCTCTCGAAAACAGGCTGATGATCATTCTCATCGTTTACATTAATTTGTAAAGTTGTTGTTCCAGTTTTAGGAGGTATTCCTGAATCAACAGCTATTATTCTTAAATAATGAAGATCCATGGATTCCCTATCCAAACGTGAGGTGGTCGTTACAACACCTGAAAGGCTGTCAATACTGAAAACACTTTGACTCCGAGCATCCAACACAGCAGACATGGAATAAAATATTTCACCCTTTTCAGGATCATTGGCTATCAATTTAGTCACCACAGTTCCTTTCTCTTTCTCTTCAGGTATATTGACCACATATAAAGATTTGTCAAAGTAAGGTGGTTGATTAGGTGCATCGCGACGTAATCTTGAGATCTCGTAGTCTTTTGATCCAGCAGGCAAAGCACAAGTTATCACAAAAACAAAAAGGGAAAACAAACACAAAAATTACGATCTATAGTCACATTTTGGTGATCACGATGGTTGAAGAACCAGGATTCAAAGCAATAAATAATCTCATTTTGTTTTCACAATAATAATTAACAATAGCTATAATGATTAGTTTACAATTTGAAAAAAATTATTTAAAAAATGGATTGACAGGTTTGCTAAAATCTTCATATCACAAAATAAATTTTTAAAAGCTTCAACTCAACAGTGTGCGTTAACACCGGATAGAGCCAAACAATGCATTTTACCGGTATTTTGAAAAACTAAAGTTGAAGACAAATCAAACTTGTGATGGAGGAGGATATAGTCATGGATAAAACTGGCTAATTCATGTAATAGATATCCAATCTTGACCCATCTGCTGGTATTGTTAACTTGTATCTTGACCCCAACAAGAAGCGGGCAAAAGAGGTTTATTAAACTTTATCTGACTTAATTAGCTATATGAGTTGGCTATCTACCTAAATTTGCATCATTCAAACTCACTTGATTATTATTTCAAATGATGAAAATTGAAAATCTGAGCAAAGACACTGGCTAGAATTTTCTGCTTTCCAATGTTTGACATCTCTTTGGTTACCTAACCTGTGATCTTACCGCTGTCTCTTTAAATACACTGTTATCATGTAAAAAATAGAATAATCTTACCTGTTTCATCTGATGATATCCTTTGATCACAATTGTAAAATCCATGGTTAAACACAGAAAATAAATAAATTAAGATTAACTTGAATTTCATTTTCATTTTGAAATGAAATCATTAAAAATTAATAAAAACTAATCAAGTATTGCCTTTAAACATAGCTATTCACTATTTACTTCCATCTAAACCTGTAAGGTAGAAATGATTCTTTCTTTGTTCCTCACTCTCTCTATACAGGGTAGTGATAAACTTGCTGATGTAAAGGTAGGATCTAAGATGCGCTAACAAAATGTAACCAAAAAGCAGATTTTATATTGAAAACTGCTTACTGCGCCTCTAAAGGTGATTGATCCTACCTGAAGAAACTTTGCTTGTAACCCTGTAGATCCCCAAAAATCCAGGTGAGACAAGTTGTCTCAGACAAGTAGTTCCTCCAATTGGCCAAGTTGTTAACTAAATTCAAAAATTTAACAATTTACTCTTTGAACTTAACTGTAAAATCAATTACAATTATCTGTGATGATTAAAAATTTCAAACAAAATGTCAAATGAAAATCTTCACATTTTCATCGTTACAATATTTAATTACCATTGAGATAAATTAACTGTGAATCACTCAATCGACAATCTTTAGATGGACATCGATTTTCAAAAGTTATCGCAATTGGGTTCAATAAAAAATTCATAACATTCAAAACCTAAATTTTTTTCATTATTCCAAGGTATATTCAGTTAAACAGGAGAACAAGATTAAGTTTGCAAACAAAAATACCATAATTTAAAGGATAATCATAATGACAACCTTTAGCGATATTACTTTCGTTAATTGCTTAAAAGTCGTTAATAATGAAATCTCAAAACATAAAATTTTACTTGAAAATATCAATGTTTTTAATTTATTGCACAATTTACTGTACAAACCAATCTTGATTTCCGAAAGCTTTGTCTTCCTTGATTCTTAGACTATTGTCACGTCTTTGTCTTCGAACGGCAGAATCTTCTCCTTTGATACTTTTAGATGCTGTTCGCAATTCCTCACGCCTGATGCGATTGGCGAATTCTTTTTTCACTTTTGCTTTTATTTCTTCAGTCGTGAAAGTGCTTCCTGCAACCGAATAAGTCGCTTTTGAACCATCCGTAGCTGGCATTTTGGAATCATCATAGCTTCCATCGGAACTGAAACTATAACTAGTTTGTCTTTCAGATATAACTGAATTATTTTGGTCGATGATTTTTATTCTTTCTCCATTGTTTTCATTTGTATCTGACTTATCATGATGTGTATCTTTATCTTTCGAGTCATCACAATTTTCTTGAGAATATTTCGGTTGCTCAGAATCCATGTCCACATAACTATCGTTGATTACAGGCTCGTATTCGTTAGCTTCAGCTGATAATTTGTTTATTATTCCTTCATCATTTTCGTTAACGATGACATCCTTATCGAAGTTTGGTATCTCTTCACTTTCAAAGTGATATTTTCTTTTGAAAATACTAACAATACAATCAACGTCTCTTTGAAAATACTCTCTTGCCATTTTATGATTGGTGCTGATCATTTGTGGAAAATCGATTAAAATAGGTTTTGCTGTTTCATTTTCAAGCATTATGTTGAACTCATTAAAATCACCATGGACAACACCATAATCATTGGCAAGAGAAAGCAACAAGTTCATCAAATTGTCGTAAAGAGCCGGCTTATCTTCGATATCGGCAACATGGCTCAATAATTTTCCATCAATCAACTCCATGACAATACAGTGACGATTTATTTCAATAGGTTTAGGCACTGGAAAACCTCTTTCATGGAGAGCTTTTAGGAAAGAGAATTCCCTGTTCGCAGAGAGTCTTGACATATAAATCCAATTGTGAATTTTACCTTTATGATAGTCTCGTTTATCATGAACTTTTCGGAAACACGTTCGACCTAAACGATGAAGCTTGATAGCAAACCTTTCTCCTTCATCATTAGCGCCAATATAAACATCAGATTCTTTACCAACTCCTGATGAAGAAAAAAAAGATCATTGAGTGACTGGCATTGAACATTAAATATGGCAGGAATGAAAGATAGCTTACCTATTTGATTTCCAATATGTGTAATAATTTTACGATGACTGAGAACATTAAGAGCAAGATAATCATAACCATGAAAAGTCAATCTGTAACCGTCATACTTTTTACCCCTTTCATAAACTAGTAGTTTATTTCTAGTTAAATTATGGAGTATTTTAGAGGTACCACCACCACGTAAACTGGCAATAGAAGCGATTAAAGAACCAGGTACCAGTTGATGGTTCTTCATTCCCATTTCAACAGCAGTCAAGACTCGAAAATCATCACTTTCTAAATATTTCAACAAATCTGCGTCAAGCTTAACCATTTTGTAACACAATTAGAAATAACGTTTGAATAATTGAAATAAACTGAATAAATTTAACACATGGTTAGAGTAACAAATTTTGTTTACCTCGGGTTTCTTTACTTTAATAAACTGGGAGGGAAATTTGAAATAAAGTGAAGAAAGAAAATTATAAGATGTTTCATTTACAATAGATGGCGCATATGTCTATGTATAAAATTAATGACAAAACAAAATTCAGTTCAAAGATTTGCGAAACGCTTTTGCTTTTCATTTTGCCTTCGATTTTTTAGCTTCCACTTTTGGTTTGACAAGTTTTCGTTGACTTTTGTTGCTCTTAGTAACTAATTTAGGTGGATCAACTTTTTTCGGGCTAATAGTCTTTACTTTTTGCATATTAAATCCTGATTTAGTAGTAACTTTGGGTTTGAGTTTTGATTTGGTTGGCTTTTGAGGCTGAGACTTTTCTTTCAGGAATTTTACTTTTGCTTTTGGTGGACCAGTCAATGGAACTCGAGATATTTTCAATTCTGTTGGATTATTTCTTAACGACTCTGACTCTGGTTCTACCGTTATACGAGCTGAATTAATATTAAAGCCAGTCGATGAACCAAGGGAAAATTTTGAAAATTGTACTGGAACTGGAAGATTGCTTTTACTTTTACCCTTTCCTGGGCCTTTTGCAAATAAACACATTAATGTAGCAAATCGAGATTTTGTCCGAGTCTTTCGCTCATTAAAACCTGATGTTGGCATGGATGAAATTCTGGAAATATCAACACTTTGAAATGATGGAACTGGTGGTATTGGTTGACGTCTATTTATTTTGTTTAACGTTTTCATATCATTAGTTTTTAAGTGTACAGAAGTGGTAAGGTTATTTACATGGTAGTAATATCGATAGAGAGCGATGATAAACAATAAGGCCATAATTATAATAAAAACTATCATGATTATCAATATCAGTCGTTGTACATCTCCGATATCATTCAAATCAATTTTAGTATCTGTTGCAGTCTCTACATTCATTTTTAGCTCCTATTGTTGCATTATTTACAAGATGTAACCATTTGAATATCGAAGGATAGTTAATTTACCAGACAAATTAACCATTACAAGTAAACATTATGTTAATCCTAAACTGGTTGAGGTGTTAAAGGTGTTACAAAGGGTGAAGTACAAAACTGGCACAAAACGGTCAACTCGATAATTGTAAAATTAAACTAAGAATCTGGCAGATTCTATCGATATTTATTATTATCCAGAGTTGATAAAATATACAATTGACTAGCAAGAGATGATCCATTATTGTAAGGATGAATTGTGACATATTTATCCGATTTACGGTGACGATAGTGAGACGATGATAATGATGATGAACCTGATGAGCCTAAAGGTGTTGGTGACGGTGAAAGGGTTGGTTTTAGAGTTAACGATGAAAATTGGTCAGGCTTTTTTGGACAGCGAAAGATTGACCAAAGAGCCAAAACAATTATTTGAGTTATCAAAAGTATTGAAAATATCATTAAGAGTCCAGTGTTGGTTAGACATGAAAACGATGAGAATGAAGTTGTTGGTGAAGAAGAAAAATTTGAGTGATTCTTTGATTCTGGAAGAGAAAAGACAGAAATTAATAAAGATAAACAGAAATTAAAGGTAGAATCGATGGAAAAGGATTCATATGATTACAGCAAATATTTGGGTTGTTACTAAAAAACAATATAAACACACTTGTCACTTTTATGCACAAATGGAAACAATTAAGAAAAACAAATAGGCGCAAACGGGTAAAAAGCAATTTCTTTCAAATTGAGACTCTTTTGGTTGATGGGAAATTAAAAACTTAGTTTATTTGTGTGATTTGAAGATTTGTCTGATGAACTGTTTTCGAGAAAATCGGGTTCGAAGTTGAAACTTGCAAAGCTTTTTGCACAATTATGGAAGTAGATCTTTTTATGAAACTCATTTTCAGGATGTATCTTTTGCTGACAAACCAGAAAATGGTCTTATTTTGAGGAATAATATTTTCTGTTTTTGTAAAACAGATCAAGTTCGATTTCCATCTAAACCGACCGCATTCTGTGACCATAAGAGTTAGGGAGCTGAAACTTATTATCCGTCCACAAAAACTGCTTGCTCACATCATGGACTGAATAATTTTTTCAATTAACCAACAGTTCTCGTTAATTTGGCCATTGAACTAAAAACTTTGAACGTTAATATTTCGAGAATGGCATCATCTACAGTCATTATTTTTTCACCAATTTAATCCTTTATTAACTAATAATGCAATTCAATTCAAAAACTTTTCATCAGCGCATTTGGGACATGATTTTTGGGTTGTAAATAAACGAGAAACAACTTATTAAACAAAACAAACTCATATAAACACATTTCTTGGTAAATAAACCAATTTTCTGGTTAAACTTACAAATCAAATGCAAAGAGGGCTGCCAAAGGCTCGAACATTTGAGTTAAGGGTTGAAACTTTATGAGGCTTGTTGAGGCGTAAAAACTGAATCCATAGCTACTATTAAATAATTCATACGATGAATAGTTTTCGCGAAAATTGAGGTCAAAGTTAAAACTTCGATGGCCTTTTCTTCAGCTATGGAAACAGTTTTTTTCACGAAACTCATTTCCCAAATGTAACTTTTGATGGTGGACAAGAAAATGTACTTATATTGATAAATAAAGTTTTCCTTCTTCTGTAAAACAGATCAGTTCGATTTTTATTTAAACTGATTGCGTTCTGTGACCATAAGAGTTAGCGAGCTGAAACTTATTTTTCGTCCACAAAAATTGATGGATCACATCATGGATTGAATAATTTTAACAATGCAACAATAGTTTTCGCGATTTTTGTCATTGGTCTGCAAACTTTGAGCTTCGATATTTCGACAATGGCATTACCTACAACCAACATTCTTTCACGAAACATTATATTTCATTATGGGCTATAACATAATGTGACTTAATACCGAAGTAAATATGAGCTCATTCATTCAATAAACGAAGATTCTTCTAACGTATAAAATTTGTGTTTAGCTTTATAAATCAAGGCTCAAATCTGACTACATGAGTAGTGCAATGCTATAACTTTGTTTTGCAGGATTTTGAATGCTTTAATCTTTCGATATATTATAGTCCATACGGAGATCTAATGTTCGGTGAAAGAATATTGACTGTAAGAGATGCCATTCTCGAAATATTGAGGCCAAAAGTTTTAAACTCAATGGCCAAAATCAAGAGAACTGTTGGTTAATTGAAAAAATTATTCAGTCCATGATATAAGTAAGCAATTTTTATGGACTGATAATAAGTTTCAGTGCGCTAAATCTTATGGTCACAGAATGCGGTCGGTTTAGATGAAAATTAGATGAAAATCGAAATTGATCTGTTTTACAAAAAAAGAAAATATTATTCCTCAAAATAAGACCATTTTCTGGTTGTTAAGCAAAAGATAGACCCTTGAAATAAGTTTCGTGTAAAAATTTGCTTCGATAGCTGAAGAAAAGGCGATCGAAGTTTCAAATTTGACCTCAATTTTCTAGGGTACTGTTTATCAGATGAAGGATTTAATAGTAGCTATGGACTCAGCTTTTGAATCTCTACAAACTTCATCAACTCCCAACTCTTTAGACAAATGTTCGAACCTTTGGCAGCATTCTTTGCATTTCATTTGAAAGTCTAACCAGAAAATTGGTTTATTTACCAAGAAATGGGTTTAGATGAGTTTTGTTTGTTAAATAAGTTGTTTCTCGTTCATCTACAACCTAAAAATCATGTCTCGAATGCACTAATAGAAAGTTTTCAAAGCGAACTGCATTATTAGTTAGCAAAGGATTAAATTGGTGAAAAAATAATGACTGCAGATGATACCATTCTCGAAATATTAACGTTCAAAGTTTTTAGTTCAATGGCCAAATTAACGAGAACTGTCGTTAAATTGATGCAATCATTCGATTCATGCTGTTAGCCAACAATTTTAATGCACAAATAATAACTTTCAGCTCTCCAACTCTTTTGGCCACAACAAGAGATCGGTTTACCTGAAAATCGACCTTATCTGTTTTACAGAAGCCACAAAATTTTATTCCTCAAAATAAGTGAATTTTCTGGTTGGCCATTGAAATTTACAACGAGAAAATGAGTTTCATTAAAAAGGCTACCTCCATAAACGAACAAAAGGCAATCGAAGTTTCAACTTCGAACTCGATTTTCTCGAAAACTATTCATCACAGAAAACTTCAAATCGCACAAAAAAACTCAGTTTTCATATCTTTACAAACTAATAGAGTCTATACTTGAAAGAAAACAATTTTCACCAGTTTATGTCAATTTGTTTAAATGTGACAATTGTTTCGATTATGTCTTTACAGAACCAAATGTTTGTACAATTTTGATGCTTACCTTTGATTATATCATAGCGGCCGTTTCTTTTGATTGGCTGTTGACGGGCACCTTCATTGAAATCAAACGCATCTTGTATTCTGATTGATTGTAATACCACTAAATCTTCATCAGATTGAGCCTGTTTCACACTCCTTCGTCTGCGTCTTTTACCATAAGAAAAAGATTCCTGAGTTGATCCGTCAAAACCATCCGAGAAACAATGGATTGGCTGACATTTGGCTAAACATGGAGTTACAACAGCTCTAAAATTGACAATATCAGAGGTTGGAAATTTGAAGGCTTCAAAAGTTGTTTCCAAAGTTTTAGCTGCTCCTTTGATTCGTGAAATTGGACCCATGACTGCAATATCAATGGGACAACCATCAGCTCCAATCAGTTCAATTTCACTGCCATCCAAACCATCAGAGGCAACCAGTGAACGAATGAATATCTCATAAGGTGAAGGTTCATCGACAATTGAAAATCTCAATGTTAACAAATCTCCAATTTTAGCTGTTCGTATCGGTGAACCCAATCGATCAGTCACAGTAATTGTTACATTTGGCGCCTCAACAATCGATGAATGGACAAATCGTTCATCTTTAGCAGCTCCAATTATTTCGCTGTAAAATCAAAATCCAAATAAAATCATTAATATTCATTGAAATGAAAACTGAAATATTAATAATATAATATAATAATAACTCAAGCTTTTCTCAAACCTTGACTTTGGTTGAAGATTTTGTATTTTGTAAGATTTCATTTGAATTAATGTAAATTAAAATAATTGTTTAGCAAATTATCATTGGAGTGTTTCTGTTAATTTCATTGATAAGTTGAGGAATCATCTGATTATTGAGTTTCAATATTGAATGTTTGCAGCTTTTATTTGCATAGTTAATCATGAGCATTATTTAAAAATGAATACTTGTTTACTTGTGAAGGTTTGGTTAACAATTATGTTAACATAAACTTGAGTTTCTTTTATTCAATTATCATGCTTTTATTATGACTATAATTTGTTCAACTAATGAGTTTATTTAACTTTAAACTGGTCTGAGAAAGTTCATTGACCATTTTGCTGGTTAAATAACAATTGGTCAACAATTGGATCAACCAACCCTTTACAGTTACAGAGATGTTAAGTCCGCAAAACGTTATAACCATGAAAGGTTCGATAATGATAGCCAGTAATTACAATTGTTCACAAATAGGTAAACCTTGATAGTTAAATAGTCACAAAAAGATTGAAATAAACATTAACTTTCCCTTTCAGTAACCTTAAAGTTAAATCATTAAGTGACATCTTAAATTGCTAGGTTTAGTCAAATTACTTGAGGTAAGAAGAGCACAAATTATGATGATTATGATGATGATTATGTTGAAAGTGGAAAGGGAAAAGTGGACTCAACCTGTAATATGTTATAAATAATTAACTTTTGGCTTCTTTTCAACGGAAATCCTTTTTTTCTGGTTAATTTTTTGGGTTTTTACCCTCTTGTAGTGAATTAAATTATCAATAAGTTTAGCTAATTGAGTTGTCATTAGAAGACCAAGTAAACGTTTAAGGTTGATGGTCAAGTTGAGGGTGAATTGACACAAGATTGATTGACCATGAAATGGAGAGTATAAATAAACTGATATTTGCCATCTCAGGTCAAGTTGATGAAAGTAACAAATGATTTCAAGGAAATCACTTAATTCAACAGTTTACTGTAACTTGTAATGATTTGCTTGGTTGCAGTTATTATGATCAAAGTTGAGGATACAAAATGTATAGTCCATTGGTTCCATTGATTATGAATCATAATCAATCAAGAAATCAATGATTGAATCGGTAAATTGTAAGCAAAGCAACCGTTAAGGTCAGAATGACAATAAAAAAATCTTAACTGAGCTTCAATTTGAACTTCTTTCAATATTGATAGCCAACAGATTTACTGATTTACTACTGATTTCCTTTTCAAATGATGAAATTGATTAGTTGATTATATTGATTGAGTATCTGTTAGTTTGGGTTTAATTTGATTTGAGAAAAGCTTGGATTTCGCTTGTTGCAGGGTCAATTGTTTACTTACCCATCTGATTCAAAGACAACTGTATTTACGACGGTTTTGTTGGTTAAATCGTATGAACATTGAACGGATAAACCAAGATCTTTGGTTGTGACGATTAAATCATGATGTTGAAGTACAATTTCAGATGAATATTTGGCTCCATCGTCACGTTTAACAGCACAGGCAACATCATTGTAACCCAATGACAATTCAAACGATAAGCTGTTTTTAATGTCCATTACACATGAATTGGGTTTTGATTTGCCATAAATTTTACCATTAAATATACGATTTGTCCGTACTTTTGTAAGCATATCACGAGATCGACAAACAATATCAACTGAAACAATAAGATAAAAGTAATTAGTAAAAGTTAATTAGCAAATGATCAGTAAATAATCAAAGTTTGATTTACCATCATAACAAGAAGTAAGTTCATATGTAATGGCTGCAGGAACCTCGAAATAAGCATCTTTTATGTGATTCGATGAGGATGAATCTAGATGAGAGGTTCGGCAAACCTTATTGGCCGGATCATTGAGGTCAAAGGAGAAACATCGATACTCTGATTGCAAGCATTTTTGCCTACAACCATCCAGCGATTTAATCTCTGGCCATACAGAGTCAACAGTCTTCAATAAGCGACCTCGAATTGGTCGAAAATCGCAAAGTTTTTTAGGCTCTGAAAGGAAAAATAAAATATCAAAATAGTTAAACAGTTGAACAGTTGAAAGTGTTTCAGAGTCTGTAAGAGTAACCTTACCTTGGACGCAATTGTTTTCAATGTACTCTTGTCCAGGAGCACTTCGAAAGTGTCGATCTGAATTGAAAGGCGTTATTATTGAATGGCGATCCATTTCAGATAGACTGCATTCACTGGTTGCTCTGTTGTAATTAGCTGATCGACATTGGAAACTTGTTTCTGAATAACATTTAATCATACAATCTTGCTTTGAGGGTGAAGCCATCAATTTAGATGAATAACCAGTCAATATGTGACCTGGAACTGTTTCAAAGACCCATGATTTTTGGCAGGTTGGTTCAATTGTAACACCAAGGCATATTTTCTGGGCATAAATGGTGAAAACAGGAAACTGTGATTTATTCAATGAGGTTGGCCGATTGGCTGCACTGGTGCTAAATAATACACATAAACCAGTTTCAAAATTTAATGATTGGCAGGTTAGATTGGCTCGACATCGAGCCAGGCAATCGGTTAACTTAAGTGTCGCTGGAATGGTTGCAATTGACTCGGATGAAGATGAATAAACGAAACCTGTAATCAACTCAAAGCTAATATCATCTTGGCTACAAGGTCCAGGTCCAACACCTAACAAAAAGCAAATCATCAATAAACTTGATTAGTGATAAAATATTGAACAAGAAATGTTTAAAATATGAATTGATCCAGAATAAAGAAACGTAAATCAATCAAATTAAGTGACAATTTAAGCTGCCTTTTGCAAATAAAACCTTCCAAACCTTTCAGGTCAAACACTCACAAAAGCTGTACCTTCAATGGCTAAATTACATCATTACACACAATCAACACTTTTCAGGTTCAATTGGACATAAAAGCATTGATCATATTATTAACAATACCATTAACCCATCAAAATTAAAATGCACTCGCCTTTGTTATTAAGAAACGGTTTGATTTGATTGCATTCAACTGTATTCAATTGGCGATGAGTTTTGGGATGAAATGAAGACTCAATATTTAAAGTATCAAATGATTGAAGCAAAAAGTAGCAAAAAATAGCGTAAAAAGGTTACACAAAAGTAAATTATATCAAGAATGAAAAGGGCAAAATGAGCCTCTTTACGGTATTTTTAAGTACAAATGGCAATGATGATGAGGATAATGTTTATGATGATGGTGAAAAAATCAGGAGAAGGCAAAACAATTGAGATTATTCAGGGTTCCTTGGTAAACAGAGTTTAACTCCTCACAGAGATATGAAGACATTAGAGTTGAATTGTAGTTAACATTATCATTATTTAAACTAAAATCGGGTTTGATTCAACTTATGTTTAAATGGTTGCAACTTAAATAGAGTTTTCAGTCTAAATTGTTGGTTCGATGACCCAACTGCATAAGTGTTTAATCAACTAAATCAAGTTAAATCTTTTTTTTGCTAAACTCTGTGGTTGATCCTCTTTAGCAACCCGCCAATGGTTCAATTCAGTTGCTTTCATATTAACTGTTAAACTGTTGTTGATTGTGTCTAAATAATAGAGACTGTACCAAAAAAAGAACTAGTTTTAGGGTAAAAAATAACAATTTAAGTCTTTACAATTTTGTACAATTTTTCCACCTAATAATGTATTGATTTATGTCGCTATTTTGTCAATAAGTTCATTGTTTTTCATTTGCATGGAAGTGAATGTTTTGTTCATTTTTTTGCATTTGATTCATTCTGATCAATGTTATAATCTTTTGAGTTATCAGTTGAGTTCAATATTCATTCAACAATCAACCCATTCATTTAATATGTATTTTGTTCACTATCATGTCATCTAGATGATATTAAACAGAACCAGTTTCCTCATGCAGATCAAGATGATCGGTTCATGACCGATCTCTTTGTTAACCTTCAAGATGATGACCAGAGGCATTAAAAGTAAGACAAAAGAAAGATGAGAAAAGAAGAAGAAGAAGATTGAAAAATTAAAAGCCAGTTGTAAGTCACTTTTGATGGGACAAGAGTCACTCTCTTAGGTTGAAAGATTCAAGTCTCTCGGCCTAATAAACGTCAATCTTTTGCAGTCTTTTGAAGAGAAAATGAATTTGTGTTTTCATTTTAATGTTTGAATCTTAATTTGTGCAAATTACTTTCTTAATTATTGACCATTAATCATGACAATTTGTTAAAATCGTTGATTTGTCAATGGCGTGTAAACTTTCAATGTCAGTGATACAAAGGTAACGATTTCAAGCTCATTTTGCGTGATTAATTTGCTTCTCACAGATACTATTTCACCTGTATTTGTAATGTCTCATGTTATGAAGATGAGATTTTTTTTGAAATGAAAAGAGTTTCTATCTTTCATCTGTAAGTTAATCTGAATTATGAGAAACACGCCTTTAGCACCTTGGCGTGTCAAAATTAAGATGAAATTAATGTTCATCTCAGGATAGGTTAACCTTTACAGGTTATCCAAGATTCACTTGAACCTTAATCTTTGGTCTAAAAGATGATCATTTACTTTATTTTCATTGTTTGTTTCCTAATGTATATTATTATGAGAAACAACAACAAATAAAATCAATTAATTTTAACCTTAATTAATTAGTGAAACGTTTTAAAGGTTCAACTTGGAAACAAAAAGATGAAACTACAAAAGTTACCTGCAAGGTGAAGTATAATGGTTAATAGATTTTGAGGTTTATTTTTGGTGATTAAGGATAAAATTAATGAAGGCAGGTTAGTTAATAAATTACAATCTCAAACTAGATGATGATCAATTTAAATAGCATTTTAATTAGTCTTTAATAAATGAGGTGAAATGTTGAACCATAAATGAGGTGAAAATTTGTTCCAATGCAAAGTCAATTGCTATTTGTTGATTGATATCATCTTGGATGAGGAAGTAATCAATGGTTAATTGTCTGATTCAGTCAAAAATCTAAATGGATGAGACAATTAAATCTTGCAAGTTGATTGACTAAATGATTTATGGATCTGAAACTCAATCCTAGTAATGCTCAAGTCAAAGGTTAATCCAGATTATGTGAGGTTAATGCATTGATGGTTGATTTACTGCTTACAGTGGTCATTGATGGTAAAATGTTGACCATTAACAAAGATCATCATAATTATAAATATTATAATAAATGAACTTGAAATTTAAAATAACGATTCTAATTGAGTTTGAATCATTTTTCATCTTACACATGTAATGACATTAATGTTGTTGGAATGGAAGAGTTAAATGAAATTAATTTAATTGACTTGATTTGAGCAGATAACTAACAATCAGAGTAATTGTAATCAATCACTTGGACTGTTTTAAGATGTTAATGGCTATGAAAAGCCATTAAAACATTTGTATCGACGATGATTCAATGGGAAAGTGCTTTTAATAATGATATAAATGTTAATTAAAGACATCTTTATTTAGTTGTAATTTAACCTCAAGGTAAATACAAAATTAAATCACAAATGAAAGTGTTAACTTGATTAAAATATTCAATTAAAAAGAAAAGTGTTTTTTTGTCAACAATTAACAAACATTTTGATTGTTTAAGAAACATTTACATCTCAAACCAAGGATACAAATTTAAATACAATATAAAAGGTTTTGCTAAACGATGGTTTAAACAATAAATTGAACAGTTTATCATGATTAATGGTTAAGTTGATTTCATCAAATCATTCAAACAGAATTAACTTCAATGTTGTTTACGGAAATGTTTAAATCGTAATCACAATTCATCTTCCTTGTCTACTTTTACTGTTCAACTGACCATTTTCAGGTAACAATTCAGATCCCCTGATGAGAGATTAAACATGAGGAAAAGATGAACAAGATGAAGATGAAGATGAAGATGTTATTTTAAATATCTGGTTTATCAAGGTTAATGTTGACTATAGTAGGTGTTCAACAGTTGATTAACCAGGAAAATATAATCAACTTTAACCTGTTGATTCGCTGCCTACTGCTGATCAATGTAATTTGTTCAATTGCACCAAATATCATTAAGGTACCCTAATGATTGATTAACCTTTTTCCCTGTGAGACTCCTTTTATCATCGAATCATAATTAATCATGACTTTCACTTGAAAATTCAATTGATTCACTTTCAACTCTTGTTTTTCCCATTTATGATCACTTCAAATTCTGGTTACATTAGCAAATGGTTAAACTTTCCAGAGATTAATTATAATTACAATTAACTTTTGGCTAAAATGAAAACAAGTTACATTTAATTGTAAATAAAGTTAACAAATTTGAAGCTGTTAAATTAAGGTATAAAGTAATGGAAACATTAGCAACTTTGGTTAGGAAAAGGTTCACTTAATCAACATAATTGTTTCATTACATTTCCTGATGATCAAGTTATTAACTTTGTAGGTAAATTACGATTCAATAATCAGTAAATAAACAATAAAATAATAAGGAAACAACAAGAAAAAAGGTTAAATTTAGACGCACCTTGAATCGCCCAGCATCATAATTAAGGGTGAAGTTAATAGCAATTAAAATATCTAAACTGTAATAGACTTAAGGTTTGAAGGCAAAGGTTTTGTCAAAAGCTATTGAAATGGTCTTTTGATTGAAACAGATTTCTGGGTTATTATTACAATATTTCAATGGCCTTTGACCGTTTGCTAGGTAATTTGAGATACAATTAAGATTAAATCTAGAATTGAATTTTCCATGGGAAAAGTTGGGTGAGAAAATTGTTACAAAAAGATGATTATTCTTGTTGAAATATTTCCTGAAATTGGTAACCTTTTTGTTTGAGACAAATGTTGAAGACAAGTTTTTGGATTAAAGATGTTATCCTATTATCATGATTAGTATTGAATAGCAGAGTTGAGATTATCATGCTGATACTATTATTATTTTGAAATGTTGGTTACACTGAAACTGTTATTTACAGCCATAAAAAGAGGCAGATCAAGTTTTCAGTGAATATGGATTAGTCTTGGAAAACTTGAAATTTCATCTTTTCATTGAACAACAATTGAACTTTTCTTTGTAATCATTGTAGGTGATCGTTTCATCATAAATGATGGCCGTTTGGTAGCCAAGGAAATTTGTGTGCGATAACAATCACGAGTAGCCAAGTGGTTGACCGATTGAAATACAATCTGCAACAAAATCAACTAAACATGAAGAAAGGCTCAAGTTGGCTTTGGTAAAGGTTAGCAAAAGGATTAATCTGTTAATCGTCAGAACTGAAGCAAATCAATTGATGAGGGAAAAGATAAACTTCACGGAATTTATGGCGATAACTAAAGGTTATTATCAAATTGGTTGGACAAGAAATTTCATGATGAAAGGCAGTAATTGAAACAGAATAAGACAAAAAATGAAGTTATAAAAAGCAACCAAAGCAAGGAGTTAAAGCAATTAAAGATTCTGGTAAATTGTGGTCAAGAAACGTTGAAACATTGATGACTCTTGACCAAATTCACAGAGTTTGTGTTTTGATTTATTTGGTATCAATTGGTTCAATTGAATATCTGAAGGAAACTGAAAATTGGAACAAAAATTGTTGAGAATTGAATGAAAGTTAAAAGGTAAATTAAAAGGTTAGCATTTCAAGGTAAACTGCTTTTGTTAGCAAACATTTCATTATGATTAATCCGAAAGATTATCTGATTGAATTCACCCTTTGCCTTTATTCACTTTCACCTGAGAAAATATAAAATCTAAAGTAAATGCAATTGTAATCTTAAATTATAAGGAGTAACAAAGATGAAGAATGTATTTCCATCCATTTTCATCAAACACCTAATTTTAAAAGGCAATTTTAGGCCCCAAAAAAAGAGGTTACCTTTGTTATTAAAGGTGAAATTTAACCTAACCTTTGTTAATTCAATGTTCAATTGAACCTTCAATGTGATCCATCAATAATTAATATACTTTTATTTCATGCGAAAAGGTTTTTTATTGCAAAATTCAACTCACAGGTTGCCATTGACATTGAAATATATTAGCTTTTTTTCAACACTAATAATAGTCTAATAATAGTTATGAGTTTAAAAATGCAGGTAATAATAGTAATAAAAATATTGTTACAAAATTATGATTGACTAAAGGTGATAAACAAAAATACCTAACCTTGATAACTTGGCTTATATTGAAAGAAATGGTTTGGAGTGAAAAAAAAAGATGGAAATTTATTTAACTATTAATTTGACAGTTTAATTGCTTCACTGTTATTTGTTTTACCTGATATTTACATTATTAGATTGAGCTAATAATCATGGATTTTATGATTACTTGAATTCAGATAAATTCAACTTATTAACCAATATCGTTGACCTTTAACAATCGATAAATCAAGGAAAGTTAATTGTAATTCAACTTTGTTCACTTTTGCTCAGCTTTTTGCTCAGCTTTTTGCTTCAGATTAATTTGATTAATTAACAGAATTAACCTGAGAAATGATTCAACCGGAAGATGCTTGAGAAAATTGCTTTTCTAGGAATGGAAAAGATTAAAAGTTTCATTTTCATTATCATTTCATCCTTTTCCTCATCATTTCTTCCTTGAAATGGAAAAGCTTTTCATGTAAAAAAAAGTTAATTTTCACCTTATTCTGACATTTACAATTAACCTTGTTTACCTTTTCACGTTTCCTCTCATCTTCATCCTTCCATGTTCATCACACACCTTTCTATGTTAATCTGTTAATCAGTGTTATTTACTGTTTCCTATGAATACTAATTAACCAGTGATGACCAAATGCTTTGCTCCAGCGAAAGTAACCTTAACTGACCCTGAAAAAATATAAAAATCTTGGCTCATTTCAACCCTTTTTTTTTATGATTACTGAACATGTTTATGGTTATAATTTAGGAAGTAATCTTTTTTGTTACTCTTGATGTGGATGAAACAGGAAAGGGAAGGAGATGAAGAATCTGAGTAAAGATGAAGACAATCACTGGGTAAGATGATAATCATTAAATAATGACTTCTTAATGGTCAAATGACTAATCATCATGATTAGTTTGCTGGTCATGATTATCATCATCGCATAATCAAAGTTTTTTTCTTCTTCTTCGCCGTTTCTTTGTATCATTTCATGCCACATTTAACCAATCATTTTACCAATGGAATCACAATTGAAGGCCACTTTGGTCGAGAAAAAAATTCAATCCTTGATTCTCGCTATTCAAATTGTCACTTCAATTCTGATATTCTGTTTGCATAATCATAGATATTATTATCGCTATTATACACTGAATCAAACTATAATTTCATCTATTCAAGGATTTCAATTGTGAGTTTAAACAAATGAGTTGTGAAAAAATTTCAACTTAAATATGTTATTACAATGGCTTCAACTTGATCATTTCAATTTTCATTTTTGATCAATTCGTTGAAATTGTGAAAAACCTAAGAATCGAGATAATCTAAGATTAATGAATATTGAATAATTTGACAAAAATCAAAATCGTTTTGTTAATTTGAGCAAAAACTTAACTCACTTCTGAATTAGTGATATTAATGAATTGGCAGATAATGATCAAGACATAATTAAATAGTGAATTACATCGATTTAAGATGATTTTCGGTGAAATTAAAGTGAAAATAATTGATTGTAGGGTCAATTGTAGGCAGTTTGACCATTTCAGATATTTACTTGAATAAAGAAAAATATAAAAATTTTGAGTTATATTGGGATGAGGATGAGGCACAATGATGATGATGACTGGTTATCCTCAACTCATCCTGAAACTCACAAAATGTACAATAATGATGATAATAACAATAGTTGAATTTTCAAGTTCCGGGGTAAACTTGAACATCTTTTGTGAATATTATATCGATCAATCTACGGATTGAGAGAAAATATTATTTTATTTTATTTTTTTTTTGCCCAAAAAAATAGGAAGACATTTTTTTATGTATTGTATTGGAGAGGGGCGAATAATGTAATAAATAAATAAACGGTAAACTGGCCTGATGACCGGTAAGGTTTTTCTGCCCTTTCTGTATCTTGCACTTTATCATCAATTGTTCAGGGTTGCAGGAATACCTTGAATAACAATGAAAATGATGTTATATTTTAGATAAAACTTGACGTTCACTTTATATATTTTGTGTGTTGTTGACGATGATGATAAAAAGACTGTTTAACAATTTCAACAATAATCATTGGAATGATTGAATAGTCCATTGACAGACTTGTTTATCATTAATCAACCATGAATTGAATCTCAACTTTTTCACATCAGTTCAGGTTAAAATGCTAACAAACTGTTGAAAGTAAATAATTGACTTTAAATACTCCAAATGTGTCACCATTAAGGAACAATGTCCATTCAAACAAGACAAACAGATTAATCTAAATTTAAACACAATTCTGTGGCATTTAGATTTGTTTGCAAAATGTCACCAAATTGAAACATAACTTTAAGGATGAAAGATGAGTTTAATGAATTGAATTGAATTGAATTTGTGTGTTCAATGAATTGGACTTTAATCAATCTCAAATTATTAGCAAAGTTGACTCTGGAAACTCTGGATTTGGATTGTGATTTACTTTTCTTGTTTTCAATCTTTTCACTTTCAAAAAATTTCACTTGTTCGATGCGATAATTCAGATAATTGTAAACTTAATTTGGCTCTTTAGACTCTTGATTGGCGTAGATTTGATTCTTTTGATTCACTTGAAATCAAAATCTCAGTCTTTTCAATAGAAATAAACTGTTCTTTTTCGTTTATTTATTTCCTATTAAAGCTAACATTCATTCATCATCTTCATGATCAACCTCTGCTTTTCAGTGTTTTGTTCAGAGTTTTGATGAAGCTACAAGAAAAATGAAACGCTTCTAACGCTTGTAAGCTGGACTCAAATTGCTGGCAACATTTTAATTATACTGTTACTCAGTAAATCTTTGGCTTTAATGCTGTAATTATTAATTGATAGAGCAGTCTAACAATTAATGTTAATTAATATCTCATCTTTGGATATTCTGTTGACTATTTTTAGTGAGTTTTTTAGTGTTTTTTGCGTTTTTTTTGTGTTTTTCTGTGTTATTTGAGAGGTAAAAATGATGAAGAAAGTGAAAAACTAAAAACAAATTCAATTTCAACCTTTTCTTTCTCCTCCCAATAATTAATTCAACCTTTTCTGGTTCCTTTTACCAACTAATCAACCTTTAGTTGATCAACATTTTTATATATCAAAACTAAGTTTGTGAAAAAAAACAAAAAAAGGCAACAGCCAAAATTGAATCCATTAAATGCTCAACACAAAAGGCCTAAAGCATCATATCACCAGAAGATGATCGTTTTTGCTTCAAATTTGATCAGTTTCGTCTCAAATCAACAGATTATCATGTCAAAATTAATATAATGCTGTCTTGCCATTATTCAGGCAACCGTAATTTAGTGATAATTGTCACACAAGTCTTCAAGTTTTGACACTAAACCAGAAGAGTAAACATTAATTTTTCAAGGCGAGTTTGTTAATTGTCACAGTCAATCGGAAACTATTTCAATAGTCAATACAATGCAAAAGATTTGTAAATATTTGATGAAAAACAAAAGCTAAATGAACTTTTTAACCTTTAACTAAATTACAATTTACTTGACTGTCACTTGATAATTTCCGTTTCAACTGGATCAAAGTGATTTTTTGATGAAAAGAAAAATGAAAAACAATATTTATATACCTTTACCTTGACGTTGTTGTTGATGTTTTGGTTGTAATTGTGATTGAATTTGCGTTATCCAAGTAAACGTAATAAAGGTAATAGTCCAAAATTTCATAACAATCATTGTAATTGAATAATTTAATGGTAACGGTTAGAAAATGATGGTCAAAATGATGATTAAATTGAGTGAGAAAATGGTTGTCAAATTATTTCCTTGGTTGTCAAGATTATGAAAAAAAGTCAATGATTTGACCAGTTTGATTATGGTACAGATTCAAGTGAACTTGGTTTTTAACTTGAATTTTGGTTGATTGTTTGGGTCTATTGTGGTTCTCAATGGGTAAAGATGACAACAACTAAGATGCACAACTCATAAGATGATGATAATGATGAGTGATGAGTGATGAAAGATAAAAAAAGTCACTGGAATGGTCACGGTCTAACAGTGAAGGCAACACAGACAAGAATGACCCGAGAGATGTCCAAGTGATAACCAGTGTCGATTGTTTCGCTTGATGGTATTTCTTTTTTTTTCTTGATGTTACCACTTTATTGAAAGTACAAAGTCACAATCTTGACAGGTAAGCTGAATGAAAATGAAAGGTAAAAAGAAGAAAAAGAAGAGCAATGAAAGAAGAGGAAACAAGAGATGAAATGAAAAAAAACTATCAACGACTTCCTCTGATGGTACTTTTTGTCTTAGCTTTTCAATTGTATAATGAGTGAATTAACTTGCAAGATGGAGGATTATTTGATTTACCTTTGAAAGTAATAGAGAAGATGATTGATGAAATGATAATTAAACTAACATAAATTAATAAAAACAAAACAATTAATGGTAATCACAAAGAAGAGTCGCAGTTTGATTCCATTTGAACAAATCTTACAATGTATGATGGTCACAGAGTGGAGGTTAGAGATGGCTGGGATAATTGGTTTGGAGGCTTGAAGAGTCCAACAATTTAAATGAATAAAGTCCAATGGTTAAAACAATTTAATAAACAATTAATTTTCATATTTGAATCAATGAAAAGCACAAAAATTGAAAACAAGTCGATGAAAAGGTTGCAAATGCAAAAGCTTGAAGAATGGCCGAGTGACTCTTTACCGAGGGACTGTTTACTAATGCAGCTTGTTAGCAAAACTGTCGATGAGAATGAAATTTTTAATTCCAAGAGATTTTATTTCATGTGAATGTGCCCGATGATGAAGTTCAACTACAGGTAAGTATTTATTTCAATGAACATTTTATTTGAGAAAAGAGAGTGAATTTAGAAAGGTAGAAAGAAAGAGAAGATAACAGGTCTTTTTGAAAGAGAGAGAGAGAGAGGGAAAGGCGGGTTAGGGCAATTTTTCTCAGACTTGTTCAAAGGAAGATTTTAGGCGTTTACTTCAACTCTTTTGGATCATCTTCTGGATCATCTTTAGCTTTTTTGCTGTTAATTGTGATTATCATGTTTGGATTAAGGATAGTTCGTGGCTACCAGTTTATTGTTTCATGATTGACTTGTTAACTGCTGCATGGCGTCTATACTGGATTCACTTTCTGCTGGAAGCTTATGGTCATTATCAACAGATTGTTTTGTCTCACAGATTTTTGGTCAATTGTGTGGTGATTTTGTTTCACCTTTTATCATCATTCCTAAATCATAATTTTTGATTACAATCACGATGTTCAACTCAGATGATGAGAAATTTTCTCTCAATTTATTAATTGTCCTTGGCTGGATCTCCTTGTTATTGTATAGATCAGGTGAATATTTCAATATTGGATAAATGTTTGGTTCCTGCATGTTCACCATTTCAAAGGGAGAGTTGGAAATTAAGTTTAATTTAACCTGACATAGTCAAACAATTAAGTAATTGTTTGTTTCCTTTCAAGGTTAGTTGTTCCATTGGTTTGTGTTGTTTTTTTACTAATATGATTGTTTCTGTCCACAGCAAATGGTCAATCATGGTTCTCTTTGATAGTCAATGATCGGTAAACATTTAGCTGATTATTCAAGGTTTTAATGGTTACTTTGAGCTTTCTTTTTGTTATTTCATTCAATTCTCATATAATTGACTAACAAGTAGATCCATGAAGAATTGAGAGTTAAATAGTTAGCAATTAATTACAATTTGGCTGTTCACTTGCAAGTCAAGGCTCCACTTTCTGGTCATCTTCATCACAAACGAAACAAATCAAACATCATGTTAAATATCACCTTTGCTAAACAACTCAATTGGTTTCACTCATAATGTAAAATAATTAAGAATACAATTATTGAACAAATTAAGTAGTTAATAAATTAATCAACCATCAATTGGTTAATTAAAATGAAACAATGAGTTGGCTTTTGGTAGTTATCAATTCATTAGTTAAGCAAAGAAATGGTTCTGCAGAAAGCTGTTCAATAAACATCTTCAGATGTTTTCACTCATTCAATTTGATTCATTTATATCTTTTTCAATTTTCCTAATTTTTTGGTTGATATTCAAAAATTAATTGCAAATGATTGGCAAATAATTTTTTATTATCTTTAGTTAAATGAATTTTATTAATAATAACAATTAAATAATACATAAATTACAATTTCGATTGATTTGAATCTCATTCATTCAGATTATACCATTTTAAAGATAGAATTGCTTGAAATCTTTAGAAATGTTAATTTTAAAATAGTTTAGAGTAATTTTACAAACAGAATTGATAATTTTGTTTAATCATCAACAATTTAAATTGTTTCACTAGATTTATTAAATTCATATTGAGCGCTAATTTAAAAAAGCTGCAACAGCTACCTCTATGTTTTTAAAAATAAAAGTTGTTTGACGTTCAGCTGAAATTTTCAGCCTGAAAACATGTAATTTTAATCTGTTTATCTTATTTCTGTGACCCTGCTTTATCAATTGTTTTAGTGGTTTCCTTTGGATTTTAATTGCCTTTCACTACCCTTAACGTATAAATTTATTTATTATCATCTCTACTTGTGTGAGAAAAATGGCTGACAGACTGACTCAGATTCAAGACGCTGTTAATATCCAAGCTGAAAATTTTTGCAATAGTATTGGTATAATTCAACAATTCGCCAAACCAAGTTTTTTCCCAGATTTCGAAAAGTCAAAGACTTCATCGAATGACGACTCATCTCCAGGTGAAGATTATCCTCAATTATTTGCTCAATTAATCGCGAGGACAGCCAAGGATATTGATGTACTTATTGATTCGCTTCCAAGTGAAGAGTCTACACCAGAACTTCAGGTATTTTTTATTTGTTCTCAAATTACATTGCTTTACAAGCCATTACTCATTTTATCCTTTATTTCAATGAATTTTTCAGGCCTCCCACCTAAAAAGATTGGAAGCTGAGAATCAAGAGGCTGCTCAAAGATTAGAAGAGACTGTAGCCAGAGGAGAGAAACTATTGGACCAAATTCAAAAAGCTCTTCAAGATATTGCTGAAGCACAATTACAAATGCAATGCTATAAAAACAGTTAAATTATAAAAATTATCTTTCAAAATCATTTGATCATAATTTTTCGCGTTTAAATAATATTTAATTCATTCTGTCTTGAGTACAGAAAGTTTATCGAAAAAGGACAGTTAACGAAATCACCTTTGACGCACAACTTGTAATCAATAATGCCCGAATTCAAATTAATGTTGTTGTCAAAGCTACCCGAGTAAGTCTTTATCATTTTCTTAAAAATCATTAAAGCAAAATTAATATTTACGCTTTCTAATTCAGTCTCATTATTTCAAATCGAAAAGCTTGACCACTAAGGTTATTACATCTGCCAAAGAATGACAGAAAAGCGTAGCCAAATCAAATATTATATAGATTTTTTTAAATTATTTTTTGGGACTTGACAAAGTTCATATTCTAAACAAGTACAAAACATGTGAACTTAATTTTGATATCTTAACATTGATAACAAAAAACGTATTAATACAATAATGATTAAAATACACAAGATTTCTTTTGATGGATAGTTGATAAACTAGCTTAGGCTTTATCAGATGCCATTGAAGCTGGTGATGATAGGGATATTCCAGACTCAGAGTTAGATTCTTTTGAGGATGTTCCGTTTGCATCAGATGAATGTTTTCTTTTGGAATCAATCTCGTCTTCAGCTTCACAGATGATTGTAGCAGCCATTTGAAGATCAGATAAGCTCGAAGGAAGACTGAAGAGGAAGACAAAATGAAGAAAATTATTATCAGATCAAATAAAAAAACTAGCAAAAAATGAAGGAAGGATTATGTTTCTCTGTTAGGAAAACAAACAAAACATTTGTTTTCATAAAAGTTTTATAATAGCTCTCCAGAGAAAACAATATTGTTGGCATCAATTAATCAAAATACCTCAATCTTGGTGGAAGCCAACTTGTATTGTTTTGTGTTTCTACTTCAATTATCTCATACGGTTTTTGACCAGAAAATGATTTGACGCAGGCAAGAGAACGGAATTTAACATGGATAAGATAATCAACAACGAACGACTGTTTAAAATAAAAAATAAGATTAGAGTTAAGTTGAGAATGAATAAAATGGAAAGTTAAACAAACCTCAGTCAGGTAGGCAACAACAAAGTTGAGTAGAGCCAAGAATAAACAGAACCACCTGAATTCCATAGAAACACCAGAGATGTCCAGCTAAATAAAATGAAAATTGAAAATTAGATTTATCGATTAGGAATTAAAATTTAGGAATTATAAATGATATCAATTCCATAAATCTTATTTGACAAACTTACTTCTAGGAGGTTAGCTAACCAAGGATGAGGAATGAGAACGATGTATGATGTTAAAAGAGTCATCAAAACTATGGCGGATATGAACAATTCTGTTGATAAAATAAAGAAAATTGTAAACGTTTTGAATCTTTCATATAAACTTGAAGGGAAATTAATAAAACTTACTATTCGAATATACAGGTTTACGATAAGGTGCACCCTTTGCAAACACTAAGGCAAGACTTATGTATTGAAAAACTGATACAGCAAATATAGCGTAATTGTCATGACAGGCTAAGTCATCTTCATCAACTGGTTCATGAACTATGTACCAAGGTTGAGCCCACAGAACAAGGATTGAAGTCATTTGGAAAATTATAATTATTATTATTTGCAAAACTAATGATGTGAGAGGAACAATTCCAACCAAAGAGGACGGCGGCGGATTCTTAGAAAGCTCACTGAAAGATTCAGTGCGACCAACTGTTAAAAGATATCGACATTAATATTAATTGCAACAAAATGAAAAAGGATAACAAGGGAGTAGAAGATTTAAATACTTACAAAGCACGAAAAAAAGAGAAATTAAAAACAGATCGATGTATAAATATTCCATGTCGGATAAATTTGAATGATACTAAAAGGGTATAAAAGATGAAATGAACAGAAGTTAATGATTGAAATATAAAATTCAGGTAGATTAAAACAACTTACAGTGTACAAAATAATCACAGAAATGAATTGAGCGAGACTATAACAAGCCATGTATTTAAGAATGCCAAAAGCGGTAACTAGAGAAGCTCTTCCTTCGCTTATTAGAGTAGGTATACAAGAAATGTTAGGTGTTTTTGAAGTAAATGGCGATGCAACAGACGCTTCTGTGTCTGATAGTGAGATACCAGCATGAGCGGCTTTGAGAGCACCACAATCATTGGCTCCATCTCCACACATTCCTACATAATAACCTAAATCTTGAAGGAGCTCGATAAGTTGTTGTTTTTGATCTGGTCCCATACGAGCAAAAATTGTTCCTCGAACTGCTACTTTGTTTAAAAGGTCTGGATAATGTTCTCGAAGAACTCTAAATGTTTTACCGGTGACAGCAACATGCAGCTTTTCCTCTGAGTCTATGGCAATTTTGACGCAATCCAAGCTAGATGATTTGATTATGTTTTCTAGATTCTTTGAGTGATGATCATCATTGGCAAATCTCCAAGTTAATAAAGGCGGAGATATAGCTGAGGAATCATGTTCAATGGATTCTAATAAAACAACCTTTTCATTTGGCTTAATCATTAGACATTCACGACCAACACTGAGAGCGGTCAACATATTATCTCCAGTGATCATAACAGATCTGATATTAGCAGTAGAAAGTGTTTGAATGATATAAGTCGTCTCTGGTTTAAGAACATTACTCATTACCAGCAATCCTAAAAATTTCATATCTTTTTCAATTTCCTCTCTTGGAGCTCGCTGCATTTTAGAATAAGATAAAGAAAGGTCACGTGTGGCAAGGCCCAAAACTCTGTAACCTTTTTCGGTATAACCACCAAGTACATCGGAAAAATTGGATGGTATAGTTTCTTTAAGGCACAATTTTGAAATCATTTCAGGTGCTCCTTTAGCATAAAGAACAAAATGATCATCTCCCAATAGACGGGTAATTACTGACATTCTTTGAAGACTAGATGAGAAAGGAAATTGTCGAAGAATACCAATCTCAAAATCGTTAGCTACTTCATCGCCATACGGGTCATTGTGATTCATTCCAGGCTTGACAATTGTAGGTGCAAGAAGATCATATTTATTTTCATCATCAACTAAAGGTTCTTCCAGAACCCATTTTGTTGCTTGAAACATTTTCAAATCGAGGGGATCACCGACCATATTGTCCCCTATTATGGTAAGAGAGTGACATGTAGCAAGGCAATTCAGTATTGGTCCATAAGTTAATTGAGACGGATCACGGATAGGAATTGTAAGTCGCAATGTCCCAGTGTCAACTGGAATGATCTCTGAAAAGCTGAGATCATCTTCAGTTAAGGTACCAGTTTTATCAAAACAAATGCAGTCCAGACAGCCTGAAATATTGATAGACCTAGGCGAGATGCAGAAAATTTTGGATCGTCTTAATCGAGATTGAGCATAAACTACACCGATCGTCATTGCAGCAGGTAGAGTAGGAGGTATTACTACAGTTATTAAGTCACATGCTTTGAGAAAAATCTCTGTCGCTGATACACCACGTTTGACATTTATTATCACAGAGTAAGTAAATCCAAGACCAGCAAGAACAACAAGACATAAAACAAATTTGTAGATCTGGCGATTAAAATGGAAATCAACAGGCTTTGGAAACATAATTGAGCGAACCAATTCTCCTTTAGAAGTAAGAAATCCAGTACGGATGACAACCGCTTTAACTTTAGAGCTATCGTAGTATCGAGTTTGGATGACTTTGGTTCCACAGAATAGAGTATGCTTTCCATGCTCTTTAGAGTTGTAAAATTCATCTTCATGATACAATAACGGAATTTTAGTAACTGGAACACTTTCTCCTGTTAGAACTGATTCATTAACAATAGCATTTCCACTAATGAGGACTGCATCACATTGCATTATACAACCATATGGTGGTAGAATAATAACATCACCAGGAACTAAATCACTGGATTCAATTTCTTCTGTTTCGTCTGAACCTCGACAAACAGTAACCGCATCAACTCCCTGAACAGTATCTCTAAGCTGCCTTTGATTACGACGAATTTGAATAAGGCTAGATCCCAAAGATAAAGCTGACATTAAGAGAATACAGGAGGCATAATAGTAGTAATTGTCGAAACACCAAAGAAGTATACTGTAGATTTGAAAAACGTAGAAAGGTTCTAAAACTTCATTAAAAAATACTTGAAGGATAGATTGTACTTCAACCACAATTGCATTTGGTCCAAATAGCCTTAACCTGAAAGTAAATAGAGAATAAAATTTAGTACGTCGTCAAATTTGCATGCATTCAATCACAATCTAATTCCCAAGGTTAGGGTCACAAAAAATTTACATTATAGCCTAGAAATAAAATCAACTAAATATGGTTCATCGGGCTCACGACGCTATTTTGGTCATTTATAAATTAACCGAAAACAATTTAACGAAAGTCTAAGGCTCATGCTTCACTAGTGGACTATGTTATTCCCATCTTTCAATGTACGGCTAACAAGTTTAGATTTTTTGTGATAATTATGCAAGATTAAAGATTATTTCATAAAATCATGATTGATTGTGCTAATAGAACTCCTTTATCAATGCATGATTGGTTATAAACTAGTGATAGATAGATATTAGTTTAATTAGCTTTGTCATTAACTGGTAAAGCAAAAGTTATTGCAGGTTGTTTGAAAACGTGAATCCTATTGAGATAATAATCGTAGGAATAGAAGTAATTGATAATTATAATAACCTTTTGGATTGCTCTTCTGGCGAAAGTCCATGTTGGTGATAAAAAAATGAACAATCTACATTTTTATCAAGTCCACTTAGCTTAACAAACTGTTGACTCTCCTCATCCCAAATGTAGCGAATCCTCTTATTGTCAAAGTATAAGAAACAATCGGCATCCCTAAAAGCTCCATCGCCATCAAGTTTTTTCTTTTTTTCAAAAGATGACCAGTCTGATGGTGATGACTGGGAATAGCTTTTAATTGATTCAATTTTGCTTTTTTGCAAATTGGATGAAAAATTTGGTAACACGGCAGAATGCATCGTCTTGATTGTTTCAACATAAATTTGATTGAATGAATCCTATGGAAATAATTGAGATTAAAAGATGGAATAGAAAAAATGAAAATTAGTGAAACAGCAACATATGGGTTGGCGAATGAAAATATCGTATCTCAACACTTACAATCAACATAACTTTTCGTGCCTCTTTTAATCTGCATCTACGATGGGTGCAGATTAACATCCAATGAGGTTTCCAATGAAACAATAAACGTAACATCCCTAAAGTTATTATTATTATGAACCATGTAACAATTCTGAGGAAATGAGATAGTTGATAACCATAGACCTCCTGAAGTGTTGAGAAGAATGAAAAAGACATAAGTTTCAAGAATCGATGGCAATCCAGATGAAAGAATTGAATAAATATGGGAAATTCATTGAGTATTCAACTCACCATTTGGTCCTCTTCTTGATAATTGACATAATTGGTTTCATCATCTTTGGTCGTTGGGTCGGATGGTTTGCGTTGTTTAGATGGTGTATCTGTAAAATCAGATACATTTGAAAGTTCATAAGCTTTCTCCATAAGGATACACAGAAAGGAGTATAGATACAAAAGACCCTCGAAGTCAGGGAAACGAATATAATGATAACTGATGACACAAGTGACGAAGGTAGATGATAGTGAATAATAATGGAAATGATAGTCTCAGCAAAAAAATGTAATTGAATCAACAGAAGTATAATTTAACAGCAATAGAGAAAACAATCGATCACAAATTGGTAAATTGAATAAAATAATATTTTTTAAATGATACAATTGATGTCCAGAGAGCACAATTTAACTATGATTTGACTTTTCTCGAAATTGGAACCCAAGGGTCAATATAAAAGAAAAAGGAAAGATTGGAAAGAGAAGATTGCTCGAACAATCAAACTCAACCAATCAACCCTTTTCTTGTATATCACCTTGTGAATGGTCGGTTGATCTTAACCCAATAAAAGGATAAAAAAAAGTTCGATTAAATGTTGACGTTAACGATGAAGATTTTAAGCACTAGTAATCACAGAACCAACAGTATGTACAAAAATGGTGAAATATAGAATGGAGTTACAATTTATATCTTGACGAGTGTTCAATAAGTTTCACTTTAGAGGCGAGCAATTACAAGCCAATTTGGTGACACAATTGTCATCGCAATAATAAAAAAAATACTAAATTGATAATCAGTAATAATTTAATGACTAGAGAATAAACAAATCAAGTGTTGTTTGATGAGCAAAAAAATATCTACTGTTAAAACAAAAATAATATGTTGTTTCCTTCACGACCCTTAACTCTACTCTTCAAGCTTCGACTCACTGAGTCACTTAAGCTCAACTCCCTCTTTCTTTCCTTTCTGCCTTTCTTCTCTTCTCTTTCTATTTCCCCCTTTTTTTACCAGTAACTTCTGTCTTTTTGTCTTAGACAAAGACCGGCTCTTCCTAATTCCTCAATTTTATCATGCACTATCAAAATTATCTTTCATTGCTTCCTTCTCTCTCTTTCTCCCTCTCATATCAGTTATTGTCATTTACCCTCTCAGGTAAGCAAATCATCTTTTCCCTTCCATACCATAGATTTGCATACTTTTTTTCCTATTAACCCTTCCTTTCTTTATCTTGTAACTCTCTTTACTATCAACTTAATCTTCTCTTGTTGTCTCCCTTTCATCGTCTGCTACTGGTTCATCATCTTGTCGTCACTAGTTTTTTCTGGTTCAACATAGATTATTGGTTAACCGGTGCTGAATTTAGGAAACCAAATCGCGCCATTTTGTCATCGTCTGGTTTATTTATTTACCACAATGGATGTCACCTTTTCTAACCAACTCCTTCCTGGCAGACCATCCATGATTCCACAGAATAAATAGTCATCACATCACGAATTTCATGACAATAACTGTGACTAGTCTCTATACTTAGAACCATCAATATCTAACGTTAGATGGAAAGGCAATATTTTCCAGATTTTCCGATTCACAGGACTGATCGTTATGGATCAAATTAAGGACACCTTGTCTGGCACATTAGGTACAAGAATCATAAACCTTTTCATCAACTGATAAAGACATTTTGCGATATTTCAAGAACTACTCCTGCCTATTTTGAGGTGTCATCTTAATAAATTACACTCATTCAGTGTTATTTACATGAAATTTAAAAGTCAAGGTTGATATTGCAGATCTACATTGCAAATGTGTCTGCCATGATCACCATAAAGACTAATCTTCAAGACTCAGTTACATAATGAAAGAGTTTATAAAATCCAGATTACTAGAAACCACAATTCAAGTGACATTAGAAAGATGATAATTACTGAACACCTATAAGATGAGGAGAAACCTATGGATTGTCTCAGTTTATTGTATTTAAAGCAGATCAATAGATTTAGAGTCATCAGCCTGAAAACGATTACTGATACAACCCAACAGTCTATTTCAAGCATGGAAACCATGTGATAATAAAGGAAGACATGAATTACCAGATAATTTAAACAGAGCATGGTTTTCGTTGGGAAGACGAGACTAACCAAGAGATAACCTGAGAAGGTTGAATTTGAGAAAGTTCAAATAATAACATTGAAACAAAGGATTCTGGAAAATTGATCATCCTTTAAGTCAAACAATTACTAGATGTTAATTACATTTGTTTCATGATGACCTAAGCAAAATATTTCCTGATTCACCATGGAACGTTGACTCTTCTGTTAATTTTGGTTTTTTTTGCTTGAATTGATACACACAGACAAATGGCTAATCAAAGTTACAGTCACTTGATTGTGATTACATGGATATCTAATGGATTGAATTGGCTTTGAGTGAAAAAACCGTTTTCCAAGAAATGAGGTTTGAGCTGGTAACAAACAAGGTGATCAAGATAAAGCAACTTTACTTGGCAAATAACTCGCTTTTGTGGGTCAATGATGGTCTCTGTAATTTAATTTGATATGTAAATTTAATGAAACAAGGTTGTCAGTCTAAGGCCTCAATCGTTATATTATTATTCAATCACAATTGACACAAAATTGTAATGATGGTGATTATATTTGTTTCAATGTAATTATTTTGATGTCATTTTTCGTCAGGTTTAGGTGTTTAAATAATTTGATTATCCTGAATCATCTTATTTGGCTGCTATTTGAGTTGTAAGCAAACCTACAGGAGGCTTTGGGTTATCCAGATTGTAACCTTTATCTAACTGATTAGCAAATAATAAATATCAAGCTTCATGCAAGCTTTTAATGTTATTATCTGATTTACAAATTGATATTTTTACCAATGTGGATGGAAGATCTTAAGCCATTTTTCAATCAAATTGTTGATTAAATAACAAGGTAATTGATAAAGCTAAATCAATTGTAACCATGATTGGTTATTTTCCTGTAAACAAATCATTTGAAAATTGATCACTTGCAATTGTTGTCACCAACCAACAATGGTAAGAAATAATGAAAAAGCAGATTTTTGCTCAAATTAATGTCTTGTCTTGTGTGTTAATTGATTGATTAGCAAGATATGATTTACTGATCAATGATTATAAAAGTGTTCATCGATCACTTCGATTATCTTGTAAACTGTTGAAATCATTTGTTTTGCAATTAAAACAATCAAAGGTAAAAATCTGTTTGATTTGCGTAGTTAACATTCAACTTGTAAACTTGGTTACAATAACTGTTTAAAATTGAACGATTGATTCAACAAATTACTGTCACAAGAATGATCGAATGATCAAATTACAATTGTCATTTAATTATTCAATAGAAATTAAAATTAGTGCTGTAAAGGAGACACTATTCAAGGATAAAAGGAATGATTGTTCAATCATTGAAATGGAATCTGAATCAGATTTGGAATGACGAAAATATGGTTAGAAATAAAATATAAATTTTCGCAAGTGTGATGTTCAATTAAACGATCCTCATCGCAATTAAACTCAAACGCAATTGCAGCAATCTTAATATGAGAAAAAGGTAATTAATTGAATTCAGAGTCAACTTGATACTTAGATTGTAAAAATAGTCCAGTTATATAATAATCGGACAAGTTTAATTGTAAAACAAAATATCTAATAATTACATTAACGCAATAAAATATACTCATTACCAGTATCTACTCATTGATAAAATTAACCTTTTCTGGTTCCATTTGTCACATTCAATATTCCGGTGTAAGTGAGTCTCGATTGTTGATTGTGTGAATCTTACAATTAGAGACACATTGTAACCTTGATTATTATCATTATCATTATAAAGTAAATGGTTAATGTTCACAATTAATTCAGCAATTTAGGTAAACTATCGCAATAAAAAAGGTTTTTCATTTTCGTAATTTTTTCTTACCTTTATGCTTTTTATGCTTTTATGCAGCGAGATAAACTAGTCTATAGACCTAACATCAAAGATTAAAGCATAAGATACAGCAATTGTTAAACTTAAGGCCGACTTTGTACGCCGGAGCAGGTAAGGGCGGCCCGCCCCCCCCCAGGGCTAACCAGGGGGCATGGGAAGGGAAGTCAGGATAGTTCAGGGGGCTTAATCCCTGAGTAAGCTATGCTTTTAATCTGTTCGCTCCATTGCCGAGACTTAGACGAGATTCGATCGCTAACCCCAGCAGTCTTGCTGTTGACTAGCAGTCTCGTTAGGGTTAAACCTCTCGGCTACCCTAGCAATTGAGAGGTACTGATGTTAGTAAGGGACAATGCCCACCTCAAGCGCTAGTTGTCGTATTTTTACTGTGATTTACCTTTAATTTTAATCTTTCATTTTTTTTGTAAAAAAAATTAAAAATAGTTTTCCTATTTAATTTTGATCAAAATTTTGTCTGTGGTGCCCTCCAGTGGGCATTGTCCCTTCAGGTTCTCTGTACCTCTTTACTGCAGTATCTTATACATTAATCTTTGCCTAACATTTTATATTTCAAATATAATCATCAGTAAATGATGGTATTACTTAGCTAAATTAAATTGCGATAAATTGAAAAATGAAATTATTTTAACACAAATCTATACTTTCTTGATAAAGATGACTTCAAGTCTGGAAATGGAAAGTCTTGACAATGAATTGCACACGTTGCTTACTGATAAATCAAAGGTTAAGTTTTCATCCAATTCGGTACACAATTTCAGTACTAGGTGATTATTAATCACTAATCAAGCTAATCAAATGTTGATGTTGGATTAGAAAGTAGATAAGATTAACTTTGAAGCCTGATAGTCTTAAAGTTAACCCTAAGATTTGAAGCTGATAAAAAATAACCCAAATCTTGGTTAATGGTCAAAATTTCACATTTTGGTTTGAATTTCTTGACTTCAGTTTTTAGTCAATATTTATGGTCAACTAGACTAGATTTAAAATGAAGATGAAAAAGTCTTACCTTCAGTCCATTCTAGGAATTGGATTAAATCATCATCATCCATAATTTTGTAAAATGAATATAAGATTCTGAAAAAAGAGCTTTCAAATGACTGGTAAATGCTGTTGGTTTACTGAATAACGTTGAAACAATATGTTGTTGTTTACAATTTTAAACATGGATTTGATTTTAAATAATTTTTCTCACTCTTGTGAGTAATTATCTTCTCTTCTTCTTTCACTCCCTCTTTATTATCATTATCAATTATCTTCTCAAATATATCATAATCTACAGATAATAAGGTCACAGAGGGAAAGCTAAAACCAACAATCTTTGTGAATATTGGAAATAAGATCTGGTGAATGATAAGAATGAGAATACTTAGAATCCATTATGACTTAAAAATCGAGAAACTGGACAAAATCGTGAAAAATTATAACAAATCATCGTCAAATTGATAAAATTGACATCAAAATTTCAAAATTTTCTACTCATGATATAAATTTTGTGTCAGATGTTTTTGTAACAATGAAAGTTGTCAAGGATTATTGAAAGATAGCAAAGTATTACGTATGATGCTGAAAAAAGCCTGATAAAATGAATTTCATCAATTGGAATTAGCATAATTTAATAATTACTAACAGGTGATTCAACGAGAAAATTGTATCATTTTATCAATTCAGCTTCATTTCATCAATGGTTTGGTTTACTGTCTGTACAGGATAAAGGTCAGTAAAATCAATCGTTCATAATGCCATGACTATTACCATGATTAATTAGCATGTGGTAAATTTTAGGAAGATGAGCTAATTAGTATTATACAATACCAAAATAAAATGGAAAAGGACCAAAGAATTGAATTGAATTGAAAAATGTAGACTGAAACTTCTGTTACAATGAAATAGAAATGTGTGAAGCAGTAAATAAAACAACCATGAAAAAGATCGATTCAAGTCAATTTGATGATTCTAGCATAATAATTAGGGATTTCAGAGACATTTCCTCTCGTTACTTTAAAATAAAATTGTCTGTAACTCTTTGAACTCTGCCATTATCATTAAGAATACTCAATTCTTATTCAATTCTTCCTTAGAGATTCCTTTTCAATAGAAATTTTAAAGAACAATTGTCTAATGGAAAGATAGAGGAAACAAAGGATTGAATTAGAAGCAACAGTTTAGTTCATGATCGACACAAAATTGATAACATTATCACTATTATAAGATAATCGAATAGCATGTAAAAATAAAAAACATGATCAAAACTTGTTTGATTCATGTTAGCTAAACAAGACTTCAAGGCAAAATCATTTTACCATGTAAATTTAACCTGGAATAAAGCGTCAACTTAGGTTCATCAGTTATCCAAAAACTGGCTGCTGGCTTCAGTGAGCAAATAGCCATACGAAGATAGGTATGAAACAATTAGTAAATAGATTTTAAATTACCTCCTATTGATCCAAAAGATTTCTCAGAATCTGGGGTTGTTCTCCGGAGAAGTGAATATTTTTCATCACATGTTTCGGTGGCATGCCGATGAAATGGAAGTAGGTCTAAGATAGTAGACAACATGCGAAAAGAAAATATCGCTTGTCCTGTCTTTTTCACTGATTATCCGTTGGTATTAACAAAACTGAACAATCAAATAGGTAAGAGCAAGAATTAACTTATCACCACTGAAACTGAATGTTGAGTAGATCGCGAAAGCACCCAGTTGAACAGGCAGAAAAAATCTCTAAAAGCACAAGTTGTAAACGTATTGAAATTTGTAGCCTTATGTTAAACTGATTAGGCTAGACTGGTGGTTAAAACACTAGTAAAATTTCAAATTTCACTGCTGGTTTAACACTCTTTACTTGGTTGTTTACTTTCAGCTGATGATGAATTTAACTCCAAATTGTTTTCCAGCTAGGCTTATGGTTTCTTCATTGAAATGGTAACCGAGATTCCTTGTTCCTCTGTTGACACAAAATGGACCAGCTGATTTAAAACTATTGTTAATTATGATGACCAAGAAAACAATGGCATCCTTCTAGATCAAACAGGTTGACAGACTGTTGAAACAAAGTATCAGCTTGTAATCGGATTTTTAACAAACAGTTAATCTTGTTGGCAAAGAGGCTTGATTTCAATATTATTCATAACTTTACTAATTCTTGAAATGGCCTTTAGTTCATCTTCACCGATGTTGGTGCACGAGAGCGTCGTTGAATAAGTGTTGCTCCATTCCTATTGAAAAAAAAACAAAACAAAATGAGTAAAAGCTTTTAAAATACTGTTTGTTTGTACTGATAACCATAAGGTTTCTTACTATCGATCAACATACAATTGTTTAAACAATCGTTTCAGTTGACATGGCTCAGTAAAACTGTCTTCCGTTAAAATAAAAGTCGAAACGTATAATTATTTGAAGAAATAGATAATTGACTTATTTGGCTCAAAAAAGTATAAGTTTAAATGTTAGTTACACACATCAAAAAAAACCTTGACTAAGCATCAAGCACATTCCAAGCTAACGATTGGTAAATTCAACTGGATTCGATTTTTCACTGATTTTGATAATTTTATCGCCTTTGCCAACATTAGTTAGTACCATGTATTTTCTATGATAGGCTATCACCATTGTATTTCTAATCAAAGATCCACAATTATCAACTTTTTCACAAACAGGGAAAACTTATCACATGTGAGAAGTAAAATTACCTTTAACTTTAAATTTCTCTATCCATAAGGTTTCCATAAAAGAACAGCATTGCGATCCAACTTAACGTAAATACAATTGTTGTCTAAAACATTTGCCAATCAATAAAATAAATCATATTAGACACTATAATAATAAATACAAACTTAGACAAAACAACAGACAAAAACAAATCAACAACATGCAAGTTTGAGTGAGAAAAACCAGCGCGCCAACTTTAAGCTGGTCAAACTGACTACAAAACCCTTTCAGCCTCAATATGTCATTTTAGATGTGCTTTTTTATCATGTGAATTAAAGAAATATCGATTTCTATTTACCGTCTAATAACTGAATGGTGAGTACAGATAAAATTTTGACAAAATTATATTTCTTTAGCCTAAAGTCTTGTAACCTAAACGAGAAATTCTGAGTGTAAATCTTAATCATTGAGAACTATCAGGAATATCTTCGAATGTAAACAATGAGTAATGAGATTGAAAAACAAGATTACTTTGCATCCTTATGATGAGTGTTTATGATGATTACAGGATTTGGATACAAAAAATACTGATAAGCATGATTGTCTTCATAATGGTTATCGTCTAGTAAAGTCTTATACCGTAAGAGCCTATAACTTTTGATCATCCATATTCAGTCAATACAAAATCAAGGAATCAGGTTACCAACAATGAAGATTAATGCTAAATTTATCTCACCGTAGTTACCTTATCATAATTTCACTTGAAAATCAGGTGTTGGTGGTTGACATCTTGGAAAAAAAGTTACCGTTTCTTAGGCCTTGATAGTGTTGATTGAACAATAAACTTGCGTATCCTTTCACATTGTTTACAAAGTAAAATCATCATTTTTAAATCGTTAAAGTTGTTAAGTTATTTCCAAGATTGATTTCAGTAGCTTGAAACTTGATAAATTAGCTGATAAAAGATTTGATTACGATAAAGTGAATTGAATTGAAGAAAATATTTGAATGTGAAATAACAATTAACACTGTTCGATACAACTGAGTCTTCATATTTTAACCAAACATGCCTTTTTATACAAAAATTGGAAACTTTGCCGCTGTAACTTGGTGTACAATTGGATCTGCACTACTTGGGTTGTTTTTAATGCTGGTAGGTGCCATTATTACTGGATATGCTTATACCGAAATCACTCCACCCGATTATGATGATAACTACCAAAGATATATTGGCTCCAATTTAATGAGAGTTATGGGTAAGTTGATAACCATTACATTACAGATCAAAGACAGGGTTAAATATGAGCTCGATTGGCTGAAGCTCATATTCAGGTTCAAGAGTTGTGTTCAATTTTTAACATTATCCATTTTCCTGGGTAAACTTAATTGCTTAATCTATCAGCAACTCTCATACAGATTGTATGATAGACTCAACCATTTACTGAATAATATATTTGGCTCAAGAGTCAACCATCTTCAAGCAACTTACTTGAGTTACTCTATTCACTTAAAGTGTTAAGATGAAACCTGACATCAGTCTTTTGTGCAGTTTGTTTACCAAATTTTGTATGATTCACAAATATTATTTGGTTTCAATTAGAAAGTGTAAATTTGCCAAAAAGGCTTAATTTTCAAGGTTTGTCAATGTTTATTTCATAACTAATCATTTAACTTGCTCTATTTCAAATTTAGGTCCTCTTTTCCTTGCATTTGGAGGATTGCTTCTTTTTGGTAGCTGTTGTCTCTTTACATTTGCCTTTGTAAGTGAGAGTCGTAAAGATCGAGGAAGTGCTAACCAAGTTGACTATGATGACAGAGTTACAGGACCTGAACAAGAGAAGCTCCAGAATCCATGAAGTTAAATGACAAATTAATCGTCTCATTGTGAATCAAATGGAAGTGCTACCAAGCCATTTCAACAATTTTTTCATTTTCAATTCATCAACAGTTTGATTCATTCATTCTGTGTTTACTCTAATCATATTATGACAAATATAAAAATACAGGGTTTTTGCCGAAGGATGTGTTTTCCTTAAATATTTTTTTATTTTCTTTTCGTATAACTTTTTCTTTGGTGAAAGTAAAGCCGAATAACGGGGAAATAAGAAAAATTAGTTCTTGTCTCATTCGAAATTTATATGTAAGTCTAATGACATTTGTTCATTGTTACATTTTGACGGAACTCGGATTTGCTCAGAAATATTTTTGAAGTACATTCTGTTTACAACAACAAAAGCTACAAATTCACCTTGATTTGATGTTTAATTGTATTCATTATAAATTTCAATTGATCTTGAATCATATTAAGTCACAAGAGCTCATCTTGCTGTCTCGATGTCTTCAAGTTACAGAGTTATGTAGACAAATTGATATGAAAATTTTGAAAAGGCGCTTTGTATAAATTGTTCAATGAATGGAATCATTGTTTTATTTAGAGTTTAGAAAATTTCATGTTTAAACTGAATTATGGTTAATACGCAATATAAGTGTGATCGACCTTTGATCGTGATCTATCATTATTAAAGTATGGTTAGGGATTGATTGGTTTCACCGTGGTTGGTTCAGTTCGACGAACCAATATTGATATGATAAATGTAACTTGAAAATTAGCAGAGACTAATCAACTCTTATAACCCAAGTTTTTGGTTTGTTTATTAGCAATATGAAATGAAAGAAAATGAATCTGTGAATCTTGAGAATTCAGTTCGTGATTCATGTTTCGATAATGAAAAGAAGGTGATTGAAAGTAGGAAAAGTATTGGTGGTGAAGTTGATTGCTGTCGATCAAAAAATTGTTGTTGAAAAAGGCATCTCTTCACAGCTATAATTGATAGTCAATCAATACCTTCATGAAACCATCATTATTAGCCATTTCTTTATCTACTGTGTTGATCTTGGAGAAGGCAAGGAAAATTTTAGAGAAAAAGGAATGAAAATAAACAAAAATGAAATAAGATAAAGAATGTCCTTCATTGTATTCATGATTCCAAGAAAATTGAATAACAATTGATCAGCTATGAAAACCAGCAATTCGTTGTCAATCATTAAGTCTGTAATGAAGTAAGATGATGATGATGATGTTGATGATGAATAAGAAGAAAGTGAAAGATAAGGAACCAGACGAAAGTGAGTATGAGAGAGACTGAGATGTCCTTTGAACGCTTGGACTGAGCCCTTCAATGTTACCGGTTTCAAATTGATCAGTTTCTTGGTGAGCTTTCCATCAACAAGTCTTGTGAATCGAAACCATGAAAACCCAACAGTAAACAGTGTGATCATCATTAGTGCTTCTTTGGATTCTAGAAAACTGTAAACCAACTAAAAAATTAAACAGGTTAACCAGATAATTTTGTTTAAGGTTTGTGATTATCAATGTTGGTTAAAAATTTCCTCCGGTTTATTGTTTTCTCTGCAATTTTATCGTCAACTCTTGGAGCTTGTCCTAAACCATTTCAAGGGTTTGGCATCTTTTTGGGCCAAGCAAAAGCTTTTAATAATTCGCTGCCATCGATACGCACGGATGTTCTCGATTCTCTTTATCATGATTTAGGAATTCGTTATCTTCGCTCAGAATATCCTCCAAGTTTCAGTCCATCCAAAGGAGTTTACCAAATTTCTTGTGTAGACCAAGCATCATGTACTTGGATAACCATGGCTAATCTGTTGTCGTCTTATCCAGACATAGAGCTTTTCATTTCCATCTGGCAACCACCGACATACATGATGACAAATGCTTCATCATTGAAGACCGAATTTGAAACTGATTACATCAATTATTTGGGTAACATAACTTCTCAAGCCGAGTCCAATTACAACCTAACCATAAGTCGAGTATCATTTGTTAATGAACCAGAGTATTTTGATGCACCTTGGGCTCATTGTTTCATGTTACCAACCCAAGTTTGTCGCCTTGCTCGTTCCATGGTTGATCCACGGATGAAAGTTTGTCCTGAAACTGCCTACTTTTGGATGGCCAAATCTTACTTGATTGAAGGACAGTGTGATGGAGCTTGTTCCATAGTAGCTACTCATGGTTATAAACCCTGGGTCCGAGGATTTGCTACTGGTAATCCACAAATTAGAGTTCATTTTGATTTAGATGTCAACGAAAATGATTTATCACAACCAGTCTGGATAACAGAGCTTGCATCAACATTGACAGAAACAGAAATACCAAATCAAATGGATTTCGCACTGGATTTAGCCTCATCTTTGGCCAATTTTGTCGGATCAACCTGTGTTCAAAGGGTCTACCATTGGTTAGCCTACACTGAAACATCCTCCAGTGAATCCCTTATTTGGTCAGTCAATGGAACCAGCTTGCTTAAGCCAAAAAAGTACTATGCTTATCGACATTTCACTCGATCAGCTGCTCCTGGCAATCGGACCGTATCTACATGTTCAACCAAAAGTTATACTTGTTTAACATTTGATGATCAAGTTATTTATATTAACAAGAGAAGACGATCAGTTAAATTGAGCACACGACGTCCAAGTCCGGAAGCTGTTTGTTGCACTGAACCGAATTCAGATCATAAATGCTACCAAAAACCAACAGAGTTACCAGCCAAGTCTATATGTTCAACTGCTGCTGTAGCAATTGGAGCTTAATTACATGTCTACAATATTGAAAGCGATAAATGACTTTAATGTACAAAAAACAACGATACAAAAAAGCAATAGAGATAATAGGTTACAGAAGGAATGGATGTAGACTTGAGATTCGTTTATACTAGATATGTTTGTATCAAAAATATTCAATAAATCAAAATCCTAATGGTGGTCAAAAAAGTTTGGAATACAAGTAAATCGATTTTTTGCAAAACTGGATATTGTCCATGGTTTGGTTCGTTTTTTGCTTGATGAGAAGTTTATTTGCACAGTTTTTAAAATAAAGGCACATTGCATTGTATTATCGTAGTATGGAATTGAATGAGAAATTGAAAATATTCAGCAATCCGAAAGTAGATCAATAATTAACTGCTTGTATTATTAATAAAATGACATGATGTCTATTAGCTACATAAAAGTATTGTCCTCAATATCGTCGGATGATTTCTGAGTAGGATTTGATCGGCTTTGGAATAGCTCTCGGATAAGAGCCGATTTCTCTCGTTCTAAAATGGTTATCTTTTCACTTTTCATGCTAACCTCTTCAGTTAGCAATCGATTTTGTTCTTTAAGTCGTTGAACAGTTACATTGGTTAAAGCTTCAGGTCGATTATCAAACTGAACTCGACCCTGAGGATTGGTAAGAATAGGTCTTAGAGCTAGATTCATATGAACAGGAAAACCTCTTGAGTTGTCCATTAAAGCAGCTAAATGTTGATTCACTGTTAAAATACGGGCTGCTTGGAAATTGATTCTTTCTTGGTTAGCGTCTAATGAATAATCGCCTTGATTAACCATAGTTTGACCAATGAAACGAATTTTATTTTGTATGGTATTGATACTTTTAATGTACCAATCTCTTCCTCTTTCAATCATTTCCAGACCTTGTAGGAGAATTTCTTTTTCTTGTTCATATTGCTGTAAACGCTTAATTGTGTTTATATCGATACCCGAAGACACTGTGTGACGTCGCGCTTCTCGTCTTTTGCCATGGCGATTGCGAACGGAGACATTCGTTGTTCCTCCGTTTGTTGTACTGAAACCCCAGTCATCATCTTCTTGAATGAGTTTAGGCTGAGTCGAAAGAGACATTGGACCACTATTGACTTGCGCTGAATTCGTATTCTTATCAAGAGTTGCTGTGATATTGGAGGCTAAACTCGGAGCTATAGATGTACCTGGACCGAGGGAAACAGAGTTGAGCGATGGTGGTAGTGGAGGGTTTGGTGTACTTTTATAGATGACATTATTTTTCCACTCTTTGAGGATATTTATAATTCTGTTTCTCATGGGCAATCGTTGATTCTTTGTATCATAAGAAATTTTTGCTTCGCTATTGTATTGCCTGAATGCTGTTGAACTGACCATAGGTAAATTTGAGTCAGACGTTGTACCAGGTTGATCACAGTTGAGTTGAGAAATAGTTTCCTGTAATTGTGGCATGCTTTTAACACGATAGTCAGATTTAAATTCTGTAGGACGGTCTGGTAAAATATCATCATTACAAATATCTTCACAAGATGCCTTCATTGGAGCCGTTACTGTGTGAGATTCAGTAAATGCTGTTGGAGGTAATGGTCCCAATGCTACAGTGTTTTCTTGACGTAGACGCTCAACAGAAAAGGGCCTACGAAAATCTTGTGACGCTGAGTCAATTGGCTCCTCATTGGTTCGTATCCGTATTTCAGAATTTGATATAGACCTTTCAATTCCCGCTGATTGCTTGATAAGCTCATTATTAATGAATGTTGATGGATTCAAATCCGCGCAGTTTGATGTTCCCGGGTTTCCAGCCAATGAAACCGCGCCTCTGAGTTCATTGTTATGTGAGTAAGCTATTGACGATGATATGGCTAATGATGAGGCTGATGAAGTTGATGATGAAGCAGTTCTAGGTGATGATGGTCCATTACCAACATTGTCACGAGATATACAAACAGCAATTGCATGGCAAAACCTCTCAAAATCAATTAAATCATGAGCAGTTTGAAAGTTTTGAAGACATTCAATGAAACCTTTTGGCACACTTGATTCATTTTCAATAGTTTTCCACCGCGCCTCTAAATCAGAAAGCTTGATTAAACCACTTTTACTCTCATCTAATAGAGTAAATAAACCTTTCAAAGCATCAACAAATTTACGTGGAAGTCCATTGGTACCATTAATTTGTGAATTTTCATAACCAGTGTCTTGGTTACCAGTATTGACAGATGAGTGTTGTGAGCCATGGGGCTGTGATCGAGTCAATTTTAATTCACCACTTTGTTTAATCTCATTGTCATCATGATACTTCATGGTTGAACAATTATTAAGGGTTAAAGTTTCCAAAAGATAATAAATTCCGAAATCATAGCACCATAATTTAATAAAAAGATAGATAGATAAAGGCAGAGGGAAAAGGCACAAAATTGAAAAGGTAAATGTGAGCCTCACAGTGTGAGGTTCATTCAAAGAAAGCAACAACAAACTTGTAGATGTGGTTGAGTGAGTTTTGCCTTGAGGGTTTTTGGCTGTTTATTTGAAATTGGGTGGCAATCGAAATCAGTGTTAAAATGTTTTAAACTCTGTCATTTAAAAGCAATTTAATTAGTTTATAATGATAACTGTATAATTATCGCAAAAATTGAGAAAATATACAAAGTTTCACATTTTCGCGGTTTTTATACAAATAAACAGTCTTGTCTTGTAGGAATCACACTCACTGTATGCTTCCTATTGAAATATCTTTTGTTTACATTTTGTGTGTTAAAATTTTATATTTAATTTATTTAGTTAATTAATTTTCTCGGTGTTTTGATGGCTTAAATAGGTTAAATGTGTGTTCCACGTAATCACATCATATGGTTGTGACATGATGGTATCTATTTGATACAGTATCAGTTTGTAAAAATTTGATTCCTTGGTCAAATTATATCAACCGTTCTTGGTAAGTAATTTTCAATCATGTGCTTTGTTATTGAATGTCTTTTTACGGATAATACTAATGGATGTTTATTTTCTCATTATTTATCTACAGCTAGTTTACTGGGGAACCAATATCAAAAGTGATTATCGGAGTGCCTGAAAAAATGGAAGGAAAGAAAATCAGTTTTAGCTTCAAGAAAAAGGCTGATACACGAGGATTTGTCAAGCCTGAAGAAAAGCCTAGTAAAGTACCTGGTGAAGAATACATCACTGGTATTGAAGATAAAAGGATCGAAAGTCAAGGAGGAGGTGGTGGAAGCACATCTTCATTGGTAATACCACTGACTAAAGGACAGAAAATTTCTGACGAAGAGCCTACAGTAGATAATTATCAAGAGATTCCTGTTGAGGGATTCGGATTAGCAATGCTGCGTGGAATGGGATGGACTGAGAATGATGAAAAAATCAAACCCATTGAAACGTACATCAGACCGAAAGGAGCTGGTTTAGGTCACAAATTGAGTGAAAAATAATATCAAATGTTTCCATTACCATGATGTTCATTGGAAGTCAAATAGCTAATCATATTTTTACAAATAATGTTCCTATTTTTCTTTAGTCAGAGAGAAATCAAACGATTGTGATTAATTTTCAATTTCCGCAAATAACACATTCAAGAATGAAGGTTATAGAACTTTAATACCAAATGGACTTTGAAAGTAAGTCCTTAAAGTTATCATAAATGTATAATAAGAATAGATGATGATAATAAAAACGATAACGACAAAAATGATGGCGATGGTGATGAAAATAGCTTGATTATCTTTGGATAAATCACTTAACCTAGATTAATCTTTGCTAAGAAATTTGCTTAGTTTAAAAAATTTCATAACTCACCTTTTTAATACGAAGCAATCAAACGAGAAAATTTAAATAAAGTGGATCACAATGGACTGGTGAAAGTTAACTATTTTAATTATACCATTCTTGTACTTTATTCATGAAAAACAGCATTTCAAATCATAATTTATTATGAGGTCATGTTTCAAAATATTACTCAGTTTTATCTCAGAAAAACAATTGTGCGAGTTTTATTGGAGTGTTGTTTGTGCAATTTTAGTCTTGAAGGTGTGAATAGTTGAAATGGAAAAGTGTTTATGGCTTGGAAAATGAGTGTTTACTTGAATCTTTTGATATTAAATGGGATCAACCAGAACGATTGTTATTAGTATCCAATAGATAAGCTACTCGTTGTTCACTGCCACCCGTTTTGCTTCCCATTGATGATTTGTTTTTCACTACTTGAACTAATTAGCAAGAGATCGAGCAAGCTTCTTTTTGAGATCATTTTGCTCAATTCCTTTGGCTGTGTAGAGCTGACAATTGTATGGAGCTTCGTCTTCCCCATTTCGGCAATCTCTTCTTCCATCACAAACATGATAGGAATCCATACAGAGACCAGTATCACTACACCTGTAGTACTCTGGGAATGGGCAGTATGTTTCACAGCCAAATTCATCTGATCCATCATAACAGTCTCGGGTTCCATCACAAACATGAGAGTAACTAATACAATCAGCATAATCACATCGGTAACATTGGCTTTGCCGTCTAATTGGTGATGCAGCATCAATCATGGCAACTTTTGAATAGATGAATGGGAAAGAAATTATTAGACGAATAAGTTGAAGGCAAGTTTTCAAGAATAAAGGTATTTTTACTTACCAAGAGTTGCTAGAGCAATAACGATGATTGTTGTCTTCATTTTCACTCAATTTAATCACTCGGATTCTTGCCGATTGTGTTCACACAGATATTCCAGTTAATGAATCAGATAAACATTTTGCTAATTTGTTAGTCTTTTTATACTGAAAAAATGGCAAATGGGAACATCAAGAGAAATGGTAATGTCCTTTGAAAGACAGGGGATGACAAAGGAAATACATGAAAGGACGACACAGAATAGCGTGGGGGATTGAAGATGGTGGTGGTACTCCTGATGATCGAAGAAGAGTAGGTTAGGTGATGGAGAAGATGAAAGCGGTTCGAGCTGGTCTAACGACACTCTTTACCATATTCAAATATTGTTTGCAATCATTTCATGGCTCAAATAAATCAAAAGTTGACCCAGATTGATGAATTTTCATTAGGAATGAAACACTGGTAATTAGACTAATCACAATGTCGACAGAGACAAAAGGGAAAAGGGAAAAGAGAGAAAGAGAAAGGAAGAATCAAAAGTATTGGATGAACTGGGGTGAACAAATTAATTATTGGAAACATCTCCGGAACAAAATGATAGTTATTTTGACTTCTTGTTTATTTCCCAACAATCCTATTTCATTAGTTTTTGCTCATCAATTGGGACATTGAAAGTCTATCATTTGATATTTTTTGTGCTTTAAAAACAGTCAGATTAATTTAGATTTCAATCCCTGATCCATATCGAATCAATGGAAAACTACAACAATTAGTTTATTATTATAGTTTATATTTGTAAACACATCCGATAACAAATAAATCTCAAGAAGTTTTTAAATCTATCCTGACTTTACTTATGCTTATACTTTCTTTGTTCATCAATAATCAACATTGAAATGGATCGTTTGATTCTATGATTTCCTCACTGCTCTGGTTCCATATATTCATCATTACTTGATTTAATTCATTCCTTTTCCATGGCTTCTGCAATTGATTGGTGCAGCGAAATCGGATTCGGCTTCTCAGAGACGCAAAATATTGGCCAATTCAAATCGCTCAGGGCTTTTGATGTAGTTTTTCCAATGGCGATAAATTTAAATCGATTTCGATCTACACCTGTTGATAAGTTATCCAAAGCAATTCTAAGCGAATCAACCCCTGAAGGACTGAACAGAACCATGAAAATATTTTTTCCCTTGTTTTCAATGAGCAATTGGGCAAGCTTTTGACTTAGATTCGGGTTTGGCCAGGTGTGATAACAGGCAAAACAATCAACTTGAATACCTTTTTCACTTAAAATGCATGGAATCGTTTCTTTGGCAATTGATGAGGATGGCATTAACAGGGGTTTTCCGGAGCTTTTTATTGAATCACTAAAATTGTTGACTATCGCTGAAGCAAGTAATTCAGCAGAGCCTAGAGAGTTGACGATTTGATCATCGATAGTAGTTGAGTTGAATGCCGTTTTGAGAGCCTCCAAAGTTTTCGGACCAACTGGAAACAATAATTTGCCTGCAATTTCGTTAGATAATTTGCTGTCGTTGGCACAAGCTCTTCGGCAGGCCTCCACGGCTCTTGTCGAAGTTAAAACCAAACCACAATAACTGTCAGTTTGAGATAATCTTGCAGTCAATTGTTCAATATTGACGAATTCAAAAGATAATGGAGGAAGTTGAAACGATAAATAACCACTTTCTTGCAACTGTTGACAATAGGGATCACTTTCAATGTAATCATCTCCTTTCAATATTATGAATAAAGGATCCATAAATTATCAAATCACAATTAAAGTAAACTCTCGATTCTTTTACACAAATCAGAAGAAAACTAGATCTTTTACTGCAACAAGATTTTGGATGCAAATGAAACACTAATTTGCAACTTTAAGGCTCAAGATGCATAACTCAATTATAACTTGATGATAGATACCGACGGTATCTACAAGTATCATCAAGTTATGGTTACACAGTAACTATGTGACTAGTAAAAATCCCGATAGTTACAAGTAACTTCGTGATTACAATTTACATTTATTCGTAAATTTGCCTAAATTCACACTTATTTTGCCCAAAAAATTAGAGCCATCTATGGATGTCGGAACTCTAGCCTAGTATTCAGCGACTGCCCAAGCCCGAATCTAAGTCGATGCCAGCCCAATTGCTAATTGAAAATAAGTTGAAAGATATTTACATGCTTCTGTTCAGTCCTTCAGGGATTGATTCACTCACAAGTTGGTTTTCGTTACCTGTTGCTTTTTTCGTGGAAAAGCTGGAAACTTTAGTTCCGTCTAGTTTGTTCCAGCAACTTTCTAGAGTGTAATTTGTATTTCCTTACATAATGACTAAAGAGAAGAAGAAACTGAAAAAGAAAAGAATGAACAAAACTCGAGCGATAATTGATGAGATAACTAAATAATATCAGTTGAAGTCACATAAATTTAACAACTTATTTACCGAAACACGAGATGCTTATTAATAATAGAGCAACAATATCAATTCTTGTTTTTCTTCTACTTTCACTTTAAAGCTCTTTCAATTACCCTCAGATGAATTATTGTCAATTATCGGTGTAATGCTCTCTTCACTCTCACTTTTGTTACTAAAGTCATTCTTTGACCAACTTTAAATCTATTAATAAAGGGTGTATTGTTTAAGAGTGAAATTATGGGAGCAAAAAGAGTAACATTTTTTTACCTGATTGTGGTGATTATGATGATAAAGATGTTGATAAATATGATGCATTTTTCATCATTGTCCATTTTCACGTTTATCTTCATCTTATCAACATATTTATCGTCATAATCACCACAGTCAGATAAGTAAATTTTACTCTTTTGCTCACATAATTTCACTCTTAAACAATACACCCTTTACTTCATGAAAAAATTGAATATAAAGCTCAAATTGATGTTTTTTGTGGCAGTTGCCAGTGGTTAAATAATTTGTGATGATTATGAATCGCAACAGAACAATACAAATGCGTTCCAATTTATTCATTTCTTTATTTAATCAAAGTTCAGAGCATGAAATATTTTTTCTTGGATTGAATAAATGAAGGTTATAGAACTTTAAAAACCGAATTGACTTTAAATAAGTCCTTAAAACTAACATAAATGCATAATAAGAATAGATGAATATTAAGATATCGTCAATGCACTTCCATCGCCGTCTCCAGATCCTTCAACTCCCAAATTAATTTCCGTTGAACCAGACCCTTCAATGTTTTCATCAGGAATTGGTTTACTGGAATTGGCAGTTACGGTTTCATTTCCAGTCAAGATTGTGTTGTCAGTTAAGGTTGCATTGCCGGTTAAAGTTGTGTTGCCGTTTAAGGTTTCGTTGTCAGTTAAGGTCGCGTTTCCAGTTAAGGTTTCGTTGCCGATCAAGGTTCCATTGTCGGTTAAAGTTCCATTGTCGGTTAAGGTTCCATTGTCGGTTAAAATTCCGTTCTCGGTTAAAGTTGCGTTTTCGGTTAAAGTTGCGTTGTCAGTTAAGGTTTCGTTGCCGGTTAAGGTTGCATTACCGGTTAAGGTTTCGTTCCCAGTTAAGGTTTCGTTGCTGGTTAAGGTTAAGTTGCAAGTTAAAGTAATATTTTTGTCATAGTTGACTATCTCTTCGGCTGTCACATTACATTTTTCTAGTGGTAACTTGCCTCCAGTTTTGTTTGTTGTGGTTAAACAAAGTAAGATTCTTTCTTCATCACCACATTGATTTGGTCCCCATGAGCCCTCATATAGTGTACCTGAGCATTCGACTGGAGCACGACATGTTCGTACAGATATTGGTTTAGACTTATTAGCGCATCTTGACTCGTCAACTTTTATGGAATCATCATCAAATAAACCACAAAGAACATGGCGAGTTTGAAGACCACTTCCACATGATGCTGAACATGATGACCAATCAGTTGTGAACCATGAATAATCACAGCCAGGATTTTCGGTACAGTTACGTCTTTCCGTGGGTTTTTCTTCAAGTCCACAAACGGTTTCATCATAAATTAGTCCATCAGTACCTGCACAAATAACACTTCGTGTAGACATCATTGGACCACAAGGCTCACTACAATTTGACCATTCAGATTTAACCCAACCAACACCACCTTCACAAGGCACCGAGGCACAAACTCCTTCTGATTCTGGTCGCTCATTTGATGGACATAGACTGTCATGAACTCTTGTACTATTCAAGTCAACGCATGTAACTTCTCTAGATCGTTTACCTTGGCCACATTGAGATGAACAATTTGACCATTCTGTTGTATTCCATTTATATTCTATAGATGATTCAGTTTGATTGCCCACTATATTGTTCAACTCATAACAATCATCAGGTGGACATGATGAAACTGAATTTGGTTTAGGCTCACTACCACATTTTGAATCGTCTAAAACTAATCTTTCACCTGTTCCACGAACTTCTTCACAAAACACTGATCGCGTTTTGATACCAGGACAGATACACGAAGACCAATTACCCTTATGATAAGCGGGTGGACAATCAATTTCATTACAAGGTCGACTTAATTCAGGCATTGTTTCCTTTGAGCAAAGCTCTAATGGTACAAATTCACCAGTCTTTAGACGGAAACAGCGTGCAGGCCGAATCTGAACACCTTTACCACAAGTTCTTGAACATGTTCCATATGATCCAAGCATGTATTGATATGCATCAGCAGGGGCCCATATTGATGGAACTGGTATATTAGATGGAACAGAGTATTCATATTCGATCCCTGCTGTATTTTCCTGGTATACCATTTGAATATATAATGGACTTCGGAGAGGACCCAATGCATATAAACTTTCAGTGATAGCACCTGTTGGAGATGACGCTGGCCTTTTAACATATTCAAAACGAGTCCCACCAGCTTCGAAATCTGTTAATGTCATCTCAAATGTCCAATGTCCATTGAGATAATAACGACCAGAAGAGTCACGGACGGCTAAGAAATTACGACTTGGTGTCAATTCTTGGATTCTTATATAAGTTGCTCCTCTCGGAATAAGGACAATATCCTGATATCCTGCTGGTAAATTTTCAGAGAAAAATTCTCGTACTGTACTGCAATCTTTTCCTTCACCACCACAAACCCGGCATTTATCTTCTACTGCAGGTGAACCCAAAAGACCATCACAGCCAACCGGTAAACAGTTTCCAGCGACACAAATACCAGACATCCAATCCGTTTCACGTAAACATTTAGTGCCGTCAATAACTCGCTCCATTAATCTCTGTAAATCAAATAACAATAACAATTTAAAGCTTCTCTGGAAAAGGAAAAATTGATAGCACTAATAAATTATTCCTATGATGTTGAACTCCTAATGTCATAGTAAATAACAATTGGACTTTCACACCTCTTAACAATCAACAAGTTATATTAAACAAAAAAAGAAGCAACTTTTTTTGCATTAACAAATTATCAGTTATCCTATTCAATTCAATATCATATTCAACTAATTTAGCCCTAAAATGGAAGTCAAAATTTGAATTCCAATCAAAGGAAATTTAAATTATTAAAAAATTTATCATTATCAACTTACAGTATACCATGTACCATTTTTAGGTTTGCAATTAAGAGCACAAAGATCTTCATCAGATCTTCTATCGGCTGATCGACTTGTGTAAGGTTCCCATTCAATTTTATTTAACCTACCTTTAGTTAAAGGTATTGATTGATTGTTGAACATTGAACACTGTTGAGTCCTAAAATCAACTGGTTCTGGACATGGTTGAATATTACACGAATAATAACGAGTATCGGGCCCGGTACACGTCGATCTTCCCATTGCATCTGTATCTGTACAGAATCTTTTCTGAGATCGCACTCCACCCCCACAAGGACGTGAACATCGACTTGGCTCTGACCATGGTGACCATGGACCCGACTCTTGAGCTGTTGTATTTTCCCCAAGAACTAAATTTGATGGGATATTAAAGTCAACTCTGGGATGACCGAAGTTACGATAACTTCTAGTAAATCGTGTGCGATGAGTTTCTCCATTAAGTTGATTGCTTTTAGGATCATCGTCATCATTTATTGAATGAATTTCTAGAGGTGATGAAAATGTAAAAGATGATGCAGGTAAAAATAATGATGGTTCATCTAAAGATGATTTGGAAAATGAATTTGATGACACTGATGATGGTGAAGACAGTGAAATAGATGGATTGGTACTGGGTAACCAAGATGAGATGCAAATCACTATATAAAATATCCAAATTTGATGAAGTAACATTTAACTAGTTTAATTGACAAGCAGTCTTGCCTTTTAATTTTAAATTAGAAACAATTTGACAGAAATGATTAAATAAAAAAAGACTTTAAAGAAGTTGAGAGAGCTGGAAAACTATACGTTTCATTAGTCAAATGATTAGAGTAAATAAGGATGATTAAGTTGATCGGGTTGATAAGAGGTAAAAGTTGAAACGTTTTTTTTTTGTATTTTCTTTGCCGACTTTTAAATACTTTCAGAGGTAATCAATTAATGATTAAATTTGAACTCAGTAATGATTATCGTTGATGATGAAGATGATGATGATGGTGATGGTTTAGATGATGGTGATCAAGAAAGGAAGCCAGGAAAACAAGGGGTCTAATTAAGGAGGATAAACGGTACTGTTGAAAAACAAACCGTGTTTCTTAGTCAGAGAGGAAGAAGAAGACGAGGATGAAGATGATGAGGAGGAAAAAATGCAAGACATAAGAGAAAGACAGAGAAACAGAGAGAAGACTCTTGTAAGACAGAGGCAAAATATGAAGGGCGGGGGTGATAAGGGCACTTTAGCCCACCATCATCCATCTCAAGTGGAGTTAGGATGAAAGAGGAGATGTCAAAGAGATGGAGGCTAATGATAACGTGAAAAGATGAAAGTCCTTCAGATCTTCTATCATTATCCTACATCTCTTTGACATCTCCTCCTCCATCCTAACTCCACTTGAGATAGATGATGCTGGGTAAAAGTGTCCTTATCTTTGTTTCTTCTGTTTTTTTTCTCTAATGTCTTCCATTTTTCTTCCTTCTCGTAACTCTTCAAGCGCTAAAAATTAAAACCATACATTCACTTCAATTCTGGAGCTTTATTCGCGGTCTTGAATTAATCTCATTGAAACTTGTCTATGCTCTAAACTTTGAAAGATTGAATAAAGAAATTAATAAATTGGAACGCATTTGTATTGTTCTGTTACGATTTATATTTATCACAAATTATTTTACCACTGGAAATTGCCACAAAAAAACATGAGTTTTTTTAGCTTTATATTTGATTTTTTTCATGGAGTAAATTTAAAGTTAGTCAAAGAATGACTTTAGTCACAAAAGTGAGAGTGAAGAGAGTATTACACCGATAATTGACAATAATTTAAATTTGTTACACGATTTTTTTTGTTTCTTGTAGCTTTTTGTTGAAGAGAACAATCAGAAATGGTTGTTTTTGTGTACAGAGAAAAGAAAAATAAGCAATATGCTTAGTAATCATTCTCAGAGTAGAAGGCATTTCACACAGAAGAACAAAAATACGAATGAAGAGAGAAGGAGAAAGAAAAAGAAATGAATTCATCTGAGGGTAATTGAAAGAGCTTTAAAGTGAAAGTAGAAGAAAAACAAGAATTGATATTGTTGCTCTATTATTAATAAGCATCTCGTGTTTCGGTAAATAAGTTGTTAAATTTATGTGACTTCAACTGATATTATTTAATTATCTCATCAATTATCGCCCGAGTTTTGTTCATTCTTTTCTTTTTCAGTTTCTTCTTCTCTATAGTCATTATGTAAGGAAATACAAATTACACTCTAGAAAGTTGCTGGAACAAACTAGACGGAACTAAAGTTTCCAGCTTTTCCACGAAAAAAGCAACAGGTAATGAAAACCAACTTATCAATATCTTTGCTAGAGCACCCATTGGTTCAGGGTAAGAGTGCGTTAACAGTGCTAATAATGCGGTGACAGAGCACAAACCAGCGGTAAAAAGAATAAAGAATGGTAGCTCTTTTTTTGGATACACTGAAACATTGTGAAATGCTGAAAGAGAAGAAAAAAAATTAATTACAGAAAAAAGAGTGAGCAAAGTGATATATTACCTGGTAGCAATTCTCGATCTGTACTTTCAGTGCATGTTGGATATGGATAAAATAGTTGACCTTTTTCTAATGGGTATGGAATCATCCTGAAAGCTGGAAATACAAAAATATGAAGAAATCGTAAAATTAATAAATTGCTATAAAATGATAAATACAGTGAATATAGATGCTTGAGATAGCTAATTAAGTTACTTTCACACGTATTTTAAATCATAGTAAAAGTAAACTTAGTGATATAAACTTACTTCCTTCCCATGTACAATGAAGAAGATTAAGAGCTCCTTCCACCCTTTTCCAATGTGCTAGATGGAAGAAAGCGTAGGCTATCGCCTCACTATCTCCTCGTTTGAGTATATGTTCAGGAGGGAGAATAAGACTTTTCATTTCCAACAAATATTTAGGTACATGTGGGTTAAATTCAACGGCTCGATGAATTGCTTCGACGGCATGCATCTCAGCGGGGGTTAAACCTCGTTTAGAAGCTAAGTCGGGTGAAAACTTTTCGCATACTCCGCGTGCTTTTAAAAGTGCTGCAGTATAACATATCGAAGCTGATTTTGGCAAATTAATATCTAAAATGGGTGATTAAAAAGAAAAATCATGAATAACTGATCATAATAAAAAATATCTCAAAGGGTAATACTAACCATCGTATTTAGAAAGAACTGCTTGTACATCAGCATAAGCTTGCATTTCTAAAAGAGCTTCAATCAAATTTTCATGAATATTAAAAACATTCATCATAGGAAATTCTTTGATCAAATCTCTCATCATTTTGGTCGCTTCTTTCAATTTTCCAGTTTTACGAGCACACATGGCTAAACGACGGCGCACATAAATAAGTACATTTGTGTCACGACGATGAATTGCTTCATAATTTGAATTTTGGTGATGATATTGCTGACTTTTTCGATAATTGGCTTCAGCCACTTTAAGAGCTTGTTTTAAAATTTTTTCAGCTTCAAGTATAGTCGGAGCTTCTTCTTCTGCTAATAATATTAATGCAGTTGCACATTCTGGATTTTTTTCTAAAGCTTCATGAGCTGCTTTGATGCGAGCACTCGGATCTCTTTCTCTCCAGGCCGTTTGCATCACTAAAGATAAATAAAAAATGTATTTAATAATAATAAACCGACACATAAATACGAAAACAAAATTTCTTCGAATTGCAAAAACAATATGAAGAGTAGTAGTAGTTGTGCGAAGATTACTTACTTTCATATTTATCTTTACCTGGATCGATGCCTTCACACGTGAAAAATGTTTGATGGTCTTGTGCAGAAAGATTCATATCATAGTACGTTAAAGGTTCTTTACGAGTAGCGGTTGCAAATCTATTATATTCAGCTCCTCTAAATAAACTTAACGGATTGCGCCACACTTTGCATTCTGAGCAGAAAAATAACACAATCAGTTTCTATTCAAAATGTCAACAGGTTACAACTTACCTAAAGAAAGCTGACTTGAGCTGTTAGAACTACTCGAAGAATTGTTTCCATTTCCATTAGTAGTTGTAGTAGCAGTAGTAGTGGTAGTTGTATTCGTAGTAGTAGTAGTAGCGGTAGCGGTAGTGGTTGCTGGAGTGTCATTGCTAGTATCACTGCTGCCCAACCAGGGAGAGATGTGATTTAATGAGACTTGTTCAATAAATGATGTACCATATTTACGAAAGTACCACCATTCAAAAATCTGTGACAAGGAACAGAAAACAAAAGATTAGGATTAAATTAGCATGAAAATGCATAATTGTTGTGAAAATTAAGACATCACTTGAACCGCGTCACCAGATCGCAAAAAACAAGCTATTATTTGAAAAGACATGAAAGAAGTAAGTGAGAGCTAATATTCTCGATAATAAAGATTTCTAATAATAGTCATTCAGAGAACTAATATTTTATAGGTAGAGCTTTCAATAAAAATGGGGAAATCTTTAGAGAAATAAAAATTATCGATCGCAATCAACAAGGATGTGACTGAGGTAGAATAAAAACACATCAATAATAGTAAAAATTAAAGGTTTTGTATAGATATTCAGAACAAACTTGAAATTCAGCGGTTAATCAGATTGTATTTCCAACGTGATAGACAAACTTCAGCTCAAAACGTGGAAAAATATTTTAGTGTTGAATTAAAGGAAAAATGAATCGAAAACTGGTGATTTAAATAAGCATATCAGCAGAAATTAATCACAGTTAAATTTGTCTGATCGTGGTCAAGGATGCTCATATTGATTAAACGTTGGTGATTACCAAGATAAGTCCAGAGATAAGTGATGAAGTTCCAGTCAGGGCAACGTAAAATTTAGGTGTTAAAGTACTTAAGAACATCGATGCTGCAAAATCAATAAGAAACGAAAATAAAATGAATTAGACAGAAAAACAGTGTAGGTCTACATAAATGCCATAGACAATAATTAAATAATGAATACTTACTCATTCTTTGAATTATGACTCTCCAGGATTAATGTTTTCTGCTTGATTTGATGACTTCAGGGTGACAATTAACGAAAAAAAATGTCAGTGAAGTAAGTTGACAGTGAAAAGAGACAATTTAAATAATTGTCATCGCAATAAAATTACAACAACAAGCAAAAATAAGCCGAAAAAATTTTTTAACTTATTTTTATCTTTTATCACGAGGTGGCAGCTTGTAACATCGCCGCCGCCGCCGATTTGAAAGTTTCCTTAATTTAATTAATCTTTCTGAATTACATTTACATTTAAATTTAAGGTGTAAGATTAAATATTATGCAGCAGTGGAATTCTTGCAATCACAAAGAATCAGTGAAAGAATGAATGCTAAACATCATTAGAAGAACGAATATTGAATGTACTGCAAAGGGGAAGATTAAAATTTAAATTGTGAGTCAGATTTAAGCTGAATAGTCATCAAGTCTTGTTTAAAATGGATAACAATTGTTTTAAGAATTAAATTAATCTTAATAGTTGAGAGGGACGGAGTTAATTATGAATATCACTCAATAAAACATTTGAAATTAAAACTTAAATAGAAACTTGTGTCGAGATTCAACAGCATATTTGATCACTTGTGTGTAGCTAAACATGTGGTTTCTGTTTACATTTTTTTTGAACCGAATGTGGCTTACAGTTGTGATTGACTAGTTGTAATAGTATATAATTTATTTGAATTGTACATTTTAATCAAATTTTTACTTAGTTTTTCTTGTAAAAATGCCCTTTTCACTCGAAAATGACCGCTAAAGTAATTTCAATTGGTTGGAGAGGCTTGAGAGCCCTATGTTTGGCTTATGTTGTTGCTGAATACGGCTTTAAAGTAGCTTTGGTAAGAAAACTGTATTTTATTTAGCTTACTACTTGCTGTTGCTTGAACCTTTATTTAATTGTTCTTGCTTAACCATAATTTGGTTGAATCTTAATTTGATATTTCACAATAATGACCTAGAGTTTAAATGCATCACGAGACTTAAAAATTCACACCATGAATTATCCAAATGCATCTGTAAATTTCGCTTTTTCTCTACAAAATTTGTCAGAAATATTTCAAAAAATGTCTAAATGAGATGTCAATCAAGGCATAACTCCTACTATTACTCTTTACAATCGGTTCTTATTATTACACATTCAATACTAATCATGATTTTTGTCACTAGATTGATGGATCGTCAATGAAGCCTACTCTGAACCACCGAGATATTGTTTTAAGTAACCAATGGACTCCTATTTTCGGTAATGTAAAAAGGTAACAATAATTGGTTGGAAATTTGTTCTCTCCCTAATGCCAATTTAAATCTCTTCTGATTATAGAAGTGATATAGTGATCTTTAGATCTCCAATGGACCCTAAAAAGTATCATTGTAAAAGAATTAAAGCGATGGAAGGCGATCGAGTTCGAAAGGGCTTCACATCAATATCGGTAAAATAATGAAACTCTTAATTCAATACAAATGAAAACTAATACACTCTTTCAAAATTAGGTACCAAAAGGACATGTTTGGGTAGAAGGAGATAATTATTATCATTCAAAAGACTCAAGAGATCATGGTCCAATACCAATCGGGTTGATCATAGGAGTAGTGTTTTGTAAGGTCAGTTTCTGTCGAACAGTATTATACTTTCAAAAATGAGTTTCCTCATTGATTAATTTCATCTTCTTGCAGATTTATCCCTTTCTCGATGCTAAATTTCTTTCCTGATTGGATTTACTTGATCACCAATGAGAATTGGATTTGGTCACTAATTTGCTTAACAAGCGATGAAATATAGAAGCGATAAAGACCCAGTCATCCTTAGAAGATACTTGTATGCTGTTTATGAGTAGATAAACTAAAAAATGGAAGTTATCCTTCCTTCCTTCCTAAAGATTAAAGGTTAAATAAAACTCTGATGTGATAAATGTATTACCCAATGTTTTTTCTTTAGAAATATTAAATATGGTTTATTTACACAGTTAACTTTTCAACATCTTAGGTTTGAAATGTTGATAATAGCTTTTGGTATGTTCCATCATCACTGTTTGCGTGCATTCTGGTAATTCACCGATAAATCTTCCAGGATTACCAGAGAATATCGAAAAGGCTGGTACAACTGTTCCTTGAGGAAGAAAAGTGTTATCAGCTAATGCACAGCAATCTTTAAGAACACAGTGACGACCTATTACACAATTTTTACCAATGTAAACATATGATCCAATGGATGCGGCATTAACTATACTACCTTCTCCGATAAAAACATTGTCTCCGATAGTTAATGGTAAAAAAGCGACCCTGGAATATAAAATGTTTTAATAACAGATTCAAGTAGAGTAACAGATTTTTTGACAAAATAATTTGATTTGGTCTGACATACCCTTTTAAAAATTTTTTGAATGGAGGTCGTATCACGGCTCGGCTGCTGACAACACAATGTCTGCCAATCTTTACATTGGCCAGGTCACCTCTTATAATACAATCAGATTGGATAATTGTCTGAAAATAAGCGGAATAAAAACAGTTAAGATGTTGAATTATTTGAGATTTGCTTCATTACATACCTTTCCATGTAACATAATATTCTGAGAGCCACATAGAACTGATTTCCGACAAACCTTATTTCCAGAAGCAGTTTCAATATAATCAGAGGAATTATAATAAATATCTTGTAGTTCCATAGTGTTTAATTATAATAACAGGTTAAAATTGATCACGATCATCAAAAAAGCTCAGAAATAGGGAAAAAACAAAAACAAGATGTTAATACTTTACCTAGCACTGGATGGCGTTATCATCAATTAACTGATAAAAAATCTTTGAAAACAACTTGATTTGAAAATCCGTTCATTAGTAGCAAATTAATTGCATTGTTGGATTGAGAAAACAAAATCTTAATACCTTTGGAATTACTTTTAATGATGGAAAGAGCGATAAATGTCAATTGAAGAGCTCTCAACTGAGCATTCAGCTGGTGAGTTATTGTTAATCATGTGTTGCTTTATAGCCTAATCAATTAGCAGTTTTAATTGACAGTTTCACCTTTCTGTTTTTTTTCAGTTATCCAGTTATATTGACTTGTGTAAAGATATTTAACAATCACGATGTATTATCAATGAATGGCAAAAATATCTAAATCAAAAATATGAGCTTTAATGGTAATTATGGCTCTAATTGACCTTTTATTGAAGAGGTTAAATGGTTATCCAAAACATCAACTACAAGTGATGAATTTTGTCATCATTTAAACTACCAGGATCCGCTAATTTGGTCAACATTCGTTGGTACGACAAATAGATGTCAACAATAGATGACTTGTTATTCACTGTTAATCTTGTAACATTTTAATATCGTCTTCCGTTATTCCCCTTCAATTGATCCTCGCCTTAAATCTTGACTTTATCCTTTTATCACTTTTGATTGAACAAAAATTTAATCCTTGAAATTGTGCTCCAGTTAATCTTCCAGATTACAGAATGTACTTGAAAGCAGTTGACTTAATAGGACAAAATTAGTTTAATATAAAAATTAGTCAAAAATCCTTTTCAACTCACAAAACTAAAATGAAATTTTTTCCAAATTTTTGCTACTTAACTCAACATTGCCATGCTTCATCACCGATGTTAGATACAATTGAATTTTATTCGGTAAGTTTTATTATTATATCCTATTACTTAATTTCTGATTGGTCACTAATTTTCCATCCAAATGACCATTAATTTAAATCTAATTGTTCTTTGCTTAAATAAGCTCAACTGACTCACTAGAAAATTTGCAAAACTTTACCCAAGAAGTAGTCACGTTTGACTTTTTTTTTCTATTACAAATATTCTCTCTTTCTTTGACATTTCTTCTTTGTTGATTTTTTTGTAATCATTTTTTTGATTTGTTTTTTTTTGCTGACCATTTGGATCAAAATGTCAACTTCATCATCGCCGTTGTCTATAACGTCCTCGCCCATGTACCCGTATTGCAATTGTCGTCATCATCTAACCCGTGAACACTTATGGACCAATAAGAGTAAAACTGATGGCCGGGTATTTTTCATTCGCAATCCTTACTTCGAAAAAACCAGAGGTAGACCCCGAAAGCCACCAAAGCCTGGGATTGGTAAATCAAGCCTTGATAGTCCTGCAAATAATGGACGAAAAGCAAATGGATCCTTGTGCAAATCTTCAAATGTTTCACCTGTTTCAGAGTCATCGTTCTTGCCTTCCAAATATGATGTTTGGAATAATATAAAGAATTCATTCAATCAATTCCGTAAATTGGGTCCAGTACCTAAAAAGGAACCAGCTATACCCAGTCTAGTAATCTCCAAGAAAGAGCCGGTATCAGTTTTTGATCAACATCCATTCCGTCCTTTACCTGGTTCATCAAATCAAGTACAATTAATGGTTAACCCGTTTGCCAGTAGAAATAAGATTAAAGCCCCAGCTGACGAGTTAACCAAAATGTTCTATGAAATGATCGACATAGCTTCAGAGGAATCGGATCAACCTAACCATTCACCATTCCTAGAATATCCCATGACACCAGAATCACCGATATCCCCGATATCCCCGATATCAACTACATCACTGCCCACTGAAAGTACACCGGCCAAAGCTATAACTGATATCGTAGAGTACCCAGAAAGTACCGAATATACTCACATTAACCCAACAATATGTGAAAGTAACATTTTAGACGATATTTTATACATGGTAAGTGCAATAAACTGATCATTCATTTCCTGCTTAATTAGCAAGCTTAGAAAAAACAATTGACAATTTATTCTCTTCTCTTTTTTTTGTCAGGATTTCAATGAATATGAATTTGACAAGATGATTTCAAGTTTACCAGATGTTATGGATACTGCTGTTTGTGACTAATTAATATCGACTCAGACTAATGACGGAAAAAACATTTCATTTGTAATTGGTGCCTTTCATCCATTCAACATCGTTTTTGCAAAAAAATTGTACTTATTAATTGTAACTTTTGCTTAGTAAAATACTCGTTACTTATATTATATTATAATAGTTTCTAAATTTGATCTCATTTTTGTATTCCTTTTCTCTTCTATTCAACCCAGTGGTTATAAACATACCTCGTGTATCTATTAACTGTTGTATGAGTTGAACCTCAACAAATATACTTTATTAGTGGCCAACATTTAAAACATCGAAGTAAAAAAATGCCCAACTGAACATTTTACAGACATTGTTAACACATTTTGGATGATAAACATTGTTTTCATTTTCTATTTTCAAGTGATATTAATCTTCTTGGTAATTAAAGGTATTTTAATACAAATAATTTATTCTTATTCCTATAGTGGAATCACTTAACTCAGTATTTCTTTTTACTGCCTTGTTTGTTGATTATCATGATTACCTAAGAGATTATCTGTGATTTGTTTCACTCGTTACAATCGAGACTTGCCTTTTCTTCTTCTCCTTTAATGTATATTAACAAAAAAATAACAAAACTCCCATAATTTTATCACATAAGATAAACGTTGATTCTTGTCGACCTATGACTACACATTTTGACTCTTGATCGGTACCTTTTTTTCCTTGTGTAACCAAGATTGCCATTACGCTTTTCAAGTTACAATTTTCGTTTGCTAAGTTACCTATTTTTATCTGTTATGAATTATCCTCTGTTTCTATAAACTCAACATGCTTTTATTAACCATTTTCAGGTTATTTTATTCCTATTTTATGCCAAGTGATTTGCCATTATGATTGGACCAGCAATATTTTAATGTTTAATATTTATGTTTTATATTTTACAAAGTTACATCATTATTTTTGAATTACTTCACTGTTTTGTTGAAGCAACACCTGATCATCTTTATTAGCAGTTACCAACGCTATAAGCTTATCAGATAATAAGCTCATATTTTTTTCTACTAATTTATCTACATTTTATCCTATTTAAATACGCGTGATATTTTATTGGTGTCGATTTGGACCTGAAAAATACAGATGACGTCTTTCAAAGGAACCAAAATAGAATGTAAAATTTGTTCAGACGATGCCATCGGAAGATACTTTGGTACCTATCTATGTGGATCATGTAAAGCATTTTTCCGACGAAATGCAAGTAAAAGTGAGGTAAGTAAAACATTAAATAAACATCTCAAAGGCCTGTTGACAATAATGTCAACCTCTTAATAATATTTATACTAATCTAGTTATACACTTTCTTTTCTTTATCTGTTTCTTTTACATGTACCATCAATCATTTTGAACCATGATAGAAATTCCTCTGCCCTTTTACGGAGAGATGTGAAATAAATAAAATGACTCGAAGACATTGCCGAAAATGTCGATTAGAAAAATGTTTCCGAGCTGGAATGAAAAAGGAGTGGATCCATTCAGAAGATAAAGTAACCGAAAACATTGATTTCATTGATATTAATCAATTTAAAACTGAACCAAAGTCTGTTCCGAGTACTTCTGGTCCTTTTAAAGATGGGGAAAGTCCGGCAAGTGATTCACAGGAGGAGGCAGAAGAAGGAAAATCAAATATAACCCTGGTCTTGAACAATTTGTTGGATGAAGCTGCATTGCATGATTTATTGGAAGAAGAATGTGAAGAAGCTTTAGATAAGGAATGTAAAGAATTGACCGAAGAAGCTGTTCCTTTACAAAACTCAGGCTTCCAATGTTACAGATTTGGTGATAATCGATGGGATGGTCGAGAAGATCCTTGTGATTTTCATCAAACACATCAAGAGTATCTTACATCAACAACTTATATAACAAATTGCGGTAATTTAGTTTGTATTGGAGCTCCTTTCAAGTCAACTTTTGGTGAAAACACATGGCAATGGAAAATATACCAACGAATGCTTGGCGCTAACTTCACAGCAATCAGTTTTAGAAGCGAGTTCATCTCTCGACGAGTTGCTCTCAATCACCTAGAAGCGGAAAAAATTGATGAACTCTGTCCTTTCTCGATGAAATTATGCAAAAATTCTCCATTCGACTTTCCATCAGATATCGATGTTCCAGGTTTCTTTAAAATATTAGAAATCTTTTTGAATCGACTGATACCTTCATTAAGCACAATTTCAACATTTTCATCGCTTTGCATGGAGGATAGAATGAGTCTTATCAAGAAAAGTTTTGGTCATATTCTGCTACTAAGAACTTCTGTTTTGGTTGATATCAATACGGAAACTTTAACAGTAAGAACTCTATAATTTTACAGTCAATTTGTCATTAATGAAAATTTCTTTTCACTTAGCTTCCTAAAACGAGTGTAACTCTGCAGTTGAGTAAATTCCGAGACTTTGCAAATTGTCCTTATCAGCAGTATATGGAGTTCATTAAAACTCTGAAACCAAACTGGAGAACGGATTTCAAAGCTAATTTATTGTGTATAGCCATCATACTTTTCAATCCAGAAACACCAAACGTTTTTTATCCAGATAATATTAGGTTAGCAAAAATTTATATTATAATTATTCAACTAAATTCTAATAATTTTTTCCGTTTCTTTTTCGCAGGATTCATCAATACAATTATATATACTTATTGAGACGTTACCTCGAATTCCGAAGTTATTTAGTTTGTGCAGCCAGAACAGACTATTTTGATTTAATGATGAAGATCGGAGAACTGCAAGAGACTATAAAAATCAACGAGTTTATCCATGATTTAGCATTAGCCAACAGAGATCTAGTTGGTCCATTGCTAGGTGAAATCCTGGACATTTGTTGAATGTCACTATCGATGGACCAGCGTTGAAATCATTAAAACCAGCTCAACATAAGCATTGCAGATCAGTTTACATCGAATAACGTCATAAAACAATGAAAAAAATTGAATGCAAATTTATTTGATTTGTAATAATTTCGACTGGGATTTAGTGACCATAGAAAAGTCATGTCATATTGATGAATGCAAAAAACGAGATGTAAAAATGGACTGACTTTGTAAATTAAAATTGACAATAAATGCTTTTTTTTTGTTTTGCTTGGTTTACTTTCATTGTGCACCAGGCAATGTTCAAAAGGCGACAAAAAGTTACATTCTTTTGGGTTTTAATCAGGATACTCCAAATTTCAAAGCTCAGTAAACTCAGGAAAGTTAGCAAACAGTGAGCAGAACCATTGTCTGGAAATTCGTCTCTCTCTGAAAACATTGAGTAATCCCATCCTCGATACCTTATTGTTCATTTTTTACGCATTTATCATGAATACTGTTATGTTAATTGAGTAATACTGAGTTTATTAGTCAGATGGGCTGATTATGAGTTAAAAGACTAATAGTTATAAGACACTCACAGTACATTTTGGCTTGATTCATGTTGTATTTTGCCTGTGAGAAATGAATGGTTCCAATTTTGTTACTTGATGTTTCGATGGCAATCTTTTCTGGTTATGATAAAATCTCTGGGCTTCAAATGAACGTTTCTTCCTGTAATGCTCTTTAATGGATTCTGGCTTTTGCTGGTCTTTCTTGCTTACCAGGCTCTGAAAATCAAAAATGGGTGATAACAAAAAGATTAAAATCTAATCAAATCAAACTAACTATTATTAGAGGCAATAGGCATAAAGCTAACAGGCTTACCTTTTTTCTTGACAGATATTTCCAGATTAAACATAGCAAAAACAATAGAAGAGTGGTAATTAGGAAAGCATATTTAACAATAGCTACATAAGACAATGGTTTAACCAATTTATTTGTCAACTCTGCGGCTAATTCATCATTAATTTCTGCTGATTGTTCAAACCATACCAATGGATACAGCGTTTCTTTACGAATGTCACTCATTGTTCTAGAAAAAAGTAGTAAAAAATGGAAAAAAATTAAGGAAAATTAGTTGATGAATTTTAATGTGATCGCTATTAATGTGCTTACTTTATAAATGGGAATCTACGAACAAAAACATTGATCTGTAATTGAACTTTGGCTCTTAAAGGTGTCCCAGTAGTCTTGATAACAATGAGAAAACAGTCAAAAAATTAAACAATATAAAGAGTGAATACATACAGATGTATAATTTAGTAAATAATAAAGTTGCTTTGCGAAAAATTATGAGGGAAAATTTAATTTTTTCAATTTTCTTCTGTTTATGCTATTATGCTCTAATTAATTAGACATAATTTTTCATGTAGAATTTTAAAATTCAACAAACAATTCTTTTATCATTAGTATTTTTTAATTCCAAAGTATCTCAATTAGTCAATGATGATTTCAATTCATGTTGCTTATCACGATTCAGAAAATACAGCAAAGATGTCAAACTTTGAGCTCATGTAACTGTGATCACACGATCATGTATTAACTAAGGTGCAAGAAATTTATATTGGTCTTATTACTTGTAACATTAATAGTGATAATATAATAGGCTGATGGGCATTGAAATTGATTTCAATTCAGAGTCACAACCGTGTGACTTTGATACTTAAATGTAAAACAGTTTCAACATTAGTACTGGCATGCTTTTTACTATGATAATCTTCAAGTTAATAACAAGGAAACCCATGAAATACCCGAGACCATGTGCAAATATCGCAGAATCGCTGACCATAAAGAAAGGCATTAATTTTTTCACAACTCATCATCTTTTATCGAATGGCATCTATCTCATTCAAATCTTTCTCGGGAATTTCATGGAAGTATCTTGTAAGGTACATAAAACAAATTAGAGTGCTTTGTGGGTTCGAAGAGGAAAGGAATGAAATGATCATTGACTATCTACCAGATGGTTCAAGTTGATACAAGTTTATAATGAAATCGCTTGATCGAATGGAAACTTACTGGCTCTAAGTCAATAAAAGACTGGTGAAGAGACTCATTTGGCTTTAGCCCTTCGATAGATTCCGAAAAAAAATTAGAAGCTGAAAGGAAATGAGGACGAGACAAATATACTGGAGCGTTGGCTTTACAAGGTCCAACGCTTGTGACACCATCAGCATTACAGGGAAATCCTTTAGTGGGACAAAAACAATCATTTGGTGGATAACGATATTTGTTGGCAAATGTTAAATCACTTAACACGAAGCGATATCCATTAATTCCTCTAAAAATAATGGTGCTATCATAATTGAAAGTGATGTATCTGATAAAGAGGGGAAGATATTCATAAACGAAAACATCGTTATCAAGTTCATAACTCACGCACTTACTCTGTAATATTTGTATTAAATATTTAAAGGCAGTAAGTTTTTTGGTTCAATTGGTATAAGCCATAATTCATCTTCGTGTAAAAGTATAAGGACATTGAACTTTTGCTGCAATGATTAAAGAAATAATTTTTACCAGCAAATGTAGATCATTTTAGATTGAATAAGATACCATGAAATGAAAAAATATCAGCCTATAAAACTATTAATTTAAAATTACTACAAAGGAACCTGCAAAAATGAGAAATTAGATTTCGAAGAATCTGCTTGATAAATGTTTATCGGAAAAATGTTCCGATTGAGAATGATTTATTAGCTCATTGAAGTTGACAACTTTATAATTGTCGAAATTGATCAAACTTCTCTCCATGCTTTGCAGTTTGCTACTCATGATAACCTGAGAGTGATTTCAGTGAAAATGATGATAAATACAAAAATTGACTGATCAAATAATGAATCGCTTTTAATGGTCAACTTGAATAACTTTTGTTTCATCTTGATTATTTTTGATCTTTTGATCTTTTTTTATTCTCATTGAGGTTGTTCATTTGCACCTTTATAAGCTTTACTCTATTTGGAATGGTTTTTTATCGATACTAAAGTGTTTGGTTAATTGCTGAGTTATCAAGTTATGATTGATTCTTCGACGAGATGTCAATATTTCGTAGGAAATTAGACTTTGTTTCTATATTCTTCTGAATTATTAACAATTTTACGGGCGAGTCTCTAACTATCATTTTGAATTGCTAGTGAAAATTATTCATTTAATCATAGGCACCAACAAGCAGCAACAATACTTTTACACGAGAATGTATTGGATTAGAAGATTGAAAAATCATTTCTTACCTACACAGATCAGGGATGAATATGTAAATGTCTTGGTTTTTATCTACATAAGGTGAAAACACTGCTCCATCAGTTCCTTTCAGCCTGTTGCATGAATCTCCAGGCCAGATATTCAATTTTCTAGATGTTTGAAGAGATTCAAAATATTAATTGAAAATACATTTTACTCACAATTTGTTAAATGTAAAACGTAATTTTGAGGACGTATTTCTCATGTCATGATAATAAGGTCCTTTGAATAGTCATTATTTGAAATTAGTGAATCATTAATTACTTATTGTTTCTCCACGCAATAATAGAGCCCAGTTTCGATCCTTGACCAACTATTTCTAAAGGATCACCAAATGTCGCATTTTGACCATAAAAGAGTCCATAAGTGTTATCCTTGAGCCCAGTTGATGGAAACTTGATTCCAAGCAGAGATAAAGGCGCCCATACTGTTTCCAATGTTTTCAAAATTTTAACTTTCTGTCCTTTGAACAGCAATTCATTGACAGTCATTTCGGCCATTAGCTGCTCCTTATGAGCTTCAAATAGTCCATTACCAATCAGCTCGAGTGAGATTCCGGTTAAACTCTTCATAGGCAATTTAGATGCTATTGAGCCTAATTTATCCGCTATAGTCTGTAAGAGTAGTAAATCATTAGATTTTTGAAGTAATATTGAGACATACAATACAAGATTAATATAAATATTCATTTAAACTTGAAACTTACAACTGTTGGAACATTGAGAGTGAATATTTTGTCTTCTAAAGATCCAACCGACTCACTTTCATTGAAAAAATACAGATTATGTTCAGAATATTTGATTGTACCATTATCCTCATCTTTGTCAAGAATTCTCTTCTCTCGAAATAGACTGAAACAAATAGATTATAGTCAAGATTAATTTAACAAAGGAAAAGTAAGGGTTTATCACTTACCTAAAAACGTATGGTCCCTTTTCACGTAAAACAGGTTTCTTGCCAGACCAAATATCGTCTGGGTTAGTTTCTTCGAACACCCAAACCTTCAGAGACAAAGGGATAGGAATTTTAACCCATTTATCATATAATTCAGAATCAGATTGTAATAACGTTAACTTTGAGTAAATAACTTGAGCAACAATGTAATCAAGGCCCACGTAAAGAGTTAATCCTAGACATAGGAAAATGGTTGACACAATGAGACCACATGTTGACCTGTTCACTTTTAGTGAAGATGAACTCTTGAACAAATTAAAAACCATGTAGGTAACATCAGATTAAATGGTAATCACAATTAAAATTTAAAATATATCATCAGATTAGTATAAAACACTGTTTAAGTTTAGTCTGAAATAAAAAGCTAAAAATCAAATAAAAAATAACTCTGCACAAGAAGAAAGTAAAACAAGGCTAACGGATAGTCGTAAGGTCAAGTTATTTACAGATTATAAACACACAATCAAAAGAATGAATTAAATGAACACAAATAAACGATTTATTGTAAGGTTAAAATTAAAAACCGTGAAGGATTTAACTGTCCCCTTGTTGATCATCTTATCATATTAAACATCATCATTTAAGTCACAAAAAACGGTTGATCAAATTGACTAGGTATAAAAATTCAAACTGAGAGCCATAATGAGTCAAGTGAACTTGACATTGACAGACGAATCAGAAGTGAATACAATAAACTGTTTGATATTGATTGGTCCATTGGGATGACATAATGTCTTCATAGCTGGTCAATTATATTGATTAATTTATATTTCCCAAACAATCAACAAGTAATACGTAAATGGTCATTGATCAGAAATGATGTTTTTCTGAACTAATGTATTCTTCATCTTGAATTTCATTAGCAATCGATCGAAGGCAAATATTTTGTCATTTGCTTTTCACATTTATCGTTTCATTTTTTAGTCAATCGATTGCTTTTAATGACATTTTAAACCAATTGCTACAAGAATACAATTCTGAGTCATTATAGTCAGTTCAAAATGTTATCTAAAGGGTGTCAGAAATAAAATGCTTGAAAGGTAGAAATTAAACTAAAAATTATTGGCTTTAGATAATTTTGGTTTAACAAATGAAAACGATTTTTGATAAGATGATTTTCTGCGACATCTTTGTGTGAAAAAATGAAGATTTAAGGGCACTTTTTTTTAAGAAATCGGTAAAATAACCACCAGATTAAATCTTCATTTTTCACACAAAGATGTCGCAGAAAATCATCTTATCAAAAATCGTTTTCCTTTGTCTAACCAAAATTATCTGAAGCCAATAATTTTTAGTTTAATTTCTGCCTTCCAAGCATTTTATTTCTGACACCCTTTAGTTTGAATTTCATGTTTAGGAAATAATGTCGATGGAAATAAATTAATTTTTTAACTCATCAGCAAATGACAGCTTTCATCAGCAGAATTAAAGTTTAGTAATTTGTGATAGGCTTGTATATTGTTCATGATTAATTAAATCATTGCCATGCATGTTTGATAAAAATTTGTTGATGTTCTGATTAGATGCAATAATTCAATTTTCGGTATCACAATCAGATTGAGCTTGAATTTGTTATCTGTATTTTTACTGTAGTTAAATGGAAATATGAGTAATTAAAAGTTTAATTGTGTGGTTTGGATAAAAATTATTAATGGATAATGATGAATAAAGGATGAAGATGGAGATAGGGAGATTAATATTTCAATTTATCATTTTATCAAATTTGGCCACAATTAGACCTGAAGATCTTTACATTCTAAGATTATCTTTTGGTGAATGGTTACATGAATTATATAAACCTTGTTATCTGATGAAGGGATCATTTGAAGATCAGATCGTACAATCAACACTTTCTTTGATACAATATAATTGAAATGATTGTTGACGAATGTGTATGAACCTAAAATAATATTTGAGGTTTATGGTGTAAACCAAGAAATAGACAAAAGAGGGAAGTGGAAATAAACAGTGTTATAATAGAAATGATATCAAATGAATGATAACAAGTCAGGTTTCTGTGTTTAACTGAAATCTCGATCAGGTAAGATTATTGGAGCAATCAATGTCCAAATGTATAGCAAACAACAAAGCCAACTTGATATAATTTTGATCCACATTGAACCTTCATTCTGGTTAAGATTGCCGCTCTTTAAGTCAGGCCTACGAAAAGAAAAGAAAACACGATTAGTTTCAAATAATGATAAATATATGTATAAATGAAGAGACATTTGACAAAATTCATCAACTTACTTATACCAATTGGTGAGAGTCATCATGACATATAAAGTAGCCAAGGCAAACATGAAGTGAAAGAATGACCAGCTATATGTGACTCCATCTTCCTCGTTATCATTTGAAGTGACTATTCCTCCGGTTTCACCGTCACTGTTACCTGATTAAAGAAACAAATCCATTGAATATGTTAGAAATGAGCAATTTTATCTTGAGGTAAAATTCAAGAATGAAAATGAATATGAAGCAGGCACTAAGATAATGAGCAGACTAAATTGCAACACAACCCTCATGTAATTTTAACCAAATAATAGTTTTAAGGCAAATTACCTTGATTAGAGTGGTTAAGAAGGGTGCCAGCTCCATCTGCACAGTAGTTTATGACGAAAAAATTGTTTCATTAAGAAATAACGAGCATATAAGTTAAATTTGTACTTTAACTTATAAAGGGTTATAAAGATAATTTGAGGAAAGTAAACATAAAAGGAATGAAAAGAGGGAGAGAAGAGAGAGGTAAAAATGGAATGGTAAAGATGGGACGAAAATTGCGACAAACGACAAGAAAATAAAAGAAAGTACTGAAAGAGAGCAAACAAGGAACATTGAGAATTGTATTCTAACTCACCCGAACTGGTATCTTTCATAAGAATTCGTTCAGACATAGTTATTTTACCAACTTGGCTGTTACTTGAGGTACGAATAGATGAATACAGAACACAAGCAAACCAAATTCCAAGTCCGACTAGAGACATTGAATCGAAAGTTTTGTCATTTCCATGTTGGAAAATAGATGGTTTACAATTATCAGCTGAATTGTTCATAGCTGACCAAGTTAAGTACATTGTATACAAAGTAATGAGAGACGATTGAAGAAGTCCAGATCTTGGTTGAGCTAAAGTATGAGAGAAGAGCAAAAATAGTTAGATCTTGAAAATTGAAAAATATTAATCAAATTACCTTCTTGAACATCGGGTAATATAGATAAAGCTGAGAGAATGAAGCAAACAATAAGATTTGTTGAGATGAAAAATTTCTGTAGGCCACATCCGTTCTCAGTGGTATAGTAAAGGTAAAGAAACACATAGCCAGTTATAGCAGCAATATAGTGAAGTAGAGTGAAGAATACGAGACCTGTGAAAATATCAATAATAATTAGTTAATGTATGTTTACTTTCCACTATAAATACAATAAAAATAGCACTTCGAAAAAGGGAATTAGATTAATTAAAATGACAATTTGTAAGTTAAATTGTTATCAAATAGTCGAAAAGATAATGTCTTTACTAATTGTTATCAAAAATCATGCCAAGATAGGTTAATTTAATGGTAGATGTATTTTTTAGATTTTTGTTTTGTTACTGCTTTATTTATCGTTTACTTTAACCAACTTACTTATTGTATCAATTTACCAATTATAATTAGCATCTAATCTGTATTTTCTTAAGATAAGTCACCAACATTTAATTAGTTGATATTTTTATGTTAACTTGGAAGAAAAGAGGTGAAACGAAATCATTAAAAGTTGAGCTGGTGATGGCGTTGAAAATGACTTAAGCGCAAACACCAATCCCTCTTGATATGCTTGTAAGATTTGTGCGATCAGGCTTTTCAAAAAGAGCGAAATTACTTTTTGAATGAACATGAATTACTTATTTGAATGTTTTAGTCTTCCTATCGATGTCGTATTTTACTGAATGTTTGTCTCTCACTTGTCGAAGCAAATATGCACTCCCAATAATACTGATAATTATTACTGGTAGTACATCATCATTCAGGTGTAACGCGTTGGTTTCAAGCTCAAAACTTGATCAGCTTCAGATATGAAAAGATTTCTGTTAAGTTAAGAAGTTTGATTTAGTTGAATGATCTTTATCATTTTAACTGCATTAATAAAAGACGTTCGATTAAACTTTTTTTCGTTGTTTGTATTACTATGGTTGTCAATGGCTCCGAAATGAGCAAGTTAAATCTTGATTATGTTGTCAATGGATTTTGGAATGAATATGGCGATCCTCGCACGTTTTCCATGCCAATCATCAATGGCGGACCATGGAAAGTGTTTACCATTGTAATATGTTATCTTCTGTTTGTTAAAGTTTTTGGTCCAATTTTCATGAAAAATCGACCACCTTTTGATTTAAGAGAGGTTATGTTACTTCACAACAGTTTTCTCATTGGAGTAAATGGAGTTGGAACCTTTGTGGGACTTTGGGTCACCGATTGGGGAAGTAAAACGTTTGATTGTAGTCCACCAGAGAAACAAGATAAATTTGACATCAAAATTTCGATCCTCATCTGGCTCGGTTGGATTTACTTCATGACTAAAATTGTTGATTTCATGGATACCATATTCTTTGTTTTGCGTAGAAAAGATCACCAAGCTTCTTTCCTTCATATTTTTCACCATGGATCTATGCCTTTAGTGGCCTATTTTGGCTTAAAATTTCATCCTGGACCATATAGTGCTTTCCTTCCTATCTTTAATTGTTTTATCCATTTTATTATGTACATATATTATGCTATGGCTTGTGCAGGTCCAAGTATGAAAAAGTTTCTTTGGTGGAAAAAACAGCTTACTCAAATCCAAATTGTACAATTCATGGCAACCATTGTTCATGCATCTTATGCCTTCTTCACGGATGGATGTCATTATCCAAGATTACTCGCTTTTCTAGAAGGAATGCATGCGACAATTTTTCTTGTCATGTTCTTGAAATTCTATTATAGAACATACACCAGAGCTCCAAAGAAAGTCATGTGAATCTTTCCTTTGTTGTAAACATTAAACATGAAGCCACTTTTTAACCCTATCTATGTTACTTTTCTCTACTTAATATTATTGAACATAAATGGCTCTAATCTTAATAGTCTAAATCCTTCTAAAATAAGCTCATAAAGATATGGAAATTGAAAAAAATGCTTTTGCTTACCTGCATACCACCACCTTGACTCTGTTTGTTCCATCTTTTCAACCCAACTCTCAGCCCAGCTATGAGCGAAATCGATGATGAGGATCAATTGGATTAAAATGAACAGAAAACCACCAACAAGACCAGCGTACATCCAAACTAAATAAAATATGCAGATATGATGTAATTTTATGAAATATAGCAATGATCGGAAGGTTATAAAGCATACCTTGGCCGAAAGTGTCCGCTTCAGGAATAAAGAAAGCTCCAACCATTAGCCCAATGAGAACCAGGAACTTAGGCCCCCAAAATCTAGATTTTTAAATATAAAAGAGACAAGAATTAATAATTGTAATCATGAGCTCATCAGATAAATATAAATACCCATTCTGAATGGCAGCTCTTCCATCTTTTGACGATTTTACATTCAGCATAATTAATGAGAACATGAGGAAGAAAATGGTTTGAGCGAAAAGAATTCGATAGGTTGAGAGGTAGCCTACTGCTTGTATACACATTGCAGAATATCCTGAACCACTCTTACAGAACGGAACTTCTTTTAGTTTCTCTGTTACCCAAGGGGACATCATAATCCATGATAAAAGGGTTGATAAAAAGAGCATCATGGCGTACATGATTCGAGATACAATTGAACTGAAACATGATTGCAGTCCACAGAAGGCCAAGTTACAAGCTGCACTCGAACAACAGCAGGCCAACTAAAAGAATAGATTGTTAATTAGATTTAAAAGATAAATTAAGGAGTTAAAACTAAAATGACAAAACATAAATTCACTACAAGACAAGAAAGACAAAGCAAAACAAAAACAAATAAATGTAAGGCTTACCTGGCCTACAGTGAATACACTTAGTAGGGCTCCCATTTTGTAATTAACAGGTCAGCTCTAGAGTCAGTAATAGAATTACTTAAAATGAAAAGATGAACAATAATTTGATCTGACTAATGAATAATAGACACAGGATTGAAAGATAAACTCGCTGAAGGGGATTATTGTTGCTTTATGAGTCAGACACAGGGAATAAAAACAAACAGCTAAACATACAGCAAAGCCGTGAGAATAACAAGAAATGTCTAAAAGAAGAGCAATCAACCAATTTTTAGGTTCAATTTGTATACTTATTTGTACGTTTATTGTGTCTCATTTTGTTAATAAAGTAAATCTTCATTTATTATTTTTTCTCATAATCTTATTTAACTAATCTAACCGTCTAATACGCGTTTATTTAATATTTAATAAGCACATTGACATAATATGAGGAAAGATTAAGTTGTGTTAAGTTATCCAAAGTTGTTTGTGATTTAGCTCGTGATCATAATTATTGAAAAAATCTGCTAAACAATTGTATAAGACTGGAAATAACATTTAGATAAGACGTTATAAATATGCTTGAGTCTGAATCATAATTCCCATTTCAATTGCAAGGATTTGTGGAATGCGAAATGTCTTTTGTGTTTGTATAATTTTGTAGTTGCAATTGTGTATCTATCATTGTTCCGATGATATTGAAATTATCCTAAGCCACGTTAGATGTTATTACTTTAGGTTATGAGTGTCTATATTAAAATTATAATGAATAATTTTATTGTAATAGATTTTCGATTGATTAAGGGATAAAAGTGCTAATTTTTTAGTCGTTTACAATAATTTATTTGGATTAAGACGGGCAGTACTGGGAAAATTTAGAAGAAAACATTTTCGCCGCTAACTGACACTCTTTGTTAGCGTACGGTTGTTACTAGAAAGCACAATTAACACAATTATCAGATTTATGCATGAATTTACATAAATGGGCGGCAAACGGGTAAAAATTAATTTCTTGCAAATTTAGACTCTATGTGTTTGTAAGAACATAAAAATGACTTTATTTGTGCAATTAAAAGATTTCTCTGATGAACAGTTTTCGAGAGAATCGACGTCAAAGTTGAAAATTCGATCGCGTTTTGTACAACTATGGAAGCAGGTTTTTTTTACAAAACTTATTTAACTGATGTATTTTTGAATGATTAACCATAAAGTGTAATTATTTTGAGAAGTTTATTCCTTCTTTTTCTGTAAAACAGATTAGTTCGATTCGTAGTTAAACCGATCTGTTTCTGAGAGGGTTATAGTTAGAGAGTTGAAACTTATTTTGCTTCGATAAAAACTGTTAGTACATATGCATGACCAAATATTTTTGTCAATTTATCAATAGCACTCTTGATTTTGGCCATTTGCCTTCGAACATTGAACCTCGATATTTCGTGAATGGCATAACATACAATCATCATTCCTTCATCTCTACAACCCTTTGCTAATGAATAATTCAATTCAACTTAATAACTTTCCATTGCCGCATTTTGGCTACGATTTTTGAGCTGTAAATGAACGAGTAACAACTTATTTAACAAAACAAACTCATCTAAACCCATTTACTGGTAAATAAAGCAATTTTCTAGTTTAACTTCTAAACGAAATGCAAAGAGTACTGCAAAAGACTCAAACCTTTAAGTTGATAGATTAGCCTTAGTGGGGTTCGTAAAGACATAAAAACTGCATCTATTGGTGCTATTAAACACTTCATACGATGGACAGTTTTCGAGAAAATGGAGTTCAAAGTTGAAACTTCGATCGCATTTTATTCTGCTGTGCCAGCAGATTTTTTCATGAAACTAATTTTAAAGATGTAAATTTTGATAGTCAACCAGAAAATGAATTAATGTCGAAAGCAAAAATTTTCTGTTCAGAATAAAACGCATTAGTTCGATTTTTACCTAAACTGACCTGACTCTGTGACCATGAGGGTCAGAGAGCTAAAACTTATTACTAGTTAATAAAAATTGCTTGGTGAAACTCATGGGTTGAATGATTTTTCAAATTTATCAATAGTTCACTTGATTTTGGCTTTTGGCCTTAAAACTTTGAACCCCAATATTTCGAGAATGGCATAACCTACAATCATCATTTTTTGCCCAAACATTAGATTGCACCATGTTCTATAACATAATATTAATGAATGCCGACTGAAATCTAAGCTGATTCATTAATCATAAATATCCTTTTAACAGATAAAATCTGTGTTTGAATAACTATTTAACTTTTTAAATGAAACTCGGATCTCCTGACATAAGTGTTACAGTGCTATAACTTTTTTCTTAGCATCTTAAATAATTTACTATTTCAACTGATTATAGTCCATAATAAAATCTAATGTTTGGTCATAAATTTAAAATTGTATCTAATACCATTCACGAAATAATGAGCCTCAACGTTTTTTTGGTTAATACCCAAAATTAAGAGAACCATTGATAAACTGTAAAAAGCATCTAATCCATGATGTAAATCATCCATTTTTATGGATAAATCTAAAGTTTCAGCTCTTTAACTATAACGGTCACAGAAACAGATCGGTTTAACTACGAATCGAACTAATCTATTTTACAGAAAAAGAAGAAATAAACTTCTCAAAATAATTAAATTTTCTGGTTAATCATCAAAAAATACATCAGAGAAATAAGTCTCAGAAAACAGTTCCTTCCATAGCTGAACAAAATGCGATCGAAGTTTCAAATTTGACCTCGATTTTCTCGAAAACTATTCATTGTATGAAGTATTTAATAGCACCAATGGACGCAGTTTTTATGTTCCTACGAAACCCACTCAGTTTCAACTACAAGCTCAAATGTTCGAGTCTTCTGCAGCATTCTTTGCCTTTCATTTTGAAGTTTAAACCAGAAAATTGCTTTATTCACCAGTAAATGGGTTTAGATGAGTTTGTTTTGTTGAATAAGATGCTGCTTGTTCATTTAAACCCCAAATATTATGAAAAAATGCGCTTATGAAAAGTAATTAAGTTGGGTTGAATTATTCATTAGCAAAGGATTGCATTAGTGAAGGAATGATAATTGTAGGTTAGCCCATTCTCGAAATATTGAGACTTAAAGTCTTAAGGCCAAAAGTCAAAATCAAGAGAACTATTGATAAATTTGAAAAATCATTCAACCCATGAGTTTCACCAAACAATTTTTATCAACTAGTAATAAGTTTTAGCTCTCTAACTCTAATGGTTGCAGAGTCAGATCAGTTTAGGTAAAAATCGAACTAATGTGTTTTACAGAAAAAGAAGGAATAAACTTGGCAAAATAGTTACACTTTATGGTTAATCATTCAAAAATACATCAGTTAAATAAGTTTTGTAAAAAAACCTGCTTCCATAGTTGTACAAAACGCGATCGAAGTTTCAACTCTGAACTCCATTTTCTCGAAAACTGTTCATCGTATGAAGTATTTAATAGCACCAATGGACACTGTTTTAATGTCCCTACGAACCCCACTAAGTCTCAACTATCAACTCAAATGTTCGATTCTTTTGCAGTACTCTTTGCATTTCGTTTAAAAGTTAAACCAGAAAATTGCTTTACCAGTAAATGGGTTTAGATGAGTTTGTTTTGTTGAATAAGTTGTTACTCGTTCATTTACCTCTCAAAAATCGTAACCCAAATGCGGCAATGTAAAGTTATTAAGTTGAATTGAATTATTTATTAAAAAATGCTAATATTAGTGAAGCAATTATGATTGTAGGCGATGCCATGCTCGGGATATTGAGACTTAAAGTTTAATTGCAAATGGCCAAAATCAAGAGTACTATTGATAAATTGGCAAAAATATCTGGTCATGCATATGTAGCAACAGTTTTTATCGAAGTAAAATAAGTTTCAACTCTCTAACTAAAACGGTCTCAGAAACAGATCGGTTTAACTACGAATCGAACTAATCTGTTTTACAGAAAAAGAAGAAATAAACTTCTCAAAATAATTAAATTTTCTAGTTAATCATGCAAAATTACATCAGAAAAATAAGTTTCGCGAAAACATCTCCTTCCATAGCTGAACAAAATGCGATCGAAGTTTCAACTTAAATGGAAGATCTCATCTTAACTGGTATGCACCATTTTCATTGTTATTGATTGATTCATGTGAAAGTAGCCGCGAACCGAGAATTTTTATGGAAAATGTGGAAGCAAAGACTATGGCCATTGTGACCAGTTCGAGATAGAGAATCAAGTTTGGAGTCGATTCCAGGTGATTTCCAATCAAAATTGGAGCTATTACATCGGTTAGACTACTTGCACAAATGAGGTAAGATCCTTTGATATAATCAACAGCAATGAATGTTTGAATGAAGGGATAAATTGACGGATAGAGAGATGATGTTCCAATTCCGAAGAGAACACTGAAAATCCAGATTCCCGTTGAAGAAGAATTGTAGAAGATGAGTAGCATGATGGTGGAAATAGTAATTATCGTTGAATCAAACAATATTATTTGATCAGGACGAATGAAGGCAGTGACACCAATGAAAACAATTTTACCAATGGCATGTGCTGCATTGGAAGTCGACTTAATTTTTGCAGTTGTTGAGCTTGATAAATTTAGTTTACTGCGATTCAACATTGGAATCAAATACTCAGACCAAATAATCTCCATTCCACTGTAGACCATAATCATGCAAAGTGCAAGAAAGATGATGATTTTCATGTTTAAACTGGTCGATTCCTGATTGCTTGGTTCATCAGTGTTCCCATCAGCATAATTTTTTTCCCGACGAGCAAAAAAGTTTCTCTTCTCGTACCGTAAAAACGACTGTTTGATGAGTAAGTAAATTAAACCAACGAGTGCGACTAATTCAAACACACATGTTATCAAGTAGGGAATGTAAATTTTGGATGTTTCTCCTGGCGATGGAAACTCCTGGAGGAAATGTGCGGTGTACAATGGCGCTAAGACAGTTCCGAGTGAAAAGCTAGTTACAAGAGCCATTATGTAGGGCCCACTTCGATCTGAAAATAGTCGGAGAATCCAAACATTGGTGCCTACATCCATCATTCCAGTTGTGAATCCATTTATGAAGAAAATTGAAAAGAGTAGTTTTATGTTATATGTTTGACCAGCTAATCCAATGGTCACTGAATTGATGCAAACGGCACAACATAGAGATAACAGAGGAATCGTGAACTGGTAAATGCGACCTCCTGAAAATCGAGAATACAATATAAAAGATGAACTTGATTAAGTTACATGGGAATTACCTATCAGTGATCCGAAAACATATCCAGTCGATCTTAGCGAATAAATTAACGCCATTTTTTCATCACTCGAGCTGGTTACAGCTTTCAATTCATCCATAGTGGGACTGACAACTTCGTACACAAGACCCTTGATGAAGAATAAAAAAATCAAATGTTTGGTGAAAAATATTATATAAAGTAGCTTACCATTGTGAATTGAAGTACATAAACACACACTAAAATATGAATATTTGCAAAATCCATGTTGGTTAACTGGTTGATTTACAGTGAAATTGGCGAATCTCTCGAATGGAAATAGATTTATCATTAATTTGTTTTATCACGTTTTTTAACTAAAGTCGTTGCTTGAAATGTTGCTTATATGTTAATATTGTCTAACTGTTTATCATCTGTTCAAAAGCATCATTTAGAAACTTCTTAATTGAATCACCTTGTCTCGATTATTCATACATATTATTATCCTTTCAGGGCAAACTCTAGATCAAAGTGAACAGATTAAACCGTAATTAAATGGTTATTGCAAAATATCTGAATGTAAACTTTGCATCGAAAGCATCGCAAATCTAAAATCACAAAATTTATCTTTCATTCTACACCCATTTACAATCAGAAGCAAGAAAATAATAAAACAATAAAGATGAGATATGAATGATAAAAAATTGATATTTTTTCATAAAATGCTTTATTTGATAATTGAGCGCTTAATAAACTGTAAAAACGCTATTTATTTTCTAGGGAATGGCTAGAAACACATGACTAGAAGTACTTGTTTAGTGTTAAGCCTATTGTAAGAGCGAAATTTTTGAATGTTTTAGGCTTCTTATCGATTTCGTATTTTGCTGAATGTTTGTCTCTCACTTGTCGAAGCAAATATGCACTCCCAATAATACTGATAATTATCATTGATAATACATCATCATTCAGGGGTTGATTTCAAGCTCAAAACTTGATGAGCTTCGGATATGAAAAGATTTCTGTTCCCAATTGCTAAAGAACGGAGCTTCTTTCAGTTTCTCTGTTATTCAAAGAGACATCATAATTCATGATAAAAAGAGCATGATTTGAGATACAATTTAATTGAAACATCAACTTTTATTCTTTGATTGTCGTGATGGAAGTGCTAATTTTTTAGTCATTCACAATGAGCAATAGTTTTCTGGTTGACTTTGAACCAGATAAGCTTATGAAAACTACTCTTCCGCTACAATTAATTTGGATTTAGATGAGTTGAGCGAAAAAAACTTCAATCAAACGAGTAACAGCTCAATCAATCGATGATCCTGATTGATCTGATTGTGAACTTCTTCAGATTTCGTCTCAATTTTCGAATAACTTTTTCATTGGTTCCTTTTTTGATCGGAAATGATTAAACCGTGATTGAATCAGAGAAAAAGTTGCCTGATTAATCATTATTGTTTCAATTACAATAGCTTCTCACAGTACAAGTTTAACCAATTTTTTCATGTAACCATCCATATTGTACACTAAAAACAGTTAAATTGGCAAAAAAAGCCAGGTTAAACACAACAATATGACAGATAATCAAGGTAAGGCTCAACCACAATTTTGCGTAACCTTTCAACTAATGGTTTGTGATCACTAATTATTTAAAACAGGGTAACAAGAATGGTTTGATTTAAACAGTTGATCACAAATTGGAAAATTTATTGGATAATTTAGCTGGTTTTCCCTTGTTTTTACTATATAAATCAATCTATTCACCTATTTAACTTTCATTTCACTAAATCAGATGATAGTGATGATGGTTGTTGTGCAAAAAAGGTAGTGAAAGTAAACAATTAACTTTAATTGTAAAAGCAAAAGAAAGCGAGAAAATTAGATCTCCATTTGATTAACGTCTTTATTCTCACTCTAACCAAATACCTTTCATTTTATTCATTTCCAGTTCGATGTTTGATTTGTTTTAACTCACTTCTCTATTCAATTTTCATCTTGTTTATTGATATTTACATACACTGAATCTGAATCAGGATATTTTCACCTTTACTGATCATCTTTCCATCATGTGTGCTTAAACCTCAAAGTGGATTAATAGCCAACCAGTGAGGATCAACAGTTCAAATCATTTCAATAAGCCATCGGTTATTTGGATTTATCAATAAATATGTTGTTTACCATTCTAATTGTCATATATTCAATCAGCTCAATAAACTGTGAACGCTGTGGTGAGTTAATGGAATTATCAATTTCCACTGGAACCTATTCTCATAATAATCATACATTTGAAACTCAGACTCATGGGTTAGCCATTTTAACCGTTAAATTCAAGCTCAGCAGATTAATCCTTGATGCAATCAAGATTTGGCAAAAGCTAATCACTTATACTGAAAAACAACCCAAAAAAGGATACATTGTAGACGAGTAAAGGCTATTCAATTGCAGTCTGTATTAGTATCCTCTTTTTTAATTGTTTTTACATTTAAATTTAGTTACATCAAGATTTAAAATTAAGTTGGAAATCAATTTTCAGACAATTAAGTCTGTTGCCAGCTTAAAATGTTTAAAAACATATGAATTAGCTATTGAATCTGAAAATAACTTCTCAAGTCAAGATGCATCAAAACGACACATTAATCAATTTGAATTACAAATTAACACAGTTTTAAGGCACAAAATTGATTTATTATTTAAAGTATTGAAATTTAATTGTCTAGTTGTGTGTTTACAATTGCTTTTCTGAATCCAAAAATTTGAAAAGAATCCAGTTTTTATCAAATTTCTGGTTGCTATTGATTAATATTGTATTGTTGTTAAATGACCAGATTGTGGATACAGTGAAAGTTATGTTGGATCTCGTATTTACGGTGGATCAGCAGTAACATCTTATGAATATCCTTGGATGGCTCATCTTAGGTAAGTCAAGTTATCTATTCAGGGAAATGCCAATGTGTGCTTTCCAATATACAATATCGCTGAACCTGTTAGCACCTAATTTAGGTAACCTGACGGTGTGCATGGCGATGCATGACCATAATAAAGTTTGCATGATGTCGCATGACTTTTATCCTATCAAAATACCCGATTCCACTTTAGATATAGATGAACATGACCATCAACACTAAATACATGTGATTACATGAGGCCGACAAACATAATATATCATCCAAAGGCGCAGGTCGCTTTCGGGTTGCATTTAATGGAAAATGATTTAATTATCTCTCGTAAATAAAAGTAATCAAGGTAAGATTTAATGCGTTTGTTTGTAAACCATTGAACCTCTCCACCTCTTTAAACACGATTCTTTCCAAACACCCAACTTACATTACTCCTTCATTACCATCAATCAATCTCTTTATTTACCTATTACTATTATTACCATTGAAACTACGGTTAACCTGTTAATTGTTAGTTTAATTTGGTTTTCTTTATCAAATTCAACCAATCAATTCAAATATTTAGATTAACCTTGATATAGTTTAGGTAGGCACAGCCATTTTTATTATTAGCAATTTAAATAACCTGTTGACATGATATTTTTTCAGTTCAAGTTTAATAGCTATTTGTTTTGATTGCTTGGTTGATTACAACCATTTATGTGATTCATTATTGCTATTCAAATCTTGAATATAATGTTATCACTTGTTTAGTTTTACCGTACAATATTGTTTAATCAAACACAAAACCCAAAAACGGTTACTAAGAGTTGATTTTACTGTATACATACAGGTTTTTTCACAGCTGTTGAAATTAACTCTCGGTAACTTAAATGGTTATGGAGATACAAGTGAGCAATTTTTATTTAATTTAGCTAGTGTCAATCAATAGATTGAAGCAAATTGCTAGATTAATTAGTTGCTTAGTAAGATTGAAATGCTTACTTTAAATATCCCTAACCATAATGTTAATAGATTGTTTTAATATTTCTAATATTCGTCTTTCAATATACCTTTACACATGTTATGGTTTAATTTTAATTATACCCAATCAATTGTGTAAATGCTAATTGTGCCATTTGGATCACCATCAATGCTGTTTCAACCGTGAATGGATCGTTAAATTGTTATCGTGTATTAGGTTTTTTGAGAAACCTGGAGGAGATAGGTTCGGACTGTGTGGTGGATTCTTGGTTGACTCTAAACATGTGGTAACTGCTGCTCATTGTATTCATGATGGAAACCAAAAACTACGAAGTATCGAGGCAACTGAAGTATATCTTGGTGTTCGTGATTTAACCAATCTCAACACAGCTCATAAAGTGGCCAAATTTTTTTACCCAACAACCTACAAAAGGCGTAATTTATTGAATGATATCGCTGTTCTTGAACTAGCTGAGCCAGTCAATTTCACAAGAACTGTCAGTCCAATTTGTTTGCCTAAGAGTGACGATGAACCTTATAAAGTACTGCAAGTTGCTGGTTTTGGACGACTTGGGGCCAATTCAAATCCTTCAAAAGTTTTAATGCATGTTCAGGTTGAATATATAAAAGGTGAGTAAATAGAAAACACATATTCTCCTCAAAATGAACATGAAAATGATCAGTGTGAATCAATACTGTAATGTTTTATTTAATTTTATTTCTCTTCTTCTTTCCCAGATAATAAATGCAATCAAATGATCAAAGATTATTTCATGCGTACCAATCCAAATATAGCCCAATCGCCCAAGGATTATGATGTACCTAAAGTTCATGAAACTCATATGTGCTGCGTTGACACAAAGACAGGTGGAGATGCGTGTCGCGGTGATTCGGGTGGTGCCTTAATGTACAAGAGTGGGGGAAGATATTTCGCCGTGGGTTTAGTCTCGGGTGCTTTCGATGAGTGCGATGATCCAAGAACACCAGGCTTTTATACAATTGTGCGGAAATTTAGAGGCCTCATTAGTAGAACTGCGAAAAATGCACAATTCTGTAATTATTAACAAATATTAGGTAAATTATTTCTTTATAATTGATTGTAGCTTCTATTTATTTTCATAAATCTAATGTTTTACCAGTAAATATACATAATTTAATACCAAAAATAATTTTATTTAGATTATTTTTTCAACACCAAAGTCAGCTCAAGCTACGAGCTAATTGCTGCTTCTAGATGGGAATTATTAAAAAAAACAATTTAATAAGTTTTTTATGAGATTTTTTGAAAAAAATGTCAAAAGGCTCTCAAGGTTCCTTAATCTTTGGTCAAAAGGCTCTTGCTTAGAGTCGAGATGAATGGTTAACTTAACCGTCTCACAAGAAGCTTATAAGAAGTTTAAAGAGGAATAGATTTCAAATGAAGTTTTTAAATCTACCAATAGATGTCACTCGGATAAATTTTGTCTGATAATTTGACGCTTGTTTACAAGTGTTGCTTTGAAAAAGTAACCGGCGATTACTTGGTCAGTATAACTACGGGTGTGTTATTTGGTGGTTACTGGGTATCTTAACAATTCTTAGGAAAGTTTCCATATCTTTTAAGCTGCAGCTCCCTCTTCCTCTGCTCCTCTTAACTTTTTATCGCTCTCATCTGTAGGTCTCGTTGGCGTGCTCTCTCTTGCTATTGCTTTGGTTTGTATTTCTTACTCTTTCCTTTACCTTTGTTTCAATTGTTCTAATTCTAATATCTTCTCCTTTCTATTTCCAGGCCTACCTACCAATTTTATTGTATTGCATTAGATCAACTCTGTGAGCTTTAGTCGTCCCATTTTCATTCGTGCCCTGTCAATATGGATAAATCTGAAACCTCGAACAAACGTCAAGCTAAACCTAGAGTGCATATCAATCAAAATGAAATGAAAAACTTTCGATCTTTGATATGTGATGAAAGTGGCATCATTATTGGTGAGATGGTGTATCGGTGTTTAATCTGTTCCTTTATCAGTGAATCAATGGATAAAGTTCGAGCACATCATAAGATAACACATGGTGACATCGAAGATATAAGCAGTGGTAAATTCAGTTATGTAAAAAGCGAACATTGTGTCTAACAATTATTGAAAAGAGTGAGAAATATCACGCAAGATAATTCGACTAAAATCTTTCCCAAATCAATAATAAATGTACCTAATTTTATATAATTGTAATCAAATAAATTATACTTTTTTGGAACAACGTTTGTAGAGAAACGCTTGATTTAACAACGCTTTTGTTTTTGCAAGCCATTGATTAAATTAAAGTGTTAATTTTGGTACATAAATGTGTGAGAAGAGCTGACTATTTATCTGGAAATGCTAGCTAATCAGAATTAACTTATCGTAACAAGGTTGGTTGAAAACTGAGGATGGTTTAGTGGCAGAACACAGTTGATGAAAGTTTGGCCTACATTGAAGAGACTCATCTTTAAGGGAAGAGTCTCTTTGACAACAACCCAAAAATTGTCTAAGACGATAAGTTAGAGGAAGAGAGAGGAGGATGAAAGAGACGAGAGAAAGAGAGAGATATGAAAAGAGGTAAAAAGATGTTTGGTTAAATTAGTAACTCGAAAGATCTTAGCCAAAACTAAAAGTCTCTCGATAAACAAACAGCTACTTCCTCGCCATTATCCTCTTCTCACTCATCCATAATTTGAATAGCTCATTCTATTTCAATTCAAGACTAAATTTTAATTGTTTTCTGTTAACAGCTCCAATCAAAGTTCCTGTAACACAAGGTTTCTCATCAAATTAATATTACACCCTTCATGTAAACATCGTCATTCTTGAAGTAAACTTAAGTGTTTTCTGCTTTAACCTTTCACCGGGATTATCTTCAGACACTCAACTTTTAACAAGTAATTCAACAGAAACGATATTGCCTGAGACAAATGCTTCGAAATATTCTATGGATTAATTTAAATCAAGTTCCATTGGTTTTATTATTGTGATTGTTTCATTCGGTGCAATTGATTATACAAAATACAAGATTTCATCATGCAAAGGTCAGTTGATTAATCGGCTTGGATTCAATTAAACTTTGCCTCTGGGTTGCTGTTTGTTTTCCTATGCTTTATCCCTGTGTAACTACCACAACTAATATTTATAAGGTAATAACATTACTTGGCCATCCTTCAATTTGCTTGTCACTTTGTTTTAAATTCAACCAAAAATAAGATTCTGTGAAGCAATTCAGATCATCTTTGATCAAAGATTATAAATATACATACATACGATTATGTATCACAAGAATAACCAGAATTTTGTTTCATCGTCATTTCTTGAAAAGAAAAGTTTACAGACTTAAATGTATCAACCAGAAATCGAAATCTTTTTGATGATTGGGTTCTTAGATCACGAGCATTGTATTGTAACGATATATTTCATGTTCCATTTTAATGTGATCACCAGATATTTTTGAATCTAACAAATAGTCTTCAGAAAAAATAAGATCCAGATTGCTGCGTTGAGAATGGGAAATGCAAATCGCAATTGACTTGCCAAAAATATCTTGTCATCTTTATTCTTAGCTCTTTGCTCATCTTATAGCTTCAAGATTTTTTTCTGTTGCGTCTTTTATCTATGTCAGTCTATCCTTTGACTTGCCTTGAAGTTTGATCATAATTATATATTAAATTATCACAATAAATCACAGAATCCCTTGAATGGTTGTCTAATTGGAGCTTTCATTGGCCATCGTGCAGGTTTCCTTCAGAACCAATCCTTCGACACTCTAACATTAATGTCATCTGATGTTTTCTTGCTAGAGAACAAGGATTGGTAAAAATTAAAATAAAATTATCAGTTTAAGGTTACAATTAAGCTAAATTACCTTCAAGAAACAAACAAACAAATAATTAGCAACTTCCATTGAGATGGATCTTGTACATCAAAACAGGTTGGTACCAAAACAACTAACTTGCTAAAACATTTACATCTGGGATTTTACTCTAGCGGTCAATTTAAAAATGGGTCGTCGGTTACCAAGAAAAGTAATTATGATTTTTAAGCGTCAAAATTTGGAGTTTAAATTAAATTGTGATCAATCAGTGTTTAATAGGCATAAATAAAACTAAAATAGTATATAAAAGCAGAGTTATATTTGAATTGAAGAATATTAAACAGAAATTATTTGCTGGTCAATCTAATGATTCTTATGGTTTCTTAAAGTAACATTTATATCTTACAGTTTACCCAACATTGGTAGCAATTTATGTGATCTGTTATTTAATCTATAAAATATATCTCGGTTCATTTATTTGCATTTATTTTTCATCATCTTAAGACATTATTTAGATTTGATCAATTTATCCTCTGTACCAATTTAATTTCAAGGCTTTCAATCAAAATGGTAGACAGAAAGAGCTTTCTTCGGAAATGATTAAACCAAGAGATTCCGGTTGCATGTTTATAACTTTAGTTGAGTAACCAGATTTGCATGTTTGTTGGGTTAATTGTTTTATTCAGGTAAACTCTATTATGTTATTTAAAGGTTGATGCGATGAGAAAAATGAATTAGGATCAACAAAAACCTTTACCAGTCTTGTCATTTCACTTTTCAAGTTGAGTTGCTGATCGACTATCCAGTCTCTATCAATTGTGATCCAATTTTTGATTGTATTGTTGAATTTTAAGACAAGATACCCAATTAATTGTGACCGTCAAGTGTTATAACACCATTTTTGCTGTCACAGATTACTTTGCCAGCAGTCAATCTGTATACCATTGAATATCACATCCATTTTGCTTTAACAATCAACTCTGTGAATGTAGCTCAAAGGTAAAACAATTGTGTTATTTATGTGCTTAAGATTGCATGAAATTAAAATACAAATTAACCTCTCTTATCAACCTACAAGCCTGATTGACAGCGTAATAACCAAATTACAAAAGCTTGGATCCATAAATCAATGTCAATTTTTGACTTGAAAAATGGTGATTCAATGATCAACTGATCAAAAGCCGTTTAACAAAACATTTTCAACAATTGCTTTCAACAGCTATTTTAACAATAATTGACAGTCAACTTAATTCAATGACCACCTAAACCATTTGTTGAAAAATGCTGCTGCTTTGTAGTTTTTGATCGCACTAATTGCAATAAGACTACAGGTCTATTCGAGGCCATTGACGGTTGATGCTTTTGTGTGTTAATTTGTATAATCATATTTTATTTGTTTACATTGTCAGGTCACTGAAATCGGAAACCGTTGAATCAATTGTTGACGATGGTAGCCAAAATAAGAAAGTTAACTCGGTTCAATGGGATAGTGAAAAAGTCAATGTTGATAGTGAAGCTAATCAAGATGGTGATAATATTACAAATGAACCATCAAATGAAAGGTTAAGTGTTATGAGACAACAATTTGCTGTAGCTGCTTCAGGAACTGGATCATCATCCATAGAGGATCGTGTTTGTTGCACTAATATGGCTCTGAAGGTGTATAAAAAAGCTTGGGAAGGAGCAAGAAAAGCTCTTCCAAGGTACGGTTAGAAAGATTAAACGATTAAAATTAAACAAATCCTTTCTTTAAAATTGTCTGACTGTGTTTGTCAAAAGCTAAATCAATTGAATGAAGGGAGTTAAACATATTTAAATGGCAATGTATTGATAAACCGATATTCAACAAAAATTGAGTCCAGTGCATGATTAACCAAGCAAGTTAATATTTATCTTCATTTGATTTGTCTTTATGTAACCAGATTTGACAAAATCAGTTAATGATTCTAATCAACTCCCACTTGTCCATTCTAAAGCTATTGTAGACTAAATTGTTTCACTTTTTGATAGGAAAAGTGAAACAATTGATTTGCTGAAGATTCAACCTGTTCTTGATCTTAATCTGAAATTATTAAAATTTTATGACCAACAAGTTGTCTTGAGTAAATGATATTAAAGTTGAATAGCTTATAATTTTTGTTCAACTTTAATAATGTTTGCCTTTGTTTTTACTATCAATGATAAAACCGTATAAAAGATGGTTTGAAAGAGGCAAAGAAGATGACAATTTGAGTGAGTTTGGCAGATGAAGATGAAAATATTTATACTTGATAAGGATTCTTGATATTGATTAGAGACAATTTTCCTTGTGTTCATAAATTATGACAAATGTAAATTTATGATTGGACCAGATCAATGCTTGGCTTCACCTTTTGGTGGTTATACCTCACAATCACCCCAATTAGCTAGAATCAAAGTTAAATTAAGATGTACTTGTTTACCAATTATAACCTGTGTTATTGATGTTTATCCTATTTACAGGGCAACTCGAAATCGTATTACTAGTTCGGATAACAATTCATCAGTTGAGCAGAGACATGCAATAGGTAATCAAGATCCTACGATATCAATTGAATCTGAAGATGATCCAGCAACAGAATGTTCATTTGAATATGATGAGGATGGTGATTTACGCTCTGAAGTTGGTGATCCATTGAAAAGACGTGGTAAAGATGCTGATAGACCAACAACACTTCGAGGCTTGGAAAGATTGTCAACCGATACAGAAGAGTTTGGTGAAGACGAAACAGCCAGTGGACCAGAGGATGTTGATCTTGAATCATTTAAACGAGTTTACATGTCTGATTTGGTGATTCCTGAGGAGCCAGATAAAGAGACAGCTGCTTTTCAAGAAACAAACCAGTTAAATAGTCAATTAGAGAAAAATAATAATCAAGAAGATTCAACAATAAAAAGTGAAGGTTCAAAATGGAAAAGGAAATTTAAATTGGACGAGAAACTTGATAGCAAACAAGATAATTCAACTGATATAGTTGAGGAAAACAATAACTCTAAAGGTGGTGAGGCGACGATTGATGAGAATATCGGCGAGCAAACGACTGGTTCAAACGAGAATAAACAAACAATGAATGAACCAGATAAACCAATGTCATTAACGGACATTGAACGATTTGTACAAGTAACTTGTGACCAGGTTATGGAAAAAGTGAGAAGTGACATTAATGATGCGGATGATTTATCGGTGCGAGGAAGTGGCATTTTCAAGATTCGACCAGGATTAAGGAATGAAAATTCTACTGATTCAAGAGCTTCGACTGATATTTCAACAATTGAAATACCGACTATAACGATTACTGAGGATCAGTTGGATGATTCAAGTGTTATAATTTCAGAAGCTACACTTCGGGATGGAACTGCAAGTGAAGGCGACGAGCTTCCTGAAGATGGTAATTCAGCTCAAGGTACTCTGAAAGGTAGAGCATCATCATTGAAGTTCAAGGTGCGGAGATTCGGATCCAAAATGAAGGATATTTTTAAACGAAGTACCACACCTGAAGTTAGTCCGGCTCCTTCCCCAGTGGGTGAATATATAGATATTGAAGAGGAAAAGAGACGTCGAAAAGAAGAGGAAAAAGAAGCCGAGAAAAAACGAAAGATGGAGGAAATCGCTCGAAAAGAAGAGGAGAAGAGACGAAAAGATGAGGCAGAGAAAAAACGGAGAGATGATGAATTGGAGAGAGAATATGAAAGAATGGTTTACGAAATGGAGAAGAAAGCTGAACTCGAAGCTGCTAAGGAATTAGAAAGACGAAAGAAGAAGGAAGAAAAAAGGATGAAAGAAGAAGAAGAAAGATTGAGGAAAGAGGAGGAAAAGGCTCGAAAAGAAGAGGAGAAGCGACGAAAAGCAGAAGAAGAAAAAAAACGGAGAGATGAAGAAATGGAGAGAGAATATGAAAGAATGGTTTACGAGATGGAGAAGAAAGCTGAACTCGAAGCTGCCAAGGAAAGGGAAAGACAGAAGAAGAGAGACGAAAAACGACGAAAGGAAGAGGAAAGGATTCGGAAGATGAAGGAAGAAGAGGAGCAACGTCGATTGAAGGGGGAGGAAGAGGAAAGGAGAAAAATACGAGAAAACGAAGAAAAAAGGCGAAAACAGGCTGAAGAGGAGGAACGACGAATAAGACAATTGGAGGAAGAGGAAGAACGAAGACGAAAGCGGCAAGAAGAAGAGAAGGAGCAAAAGCGACTGATTAAAGAGGAAAGTGCTAATTTACGAGAAACATTGAAACGTAAACTGGAAGAAGGATTGTTGACTGGAGGTGGTAAAGATGGTGATGACGGGGACATTATTAAAAATGAAGCTGGCGGTGAAGAGAATGGAGCAATTAAAAGCGAACAAGATGAACCTTTTTACATGGTCGATGGAAAGCAGGATAGTAGACGCGCTTCTTCACCTTCATTGGTTTCAGGTCCTGCTTCGGTAACAATGTCTAAATCAACTTCTCTAGCTACTATTATGGTAACTTCACCAGCAAGTAATCGTGATAAAAGATCACCTTCCAGAGGCGAGGAGACTTTTGGTCAAACAGGTGAATCCGAGGGAGATGTTGACCCACAAATGGATGGACGAAAAAGAAAGAAGATGAAAAAACGTCTTCGCGACACTAAAAATAAGTTGATTAATCTTAAATCAAAAGCTCTAGAATCCTTTCCATCCATTTCGACTCTGAAAAGTCGGGTCAAGGAAATACTGCCTGTTCGCAGTGGAGCGAGTGGTCCAGATGAAAGTGGTCAAGGGCAAGGGGAAATGGATCGAAGATATTCCATTCATCGAGAGCAAAAGATTTTTTCTGAATATCGTAAACGCTATCCTGACTCTGAGAATGAATTTTTCTCTGACTCCGAATTAGTTGAATCACGTAAATCTACATTAAAAGCCATTTCCCCTGATTTGGAACAAGTACCTGGTGGAATGTATGATGAAATAGAGATATCAACCGAAGATCGTGTTCAATTATTGCTATCTCCAATAAATAGCCCATTACGGCCACCAAGAAGGTCTAATTATGGAGCTAATTCATCGTTTCATGCTTCAGAGCCAAATATAAGTAGAACTGGAACACCAAAGAAACCCAAAAGAGCACCTCCTCCGAGGCCACCACCACCTGAAGTTGATATTTATTTGCTTAGCAGTAGTGGACTTGATCTGTCAAGGGAAGGATCAACAGCAACGTCATTAGGGGCATTGGAAGATATTGATTTGAATAGTTCTAATCGTGATCTAACAACTCCAACTTTGGTGAGGAACGAATCCGACAGAATTCCAGCTTCAATTTATTATCGCAACGTTGTTCGTGATTGGCAAGAAAGACATAATAAAAGAATAGATGAATTGATCTCAGCTTCATCGCCCAACTTGGAGGTATATCAAAGACCACCAAGATCAGGACGACCTCCACCACGAATCCCTCCTCATCCAATATCTGGAACTCATTCTAGACCACAACCGATACCAAGAAGAAGAGAATCGAGAGGAAGTATACTGAGGCAAAAAATTCGTCAACAGCAGGCAGCAATCAGTAAAGAAAATATTGACGGCTATGAAGTTCTTGAAAAAAGAGACATTCATCCATTAACAGCTAGTTCAGGCCTTCCGCCATTACCTCCTCCAAGATATCGATCTGATAGGCACACTCCGATGTCAAAATCACCTTACAGTACTTTGCATCGGCTACAACAACAGAAACAACAGCAGAGACAACAGCAAACACGTTTGATCCAACAAGATTATCTATTATCAGTTGATAGAGCAAATTTAGCAACAGATGGACTTTACTGGAAACCTTTTTCATGGAAAACGGGTCGATGTAGATCATTGACTGAGCTTTATGTAAGAAAACGATCTCAACCACCAATCATCATTGACTGTAAGCCTTCTGAGGCAGGATCAGATCATTCACTGAATCAAGAGCCTGTGGAAAAATCCCTTTCATATCGATTGATGTCCCAATATTGTTCTCCGCCAAGGCCTCCACCACCCACGATTACAACAGATCCACCTCCAGAAGACTTGAAAGATAGACTGGCAGACACTGAACCCATTTACTCAACCATTGATCGAAGTAAAAAATTAAAGCGAGATCTTGAGAACATGCCAGTCTTGGTTGGTGAAATTATCCAAAGTCGACCTCTACCAGCTCCTCCTTTACCACCTCGAAGTAAACGTAAAAATTCACTTTCTCGATCTCGATCAAATTCACCTTATTTAAGTTTAGCAGGTTCTTCAGTAGACTTAAATAGACCCGAGGCAACATTTATTAGACCAGTTTCACCTTATCCAATAGTTGGAATGGTTGATGTTTCCGTCGAAACAGGATCTCAATTAGTTGACTACCCACGTTCATTGGAGTCGAAAGGGTGTCAGACTTCCCTCGAAGATTTAACGAATAATCAATTAAAAACAAATTTTACCCAATCGAACGATCAAACTTTGAGACAACTAAAAGATATGAAAGAATCATATGTTCATTTAGATTGTACTGAAGAGGTTGGTTATACTGATGATGGTCGTGAATCTATAACACCAACACCAACTACTGTAGCACAGAGAGCAATTGCGGTGACATCAGAACGTGAATTAAATGTGGATGGTTATAAGAATAATGATTTAAATTTATCTCAGCTTAAGAGGACAAGACTTTCATCGTCATCCTCAAAGGAATCATCTCCTCCTTTGGTAACAGCAAGTAGTGGTAGTCTTAATATACGTCCAGCAAATGATGAAGCTTCAAGTAAAACAATAACCCATTATTATGACGCCGAGGAATGTGACACTGATATGGATACATTTGCCGATCTTGACTCTTTGTCCACCGAGGCAACTCAAACTTTAACAGCTTCCTCTCAATTCCATTCAGTTTTATCTGAACCACAAACAATATCATCATCAATAACAGGTGCAGTAAGTCATTACGATACTGATCAGGCTAGTAGTAAAACCATGGAGATTCCAACCCCACCAGAAGATCCTGCACCACAACCACCAACAGCTGAATCAACCATAAGCGGGGATATGATGAATGAATTGGCATCATCTTCGTCTAGGACAATTCCGCTTATTGCTGAACATGTTACCATAGATGAAGATTCGGATGATGATATGCTTCAACCACGAGTTGCATCACCCAGTGAGATGAGAGCTTATATGTCTCGACGACGAATGAGACCAGACTCAATGGATGCCTCGGACTCTGAATGGTGATTTCAATCACAGCTAATTTATTTGTACTACTTAACTCACTGTTGAAATTAATTATGCTTCATTATGTATTGTTGTTACAATTGGTAGCTTTTTATTCACTGTTGTTGTTGATTTAGGTTTATGTAATTATGATGATCAAGAGGTTATTAGATGAACATTACGATTTGTATTACACTATTTGAAACATTATCAATGCCAATTTAAACTGGTTTCATTAATAACACTTTTGTCACATGAATCAAGTCTAATAGCACTAGCAAAAAAGACTTTTTCGCACATCATGTAATTATAGCGGGTGCTCTAGAATCCGTCAGCAAAAAGGTGAATGAGAAGATCCAAGACAAAACACAGATTCAGTAACTCACAAGATTTGTGATACACAATAAAAAGAAGTAAACAATTGTTAATCAACAATCAGAGGCCACTAAATTTTCGTCAAACTCTTGTTTCACCATCAATAAACTCTGGTTTAACCGGTAAAGTTGTATCAAACCAATATCAGTTTAATCCAAAGAGTAGAGTTATCGGTAAGATCCTATTTTTGGTTCAATCGTTGTTTAAATATTTTTTGTTTCTTTAATTGCTTACACTTGTAATTTAAAAGTTGACTTGATGATCGTCTTTCACATTTTCCGTTTAATTCTAACCTTTTCTAAATGAGTGTAAAAAGAAGGTTAATTGTTGTTGTTGTTAAAACTCTGATTTGAATTGCGTGGTAAAATCTGGTTACCATGGAATCAAGCCTCGTTTGGTCACACTCAGGAGTAATTTGATTTTTTCAACTTCATTTAAAGTTTCATTTCGTTCTTTCTTTGTTTTCGTCAGAGACAGAAGAAAGATTCCAAATCAAAATGTTTTGATTTTTATTAATATTTTTTTTTGTTTTTTTAAACACTTGTGATTTATTTAATCACTCTTACTCTTCAATTTAATTTAAGAACTTGTTACCAACATGGGAAACAATAAAGAAACAGTCATTAATGTTGGTGAATATTTCTATCAATCAAGTGATCTCATTGGACATGGAGCTTTTGCAGTTGTTTACAAAGGTAAACATAGGACTAAGGATTTTCCAGTGGCAATTAAAACCATTGCTAAAAAGAATCTCCAGAAAGCCAAAATTCCTTGACCAATGAAATCAATGCTTTGAAATTCAGGCTACATTGAAACAGTTGAACATGTTTACCTTGTCATGGAATATTGTAACCGTTTTAATCTGGCTGAATATCTTCATAAATCGGGTTCCCTTTGTCTTTAAGGCCAATAAACTGTCATACACGAGTCAAGTTAATTCCTACCGAAAAAAATATCAAGTTAATCTACAATTACCGGTTATTATTTTGATAATGACCACCAATGAATCATTAATAATGACGCAAGTGTCGTTAAACTCTTTACTTCATTATTCTGAGTCATCTGATTACTTTTATGACTAAACTTGATATAATGATTACTTAAGCACAAAACAAACTTAAAAGTTGAGATCAGTCGCATACATTTGCACTTAAGTTAGCTTTTAGATCGTCTTCATAAAAGGTTCCAAAAATTTTGAAAAAGGCTGAGTTTTATTGGAAAACAAATTTCCATCTTTCCTAATGAAACTGAAAATTTGACGCCTTAAACACGAACTATCGAACCTTCTAAAGATGTTATTCATTTCCATCAAGATTCTGGCGAGACTTCATTATATTGCTGTCCAGCTTTAGTCAATAGTAAATACTAATAGCAATAAACAATAAAAATGGCAATTACAAATATGTAATTGAGCTTGTCTGCATTCCAACTCATAAACACTTACACTGTAACTAACACTAACCTGTGCAATAAAACTGGTAACAAAATAATAACAAAGTCAGTTTTGATATTCAAGTTTGAAATCAAGTTTTTAATTGCACATAAAAACTTGATAATTTCGAGTTGTGAACACCAAGATTCAAATGATTTATGTTATCAGTTTCAAAACATATTTCAAAATCGCATAAACATCATGACTATAGATTCGAATCAATATTGAAATAATCAGAAAAAAATGGACGAACACATGAAAGAAAAAAACCAAGAATTGAATGAGCGTAGGCTAATGGAGTGATTCAACTCTTCACTGATTGACAGTTGATTGAACAATTGTACTTATGAAAAATAATATTAAAGTTAAACATGAAGGAAATGATAACAAGTCGACAAACTTTTGACAAACGTTCGTTGACGTAAGGCCAATAAACTGTAATACACGAGTTAATTCCCAACGAGACTAATATCAAGTTAATCATTAACTAGTTACCCATTTGATAATACAGATTAACTATCCAGTTGAACAACTTGATGCAATAACAAAAGCTCATTTAACCATCAAAATAAACAAATTGAAAATGGGATTTACTTTGTTTTTTTGTTTCATTTAAAGTTTCACATTTATTCTGAAATAGAGATTAATCAAGTAAGAATTGATAACCAATAAACCATGGAATGTTGACTTATTAATCGGCAAGATAAAACTCATGATGAAAATCATTTGACTTTCATGAATAATTATCCGATTGTGTGCCAAGAAAATGTCAACTTTTGATAATCAACTTTGAATAAGAAATTTCTTCTTTTCTTTCAACCCTTTAGCAGAGAGATTTGCATCTCTGGGTAATTTCCTGAGCTTACTTGTTCAGGTTCACTTGATGGTGACAAACACCAAATGAACCAGAAATAAGTCAATTAATCACTCATTACCTGAATATTGTCAAGGAAAGGGAATAAAAAATATTAAACTTCCGTCTAAAATCATGTTCTAGTTGCATGTTAATACAACAAAAATGTTTACTTGAAATGCTTTTCAATGCAAAAAGATTACTTTAATGGGCCAACTTGGCAAGTTGACAATTGGTTTTCATTTAAACAGATAAACAGTTGAAATTGAATTTCCGAGTTTACTCGAGGTTGGTCGAAACAGCCAACGAAGGAAACATCCAAAGTCAAGTTAATCTCGTAAAAGTACCTTTCATTGGTTCTGTTGAGTACAAACTATCATTAAGTTCAATGTTTACTTACAATATCTATTTGCGTTGAAAGATGAGTGCAATTGCATCCTAAATGATTAGTTGATGTTACATCATGGTAAATATTGGAATAAAGTTTCAAAAAAAACAAAGAACAAGAAAATTCTTTTTTTACTTTCTTCGATTTCAATTGTATCAATTGAAGCAATTACGCTTGTTATCTTGTTGATTATGTTGATGATTGTGTGAGTGATTATGTTTGGGTTGTTGGTTATGGTTGTGATAATTTTACTCAATGAACGTCATTAACAGATGCTTGGTTACTGAAAAACAATATAATTTGGAAAAAGTGTCAACATGGAGAAACTGATTAGTTGAAGAATCACGCGTTTTCCCGTTTTTCATCGGCATTTTGTTTTCCTCATTGTCACCTTTAACTTCAGCTGATTTTTCAGGTAACTTTGCATGATTTCAGTTTATCACAGTTTTGATAAATGTTTGCAATCTTTTCAAGGTTGACGGTGAAAAAATGTTACAAAAAAGTTTACAGTGACTTGAACATTTCATGATCTTTTTGTTTCTCTCTCTCGATACATAATTCATTATCCAAGATTATCCTGTTATCATCATCAGTTGTTCACTCGATTATCGTGCAATGTTTACAGTGAAACAGATTATTCAGTTGAGTTGATCACATGATGACAATTTGACAAATTTTACCTTGAAAAGCAAAACAAGTAACAAAAAGTGTTATTCACATGGAAACAACTGGATGGAAACAAAGAAAATTCATTTTTTTATCCTTTTCTTTCTCACCTTCCATATCTTTATCAGACAATCTAATTTCATGGTGAATTATACAACTTCCTATTTGTGTTTTTCAACATAAAGGGTTGATGAATATTTGATGAAGGCTCGAGAATGAGGTTTAATGATGAGGTGATGAAGTTGTTAAGATTATCAGAGATTAGATTGATGCTAATTTCATTTTAGATTTAATGTAATAAGGAATGGAAAATGAAGTCGACATGAAGATCAGGAAACAAGTTGAGTAAATAAAGCTTTTCATGATAAAATTGGTGATAAAATAGACGTTATGATAAAGCCAATAATGTTATTTATTGATCTCGTGTTCTGGTGATGGATTAATCTTATGAAATGTTTCGTTTAGACTTTACTGAGTTTACTGAACTTTCATTGTTGAGGCACGTTTTGAGGGTCCAAGTGTGTGCAAATGATGCCATTAGTGTTTCGGAATAACTTGTTTTATTAAAGATTTTTTTCTCAATTTTTTTCTCTTCTAAACGTAAATTGAAGCGAAATTATTGGTTGATCAAGATATTGAATTGAATAATCGAAGCTCGATTTTGTGTAAATTTGGCAAAAGTTGATGTGAGCTAATAATACATTTATCATTCAATCTATTCACAGTGATAACTCTGTTAACTTCAATGAAAACAGAAACATTGATTCATCAAGAACTTTGGATGTACTTGGAGTTACTAAGTGACTGGTGTTATGAGAGAAAATGAAATCCAAGTTTCAAATGTTCTGTTCGAGTTTATCAAGATGAGTTCAACTCATTTGTTTTTTTCATTCAATATTACACTAGATTTATCATGCTATTGTAATACAATGGAATGAATCTTTTAATCTTTACTTAGAGTCTTTAGGATGATACGGATGAAGAGAGAAAACTTTTATTTCTTTTCTTTGCCCAAAAATGCTTGAATCAACAATTGAACAATCATTTAATGGTAACAATCAAGTTTAAATGTGTAGGTAAATTTGGAACGATTCTAGTCTTTTTAGGACAATCATGAACGCCTAAGCTTTTTGAAGAGGAAAAAACTATCATTTCGATTGGTTGAAGAGTTGAAAAAATACTAAACAAGAATCAAAGAAAAGTGAAACAAAATCTGGTAAAAACTGGTAAACCCGAAAAATGAAACCAAGATTTGAAAAACGATTGGTAAATGTTTCAAAAGAACCAAAAGTGGACTTATATTGACGAGATAAAACGAAATACCAAAGAACCAGAAATTTGAATATTCAAGGATTGAAAGGCAAAGTCGAGCGAAACCTGAAATGTTGAACAAAGTGAATAAAATTATTGAAAGAAATGAAATTGCTGTTGGAAGTGAAGTCCTAGGCTGAAAGCATTTAATGTTGAAATGAATTTCATATCGACCATCTCCTGATGATTAAATTATCATTTTTACGAGTTTCTCAATTTTAATCATTCTTTCAACTATTTGATAACAACAATAATTATTGTAATTCAAACAGGTTTTCACTTTTTTTTGCGTTGCGCTTGTATTTTCAAGGTTACTGGGTTCTTGGTAATGATAATAGGCAATTCAAGATGATGCCAAGTACAACTGAAAATCAGGCGATCGAGGCAAGAGGCAGGAGCAGAAAAGAGTCACTCACTTGTTGAATAGCAATGAAAGAGTTGAGTGAGCTGCAAAAATAATGATTATAATGATGGAAATTATGATGAGAAGAAGAAGAAAAAAAAAGTTTCATCCGAGGCACCAAGCAGACTGATAGAGTGATAAACAGTTATAACCTGTCTCATGGTAAACTAATGGATACAAACACATGTAATTGAAAACCTGAATCTGGCAGCACGTGAAGTTGCCATTGATTTTGGTTCAATTTCCAGTTTAACCTTATTCAAATGTTGATTGATCAGTCTGATTGGGTTGATCATCATGACAATGATTGGGTAAATGGATAACATTGAGATTAGGAAACAATTTTTGGGTTTCATCTTTTTTCTGACATCGACTTGGCTCGTGCAATTAAAGGCGACTTTAGGTTAACACAAGGAAGTAACTCACACCTTTTTGGGTTCATCCAATGTTTACTGTTATTGTTGTAGGATGAAGTTGCTATCAATTCATCATTCATCATTATCTTGTAATAACTTTTGTTTTTGTTTTTGGTTAATTAATCTTTTTGCTATTTTCATTTTCAAGTCATCATATTTTTTTACACCAAAATGACCTTATCTAATTTCATGAGCACAGACTACAGATTGGGAATAGTTTGGAAGGTCAAATTTATCATTAACATTTTCAATTCATTTCATCTGAAACAGAAAATCAAATTTTCTTTGTAACTTTACATTCTGTTGCAAGGCCATTATTATTGGTGTCTATTGATGTTTGCTTTATGGTTGGACAATGAATGTTCATGGGGCTCATTTTTTCACTGACCTTTTTGTTTTGATGTACATAAAAAAAGATGTGAGCAAATGTTTTCATTTTATCATTCATTGATGTTGATGTTTTTACCAAAAGTAAATAGTAGTGAAAATTGTCAAAGCTTTTTTTAGTTAAATAACAATTGAAAGTTTTGTTGAAACTGTAACCATCATCATCATAAGCTAACATTAGCATTAATAAACACCTTGACACTAAAGCAAAAACAAAACTTACTGGTTCGTTATCCTTGCTAAACTTCATTAACAAGTCAAGTGATAGTGTATTTAAAGCTGCCATTGAAAAACCTTGAAATACACACTCACTTGAAAATGAAAAACACTTTTTTTGAGAAAAAAAAGTTTACATTTTACAGTTTAAAACTGTAACACAAAACAAGCAACAAATCATTATTTATGCTGAAAATGAAGATTAGTGTGCGTGTGAAGAGTCAAAAGGAAGCACCTTTTAATGGGAAAAGAGCGACTCTTGTGGGTTACAAAATTCATGTTTCAAGGCCCTAACCAGACTTATTGGTAAGATTGGACAAATTAAGGTTTGATTAGTTGATGAGGTTGACTATTTGATGATAAAGATGCGTGTTGCTTGATAATAATTTTTGCCCCATAAAAGACCCCAATGATAGCCCTTCCTAATGGGAAAAGAGTGACTCTGTTAGGTTGAAAAATCGTGTGATGTAAGGCCTAACTAGGCCTCACTTTGAAGTTAAAATAATGTTGAAGACGATGATGATCATCATCATGATGATGCTTATGATGATGCTCATGTTGGCTATGATCATCATCATGATGGTAATGATGATAAAAATGGTAATTATTTGGCTTATAGATAGGCCTCATTGTAAACGATATCTGATGGGAAAAGAGGGACTCTGTTAGGTTGAAAGATTGGTTGCTTATAGCCTAACCAGATTTACTTGGGAGATGAAAATGTAAAAAGATGAAATTGATGAAGATGTTGATTGGTATGATCATAATGTTTGTTTATTAATCAAATGTAACATCAATTGTTTTAGAGTCAACATTTGTTAACAATAAAATTCAATATTAACAGGTTTCTATTGTTAGGTTTTTGGCAAGTTTCATTTCACTATTGAAATTAATTATGCTTCATTATGTATTGTTGTTACAATTGGTAGCTTTTTTATTCACTGTTGTTGTTGATTTAGGTTTATAATTATGATGATCACGGGGTTATTAGATGAACATTACTATTTGTATTACACTGTTTGAAACATTATTAATGCCAATTTAAACTGGTTTCATTAATAACACTTTTGTCACATGAATCAAGTCTAATAGCACTAGCAAATAAGACTCTTTTTTTCACAAATCATATGATTATACCTTCCAACATGATCAGCATCTTTATCAATCTGAATAAAGTGAAGTTATAAGACTAATAAGAACACAATTTTCATCATCAATTTCACAACACAATTCACGGCATACTTTTCTCATCCTCATCTTAATAGTTATTATTATTGTATTCCTATCAACTATCTTTATCTTTGAAAAAGACTTCATTTGTTATACTTGTTCACTTGTTTCATTTATTTCAGGTTATCTTCAAGTTGAACCGAGAAACAATCATAGTAGGTTGATGATTCAGTAACTCACAAGATTTGTGATACACAATAAAAAAAGAGGTTAACAATTGTTGATCAACAATCAGAGACAATTAACTCTTCGTCAAACCCTTGTTTCACCAATCCATAAACTCTGGTTTAACCGGTAGAGTTGTATCAAAAACCAAAATACCAGTTTTATCGTTGCTCACATATTTTTGTTGCTTTAATTGCTTACACTTGTAATTTACAAAAGTTGACTTGATGATCGTCTTTCACATTTTCAGTTTAATTGTAACCTTGTCTAAGTGAGTGTAAAAAGAAAGAGAAAGAGAAAGGTTAATTGTTGTTGTTGTTAAAATGCCCGATTTAAATTGCGTGGTAAAATCTGGTTACCATGGAATCAAGCCTCGTTTGATCACACTCAGGAGTAAGTTGATTTTGCTTAACTTCATTTAAAGGTTACTTCATTTCTTTCTTTCTTTGTTTTCATCAGAGACAGAAGAAAGATTCCAAATCCAAATGTTTTGATTTTTATTAATATTTTTTTTTGTTTTTTTAAACACTTGTGATTTATTTAATCACTCTACTCTTCAATTTAATTTAAGAACTTGTTACCAACATGGGAAACAATAAGGAAACAGTCATTAATGTTGGTGAATATTTCTATCAATCAAGTGATCTCATTGGACATGGAGCTTTTGCAGTTGTTTACAAAGGTAAACATAGGACTAAGGATTTTCCAGTGGCAATTAAAACCATTGCTAAAAAGAATCTCCAGAAAAGCCAAAATCTTTTAACCAAGGAAATCAATATTCTTGAAGAATTGACTCAACTACACCATGAGAATGTGGTAGCCTTATTGGGCTACAATGAAACAGTTGAACATGTTTATCTGGTCATGGAATATTGTAACCGTTCTGATCTGGCTGAATATCTTCATAAAATGGGTTCCCTGTGTGAAGATACCATTAAATTCTTTCTTAAACAAATTGCTGAGGCGATGAAAGCTCTCCACCAAAAAGGAATAGTTCATCGTGATCTTAAACCTCAAAATATTCTCCTCTGTTCCAAGGAACCTAGCCCAAACCCTCACGAGATTACCCTGAAAATTGCTGACTTTGGGTTTGCTAGATTTCTAGTTGAAGGATCAATGGCTGCTACATTGTGTGGATCTCCCATGTATATGGCTCCTGAGGTAATCATGTCCCTTCAATACGGTGCCAAAGCTGATCTTTGGAGTATCGGTACTATCGTTTTTCAATGTTTAACTGGAAAGGCCCCTTTCAATGCCCAATCACCTCCTGCTTTAAAGCATTTTTACGAGAAAAATGTTAATTTGGCACCAAAGTAAGTTATACTTTTTATTGTTTAACCCATTATCTAAACAATCCTACATCTTTTGTTGGGTCAAATTAATTTAAAGAATTACGCAAAAGAGTGACAGGATTGCAAATAGCTTCAAGTTGTGCTCTCTTTTTAATCTGAAAACCTTAAGAGCTTGACTTGAGGAACCAGAAATGAACAGTTACAGATATTAACTTTGAACTAATAATAACTAACTTTTTAAGGTTTTTTTGATTTGATCTCATTGCTCAGATGACGCAACAATTGAAATGATCAGTCTTTTTGTTAGTAACATGATGGAATACTTTGCTACGCATTTGTTAAAAAAATGTTTTATCTGTTACTGTTGATTGTAGCATCTCTAATTACAAAGCTCTAAAATTGAAGCAAAAGCTTTTCTCTTAGTTCTTTGACATTGTTTTAATTTTATCTTTAACTGCTATTGTAACTCAATTATTTGATACTAATTATGATCCAACATATTGATTTATACATAGTTTAGCTGTGATTTTATTTTGTTATTCCCACTATTTTCCTGTTTTGGTTTGGAGTTTAATGATATTTACTGCTATTTAGTAAACCATTTTGATAAAATTACCGAGCACAGAGATTGAGTGGTAGCTCAATAAAGTCAAAGATGCTCAAACTTATTTTGAATGTCATTGACTTTTGTCAAACATCTTGACTGCTCTATTATATTATGTAATATAATGTTTCCATAATATTATCCACTTTTAAGTGTTAAAATTTAGCAAACCAAATTTCTTTGTTCTTATGGTGAAAATTTTTCTTTTTATTTTTCTTTGAATCAGAATTCCTCTTGGAACTTCTAAACATTTGACAGATCTTCTCAATGGCCTGCTTAAACGTGACCCCAATGATCGTATGGATTTTGATGCATTTTTTAACCATGAATTTATAAGACATTCCTCTGCAAATCCACAAGTTGAAGTTAAATCTTCAATTCCTTCATCACCAAATAAAACTCCTCCAAGCCATCCTAGACCTTCAGGATTACCGACTGGCTCAAGATCTCCAATTAAAAGTGAGCCAAAAATTCCTGCTCGATCATCTTTGGACGAACCAGAGGAAGTTGATGATTTTGTTTTCGTTCCATTCATGGGTAAGGACGATAAACCTGTTGAAACTCGTCATTCGAAACCCATACCAACCAAACCTTCTGGAGGATCTGTGGGTAGCCCAGCCATAAGCCCGACCGATTTGTATACTTATGTTGGCCAATTTAAATCAGCCAGCCCTGTTCCAAGTCACAAAAATGTTTACGATCGTATTCGTAGAAGTGATCAATCAATAGGAAGATCATCAGGAACTGTTACGTCCGATGGTGGATCTGACCTTCCCTGGGCCAGTACCACCGCAAATAGTAATCCTAACAATAGTGTAAAAGGTGAATCACCTGGAAGCTCATCAGATAAACAGGAATTATTACCTGTTTCGTCAGAAGAAAAATCCGGTCAACAATCAGATTCAAATTCTTCTGGAAGCTCTAACACGAGTAATCGTTTCATCCACGATATCAGTCAACTCTCACCACCAGCAGTACAATTCATCATTGGTACACCACCAGGAATAGCTTCTGGTTCATTTTCGGCTAATCGCCGTTGTAGTGCACCTCTTCTCAATGCATCAAACTGCTTAGCCTCTCCAATGATGAGACAATTAACTCCACCACTTCATCTACAAGGTCTTCAAAGTGGTACGGCCGAGCTAACCTACATGCCTGGCCTTTGTTCCCCAGACCATCATCATCGGCCATTTGTTCATCATCCACATCATCACTTGCACCATCAAGTGGCCAGTAACGCTCTAGTTTCCCGGTGTAACTCATCTCCCATGAAATTCACCTTTCATGATAATCCTATGGGTGAAAAACCAGGACGTGGACATCACCCATACCATCCTCACAGTACTCATCAATATCATCCACATAGCTTTGGTTTTGGATCACACTCAAGTGGTCATAAGGCTGCCATTTTACTCAACGATATTTATAGACTGAATAGTTCAAATGCATTAACGCGTCACAACCATCCTTCAGGATCATCTGGACATCAATGCTGTTACCCAGTTGTCCCCCAATTCCCTAATCGAAACTCTATTGAATCATCTCCACGCTTTATCGAAGGTTTTCACCGCTTTGATGCACCTGAATTACCAGAGGAAACTTTACTTGACAAAGAACATAACGAAACACTCGCTCGGCTTAATTTTGTCATTACATTAGTTGAATGTATTATAAGGTTAGCAGAGCATCGTGAAAATACATTGAATTACTTGATTGAAAGCTCTGTACCAGAGGTAAGATCATTATTTAATTATTCTTTCGAAATAGTATTAGATTGGCAAAAAACTCACTATTGTTCAGTTATCGTACTTATCAATAGCTGGTTCAATTCATTTCAACGTTTTTTTATAACATTGATTTTTTATCAAGCCAATCTTCAAGTATTTCAAAATATCTTTTTTTCTCAACACACTTTTTTTTCTTTATTAATATTTTTTTGCTTTGTTAATTTTATTCAGATAACGCCACCAAGCCAAAGGCAAGCAGAGAAACTTGTTCTTTATGTTCGAGCTCTGCAGTTTGTTTCATCTGCTTTACAACTCTCAAGGTCTGAGATTACCTCTGGAAGGCTCAAACCATCATCATCAGTTCGACAAGGTTAACTTTCTTTCTCTTGCTTCTTAATATCCAACTTTCCCAATTTCCCTACTGGCTTTTTCCTTCACTCTCACCATATTTTTGGCTTGATTTATTTGGCATAATCACTGTTGACATAAACACTCAACTTAAAGAATACTATTTCTTCTTTAATCATTCAACCTTGTTCGATTCTCCCTTCTATCTCTCCTCCTTTTCCTTCCTTTTTTCTAATTTTCAGCTTTTTTTAATCGATGTGCTTTGCTTGTTTACATGTTGTAATTGATTCCTTTTTTTCTCTCAATTGTTTTTACAGTCCTTTCTACCTTGAAATCAGTCTTTAACGAATGCCTTGAGAATTGCAGAGTTTTAACTCAGGATGCACTAATAGCTTCCATGAATCGTCAAGATTTGGACAATATTTCTGCTGACAGTTTAATCTATGATCATGCTATTCAAGTGGCTAAATCAGCAGCTACTGAAGAATTGATTGGTGACATGGAATTGGTAAGATTTTTTTCAACTATTACATAATTCAAATATTTTTTCCTACCAAATTCTTTTCCTCTTCCGAGAAAATTTCAATTTTCCTGTTTATTTTTCTCTATTTACTCGACCGAATTGCTCTTATCTTATTCTTTCACTCTTTTGTTTTCAGTGTTTACGAAAATACCAAACAGCTCAAATACTGTTACACAGTTTATCTCAACAATCAAGTATCATTGATGACAAGGGACTTCTTAGTCGATATAAGGATGCTGTTGAAAAGAGACTCTATCACCTGCACCGTGAAGGCTATGTTATCCCAATGGACACCTTAGCAACTCCATAATAAAGTTAATGCATCGTAGCGATCCAGTTACCATCAGTAAATCCCTGTGACATTTCATCGCTTATTCGTATGACCCACCTTTTGTGTCGCAAGTCCTACTTTACTCTCTCGTCATTTTATCCCGGTTTTTCACCAACCATCACATCAATAGCAACAAGCGAGCACAAAAACGCCATCTCAATCATGAATCATTTCCACCATTACTCATCATCGCAAAGTATCCAATTGGTTGGATTTTACGAAAAAAAAATTGAAAATAGAAACAAAAAATGCTAGTGAGATCCAACCATCGATTCCAGATATTTAAACATTTCGTGCAATATTAATCGAAAAATACATCAACCACTACTCAACTAACGTATCTAATGATGCTTATTTTCATCTTATATTCCAATTAAAAATTCACTAAAATAGAAGATGAATCAATGTTTACATATGTTAAAGAAAAAAAGAGCTGACAAAAATGTTAAGGTTTTTGTTGTTGTTATCAGTCTAAATTCTGAGCTGACGGTTACCAAATACAGCAATGTCATAAAGCAAACAGGCAAATTCTTTCAAGTAATTCAATGAGTTGGAACGCGAAGCAAAATCCATCCTTTAATGCAGAACCGTTGTTACGAGATTTGATTAAAAGCTTTGATCAAAATTTATGTTCGAAGGCTAGAATGTGAAAATTATTGCAATGAAATGAAATAGGTAAACCAGTAGTTTAGAAAAAAGAATGAAATATAATTACAAAATTAAATTTTCTTAAATTGCACTAATTTACATCAAATTTGTTGAACGATGTATAAAGTGACCCAGGATTGAGATATATATTCAGAATTGCTCTCCTTTTAAACAAGTCTTTTTGTCTTATTGTACTCAGGTGTATGAACAATTTTTTATGTGTACAAAATTTACTGTGGAGTCTGACTGTTACACGGCTTGCAATATTATGTTTATTCAAGCCCGAGGAAATAGTTTATACCTTGTACTGCAAGAAGAATTAAGGGCTGCCACGCTACAAGGTAACGAATAAAATCTAATAAATTACCATATAAATAATGTGGCTTTTGAAATGGTAATGAAGAAAATAGTTTCTGTGTGTCCACTTTCTCACGACAAAATGGACATACTTGTTTTTTACCAACAAGACACCAACCATAAATACAGTATTCGTGATATTTATGGCCGCATGAGAGAGTGAAACATCTTTCAGACTCAGAAGTTTCATCATAACTAAGTGAAGAATCTATAGCATCAATCAGTCCATCATGACTTCGGCCACAAATCGCACAAATTGAGCTTTTCAGTTGTTTAGAGGGAAGTGATGATGAAGGCTGGTAATAACCAATATTGGCAGTCAATATGTCAACCAAGAAATCGGTGAAATCTCGTGTTAGTACTCCCCAATATATTCCATAAAATAAGAACATTATACCGATGTCCAATGGTATTTGAGGCTTTAACCCAAACATTAAATTTAAACCTGGAAAAGAAATTTTGGAAAATTGGTATTAGACAATTTCAAAAAAGGATTCAAATAGATAAGACATTAAATGACTTTTGGGTTAATCTTACAGTAGTTCAAACAGCAGAATAAGCATGAAAAAGGTTCATGGGACAGACAATACTAACCTAAAAAAGTACACATAACAATGATGTAGCCAGAAACGGCTAAAACTGATGAAATAGAGTATAAATAGTAGAACCATTTATATATCATACGTGGAGTGGATCCACTCAATTTATTATTAACCAAGGGTTTCCAAATGAATGCGATCGTCAATATAGTTAATGAGGCCCATATGCCAACAAATCTCCACCATGAATTGTGAATAGAAATAGCAATTGGAAATAGCCACATGGCAAACATAGAAACATTCTGATAGCTTTTCATGCTACGCTTTTTCCATGCTATTAAACCAATTTGAACAGAGAAGGTGGCTACAATCAAGACTAATAACATCATAGCGTGCATTCCTTCATGACCTCTGTGTTTCTCATGGAATAGAATGTGATTTCTTTCTTCTTCACTTAAGGCTGACATGTTGACCTTATGGATGTCATGACTATGAACCATGATGACAGGTTGACAAGATTCCCAGTTGTCTTTAAAAAGGTAGATCGGTAGTTTTAAACAGGATTTTTGACTTTAAGAGGACTTCAATGAAATGATGATTATGCTAATTATGACGATGCACGTAGCCAATAAAGTTGATAGAAAAAACAATTGCTAAAGACATTGACAACAGTCATGAGATTTGATATCTCTTCAAACCTTCAGAGTTGCAATAAAAACAAATGAAGAAAAAATATTGTTATAAATTGTTTACACATAAGAAAATGAGTAAAAAGCTGAATTTTTTGTTGCATAAATTAGTAAAGTACTGAAAAGAAGTGTTTATATCACAGAATTTAATTTTAATTAGAAGTATTCAACAAATAAATTAAAAAAACTACGGGCCGGAATAAAAAACAAATACAGATTGCTAGGATTTGGTTATTCTTTGATCAAATTCATGCTTTTTGCCCTGCCATCTATTGTACAAAAATTCGTCATCTATCTTTTCCACTTTCTTTCAGCTTTTCCTAGCATTTATTGTGAGCTGACTGTATTAACAAAGTAACCAAATCCCAGCATAACGGCAGGTCTTTATAAACAGATACCGGACAAATACAGAAATACCGCAGCAAATCCTCATTACCAGTAAGATTACCCGAGAAGTTACCAGTGCCGTTACCGGTGAGACTACCAGAAACCAGGTAATCCTAACCAATTGTTACACAATAACTGTAAGTATACACTGTTTGGAAACTCTGTCATTTCAATCTCTATCGGTCTATCTCTTGAATTTTTAAACTGATTGAAATATTTTCATTGATTTGAGCCATTTTTTGAAACATTACTATTTCACTCTATGATAGACTTTGACTCTCTGCCGTTCTTCACTTCCTATTACCGGTGTCTTACTGATTGAAGTTCCTAATTGATTCTAATTAATTCTTTTTTGCTTTGTGAATCAATTCATTTCTTTGCTTTCAAATGGTTTCCCTTTTATTTATTATCACCTATTTATTTTCCGTTAAATCTGCTTTCCTTTTATTACCTCTTATCCAGTAATTAATACTTTTTTATCTTCGTCATCTCTCTTTGCTGCATTCAGAACGTTTCTTCTAACTTTTTTGTTTCCATCATCAACCTTTATCACTTTTGCTTTTTTACTTCGACATCTTTTTGCTTATTTCTCTCCCTTTACCGTAACGAACAGTTCTATTGAACTTATGACTTCGTTTTTCATTATTATTTATTTATTTATTATCATTTCTCCGTGAAATTATTTTATTCTGAGAATTTGTTTTCAGTTTGTCAATAAAAACACACGATTCTGTTTCTGTGCAAACTCATCATTCCATCGTCTCCCATTACTCTGTGGTATCTCCTTTAAATTGCAAAATCTTTCACTTCTTCTTCTTCTTCTTCTTCTCCATCATCATCTTCTTCTTTCTTTCTTCCTCTTCCTCCTCTTCTCTATCTTCTTCTTCTCTAATATACATAAACAACACTAAAAATAACTAAAAAATTGTAGTAAAGACGTGCTCTCGATTTTCCAATAAAATATCGACAGAATAAAAACAGTGTTATCATTCAATTGTTTTTTTTTTATATTATGCTGACCATCTTGTCATCATTGAGAAGTTTGATTTAACCTGGATTTTTTTCGAAAAGAAATGAAGTTAAATGGACTCAATGCTAAAATCTTGGTTTATTTGATGAACAAAAATATGTATAAACATACGGCGCTAGAATATTCGATAGTCGATCCAGAAAAATTAAATTGCTCCATTTGATGGTGCGACTGCTTAAAATCAAGTTGAATTTCATCCATATAATTGATCTCCTGGAATATTTAAAAAGTGAAGGAATGTAGTTGCTTGCAATTCATTATGAAACGTGTTTTTTGATAGGCGATGAGAGACTGAGCAAAGAGTGTTTTCTTTTAAAATACTCTCTTATTCTAGGAACTCCATAAGCGAAGAAATTAAAGTCAATTGTTGAATGGATTGTTTGGAGAAGTGCCCAAATACCCCAAAGAAGGTTAGATGCCAGTGAAAACTTTGAAACTTGAACGTATAAATCTTCGACTCTCAGGTCAAATTGTCTATTAACATGAATATCACCTTCATCTGATTCGACTAACTGATTCCAATGTTTTAAGTAACAGGATAACCATTTCAATTGAAACTCTTTGCTAGGATACATTTCGGGTATATATTCATCCACTCCAGAAAACTCGTTGAAATGATTAGCAATATCAAAGGCTTGGTAATTTATATCAGCATACTCAAAATCGATGAAACTGATAGATGGTTTACGTTCATCGTAGATAATGTTGTTGAGCAAGAGATCATTGTGACAGAAAACCAATGGAGATCCAAGTTTCGACAAATTTTCCACCAAATAATCAGCCTCTTTCGTGAGATCATCAAGGGTTATACCTTCGTTGTTTAAAAAAACACTCACTGGATCATCGGGGGTAATTGATTCAGCAATTAAAGTTAAATATTTGTTGAATAAACGGCTAAGGCAAGCTTTTGCTTCATTTTTCATCTCACCACTATTATTATTGTTATCGTCGTTATTGGATGAATCACAAATTGGTAAAGTGATAGACTGCTTTTTGTAGGAAATCGAGTGCATCTTGACCATTTGATGACAAATTAAATTATAAATATATTCCTGTCGAACCATAGTACTATCGACAACTTTGCCGGCAGAATAACCATAAGCCATACCATTGGCAAAAGAACAAAAGACGGGCGGACTCAGTCCATTTTGATACATTAACAACATATTAGCAATTTCTTTTTGGCGATCAATAAATAATTCCGTTTTACGACCATAAACTCGAATAAGTACCACATCATCCTTCTCACTTTTATCAGAATCAAAATCGAGAGGAAAACAACCAATGAGCCAGTTGGTAATACCTTCAGTAAACTGTTTAATTTCAATTGTTGATGCATCCCAATGGGGACGCAATTTCTCCATCAAACGACGAGCATCATCTTTAATATGGTTCTGGTCGAAAACAAAATCCGAATAATGAGGTACAACTAGTTTCAAATCATCAGTCATATTCAATCTTAACAGCTTACCCACCATAACAAGAACTACTAAATACAGGAAACCAGTGAGTTGGTTGCTGTCTCTAAGAAACTGGTATATGGTGGGGAGGGAAAACCAAATAAAAATAGAACACCTCGATTTTATCGTCTTTTTCTTTCATCGCCATCTATCAAAGATAAATTTCATTGTACAAATTAATAAAAGCTCAACATTAATTTATCAACAATTTATAAATAGCGAATCAAACAGAATTAGATGATAATTTTTAAAAAAACTGTCAGTTTTGACATCAGTATTGTTAAAGATTTGAAATTAAATTGACTGATTTAATATTCGGAATCAATGGAAACAAATTTTTAAATGTAGTAACATTGATGCACCTTTTACAAGCCACATAAACTTGTTTAAACAGCTAAAAGTAACATAATAAAGGCTAATTAAATATTACAGTCCAAGGCCAAATGTAAAATGTTACATTTACAGTAACCTACCAGACTCACTGAAAATAGCTTATTTTCACTACTTTTCTTTATTTCTAGAGCTAAATCAGCTAATCAGTAATCCAGTTACAACAATCACTAATGATTGAACATTGTCCAATCTTGTTACTGACGATTAGTGTACATTATCTGTTCAATGAACATAGTGATTGAACCGCAAACTTTCCAGGCTACATCATGTGCTTCATTCAAGGGGTTGTATAAAAATTAGTCCCACTGTCTGGCAGCTTATTGTAGATATTTTAACCGAAACTAATTTGGTTTCAACAATGTCCGATTTCTAGTGATTAAAATATACGGTTTAATTGTCAACACAAGATTTGGATTCGCCTTGGTATTTTTAACCATTGAAGCTTTCAATTTGAAGTCAGTGACTTTAATTCACTTGGAAAGGGAATGTCTGTACATAAAAACTTGTCTGATTATTCTTATTTACCATGAAAAGAGCAAATTAATTATTGTTATTCCTTTGATTGTTAAATAAAATGGAATAAATCAATATTGAGTTGAATTAAACGTATAGATATAAAGCGATCAATCAAATTTTTGCGACCGAAATTGCTGGAACAAAGCAATAGCAATCTTGTTTTCTATAATACATGTAAAATGTTTATCGTTGATTTGATGATAAAAGTGATCATGTTACTTCTTTCCAATAATTCATATTAATCAATGAAATGAAGGTAACATCATTAATATCAAAAATATCACTATCTGAGTCAGGATCAGTAAGAAAGAAAGGGACTTCATCATTTCCTTTGCCAACTGTGGGCAACTTGTGACAACCTGTTTTTTCATCTCACCCGCTGCATCAAAATCAAGCTCCACTGTGGCAATTGCAAAATTGACGTGTCTCAGCTTAAAAATTACCAGTTCATACCTGTGATTACTTATATTATTTGCTTGTTTAATTTTATTAATTTTTTTCAATCAAATTCTATTTGTACTAAATATGATGACCAGATTGAGTTGGTCTACTGGTTTACCAGTATATCTATTATTACTATCCACAGTTGTCCACTGTGATTCTGAGGATGGTGAATTGAAAATTGATGTTACCCACAAGCCAGATAAATGTGAGCGTAAAACCAGGAAAGGTGATATGCTCAAAATGCATTACAGAGGAACTCTATTGGATGGAACTGAATTTGATTCAAGGTAAGTAATTTAAATTCAAACATTGTTCTTCATCTGTTAATCCTCATTAACATGCTTACTTGCTTCCTTCTGTCTACAGTTACTCTCGTAATGAACCTTTCCAATTTCAATTGGGTATAAATCAAGTTATCCAAGGTTGGGACCAAGGGTTACTTGATATGTGTGTTGGAGAAAAGCGTAAATTAACAATTCCATCACATCTTGGTTATGGTGATAATGGTGCTGGTGATAAAATCCCTCCTAAATCTACTTTAGTCTTTGAGGTTGAATGTGTCGCTATCGAAGATGGTCCACCACCGGTTAACGTTTTCAAAGAAATCGATGCCAACGATGACAACCAACTTTCTAGAGAAGAAGTAAGTTATTTATTTCTTTAGATTATCTGCATTTATCTGAGTCTATTTGCTTTCATTACAGTTATTGATTTATCTGTTTTACTCTTGCTATTCTATCTTTTTTATATTTACTCAATGATTCAATAACAACTTACCCAATTTTCGCTTGCATTTTTCTCATTTTACAACAGATTAGTGAATACCTTACCAAGCAATTACCAAATGTTCCAGACTCAACATTGAAAGATCTTCCTGACCATGACAATTTGATTGAGGAGATTTTCCAAAATGAAGATAAAGATAGGAATGGGTTCATTTCTCATAAAGAGTTTACTGGACCTAAACACGATGAGCTTTAATATTGTTTGGTATATTGAAGAACTTAAGACTAGAATATGAAAGTTTCTGTGAAATTAAACGGAGATAAACAAAAACAAACACCCTAACATTTTTGTAACGTCTTTTTCTTTTGCATATGTAAACATTAATTCACCATCTATTTTTGTGAGTTATTCAATATTTTGTGTAAACTTTTGGGAGATGAACAGATTGAGTTAATCAGTACAAATAAATTAGATGTGATTGAAATAGCCATTCAGAATTCGTATCGCAATTGCTATCTACAATCGTCGATGTTGGTCTTATAGATTCATGGAGGATTATCGGGGGAGACAATTTTGGGACATCAATCGATATGAAAGGAATTTTTCCACAGGCTCTTGATACAGTGAATGATCTGATCCTGCCTCAGAAGGCTTACAGTCAATTATGATTGGTGGTTGAGATCGTTTTCTTACATAAAGCTCAGTCAATGATCTACATCGACCCGTTTTCCATGAAAAAGGTTTCCAGTAAAGTCCATCTGTTGCTAAATTTGCTCTATCAACTGATAATAGATAATCTTGTTGGATCAAACGGTTTTGCTGTTAAAGTCGATGCAAAGTACTAATTTATGATTTTGACATCGGAGTATGCCTATCAGATCGAAATCTTGGAGTAGGCAATGGCGGAATCTTCGGTTGATGTCTCTATTACATTATATTACATTCCACCAGATATTGGTTCAAATCAAGTGAAATGGCTTTTAATGTAGATTTACGCGATTCAACTAATTCAGAGTCGTTTAAGGTATTGAGAAAGAACCGTTTACTCTCGATGAATGTAATATCTTCGATCTATTTCCCCTTGCCCTTGACCACTTTCATCTGGACCACTCGCTCCACTGCGAACAGGCAGTATTTCCTTGACCCGACTTTTCAGAGTCGAAATGGATGGAAAAGATTCTAGTGCTTTTGATTTAAGATTAATCAACTTATTTTTAGTGTCGCGAAGACGTTTTCTCTCATTTTTCTTTTTCGTTCATCCATTTGAGATTCCATCTCCCTCGGATTCACCAGTTTGACCAAAAGTCTCCTCGCCTCTGGAAGGTGATCTTTTATCACGATTACTTGCTGGTGAAGTTACCATAATAGTAGCTAGAGAAGTTGATTTAGACATTTTTACCGAAGCAGGACCTGAAAACAATGAAGGTGAAGAAGCGCGCCTAATATTATCCTGATTTCCAGCAACAACGTAAAAAGTATCATGTTTGCTTTCGGTCACTCCATTCTCTTCTTCAACAGCTTCATTTTTAATGATTTCCCCACCAGTATCATCTCAATCACTTCCTAGTAACAATTCATCTTTCAGTTAACAATCAATCCGACCAGCTTTTGCCTTAATCAAGTAATTCTCTGCTTAAATCCACTAGAAATTCATTTGAAAGATGCAATTAGATGCCAATCAAATGTCAATCAAATTAGATTCAATAGATGGAGCTAAAAGTAGAAATATTACCAATGCTTTACTGTTTTACTACGGGAGACAGGTATCTGTTGTTGTTTGTGCAAAGATTCTTTGGTTTACTGTATCTTTTATTAATGTTTTTGTTTCATTGACTTGATTGTTTTTCTTTCTTGATTATTGTACCAGTTGCACATTTAATTATTTCAATTAAATTTTCACTAAGTTGATACTAAATAGATTATTGTGCTACAATAATCATTGATCCCATTGTCCTATTATATATTCACTCTTATCTTTTATGCCTTTTACTTTATCTGTCATTTATTATTGTTTAAATTCTCAACATTTTTCGATTCTCAAGGCCTAATTCACTAACCAGCCTAATGCCAATAAGCAAGGACACAAGTGCTTTAGAATTGAAGGAACAAGGCAACAAATTATTCAGTCATCAGAAGTATCAAGAAGCCCTAGAATATTATTCCCGTGCCATCTCCTGTGATCCAGCTGATTCCAAGTATTTCACCAATCGTGCATTGTGTTACCTTAAATTACAACAATGGGATCTGTCATTGAAAGATGCTCGACGCGCTCTTGATTTGGAGCCTAATTCAATCAAGGGTCACTTTTTCATTGGTTCAGCATTACTAGAAATTGAACAATACGATGATGCAATTAAACATTTAACGAGAGCTTCTGATTTAGCTCGAGAGCAGAAGAAAAATTTTGGCGATGAGATTGCTTCCCAATTGAGGCTAGCTCGCAAGAAACGATGGAATCAGTTAGAAGAGAGGCGAATTAAAGAAGAAATTGAACTACAAACTTATCTAAACGATCTCATTAAGAAGGACAAAGAGCGTCAATTAGAAGAAGCTCGTACTTCTACCAAAGATGGTGAAAAATTGTCAATAGTTGAGAACCAAATCGAATCTAAAAGTCATCAGTATCTGACAGAACTGAATGCTTTATTCTCGCAGCTCGATTCAAGACGAAGAAAAAGAGATATTCCAGATTATTTATGTGGTAAAATCAGCTTTGAAGTCATGATGGATCCTGTAATAACACCAAGTGGTATAACATATGATCGAAAGGTGATTGAAGAGCACCTACAACGCGTTGGACACTTTGATCCAATAACAAGAACTCCGCTAACTGCTGAGCAACTGATACCCAATCTTGCCATGAAAGAAGTGATTGATACTTTTCTCGCGGAAAACGATTGGGTAACAGAAAGTTGAAAAGCTTTAAAATATTACCATAAAATATATACTTTAAAACGAGAGAAATGTAAACAAAAACACACCTTTCTAAAGGTATTATAACATAACACCGATTAAGATATTGTAAAGAACTTTTAACTCTTTCTTTTTCCCTACTTCAATTTATTTTATATCCCTGCATTAATCATTGATGTCACTGTAATTGGCTGTTTTTTTCTCTTTTTTCAATTGATTCCCTAAACAAGTTTATGTGGCTTGTAAAAGGTGCATTAATGTTACTACGTTTAAAAATTTGTTTCCATTGATTCCGAATATTAAATCAGTCAATTTAATTTCAAATCTTTACCCATACTGATGTCAAAACTGGCAGTTTTTTTTAAAATTATCATCTAATTCTGTTTGATTCACTATTTATAAATTGTTGATAAATTAATGTTGAGCTTTTATTAATTTGTACAATGAAATTTATCTTTGATAGATGGCGATGAAAGAAAAAGACGATAAAATCGAAGTGTTCTATTTTTATTTGGTTTTCCCTCCCCACCATATACCAGTTTCTTAGAGACAGCAACCAACTCACTGGTTTCCTGTATTTAGTAGTTTGAGTATGCTGATATAAATTGCCCAAGCCTTCGATATCGCTAATCATTTCAATGAGTTTTCTGGAGTAGATGAATATAAACCAGAAATGTATCCTAGCAAAATGTTATCGGTATTAGCGTAACTTCTCCGAACAATCCAGTCATTCAGACTTTAATTTCTTCGCTTCGAAATTCCTAGAATAAGAGATTTGATAATTGATTTTAAGCAGTCGCACCATCAAATGGAGCAATTTAATTTTTCTGGATCGACTATCGAATATTCTAGCGGCGTATGTTTATACATATTTTTGTTCATCAAATAAACCAAGATTTTAGCATTGAGTCCATTTAACTTCATTTCCTTTCAAAAATATGATTTACTAGGAATCCGGGTTAAATCAAATTTCTCAATGATGACAAGATGGCCAGTTTAATATAAAACAAACAATTGAATGATAACACTGTTTTTATTCTGTCGATATTTTATTGGAAAATCGAGAGCACGTCTTTACTACAATTTTTTAGTTATTTTTAGTGTTGTTTATGTATATTAGAGAAGAAGAAGATAGAGAAGAAGAGGAGGAAGAGGAAGAAAGAAAGAAGAAGATGATGATGGAGAAGAAGAAGAAGAAGAAGTGAAAGATTTTGCAATTTAAAGGAGATAACACAGAGTAATGGGAGACGATGGAATGATGAGTTTGCACAGAAACAGAATCGTGTGTTTTTATTGACAAACTGAAAACAAATTCTCAGAATAAAATAATTTCACGGAGAAATGATAATAAATAAATAAATAATAATGAAAAATGAAGTTATAAGTTCAATAGAACTGTTCGTTGCGGTAAAGGGAGAGAAATAAGCAAAAAGATGTCGAAGTAAAAAAGCAAAAGTGATAAAGGTTGATGATGGAAACAAAAAAGTTAGAAGAAACGTTCTGAATGCAACAAAGAGAGATGACGAAGATAAAAAAGGATTAATTACTGGATAAGAGGTAATAAAAGGAAAGCAGATTTAACGGAAAATAAATAGATGATAATAAATAAAAGGGAAACCATTTGAAAGCAAAGAAATGAATTGATTCACAAAGCACAAAGAATAAAAGAAATAATTAGAATTAATTAGGAATTTGCAATCAGTGAGAGACTGGGAGTGGGAAGGAGAGAAAGGAGAAAGAGAGACAAAGACAGAGTGTGAGAGAGTGAAAGAGTAATATTTCAAAAAGAGATCAGTTTAAAAATTGAAGAGATGATAAGCAAGAGATGAAGACCGATAGAGAAGATTGAATCGACAGAGTTTCCAAAACAGTGTATATACTATAGTATATATTGTGAATGATTTGCTTCTTGGTATGCTGTTGTTTGTTGTTTTTTTGTGTGTGTGGCTGTATGTTTGTTGTGAATTTGTTGTTGAGTGAAGAGAGAGCGAGAGAGAAAAGAAAGATAGAAAGAGAGATGGACACAAAGGAAGAAAGAAGAGAGAGAATGTTGTTAGTATCATTTTGTTTCTTTGTTGATTTCGAGTGTTTTTATATATATTTTATCATGAAACGATGATATTGATGAGAAAGTCTTTCCCAAATCGTCGTGGTTTTGTTGAGGTTGGTTCATAGACTTTTTAGACATTGACTTTGGTTGATTTTTTTGGTTTGATTGAAGTAAGAGCAAAGAGAAGAATGATTTAAATGATTTTACTGATGATGATTATAATGGTGATGGTGACGGTAATGATGATCAAGATGGTGGATGATGAAGACGATGAAGATGACAATGACATTGACAAAGATGAGGATGATGCCGATGGAAAAAAGGGAGAGAGAGAGAGTTAATGACTCAACATATACTGTCTGAATTTACTTTCAGACAAATTAATCGGAATTTAGTTTCCATGCTGGTCCATGTTTGGAGAAAGCGAGAAAGAGTAAATAGACATTTATATTTAATATACTATTAAATATTGGTATCAGGAGAAGAAAGGGAAAAGAGTGAGATCAGATAACTGAAATGAGACCAGGAATCCAGTATTCAGGGATGGGACATGGTTGCGAGATAGAAAAAAATCTCACAGATTTCTCTCACTTGTTGTAGAGGCAACGATAACAGTATTAATAATTGTTGATCATGTTTGAGAAAAGCAGAAATGAGAAACCTGAATCAAAGTTTAATCAAGAATGGAGCGAAATGGATGGGAATTGTATGACCAATGGCAAAGTGAACTCAGGGAAGGAATAAAGCAAAAATATAGATAATAGTAGATTAATTTGTCATGGTAAAAGGAATGGGTTAGATTGAGGGAAAGTTTGTGGTGCTTTAAATGATTTTGTTTATATGAGTCGTGAGTCTTTAAGGATGAGAATGTGTGTTTGTTGGTTGAGTGTGTGTTGTGTGCTTTATGGGAAAATAGGATAGAAAGAAAGAAAAGAAAGAAGGTCGAAGAAGGAGAAAGAAGAGGAAACCAAGAGATGATGATAAGAGATGGAGACGAAACAGAAGAAGGAGGAGGTGTTCGAATAAGACTGTGCATGTCTTTTGTTGATTCCTATTTGTTTTGTTTTTTTTCGTATTTTCAACCTCATTTTACTCATTTCTTACTTTCTTTTTCATTATCATCCACACAGTTTATACCGTTTCTTTTAATGTCCAACCTTTTCTTCTTTTCTTGGTCCTTTTTTCACTCTCCTCACCTCTCCTACAACCATCACAAATATAATAAACAGCATCACCTTCATGTTTCTTCTTCCCTGCTTTTTTTGTTCACCTTCACCTTAATCTTCATCTCTATTTCCATCCTCACCTCTATCCTTTGACTCTTGCTTTTCCTATTCCTTCTTCTTCTTTTTTTATAATCGTCAACCAAAAATTATCATTATCATTATCATCTTTTAAGGGTTCTTCTTCTTTGATACTTCTTCCCTCTTTTCGTCTCTGTCCTCCTCTTTGGTAAACAGAACATTTTATGTTGGTTATTTCATTTGTTTCACGAACATTCTGACTTGATTTTGTTTTCCTTCATCATGCTTTGTTGTTGTTGTTGCTCTTGCTTTTAAAGACGTCTTTTGAACTAGTATAGACCACATCCTCTCAAGTTATTGGCTATAATGACATCGGTAACAGCATCAAAAACAAATTGAATGTTGGAAGTATCCGTAGCACAGGTCATATGGCAATAAATTTCTTTAGTGGTTGACTTGTTTTTAGCCTCAAATTGGGCTTGAATGTAGGCCGCAGCTTCACCATACTCTTGGGCTCCCGTATACTCTGGAAAGCATATTGTTAAAGGTGATTTTTTAATCTTTTCCTCGAAAAGATCTTTTTTGTTGAGAAACAATATTATTGAGGTATCAGTGAACCATTTGTTGTTACATATAGAATCAAATAGTTTAACAGATTCCTGCATCCGATTGGTTGTCTCATCTTCATGTAAAACCTGGTCGTATTCAGACATGGCAACACAAAATATAATAGCGGTTACATCTTCAAAACAATGGATCCATTTTTTTCTCTCTGACCTCTGTCCACCCACATCGAATAGCTTGAAATTGAGGTTTTTAAAAGAAAAGTGGACCTCAACAATACCAGTTGTCTTTACCCGAGTCCGTAAAATATCTTGTTCCGTTGGCATGTAATCCTTTTGTCCCAATCGATCTAGATCATCAAGAAAATATTTTGCCGAATCATTGAGCTGATATTCATTGGACCGACCAAAGCATTCCTGGACTCCTGCATCGACCCAAAGGCGTTTCATTGCAGCAAGTAATTCTTCACTAAAAGGTTCAGTATCTTCCATTCGGGAAACGACATCAAACACCATTTTAGCATCCGATTCACGTTCCGAGGAACCAAATGATATTCCTAAATTAGGCATGGCTCGTAAAATGGCTACCATGGATTGGATGGTATTGGAATAGACAACCGGTTTGTATTGTTTGAAATCCTCTTGGGTGAAACCACTATCATGGATAATTCTGGGTCACAAGCAAAAAAAGAAATTGATTAGTTAATTTAATCAAATATTTTAAAGAACAATCTCAGCAGTAAATTGTAAATATCGAAACAGCTATAGCTCAGGATAGAGGAAAAAAGCTATGTTGCGTTATTATACTGCAAACTAACTCAAAGCTACAAGCTGAAAATACATTCATAAACAATTCTAGACAATATAAATCATAGACATTAATATCTTGATTGTCAAAATGTAATACATTTGATCAACATAGAATGCATTGGATGAAAGAAATTTGGTTCAGATCAAAACAGAGAGCATCTTGGTTGATAGATTAAAATTTACATTAATGCTGGCTGATAATCTTCTAAATGTCAGCTTGATTAGGGCTATTTTGGGTTTATTTTGGCCCACAGTTTTTAAATTTATTTTGTTTAAATACTGTTCTGTTTAAATTAATAGTTACTCAAGGTTTGTTTACAAAACATTAACACACGAATTTAAATGACTATCACTCCAGGTTATAAGATGGTAAAACCTTGGGATTGTGAAAAGGCAATGCTACTTTTAAATTGCTGATTTAGCCTGCAAAATATGGTAATAATCAATGTATTTATGCAAAATTTAAAGACAAGTAGATAAGTTGGTTAATAATCTCTGGCAGAAACCATGCAAATACAGTGGGAGACCTTGTAAATAATTTAAAATTGAATCGAAATTTTGGTTCACAAACCGTTATTTCAGCTTTAGATATTCTGGAACCTTAGAGATATCCATTTTTGCATCTTATTACTAATTACTGTTATGCATAAAAGCAACAAATTGTCAATATGCATTGTACAAATTAGCTTTTTGTTATATTTACTATCGGATTGATCGTTATCATAAGATTGTGTTAATTCTTGGATCAATAATAACATGAAATGAGAGAGAAAGGAGAAAAAACAAGGAAGGAAATCAACAAGGAGATCAACTGAGGATTGAAATTAAAATGTGAATTGGTATTATGAGGGTTAAAAGGAGAGAAAGAGAAAAATTGAAAGGAAAACGAAAGAGACTGACAGTGGGAGAGAGGAGGGGAATTGAGTGTGCAAAAAGGATATTTGAGGATGAAGATGAAGAGAGAGACGTAAATGATCATGTAGGAATCAAAAGAAGATTGGTGATGAGGAGAGAAGAAAATGGAAAAAAGAGAAAAGATGAGGATAAAATGTTGAAAAGAAAGTCATGCGCCATGATATTTCTATAAATTTCAATCAATCATGGGTCTCTCAGAATCTGAAGAGAAGAGGTGATTCTGACGAGAGGCAGGAAAGCCAGAAAAAAGACGAGGACATCAACAGGAGAATGAAAATGAGAGGTAACAAAATATTAATTTAACTTGCAGTCAAATTATTACCTAGATTGAGCTTCCCGCAGAAGCTTGTTAGATGAAAAATTACTAATTACGATGCTGATGGTCAATGTTACAGGTTTAGACAAGATGCATTATGCAAGTTCAATCTTATTTGAAGTAAAAATACATAAAAAAGGCAATTTGAAAAGATGAATTCTTAAAATTTGGTGTAAGTGGGTAATTGAATGGTTCAGAGGGATGAATATATTGACTGGAAACAATAACTAATGTGGTAAAAATAATTTGATTTACAGACAGTGATAATGACAGTGGGAAAACAAGTAATTCATAGTGAACATGAAACAGAAGTTAATTAACTTGGATTGAAAAAGAAAACAGAAAATGTTTACTTGTTGGACTAAATGATTCAACATTGAAAAGGCAATTGACAATCTCAGTTCAGTCAAGACAGATAGAGTAAAAAAAGTCTCGCTTCTAATGCACTATGATTTTACATTGAAAATATGCATAATATGATGACGAGATTGATGGAATGAAAATAGTTCAAAAATGAAATGGAAATAGGTAAAATCAAAAAATGGCGGAAACATTTATTCTTCCTGTGTGTCTCTATGATTATGTGGATTGATGAAAAATTGATACCAACAATCAAGGTTTACTGGTGGATGTTAAATTGTTTGACAACAAAGGTAGACAACAGAACCAAGAAACCTTATTGAGACCAATCATTTTGGGTTCTGGTATAAATATATATACATAAACCCAAAAGAAAAGCTATGGTTTGGTATAAGAATCAGCACAGATAATCACTTAACAGGTTAGTTAATAACTGATTAGTTCAATATAAACACAGGCAAACGGATAAACCTCGATTGACACACAATAGATGATTATGATGGGCAAGCAATTAGAACTTACTTCATTTGTTTAACGATTGTGCTTTTACCAGATTCTCCGGCCCCTGTTGAGAGAAGCAAAGAGAGAAGCAAAATGAGTATGTAAATAATAAATGTTAAATAGTAATTTAAAGTTATCGTGAAAATATCATTACTCGAAATTGTGTAAATTGTTCAAAATTATACTAATTGAATGGTCAGATTAATAGGGAATGATATTTTCAAGATCAAAACAATGATGTCTACTCACCTAATAGTAACAGTTTTATATCTTTAGCAGCTTGAATACCATCTTCTTTTAAATTTTTTTCAATCTGTTTGGACCGGGCTAGGGCAGCTCGTTCCTCTGCACTCATAGCACAGCCCATTTTTGAGCACCAGCTCGAGAGAGGACCAATTTTGACCGAAATTTTGCCCACCTTAAAAACACGCACAGAAAAAAAGCTTTTTTAAGGTGTGAACACTTGGAGATTTGGACTGAGAAATCGATTGATTCTCGCCTCGTCTCAAAAACGACTGATTAAAGACGCATGAGCAAAGCTCAAGCAAATTGTCAAATTTTGTTGCTTTTTCTGTCCGCAATTGATTCCATCGAACTTTTCGTTAATTAATTTTTCAATTTTACGTTAGTTGATGACAGCGATTAGTATTATTTAAATAAATAATTGGAAACAGTTTATATTATATTAACAACCATTATTATTTTTATAAGTTTTTTTACAAATTCTCTCAAATTAATACATAATATATATGAGTAAATTTTATACTTTTATACAAATTGCCTCGGATTTCATGTATTTTTCATTTAAGCTGATATTATATTCCTTCTCTATTGATAATTAATTATCTGAGATTAGTGAGTAGGGATTCAAGATTGTAGTTGATTGATCAAGTAGAAGATTTATGATTAATGAAATGTAGATTACATGTATCGGTGCATAGTTGAATTATGGTCATCACCAAAATGGACACCAACCAATATAACATTGACAAAGATTTTCTTTAGAAGTTGCTTGTTTAATCAAAAGGTCGACTTGCTGAGGAACGGCAAGTTTTTCATTTGGGTTGAAATCTCGACCAGTTAATTTGTCTCTAACTCTATTTATCACAGACAAAGCTTTTTTATTGAGAGCTTCGGGTTGACCAGTTGTCTCTTCATAACCATTGATACCCAAAAATGTTGATGGCATAGTTTCTGCTGTACCCGTTGGCGTGATGCTTGGTTCTTTATTATCAGTCGCCATACCATTAGTGACATGACTTACGGCTACAGGTCTAATCACTGCTTTTTTAGCGGCATCTGATTGATCGACAGTTTCTGATTCCGGATTTTCAGCTGTCTCAGCTTCTTGACCCATCGCTTGATTTGGTTTAGTTTTATTTGGTTGAGCTAAATAAAAAAATATAAATATTATTAATCATATGATACAAAAAATTATTGATAGGATAATTAATGCAGAAAGAGATTGATTTGAGTTGACTTACCATCAACAAGTCTCCAATTTAACAATGGATCATAAACGAACGCCTCTAAAACAGCCATTAAACTATCTTTGTTGTTCCTTAGAACTGTCATCACTTTTTCACAAGTTATCCTGTAAGTTCCTTCGATACCAGTAACTTCCATGGCATTAATTAACATCCGCGTTAACCGGAATGGTATTTTTTCTGGAAATTTTTCTCGAGTTTTGGCAACTTCGAAACAGTCTCCGAAATCAATATGTAAAATTTTGCCACTTAATCGATCTAACATAAGATTTGACGGGTGACGATCCCCTAGTCCTAAAACGTAGCCAACCATTGACATTACAGCCAAGGAACGGGTATAATTTGTTCGACGATCAAACCAAACTTCTGAACTCGGACTTTTAAGCCACAGAAGTTTAACCAAGTCATCACCTTGAGAGTTATTCATGGCATGTTCAAAAACTTCAACCTTTTGCATAAGCGTCAACCTTTCATATTCACGAGCCATAACTTTCATTATATGATATTCCAGGTTCGGAAGAACATTTCGCTTTTCACGATAATCTTTGATTAACGTGTGTAAAGTATCACAATGAGGGACCCAACCAATTAAACCGCTATTGGGAGCTAAAGGTATTACTGCATATCTTTGGATAGCAAGATTACGGCGGGATGTTTCAGGGTTTTTAACCAATAAAGTATTAACAAGACCAAAAAGTTGCATTACACGTTCATCCTGTCTTAAATCTTCGTGACCCTTCAATAAGAAAATGTAATTCTTTCCATCGCTTCCTCTGATACAAAGTTTCCTAGGTCTTTGTTTACTTGTAATCACTTGAAGGGCACTGTCAACTTGAGCGATTCGTATGACGGGTTGATTTGGATTATAACTTCCTGGAACAGCAAGTTCTAGATCTCGACATTTCAATAATCTGGGAGAAACATAACGAAGCTCGAGAGAGGTAAGTGCAGGAAGCTGTTTACATATGCGGCGGAAAACGACATAATAAAGGTCCCATGCATTGGTCAAGTCTTTAACTTTATGAGATTTTTGATACTTTCGACACCATTCTTGGGCTTCTGCTAAATCAGCTCCATAAGCTTGATAGAATGATTCTTCTTTCATGGTTTGAGGTCCTCGTTTCATCATTGCATGTAATGGTTCTAAAGTGTCAAACATTCCTTGAACATTGTGCTCACCAAAGTAAAGACGAGATGCTTCCTCTAATCCTTCGTGCCATAATTCATGCCAAAGAATTGCAACTCTGATAAGCTCTTCACTGACTGATATAGCTTCTTGGACAAGATTACCACTGTGTTTTTTCATGCTTTCAAGAACTTTATTGGCAGCTGATTGGCGAGATTCAACTGTTGATTTAGATGCGACTGTTAATGGATAGATTAAAGCTTGAGGATGACATTTTCCAATGTCCACTAAAAGTTGATGAATAAGGCGTCCAACAAAGTGTCGTGACGTGTCGATACGAGCTATTAATTGAGGTATTACTTGTAACCAAGTTTGAATAGGAACTGTTTTTAATCCTTCGGAAAGAGCTTCGAAAACATCTGCATATTGACCATCGTCAAACCAAAGAGTAAGTAATCTTAATGTGTCTTGGAGGGAGTTGCCATGAGAGAGAGCAATGGAACGGAAGAAGCCACGAACAGCAGGAATTGAATAATTGCGAATAATGTTAAGCCTTTCAGTAGTGGGTTTAGCAACGGATGCGGCGGGCGTATTGCGAGCAGTTTCAAATGAATGATTAAAAAAACTTTCATCACCATCTAAATGATGATGAGAGGCGGCTTGTTTATAATACAGAACAGCTTCGAAATTCATATAAGCGTAGGCATGCCAAGCTTTATACCAATCTCTATCTTTTTCAGTAGCTAAAGCATAATATTTTATGATATTTGGAATGGAGTTTTCATTAATCCCTTTTAAATTTTCTTGCCAATTACCAAGTTTAAGATAACACCTTGAAAGAAGTTTATCCAACTCGAGCCTTTTACTCGCTTCTTCGACTGTTCCTGGAATACCAGTGCCAAAAGAAGAGACATGGTGGACAAAATGTTGTAATTGATTCAATGCATGATCTTTCTGACCACTATCCCACATATGTTTAATATATCCAAAAGTTACATGAGGACGGTCGGTTGGCAGTTGTTTAACAGTTTCATCTTTGGTTGGATCATATTTGAGAAGCATGGTTAACGTTTTGTGAGACAGGTTCAATCGACCATTTTTTTGGCACAAGCTGGCAAATTTAAGCCAAGTTTTTTCATCTTTTTCGGGCTTTAAAACCAATTGATGGACCATTAATATTTTTTGCCAGTCCTCAACAACCCTCTGACAGCCCTGAATACGTTCCCACCACTTCTGTTTGATGATTTCACGACGCTCTTGAACTAATTTATATTGTATTACTTCTTCAAGTTCAGAAAACATCATAACTTGAACCATGGCTCCATAAGCTCGTATTTGACTCTCACCAGCCATAGCAGTTAAATCGGTATCAATTTGATCACGAGCTTTGTCAATAAGACGTTGCGCAACCTGATAATCTTCTTTATGTACAGCAATAACAGCTTTATAAAAAGCTGCATCAGTTGTGTCTTTTTTGATATGATCACTATACTCTTCTAAAGCATCCCATTTTTCAAGTCCCCAAGCAGCTGTGGAAGCCATTCGAGCCATCATTTGTTTATTTTCACTATCAACTTGAGGCCATATTTCACTTGCCAAATGATGCAGATCAACCCATTCTCCTAGAGCTTCCAAACACCTCATTTGACCGATAATTGATTCCATGTCTTCAGGATTGCAGTCTCGTTTGTGTCTATAGGCTTTAAGAGCATTTTCCCAGTCATTAAGTTTCTCATACCACCTTTCTTTGATTTTCAGATCAGCTTCATGGTGTTTCTTTGCATAAACTAAAGCTCCAGCTGCAGCTTCAGGTTGTTGTAGTTTATTATTGATGCTAATTAATGATTCTAAAATACTTGTAGTTGGTCCGTTCTTGTGATTGCGGAATTCAATTTCTTTATAGTGAAGTGCTTTAGCAAAAGCTCTACACTTCAAAGCTCTTTCGGCAAGTAATTCAGCTTCTAATGGAAGAGGCCCAATATCATCACAATGTTCCATGAATTCCGCCAAGTTGAGTAAAGTTTGAGTTACTTCAGGAATATCTTGGGCAGTTAAAGCTGCTCTTATGTTGTCAATGAAATTTTCTCGATGTCCGTCATCAAGTTGACTCCAACAAGAAAGGAAGGAAGCATTAAATAAATCACGAGCTAAAGGTTGGTATGCTTGAGCCATTAAGAGGCATGAGCGTAAGGCGTGTGATGCAGATTGTTCAATAAGTCCAATGCTAAGTGTTTGTAACCAGTTTAACCAATCATCTTTAGATACTCGTTTATCTGTTTTCCAAGATGACGCTAGTCTAGATTTATCTAAAGTAATGTCTTTTGGAGCGGAATTAGAGGCAGCTGCAGGAGCAGTAACGTGAGAGGATCTTTGTTTACCATGCTTTCTTCCACTCATCATGGGATCTTTATCATCTTCACCTAGTGGGTGCCCTTGCATAATACCATCCACCAACAGTTGATATCTTTGATGCTCAATTGAATATTTTGAGATAATTTTTTGAGTCATAGGAATAAATATTTGATACTTTCGACCCATCTGCACAACAAGTGCACAGAGGGTGTTCATAGCTGACTCTCTAAGCTCGGGAGACAATTCCAAGACCCGGATTAAAGGGTGAATTATTCTGGATGCAAAATCAGATATTTCTAAATGTTCTGCTAAAGATTCAATTGTTTTTAACGCTGCTTCTCTCACTCTTTGTGGTGAATCACGAGCATCAAAAAGTTTAACTATCGGAGGCAGTATGAGGTGAAGATAATCTTCTAGACTAGTACCAAATTGTTGAAGAGCATTGAGCAGTTTTTCGGTGACCATTCGGTTTTTTGAATCATCGTGGTTAAAAACGTGAAGAATATTTGGTATTATTTGTGGCAAATATATTTTAAACTCTCCTCCCAAAGCTTTCGCTATTTTCTCTAATAACTGTATTAACGTACTCTGCATTGAACTTGTGACGGTCCAAAATTCTTTTATCAATGAAAAGATATCATCTAGATAATTCCTAATGTGCTGACCAACAACTGCAATCAAATTGCCCAACTCTTGAAACAAATACTATAAAATTGGAAATTTAAGATAAGAAAAAGGAAAAGATAGAAAATAGTGAGATCAAATGTTGCAATAAAACAGAGATAAGATGCAACCGATAAGTTTTAAAAAAACAATGTTGTTTACGATACTAACCTCCCTAGACTCCGAAGATTTAATAATAGATATGAAAACAGGTAAAATTTGTTGGATATATGGAACACATCTTGTACCCAGACAAGTGAATATATAAGTGACCGCTCCAACGGCGGTACAATGGTGTTGAAATAAGGCAGGATCCCTCAAAACACGAATGAGAGTTGCAATTGCAATGGCAGGATAAAAATCGTCATATGTACCAGAAAAGTTGACTAACATTTCACTGGCACTTAATTCTGAATTTTTAGAGAGTGGTAAAAAGAAAAAAAATTATTAATTTTAAATTCAATAAATACTTTATCAGGAAAATAACAACATACCTTGCATCTCTTGACTAGAGTCCGCTACAAAAATAAGAGTATCACCGGCTTGATCGATCATACCAAGGTTAACTTTAAGCTTGTAAGGGTCAATAGCCCCTAAAAGACCCAAAACCCTAATAACTTCCCTCCTTGTAGCAGGCGATTGTTCAGTTTTAAGGAAATTTAAAAGGATATCCAATAAATTTGGATATTTCCAATAAGGCTCAACTACATAACCTGTACTATCGACAAGATGACCTAATGTCCAAAGGCCAACTTCTCTTTTGGGTATTGATGATGAATCTTGAACGAAATCTAAAATAATAGGAAATAGTTCATCGATCCAAATCCGCATTTCGATTCCACTGACTTGACACTGAGCTCCGATTGCTGAAAGTACACTGATAACTACACTTGAATATTGTTCTGGTTCACGTAGTTTTGACAAGAAAATTGTAATAATTGACTGTGTATACGGACGAATCAGCCTTGGTGCATTCGCAATAAGGTGACCAAGCATTTTGGAGCTTCTTTCCTTGTTCCGTTTGACACCGGAAAATTCTAAATCAGTTAGGAGTTGTAATAAAACTTTACGAAGAGAAGGCATCACATATGCAGGGTTAAGGCTACTTAGGCGTCCGATAGTACACAAGGTAAGTTCACTTATCTCAAAAATCTCGTCATTCAGACAAATAAAAAGAGCGCTGAGATTTTCAGCTTGAGCAAGATGACCATCAAATCTTTCGTCCAACAGTGAGAGAATAGAATAACGAACTTGAGGATCGAGATCAGTTACAGCAGCAATCAATAATTTACTCAACACGTCTTGAATAGTAACCATAAGACTTGGACTGTACTGTTGAGTAATTTTATGAAGAGCAGGGGAGAGGAGATGGCAACAAGTTTTAACGGCTTCAAGGCGGATTTCAGTAAAATCACTTGTCAAGTAATTGTCCGCACAGTGTCGAGCAAATTGCATAAGTGATTTAGATTGAAAATCGAAAGTACCCAAAATTTTTAAACCCAAAATGATACTGGAAATGTCTGAACCATCAGATAAATTATAAGGAGGAGGAAATGAATTAGAGGTTAGTTGAAATCTTTTAGGTGCACCTGGATGACGATACGGTTTCTGCATTAAAACGTAAGATAACATTTTAAGAAGACCATCTTGAATATCTTTTTTAAGATCTGGCATTTGGATGGTTAAATCATGTAAGGCACTGACCAGAGCTGGACTAAAACCACTTCCAATCATAGGTTCAAGTAGCTCTTTAACATCATCTTTTTCTAGAAGGCTGTTTGCTTGTCCAAGCAGACTGATACAAGAAAAAACTGCTGGCTCAGTTAGCTGTCCTCGTTTTCTAGATGAAGATTCTTTGGAGGGTAGGTTCATTCTGATAGCTTCCAGAATCTTAGGTAAATAAGATTTAACGCTATTACTGACAGCAATTGCTAATAAACCAAGAGCCAAAAATGCTTGAGAGCGTTCTCGATTGTTGTTAAGTGATTTTAAGAGGTAACCCATTGTTTCACTCAAATAATGGGAGGAAAATGTGATCGGATCAAAAGCAGCTAAACGAGGAATGAGTAAAAATAGAACATGATGTACATAAACGTTACGAGAGCTTCGTTGTTTCAACACAATTTGACAAATGTTGTTGAAATTTTCACTAATCAATTTACGGCAAGTAGGACTTTCATAGAGTGGAAGTTTACGAGATTGAGGCGCTGAACCTGGAGTTACTCCAGTTGATTTATGATATTGTACGATAGCTGAGAGTCCTTTCAATCCATGTCCGGGTGTATAAAATTGTTGATTACTGGAAGAAGAAAGAACTCGAAGACTCCGTGTAAAAGAAGAAGTCTTTTCTTTCAGGCCTTGATATTTTTCGAGTGGATTCATAGTTTCTTGAGAAGGTTTGAAACTCATTTCCTCCAACTCTTGTCGGATTTTTTCTCTTTCAATATTGCTACAACGAAGTAATTCGTTGAGAACCAATAGTGAACTATGGATAATATCGTCTTTAGTTACTTTTTCTTTCGTCATCATCACCTGAAAGCTTTCATCAAATCCTTTCAAAGCTTCCTTATAACAATGTGCATACCAAGGAGGGTTAGGTGTTTCTTTAGTTTCGCGAGAAGCAGTAACCGCCAATGCAGCCCGTAAAGCACCAACAGCTCCTTCACGAATTTTCTTCTCCTTATCGCGAATAGCCGTGAAAATACATTCAAAAAATTGTTGAACTTGTTGAAAAAAACAAGCAGGAGTTGAAGTAGCTAGCTCGCGAAGGATGAGAACCTGTGAAGTGCAAATCAAAAACAATCAAAATGAGTAGGTTGATTGAAAAAATTTCAAGTTCTACTTTACTATTCTTACTATACTACAGCTGAATAATTAGTATGAATGAATGTAGTAAGACTAAATAAAAACTGGAAATAAGATTAAATCAGGTTCATTCATAAAAAATGTTAAAATAAGCGGGAAAAGGATCCAAGAGATGAGGACCAGAAAGAAAAATGAAGGATAAAAGTGAACAAACAGGTAGGATGAATTGGAGGGGTGAATAAATATAGAAAAGATCATCAAGAAGAAATTCAGGAGAATGAGCCGGTTGAAAATATTAGAAAAAAAGAAAGAGAAATAGAAAGGGAAAAAGAGGTAAGAGGGGGAGAGGTAAGAGTGAGAGAGTTCATTCCTTAAAGTTACTCCAACATGAGGCAACTGGAATGACGGCATTTTCTGAATACTCAGAGTACCGGTCAGGTTAACGGTTTATCTCTTTCTCTTTCTGAAACCAACCGGTTCAACATTCCTGAAATTCCTGACAACTTAAAGGATGGGGTAATAAGGCCATGTAAACTTACCGCTCCATGCCGTTTAGCCTCATTCCTTTCTCCGGATAACCATTCAATAGCCCGACGAACTTCATAATCAACATAGGTTAATGTTGGTGTACCACTGGCTACAGCAATGCGAGCAACAGCATAAGCAACCAATTCCATTAAACCAACATCAGTTGGTGCTAAGGTTCTCACATAATTGGCAAACCGAGATACTCTTGTACTCTGGTTACCAACATCAACACCAATGAGAACAATTATCGCTAAAATACCACCTTTCTTTTCATTAATATCTCCATTAGACATCATTAATTGAACTTTGATGTTAAACTTTTCCATAAAATCGTGAATTTCTTCCACTGACATTTCTTGAAGCTCCGTAGACACATAATGGTGAAGTTCGCGCGCTGTTTTATACCTTGTATCTTCATTTTTACTCTTCAGGCCTTTTATGAAGCCTTCTAAAAGAGTCTCCTTTGGTGTACGACTTCTCAATGAGTCATATCCAGACATGTTTTATTTATGTTTTTACATTTAACAGTTAAACTGTTCCCATAGTTTACAGTTAGACACAAAGAAAAAACATTTTCCTTAAAAAAGACACTGGTCATTAATTATAATTGTGGTTAAACTTAAATAAGATAATTCGAGTCACAAAAATTCAAAAAAAAATTGTTGAAAAAAATGGCTTCACATTGCCTTATAGATTTTCCCTGCGTTAAATTTATTTGTATCTGAACGGCTGGTACAGAAAACAGAGCCGAAATATGGCTGAGTAATTTATAAACTACCCCTCACTACCATATATGGCTTGGCCAGCTCTAGATAATACATATATTTATTATAATGACAGAAGAAATTTTAGCTTGTTTATTAAATTTCATTTTCTCCTGATGAATTTCTTTTGGTGTTATGGTTCGCCATGAATGAGGTCCACCTGTTCCTTTAGCATATCGTGAGCTTCCATCATTAGTTGGATGTTTTCAATAAATTCCAGAAGTTTATCAAACCATTTTTGAGGCATATCATCTATTTTTAGCTTGTTGTTGTTCAGGTAAGTGTCTCTCCAACTTTTGGTTAATTCGCAATCTGTCAAAAAATGTTTGTAAAATGATTTCGTTTTTTCTTTTTTGTTGCAACAGGCCATGTTTGTCTTCATTCTTCCTATCGTTCCAATCAATGAGAAATGTCTATGTGTTTTGATGATCGTTGCTGATGGATAAAATAGAGGCCAGATTGAGTCCATTGATATCCAAGCTTCTTGATGGATTGATTGGCATGTCTTCCGTAATTCTCTCCTGATCGTAAGTAGATTTTTTCTACTAATTACCTGGTCTGTTTCACTTGTATGATAACTTGTGTTTGCCATCTCTTTGTACTCCATCCAGGTCCAGTTTCCATAGTTATACTTCATCATTGTTAGTTGGAATGATTTTGCAAAGGTCGAATCACCATTACCATATTGGGTCATTTCTTTCGTTCTTATTATTACGACGGCTTCCATGGCGAATCTCGCAAGTATGTAATCCAGGATCATAAGTTGTTTCTCATACCGGCTACCTTCACACTCATGTTCTAGTTTTATTGACCATCCTCTCTCATCCTTTTCCACGATGCGAATTATAGAGTAATTATTCAATTGTCTCATGGTGTAGATGTATTTGTGTACTGTGCCAAAATGTTTTCTTTGTTGAGTTGTTAGTCTCATTGAGGGCAGGAATCGAGGGAATGGAGGTCTACCCGTCGTCCCATAATTTAATGGTGTGATACGGGCAACGGCTTCCAATTGCTTGATTAAGTGTGGGGTCATTTGTAGATAATTTAGGGTTTTGGTCGAGATAATTCCTTTGACCTTGTTAATAATTGAGCCCCATATATTAATGAGTTCAGTCACTCTGTTTTTCAGGTCTTGTTCGGATGTATGTTGAAATAATATTGAGAACGAGCAATTGTCAATTCGAGGTCTGATTAGTTGATTGAATATTATTATTTGTGTCTTGTAAGGAAGATATTTCAGTATCGATAATTGGATAGTGAAATCTTCTTTTATAATCTTGTTTGTTGACTCCATCAAATATTTTTCAATTTTGGATTTCACAAATTTCATCTTGTGTGAAAAGATGTGTTCTCCAAGAATCGTAATTCCCTTTTTATTCATGTCCTTTAATGTAGTAAATTGTGTTTTTGTGAGGTTTAATGATAGTCCATAGTCAGATAGTATTCTTCGAATGTTTTCCAGGTGAATATGTTTTTCTTTTGATTGTTGAAAGTTAAGAATTACCACCATATCATCTGCGTAGGACCAGATGGAGATTCCTAAGTTATTTATTCTTTTTAAAGCATCATCTAGGGCTATTATAAATAATATTGGGCCTAACGATGTGCCTTGAGGAACTCCTTCTGTTTCTTTTTTGTATAGCCTTTGCTTATTTTGATCATATATGATGTATCTCTGGCTAAGTGTTGATTTTATAAGAGATGTTGTTGATGAGTCCATTTTCGCTTGTATTTTCTTTAGAGCTGCATTTGCGTTCACCGTATCGAAAGCTTTCGAAATATCTAGCTGAATGATTTCTTCCATTTCATTGAAATTTTTACTTTTTAAGATCTGAGCTATCATGTCAAATCTGCTTGTGTTTGGGAGAAAAGCAAATTGATAGTTAAGATCTATTAGGTTTTCAATGTTGTCCAATAGACGGTTCTTTAAAATTTTATCAATAATTGAGTAGAAATAGCTTGGTGTCTTCACCATCCGAATAGTTTCATCAGGTTTAGGCACGAAACCACACCCAAGTGATACAACACGTTGAGGTACATGGGAGTACTTGAAAATTTCTTCAATGCAGCTTATGATTTCAGTGATATTTGTGGTAAAAAATCTTGTCCATGTCTTCGATGTGAAGTTATCTGCTGTTAAGCTGGATTTTTTAAATTTAAGTTTGCTTATTTGATGGATTTCTCTTTGTGTAAGGCCTCCAGGAATGTTTGACGGTTCGTCCATGTAAATAGGCTTAGTTTTTGAAAATTCTGAGAGCCATTTATCTTTGGAAGCTAGAGTGATTGGGTTTTTCCAGTCGATTTGTTTCCTTTCTTTGATGAAATATTTGTGTAGAATAGACCAGAAATTTTCATTTTGTGATTTTAGTAAGGCTATCATGGATTTAGTTGGTTTGTTCAGTTTATTATTGGTTTTTATTTTCTTTCTTTTCCAGAGCTTTGATATTCTTGATGACCAAACGCCATTTTTTTCAGGATGTAGAATTATGTTTAAACAGTTTTTAATTATCGGTGACTGTTTTGTCCATATGGTCTTTTCTTCTTGTACGTTTTCATTCTTTAGAATCCAGTTTGTTATTATTATTCTTCTTTTTCTTCGAGTGAGCGTGGCATTTCTTTTGAGTCTGATATCCGCAAAAAGAGCATTGTGGTCAGAGTCCCAGAATGGTATGGTCGAGGCTTTTTGAGGTTTAAGATTGTTGGAAATTAGCATTAAGTCAATTGTACCCACGCAGTTTTTTGATGTTGGAAGTTTTTTGTTATTTACAAGTTTTAAGTTATTGTCTTTTATTAACTGTTTCAGCATACCACGCCATGGACCAGGGTGAGCGTCAGGATTAGTTGACCATGATGGGTCTTTTAGATTTACGTCTCCCATGATTATCAGGTTAGTATTTTCATTGTCTGTTATTATTTTGTGTACATGACTTAATATCTGGTTGTTGTCTGCTATTCTGTCCTTTCTCAGGTCCCGTCTATTGCTTTTTGGTCTTAGGTACATGGAAATCACTAGAGTATTTGTTCGTAAAAGTTTTATTATGACGAGATCCTTGATATCAACGTTGATTCGTCTGACTTGTATATTGGATGAAATGACTATTGCAGCTCCATCATTTTGGAATTTTTTGACTTCAGTATATGAGTTCAATATGGCACGAGGATTAGGTTCATTCATGGAAATACAAAAATTGGGTCTTCTCGACACTAGCTGTAATAGATCTTCGGTAGGTTGAGATCTTTTGTTTAAATTAATATGATAGAAATACATAATTTGATGTTATTGTTTTAAAAGTGGGGATAATAGCACGCTATCATTCATTAGTTAGCTTGGACTCCTTACAGTCTTATCCACGGTAACAATTTACCATGGAGATATAGCTTGTTTAAATTGGCGTGCTTTTTGAAGTTTAAATCAAAATTGCATCATTTTAGTGTTATTTCATCATTTATTGATTGTAATTTGTCTGTTAAACATGGCTCTAATTGAAGATGTTTTTTCTCATATTATTAGTGGTGATTCATGGAGAAATTATCTCGATGACAGTGTACCAGTTAATTTCTACCATCATTTTCGGAATAATATTTTACGTTTTAATAAAAGGTGGAACAAGTCGATTAAAGTTGAGGAAAGATCTTTTGGAGTTGGATTGACAACCTACTGGATAATTTGTATTCGAGTTAAAACCCAAGTTCGTTATTTTCGTGAATATGGTGTTGGTACTAGTCGAAGTCGTGCTTTAGATACTAGTTCATATAGACTCTACAAGTATTTAAATGAGCGATTTGCTCGATTTATTCTGGTAAGTAAGATTTATTTCGGTTTTTCAATAAATGATGATTACCTAATAAATCTTTTCTTTCCAGCCATCTCATATTATTGGATTTCCCAATATAAGAGGGCATTGTTTTTTAATTTCAGCGATTTTGCCTTTGTTTCATTCCTTCCCATTCGTTCATAATCTTATTGAAGTATTTGGAAAGCTGTCACTTCGACGAAATCATGGTGAACAGATTACGCCTCCGGATCAAAGAGATGAGATTGAGGTTCCATATTACTGGACTAATTTATTATTCAATTTGTATTTGAAGTACCATAAGGTTTCAATTTCTGGGGTGTTAAATTTGGAAAACGCCAATCGTTTGGCTATGAGGCTGATGAAAGCTCCGGTGGTATTTTTACCATATATCGGTGATAAAGGTGTTGTAGAGCTAGATCGCCTATTAATTAGTGGTTTGTGTTCATCACTTCGTGATTATTGTAATAATTTTTATAACGAGCCTGGAGGATTTGAGAAGACAGCTTTCTCCGATATAATGTTTAAATTGAGCTCCGAGGATGTAATATGGCAGGAAGAATTCTTTCTTCAATTTAAATGTACTTATTATTGTAGGCGTTGTACCTCAGTTTGTCCTGATCAACGTTTCAGAGTACCAGTTATAAATTTGTGTCCTTTTTACGAGGTGCAAGAGCTGTTGGACGTAGTTGAAGCTTTACTATCGTGTCAGGAAATCATTTGTACTAAGGAATTGAATGGTTTTCAATGTGGTGGAGCAATTCGAAAGGTTACTACTGGATTTATAACAAACAAGCCAAAAGTGATTTGTTTAAGTGCTCCAGAGGGACTAAATTTTGAAAATATAAAGATACCTGAAGAGATATATCTGACAGTTGATGGCGAGAAAATTTATTATGAAAGGTTGGCCAGTAGCAACTGTTTTAATTGTTGGAAATCCAAAAATGATAAGGATTATGGCGCTTTTTATCACGAGTATGAAGAAGGCGACAAGCTAACCGGTGGTCATACGTATGTTACAATGAAGACTACCAAAGGATTTTATGAGATTAATAACGGTATGTTATTTACTTTAGATACTCGACTGTTTCAGCGAATAACCGCTGGTTCAATTCATTTCTTTCAAAGAAAAGAGTATGGTGTTTATCTGTCAAATATTAATATTGATCATGTATATTTGAATCCACATTATTGATATAAATAGAGAGAATAAAAAGAGTTTATTTGTAATCTTGTTGTATTTAGTTTATTAAAATTATATGAAACTTTATTTTAGTACAAGTAAGTTGTGATTCTCATTTATGATGAAACAATAAGCTTGGTGTTTATGGAGAAAGAGTTAATTCTCATTTATGAAGGTACTTTTGATCTCTAAGGTTTCGTACATTGGGATTTAGGGTGTGATGTAGAGTAGACGCGTTTACATTGCTTACATTGTTTGTGTTTACATTGTGAGGTGAATTGAAAAATTTTTTGTTCAACTGTTATCTTAAAACCATTTGCTTTTATCTGGTTATAGTCTTCTGAGGATTCAAGGTATAAGAAATTTTTTATTTCATCATTATTTTGAGTTTTTATCAATGATTTGTTTGTTGAGTTGTTTTTATACCAGGATTCAAGTATTAGTTGTGATTCAGAGTCATTTGTACCAGTTTGGTATAATACATACCAATCTAAAACTACTATTTGTACTCTTTGATCCATTATATTTTCAAGCGATTGCTTGATGTGAGTAGGAATTGGGGAGTTTATGATCACTTGCTTTTTGTATTTGTTCGTGTTGATATGGATTATGTCTTGTACAAACGGTTGTAAATTGTCAGGTATAGTCCAGCTTGTGTGTCTCACCAAAATCGCAAATTTGATCTCGAGGAGTTGTGTGTTGGTTGAAACAGTTAATTTGTTATCGTCTTCCATTTGTATTAATTCTGAGGCAGCACAACATGACGATTCAAGGATGTACAACGCATCAATTGTCTTTTTAAGATACACCAGAATTTTCATATCCCATCCATGAAGTATATCCATAATTAGATTGAATATCAGAGCAATGCCGCGTAGTGTTTTAGAGGTGATTCCTTTCTGGGTAATAATTTGTAAAGGTGTTTGATTAATCACAGTATCAAAAAGTGGTTTGTGTGTTTCCCAATTTTTCACACAGTCTATGATAAAATCATTTGTTAATTGATCAATTATTTTACTAGTTTTGAGAAAGAAAATAACGTCTTCCATGATGAGTTACGTTTGTTAGTGAAGGCACATGCTCTTTTCAAAGTGTTGAGTGCATACGATAAATCTTCTGATAGTTTGAATGGTAGGCATGGTGATAAGCGTTAAATAATTTAGATATTGAAAGTAAGATATATGTTTAAAATTGTTTATTTTAATCTTTATAAATCAGAAAATACAGTGTTACAATGAAAGATATTAGAGGTGATATTGAATAGATATGTTTAATAAGAATTGTTTAACTGCCAAGTGTTAAGGTTACATTTTCTTTGAGACTGAGACAATTCTGACTGGCGAGTATGTAATTATCATTTATTAGGAGCATACGAGCCTTAAAAAGGTTAGAATAATGGTGTCCACATTATGTTGTAGTAGACATAGTCTACATTGTTCATGTCTCTGTTCACTTCTTCTTTAAATTTCGGGCATGAAATGTCAAAGGCTTCATGAGGACCTCTGCATGAAGGGCATAGAGTATAATTGCTTTTACAAGACGCTTTCTTGTGTAGGCCCGAGCATTTCAAACATATTCGTTGACGAGCTTTACATTTCCAGTGGCCACATTGACCACAGACATAGCATTTCCGAGTGTCAAAATAGTCAGCAATTATTAGATTCTTTTTTCTACACCAGAATCTCGCTTTTCCTTCGTCAGCGATGTAATCTCGAATTTTAGGATCAACTGAAACACAGATAACTGTGTATTGAGTTCCTTTTATCTTATAGAATTTGAAAAGCTTGAACCATAGGTCAGTGAAATTCTTGAGATTGAAGTTTTTGATTTCTTGTAGTAGAGGATTGATTTCATCTTCAGTGATTGGAAAATTTATTTCAAATTTGATGATGGGGCGACGATACTGTGCTTCGCTGACTTCCAATTGTAAGTTTGAGCTTTTGAGTACCTCAATAGCAATTTTACGTTTAGGTTCATCTTCCAGAATCAAAACCGCATGAGACTTCTGTTCCTCTAACGATATTATTGTACCAAAACTCTCTTTTGCTTCTTCTACAATTGAGAAGAGCATACCTTCTTGATAGTCTTTACCAGAGACGTAAACTACAAATTTTCTCGCAATTGGTTCCCAATTGTAAACGTTGTTCGGAGTTGTTGGCTTGTGGAGACGTATATTTTTTGGTTTTACGATATCGTATATCTCCAGGGCTCTTTTGCGTTTTGCAGCTAGAGTCGATGTATGGATGTCAGATTGAGAGACAACAGAACCATCATTGGTTATTGAATTATCATGTTCAGAGGACAAATCATCTTCTTTATTTTTATCAGGGTCGACATCATTAGATTTATCATGGTCAGGAACAATTGGGTTGGTTGTAGTATCATTATTAGTACTAGCAGTAGAGTTTCTATTGTTGACCGCTGCTTGTCTAGCTTGTATGATCGCAATAACTTGTTTTATTTGTGGGATCATAAATTCATCCACCAGTATTTCTTTCTTAGTTTCTTGTCGGAAAACGACAGTTCTCATCATTTGAAACAGGTTTGTTGCTTTAACACCGAGTGGGTTGAGAGTGTTGACTGTGGTTTTAAGATCTTCGTGGGCAGGTTCATTAATAAATAAACTCGAAATGAGTTTAACCAGGGGCTCAATTGTCTTTTTGTCTATCTTGTTTTTATCTGAGGACATCTTGCAATCTTCATTAATAGGGAGCAAGTTCTGTTCACTAGATAAAAAGGTAAAAAACGAGTAAAGATGAGTGGACGATTTGAGTAACAATGTGAAAGTGAGTGAAGTCCTGAATCTCACGTTGGTTTTATGGAGATCTAGGGAGTGGGTCAAAAGGTATTTCCACTTCCGTTTATGGGGTGTTTTTCGGACTTTATTAAAAAGAGCTGTGAACAAATAAGATAAGACGGAACAATTTTATATGAGTTAGTTTTTAGGTAATTTAGATGGGTTGTGTAAATTGGGCACTGAGTACAAATAAAATACTTTATTTGTGTTAAACTAAAATCATAGACATGTGCTTATTGTAAAGCAGGTAATAGGCCATGTGTTTTTGAGTATGAATTAGTAAGTTTATTTAGTATGTATAATTACCTTGATCTTTTTGGATCTTAAGGTCGTTAGATTAAATATAATAATTACACGTAATATTATATTTCTTTAGATTTAATTAATTTAAACAATTAATTACATTAAAATTTTGTAAACAGTACAAAAACAAAATACAGATATTTGATCCAAAAGTATCCGATATAAAATATCTAAGTCTTTTTAGTATTCGTGAAAATAAAAATTTGTCTATTCATACGACTCTTAAAATTTTATGTAAATTTTGAACTTTTAATTTATTTCTGTAGCTCAATATTTCTTAAATTATTAATCTTTTCTGTGTCTAATAATCGAAATGCTAAATTTTCTCGAAATTAATTTTGTTGTTCGATGTTTTAATTTAGTCGATCTAAAACAATGATATTTTGAATTTCTAACTTAATGTGTTTCTTTACCTCATCATATGTTTAGTGAATAACTTACCTTGTTTGGTCAACTTATCTGGAGATTTATAATTGTTATTGGAATGAGAAGCTTTCCAATAACTTTGCTTGATGTAACAGTTTTAAATGTTATCCTTATCTAATCAGTACTTCAGATTTGCTCAATATCGGCCTCAAAAAACATGAAAAATTTCAATTCTATTGCAACTTTTTCCGCACTGATAACAGTCAAAACATTCCTTGATTTCATTGATTCGAGTGAGATTGTTGATTTGATTTGATTTCACTTTGCTTATCTAATGTATCATCCAATTGATACATGTAATGTTGTCATTGATACAATAATAGAATCCCTTCCCTTTTAGATTTGCTATTTTCTGGAAATGATAATTTTAACTTATCAAGTGTTGTGAAACTCATACAACACTGAAGTTGATGGATATGAGTTCACTCTTTGTTTACTAATTAAAAATTTGAGATCTTTGAATAATCAATAGATTTCTTCAAGTTTAACTGAAAAATTAGACGTACAGTTTCAGGAACTCTACTGTTTTGAGTTTCAATATCAACATTTGTCCAAGACAGTTGATAGTTATGCCTGATAAAAAAACTGATTTTGCCCTGCAAAAAGAACAAAATCAAGAATTGAAATTTTTGATTTTTTATAAAATAAAACCTAAAAGCAGCGAAAACGAATCGACTTTCAACTGCTAGCCGGAGTCGTAGTCATTCTAACTACCATTATTTTCATAACTTTGTAACTATTAATATTGAGTTGTTAATGGATCAGAAGAAAGGGTTTTAGATTTCGCGGGAGAAATTAAGTCTTATTTAAGAGGAGATCTAAAGAGGATTTTACACAATTGGTTTCTGATGTTTTCTAGCTTTATTTAGCATTTATTCAACTGAATAAAGAAATAGTACAGGATATTTTTTATCTTCATTTTACAAGATAAAGACATTAAATCGAAACACAAAAATAGTAGAAAAGGCTGGAATTAAGTTAGAAGAAGGTTTTCTAAACAGATTAACAAACCATTTTAAGGCAAATCAATTTCTGGTTCCTTTTTATGTTGAGCCTCATACCATGATTTTGCGATTGTTCTTTTCATTTCATCATCTCCTTCTTGATACATTTTCTTCATCAAGCTCATCAAAGCTGTACTTGGATCAGCGTCAGGATCTTCTTTGTCCTTCTCGTCGTAAACAGTGGTGGGCTTGCTATACTGAATGTTACTCCAGTTGGCTTCTCTCTTTTTCTTCAGATAAATAACAATCTTTGACTTTGTTCGCTTAAAGTAGCTTTCTTGGGTGTTAATTTTTTCATGGAGTTTAGTTAAAGTGAATTTGTAACGGCCGAGAACAATTCGGAAAGAACTTTCATCAGGAAATATTAATTTGATTGAGTGATCCTCAAATGGTTCTTTAACATCGTCCAAAGAAAGGTAAATTTTGACAAATTTGTCAGTCTGATCCCAGGCAAAGTTCGACAAAGGAATCAATTCTGCTTCAGTCGGGATAGTTTTTGTAGCTTTATTTGTAAAAGATTTCTTGAGAGCTTCCAATCTTGACAATTCAGTACGTAACAATCTTTTGGTTGACTCTCTAGAGGCATGGTTGTCCAAGATATTTTTAATCTCAGAATAGTCAAGTTCAATCTGAATAATAAAGAAGAGAAAAAGATTATTAGTTGGGTAACGCAACAAAAGACTTGCAATTCCTAACAAAAAAATAAAAATACAGAGACAAAAATAAAAGCAGATAATTGAACCCGTTAGCTTTAAGATACTTACGTTTACCATCAGTGGTTCACTCATCTCACCGAATTAGTAGTATTAATTAGTCGTTTGGTCGATCAAATTAATGCAAAAAAAACAGACGACAAAACACAGTCAATATTATTGACTCAATAACCAGAAGTTCTTGATTTTTCTCGATGTTGACCATAAGATTGGCATAGATCCGCTCACATGTAAAAATTCTATCATGCTGCCATCTGTTGGTTCAATTTAATCCAGCGAACTTGTATCTGAACATGAACATGAACATGAAGCGAACATGCGATCTCAGCTATCTTGCTTCGATGTTAAATAAACTATTATATTATTGAATAAAAGCAATCATCCGAACTAATAGCATATTAATTTAAAGATAACTATTAACATATTTTGATTAGTCATTTAACCAAAGGTAGCTACTTTAGGATCAACTTTGAAGCCTTATGAGCCAGCAACTACCAAACTTAAAACTTCATCTCAAGAACTTGGAACAAGCTCAACTACAACTCGATCAACTGATCTAATCACAACCAGCATGAATCCCGAATCATCAATTGAAAAAATCGATATTTAACTTGGTGACTTTAAAATCAATGACAATTCTGATCCGAATAGACCCAAATGACCAGCTTGTATAATATTTCAACGCCTGTTGACCAACTTAAGCTTCCGCGGACTTTATATTGAAAAGTGCAATAAAAATTGACTGATTAATGTGAACTCCTTATTTACTTTACTTCAATGAGTTTTGTTATGATCAAAACTAATGTTACTCTTTTAATTAGAAAATATCTTCTTTAGATAATATTTTCTTCCATAGAATTACTAGATATTTAATAATTGAAAATTAAATTCAGAGGAATATATTGATGATTGATTTTTATGAAATCTTCATTTCAAATTTATTCAATCCAAACGAGACATCGTTGCATTTGATTAAAATTTGCATTATTTACATAGATGAACAAAATTTGGCAAATTATTACAATTGATTAGATGGAAGCAGACAGAATTATAAATTGTTTGACTTAAGATATCCAAAGGTTTTCCTGAAGATGGTTAGTAGATGATTAAGTTAAAAAAGTATGAATAATTTTATGATGTACCTCATTTCAAGGTATCCATATTTTACAACATAACAAGTATGATGACGAAGTTAGTGATGGACTGTTCTTACAATAAACTCATCACAAAATACAAAATTAGCTAACAAAAGCTTCACAATTCTGTGTACAAATAACAAAATACAATAAATGCTTTCGATCATATTTTCATCTTAACAAGAACAAAATAAACTGAGACTGAACCAACAAGTAGATATAAGTCATTTGATAAATGTAATCAGACTTAATGAACTCAAATTGTTAGTTTATGTATTTCAAACTTAACAGTGAACGGGAAAATATTCAAAGGCGGTAGCTGTCATATTGAGTTGATCACAAATAACTGACGCTTGTTTCTTCGAAAATAGTGTTCATGATTAATCACCTTATCTCCAATAGCAGATGGTTCAAATGATTCGATTCTTTCCATCCCTGTAACCGAAACAAAATCAGCCTTGAAAGCAAAAAGCTGGATCATTTGATCTGAAAGATAATTGATTTCTCTCCGATGACAATGAGACTTAAACTGATCACAAATTGTTAATTCAACCAGGACCATTTAAAAGTGAGGTAAATTAACTGTTGGTAACTAATGATCCATCATAATGAGGATTGGTAAAGATTGAGGGATCATTGATATAACGAATATTTCGGTTAGTTTTTTGTTCCAGATATTTTTTCTCATTGCTTTCAATGGCAACTTCAATTAATTTCAAGATCTCTTCAAAGGTTGGTCGACTTTTTGGATCCTCAACCCAACACTCTTTCATAACGGAATACACTTCAGGTGGACAATGCTCAGGCCTAGGTAATCGATAACCAACTTTGAGATAATCTTTCATCTTCCAATCATCAACATCAGGATATGGAATGTCACCTCGAGTCAATAATTCCCAAAGTAAAACTCCATAAGACCAGACATCGCTTTTAGTGTCATAATTGCCTCTTTCCAGACTCTCAATGGCCATCCATTTTCGAGGTAAAGGTTTTCTAAAATTATCAGCATCTGAATAATAACTGGTAGTATAAACGTCTCGAGATAAGCCAAAATCAGCAACTTTAACAGTATGATGTTCATCAACCATGCAATTACGAGCTGCTAAGTCTCTATGGACAAATTTAAGTGAAGCTAAATAAACCATTCCTTGAGCAACTTGAACGCCAAATTGAATTAAATCAATAACAGTGAATTCCAGGTCTTCCCGTTGAATGTATGATCTTAAATCACCATGTTCCATGAATGGAGTGATTATCATCGGTGAACCATCAAAATCAATTGAAACACCAATCAAAGACAATACATTTTCATGGCAAAACTCTTTCATAATGAGACCTTCAGCAAGGAACGCTTCACCTTTATCTTGTGATAAAATACCTCCTGAAAAAAAAGATGAACAAAAAACATTATTATTAACATTACTATTAACAGTCGATTTGTCAATTACTTTTTTGATAAGTTAATTTGAGTAAATCAATATTTTTACAATTCAATCAAAAATCGTTTCGCTAAAAATGAATTCAAATTGTATGGTTAGAAGAAAATGTTTCCAACTTTCAGACAACATGTCAGATTGTATTCAAGGATTTTTTACCAACACTGATGACAGAATTAAAATAAATTAATGTAAGGTAATGTTCATCATTTCCAACCAATCAATTTAACCAGTTTGATGGAAAACTTGAAAAGCTAAAAAGCCATAAAATTGCAAGCCATCAAACAAGCTGATTTTAGCTGTAACAATTTAAATGAAAATACGATTAACCAAGGAGTAGTCTTGAAATGTCTAACCCTGTTATTTACATTATAATCAAAATAGCAGAATCCGAGAAATGATTACAGAAAGTTGTAAAAATGTGTTTCCTATCATGTTTTGGTTAATGGTTGACGATTGATTTAGCAAAGTGATTGTTGATTGAAAAGTTGCCAAAATATTACAGATTCACTTTCAAACTTACGATCTGTTTTTAGTGTTTTTATGGCAACTTTGATTTTATCCTCTTTATTTGGTAGCTGAAGGTAACCCTTAAAAACAAGGCCAAAGTTTCCTTGACCAATGACCTTTTCTCTGGTTAAATAGTCTCGACTAAATAATATGCCATCAGCTTGTAATTCAGCCTGTTTTTGAGGTTCAATAACAAATTTGATCTCCTCTGATTGTCGATCAAACAACAAAGGTTGACCAGAAATCCTTCCATCAGGTCCATGATACTCTGTAAATTAAAACATAAAAAACAAAAATAAGTAAATTAATCATTAAATAATTAGATAAAATGGGCAAATTTCAAGTTCATTATTGGCTTTGATACTTGAACATAACTCAAAGTACAACCGATAAAACAAAATCAAATTTGTAAAGTTAAGAGAAAAGTGAAAAATGTTAATCTAAATCTGTGCATAATTAAATTTGCATGAGATCAAGTAAATCATCATAAACATTGGTTAACCTTCAAAGAAGAGTGTAATTATTAATAGACAATTAAAGGATTCCTAATAAGGTTTGAACACATGAAGACATGTTGAAATCAATTATTTAGTCTAGTACATTTAAATTAATTAATGCAGATTCATAATGATGAGAATAGCTGTAAAAATCTTCAAGTATCATTAAATTGTAAACTATTTTGTTAATTTGAAAATATTTGCTCTAATTTGACAGTCAGTAGAGTGTCAGTAATTGAAAGTTTCATTAATCAAATGATTCTTCAAAGGTTGGTTGATGTCCATATTTTTGATAATTTCAAATGAGAAGCAACATTTTCCACGAATTCGAATTGCATTCAATATTTCAATATTTACCATAATACAGTTAATAGCTGAACGTCAATGAGTGTAATAACAATCAACATTAAATTTTGAGTGAAACAAAATCAAGAAAAAAAGATATTTACATGGGATAATTTAAGATAATCAAATGATAGTTACTAATGCAATTTAACTAGATTAGGTGAATACAATAAAATAAAAATTGTGAAAAGCAAACACAAAAAAAGACTAAACATGGCCATGATTTAAATGAGACTGTTAAAGTTCTGGTACCATTCTGGTTAACAATAAATTGAATCCTGGTAACACACATGCAATGAAGTAAACATTTTTAGAAGTTATTAAATGATTAGATGACTAACAATTAATGGAAACAATATCAATGAAAGTGAACCAGAAAAGCGGATAAAGAGAGGAACCAAAAATGATTCCTAAATAATGTGTTTTGGGTTTACGATGATTAACGGAAATAAGTTGTTTAACAAAAGCCTAATAACAGTCTTTTTGGGGAAGACCAATTGTGGGTTATGAGAGAGGCCAAAAATAGACAAAGAATGACAAAAGGTACATTATAATGAGTTTAGGCCTGACTCAATAGACAAATGTGTGTTTTGTAAACTCATTTATTTATAGACTTGACTTACAATGAATTATAATTAGGCGAGGTTAATCAAGTTTTTCACGGCAGAACGGACAAGTTGGCCTTGGTTGGAGACAAGTTTGACAAATTGTTGTATTTACGACTGGATAGTGATTAAGTCAATATGAATATGTTTGAAGCTAAAGCTCAATATAAGCTCAATGAGTTGAAAATTGCAGGTTTTCAATTTGAAGATATTACAGAGGAAAAGCAATCAATTAAGATTTAACCATTGAACCCAACTCGGGTAAATTATATTAAAATAAGGGTAATAACCTTAAATTAACCTCTTCAACAAATTGTTGAATTAATCGGTAAAATTTAGCCACAAAATGTTTAAATTGTTTTAAATTAATCGAAATGATAATTGTGTTTTTAAAAGAAGTGAAAATATCTTCTATGGTTCAACCAAACTAGATCAGTTAATGGTTTTTTGCCTATTTTTAGGTAATTGTTACGAATGTAAATTAATTAAATTATTTGTTTCTGCAAATCATAGATTGCTATTATTGTTAGTTAGTTTGGTTGAAATAAACTAACAGTAAACATGGTGAATTGTCAGAAGTTGCTGATTTAGCTAAAACATATGATAAAATTTGGTTGGGTAAATGTTGACAATGTAATTAACAATTTCAGGGTATAAATTGATTTACCAGATTGTCATCTTCATCTTATTGGAAACAAGTTTGTTCACAGGGTTAATTTCCAATGAAAATGAAAACTGGTTAATCTGGTGAGAGGGAAGAAATTGTAAGCTACAAAGTCGGAAGTGATATCTCAAGTGGCTTTTATAAACCACCCTAGACTTTCATAAGATTGATCAGTTAATTTGATATTGTTTCATGGTAACGTAATAGTCAAGTGTAAGTTAGCATTTGAACAAGATTAATAACAGAAAGTTAGATAAACCTTGTATTTCAATGGTTTTACATTTTCTAGGGAAATAAACATAACTTGAAATTGGATTTAACAAGATTTATAAGATAGTTAAGAAGGATTAAAAAATGAGGTAATAATTTACCATTTTGTGAGCCTTGTCTTTGAAATTGACCATTTTCAGATCTGAAAGTAACTCCTAGGGAAGGTGGAGGTCCTTTTTTACTCAACAGGTAACCATTGCGTTTAAGAAGATACATCATTATTAATGCGATCACCACTAAAATAGCAATCAAACCAACAATAAATCCTGCGATGGTTGTGCTCGATGAATCTTCTGGTTCAATGGGAACCATTCCGATGAGAGCTTGTTTGCTTCCAGCAATTACTGATATATTCCAGAGGGAAGAGGTTGGATCACCGGGATAATCATTTAAAGGAATATCACATGTAATTAGACTATTATCAATGGATCGTAAATTTCCACATTCCAAAGTTGCTCCATCCAGTTGGTTTACGAGTACAACTCTCATTCCATAACCTGTACTCAGATGTTGGCCCATAATTTCGAGAGTACGACCGCCATCATTACCTTGAGTGGTAACAATTTTATTTGAAAATTTAGGATCTGGATGGTAGACTAAAATAAAATCAGTTTGTATAAATCTATCAGATCCACCATTGGCAAAGGCTATTGTTGCTGGTATTGAAGCTTCAAAGGAAATATCAGATGGCATTATTGGACTAGGACAGATAAGGCAAGAAGCATTGATTAGTGTACAATCACTTTCAAGGATGAGAGGTGATGATGCTCTGGGAACAATGGCATTGATAACAAGGCGAGGTTTGAATAAACTATCAAAATGGTCTCCAAAGACTGAAATATTAACACCGGAGGTTGCACTGGTTACATTAGGAGAAATGGATGAAAATGATGGATCAAGAAGGTAGGAAAAATTAATTTCTGGTACAATTAATGCAGAATCAATTTTAATTTTAACTGGACCAGTCAGCTGGTCTGAAGCTATGGCTGGACCTGCAACACAATGTATAACTGAGCTGTCAATGATTTGAATAGATGTACATGGAAAATTTGCCAAAGCTATTGATATGTTTGACCCAATATCCAAATTTTCTCCATGAATGAATACATCGACCCCACCAGCTAAAGGAGAATATTTGGGCTCAACATTTTTCACACTTGGAGTCAAAAATTCGAATTTTTCTGAGCTAGTTGCACTTCCTTGGATATCATAGGGTTTTCGAGAGGAAATGTCTTTGACTTTCAACTCTATTGGACCTGATTTAGCGACTTCTGTAGATCCACTTATGGCACATATGATTTCTGTATAATTCCAGGATCTTATTGAACATTTTAATCCTGCGACTTTTATTTCATTCTCAGTATTTTGAGTTTCATCATGAAAACCCAAGTCTATTCCTTTAACTTTGACGACAGTTCCTCCAGCAGTTGGCCCTTTCCGAGGTGAGAATGAAGTTATTCTTGGTTCACAATAATTTTTACCAGCAATTTTACCATCATCGAGAACACACTTTTTACCATCCCAAACACATCTGACGGTGTCCTTACCTAGTGATTCAATACAAGATCCACAATCCTGATAGAATAAACATGTTTTTATGGGAAGTTTGATCAGCGATTTATCAGAGGCGAAGAAAATGTTTTCTTCACTAGCGTCAACCACAGCACCAGGTTCGATGGAAGATTTGCTTATACCAACTGAGAAAATATCACGACCACTGACAATCTTTTTTATAAATCCATTTTCTGTTCCAACAAATAAAGCTTGCCTAAGAGGAGTAGTTGGACCTTGTAACACTGAGACTAAACTAGTTAATCGATGTCTATCACCGTAAACAAGAAGCCCATCCAATGGTTCAGGCACTTTGATGAATTTGTTGATAACAGTGCTACATGTTTCTAATTGATTTTCAGTACATCGAGAACCAGGTTCAGATAATGATTCAATCATGGATCCGTCTCGAGTAGAATAACATTTACGTTTAGCTTCATCAAACAGAGATGACAACTTGGAAATGCCAAATGCACAAACCCGCGTTTCTTGATGCCCATTAATAGATTGGCTTTTTACTCTATGATTTTCAAAAGAGATAAATAGGGCATTTGGTGACTGGTGAGAGGTCACAGAATCAGCAAAAGTGTTCCGTAAATAGGTATCCATTTTACCAATAACTGCTGTGGTTGCTTTAGTTTGCTCAGAGCATTTAACTTCAATCTCACTATAGGAGCCAAAATAGTAATCATTTGTACACACACGAGCCACTTTCGTTACAATTCGATCTCCTTTTAAAGAGTTAGGTTCCGTTTTCACAAAAAATACGTAATCTCCATCTTGAAATCCATATATGTAATTCAATGGAAACGAGGTTTTGTAGTTGTTTCTTAAATCGATGGCGGTAAATGCAGATTTGGTATTTACAGAATAATCCAAATTGATTTGTCGAAGTGAACTGACTAATTTTCGATTGGACAAAGTTGGTGGACTTAGATTGACTGGACGACCATCATAGGCGTGAGCTACAAAAATATGAGTTGTGTTGCCAGCAGACACAGGAACAACAAAACTACTTGATCGAGAGGCAACGTAATTTGATACTTGGCTAGGTGAACCAATAAGTCGACCTTTCGTTAGATCAGATTGTCGAAAAATATAGCACATTCCTTGATTGGTTGAGTAACAGGCAAATATAGTTGTTTCAGAGCTAACATTGAATGGAAACAAATTTTTACAGTCAGCTTGCATGATAGAACGAGCTTTGTTTGAAGGACATGGCTCAGGATCAGGTGGACACTCTGGAGAATCCTTTAAGATTTGAATTTTAAATTCTTGAATAATTTTCAAGCTATCAACATCAACTTTGATAAATTTATTTCGAGCACCAACAAATAATTGATTAGACGTGGTTAAAAGTAATTTCTGGATAGATGTTTCAAAATTAACACTTAAATATTTGACATCTGATTCACCGATGTTTTCTTTGTGAATCTGTGCATGATTAAACTCTGACAAACATGAAATAATTAATAAAACTAGAAAGATGGTGACTTTCTTGGAACAAAAGTTTTGAGAAAGCCTTAGTATAAAATTGATGATAGGTGAACAATGAACATGGTGATGGTCAAACATGATTAACAATAAAAAATAAAGGTTGGCTTCTTTTTTCTTCTCCAATCAATGGAGAAAAAAAATAGAAAAGCTCAATTCAACAAAATGAAATAATTATGATCACGGCACAAGCAGAGACACATTAAACGTAAAAACAAAGTAATGGAAAGCTTTTCCTTAAAGCCTTGAGAATTATAACTTTCAAGATTACATCGAGAGCAGTAAGTTGATGATGATGGTGTTGGTAATGTTGCTGGTGATGGTTAAAATGATATGATGAAGATGATGATTGGTAACGGGTATAAACTTTTGTTTGCTTGTTATTATCTTTGATCAGAGTCAAAATATACCAGACAATAACTAAATAAAACAGAGTATATTAATAGAGAAGATACTGGAGTAAGGTTGAAGATCATAATTGGTCATTTAAATGGCGAAACCAGCAATCGAGTGAAAAATAACAATAAGTAAATAGTCAAAGCTCTTGTAGTGTTTACTAGAAGTCAAGTAAGTTTGTTTCAACAAAGTTGCAAGCAACAGTGAAATCCTGATCCCATTCAAGATACTGAGAATCGGATACTTTTGGATAGCTATCTTTTTCGTTGAGACTTCAACTTATCAAACAGTCACTTTTTAATTAAATTTTACTTGGACACAATGATTAATTTAGGGTTGAACTTTTAATTAACTTGGCACAAACAACTTGAAAGATTAAAATCAGCAAACAAAAGGATAAGCCTCAAACAAAGTATCCGATATCCAACAATGATATGTGATATTTTTGTTTTGATTTTTCTTGAAAGACACACCTTTAAGTATGCGTCATCGTGTGAAGGCAATGATTTCTTTCGTTTGAAAATCTTAGGAATGCAAAGATGTAACCCAGACCAGGTAATTGATAAAAGCCTACATCTTTATCTCCCAAGGAAAATTTATTCCTGTTGCTGGCCAGGTTAAAAGGTAAGAGGTTAGTTTTCCTTTGACTCTTTACATCAACTTTACGCTTCTCTTTAACCTGTTTCTCTTCTTTTATCTAATTACAGGCTTGTGTCTCAATATTTTACCCGAGATCATGTTTATTATTCATTATTAGTCAAAAATAATGTTGAGATATAAATCCTTTGTATACCAGGTATTATTCAGCTATGCTGTTGATGATGTTTCTTTCACTTAAATCCTGAGATCGTGACGGCCGCATTTACTCATCAATTTGGATTGCTCTTTTGTTTCAAAACAATATTTCAAAACAAGTATTGAATGATTTGCTAATTTTTCAACGATTCCGAGTTTGTTGGCTTTAGTAAGGTGATTGAATTAACCATGATTAATCTCAATATTAAAGATCGTGGTTTGTTGATTAGGAAATTTGTCAATTAGAGCTTGATAAATATGTTTGCTCAAATCTGTTTATCTTCATGTCTTCTGCATGTTAAGAAAATTGAAAATTGTTTATCACGCTGGTCATTCACAGTTATCTTGATATCGACTCTTCAAAATACAGTTTTATAGAGTTCAAAATATTGATTTAATTTTCCACTATTGATTTTGTATTACTAATTGTCTGCGGCAAGTTTATCCGTTTTTCAAAGTATAACATGGACTGAATACGTGTCATATTTTTAATCAAGTTTTCACTATTCATCTTATGAATACGATTTAAATTTTGAACCATTTATCCATCAATTTTTAAACTTAACTAATTTTCTCATAAACAGTTTAATCAGCAACAAAAATTTGATTGCTATTAAATCATATTTTATTTTTGACCTTCTGAATAGTCGTCTTTGAATCACATATTCATGAAAATGCTGAGTAATTGCGTCAAATTACAACAATTATTTGCAAGCTAGTTTGAATTAATTTTGAATTAAATACAGTTTGTATTTAAGTTTTTCACGTTTAGTGGTATTTGCAATCACTAGATGTCACTAGTGCATAGTTTATTCTTTCAAGTTGAAAGTTTCAACTTTGTTGTATTTTGATTCAATTCAATTGAATCCAGAGTTTCAGCCAAAAATTCACCTAGTCAACCGTTTATCACCGAGTTATCAACAGTCTCGGAAAAAATGAACTACTGTATCACAGATCAACCATCAATCTGAGAAAATTCGACATTGATTGAAATATTACAACCCAAATTGTTATATTATTATTAATACATGCATATTGAATATATGAATGCTTATGTTTTGCTGTATTGCAGGTGAACTTTATTGTCAACGATTCTCAGTTTGTAATTGCTAATACAAACCCTTGCTATGAAAAGTTGATGAATAACTTAAAAGTATAAAAACATGTACATTGTCCATGCGACTACTTGCAAGTTGTTAGTTATGTACTAGCTTCAATTTTTTCAGTCCATTTACAATTATTAAGCAGTTCTTATATTACAAATGAGTAGCATTACTGTACTGGCATTTTCCAGAATATACTGTAAGAAAATCATTAATAAACATTAAATGATGGAATTTAGGTTCTTTTATTCCAATGGTGTAAAACTTACGAAAACAAACAGATCCCTTTCGATTTTATTAATAACATCGCCGATTCTGATTCCGGTTCCATAAATTGCGATCCGATCCAATACTTTATGCATCTATTGTCGTTTAAATTGTTTCATAAATTGTTAAACATATTGAAATATAAAAGTTCAATACTTACATTTAATTTTTCCTCGTAACCGGCTTGACATTTGTGAATGATCTTGGTCAAAAGACCATGAATAATATTTGGCTGTAAAGATTGGTTAAATTAGAACTAATATTCGTTCCAAGCTATTATAATTTGAATTACTTACACGGTCAACAAATTCACCGGCAAAGTAGATAACAGATCCAATTGCAGTGATACAAAAGAAACCAGCGAAATAAAATGTACCAATTATATGTGAAGGATAGGATGAGACAATCGCCATGAAGATGACTGTATCAGCCAAAAAGGAGACGAAAAATATACAATAGAAGACCAGATATCGACAGTCTTTCATTATTTTATCATAACAATTTAAATAGAATAACAAAGAACGGGTTAGATGCTTGAGGCGAGATTCACTTATTCTGTCCATAGAGTTGACTTTAACCACCATTTCATGAACACTCCTCAACCGAAAGATATACCAGGGAACCATTACAATAGATTGTCCCCCAACATTGAGTAGAGCCGTGAATGACATCCGAGCAGCAAATGTTTCCATAACGATCCAGAAAACACTTGTTATAAAATAAACTGGATTTGAGTAGAAGAGCGGATCAAAGAGACGAAAGCTTAGCATAATGACGCCATTAGCAAATTTATTGAACCTCAACATGCGAGTCCAGTTAACAACGTGAAAAATTAATACAGGCTTCATAGCTTTGCACTGTTTAGGTGTAAGAAACAATAGCTTATGGTCAAATCCATATATTTGGATGATTCTTAGGAACTGCAAATCCATGATATAACCAGCGTCTTCAATGTAAATGGCTACTTCACGTAGTATACTCAACACTGTGAGCAATAACAAAGTCAAAAGGGCGACTTCTTGTGAATATGATTTTCCATGAAATGGATTGCCCAAGAAGACGGTGACCAGTTGATTATCAGCTGGCACAATAGCAATTATGGTTATCCTCAAACCGACAAATATGAGTATTGCACGACCTAAACTATTTTTCCAAGTATAGTCTTCAAACTGGTAATCACGGCGTGACTGGTGGTATCCTCGTCGAGTAATAAGTAAACTACGAGCACATTTTTCCATAATTGTAATCGCTTTACCAGCATATTCATCAGCATCAATTTCATCAGGTAAACCAATCAAATATTTAAAGCGTTTGACCAAATCTCGTTGAGTCGGTTGAGCCTCAATTGCTTCCTCCATTATTCAAATTTTGTTCATCAGCGATAAACATCCATCCAATTAACACGAGATTTCCGATTAAATATTAACATGGTTAGCTTAGTTTTCATTAAGAATATCAATAATTGTAACTGAGACGAGGCAATCAACAAATAATTAACCTTGATAAGTAACGACATAGTTTACAAGACAGCGACGAAAACAAAACAAAAGCATGAAAACAATGAAAATGGTTAAGAGACGCTATTCCTACGCATAATGAGTACGAATAGACTTAAACCCAAAGAGTTGCTTCGATTATTGGTTAAATATGTTTTCATTAACGACAATTCAATATAAATTTTTACATTATTTTCACTATTAACCGATTCCCAGGGAATATAGTTAATTTTTTTATTATAAAAGCCTGTTGCTTAATCAAAAATCAAATGGGATTCAGGTTGCTTGAATCAATCAATGCCTTTCAATCACCTTGATTTGATAAAGAAGCTGAAGAAAACAAAAATCGCATGACAAAAGTCACAATCATCATTGGTACAAAAAACCTTCATATTGAAGCTGTGAGATTATGAGGCAATCGATGATGTCTTTTGTTTCAGGCCAAATCAACTAATAATGGATTAAATATTAGGGTGTTCGGTAATGTGTTGACCTCAATATGAAAAATAAATTATTTTTTCAAACTAAAGAGTTCAATCACTTCTTTGTGAAGTATATAGAGTCCATCTAAAAGGATTTTCAAAAATTCCGTCGGCATGCCTATTTTTTGGTTCTCTCTGAAAAGTACCCTTTTCTCTTTTAATGATGCAATAACGCATTCTTCGCGTAGTTTATGAAGTTTAAAAGTGTTATATTAATAAACAGGACTCTATTTATTGAATTGGAAAGTGACAGTCCATGATCGTAAATTTTTCGCGAAATTTTTCTATTCAACACTTGCACCTTCATCAAACTCCTTTGCTTACTAAACACAAATCTGCATGGATAAATCTTATTAACAGATTTAACAGGTGAAAATTGCGGATTAAAGGCTAAAACTTTTTATGATTTCAAAGGACAGATCATGAAAAAATGTTTAGCATTAGAAATTTTGCAAGCCAGCATTTTCATTTGATTTTTGTGGTCACTCAAAGAGAAATTACCGATTTACAGTAGCGCATCCGCAAAATGACCATAAACGGCTGACCTTTAGATAAAATCGGACTTTTTTACCTCATTTAATAGCTGAATGCTTGGAGATTTCAAATGTTTGCACAATGAGCCGCTTCTTAATACAGGAAGGTCATATTTGACCTTTGAGTTACTAGTATTCAGGCGTAAATCGATTTCAGAACGCAATTTGGCCTGATAACTCGACTAAACGTTGATCAATGCTGACCAAACTCGTTAGATATTTGTTATTAAGTACGGAGAATCAAGTCAAAATGTTAATCTTTATCAGAATTCAGAGAAACTACCTCAGGTCAAAGCATTATCGAACACCCTAATAATTATCTAATTGGCATAAATCATTAAACCTGTTGGCCTTTTTGGAAAATTTTTCGGTGGATGAGTGTATTGATACTTTTCAACACATTTAATTATTGAAAAAGATGCGCTTAATAGAAAGTAAAAGTTAACTTTGACTACAGTGTGGACGAGAATAAACATTAAAGATTTAAACATTAATTCAAGGAAGCAAACTAATAATTTGAAACTTTATCAATATTTTACTTGTTCAGGTGAAAACAGCATGCAATACAGTGGCTGTTCGGGTGAAAATGAGCCCTTTTGATTGGTTATTACTCAATCATTAGTGATCTAATCTCTCTTGATATTGAGATGTTCCATTATCGAAATCGTTAACTTTTTGGTTTTACTCAGTAGTAAACTGTTATCTATCCATTGAAAAATATTTAAACACCCAACGAGGACGCATTTTACCTAGCTATTTATATAGATACGAAAAGTATTTTGACCAGCAAGGAACCAAAAGGGAAAAATTGAAGCTGATCGCAGATCATACCTGGAAGCAGTATAAAGAAGCTAGAAACAACCTAGCAGCTGTACATGATAATGACCTAAAGCGCTGGGCTTGTACACAAGCCAAAAAGGTGAAACTTGAAGGGTTCAAAGCCAGTGATACCTGGGTATTAGAATTCAAGAAACACAAAATTGTTGCTAGAAAAGTAACGATTTTTGTTACTTATGAACATGAATTAGATAAAAAAGGTAGCAGACAACGCTGTCTCTTTTGTATTGGATATAAGTGATAATGTACTTCAGAATTACACTGTTGAAGAAGTTTATAATACCGATTAATCAGGGTTTAATTATGAGCTTCACCGACAAAGAACTCTCTCGGATCACGGTGAAAGAGACACTGTCGTCGGCGTTCGGTCATCCAATGCTATTCCACATTCATATACAGTGCAGCCGATAATAACCATGGATGGTAGGCTCTTTTCACCGTTGATGATAATTCTACAAGAACCCAAATGGTGGTAAATTTAGTCCCAATGTGCTGCGAGATTTGAAAAGATGTAAGCCACCAAACGTGTTTGTTACTTGTACCAAATCAGGAAAGATTATTAGACAGGTGCTTGAGCAATGGAAACAAAATTGCTTGGCTTCAAATATTGATAGAAAATGTTGCCTTATTGTTGACTCATTTTCTCTTCATAACCAAGAAAATCTTGCTATTGATGGTAAAGAAATTCTGCTCAAAGTAATTCCTGCTGGTGCAACATCTCTAATCCAGCCCTTGGACGTTTATTTTTCGTCAATGGAAAAAGTTTGCTAAAAAGTTTACTGAAAGAGTTATTCTGGATTCAATGCCATGTCCACTTCATGATAGAAAAACTATCATTAAGTTACATGCCCTCATACATAACCAATTTCGTGCTCCACTATTCACTAGGATGGGCAAACATGCTTGGAACAAACATATATTCTTTTTAAACTCAACACACTACCATTAAAACCCTGTATGGGCCGCTGCAATAAAGTTATTTCTACTTCTTTTTGCTTACTCAAAAATATTTTGTTGTGTTGAAAAAATCCGCGTTAGGCAGTTCGCGAGGTAACCTTGTCAGAGAAACGAGACACAAAATTGTAATTCAATCTATGCTGGACCAAAAGAGATCCTTTTGGCAAAAACTTGGACTGCACCGTAGAAATTCATAAACAAATGATTAACTATCCCTATTTTAATCTAAATTCTCGAGAACGAAACTGTTCAAAACAAAATCTTATTGAAACTAATTTGTGGGTGACAGCGCATTGTGTTGACGGGTCACTACCTACTCCAAACACAGTTCAAATAAAATTCGTTAAAAGACATTTATCTATTGTACGTGAACTTCAATTGAGCTCTTGAATGCACTTCATCAATACCCTCAATTTGTTTTCTCAATACCAGCAAACGTTTCCTTCAAGATTAATAATTATACTTACCACCCTCATAACATAAAATGCACAAACACATTACATTTTGTGGAAGATTGGAATTTCAAAGTTAACATGGAATTCAATCCATTGTTAATTTATCCATTGAAAGAAAATCTTAACCTAACAAAGTTGGATATGCAAAGCTTGAGTCAAGCAAATCCGATTCGTTTATGTTCATTCTCTCAGCAACTTTATTCGTCATAATTATCGGAGCGTAGTGAAACGAAGTGAAGATTTTAACTCAGCTTAGCCATTTTGAAAACCACTTTTTGATTTCTTTCGTCACGGCTAGCGCATAAATGACTTGTCCGAATATCTTCAAATTTTGTATAGAATGTTAAAAACTTGTGTAGATGAATTGATTGGACCATCGCGGCCATCGGAGGTCATTTTTCGGGATTTTGATCTTTGACCTTTAGAGGTCAAGTAAAGCTCGTTTGAAATTCTTTGATCTAAATTGACAACTCTCATAAATATTCGTCATTACAACACTAATAGTAATCGAAATTGGGCCCAAATCACAAAAAAATCAAAATTTTGTGCAAATTCAATTTTCTGCAACTATGATATCTCATTAACAAATACGCTTAGCAACTGCATATTTGAAGCATGATTAAGAGCATTTGGAAGAGTTGAAACTTAATCATGGGCATCAAAGGTCATTTTTCGGAATTTTGACTTTTGGCCTTCAGAGTTCATTTGAAGGCCTTGATGTAATTTGATAACTCTCATATAGATTTAATTACTAATAGCCAGCATAATATGGCTCCAAAATTAAGCAAAAACTTCACACTCTTCGCGCTCTACACAACTTTGAATAAGCTATGGCGCTTGAGGGGCTGAATGGGCAGGTAAGGTCTCTTCAGGGATGAGGAATAGAGGCTGACTACTTAAATCTGAGATCAGGCTCTCAATAACTTTAATTATAATCAAGCCTGTGTATCAATTGTGGGTCAATCATTTTATTTAAGTTGATATATGAGAGACGTAAATCGAATAACACCTGAACACAGATAATAAGTAATTCAGATTTTTTAGATGTTCACAATCAATACAAAAGAGAGAGAGAGAGAGAACAATATATTATATATATATAACACATATTGGTTGATTAAATTGTCCAGAATTTAGATTGAGCAAAAGGGAAAGAAAGAGAAGCAAACAAATTTAAGATTGAACTAACAAGTAAGAGGATTTGACATCGAATTTAATCTTCTTTTCTTTTTTTCTTATCTCTCATCTCTCATCTCTTTACATTTTTCTTCTTATCATTTCATCCAATTCTTTATAAATTGAATATTCAATCATGTATTACAAGTATTAATGTTTTGGCCAATTAGCGGAATCTGGCATACGTAAGCCTGAAGCAACACCAGGTACTCCAGGAACATCTATTTGACCGTCTTTTCGATGTCGAGCGTTATGCCGTTTAGGATTACTTCCTTCGCTGGCCGTGTCTGTTTTCTCAGGCACACTGACAAACCAAAATCCATTCATGGCTATGTACCGACTCATGTCCAATCTTGTGGTCTTATCGCTTGCATACGCCAACAATTTATCGTTATTAATGGTTATTCGAATGAGCTTGTGATCAGAGGAACTATTTAATTCCATTTTGCAACTAACGATACCTTCTTTGAATGCTCTGCATCCGAAAATAAGGCCACAAACCGTTGCTTTTGCACCAAAAACATCACTAGACTGAAATGGATTTAAAACATATATTTCAGTCACATTACAGCTATCATCACCTTTTTGTTTCTTGTAGCGGTTAAGACACTCTTATCTGGACCAAGACTGGTGGTAAGCGTTAAAGTCTCCAATAAATAACTTCAGAATATCAGACCCTAAAGTTTTCAAAAAGGCGGCAATCTTTTCCAAATCGGTAGTTAAATTTTCCACAGAATAACGAGCTTTATTAAAAGAAAAATATCCTCAAATTATACATAATGTTATGTTATTCCAGCGCGCTTTAACACAGGTCACGGTCGAAAGTTCGTAACAACACTTTGTTACAAACTGGAAACTTTCACTGTCAAAACAAGCGATAGCTGATGCATTCGGTTGTTTATCCGCCACAATAGAAACTTGCGGCACTGTGTAATCCCAATCCTCGGGTACCAGCTCGTTGAAAGCTGTAAAATCTGGTTTTTCCTCAGCACTTACTCTCAAAAGTTTCTTTGTTGTTTCCGCAGTACGCTTACAATTCCCAAAAAAGAAAATCTAGACCAGAGCAAAAAGTTTTCATAATGAATAGACTATCCTATGTTCTTTTACGAACAAACCTTAAACATTAACTGACCGAATTAGCGTAAAGTGCAAAATACTTTCACATTTTTGAACATCCCCCAACATCCCCCAACATACCCCAACATCCCCCAACATACCCCAACATACCCCAACATACCCCAACATACCCCAACATACCCCAACATATCCCAACATATCCCAAACTTACCCCAATATATTCCAAACTCACCCCACATACCCCAAACTTACCCCAACATCCCCCAACATATCCCAAACTTACCCCAACATCCCCCGACATACCCCAACATACCCCAACATACCCCAACATACCCCAACATACCCCAACATACCCCAACATACCCCAACATACCCCAATATCCCCAACATACCCCAATATACCCCAACATTTATTAGAAGAAAAATATCCTCAAATTATACATAATGTTATGTTATTCCAGCGCGCTTTAACACAGGTCACGGTCAAATGTTCGAAACAACTTTTTGTTATAAACTGGAAACTTTCACTGTCAAAAAAAGTTGGAGGAAAACTTGTTAAAACTGGTTTTTTGTGCTCCTACCTCGCCCTACCTCCAGTAGGTAGGGAAAGGCCACAATTGGTTGGTTTTCGCTGGGTCTCCCATTTCGGTAGGGAGAAGATATTCTCCCTCACTCTGCATAAAATGGCCGACATTTTCTTTGTTTGGTCGCAAATCTTGGACCCAGCGGAAGCCCTGCCCGGCAAAGGAGTGATTTACCTTTATAATGTTTAAAATGTGTTTAAAAAGTGATGTTTCATCTTCTATTAAAATACTGACTAGATTGTTTTCTTTCAATTAACACGTACCCCTAAGATTACCTGAATTCAACTAACCAAAGGGACGAGTTAAAAGTGACAATTTTAAACTCAACAGTAGCTTTACAACTCTAAATCTGACTAGAAAGAAGTGATTTAAGTGGAATCAACAACCTAACATACATGCAAGATTTTCGGACTAGATACTAGTGATTTAAGTGGAAATAACAACATCATTATTTGTGACTATTTTATGGACTAGATTGGTATGCTTATTTTTATGAAACTCTGGAGGCAGAAATTTCAGTCAGTGGAACTGGATCCCGAATCTTTTATTCCTATTATACATGTGTCTTGTTTATTGAAATAACATTGTAATAACATTAAATATTATACCTTATAAATCTACCAATTGCTCAATTAGATCCAGCACAAGCGATAGCTGATGCATTCGGTTGTTTATCCGCCATAATAGAAACTTGCGGCACTGTGTAATCCAAATCCTCGGGTACCAGTTCGTAAAGCTGTAAAATCTGGTTTTTCCTCAGCACTTATTCTCATAAGGTTCTTTGTTGCTGCCTTAGTAAAACGAGGAGATTGCCCATTTCCAAAAAGAAGATCCAAATCACTGCAAAAATTATTCATAATGAATAAACTGTTCTAATTCCTTCTACCAACAAGACTTGAGTATTAACTGACCGTCAACCTTACCAATAACTTCGTACAATTCAATTACTCCAAGGCGCATATTCATCATTTATACAGTGTTCTATTCATAATTATATTATTCTAAAACATAATTCCATCCAAAGTAATTTCCAGTTTATATGTAACTTCTTTTTAAATTTATAAACCTTGTACGAGTTAAACAATCATTCTTTTCTAATATAACTAACAATTAACCTAAGAAAACAACTTACAAAACAATAACATTCAATTATTGTCATTGCTCATGCGTTTTGAATGCCCTTTTAGTTGTAACCTTGTTTTTACTTTGACTTCTTAAATTAAACCTTAAGTTTATTTTCATTCATCTTTGAGTTTATATTTTATTTAATGTAACAATATTTCAAGGTTTATTTTGATCGACTTGTTGCTGAACTCGTGGTCCAAAGGCACCAGAAGGTTTTGGAGACAGATGAAAATGGGTGCTTGGGTCTAATTAAAATTGAATTTGAAATCAGTACTTGAATTGTATATGAGTGAGTTAGAGAACTAAACCTTTCACTATTGCCAAAGTATCTTGTCAAGTCGCCCTGATCATCAAGGTTCGACCCGAGACTAACTCATAATTGAATCTATATTGATCGGTATTCCAGACATTTTTATCATCACAGTTAGCCCTCAAAAGGTTAATGTTTGAAACAAATTCAACAGCTGATTTTTGCAACTGAAACTTATTTTTTGTCCGTAAAAATTGTTTGTACACATCATCGATTGAATACTTTTTTCATTTTATCAACGGTTCTCTTGATTTTGGTCATTGGTCTTAAAACTCTGAGTCTCAATATTTCGAGAATAGCATAACTTACAATCATCATTCTTCTATTAAATATAATCTTTATCAAAAGGTATAACAATATGTTACTCAGTGTGAAATAAAGTCTCATCCAATTATATCAAATGAAGATTCTTCTAACTCGAGTGAATAGTCTTATAAAGTCCTTTTTTAGAACGAGTTGGTTTATCTGGACCAGTCCGCTTCTAGGACAATGATACCGTCATACGGTATCGTTTTTCCCGAAAAAAATGAAAACTTTTTTGATGAAAAAATGCAAATGAAAATTAATACAAAATTATAGGCCCCGATTGGAGTTCGCCTCTTAGTTCGAGTTCTCGAACTTGCCTCTCGACCCAATCCATATATCGCTCCTGAAACTCTGCAGTAGGTAAACCAAAAGCCCCTTTACATCGGTGGTCGATGTATTAAATGAACTGGTCCTTCTCGGCCATTTCATTGCGGAGATGAATTAGTAGAAGTGATGATTGACTAATAGAGAAAAACAAAGGTTATTAAAAGGTCAAAAGTGAATTAAATTAAAAAGTACTTACCCACGAGTTGGCATAGTTGAAAAATTAATGTTAATTTTAACAAAAAAAAATAAACTAAATTGAACAATGAATGGTGAAGATGAAGGCACGTTAATGGTGATAAAGACTAGAGATTACTTTAGAATGTGATTGAAATCGCACTTTTTACCGATGTAAACAAAGCGGAACCAGAGTCACTGTATAATGGTATTGAGATAGCCACACTGCAACATTGAAAAAACTAATACCGTATGACGATATTCCTCTTGGTTCAGAAGCGGACAGTTCGTTTGTCCTAGAAGCGGACTGGTCCAGAAAAACCAACTTTTTCCAGAAAAACCAAGTCGTTCCAAAAAAGGACTTAATAAGACTACTCAAGTGAGTGTTTAACTTTATAAATCAAGTCGAAATCTAACATAAGTAGTGCAATACTTCAACTTTATTTTACTGGTAAATAATATACAGCTAATATTCCACCAAACGCACTTTTAAGCAATTTTGTTCGTCTGAACATTCCCTCATATGTTTAGCAACATTTTAAACTTTTTAAAAGATTTTTCACACTTGTAGGAAACTTTACATTTATAATCCTTTTCGTTAACATCAAGACCACAATTAAGATTAAGATTCTCTGGCAATTCTTCAATCATAAAATAAAACTTATCGATTCTCATGCAAATCTCTATTCTGGATAAATTGGCTTCCTATTATCTTAATTTATAAAAAATCATAGTTTATTTCTTTGTTTTATTTATTCTAAGAATCCCGGGTCTGACATTAAATTGAGCAATCCAAATCCGGGGTCTGACAATATTGCTAATGGATGTACATTGCATTAAATAGCCTTAACCTGTGCAAAAATTGAAACTTGGACACCCTGTATTTTTTGCAAGGGGCATTTGCGAAACGAAAGACTTGACAGAGGTTCTTATCTGACCCATTCGAATATTTTGAGGTCAAAATGTATTGAAAACTCATGTAGCGTTTGGGAGCTTTCCTTATCAGTATGTATTAGCTCAATTTTTTCAATCCATTCACAATTATTAAGCCGTTCTTATATTACAAATAAGTAGCATAACTGTACTGGCATTTTCCAGAATATACTGTAAGAAAATCAAAAATGGTCATTAGAAAGAAGTAAGGGAATTTAGGTTCTTTAAGCAATGGTGTAAAACTTACGAAAACAAACAGATCCCTTTCGATTTTATTAATGACATCACCAATTCTGGCTCCGGTTCCATAAATTGCGATCCGATCCAATACTTTATGCATCTATTGTCGTTTAAATTGTTTCATAAATTGTTAAACATATTGAAATATAAAAGTTCAATACTTACATTTAATTTTTCCTCGTAACCGGCTTGACATTTGTGAATGATCTTGGTTAAAAGACCATGAATAATATTTGGCTGTAAAGATTGGTTAAATTAGAACTAATATTGTTTCCAAGCTGAGCTCTTTCTAGAGTTGAATTACTTACACGGTCAACAAATTCACCGGCAAAGTAGATTACAGATCCAATTGCAGTGATACAAAAGAAACCAGCGAAATAAAATGTACCAATTATATGTGAAGGATAGGATGAGACAATCGCCATGAAGATGACTGTATCAGCCAAAAAGGAGACGAAAAATATACAATAGAAGAATAGATATCTACAGTCTTTCATTATTTTATCATAACAATTTAAATAGAATAACAAAGAACGGGTTAGATGCTTGAGGCGAGATTCACTTATTCTGTCCATAGAGTTGACTTTAACCACCATTTCATGAACACTCCTCAACCGAAAGATATACCAGGGAACCATTACAATTGTATGGCCACCAACATTGAGTAGAGCCGTGAATGACATCCGAGCAGCAAATGTTTCCATAACGATCCAGAAAACACTTGTTATAAAATAAACTGGATTTGAGTAGAAGAGCGGATCAAAGAGACGAAAGCTTAGCATAATGACGCCATTAGCAAATTTATTGAACCTCAACATGCGAGTCCAGTTAACAACGTGAAAAATTAATACAGGCTTCATAGCTTTGCACTGTTTAGGTGTAAGAAACAATAGCTTATGGTCAAATCCATATATTTGGATGATTCTTAGGAACTGCAAATCCATGATATAACCAGCGTCTTCAATGTAAATGGCTACTTCACGTAGTATACTCAACACTGTGAGCAATAACAAAGTCAAAAGGGCGACTTCTTGTGAATATGATTTTCCATGAAATGGATTGCCCAAGAAGACGGTGACCAGTTGATTATCAGCTGGCACAATAGCAATTATGGTTATCCTTAAACCGACAAATATGAGTATTGCACGACCTAAACTATTTTTCCAAGTATAGTCTTCAAACTGGTAATCACGGCGTGACTGGTGGTATCCTCGTCGAGTAATGAGTAAGCTACGAGCACATTTTTCCATAATTGTAATCGCTTTACCAGCATATTCATCAGCATCAACTTCATCAGGTAAGCCAATCAAATATTTAAAACGTTTGACCAAATCTCGTTGAGTCGGTTGAGCCTCAATTGCTTCCTCCATTATTCAAATTTTGTTCATCAGCGATAAACATCCATCCAATTAACACGAGATTTCCGATTAAATATTAACATGGTTAGCTTAGTTTTCATTAAGAATATCAATAATTGTAACTGAGACGAGGCAATCAACAAATAATTAACCTTGATAAGTAACGACATAGTTTACAAGACAGCGACGAAAACAAAACAAAAGCATGAAAACAATGAAAATGGTTAAGAGACGCTATTCCTACGCATAATGAGTACGAATAGACTTAAACCCAAAGAGTTGCTTCGATTATTGGTTAAATATGTTTTCATTAACGACAATTCAATATAAATTTTTACATTATTTTCACTATTAACCGATTCCCAGGGAATATAGTTAATTTTTTTATTATAAAAGCCTGTTGCTTAATCAAAAATCAAATGGGATTCAGGTTGCTTGAATCAATCAATGCCTTTCAATCACCTTGATTTGATAAAGAAGCTGAAGAAAACAAAAATCGCATGACAAAAGTCACAATCATCATTGGTACAAAAAACCTTCATATTGAAGCTGTGAGATTATGAGGCAATCGATGATGTCTTTTGTTTCAGGCCATACCAACTAATGATGGAGTAAATAATTATCTAAGTGGCATAAATCATTAAACCTGTTGGACCTTAAATCGACTAGCATATACAATGCATATAACATGCAAGACCAAGCTTCAGTAATGTGGTCATCGGGATGTTAAAGCAAAAAGCTGCAGACTTAACAACTCTGGATAGCCTCTGAGTCTAATTGATTGAGTATTGATCAGCAATTTTTACAATTGAAATTACAATCAGATTTGATGAAAAATCAACTGAATAACAAAAAATTTGGATCCTTGAATGAATACTTGTTTGGTCTGAGAAATGAATCTCAACATCAACATATTCAGTCAATAATCACCATTATATGAGTGTTATGAATGTAACAATATTTTTCAAAAAAAGCTGAAATAATCAGAGTTGAGGATTTTAATGGCAATTCAAGTGATAATTATTCAAGTGTTATTATAGACTTGTTGAAATGTCAATCTCAGTTAAAAAGTACATCTATCATACCAAGTATTCATTATGATTTAATCATGTTGAATGAACATTAATAACACTGTAACCTTAAATGTTAATCTATTGATAGATTTCAGATTATAATGAGAAGCCATTTCACTCCAATTCAGTCAACTATTTGATTTAACAAAAGTGTCTGACAAATTTTCAGATGTAACCCAATAAGATTGAAGGTGATAAAGTGTAAATAACAAATTAACCAATCAACTGTAAAATTATTCATTATAATCATCATTACTTGCCTCAATGATGACAGTTTTATATTTGATTGATTCTCATGTGAAACTTGAAGGAAGCAAATGTTTAATACTAAATTGAATAAATTGAAAAACTAATCAACAATTTTAAATTTTTCATTGAAAAGCTGGTTAGTTAAAGGTGAGTAAAAGCAGGCTATCAATTGAATACCATTTCCAATCCAACAATTTACCAGATTGATCAAATTTGCGTGACAAACATCAATTCAATTGTTCAACTCTAATTGATTTCAAAAGACCTGAAATCATAGTTTATGATTTAGGTTTCAAGTAGCTGATTACCTTCTGGTTTATGTTACATTTCAATGCAACAATTTAGATGTTCATTTCAATGATAATCTTGTTTGTCAATACAACCATGATTGACATCATTTTTAATCAACAACAAATGAACTTGATCGATGAAAAAAAGTGAAAAATTTCCGATGATTAACTTCCGTAAATACAAGATTAACACTTGGTTTGTGTCCCAGTAATCAATTAAAATTGGCATAACCATTCAAGTTGCCTGTTAATTGTAAGACAGTGAAAGCAAATTGAGGAAACAATACTCACTATTACTTACAATACAAAAAACCTAATAACTACATTTTTGGTATATTGAAGATTGTTAATTATTGATTAATTAAGTGTCTAATTTGCTTACTAATTAACATTTGTGAGACAATTTGTGACACTTTTACCAATCAACTCATAAACTGTTAATTATGTCTGTAAGTTAATTAGGTTTGTTATGGTTTATTAAAGATGGGTATCGAGTAACGTGATTAAGATGGTAAATCAGCTGAAAGTGAATCAGTTATTCCACCGGTGTATTGATCATTACAGGGTTAATCTGAATAGACATCTGTATTGCTTTGTTTAGTGTTGGCTTGATTGGAGCAATATTAATGTTCCTGGATTTATTAACCTCTTGATTGGTAATCAAAATGAAATAATTCAAATCCAGTTGTTGATACCAAATTAATTCTTGAGATAATTCAGCACGAGCTAATACAAATGATGGGAAAATGATTCCTCCACTAATTGAGATGCACTTTCCAATCATGAATTTTCTGGTCCTTCAGCAAACAACCAATCAGCTAATGTAAAGATAACTTTAAAACCAATCGATGTATTATTTATATAAATTAACGCATTAAATTGCTTCAACTTTCTCTGAGAATTGCTTCCACCTTTTGAATCGTTCACGTTGACGGAGTTGTGCCAGTAATGATGATGAACCACTGAAAATAGCTCAAATGTTAAAGGTAACAATGACTCCAAGATGGTCAAAATTAAATCTCAATTGATTATTTAATCAGATTAAATGTTTGTATGCAGGGCCAATCCGGTTGATTCCTTATTATACCATGTTTGATTGATTTTTTGGTTTCTCCTTGTTACTGTTTTTTTATCCATTAATCCTTGAGAGCTTTCTCATCTAATTGTTATTGCTTTGCCATTTGTACCATGTAATTGTCAATTATAGATTAAGATGTGTTATTGACATTGTTAAACATGAGAAAGGTAATTTCATTGAATTACACTAAAAACAATAATCAAGTTATCAACTGGCAATGATTGTGTACCATTACAGTAAATTAATCATACAACTCTATAATTAGAAGAGTTGACTTTTTTCGTTTTTGATAGTGTATTTCAACCCTTGATTATGATGAAGATGCCATTAATGGTGAACAAAACAATAGTTGACAATCAACTATTCACTTTGATTTTTGCTCCAATCAATTAGCTTTTCCTTTATGTTTCCAGCTTCAGCTTGATTGTTGTTGGTGCTGTTAATTTGTTTGTCCATAAGATTCAATTTTTTTCATCGATTCCAGCCAAATAGTCATATAACTTTCCATCATGCAATCATTGAGCAAGTCTGATCCAGTGAAAAAAGTCAATTGCAATATCAAGAAGAAAAAAATAAGAAAAATTAAAATATGTTCATCAAGTTATCAAAAAAATAGTCAACATGAAAAGCTATTTAAAGATTGAACTTACTTTTGTTTTGAGTTATTACACAGACCGGGTTAGGTTTACATTTGCATCATTAATGGCCACTTTTAATGATTCAATCCTAATCAATCAAGAAAGCAGGGAGAATCTAATTAAAATAATTCTCATCTTTAACAATCAAGCCTTTAAATAAATGGTAATTGTACCAATAATGTAATTAATGGAGCAAACTGGGAGAGAAAAAAAGAACAAAATGATTATGAATCTGAATGATTGGGTATTCAAACAATTTAGAATCATTTTAATTTTCAATCATCCTAAGTAATCATAATCAAGTTGAGGATTGTTTTTCAAAATTTTTAACCAATTACTCTTAACTAAAATAAAGTGCGTTAATTTAAGACAAAATGGCTGACAATTCATTATTTTCATCTCTTCAATTTGATGAACACCTTGCTGAATAACCTTAAAACAAATCAGATTATATGTTTAAATGATGGCGGTGATGATGTTGTTGATCATGATTAGCTTAGTTTTGATGAGGATTATTATCATTATTTAGATGATATCTGGTTAACTTACCTTAAATTAGTCTTTAATAGATGATCTTTGACCAGAAAAATCTTCCAATAAAGTAAGAAAATAAGATTAGGCTTACGCTTAAAGAATAAGATTTCACTTTCTTTTACACTTTTCCACCAAATATTAGGTTGACGGTTTCGGATTCATTTTTATTCATCTCATGGCATCAACCTGCAACAGGAATTAAACCAATCCATCAACATCTCCAAGATCAATCAAAACAGCAACATAAAAAAGAGACTGAATTTGATAACCATTTTTTGTCACTAAACATCAATTTAAAAAATTAAAGTCTTTAGGACATCAACCCTTTTAGATTTGTAAACAGTATCCGAAAAATGGATTAGGATAGTAAGATAATCTTTGATTAGGACTCATATTGCTAGTAAAAGATACGTAATTGATTCTAATCTAGGCTGATCTTAAAAGATACTTTGATGACTAACGGTTGATAAGCCCACGTTTTTGGTTAAATTTTTCAACATTGTTAGGCTTTTGTTTAATTTTTATCAACTAATTACCGTAATTTTCACTTTTAATTTAATTTGTTGCTACTGTTTTAAGTCATTAGCTTTTGTTTGAAAATCAACATAATAGATAAATTTTAAATTGAATAAATTAAATGAAATAGTTTAGTAGTTGGTGTTTGCATTCCTTGATGTAAACACAAAAAGCTACAACAATGTGTCTAATTGTATTAATGGATCATCTAATGAGTCAATGTGGATCATCATGAAAGACTTGAAATATTTGTTGATTGTGTGAACACAATGGAACTACAATGACTGTCAGATTGGTGTAACAATTGATGTTGCCTTTGAATGTCATGCTAATCAATGAAGCTGAATTGAGAATTAGAATATGTTTGTTTCGAATGTTAATCAACTTTACTTATTTATTTTTTTGTCAACACATGGTAACTGAAAGCTGATTGAAGTTTGTTTTAGTCAAGTTAAAGATTCTATTTCAAGATTGGTCTTTAATTAAGCCACAATTGGATGAAAAGATGAACAGAAAAGGTTGAAGGTGAAACTGAAACTCAAAGATTACTTGGTAAGTCAACTTTTTTACTGATTATCGTAAATAATGCCTTAATAATTGGCCGATTGATGTTACAGGATTGAATTAAAGGAGCAAGAAGAAGAACAAAAAACAAGACAAAAAGCTTGTAAAGCAAAGAAAGTGTAAACTGAGCCATCAACACCTTAAATTCACTTAAAGCAAAAGTTTACAGCTTCAGTTTGATGATCAACTAATTAACTGAAAAACTGCCTGATGATCATCCCCGTATCAACACCAATTGAATGGCAAATAGATGAGAGTAAGGATCAAAATAAGCAAAGCGGTTATTACGTTTTAATCGATTTTGGGATTTCAATTTTAAAATAGCAACTTGCACTTCGATCGAGAAAGCTCATCACATGGTCTTTTGATGGATATGATGGAGGACGAAAAATTATTAAAGAAATATTTAATGATGATAAGAACTGAGCCTGATGAAGGGAAAAGGAAGAGGATTAGATTCATGGAAAAGTGAAAACAGATAAGCTTACGGCTACGCCAGAATTGATCTGCTCAAACATGTTTGTTGAAATTACATTTCTACTGAAAATACGATGCCAATTATCACAATTTTTGCGTTTTTTTGGTATTTTATTCAAATCATACCTTGCATACCAATTGGCATCTAAAAGGATCAAATATCGACAATTTCATTTCATCAGATAACTTAAATCTGATGTTGATTGACGTATTCACGGAAATATCATATTCAATTTCAACTGTTTCCAGACTTTTCCATCATTTTTCAACCAATAATCAATTAAAGTTGTTCATTTCGGAAGACAATTGCCAAAACAAAATTAAAACCCAATCGTTGATTGATTATTGCATTTTTTATATTTCCCAACAATTTCCTCTCTAATTGTGACGATAAGTAAAAGTTAAAAGATGCCAATTTTCAGATAAATACAGCAATCAGAATGTATAATTAATGCGCTTTTTGTTTCTTTACCCTTACAGAATCATCCAAATGCTGTTGCTTTAATTATTGATGATAATCTTAAACTTGACGATTTCTCGATTCACACTTTGACATTTCGCCGTTGATCAATCTGCAAACCAAATGGAGTCTAAATTCAGTGTAAAATTTTGATTCAATGCATCTAATTAACCTTGATAGGCAACACTTTTCTCATCAAACCAAATAGAGCATCAACATGTATTGAAGAAATACATGAACTTTAATGGTTTTAAATTAGATCCAACCATTAAAATATTATTACCATTCTGAAAATAGTGATTTTAACCCATTATCAAATTTTGGTCAATTTTTCATTGCAAATGGTTTTTTAAGTTATTGAAAAATTAAAAGACCGAAAGTTAACTGGAAACGTTATCTTAACGTATTCCAATGAGATTCCGTAGCGTTATTTAGCAACGTTATTTATGAGGATGACCATTCTCTATTGGTCAAGCAAAGCCGATTTTACCGTCAAACGATTATCTTGTAATTATTATTGTTGCAGTTTCTTCAATGTGAAGGTTAAGTGAACACAATGATCCATTCTGGTAAAAAGCAATTTTTTACTCTAACTATTTCTAACCATCATAACTATCGTCATAATAATCATCACTTATTGAGCTTCTACTCCATGGTCAGGGCCGGTGACTGAGTTTCATGTTCCATCTCAATGAGCTTTCGAAATGTTTTTCAACCATTAAAAGTGTTCCATTCTAATCTTAATTTCATTCTTATTTCTTACAGATTCATAGATGTAAAGCTGTACTATTCAATATCCACTATAACCGATCATCTGATAAATGGCCAATATTTTATGGAAAGACTTGAAAGACTTGAAGACAGGTGAGTTAAATAAAAGTTGATATTTTTTAATGTATCAATAAAGCACAACAACATGAGGTAAAAAAGTGTTTTCTTGTTACAATCAAATGTCCAAAGAGAAATGGAGAGAACAAGTTAATTAAAGTAAAAAAGTAAACATGATTTTAGTGAGTTAAAAAGTAAATTGAAAATAATGTTCAACAACAGGGCTTAGTGGTTTGATTGTTAATAATCTTTCACATGGAACGTTGACTTTTTTTGTTGTTGCTCTATGCCATGTTAATCATTACCCTTGCGATGGTGATGATGATGATATGATGGTTTAGGTGGTGATATTAATGATATTTATGTTGACTAATACTAGCGTCTTCCATGATTATGAGCTCCTTCCAGTAAATTCATTAAACCATATTTCATATCTTGCAGTGGGTTGGCAAAACAATCATATTTACAGGGGCGAGCGTACAGATAGGGTGAAATGAAAACTCGCTCAGAGGATGGCTTAGGTGCAAGCATTGGATATGTCATGGATGCTGAATTCATTAAAGGCATTGGACGATGTCGACCTGAGTTTGATTCAACTGGATTATGCGAGTGATGATGAACAGGACTATGATGGTGACTTGATTGACCTGAATGTAAACCTGGTCTATGGTCAAAGGTAAATGCTGATAAAGAGTGAGCTACTGGTTTCTCTGAGAGTGGCGGATAATTGACAACATAACTTTCAATTAGAATGGGCAGTTGTTCATTCTCATCCATATTGGTTACAAGGGAATGATAATTGAAGAAACCTGAATCACCCATTAAATCAGGGTTCATTTGGCTATTGGGACGACTGTTATAAGATGACTGTGAACTGGCTACTGGTTCATGGAAATGAGTTTTACTTCCTTGAGGAAGAAGCTCAAAATCGTAATTAGATGAATAATCCAAGGCTGATGGGAAATAACTTTCACTGTTGACAGACGACTCTCCATAGCCTTTAACCATATTGAATGGCACTTCATCTTCTGACCAGGCCAAATAATCTTCAGGTCCATTGTGTCCAGATATGGAGCCAGTTGAACTTGTTGGATGTGGTCCTCTGAGTGTGGTTTGACCATTACCAAGGAAACTGTATGAATAACCATCTCCATTGATTCCATTAATGTTTTTATTATTGTTAATGTTATGATTGTTGTTATTTTGATTGTTACTATATCCTTGCAAGGTTGATGGACTCAGCAAAGGTTCACGATTACTGATTGACCGTACATCACCTTGATAAATCAAAGATGGTGGAGGAACATTTCGTGGTCCACTGTATTTTGACAACTTGTACCTTTCATAGTCTTTGACTATGTCTACAAAGCTATTGGATGTCGATGTAAGACCATGGTTTGATGGTGAATGCAATGATGACTCTTGAATTCCCGAAGATTCACCCGATGGAGGGCCAGAATTTGGTGTAAAAGATTGTTCCGTTTTACTGGTATCAGATGATGATGGACTTGAGCCTGATGAAGATGAAGATGAAGATGATGACACATTTTGAATGTTTTGAATAAATGTACTTGCGGCCATCATTCGACCTAAGGTATCACTGTACACAGGAGATGCTATTCCTGACGCTGGAGCTGACTTATCTATCGGTGTTACTGTTGTTGTGGAGGAAGATGGCGAAGGGGCACTTTTGGTTGATGTTAATGTGGACGCTGATGGCGAGGTTGCATTATTTGGTGTGACTATACAGAGTACAGGAATACTTGGTAAATAGATACAGATGGACAAAATAACAGCGGCTAAACGTCGGCCACTGATTTTCCCAAAGGCCATGATGAACTGATGATGATACTTAACTATTCAAACACTGCAAATCAATTTGGAAGTGGATTTGAAAGTGATCTTAAACAACTGTAAACATGCACAAGTACAAAAAAGAGTTACAATTATCTTTAATGGTTGAAATTAATTTAGTTCATATTGTTTTTGTTTGCTAAACGGACAGAAAATTATTTACTATTTAACTTTAATTGTTTTGCTTTTCTAATTTTTCCCTCTTTCCTTAATTTTTGAACGTTTTACTGTTTAACTAACTATTAATTAAGCAACAACAGTGATGTTAATGTTACACTTGTTGATGATTCTTGTCAACTAAACAGTTTTAAATTAATGTAAAGCCACTTTAAACCAAAACATTTATCCCGCTAAGTCTCCCTCATTCACTCCCACTAAAACTATTTTATCCTCATCCACCTTTCTCCCTCTCTTCATTTCTCTTTCTTAACATCTTTTGAACTTGTTTTTGTCTTTCGTTTTTCATCCTCATCTTTTAGTTGTAATTTCACTTATAAATATCTCAAGTCAAATTAACTTTAACCTGACAAGATCACTTTCAATTTGACCAACAAACCGGATTCAAGTAAAAGTGGGAATGACAAGGAAGATAAGATGAAAAATCAAAACATCATCAAGTATCATCATCTTTACAATCGTAATCCTCATTTTTTGGTCAAAAATTAACCTTTTTTGTAACCATTTACAATTTACTGTTACAGTTTATTAAACCCTAAACATCTCAATGGCAGTCTCACACTAAAAGCCGTAAAAGATGGACCAAATTGTTAATGTTAAATGGCTTCAACACCAGAGTTATATTGTGGTTAATCAAAGTCACTTTAATTATAGATTTGGATTTGAATCATCAATTTTTGTGACCCTTAATTTTACCATGAAAATTTATTTTCAATTTCCCCTAATTACCTCTTTTTTATCCCTTCAACAATCAACAATCCATCACATTGTCTCATTTTTCTACCTTAATCTTAATTTTGCATTTACAAACTAAACATGATCAACAGTCCGTAAGATTAATAAATCTTAAACCTGAAATAATGACAATATTAATAACAATCATGATAATAAATGATAATGACTGTTAATGTTGAAATATTGAAAACAATATTGAATACAATATAAAGCCAATATGTACACATGAGATGAAAGGCGAAATGTATAGTCACAAGTATCATTATCAAATCAACGAAATAACATCAACAATTAAAGACACCAATCGTATTACATTACAATGTTATTATTAACAATAGTTTAATGTATTAAAGTAAATCACAAATCCATCTTTCTATTATTAATATCATTTATTAATCGGTAATGTGAACAAGAAGGAATAAACATTTAGCTTAATGGCTTCTCATCAATCTTAACACATTCATTAGCTAAACATAGTGTTATTATTTCTTCCTATTATTTAACCATCTTTCATTTTTATTTAACTTTACATACCTTTTTAATTGTTATTAGGCTTTCAGTAAATCATCAATAAAATCAAATAAACACTACAAGCATAACCACCAGCTAAACAATCAGTACAACAATCAAAATTATTATTAATAAAAACAAATGCAAAAAAGGAAAGTAATGACAAAACGCCATCTCTTTTATGTTTTTTGTACTTATACCGGTTATTGTTTACCTTTTTTTATTGTGCTTTTTGTGTTGAATTGATAATCAATTTATTGATATATTAGTTAAATAGTTATGATTTATTCCATTATATCCTTGGTACAAAGTGATAATATTATCTTTCCTGATGAAAGTGACAAAATGTTTGCGATATTAAAGCCTATTCTTAGATCATTTTAAGATCGTTTACAACCTTTTTGACAACATTAAGCTTTTTGTTGATGTTATTTTTTTTGTTACGACTCATCATCATCATGATACCCAAAAAAAAGTGAACAAATAACTATTTGAAAAAGACAACAACATGAGCAATACTAATAATAATACATAAAAAGGTAATTGAAAAATAAAGATAAACCTGAAAGGTGTTGCGTCCGGTTACAATTAATGGTAAAGTTGATAGTTTACCAGTCGGCTGATGAACCCTTCTAGTAACTTGGTACTCAAATTATAAATGTCGATAACTGTTTTACTGATATGATTATCAACTCTATCATTACCGGATTAAGTTTACCCTGCGATAAAATGGCCTAAGTGTTGGTAATGTTCATCACAATTAAGTGTTTTTAAGTCAAATTGTTGATCTTTTTTGTGTGTATATCCGTTTGCTATAATAATATGATAATTATACTTTCACTTGATTCACTTTGTGTTCACTTTTCAGGGTTTATTAGTTTAGGTAAATGAAATTAATTTTAACTCAATTTGAGTCTGGTTAATGTTTGGTTAACACTACACCAAGTATGAAAGTGTTCAATATTGAACTTGTGCTAATGTGAGCTAAATTTAGTCAATTGATAATGCCATTTTATTGGTTAAATTTTTAAACTTTCATCTGATTTGCACGACAATTTAACCCAAAGTTGATGCTGAATTTAATCGTCAAGTTAATCAAATATCCTGGTTAAGATTAGTGTGAAATATTTTTAGGTTAATTTAGATAAAACTGGCTTCTCAAGTCCAACATAATCTTGGTCTTTTCCTGGTTAAGCTTCAAGAGGAAATTTGATTTAAAATGTTGATATTAATTTGAAAGTGACTTATTTTAATTGTAACAATTCAACAATAAAGTTAAACAATGAAAAAAATCATAATTAGCATTTTTCATGTGAAACTCTTGAAGTCGCTTTCTGAGTTTATGTTTAGTCAAGCTTACATCTAACCAGAAAAATCATCTTCACAGTAAATTGCTATTTATACAGTTTTCTTGATTCAATCCAATAAATTAATTAGCTTTCACTTTCATATTTAAGGTTCACAATTAAAAATGTTTGTTTGTTTAATAATTGCAATTTAAACTCTAAAAAAGGAAGGTATCTGATGATAAATGGACAGAACCAGAATTCACTGTTTTTATAAAGCTCAAGAGTGCGGACTTCCAATCATCTTTAATCAATTCCCACGCTAGGTAACTCTGAGTAATCACTTGAGTCATACAATGGTTATAATTGCAGTTAATTATAAATCATTTAAAGCCTCGACTGGTTAAAGAACGTTAAGTTTGGTTTGTTGGGTAAAGCTGGACTACCAACCAGAGTTGGACGCTTTGATGGGTAACTTTAGTGATAGCCTTAAATCACAATTCCTATCAATATTAATGATCAATCCGTTGCAATTAATTGTTTTGAGTTATTGATTGTGATGTATAGACTGGAGACAAAAAGTAATGTCTGTCAATGAGAGTCTAAAATGGTTAATTCATTTCCATGTCTGCTGTTGTGATGAAGAAATTTAAAGATGCCAATTTTTTACGATCAACTCGACTGTTCAATTGTATTTAAATGAATATGAAGAAATGGAAAAATGATTTTGTTTTGATTGAAGACAATTCCAATAATCAATAAGATTATTAAATCGATGAAGTTGGTAAAGTCATCGCTCGCTGGTTTCAGTTTCAGCCAACAAAATGATTGCAATCATTTTGAAAACATCTCATTTCACCTTATTTTTGCTCTTTAAATCTTTTTATCACAATCTCCATCACTTTCTCCTTATCCTCCTTCTTATCATCAGCAATTGAACCAATAAGTTTCCATCTTCATGTGGTTGTATGTTTCGCTTGAATGAGACATTTACCGCTTTTTGCTTCTTCCCTGATATAAATGACAATAAGATAATAAAGATATTGATTTCAGCTTGTGATTGATCAAGAAATTGATAAACAAGGATAAATCACCAAGACGGAGATAGTTAATAATTGCCAAAGGAGAGCCAAAAGAAATCAATGTTAACACTGCAATGTTTTACCATTTTGTCTCAATCAATGCGAATCATTAATCACAACCCATTTCACTTTAATCAATCCACCATAATTACAATAAACCAGGGTCGTCTCATTGATTAATCTTCGAGTAACAGAGGTTAAAATAAATTGAACAAAGTTGGTTAGACTGTCTTTGTTTAGGTTTAACTGAATCCAAACTTGATTTACATTCATCCATTTTTTTGAGGGGAAACGGGAAAATTGTAATATGTTCACTTTGAGTGATGAGTGATGGATAACAAAGACAAAAAACAATTGATTATGAGCCAAATACGATAAGAATAGATCAAGAAGAGAGATGATCTTTTTTTAAAGATCATCAAGTATCAAATCCATGAAACACATGGTAGACAGGAAGACATCAATAAGACGAATCAATGTAACAATAAGTCAAGTTTCAATATGTTAACACTTTGCCAATGAAAAATGGCAATGAAACAAAAGAAGACTTTTGAACACAAACCAAACTAACGCTTAAAACACAACATAATAAGCAAACCAGGGAATTAGAAAAGAGATTATCGAAAACACAGAGATTAACAGCTAAAAAATTTAGCTCATTAATATAACAATTAGAAAGGATTAAATGATGTTAAATAAATTTAAATTGTTAAAAAAAAGATTATTAATAAAAAGCTAAAAGCCGTTACTCAAGAAAAATTGATTTTTTGCTCCCTCTTTTATTATTTGAGTTTTTATCAGTTCTAATAGATGGCGATCAGGTGCACATGGAGTATCCGGGAAAATTGTTACTGAAAAGGTGAATATAAATGAAAGTATTAGATTGGCTACAGAAAAAAGGATGAAGCATGATAACATGATGCTGAACTGAACATGGGAAGGAAGAAGATGAGTAAAAAGGTGAAAGAAAGAGCTTATTGTAAGAAGAAAGGTAAAGAAGAGCCAAGTGACATCTAACGGTGGATAAAGGTAGTGTTTTGGAGTTGAATGTGAACCTGTGAATGTGTTTGGTTAAAGAAGCCTTAGACCCTGTGTAAGTTTCCTAATTGAAATGGGGTAACCAAAAACTAGAAAAATGAAATTATAATGATTTGGATCAATGTTTTAGGTGTTATTATTAATAATTATAAATTACATTTCAAACTGATGTAATAATCAACTTTAAAAGGAGCAACAATACAGTAAATATTAACGGAATAAATTGAAGACAACGAACAACTCGATCCTAATACATATACAGTATCAACAACAAATCATCAATCAACTGTTCTTTCTTTTTTGCTAACCAAAATTTTCTCTCTTTTTTTGGTTCCTTCTCTATTTTATTGTGTAATTTTACCTTTCTTATTTACCTGCCAATTGTTTTTTAGTTTAATTCGTATCAATTATTTTATTGTATTACTGTGAAAATACGTAACACTTTGAATCAAAATCAGTGTAATCTTCCAAAAATCATCATAAATCGACAATCAACCTTATTGATATCATCTTTACCAAGTGATTTCACATTAGCTTTATTTGTCTTTACATTCGATTTTATCAATTGTTCTGTTTTTTTCTACTAAATCATATTAATTTACATTTTTTCCTTCTGATAACATCATCATCATCAAAAAATAACACCATCATCAGTGGTAGCATTGTTAACATAATCATTGTTTACAACGGAAGAAATATCTTGACCATCAGAATCATATTTCTTCAGTGAATTATTGCTTGTTGTGAATTACATTTGTTTCAAGTCCATTTTAAAGCTAAGGTCAATGTTTCACACGGTTATTGTTTTTTAATTGTGATTATTTTTTATCTGGAAAAGAGACTCAAGGAACAAATTGGCTCTGAATTGGTGCATTTAATCTTGTTAACTTGTGTTACAAATCCTGCACAGCATAATCAAAACTTGCACAAAATGAAACATCAGCTCATTGATTAAATATGGCCATCTTTCTGTGTTACCATCGTAATGGAATTCAACTTTCCCTAGGATTACTCCAAGGATAACTGGAAGAAAGAATATGGATCAATTAATTTGTAACAAAGATTAACAACTTGGACTAAGCCGGTTATTAATAATTATCTTGGAACAGCTCATAAAAAAGTATCAATAATAATAATTAATCAAGTGACCCATAAGCTTTCGATTTATCTGTGTGAAGCAAATTGAATCAAATTAGTCTCATTTTTTTCTTCTTCTTTCATCCAAATCTTCCTTCTATTTACCATTTCTCTTTCTCCTTTCTCCTCTCTTCCATCAACCATAGGGACTTTAACCATTGCAAGTTATCAGTCCCAAAAGGTTGAGCAGAAAGAAGGCGAGAAAGAGAGGAAAGAAACAAGTAAACAAGGTGAAGAAGCAGAAGGTGGCGAAAAAGGCGAGCAAGACCAAAGTGGCAAGTAAAATTGAAGCCACGAGAAAACCCAAAGTGAAGGAAGAGAAGGTGAAAATAGTATCACCAAGATTCAAGGGGCAATCGGAGCAGCCAATATCCTCAAAAGATGGGGAATCAATTTGACCCCATCACGAGGAGGAGGTCGATCTGGTCTTGGTGGAGGTGGTGGTGCCGGTGGTGGAGGTGGAGGAATCTCGGGTGGACCCAGTTCCCAGCCATTTGGTGATCTCGAGTTGACAACCAATTTTGGTAAATGCATCTACAGTGTGGACCATCGTCATTACCAAGGAACCAAATCTGCTCGTAAAGACTCGGCTGCTGGAAGCTGTGAAAGTGGACCTTCCAAATTGTCAACTCCTTCTGCCTCTGTTTATTCAAATCTCAGTGCCATTGGACATTTTCGTTCTCCTTCCGAGGCTCATCATAAGGAATCTTCAACGGGTCATGAAGGAACATCGAGTAGCCATAATAATGATACCAACAATAATAAAGACATTAACACATCTAGTAATAAATCAGGGTCCAGAGGCAAGGGCACTACAACTGCACATAAATTGTTGAAAAAATTTGCCAAAAGTGCTTCATCTACGGCTGTGATTACCGGCCAACATGATACAGCTGCATCACTTTTAAGGAAAAGTTCATCATCAACCCTTTCAACTACTCATTCTTCCATAAAGTAAGCATAACAAACTCAAACATACATTTTTACTCATGTGAAAACCATTCCTAGTCAAAATTCAATTAATCAACATTTCACCAACTCAAAAGTGTACAAAAGCGTAAAATATTCGAGTTGCCTTACATTTGAAAGATTTTTTCTCCACACTCCCTGAAAAAAAAATTCAATTCAATTCCATATTTTCCAATTTAAGAATAAATCGATCACAGTATCAATTTACAACTCACCTGTTAAATATTAATATCTTCTCTCCCTCTTTCAACTCAACAAATCGATGATTACCCTGAATTATCAAGAATCACTATTACTATTAATAACCTTATTACAGAATTGATATGTCAATGAAGTTTATTCTAATGAGTTTCATTTTGTATCTGAAAATAACCATAAAGATATTTCTAAACATCAAAATCGCACTGAAAATCATGGACATCTTTTTTCATAACACAACAGAGAGAAGAAAAGGAAAAGTTCAACAATAGAAGAAAAGCTCAGAATATAAATCATGAAATTAATACCTTGTCATGCAGCAAAATCTCAGATTATTATTCTTATGAGTTATTTTTAATTTTTAAAATGTAAACAAACCAAAATAGACAATTACTTGAAAATAATTGCTATTCAGACAATATTTTGATTATTTTTCATTCTTAATTCTTCCCAATCCCGAACCTGAAATTACTCAGGATTGAATTAACCTTATCTATTAATAGCTTCAAATGTTAATTTCAAATTTTGCAACAAAAATTTGTAACGATACTTGAATTAGAAACTTATCGATTCCTATTGAATTGCCATGTATTAATAAATGTCAAAAAATGTTTACAATTTGTAAACAAAAATAATTTGCTGTGAAACTTTTCATTGGTTGAAATCATTTCTATCATCTGTTGACAGAAATGATGAATTTCCATCCAATTGAATTTTTATCACGATGATAATGATGATGAGAATCAGCAGAAACAAAATCACTACCAGCATGATGGTTATTATACTCATGATATTTTTTCAAAATTATTTAACTTCCATGAAATTTTGCTCAACAAACTTTGCTTTTTCTTTCAATCGATTCAATTTTTCTTTCTACTTCCTGTTTCTATCTTCAATAACTTCATTTCATGATAATCATTTTTTTAACAGAAAATCTTTTCTTCTAATAAAGTATCCTAACAATTCTTGCCATCTATCTGGTAATAATCCTTACACCTTACATCAACTTCTTTGTACTCCATGAGTTTCCGTTTTTTCGATTTTTGTTTCATCAGAAAGAAAAAACTGAATTTGAGTAAAAAATTGTGTTAATCGGAAGTTAACTTCCTTCAGAGTGTTACTCTTAGTTTGATTCAGTTTATTAACCATTCAATACCATTGTAGTACTTTTAAGTAGTTGAACAAACATAGTACATGTTGCAAAGTGTGTCAACAGAAAGTGAGCATATTTGTTGAAATACTAAGCTTTTTACCAAAAAAATATCAATTTTTACCGTAAGTTGAAACCCGTCAATCTCATTGAAACAACTTCCATGAAAAAAACTCCTAACAATTAGGAATGAAATTCACTTCATTTTGGTTCCTTTCACTTCGAACTGCACCAAATTTATTTTACCAAAAAAGATGAGCAAAATAAATTTCAAGCATTGATAAGCTCATGAAACTTGTCTAACAATATAAGGTCAATATTTCACTCCTTTTACCTGAACCTGAAAATTGATTTTTTGCCAATACTCAGATCGATCAGTTGAATCAATCAAACGAAACACTTGAAATTAAAATTAACCATTTGCATAATTTTTCTCAATAAAAACTGTTAACTTGAAATTGACCAATAAAATGAATTATTATTCACTTGTTAGCCTTGTTAATATTTTTCATGTGAAAATTAATCTTGGTTGAATCCAAGACTGAATCTGAATTTGACTTGAATACAAATTTCAAACTGCCTTTCAAACGCTTTTAAGTTTCAAAGACAACTTTAGTTTTAATCATGTCTACTCTTAAGCTCAACTTTCTTGTTATACTGTCTATTGATTTTATTAAAGTCTACATTAAAGTTTTAATCTGCGAGAAAAAACAAGAATCAAAAGTTGCTCGTTAGCTCCTCAGGCTATCATGAGATTGTTACCCTTCTCAATTATTCCATCCCTAGATCACACTCCCTAGATGAATTATTTTTTCACTCCCAACAGTTATCGATCTGTTTGTGTATAAGTGAGTTAGAAAGGGAAGGAAAAGAAACAAGTTTAGGTAAAGTAAGGGAATATGAAAGTAGGTCAACGTGACCTGAAATATTCACTTTCAACCTTTTTTAACTCACTCTACTTTCAACTCTAAATAACAAAGGTTACAGTCTCATGTTGAAACTGAACAATTTTACCTTTTTTTCAATCATTCCATCTTTTTCATCATTCCCAATTGAAAGTTGCATTTCATTTGGAATGGAACTTGAAAATGCTTATTTTCCAATTTGACATTTTAATCATGTTCAATGATCCATTTGAATTTCCTTCCTGCTTGTTTATCCTCATTAATTAATTCAACTTATAATAAATTGTATCTTCTTTTTGCATCAACTTTACCCTGAATCATTAGAATTGAGCTTGAAAGTTATTCTTTGGCGAATTACGATTTTCATGATTTTCAGTTTAATTGGTTCAAGTTACTTTTCATTATTCTGCTCGAATTGTCTATTAACTAATTTCAATTCAATTTAAAGGTCATAATGATTTCCCTGAAATATCTTACTGTTAATGTATTTTTCAAGTTGAACCCCTTTACATGTCACCAGTGATTGTAATAAATCAATAAAGTGAGAATGAGCTTCAACTAGCAATCAAATTTTCGTTGAAGTATCAGTCAATTAGAGTAAACGTATTTTCAATTCATGCTTTCATCTCAATCTACTCGAGTAATCAAATTTACATGTTTCTTTGCGAGTTGATCAAATAAAAGTTATCTAGCTGAGTCTACTTGATACTCACCAGTTTTGGGTTATGTTCAATATTCATGGAATCATTGAAAGATCTTTATAATCCTATCTGAAAATACAAAAAGACTAATTATTTTTCTCTGCTTTTCTCTGCCTTTTCCAGAAACCTAACCAAATCTGAATCTCGCGGGTGTTTAATTCAAGAATCGGAAGATGAACCTCATGAGAGAAAAGATGGCCTTGATGAGAGTGTAAATAACAAAGGAGGTGGTGGAGGAGGTGGAGGTGCAAGAGGTGATAATGTTGATGTCCCAAGTAGTGGTGCAGTTGGAGAGGGTGAAAGGGTTACAACTTCCAGAAGGAACAGTGTTCTGTGTATTGGTGAAGTTACTAATGGTGAGGAAAGGTTGAACCGAGAAACAAGTCTCAGAAGTGGAAGTAAACGTTCCCAGAAGGTGCCTGAGCATATCATCCCTTGGTCTGAATTTGAACCCCTTGAACATGACCATAGTCTTTGTGAACGAGTCAATATCAATGTTAGTGGGATGAAGTTTGAAACAACTTTACGAACGCTCAATATGTTTCCCAATACGTTACTGGGCAATCCAGAGAGACGAGCAAGGTGAGTAAACCTTCAAAAGTTGAAACCAAAACTTTGCTCTTTAAAGTCACAATTAACTAACAACTAACGTTATTAATAACAAGTATAAAACCTTAAAATAACAACTAATTCCAACTTATTAACTTCATTTAAATCCAAACTAAATTAAGGATTAATGTTTTTGTCTAAAAATTGTGATTTTGTATCAAAAATTTACTCAATTAATCATTCAATAGGAGCAGATGGTATTTTCATTCCTAAAGCAGGCAATTCCGATGGTTGTTTAAATCCAAGTGAAACTAAATCAAAGACAATTTTACCGGTTGGACCTAAAATTACCGATTTGCATGACAATTAATATTCAAAATCAACTCTCGCCTCATTATCCGTCTAAAAAATTGATTTGATTTAAAATCCTTTCACTCATTAAACAAAGAATCCTTAATTGTAACTATAGCTGACTCCATGTTAGTTATTAAATTGACTTCATCATTTTGATCAGTTCAAAATACAAAATATTAATAGCAAATAAAATTTGATTTGATTGATTGGTAAAAATTGAATAAAATGTTATACATTGTAATGAATATTCAGAAAGATATGATATTATGAAAAATAATTTAATTTACTCAATCAAGAATTTTCAATATCTGAAAGTTTAATGGATAATTATAATGAATCATTGTTTACAATGAATTGAAAAATGAAACCTTCACCAAACAATTTATTAAAACCAATAAAAGGATTGAAAAATTTCTGTTTAGCTTTTTCCGCAGCTAAATATTTTCCATTGTATCAACTCAGCAAACTCAGAATCGAGCAAATAATAATTTTTGACAAATTAAATTTGGTTGAGAAAAAAATGTTTTACATTTAAATTGGCAGCAATTTGAAGCAATTATAAAATTCCTGTCAATTTTAAATTCACTTTCAACATTTAAAATGAAAAGAAGAAGAAAATTTTGTAACCAAATTTTCCAGTAAACATGGTAAATTGAATCGTAATTTTCCAACAGAATGAGCATAAATTTTCATTCATCATTATACACCTTTTACCTGTTAATATTGAAAGATAATTGAACTCTCGTAACGATACTTTCAGTTTCACGCTTTCACTTGATTGAATCTTGAAGCCTTTGAAAAACTGTACATCGGCATAATTCAATATTCAATTGTTCATTTGATTCAATATTAAGTTAGCTTTTCAACTTGCTGCAACCCTTTACCATGTTATCCATTAACATTCCCATTTCCTTTATTTAAAGAATAATCAACTCAAAAAGAATTGTTTATCGCCTTTTGCTGAGCATTTTTCCAACAACAATTGTAATGTGAATATAAAAAGAAATATTTGATTACTTGGATGAAAAACAAAGGGCAACAGATAATGAAAAAAGCGAAGCAGAATCGCTCACAATTAATATTTTCAGGGAATAACTCATTCCATTGCTAGTTTCAATGTTTCTTCAATTTCCTTTTCATCTTATTCATCTTATTCTGGCCAAAAGCAGTATAATTATTGATTATCTTGACGATAATTGCTATTTCATCCGAATCCTTGATGAGCATGCCATTGCCATTGGCTTGAACATTCAGCTAATTTCAAGATTAGGTGACTTACAAAATTAATCAAAATTTCAATACATCCTGTGAAAACCTGTGAAACCAATTATCAAACGGAATCACTGAAAGTAGAGTTGAATAATTGTAACAAATTATCATATCTTCATCTTTCACAAAAGATTCCGGTAAATACTTTGAATTTTAAATTAGTTGCAACTCAATTATAAAAGCACTTTTATCCTTTCAACAATTAAGATACTAAAAGGTTTTCTCACCTTTTTTTCATCCTGATTGCTGATTAACATAACAATCACAATTGACAATGGCAACGACACCAAAAAACAATGACTAATTATTAACCAACATTGATAGCTTTTCCAACTTTTCATTAATCTTATTTTAACAAATTGTTCCTCCACTAATAGTGATTAACATGAATTAGCCAACTAATTTAACCAAATTACCAAATAACCTTTGTTACCTATCCTGGTAATGGTTCAATATCAATTCAATTATATCTCGCCAGAATTTCATCTCTAAAGTTTTCATCATTCATGAAATGCTAATATCGAGTTAAGGTTTCCCATCAAGCTTCACTGATCAACTAGTAATGTGATGAAAAATTACATTTTAATAACTTTGTATTTTTTTCCTTGTTCATCATGGGAATGAAGAAAAAAGAAAACACTCAGATTTTAATCTTTCATGATAATCCCTTCAATCATGGTTTGAACTCGAGTTGCAGACACAGACAAATAGTGAAAGAGGAGAAGAAGGAAAAAAATGAATTTGATGTTTGTTCGAAAATCAGTGAACCTTCTCCTGATTATTGCTTGGAACGAACAAGTTACTTTTAATAGTGAAAAGTTTCTTTAAAAGACTCATTTTTTGCATGAGAAAATAATCTTGAACTTGTTCCTCTTGATCATCCTTTCATCAATGGATGACATGACAATGAACAGCAAATGTTTCTCACTTTACATCATCATCATTAACATCGACCATTACTTTGCTCATCATTTCTCATGAGAGTTTAACCATGAAAAGTGACGAGTTTTAAAAGAAGCCAAGACTTACAGCTTAAAACAAAGTTACATGAAACTTTACTTGCCATTCAAGTTATATCCATAAAATATGTATATTAGAAGCATAATAATAATAATAATCTGAATGCCACGATATTTGGTTGAACCATAATTCTTGGCGACTTTTACTGTAAATCCTTTGAGACCAATTGATTATTATATTGTCTAATACATAACTGGTTATTCTGGTCAATTTTTGTCTTCCCTTTTATTATCATCTCTTGACGTGTCACCCAATAGCATTTTTGCCTGCTTAAAGAAATTCCTGATTTGCCATGAAAAATAATAATCTTAACCATTTCTCTTAGTCTGGTTAAAAAGCGTAAGAAAGTGGCATCATCATTATTATTGCTATTATCTTGATGATTATCTCAATTGTAACTTATCATACACCAAGTTATCAACTCCCAATATCTCATTGTACATGGAAACGTCGCAAACACCTAAATACGTGACTCATGAAAATAATTGAGTCACAGTTTTATATTCAGCTTTGGCTGCTGTTGATGAAACCTTTCATCATACTTCAGTCAAGTTGATCACCAGACCATGAAACGTTTTACATCATATTAACTAACACTTAATACTGTATTCTTGATCATCTTCATCATCTTTATCACCTTTACCATTCCCTTGTCTTTTCCATGAATAGTAATAAAAAAATTCTAGATCAATGTGAATGTCACAGGGAGGTGAAGAAATGAAGAGATGACAAAATGAGACGGAAATCCTTAAATACTTATGAAAATGTATCAAATCAGATGAGACCATAAATTACAAGTCACAGATCAAACCCATCAGATTCACTGATTGGAAACGAAGGAAAAAAAATTGTTGTTCTATTCTTAGCTTCTCTTTATCGACTAATAATTTGTTTCCTGATTGAAACTGAAATTTTTTGTCAAATTCAATTGACTTATAATCAAGGTAAACATGAATTAACCTAATGAATTGGTAAGTTGATGAAAATCAATAAGAAAACACTTGCAATGAGGTCAATAGTTGTTATTCAAATTACTGTTGAAAATAGACTGACTATGATTACGTTAAGTTAGCCAATTCTTGCAAGTTCATGGTCTGAATTGAGGTAAGAAGGTTGATTAATTTAGTGAGGAACCAGGGAACCAGAAAAATTGTCACAAGGAATAAATTGAATACTATGATTAAGAAACGAGTAAATAAAAGGTGAAAAGTAGAGTAAAATAAATACAGCCAACGATAAATTTCAATTGAATAGAAATTCTTGAAGAAAAGATTTCCAAAAAGTAATGACAATTGGTTATGAAAAACTATTCAATCCCATTTCAATCGTAAATCATTTTAATTATATGATTGTATCAAAGGTTGTTGCTCTAATGATTATTTTCATTGTGTGTTTTCTGGTTTAAAACTTGTCATGGTTGTGATTAAATTTCATTTTTTGACATTTTTCCTTTCAATTGAATTTTTTGGTGAAAACTCAATAAAGACTTGAAGAGTGTCCCAAGCTTAGTCAAGACTTGCACTTGGAGTAACATTGATAACATTGTTATCATGCTGACCATTTGATTGTTTTCAGTGGTTGAACTTTTCCCAATTTGCTGTACGATTGCTCTGTCACTTGATGGAACTAATTGCATTTAGTTGAATTGAAAATGTGTAACTGATCAGAGTATTCCAAAGATGTCTGTCATTCTCTCATGAACGATTCAAGGGAAGAAAGTAATAAACAAAAACAAGAAGACAAAGTGAAATGATGGTAAATGAGGAAAGACAAAAGGATTGAGATAAATGAAAGTCAAGTTATTCTGAAGGAATATTACAAAGAATCAATCGGAAGACCGATGAAGATGTTGATGATGAGAATGATAAAGTGAAAGATGAGACTCGAGAAAATGTCAACGATCTCGAATTGTTAATAGTTAGTCACTTTTAGATTGAAATCTTATTCTTGAAACTTGTTCTTGTGCACTCATCATGATCCATTTTATTTACCTGATGAAATGCTTCTTTCCCAAACATTCAGTCAACTGTAAATCACATTATTACTGGACAACATGAAATTCAGTTTAGCTTTCAGTTTTTTTTCTTCCTTCAAAAGAAACGTTAATAATCAACGTTTTAATCGAACTGAATAAGTACATACAAATCAATGAAAAGGCTGTCACAATAAACCTACAAGTTCATTGAATCATCAAGATGTGAATGGTAAAAAAAGTCATCTTTTGATCCTTCGTTTTGTCACAACTAAACGGAACTTTCAGTTTGATAAATGTTGAGAGAAGGACAATTTTCAATTAAAAATCAATTTACCAATCAATATTAATGCTCTTCTATTTGTAATATTATTGAATAATCAATGACAACTTATTAAAATTAAACCTTCAATCAATCATGTTTTTTGTTCAACCTTTTTGTTCAACTTGTCACTATTTTCATTTCCCTCTGAAACTCTTGTCTTTATCATGTTTTTCAAAACTGCCCATAATCAGTGATCAAAATAGCAGAGATCAGGAAATGTTTTTAAAAATTGAATTCGATCATTTTAATTATGAAATTTTGTTAAAAATGAAGTAACAATTATATCGATTGTTACAAGAAACAGAACGGAATGGAATGGACAGAATCGGGTTTGTTACAAACAAGGAAACTTGACTAACCTTTTTTGAATTGTTGGGTTTTATTTGCTATTTATTTTGTTGTTGTTGAATTTATCCTGAAAACATTTCTTTTTTTTCTGATCAAATTCTTGGCCTTTCATCATTTCATCATAACTCTTCGAGGTGTAACCATTAAACTTGAGGGGAAAACAAAAAAAAAGCCAGCCTCTAACGCGTGAATGCATTTCATTGATAACAAAGTGGAGATGATGCTTTTTCATAGTGATGATGAGGATGTTGATAACTTGCCTCAAGACATTCCTTCAGTCCAAGTAAAACCTTTAAAACAAATCTGTCGAAAGAAATGTATTTTTCATGTGATAAAGCTAAACCTCTCTTCCCAGTAGCATTCTTATCATGATACTGCCAGAATTTATATTCATGTTATTCAGAATACTGAGCATTGTGCATACTTTGGGAAACAAAAAAAAGAGGAAAATTGATAAAGAAACCGGTAAAAGGAGAAAAAAAAGTTAATGAATTAACTAAGAAAATGAATGAAATGAATGTGCAAATGAATGGAAAATGAGATTCTGTAATATCTGATAATCCAACTGCATCTTCAATTACAATTTTTATATGAGTTTGCAATTTTTTCACTCGACAAAAACATTAATCAAGAATCAAGTTTCAAATAATTGTGACCTTTTCCATTGATTATTCATTAATTGTGTTACTCAACTAATTAATGGTTATTGTTTATCAACAGATATTTTGATTCACATCGAAATGAATATTTTTTCGATCGATGTAGAATTTGTTTCGATGCTATTCTCTATTATTATCAAAGCGGAGGTCGTTTAAGAAGACCTGGAAACATACCGTTGGACATGTTTGTTGAGGAGATAAAATTTTTTGAACTCGGTGAGATTGCTTTTGGTAAATTGAAAGCGGACGAAGGTTTTGGCCAAGAAGAGGTTGAAAAACCACTGCCAGAGAATCCATTGCAACGTAAACTTTGGTTACTCTTTGAGCATCCAGAAAGCTCCATGTCAGCCCGTTATGTGGCCATTATTTCCGTTCTGGTAATCATTTTTTCCATTGTGATATTTTGTCTGGAAACCATGCCTCAATTCAAGCATTACAAAATTTTTACCAAAGGAAATTCTACTAAGGTTGTGGAGGACGAAACCCCATCCGCGACGGAACCCTTTTTTATTATAGAAACTGCCTGTATATTTTGGTTTACACTTGAACTTAGCGTCCGTTTTTTAGCTTGTCCTTCCAAAATTGATTTCCTTAGGGTAAGTTCACCTTTCGATTTACATCAACATTTTCTGCTTCCAATTCACTTGCAAGTTAAACACAAAAATATTGACCATTTTAGGATCTTTGCTTTAGCATTAATTGCTTTAGTTTTGTGTCAAAAAGACTTGTCGAGCTTAATGTTAATGTCCACAAGCGCTAATGTTAAGGCGTCTTCTGAGTCACTTTTTGCAGAAATGTAAAAGCTTTTAGCTTTTTCAAAATCGAATCAACATAAGACTTGTTCGACTTTTTCTTTGCCTTTATTTGGTTACAATCTTGAGGAAGCGAAATTAGATTGCAGTAATTTTTAATGTTAATAAAATGCGAAGTGTCGATGAATGTATTTGTGCTCGAGTCAATTGAGATTTTTTTTGTACGATTTGATTTTATCCTCGTTTTCACGAGAGTCTGGAAACGTTTCAAAATCTAAACCTGCTATTAGCTTGTACTTAGATATTTAGACTTCATTGAATTAGCTGTAACTACAATTGATGGACATTTTGTTGTCTTCAATGATTCCATTATGGATTGAATTTATCTTTTCATCTTCTCGGATAATTCATTTTTCTATTGTTACTGATTATTCTGTCATTATTCTCTTTTTTTGTCGTCCGTATAAATTGGAATCCTTACGTACCTGAATAATCATTCACATTACCTTGATCCTAACAGATATATTTATTATTTACAAGCTAGATTAAATCAAATCTTTCAGTGTTGCAAGTTCATTCGGTGTATTATTAGTTTTATTTATTCACATTGATAATCTCTTTTTAATTATTTCTTACTTTAGTTGCTATTTCATGATGATCTTCCAGAATAAAATCTTTTATATTAAAATCCGTGCAACTAATGCCCTCAATTTTCAGTAAATTAATACTAATTTCAAATTAGTTTTCCAAGAATTAATATATCAAGATATTAATAATACTAATTAGTAATTCATCATTCGATCGATGAAAAAAAGTAAAATGAAAGGGTTTTGCTCTTAATAACAAATCAAGTCTTGGTGTTGAAAATTTGCTATCGATTTCTCAATATGAACCCAAAATTCATCGTTCTTTATCGTGTATTCAATGTACAAATTTCATTTTCTTTTCGACTTAATGGTGAAATATGAGTTCTGAATTGTTGGTCAGAAAAGCAAGTGTTTAAAGTGAAAGCAAAATTCAAAGGTTGACCAATGGCTGCATATAATAGCCCAAAAGAGTTTGAGAAACGTGATCATCTGATAAATAGAGACCAGTAAGAAAATTCAGGTACAATAAACGAAATTCATGGTTTTACAACTGCTGATCAAGATGCTCCTAATTGCCCAAATTTTTGGCTTGCTTTGCAGAATCATTTGATAGATGAAAAGCAAACTCAACACTTTTCTAAATGAATAATAATAATGAGATGAAAGAAACGAGCTAAAATTTATATTGAAAAATTGACAAAAAAGCACAATTGCTATTTGGATAAGCATTTGATAAAACACCAGTTTTCATCAGTTATGAATATTCATTGGCAAATTTGTTCATTTCAAGATCAATTCCAAGTCGTCAATTATTCATAAAATCATGCAATTCTTACCAATCCTTTAGTTATGATCAAAGATTATTGTTACTTTTAATATCCTTATGAAACCAAATAACTTGTGCTAAATTGAAGTCCATTACTGTTAACAATTAGACAAATAATGATCTACAAAAGTAATGCTTTTTCATTGAACTGTATTCCAATGATATTGGTTAATGCAATCTATTACATATTACTTATTTGGCTTTATTAATGAATACATTTGAGATCATTTTTCTTTGTTTTAATCATAAGAAATGATAATTTCTCATTGCATTTCATCCTTAATGGAAAATCCTTTTTCCTCTTTTCCTATTTTCATTTATAAATAGTGATAGGTTTGAATCCCTGTTTACCCATCAAGAAGATTCAACGTAAAGTCAACCTAATCCATGATATGTAATTCAAGAGATACAATGTAACAAGACATGAGCGTGAAAAAGCGCATTGTTAAGGTAAACAAGTCAAAATGGCAACTATTTTGACAGTAGGACCAGAAAACAAAAAGTGGCGTTAAAAATGAAACTTTTTTTTTGATTAATTGTATGAATTGGTTTCCATTGATTTATTTGTTCTGCTTTTTGCTCCACTGTTTATCTGGAGCCAGTGAACAATGAACAGACTGGAAAAGATTATGAAAAATAATGAATTTGCTTGGTGAATGAAACTGCAAAAAAATCGTACAAAAACTAAGCTTCAACTAAAAATGTAAGCAAAAATATTTCGCTTCACAACCAAGACTATGATGAGTCAGATGAAAAAAGCAAACAAATAAGATTCAAAGAAAAGTACAAAAAATGCGAAATGGGTTGAAACTATTTTCAAGAACTTTTTGCTTCTCAATCCATTTCTTCAATCATTTATTCCATCCTATTCTTGGCCTCATCCTTTTCCCATCTTTTATCATTATTATCATCTCTTGTTTCATATCCTTCACAAATCAGAAACTCTTCATATTGAGAAACATATTATTCTAATATCCTCTGAATCACATGAAAATGAACAAATAAACTGTAATCATCAATTTTACTGAGTCGCTTCAAAACAGAAACAAAATGAAGCTGATTAATTGCTTGATTGCAATCGCATTAAAGGACAAAATTTGTTATTTGTTTCCAACCGAAATGTGTGTCACAGAAAATATCAAAATCTCAATAAATCAGAATCGTTTATTGAATATCTTAACATTAATTGTTGGAGTGAAATTTGTTTTTTTTTTGGATTTCTTTAAATTCTGGGACTCTGTTAACTTGATAAATACTGAAACATGATGCAATTGAATGGTAATCCTCATTTATTCAGAAACTATTCTTTGCCAAAGAAAGTCATGAAATGGCATTAAAATTGCTTATTAGCTGAGCAAACTTTTCCTTTGCTTTACAAACTCATGACTTAATTGCCTTTTCATGATAATAATGACTGATGATTAGACTGAAAACTAACATCATTTTAAACTCTCAAGTTGATGTGAAGATGAACAACATATCATTTTAATTGAAATACAATTTAACAAACATTTATTGTTCAATTTATCTGCTATTATTTATTTCCATGCACATTAATTGTTAACATTTTTTGATATTTCTTTTCAATTTCAACCTAAATTAATGTCAACATAAAAAAGTAATGTTGAAATTGAGTGGAAATAACCAGCATCAAGAATGGCAGAAGAAAAAAGTTATCGATTGGAGAAAAAAAAAGATGAAACGATTCTGTGAAAAAATCAGACTTTATTATCAACACTTATCTTTTCTAGTTTACCAGAATTCCCTGAATTATCTATTTTCTCACCATGTCTGTTATAGTTATTGTTATTTCCCTTGTTTTCAGCCATTTTCTTGCAGATGATAATGTACCAAGAATCATCAATTGTTGAATCAATTTACCTTTTTTTCTCTCCTTCCTATTCCACTTACCTTGTCCTCTTTACCTTTCCAAACTGTCATAATAATTTGTACATTCTCATATTGGATTGAATCTGAAAATTGTTCAGTTAAAACAAAAGTAAAGTTCATTATTTTCACCTAAAACTACTCTAAAAGGACATCGAAATCGTTGAATCATATTTAAAACTTTGTTATCTTTTAATTCATTAATATATTTAAAGCAGTCTTTCAGTATCAAATTGTATTCGTGAGTTGAAGTGCAAAGTAGTCTAATTTTATAGCCTTTTATCATGCTCATCATCGCCATCATTCACAGAATTTTATGTGACCAGGATTTGAATAAACATTAACCCTGCTCTCACTGATATAACTTTCAATTTCAAATATCAATTTATCTTGTTTGTTTGCCAGTCTTCAATGACTTTAACCCTTGAAATCTGAGACCTTAAATTGATCTTGAAAATGCAAAAAAAAAACTTCTCAAACTTACTATTCTGTTCATCTATTCACAATCCAAAGTTCAGTCCAATCTTTGGATCCTTTCAATTGGACAAGATTTATCAAGTCAATTTTTTTCGCCTAAAAAAATAAACTCGACATTTGCATTTGCAAGTTTTTCATGCAAATAAAAAATGAATGAATCCATGTCTTATTCATACCTTTTCATATTCATCGTCAGTTTAAACTGTCTTCTTGTTGCATACAATTACCACGTTATCAGTTATTATCAATGGTTATAACTTGGTGAAAGTAAAGGTAATATTATTAACGAGAAGCAAAAGGTCTGACAATTTAATAAATGGTTAAATGGGTTGGAAAAGAGGCCGAGATGATTTGATAATGATAATGATAATGAACAAAAGTAAAAAAATTGCTGATCTAAAGAAACGCTGAATTACTTAACAGTAATTTGTTTAATTTTCATGTTTCAACATTTATTACTCCATGTGAATACGTCTTAACCATTAAGTATTATTATAATTATTATTTTTAGTTGCAATTAACTTAAATTGAAATGTGAAAAGTTAATTACACTGATGTAGATCAATTTTACATTATATTGTATTCACTATTAACGTGAATGAAAAAGCAGATCCAATTTGTGCATATTTCACTCCAATTTGATAAAATCAACTTTGCAATATTATGTTATGTATTCATTAATAAGTTGATCAACATTCAATTTTTATGAGAAAATACGAAATTCAATTTGAAACATTTATAAGTTCAATTGAGCAATATACTCATGAATTTGCGCTCAAACTTTGCTTTTCATAGAAAATGAAAAATGACAAATTTTGATCAATTGAAGGTTGGTTCATCTGAAGATCAGTTTGAAAATTATGATTATCTGCTTGTTGCTTTCACTTATATTAATATCGTTTATTTCATTAACCAGAATTACTTATCTAATTGAATAGTCGTCAAATTGGCTGATTTTCTGTGATAATCATTGCATCTTGATTCCATGATGATTTAATCATATCCATTGGCTACACGAAGCTCATTATTTACTTACAGATTTGTCCGATTTCATGTTGGTCTTTCAGTTGTCTGTTGACTTGCAGTTGTACATTTGATAATATTGTGCAAAGAAGCAGGGTTCTCCCTGAGATGATAAAATTAATGAAAGAGAATGCTGAGAATGTTGAAAGAGAGGAAAGAAAAATGTTAATGTTAAAAGATATTTTGTGTTTGGATATTGACCAAAAGCGAAATGACCATTTTTCTTGTGAACCAAATTGTGATTCAATTGAAATACGAGTCTAACATTGAAATCAATTTGGAGTAAATCTGGTAAAAACAATTGTTTTATCCTGATAACACTGGAAGTAACTCATTGCGCCAGTTTCATGGTATTCAATGGTAAACTGGGTAAAGAAGAGGAAAAGAAAGGTTCATTTTCATCTTGTTTCATGATCAGTTTATATCAAGTCCAATTGAGCAAGATTAACTGAATATTTGGGTAAAAGGAAAGAGCAAGAAGATGATCAGGATGAAGATGTTAAGAAGATAAATGGACGAAATAAAAGATGATAAACAATAAGATTGAACCTTAATCTAACGGAAAGAAATCAAAGTAACGAAAAGTAAATTGGAAGAAGGAAAAGATGATAAAATTGAGATGAAAATGATGAAAAATGTGATGACATCAATTGAAAGCTCTAATTTGCGTGTTACCAATATTCATTGAAACATTATCATTACCCAGAAGTTTATCTTCCCTTTATTTACTCCAACTTTTTGCTCATCTTTTTCATTCTCACCATTCCCATGCTTCTTTATTATCCAATTTGTTTTTACTTTTCCCTATTATAAGCCAATGTTACTCTTTTACCTTGCTACTTAGATTTGATGCTAGAACTTCATTCTTGTTCATCTTTACAGGTTAAATCGATATATTGATATCGTCCTTTCAAAAGGTTACTTGTGATGATATTCAGTTTTCCCTGATTCTAGTTTTTCTCATCTTCTCTTGTCTTTACCTTTCTTTTCGCCATTATATTCAATTTATTATTGAAGTCCATCTTGCTCATCACTTGTCACTAACATTTGTCACTCTCATTGTAACTCAGCTAATCGATGAATATCAATTAAACAGTTAAATGAAAATGTGTATAAAAAGTTGTTCATTCGGTGAAATTATTTGAATGTTGCTTCATCGGATTCAGATGATGAATGTTCTGGTAAATAGTTGACTTGATACTTTACTTTTTTGACTGTTTCCGAGTCAACTTGACAAATGAAAGACGTTTATTCAAAGTCAACTTCCATAACTATTATCTTATTTTCATTGGAGAGAGATGGACATTGAATGGATGAAACAATGAAAAATAGTGAAAAACAGTTTGATACAATATAATGACAAAGAAAAATCCATTGAAATCACCAACATTAAGCATATTATGGTTCAAAGTTATGACCATTAAAGGTATCGACAGTTTACAATGGTATGAATTGAAATTTTGGTGCAATATTTTCACGCTTAATGATGCTAAATCTCAATGTTTTATGATAAATATTAATGTTTTGTTGCGGTTTTCAGCTTTTGTTTGCGCTCAATTGAATTAATAATCAGTGAACTTTGTTTCCTTTGCTATTCCAATGATGATAGTCAATTGAATTTCATTTGCTTCTCAACGGTCAACATCAATTGAAACTCATCTCTTTATATTCTGATAATGTATCTTTTGTTTTGATTTCACATTATTCATTTGTTTCAATTTCAATTCCCTTTTCCTTTCCACCATTTCATTGTATTACAATGGCCATTCAAAAAGTTTGAGGATAAATCATGAGCTAAATCCAGCTCAAATCGTTGAAATCTTTAAAAACTCAACTATTGTGATAAGTTGCTATTTCAATCATTCAATGATCCACTTGAGCATCAGTAATTATCCCATTTGGCATATAAACTAAATTAGATTTAACGTCAAATTACGATACTGGGCTCGTTTCAAAGTTGATTGCTGTAGCAAGTCAGAAGTGGTTCAAATGGCTCCAATTTCATTGTATATTGTAAAGTACAATGGCTTAACTTTCATGTAATCCTCAGACATTTGAGTCTGCCAGGTTATATGATTAACAATATGCCAACGATGTTCAAGTTAAATCACAATTCTAGTTTGAACAACAATCATTGAGCATTTTGAAACATATTCAACTAAGCAGCCTTTGCACATGAAAAGAGTGAAATTATTTCGTGCTACCATGACATTACTGAATATTTAAGTGCCATCATTCACAGTGAAATGAAAAATTTCTCAAGAAATACATTTAATGGATTTTTGAATGAAAAAAAGGTTCAATCTAGTTACCGAGAAATAAACACTTTTCGGTTTATTTACCTTTAAATCTCATAAATTGTCTTGAATGTTGATGAAAGTTGCCCTTTAAGCTTACCTTAACAACCTGACTTCAATTGAATCCGTAAATTTATCAATTTAAATCATTATAATGGACAAGATGGAGAAATATTTTGATACCTGATATCACTCATGAAAATCTAATTATTGCTCATTCGCTTTCGATTTGACAGCTGATGGAACTTGAAGTGAAACAGAAACTTTGAACCCATTGGAACGAAGTGCGTCTTTACTTGTTTTCCTGTAAATTTGTTTCCACTTCATGTTCACTTGATAAAATACGCTGAACCACTCTAATCTAATAACACTTTGATAGTGACCAGTTTGAGAAAATTTCAATTCTTTACTCTAAATGGCTGAAATAAAGTTCAATTTCTCATTTCAATCGATCGGTTGAAAATGAAATTTGATATCAAACGTTTTCCAGCATTCATGAGCATCTGATTAATATTACATTATGAATGGCTTCAATTGTAATGAAGCATTGAAAGTTGCTTTGTACAACTTATTAGGTTTACTCATTCAATAATTATTACCGATATTAATTGTTTCCTTTACAATTTGGACTGCAAATATTAGCAATGAAAATGTATGAATCAAACAAGGAAATTGTTTTATTCAATTTTCCAGGTAAACAGTGAACACAGGATAATAATTGCTATGAAAATGGTTGCAATGAAAAGATGGATAAATTACTTGTTTAATTGTTATTAATTTAACATGAAAACTAACAAGTTGAAATGTTTTGACTTTTCATTGTTGTCAACTCTGTAAATGTTATCACTCTGAATTATTAAATTGAATGATAATTCTGAGATTTTGTTTCTCTTTCAACAATGGCAATGTCAACATGAAACATATTTAACTTCATCATCCGCCTGATGTTTGGTGAAACATGTTGAGAAACTAACATTGAGTCAATTGTTGAACCAAATGCTTCATTTTTACTCTTCTTGCACTCAAAGAAGTTCTTGAATTCCACTTTTTATCAGAGCTCATTTCATTCTTCACCATCTAATTTATCACCATTTTTTGTTTGCATAATGTTGTAACAACAAAAAGATGAAGAAAATGTTGACAACTGAAACCGATTGTTCATCTTGAATTGCATGGAAACATCTTCACATCTCTTTTACTCTAAACTTTCTACTCCAAACAACTATTAACATGATAATCATCATCTTGAAAGAGATGATTAAATTATTGAGATTTGTTCGGACTCCAACTCACCATGAATATGACACATTGTCATGTACATACTTTCAAACACAATCTAGTCAGAAAATTCTGTCAATATTAACATGATAACTAATACAGAATTGTTAAGTTACCAGATTCACCTTTTCAAAACCTAAACCTGAAACATTCCTTTCAACTTAAACCCAAATCTTGAATTTACTTTAAACTCTTGATGCAAATTAAACACAAAAAGTCGATTATTTCATTTGCAAATAAACTTGATTTCAGATTATTCATATTAACATTGTGTGCTAGGAACAGTGATTTTAATTGAAAAACAACTCCATATCTATTCATCAACTTCAAACCAATGTGAATAAATATTGAAATAATGATAATTCATGATGGTGAAGATGGAAATGCTCACCGTAATATTAAACCCTTTTTCAACTCCAATTTTCTCCTTTTGATCAAATTGTCATTAATCTCTTGGGAGTAATTTGTTATAATCATAATTTCTTGATATCTTTATATAAATGTATTATATTATCATTCCCAGTGTTTGTATCATTTTACCTCGCCTTTTTCATAATCAATCTGAAGGTGAAACTTCTTGTTAGCTTCACCCTTTCAAATTCAAATTTTTCATTCAAGTGCCAAAAATTGTAATCATTTCATAATTCTTGACTTGGATTGAATTCGGGTGCAATGAACGATTAAACCATTAAGATTGACTATCAATTTTGGGTAAATAATTTTGTTAAACTTGTTTATCTGTTAATAAGCTTAACGGTTTCATTATAACTGTTATTAATATTAAAAGACATCAAACTGTGATTAATTCAACTCAGTTATTAATTTTTATTAGGATTTTATTGTTTTACTGAAACTTGTTCAATTTATCTTTTTAGTTTCATCGTAAGAAGCATCTCAAGGATAGTCTGCTATTTTTGGCCTGAATCAGGAGAAATTGAGAAAATGATGAAGTAAAAGGGTTGAGTCAATTTAATTCTCAGTATGAGTGAACTTGTTTTTTTAATCAATCTCATTAATATTAATTGCATAGCACAGGATTTTATCTCTTCATGATTGTGTTACATTTTATAGCTTATTATGAGCAAATGAACAACATGAAAAATTTCATTGTCCATCATCCGATGAAAGATGAGTAAAATATTAAAATATACAAACATCAAGATAGTTTAATAAAATGCAAAATATTGCTCAAATCTAAATATTTGGCCAACAAAGTGTATCTTTACTGAACAGGTAGTAAACAGTCCGATGATCATCATTGATCATTTATTTTTTTGTTCATGAATTTTCATGATTATTGGTGTCTACATTGAATAAATAATTGCAAACTTGTCCTCACATTAGTCAATGAGGATAACCAGAAGATAAACAAGTAAACCCAAATCTGGTTTGCTTTCTGTTTTTCTGGTTAATCAACAATCCACTGTTATTGCTTCAACTCTCATTGATTACCAAGATTATTAAATAAACCTTTTTGGACAACTTCATCAGAGATTCGAGCCATTAATGAATACAGTAATTGAGTACACCAGGAGTCAGAGTTAACTTATCAAAAAGGGCCACAATTAAGTCAATTTTTAGGTGTCGCCGCTCGACCATATTAAGTTTCTAGAAAACTGAAAAAAAAATCAAGTTCGTTCTTTACAACCCGTTCTGAAGAAAAGACCATGAAACCGACTAAAGAGAGAAGAAGCCCCGAACCGAGTCATACGAATGAACGCCTAGACGGGCGTTTAAATCACCTCATCATCTACTTCGAACTTTAATTCATTGTTAGGTGACTATGAAAAATCTCCGTTTTGTGAACTTACCTGACTACTAAGGTATGAATGAATGTTAGTGTATGAATTTCTGATGGTTATTTGATTGGTAAGATAATCAGACGTTTTTAGAGCGAAAAAATAACTTTAATTTCTGATTAAAGGCAAGAATTTTGTCATTTCAAACATTTCAGCATTCAAGTTGATATTCAGCTCAGTTTGTGACAAAGATTAAGATTGATAAAACTACAAAATTTTGGTCTTTTCACATAATTTATATTCCAGTGATTTAAATCAGCAAAGTAGCTAAATATAAGTTTTATTTGAAAACTCTAAAGGTAAAAATTGATCAAATATCAAAATTGCGAATTGAAATAAAATGGCGAAATAATGAAAATGCATTTAATCATTTGAATGGCATTAAATATTGAAACCTTTTCATGGGTCAGTTTAAACCAGATTTGAATTGTAATTCAACCCAAAATTTGTTCTCCTTCAATGTATGAACTTGATTTTATATATACAATAAAGTATTATAAATATCAGTAAAATGTAAAACTTGAATTAAATTTTGTAAGTAAACATTTATTCATCTGGAAGGGATAAAATTCTGGTAAAATTGAACAGGTTGTAGCAAGAAGGGAAACAAAAATTAAGAAATAACAATTGAAGGGGAAAAGTCTTATAAGCATCAAACAACATGAATTATTATACAGAAAATGTTCATCTCTAGTTTTTTTTACATTTCACTTGCTTATTGATATTAGTTGTGATATAAGTGAGGAAAGAGTTGAGCAAATAGGGAGAAAAAAGATAAAAAAGTGAGTTGATTACTGAGCATTCTGAATAATGTTTATCGATCGATAATATTCATTTTAAGTTGAAGATTACAACTAACTAGAATTTTACTCTTTTTTCCTCTTTCATTCAGTTAATGTATAACTTGAAAAATATAGTTGAAAGTATAATTTATATTATGCAGTTTCAGATTGAAACGACACAAAATAAAAGAGCCTAATAGCCTTTCGTTATAATGGTTAATGAGTTAAAGGCTTTTGTTCAACTTTTAACATTATCACTTTAAACGATATTTTTATCTGTTGTATTTAATAATAAAATGATAATAATGTCTAACATTTTCGCATACTTTTGTCTTAAACAACAACTTAGCTATTTTTGACGTTATTGTTGATTCTGTAAATGCTAATCTTAATGATAATTATCTTGATAATAATATCAACTTGTTTAACCTTTGCTTCTCATTTTGCTTACAATTGCTATTCAACTAGAAATTTTTCACTCCTTGGAGTTGAGTATTTGCTTTTATTGAAATAACAGTTTGAATGGAAAGTTGACTTTATTTTGATCAGTAATTGTTTATTGGTAATTGTTACAATAGATTTACAATAATTTAATTTGTTTCAATGTTCAATCATTTGAATATCTTAGTTGCAAATGTTACTTTTGATTTTACTTTTTGGTCAAATTGTGCCCAATTAAACAACTGTTAAATACTGTAATCATGGACATTGATGTTGGAAGACAGGAATGAACAGAAAGGGTCCAAAATACATGTGTATATGAAGCAGAAAATGTCAAACATTTTACCCACAATTAAACGTAACTAAACTAATAATTATTTTTATTTCATCCTTATACTTTTTATTGCCTTTTTTCCCTGAACCCTTTGCTTTTCCTTCAAATTGACAATAAATACTTTTGGATCTTTTGGTTTCTTGTTTGCGGATTATTAACCTTTTGGTGAATTCTGGTTGGAATGATTATCGTTAAAAAACAACCCAATAAAAATGGGTTATTTTGTTACTGGATGGATGGATGATGATAAATAAACCATTTCTCAGGATATAATGAACGCAATCGATTTTATGGCAATCGTTCCTTACTTTATAACACTTGGAACCATGTTTGCTGAGGACAAAGAACTGGACAAGCGAAAGTTTAGCAGTGAGAAGCAAAGCCAGGCCATGTCACTGGCTATTCTCCGGGTTATCCGATTGGTCCGTGTCTTCCGTATATTTAAACTTTCCCGACATTCTAAAGGACTTCAAATTCTTGGGATGACATTGAAATCGTCGTTACGTGAATTGGGTCTTCTCATATTTTTCTTGCTCATCGGTATAATACTCTTCTCATCGGCAGTTTATTACGCTGAATCGGGATCTGAACGGTCCTACTTTAAATCCATTCCTGATGCATTTTGGTGGGCTTTAGTCACCATGACCACCGTTGGCTATGGTGACATGGTTCCACTATCTTTTTGGGGTAAAATTGTGGGCTCTCTTTGTGCCATTGCTGGTGTTTTAACCCTTGCACTTCCAGTACCCGTAATTGTCTCCAATTTTACATATTTCTATAATCGAGAGATGGTTCAAGGTGATTTAGAATCGACTAATGAAAAGTTTGTCAAGGGTTGTCCATATTATTATCTTGAAGGGCATCATGTTAAATGGCGAACCACCCTTGAATCAGCAACAATCTCATCCAATTTAAGCTCAACTGATAGTTATCAAGAAGATGAACAAAGGCGAGCAAGAGGAAGCAGCGGAAGCAACGGAGAGAGTTATTATGTTGGTCAAGTTGGAGCTGAGAGAAGGTTAAGTTTGAAAGCAAACGATAATGATGGCATTGAAGTGACTCGGCGACTCGTCACTAGCATGGAATACGCAACTCAGCGAATGATGATACGAAGCACATCCAAGTGTCACTGTGTTGAGGCAGATGATCCAAGACGATCGTACAAGAAGAACAGATCAAATGATGGTGATGGCCGAGGATTGGTTGGTGATGATGATGAAGATGATGGTGATGGCGATGATACGGATGAAGATGATGCTGAAGATGAACAAGATGACGATTCGAGTAAAGAGAAGGGTAAATCGCGAAAACGAAAACACACAGTTCAAGAACATCGATTGTCAAAGCTTTACAAGGTTGTTGATAATTTACGCAATTTGGATGGAAGTACTGTTAGTCTAATTTCAAAGGATTAACCGGGATAACTTGGTGTGACATGAAGAGGAAAAGTGTCATGAAAAGTAGTCAAATATAAAAAAGAAAAGGATGAACAAAATTCTGGAAAGTTGTCATGAAAAAGAAGACAAATCAGGAGATGACAAAGAATGTATATAATATGGCATTTTTTATGCTTTGTCAAGGAGAAAAGTTAACAATCAAAGGTACAAATAAAAAGGTTGAAGTTGGATGATAGACATCATTATCATCGTCAACATTCATATAATCATCATGTACATTAACAACAATTTGTTGTTTTTATTTTTGGCTCGACTAGATCTTTGATTGGTTTTGTTTGTTTCTGGAAGATGATTTTTTGTTTTTACTGTTCTTCCAAATATTCCCATTTTAAACAAGTTTCATCTCATCCAGAATTGGAAGAGAAGGAAGAAAAAAGACGAGAAAGAATTATCAAGTCAATCATGGATCAAATACTTTACATACACATCATGATAACAACGAAATTTGCTTTTGTTTACATCAACAGTTGTACTTTCATTTTGATTAATTGTCTTCACTCTGTTTCATTTCAAGCAAAAACCATGATTCAACTAAATATATATTGATCATGGAGGAACCATGAGGAGTTGAAAATCGACCAGAAGCTTAACAATTTTGCATAACCCAAACTTAAATTGGACAAATTTGGAGCATTGCCAACTCAACTGGCTGAGGAAGTCATATTTCGAGCTAATTTTTCAATCAAATGTTGGTCTACTTTTCATCTCGATGGAAGCTTGATCTGAATGCGCACAAATTAACCACAATAAAAGCTTTTCTTATTTGGAAACCAATGAGTGTTGGTATCCATGAAGCATTAATGCAATTCTTTGCGCACAAATGATCGCAATGAAATTTGGTCCAGAAAATGACCTTTCAAAATTGATGAAAAAAACAAATTGAAAGGATGGTTTTTGTGTTATTATAACGAGGATTAATCAATGAAATTGGACAACTGAAGCTATGAGATGGACTTTAAATTTTAATTGTTGCACAACATTACTGCTGTTGATTGCTGTAAATATAAATGAACAAATAATCCATTGGAACAGTTGGTTGATCAATAGCGTCAATAAAATGATTGGTGAACAATAATCAATTGAATAATGATAAAAACAATAATTATAGTTACCTTGATTTAATGTAATGATGATAACTTGATACATTGTGACCAAAAACGTAACTGTAAAAAAAGGCTTTTTTTACTACTGATCATTATTTTTTGTCTCTCTTAGATTATTAATTCCCTCTCTTTTTGATGTTTTCATTTCTTTTTATAAATAATTTGTCGCCAAATTTATTTAAATTCTGAATACCGAATCCTGATTACAAATTTGAGATAAAAAATAAACAAATTAAATCAAATCTGTGAAGAAATTGAGTTCATTCCTTTACTAAATATCAACTTTTTTCCTCGGTCCGCCGGTTTTCCTTGAATGAGGATTGACCATTCTTGGCCAATTTTCATTTCAAATTACATTGATTTTTTTTAACAAAGATTTGTTATTAGTCAAACTTTATTAATAACAATTAAATGAACATTAGATCACTCAAAAGATACATTTCCCAATAAAAAAGGTTTGTTTGCAAGTATAGGAAGCAAAATTTGGACTTGAAAAATTTCACTGCGAAGTAAATGTTTGGGTTAATTATATCAATTACAACAAATTAGTTGATTACATTGGAGTCGTTGAATCTTACTCATTGGTAAAAATTTGTTTTCGTTCAGTGATATACTATAAATGAATAATGTTGCACCAGAATAGTTAAGGAGTAAAGGTATATCACTAAAATAAGGCACATTCCATGCATTGAATTATATTAATGATGATAGTTGAGTCATGGTAAGGATGATGAGAGAATGGTTATGATTATAATAATGATGAGACCATTTATTTGATGAAAATATTGTTTGCAGGTATCCCAAGTACAATGTTGTTAGAGCGTGATTAGAAAAATCAAAATTTGAGCTAAATTTGAATCATTTAACTGGAAACAAATTGAACTTAGTTCTGCTGATCTGCACTTGAATCAAAATGAAAAACGACCGTTTGAATAGATTAATAGTTAATAAGCTCCGATAGAGTAATCCAGTATGATTTTTGTTGAAAAAAGTTAAATTGATTGTTACTTTATAGATTATATGACTGAAAATAACCCGAGGTTGTTGCGTGGACCAAAAATGGAAAGGGATAGAAGATATGTAAAGATGCAATGCGAAGGAGAAAGAAGTAACGAAAAGAGGATGAAAGCTACAAAAGAGTCAACAAGAGGAGGAAGAGCGTCATAAATGAATGGAGATCATTAACGAAAGAAATATTTCATTGCGTTCTTTGATTATTAGATGAATAGTTATCCCGCTAGACGTGAGGTTTTTGATTCTGTAATCTTCGTGAACAGAACATTCAATTAAGTTGTTTGTTGTTTAATCATTTGATTAGTTATTTAGCTAGACCAAATTCTCTAGCATCATCTTCGGTATTATCACCATAAACCCAGAGAACCAATCGCTTCTTTTTGGCCACTTCTTGAGCACTTTTATATTCCGATAAAATTTTGTTGAATTTTGTATCTTTCCTTCTTTCTCTAATATTTTTAACCATGAAATATCCTTGTTTAACTAAATTCACGCAAGCATTTTGTTTACTTTCAACATCAATTAGACTGACCATGTCAATTGGATTACCATTCAATGTTTCAGCATATTCTTTCTTCAGATAAAACTCTTTTCCAAGAATAGTTGTTTCAAACGCTCCTTTAGCATCAGCCAATGCTTCACTATCATTAGCAGGTAGAGTCATAAAGGCAAGACCATACAATATAGCAGCAGCTGGAAAATTGTTGATTGAATAATCTGCTGATGGTAAAGGTGCCAAATTTTCTTGTGATACAACTTCACTGTTACCATAATCAATGAAAAATATATCAGCAGTTTTAGCATTTACGTTAAGCTTTTCGATTTTTCCTCTGTACCATCGACCATCAGAATATTTAGCTGATACAATTTCACCTTTCTTAAAGTTATAAGAAAATGGTGTTGGTGGGTTTTTCTTTAATTCTTCTTGCATTGAATCTAATAATTTCTCTAATTTTTCTCCTTGTTTTATGTGTTGAGCATAAAATCCAGTCAAATCTCCATTCACTTCCACAGGAACAACTTTATCCAATTTACTGTAATCTTCTTGTTGTCCTTCTTTCTTTGACTTTTTCTTACTTTCTACGCCGTTTTTATTTTCCGTTGTTTTTTCTGTTGTTCCTCCTCCTGGTGATGTTGATGTTGTTCCCGTTGTTGAAGATGTTGTTGCATTTCCTTCTTTTTCTCCTGTTTCACCATCTTCAGTTTCATCAACATTATCATCAGAAACATTATCTTCATTGTCTTCGTCTTCATCATCTTCTTCTTCTAAAAAAGCAAAGGAAAAGAAAAGTTAAAAAGAGAAAGGAAATACATTTAAAAAATCAAATAACATACCTTCTGGTACCCAATCAGCCCATAAACCAATTTTTTCTTTCTTTGCTTCTTCTTCAGCCCGAATCATTTCAGCATCACGAGCATCTCGAATTGATGCCAATCCTTTTTCAATTAATGTTAATGATAAATTTTTCCAATGTCCTGGTTCAGTCTCATAATACACATAACCAATGTAATTTCCAACTTTATCCATGTTCTCAATTGAACACTGAATATCTCGTTGATGTACCAAACTTTTTACCAATTCAAATCCAGCTTGACCATATTTACTGTCGTTTGGCTTATCTGCATTTATACCTCCAATGATTAAATTAATTAAACAATTCTCTTTTGGTATAAATACTTTTATACGAGATGCTGAAAACACATGCTCTACTAAACCATCTTTTCTAGGTCCACCTTGGCCACTTTTTATTAAGAAAGGCATAAATCCTTTAGCTTTACTAACATCAAACGATAAATCCACAACTTTTTTTCCTTGTGCTTCTTTGCCATGTATACCTTTCTTTGCCTTTTCAGCCTTTATTTCACTGTCCAATAAAACATCATAATTTGATGCTTTCCTCTCCTCATCAGCTCGATATTTAACAACACTTGCTAAACCACGAGAAACAAGAGCTTCACCAATATTTACACCTCCAAGCATAACAGTTGCACAAGTTTTTTCTGGAAAATTTTCATTCTTAGGTTGAACATAATCAACGATAACTTTAACATTTTTTCCAATCAACTTTTTTCTCAAAAATTCACGAGCTTCAAACATATATGGTGTATCATATAAAGCTCGTACCTTTTGATCAGGTGCAATATCAGCTCGTCTAGGAGGTGGACGAATAGATGCTAAAAATACTTTCTTCACTTGACCATCCTTATTTGAAATTATATTCAATGCATCACCATTTATAATTTCAATAACTTTACCATCAAATGAAGTCTTTCCAGCACCTTCAACACCATTTTCACCGGCACCACCACTTTTACCATCAACACCACCCTTGTAATCTTTCCAAATTCGTACTTTTCGTGCTTTTGCGTCAGCCACTGCTGCTCTATATTGAGCTGGATCAGGAGTCAATTTTAATGTTACATCAATAATTGTACCATAACCTTCCTTCAATAATGCTATAGCAATGTTATTAGCGTTATCACGTCCACCAAAAACTGATCCAAATAATATTGGATTATCACCAGTTCTCTGTAATGATTCAATTTTAACCAAAACATCTCGTTGAAGGATTCTACTTTCAACAAAAAATTTACTTTCTTCCGCTAATTGGGAATCATTTCGACATTTTATTCCAGATAATCTCAATGTTATCATTTGCCATTCATGTTTTTCTTTATTAACCAATAATGAAATTCTCATTTGATCAGCACTTTGGATATATTCCACAATAGCATTCTCCTTGAAAGTTTTATTTTTTAAACTTTCAGCTGTATCTTGACTCAATTCTTGGTGAACAATTCTCCTTTTAAAGCTTTTCTTTTCACCAACTGGAGCCCATTTTCCTTTTTTACCTTCTTTTGCAGCTTCTTCCAATTCAATCATACGCTTGTAAATTGGTGACTCTTCATTTTGACGACGCTTAATTACTTCAGCTAATCCTTCATCAATTAACTTTTCATTAATAGATTGTTCATCGTTGTCAAGATAAATTAGTCCACAATCTCGTGATCCACCTGGTCCAATTGGTACTGAATATAATTTTTTGAAAATAATTTCTTTACCAACTAAACGTTTACGTAAAAATTCTCTTGCCTCAAAGGCACCAATATCCTCAGGTATTTCTTCCTTATTTCCACTTTTTCTACCCATCTTCGGTGCAATAATCCAGCTTAATCCAACTTGGATTTCTTCAGGAGGAGCTCCACGTGGCTTGTCTCTAATAATAATAGAGTCACCAGAAAGTACCTACAATTTAAAATTGTAACAATATACATTAGTATTTATTTAGATTAAATATTTTATAATGTAAAAAATTGAAAAATATTTATTCCAAGAAAAAGAAAAAGTGGGTAAACCGGTGAATTAATATGGTAAGGAACCGGCAGCTGTTAAGCTGTATAACAAACCCACGTCGTCAATTATATCATCTAGATATGTTTAACCAGACATTCAATAATCAATTAATCTTACCTGTTTAACAATTCTTCTTATCGCAGGAGTTTCAGTCATCTTGATATTTGTATATAACAAACAATATATTTATTAAATTAAAGATATTTCCAAATAATCACAAATATATAGCAAAAAGGAAGACAAGTTAACAATAACCACACTTTTTAGAGTAAAATGATGATGATGATGCTGCTGATGTGATGCTCTTGCTGTTGCTGATGATGATGTTGTGACTGATAGTTATTTTTCTTTTCTTGGTTTATTCCTTATAATTCAGGATGTGGCAAAAATTATCCAATTCTGTAGATTAAAAAAGATAATTGTTACAAATTTCACAAAATTATATGCAATGTAAATGAAATAAAATGTTTAAAGAATCAAAAAAACGTTGCAATCCGGCTGTTAAGAAGGAATAACAATGTTGCTGATGAAGAGAGGTAGACGTTTGCCTGAATCCTGACCACAATCTTTAAAAGACTGTAAATTCACAAAACTAATATAGATGGCGCTATCTATTCAATGTTTAAAACAAATTGCTTTTAAAGTGATGAAGTGCGAAAAAACAAACAAACCAAATTGAAAAAAAGTAAAAACATTTCACTTTCTCAATAGTCGATTGTTATTTATTTAAAAAAAAACTCATCGAAACCAGCATTGAATTGAATGTGGTTAAATTAAATTAGCCCTAACTTAGCCTTTGATTTTTTCTCCCAATCAACATCACCAAGACCTGGACATCAACCAGTCAATCTCACTAACCAGGAAAATCAAATTCAGAATCATTTGGACTCGATTGCAGCTAAACTTTTTGATTTAAATTTTTCATCAGCCTGACATAATACCACACTCATGAAAGACATCTCATCACTTTATATTATATTTACTCTCACTAATTCAACTTTTCCCAAATTGTTTTTCTTTTTGAATTTCAATCAGTATTTATTTCATCTTATCATAGGAATATTAATTTCATTAATAAACTTTCATATTCATGATTTTCTGAGCCTCTAAAGGACAAAATGAGTTGTTAATACTTACTTACTGTTAGTCGGTAGTCGTTGAATCGACTTCGATTCAGTCGAAATTTCATTGACTGACTGACAAATGTGAGTCTAATAAAAGTTTGCGTCAATGCAAACTAATTTTATGGTTGTTTTTTATTACTTTACAATTGTGAATAGGAAAAAGAGCAACTTTTAAATGGGAGATTAAAACAAATGCTAGTCATACAAACTTCAGTAATACTTAATATTTACGTTATTAATACTTCATATTGCCCGAACGCTGCTGATATCATATTTTAAACACATTAAACTTGTTTCCTAAAAAGTATGATAATCCATAAACATAATTGATTTTACCCTTGGACATTTAATTTAATCGGAGTCTAAAGGCAGTGGATTCTATAATGCAACAAAAAAGTTGCAAATCAGTTTAGAAACAGTATTTCCTTGAGTAATCGATTATGATTTTACTTAACCAATCTCTGTATAATTTGACTAGTACCTTACCGGGTCTATCCACAGCAAATGTTTCATCAATAGAAACATTTTCAGATGTCAATTCAACAATTTTTCTTGATAATTCCGGACTGAATAATATTACAACACCATTACCCAAAGGAATACCAACAACCACTAAATATGCCTATTCGGAAAGAAACAGTGACAGTCAATTTGAATCATGGTTAGCTTTCATGATTACATTACCAGTTTTCATGATAGTCAGCTCCATTGGCTTTTGTTACATCAACAACAGATCATCGCTGGATGATGGTACAACCGATGATATTGCAGTCGACGAAGAACAAAGGTCAGAAAGACAATCTAATGCAAGCTTGAATAGCGAATCCGTTCCGCCAGCATCTCTAGCATCGTCCATAAGTTCAACTAAGAAAAAATCTTCAAGTATTAGAAACAAGCCTGGTGAATCTAAAACTGAAGCAAATAAGGATACAGAATTGAAACCAGAAACCAAAGCAGAACATGAAAAGACAGACAAACAGGATAAACCTGACAGCAAATGAATAGATTTCCCTTGGAGGAACCTGTGAACTTTGATTAGCCATTGATTTAAGGTGAATCAGTTGATGGTTTGGATGAGGAAAAGGAGAACGAAATGGAAGCTGAAATTGACGAGATTAACGAAGCCTTTCACTGAACGGGTTGTAATGAAATAGACGGCAACTCTTTGAGTGGTTTACGGTGTTTCATTGGTGAAGATTCAGGTAGTTTAAATAGCATCAAGCGACCATTCGTAGAGGCAAGAAATGTGTTAAACACGACAAGAAAAATAATGGTGATGTAAGGTGAAAAGGATCATTCTTGGAAAAGAAATATCAACAATACTGACAAATCAATTGGTGGTGTATGTGTTGAAGGATGAAGATGATGATAATGTAAAGGAGAAATAAATTGAAGTGGTGATCAAAGAGTTGATGGTAGTTTGCGTCGCCACTTCAAAGTTTAATGTTGATTAAAAATTTCAAAACTTGAACTTTCTTCATCTTCAACCATCTTTACTGATGTTTTGATCAACTGAAACTGTTCATTTGATCTATTTTTGTTTGAAGTGAGTTTTTTGGTGTCAATCGCGTTGATTCTACTTTCCATTTGAGCTCATTTTTCATCTTCAAATTGCTTTTGTTTTACATGAATTTGAAAGTTGAATTCTAGAAAATAAATTAATATTTTAACACTAATCAACAGTGAGTTTTGGATATTCTTGAAATAAATTTTAGCAAATCTTTTAAAAACTCTTCGCTTAAACTCGTTAACAGCAACTGTTATGCATTCTTGTTGTGCATATGTTTTAAATGTGTGTGTGAATGTTGAAAGCGAGTGACTTTTAAAGCAAAAACCTGAATCCTGTCCATTTTAAAATTGTTGGGAAACAAGACACTTCTTTAAAGTTGACCATTTTCTGGATCATCATCCAACTATAAATATAATCAAGGTGAGTAAATCAGTATATAACGTTAAGTTTGTATTACCGGAGTTTATTTGTTATACGCAATATTTTTTATATCTTCCCGTTTAAAAGTTGCTCTCTTTTCCCTATTCACCATAGTTTTTTATCTTACCTCCTCAAAGAGTAAAGGAACTTAGTTGAGTAAAGGTGTTTCTCGTGGTTTACCAAGTGTTGTTAAATATCGAGCTACTAGGAAAATGTCTGGTAAACCTGTTTTGGTGGTAATTTTGAGTGGAAAACGCAAAAGTGGTAAAGATTTTGTTGCAGAATTAATCGAGAAAAGGTAATTATTATAACAATCATATTTTCATTTTCTAATATTTCAACTACTTATGATACTTAGGTACCGAAACGGACTAGCTGTTATTCATATCTCCAAGCCAATCAAACAAAAATATGCTGAGGTAACTCATCTTCATTTTTATTTTTATTTTATAAAGCTTTGCAAATAGCAGTAAAATTGTTTTTTATCTTGATTTAAATATTTTCAGCTTCATGGGGCAGCTTTCGATGAGCTGATGAAAGCATCAGAATACAAAGAGCAATTCCGACTTGATATGGTTAAATGGAGTGAAAAAGAAAAGTTGGATCGCAATGATCAGGCCTATTTCTTGAAATTAGCCATTGAGTTGGAGAAAGCTCAGGAGAGAAAAGTTTGGTTAGTCGCCGATGCTCGAAGACCTGCTGATATCGGATATTTCGATAGTCCACAATTTGATAGCGTGGAGATAATCAAAGTCAGAATACAAGCAACCGATGAAACTCGTAAATCAAGAGGTTGGATGTTTACTAAAAACATTGATGATGCGACAACTGAATGTGGACTTGATAATTTCACTGATTGGACACATGTTATTGATAACAATGGTACTTGTGATGAACTTGTTGAGAGACTAAATGTAATTTTTGATAAAATTGATCAAGCTTTAACATAATATTTCTAATTGTTAAATTTCCTAAGGATATTGAATTTAAAGCAACATACATAATCTTACAAAATTGAAAATTATCTGAGTAAATTTTAGTTTATTTCTGTTAACATCTGTATTGAAATTTATTACAAATTAACTGTAACACAAGTAAAAATTCAAAATATTGCATTTTAATTTATAACATTGCAGTATAGTCAATTTGCGACAAGTTGAATACTGAGTCTAGAAACTAAATCCATCTGTTTTGATAGTTAAATCCAAAAATAAGAATCCAGGAAGTTTGTTGGTTTGACAATTTGTTTTTCATTTCAACAAACCCAACAGTGTAGTAATTTCAAATGTCCTTTCTTTATAGTTTTTTAATTATTTCACCAGCTTTTGCTAATGTCTCTGGTTTTTTGAAAAAGCAGAAACGAATGAAATTTTCAACCAATTTTTGATGATCCTCTGAGTAAAAGACGCTTGGTGGAATTCCTTGTAGTTTCTGGTAAATCACAGAAAAATAAAATCGTAAAAATTAGCAAATGTGATGAAAATAGAGATAAAATTATGCTCACTTTCTCAATGATCAACCATTTAGTAAAACGGTAGTCTTTTGTGCCATCTGTAATACTGGAATAGTTGACTCGATTAGCTAGCTCAGAAAAATCAGCTAAGAGGAAATAACCACCTTCTGGAATGGTTGGGTTCATATTAGCAGCTGTTAAAACTTGAACCATTTCGTCTCTTTTTTCTTGTAAATCATCAGATAATTCTTTCCAGTATGATTTATTTGTTCCGTAATTTGCTATTTCGGTTTCAAATCCTCTAGCAATTGCTTCCTGTAAGGGGGTTGCACAAACGTAAATGCTATTTTGATGAATTAATTGAAGAGGTCTTATCATTTTTTCTGACCCATAAGCCCATCCAATTTTCCAACCAGTCAATGAAAAAGTTTTACCAGCAGATCCAACAGTAATTGTCCTATCCCACATATCAGGAAAAGAAGCTAAACAAGATGTTTTCAATATTAAATAAAACATTCAAGATAACCATGATTAACGCTATTTACCCATTCTAACATGTTGTTTTCCATTGAAAATAATCCACTCATAAACTTCATCCATCAAAGCGATAACATTATACTTTTTACAGAGATCGGCAATTTGAGTCAACTCTTCACGGGTAAAAACCTATGCGATCGGAAATATTAGATTGATTAGGTGAATAAAGTAATCAAACAGAACATGGTTATGAAAAAATTGACATACTTTTCCGAGTGGGTTATGCGGTGTATTAACTATAATCATTTTTGTTTTGTTGGAGAATTTATGTTCGAGTTCAGTCATATCAAGCTTCCAGTCTCCACTCGAGATGACGTAAGACGTATTGGTTGGAGGTCTGAGAGGAATGAAAACAGGTTTTCCACCAGCAAGTTCCACCATTGGTTTGTAACAGTCAAAAAATGGTTCAATAATTATAACCTCATCACCGGGATTAACCCAAGCCATGATGGAACAATAAAGAGCTTCATAGGCTCCAACAGTAACCAAAACATGATTGTTTGGATCGACTGGACGTTCAATTAACATAGAGTACAGCTTACTCAATGCTTTAACAAGACGAGGATGTCCCTAGAATGCAAATAGATTCATTAGAAATTATAGCAATAATTCATAGCATTTTCTGTCGCTACTCACAAAGCCTCTGGTGTACTGCTGTAAAAGGATGTTTTCATCATTCTGAACATCAACCAAGGCTTTAGTTACGTGAGACGGGGCAGGATAATCAGGGAACCCTTGACCCAAATTAACAGGTTTATGGTCAGTTGCCAGTTGAATGAATTCATTCCTAGAAATGAAAATGAGAAAATGAGTTGATGTCTTATCACGTCACAGATGAAAGCAAATTACCAAACACTTAGCTTGTGTCCTTCAAGCCTATCAGCAGACTTAATTGAATCAGAATTAGCAGACATTGTTCGGATTACCTGATTATGAATGAAATAATAAATATTTTTACCAAAAATTTAGTTTGAAAATCAGATAACCAAGTTGGTTGGTTGACTAACCTGTGTTGAAGAGAGAATAAGAAATATAAGTATTGTCGTCATGATTATGGAAGGTGAAAAATTTTGTAAAGATTGAATGTTAAAATGAACCAAAATACAACATTTTTAATCAAGATTTACCTGATTCAAGAAATCATCTTTAAAGAACTTGATACCTCCCCTTCTTAAGATTGTTTTAGATAGATTAGTGATCAGCATCACTAACTTAATTCATTTTTTCATTAACCAAAAATTGAAGAAGTTAAGAAACCACCTTTACTTACAGATATAAATATTTAAGTTTGATATGATGTTATGTGTTGCCTGGTTTCCTCTTAAGCTGATTCTGTGTAGCTCATCTGTCGACTTTAAAAATAAATCTTGATTTTAACTGTTCAATATATTAGCACACAAATCTTTATCAAAATTAGTAACTCTTCAAAGCAAAATACGTAAATTGTTAGTAAAAAAAACTAGCTACGACAACACACTGTGATGCTGACAGTCAAAATTTTGGTCGTACTAAAAAACCACAATAACCATAATAAACACAAAAGCCACAAAAAAACCATAAACGTTCATATTAAATGAGAGATACTACAAGCGCAAAATTCAATTTCAATTTAGCAAATAAACGAAGTTTCCATTTTTTATTCTGTTTTATATTTTTATCGAGAAGGCGTCAAAGGTTACTAGACCGATAAAGCATCATTAAAAACAGTCATGTCAAAATTCAGGATAAAAATTCAATTCACAATCTAAGGTTAAGATGCTTGAAAATTCTTAACTTTCTTCATCTTAAGTCTTATTTTTCGAAAATATCGCTAAAATTGGTTGCTAAGTGAGAAGTTACATTAATTTGTTGCTTGTAACAAAGGCGGTTATTTCAAATATAAAATCTAATCGAAATTGATTTTTGTTGAATTTAGTCTAACAATTGTTAGTCCCTTCATTTCTTAATTCAGATCATGCAAAATCTATGGCACAAAAGTTCCTATTCTACGTGTTCGTTATGCTAAATCATGGAAACGAGTTTCAGCCTTCTTTAAGCCTTTCAACATTTCTTCTCCAGTATCTTTGATCGACTCGAGTAGATTTATCTTTTGACAACCTTAACATTACTTTTTCAAGGAAAGCTAATTTCGATGGATCTCCAAGCCAAGTATTAAATATTCGACTATCATTTCATTGAAAAGGTAGAATAATTTCAGGAAATTTAGTCTTGATTATCTTGAGTCATCCAACGAGTGAAGTCTGGATTCAGGATAAAAGTCATTTGCTATCTCAAGCCTTTAAAAAGTATCAAAATACAAATTAAAATAAATCGACTTCTCAATAAAATTGAAGTGTTTTCAGTTCGCTACTCCGACTTTGATTCGGTTTAAAATAAAAAAATGAAAAATGTCATCAAAGTGATCTTCTTTATGAACTTTACATGAAATCTAGTAACTTAAGTTATAAGCTTGATCATCAAGACCAACTCAAAAAATTCAATAAATTGTTCGTCAGAAATGAATCAAAAATTGAATAAGTTTCAGTTGAAACGGAATGTAATAAATGCTATTGTCTTCACCAAAAATGATTGAAAATGAAATTATAACTAAAATTTTATTCTTTAATAGAAAAAGATAAAGATTCCAAAATGATGAGAATGGCAATGAAAAATAAAGTTTTATTATAATTTTCGTGATATAATGAAATGATATAATTGATCAGCGTTTCAACCCATTTCGAGACTCTCTGTGAATTTGTTGATAATCACTTTGCCTGTTTTCCCGTCTGGATGTTATTTAACTGGAAGATAAATCACATTTGACGGTTTCTTGGGATTTTGTTTGTTAGTCTTGACCATGAAAAGGTTCAATGTTTGGTAAAACCTGAATATTCAGAGAAAAGAAGAGCGATAAAGAACAGGAATATTAGTAAACAAATCAGAATGGGGCGATTAAAGTAGAAAAGAAAATTATATAAATGTATTTCAATGAAAGAATGATGGCGATAGACTGAATGAAACTGTCGAAAAATTTCATCAGATGCATTTGGTTGATCAGGACAATCAGAATGATGAGCATGATAGTCGCTCAAGGCAACAAGCTATTGCAAACTGATCAGAGAAAATCTATCTCAAGAAGAAAAAGATTAACCGAGAAATTCTGAAATGAATTTAGTAGCATTACATGAAAAGATGAAAAATCAAGATCAAGGGTTGGAAGATAAAATGGGCTGAAAGGAAACAAATTTCAAACACTGATCGATTCAATTGTTTCAATTTACCATGGAAATAATGCTGCAGGATTTGAGTTTCAAGCAGTTTCGAGGATCGATGAATCAACAATTAAATGTATCAACTTGAAAAATGATCAACATTTACTGAACTAGGTTCAGCTTGGAATTGCGATATTTCCAACTTTTCGAAATGAACTGAAATCAAAACTTTTGATGCTTTTTGAAATAGTTGATCAATTGACCTTGAATTTGATGAAAAATCAGGTGGAATTGAAAGAAAGAGAAAGAGAGTCGAAAATGTTACCTGTAATTACATCAATGGATTGGCATTGGAGATGAACTTCAATGGTGACTTGTAAATGGTCGATAAGAGTAAACTTTTATCCATTGAAGGTGAATAGGTTTTCCTTGGAGGAACCTTTAACTTTGATTATCCATTGAGTTGAGTGAAGGTGAAAAAGTTATGGTTTGGATGAGGAAAAGGAGGACGAAATGGAAACTGAAATTGAAGTGGTTAACGAAGCCTTTCACTGAACGGGTTGTAATGAAATAGACGGCAACTCTTTGAGTGGTTTACGGTGTTTCATTGGTGAAGATGCAGGTGATTTGAATAGCATCAAGCGACCATTTGTAGAGGGAAGAAACGTGCGAAACACGATAATGGGACTGATTAGTTTTAAAGTTTAATGTTGATTAAAAATTCCAAAACTTGAACTTTCTTCATCTTCAACCATCTTCGCTGATGCTTTTTTGATCAACTGAAACTTATCATTTGATCTATTTTTGTTTGATGAAAGTTTTTCTGAGGCCAATCGAGTTGATTCTAGTTTCCATTTGAGCTCATTTTTCATCTTCAAATTGCTTTTGTTTTACATGTATTTGAAAGTTGAACATAAACACAACACTAATCAACATTGAGTAAAGATTTGTATATTCTTGAAATATATTTTATTAAATCTTTTAAAACTCTCCACTTTAACTCGTTAACAACAACTGCTAATCCCATTATCCCATTCTTGATGTGCATATGTTTTCAATGTGTGTGTGAATGTTGAAAGCGAGTGACTTTTAAAAGCAAAACCTGAATGTGTGTTCATTTTAAAACTGTTGAGAAACAAGACACTTTTTTAAAGTTAACCATTTTTCTGGATCATCATCCATTTATTTTTAAATATAATAAAGGTGAGTAAATCAGTTAATATCGTTAAATGTTAAGTGATACCGAAGTTTATATGATATAGCACAATATTTGTTATATTTTCCCATTTAAAAGTTGCTCTCTTTTTCCTATTCACCATAGTTTTTATCTTTACCTCTCTTCATCAGCAACATTGTTATTCCTTCTTAACAGCCGGATTGCAACGTTTTTTTGATTCTTTAAACATTTCATTTCATTTATATTGCATATAATTTTGTGAAATTTGTAACAATTATCTTTTTTATTCTACAGAATTGGATAATTTTTGCCACATCCTGAATTATAAGGAATAAACCAAGAAAAGGAAAATCACTATCAGTCACAACATCATCATCAGCAACAGCAAGAGCATCACATCAGCAGCAGCAGCATCATCATCATCATTTTACTCTAAAAGTGTGGTTATTGTTAACTTGTCTTCCTTTTTGCTATATATTTGTGATTATTTGGAAATATCTTTAATTTAATAAATATATTGTTATAAACAAATATCAAGATGACTGAAACTCCTGCGATAAGAAGAATTGTTAAACAGGTAAGATTAATTGATTATTGAATGACTGGTTAAACATATCTAGATGATATAATTGACGACGTGGGTTTGTTATACAGCTTAACAGCTGCCGGTTCCTTACCATATTAATTCACCGGTTTACCCACTTTTTCTTTTTCTTTGCATGAATATTTTTGAAATTTTTACATTATAAAATATTTAATTAAAATGAATACTAATAAATATTGTAACAATTTTGAATTTTAGGTACTTTCTGGTGACTCTATTATTATTAGAGACAAGCCACGTGGAGCTGCTCCTGAAGAAATCCAAGTTGGATTAAGCTGGATTATTGCACCGAAGATGGGTAGAAAAAGTGGAAATAAGGAAGAAATACCTGAGGATATTGGTGCCTTTGAGGCAAGAGAATTTTTACGTAAACGTTTAGTTGGTAAAGAAATTATTTTCAAAAAATTATATTCAGTACCAATTGGACCAGGTGGATCACGAGATTGTGGACTAATTTATCTTGACAATGATGAACAATCTATTAATGAAAAGTTGATAGACGAAGGATTAGCTGAAGTAATTAAACGTCGTCAAAATGAAGAGTCACCAATTTACAAGCGTATGATTGAATTGGAAGAAGCTGCAAAAGAAGGTAAAAAAGGAAAATGGGCTCCAGTTGGTGAAAAGAAAAGCTTTAAAAGGAGAATTGTTCACCAAGAATTAAGTCAAGATACAGCTGAAAGTTTAAAAAATAAAACTTTCAAGGAGAATGCTATAGTGGAATATATCCAAAGTGCTGATCAAATGAGAATTTCATTATTGGTCAATAAAGAAAAACATGAATGGCAAATGATAACATTGAGATTATCTGGAATAAAATGTCGAAATGATTCCCAATTAGCGGAAGAAAGTAAATTTTTTGTTGAAAGTAGAATCCTTCAACGAGATGTTTTGGTTAAAATTGAATCATTACAGAGAACTGGTGATAATCCAATATTATTTGGATCAGTTTTTGGTGGACGTGATAACGCTAATAACATTGCTATAGCATTATTGAAGGAAGGTTATGGTACAATTATTGATGTAACATTAAAATTGACTCCTGATCCAGCTCAATATAGAGCAGCAGTGGCTGACGCAAAAGCACGAAAAGTACGAATTTGGAAAGATTACAAGGGTGGTGTTGATGGTAAAAGTGGTGGTGCCGGTGAAAATGGTGTTGAAGGTGCTGGAAAGACTTCATTTGATGGTAAAGTTATTGAAATTATAAATGGTGATGCATTGAATATAATTTCAAATAAGGATGGTCAAGTGAAGAAAGTATTTTTAGCATCTATTCGTCCACCTCCTAGACGAGCTGATATTGCACCTGATCAAAAGGTACGAGCTTTATATGATACACCATATATGTTTGAAGCTCGTGAATTTTTGAGAAAAAAGTTGATTGGAAAAAATGTTAAAGTTATCGTTGATTATGTTCAACCTAAGAATGAAAATTTTCCAGAAAAAACTTGTGCAACTGTTATGCTTGGAGGTGTAAATATTGGTGAAGCTCTTGTTTCTCGTGGTTTAGCAAGTGTTGTTAAATATCGAGCTGATGAGGAGAGGAAAGCATCAAATTATGATGTTTTATTGGACAGTGAAATAAAGGCTGAAAAGGCAAAGAAAGGTATACATGGCAAAGAAGCACAAGGAAAAAAAGTTGTGGATTTATCGTTTGATGTTAGTAAAGCTAAAGGATTTATGCCTTTCTTAATAAAAAGTGGCCAAGGTGGACCTAGAAAAGATGGTTTAGTAGAGCATGTGTTTTCAGCATCTCGTATAAAAGTATTTATACCAAAAGAGAATTGTTTAATTAATTTAATCATTGGAGGTATAAATGCAGATAAGCCAAACGACAGTAAATATGGTCAAGCTGGATTTGAATTGGTAAAAAGTTTGGTACATCAACGAGATATTCAGTGTTCAATTGAGAACATGGATAAAGTTGGAAATTACATTGGTTATGTGTATTATGAGACTGAACCAGGACATTGGAAAAATTTATCATTAACATTAATTGAAAAAGGATTGGCATCAATTCGAGATGCTCGTGATGCTGAAATGATTCGGGCTGAAGAAGAAGCAAAGAAAGAAAAAATTGGTTTATGGGCTGATTGGGTACCAGAAGGTATGTTATTTGATTTTTTAAATGTATTTCCTTTCTCTTTTTAACTTTTCTTTTCCTTTGCTTTTTTAGAAGAAGAAGATGATGAAGACGAAGACAATGAAGATAATGTTTCTGATGATAATGTTGATGAAACTGAAGATGGTGAAACAGGAGAAAAAGAAGGAAATGCAACAACATCTTCAACAACGGGAACAACATCAACATCACCAGGAGGAGGAACAACAGAAAAAACAACGGAAAATAAAAACGGCGTAGAAAGTAAGAAAAAGTCAAAGAAAGAAGGACAACAAGAAGATTACAGTAAATTGGATAAAGTTGTTCCTGTGGAAGTGAATGGAGATTTGACTGGATTTTATGCTCAACACATAAAACAAGGAGAAAAATTAGAGAAATTATTAGATTCAATGCAAGAAGAATTAAAGAAAAACCCACCAACACCATTTTCTTATAACTTTAAGAAAGGTGAAATTGTATCAGCTAAATATTCTGATGGTCGATGGTACAGAGGAAAAATCGAAAAGCTTAACGTAAATGCTAAAACTGCAGATATATTTTTCATTGATTATGGTAACAGTGAAGTGGTATCACAAGAAAATTTGGCACCTTTACCATCAGCAGATTATTCAATCAACAATTTTCCAGCTGCTGCTATATTGTATGGTCTTGCCTTTATGACTTTACCTGCTAATGATAGTGAAGCATTGGCTGATGCTAAAGGAGCATTTGAAACAACTATTATTGGTAAAGAGTTTTATCTAAAGAAAGAATATGCTGAAACATTGAATGGTAATCCAATTGACATGGTCAGTCTAATTGATGTTGAAAGTAAACAAAATGCTTGCGTGAATTTAGTTAAACAAGGATATTTCATGGTCAAAAATATTAGAGAAAGAAGGAAAGATACAAAATTCAACAAAAGTTTATCGGAATATAAAAGTGCTCAAGAAGTGGCCAAAAAGAAGCGATTGGTTCTCTGGGTTTATGGTGATAATACCGAAGATGATGCTAGAGAATTTGGTCTAGCTAAATAACTAATCAAATGATTAAACAACAAACAACCTGATTGAATTACAATATAAAGAGGAATCTATTCTCATATTGATTCAGTTATTAGATCGTTTTTTTCTGGTTTTTATGCTAATCCCCAGATCTATTCTTTGTAAAGTATTTTTCGTCTCACTTGTCTGACTTTTTGCATCATTTGTTTCTTCGATTTGAACAATTGACCATATCCGAGTAATCAATTTTTTGTACAACTATGTTGAGCAACATTTATACAATTTATATTTTCAACTAAATGCTAAAGTTAAACCTTTAAGTTAACTGTTAACTTGCTTATTACCATCATTTTCGGTGATATTTGTATTTCCTCTGGTTTATTACTATTTCGAGGATCAATTCTACTTCCAGTTGTCTCTATGTGATCAAGCATCTCAACTACTATTGTAATCAAACGTATTTCCGCGTACTAATTTAAAATGTTTTGAAATTATCATTTTATATCAACATCATAATCTTCTAGTTGTAAACTTCATCAAGGATATGTTTGCCAGTTATTGATTGTCTTCCAGTAATTATTTTTAACGCAATATGCATTATTCTCAGTGGTTTACTTTCATATCAAATTACAGTTGATTATCAGATGATGTCTGTAGATTAACTAATTTCCCCGCAATCCCTTTGATTTAGTTATCTGATAAACTTATTTTCACCGATTTTACATTTTTGCTCAATGAATAACACTTGCTGTTTACATAAGTGACTACCATTCATACTTGGAAGAAATCCAAGATTTGATCGAGAGATTCAATAAAAAAAGGTCGTCTAGATGCTTGACTCATTGAACCAATTCAATCGGCGCGAGGAGATAATCAAGGGATAATCATGAGCATTAGGAACTTGACAATCCACTAGATATAGTTACATCCAGTCGGAAAATGTTGGTGATTGTTTCTACATAAGATATCTTTGACCAGATCAAGATTTTCGAATAATTAATACTTGGCTTGGAGATCCATCGAAATTAGTTTTCCTTGAAAAACTAATTAAGGTTATCAAAAGATAAATCTACTCGAGTCGATCAAAGATACTGGGGAAGAAGTGTTGAAAGGCTTAAAAAAGGCTGAAACTCGTTTCCATGATTTTTCATCACGAACACGTGGAATAGGAACTTCTGTGCCATAGATTTTGCAAGACCTGAATTAAGAAATGAAGGGATTAATGGCCTTCACCTTAAAGGTATCCATTGTGGTGAATCAGGAACCGCTGCACTAACAAGAGTTGTAAGAGTTAGAACTACGCTTCCATTAAACAAAAAATCACAAGTTTTGGCTGGCTGATTGTGAGTTGAACAATTTGCCAACATTGAAACAACAAGCTTGTGATAAAAAGACCAAGATGTTCAACCATAAGAACTATTCACATTTTATCAACATCATAAACTTCCTTACGATTTGGTTTTCTAGTTTTAATTGTCTTGCAGTAATATTTCACAACGTAATATGCCTTAAAATCTTAAAATCAATTTATATTTGTAAATCAATGTTTGGTTTAAATGTAACAAAGACAATGAATATAATTCTAATAAAGTCTATTTTTCGTCTGTATTGATAAACAAAAATTCGGTACAATAAATTCTAATTGAATGATTAATAAACTAAAATATCCAACCTGCATCGGTTTGTACATCAAAAGAGTAAATTTCTTTTACAAAATAAATTGTTTCCGCATTATATTAATAATATCAACAGTGACTTACGTTGGTTTGCTTTTTTCAAAGGTTTCGGATGGTTTTTATTAGAAATATTTATCTATTGGCACTGAAAAAGGTAAGCGGAAACTAATTTTTCATAGTGAAATAAAAATAAAGGTTAGCTTTGGTCGGTATTTTTTAGGTAGTTACCACCGATTGGATCTAATGCTTGAAGAACACGTCGTGAAAGTCTCATAAAACCAGACGATGGATCGCGACCAAAGTATTTAACTTTAAACTCTGATCCCACTTGTAATCCCATAGCTGATGGATGTTTGATTTGCTTTTGATCTAATTCTCGATTTGGTATAAAAACTGGGTCCATTCCTGGGAAAAGTACAACTTTAACACCAGAATCAATTATATCAACAACTTTAGCAGTATAAATTCCTTTAAATTCAAGATTCTTTTCATAATCATCCATCTCTATAAGTTCACCAATTACTTTTTTGGCAGCAGAGAGCGATCCTTTATCAGGGGCGAATAAAATTAATTTATTTTGATCAGAATCATCCTGGGTCAGTTCAACTCCATAATCAATAGTCAATTTACGCAGAGCTGTTGCACCAAAACCAAATAATCTTGATCGTCGATGAGGAGGAATTTCAACTATTTCTGTTACCGGCCAATTTTCTCTACTTTCCGCATTGGGCTTTGAAATGACATTATTCATAATGGACAAGATCTTCTTTTTAGCTTGATGAGCTTGAGAAAGAGCGTCTTGAACCACACTAATTGGAAGACCAGTTGATAATTTGACATCTAATTGTAAAGCTGTAAAACCTATTTTGTTCCCGGCTATTTTGAAATCCATTTCACCAAAATAGTCTTCAATTCCTAAGATATCTGTTAGAACAACGAACTTCTCTTTAACACTGGCTTTTGATGATTCTGTTTTTTCTTGATCTTCGTTGTAATGCAATAAACCCATAGCTACACCGGCAGTAGCATGCGAAACTGGTACTCCTCCATCCATAAGGGCTAAACTACCAGCACATACACTGGCCATTGATGATGATCCATTGGATTCGAGCACTTCACAGTTAAGCCTTGTTGTGAATGGAAAATCAGATGGCATAGATGGCCGTAGAGCTTTTTCAGCTAACGCTCCATGACCAACTTCCCGTCGTCCAAAAACTCCTACTCTTCCTGTTTCGTTGGTCGCAAATGAAGGGAAATCATAGTGAAGCATAAAGTTCTTCTCTTTTAATCCTCCAGTCATTACAGTAACTGGATCGGCTTTGAATGTTGATTTCAATGAGTCTAATGCTAAAGTACAAAGAACTTGAGTTTGACCTCGTTGGAATATAGCAGATCCATGAAGAGTTTTGTACAAATTGGTTGAACAGCTAATATCCCGTAAATCTGAAAATTTACGGCCATCAATTCTTTTTTCAGTCTCGAGGGTAACTGATTCAATCAAAGATTTCATCATTTTACTATAGGCTATGTTCAGAATCGTAGGATCCTCATCTGGAAAATTTTCTTTCAATTTTTCCATCACATCTTTATACACTTCTTTTAACTCGCTATCTCTGCTCATCTTATCGAGGGTATAGTTAGTTAAAATTTCTTTTGCTCTCACCGAAGCTAACCTGGAAAGATAAAACAAAATCATTAATAAATTATATTTCTTAAATTATAATTGAAAAAAATCACCAAGTTTATACCTACAATTGAGCGGCTTCGATGTGATCTTTTGAAGGCTCGTAATATTTTTCAACTTTTCTTTTTTGGATAGGGAAGTTTTCGGTCAACTTTTTGATACCTTTTATAATCTTTTGATTAGCAGATATCGCAGCCTTTAAAGCTCTTAATAAATCATTGTGTTTTCCAATGCCATTTGCATAGCCCTCTATCATCAGGATCCGTTCAGCTTCATTGCTGCTAACTATCATATTGAAATCATGTTCTTCAATTTCAAAACGAGTAGGATTGATAATTATATCACTATTTTCAGAGAAAGTAACTCTAACGGCTCCTATTGGACCGGTCCAAGGTATATCGGAAAGCGTGAGAGCTGCTGATGCTGCATTGATAGCAGCAACATCAGGATCATTGATACCATCAGATGAAAGAAGATTACAAAACAACTGAGTTTCGTAAAAGTAACCTGCTGGAAATAATGGTCTTATGGATCTATCAATTAGTCTTCCAGTAAGTATTTCTTTCTCTGTTGCTCCAACCTCTCGCCTCAGAAAGTTACTTGGAATTTTACCCACTGAAGAAGCCTTTTGACGATAATCAACTGTCAAAGGTATCATGCTTGATGGTGATGGTTTTGTTTTACTAACTGCAGCAACAAGAACATTTGTTTCACCAATAGTGGCCACAGTAGATCCATCAGAAAATCTGGCCAGACGACCACATTCAATTGACATGCGATTCCTGAAGAGTAAATACAATTATTAACATCTAAAGATAAATTTGAAACAAGGACAATTGCTTACCCATTGGGAAAAGTGATGTCAACAGAATTTGGTAAGTCGCTAAATCTACTCAAATTCCGAAAGTTCAAGTCGAAAAACTTTCTTTGAAATTTAAACAACATCTTTGATTGACTTCATCCATGTGGATAAATGTTTGCCTATGTCACTATGGTAACATAGTACATGCATTTCTTTGACATTGAGAAAGGAAAGCTCATTCAAATTAGAACGGGAATTGAACGAATATATGAGGATATTTTACCTGCAAGCTTTCTTTTATTGGATTTGCATAAAGGAATCACAAGTTTGCTAGTCAGTAATCTTAGCAATCAGTTAAATATTATACTGATGAAATATTTGGCTTAAAACCAGTTCCACAAAAAATGATGAAATGTTTCATCATTAGTATACAGTCCCTTATCTAAATTTGTTTACCTTTTTCATTAAAAGGCATTCAGGTTACCTTTTGTCAGTTTGTTTATTTTGATTGAATTTTTGATCTATTGTTCTAATCAAAATGTCTAAAGACGAACCTCAAATTTTCAACATTGCTAATAAGACTCGACCAACAAGGTGGGACAAGCGTATCTTGACCATGTACAAAGTTTATCCAACTCAACAAGAAATTCCTGATTTTGTATCGTAAGTATTCAAACCAACTCACACGCTTAGCCTCTAAACAAATGTTTAAGAGGTGAATAAATTTATTGGTCACCATTGAGATTTGTCTGGTAACTGAAAATCAATTTGTTTCGTTCTCTTCCAGGCGCAATACGATAACTTTCTATCGCAACAAATTTCGTGTTCATTACTCAATAGCTACAATGGCGCTGATCGGTTTAGCCTTTTTCGGCACTTCCTATGCTGGAAATAGGTTTCTAAAGATTAAAAATGAAAGAGTGCTGCTTGAATATTATGCTCAGCAAAAGGAACTGGAGAATAAAAAGAGTACATAATATTTATGGTTCAAAGTGACAATTTTCTGTAATTGATGCAACAGTAAATTTGTAATTAGATAAAACTATTGTCTTTAATCATTAAATAATTGAATAGAACGTCAAAAATGAGAACCATCCAATTACTATACGAAGCTATTAATACAAAAAAATTTACAAGCAATAAAGTACTACAATATGATCTGATTAGTACAGTACTGCAATTGATTCGATTATCCAAAAATTTATCCATGTCCTGACATCCTGGGTTGATCCTCTCTGGCAGCCATGATTTCTTGGTAAGTTCTAAGAGCAGTTTCGACTAGGTACCTTTCTTTGCATTCCGTCGAAAGATAGATCTGAAATAAAAAAAATATTACTAACCTTTTCAGAAAGACATTAGATGAAAGAACATACCTTAATAATCTCGATATTATTAGCTGCTGAAAAATCGACTGGTTTACGCTTCTCATTAGGATTGATAATGTAGTAAAGTTGAATTAAACTGGCAGCATCATCCAATAATTCTCGTTTTATCATATCTTGCAATAAGGCATCAATTTTTCCTTCAAATGCTAGATGAAACGCCATAGGTCCAAAGTGTCTTGTACTTCGTAAAAGGTTGAATTTTTTGTTGGCATTGATGTGGTCATAAGTTTTTGTAACAATTTCTATGTATCGCGGATCATCTGGTTCAAACTGTATACAAGCTCGATCCAAAACGAACAAATAGTCAAATCTATTTAAAACGGGCTAAGAAAATTTAGAAGAAAATATAATAAAAAATGATAAAATATTAATTTGAGAAATTCAATCTGAGACTTATTAGCTCATTGATTAAAATACAAACCTCCAAATGCTCAGGTTCAAACATCTTCGGAATAGTCACTTGTCTTCCCGGAACTGGAAAATAAGTTTGATTCATTCGATATCTTTCATCCCATCTTGCTCTTCTAAGGATGCCATTGGGCTCTCTAACGGCAATTAATCTGCTCTAAAATGATCAAAGAAAATTGTTAATACTTTAAGATAACAATTTTTCAAAAACTTACTCTATCAGTAAAACCTTGGGATAAATCAGTAATTACTAGATTACAATAGTCGAAATTGCTAAATTCTGGTTCATTAGCCAGAATATAATCTTTATCTTCCCATGGTTCCATCACAGGTGGCATTTGTAAATTTTTTTTACCCTCCTCAAGAGCTCGCTTATGTGTCTAAAAACGAGAAATAACGTTGATTAAAACGAGAAATTTGATGAGTTTAAAATGTAATAACAAAAAGAAAATCTTACAATTTCAAGCTCTTCATCTGTTAGAAATAAATATTTAGGAGGTTTATAACCCGAGACTGGTTTGTTGGAGAAAATTCTTTCTTCATTGTACCCAGTGATCTTTTGTAAAATTCTTTGGACATTCGAGTCTATGAATAAAGTTTCCTTGTTCCGTTTGTTTTTAGAAACGTTAGGTTGTTTAGATAACGATGAATCCGTTGAAAAGTGATTTAGCGATTTACAATTCACCAACCTAGTAAACAATAAGCTGCTTGGTTCAGTTGAAATCAAGTTTCGGAAATTCACAGTCTTCACGAGTGAACCAGTTACAGATCGTAATTTGAACATTTTAAATTAAAACAAATATCGATGAATAAGTAATCTAATCAAACGAGACAAATCAAACAAAACAAAACTCAATTATAAAATGTTTAACCATGCATTTGTTCAACAAATGCTGTTGGTAAGGATACAAGACTCAGCTTATTTTTTCTCAGTCAAAGTCACAGCTCGTTAAGCTAAAGACACCGGCTTTTGTCAATGATTTGATCTCATCTGAATTGATCAACCCAGACTTAAGTTAAACTAATTAGCCTGATAAAATTCAATGAAATTGGAACTAAATAAATCGTAATTAGTTAAATTAAACACAATTACCTTTATCAGCTTAAGCTGTGTCTTAAATCAAGAAGTGAGCTGATTCAAAGGCTGTTTAAAATGGATCTGATACTTCCTTTTGCGATAAAAGATCCGAATCTTGGATTCTCAATCTCCCCTGTTTGTGATTTTTTATTGAATTGAGTTGGAAATCAGAATTGGAAAAGTAGAATTATTTCCCTTACAATGGTTTTTCCTCTTCCTTAGTTTTTTAACCAAAAGTGTTAACTTAAACATTTTTCAGTTTTTTTAATGTGAAGATGAACAAAATACTGATTCTGTTTGGAGTAGGAGTTCTATTTTTGAGTGAATCTCATGGTGAAAACTCCACAAAATCTCAATTTAACTCTTCCAAGGATTTAGATTGGAGGTGCGAGGAATTAGACTTTTGTGACGACAAATCAGGATTTGAAGCCATTAAATGGCTCCATAATCAGTTAGATGACGATGCCAATGGTAATGTCGACATAACCGAGAGTGATGAATTTCTCAGAGATGAGCTTCATTATGAAAATGCAAATGATCGTCATCGTAATTTTCATGGAAATGATAAACACATTTCCGTAGATGAGCTGTGGAAATCATGGAAGATTTCAGAGGTCCATAATTGGACTGTTGATGAAACCTTAGACTGGTTGAGTACATCATTGGAGTTGCCCCAATATGTGGATATATTTTTAAACAATAAAGTTGATGGTACTACACTTCCTAGACTAACAAATCATCAGTTCATCAGTGCTTTAGGGATTAAAGATCCAATTCATCGGCAAAAAATTTCGTTAAAAGCTATGGATGTCGTTCTTTTTGGCCCTCCTAAGATGCACAATTATTTGAAAGATATTATTCTCGTGATAAGTTGTATAATAGCCATCGGCGGTCTTTGGCATGCTGTGATTACCAATCGATATTCTCGTAAGCATTTGCAAAAAATGTTGAAAGACATGGACTCGTTGCAGAAAGCTGAAGAGCAATTACAAGAGCTTCAGAAAAAATTGGATGAAGCCAAAGAAGAACAACGAATCGTCACCATGGAAAAAGCTCATCTACAAGAAATTCTTAATAGTGATAATCGAAGTAATCTTCTACCATTGAGAGAAGGATCTTTAACCAATTTAGGTGACATAAGCCGTGCTCAGGAATTATCTGAAGAGTTAAGAAAGACTAAAGAACAATTAGCCAGAGCAGAGACAGCATTAAAAACTAAGTCATGGGCTCCACCTCATAAACTTCAATTGTGGCTACAATATACTCATGAACTTGAACTCCGTCATTACAATGTCAAGAGACAAACAGCTGAAAGTCAATTACAAGCAGCTAGAGAAGGTGTAAGTATTTTCACATAGCATTTACCTTTTGACAATTCAGTCTTGGCCACTTAACTCCTTTTGAGGTTGAACTAGTCACTTGAACAATCATTTTATTTACATCTCCTAAACATATTTATTGAAAAACATCGATTCTATTTTTACTTTCATAATGTCTTGAAATATTTCATTCTGGTTTTATTGCATGAATCTGTTGCAACTTCAAGTTCAACTGTCTAACGAGTAATTATCATTATTATCCAATTACTAATTGTTAATTTGCATTTTGCATTCGAGAAAAATTACACCTTTGTTAATCCACTCTTTCCTATTCTCATTTATTTTCTTTATCATAGTGTGAGAAACTGAAAAAGAAGCGATCAAGCTTTTTAGGATCTTTCAAAGTTGCTCATGGATCTTCAATAGATGATGTCGATAACCGAATTCATGTGGCTAAAGCAGCACTAGAGGAAGTGACCAGAGATCTTAGAGAACGTCTTCACAGATGGCAACAAATTGAAGAGTTATGTGGCTTTCCTATCGTCGATAATCGTGGTCTCCTTTACATTCAGGCTGAATTATATTCCTGTTACCCAAGTCCAACCAGCCCAACAGAAGGGCCCAGTTTAACCCGAAACAATAGTGACAATGCTATGCAAGAGACTGAAAATGATTATGAATTAACTAAAAGTAAGCATCAACATTTAATAAGATTCCCGTGTGATTGGAGACAACCAATGTTCATCTTGATGCCCTGCCATTATTACAAGATTTTAAAATTTTCTCACAAATTTTGTCAGTGCCTTCAGTTTTGTAAGGGTTGAAGCATGTTCACCAAACTGCATGCCCATCTGCCCAATCATTTCTCAACCCTATTGATCTCACTCACACCTTTGTACCAACCATTTACCAAGAATCGCAAAAAGTATAATGTCAAGTCAACATTTTTGTTTTACTTTACATGACATTTTTATCTGTTGCCCTAAAATCTTGTTGGCATGTAGACCAAGTTTACTGAGCCAACAACCAAGTCACAATCAACGTTCATCTCTTTCCTTTCTTTCTTCTTTTCCCCTTCCATTCTTTCCATTCTTTCCAATTTTCTCAACAACATTATAATATCAACTTATCATGAACATCATCATCACCACCATAATTCCCATCACCTTACAAAAACATCATTGATACTTTAAACCCGTTGCACTACCAAAATGCCTCAAACTTTACACTTTTCTGACATTATGAGCATTAATTGTTAAACCTAAATTGAAAATGTTTTGTTTTTATGTTTTTATCCTCATTAACATTGACAATTGCCAAAATTTTGTTGTTTTTCTCTATTACCTAAATGTATTATCATATTTATTCAGGTTTTTTCATTATTACCCTCAGTTGTCAAGCATCCTTTTCAAGGCTACCTAATAGTGTAATTTTTTTTGTTCACAACAATCTAGTTAATCATTTCCGAGCTACCTTTGATTCTCATTAATACATTTAGGATTGTATTACATGAAACCCCTTTTTTTAGGTTCACCATTGATATATCAATGTCACTACATAATTCACTGATTTACATTAAGCATGAAATAATTGCCATTGAATCAATGAGCAAAAATCCTTTCCAGGGAAAAAATAAAGATGATGGAAATGTAATGAATTGAACACATAAATAAAATAACATCACTTTACTCAAGGGCAATCAATAAAAAAGTCAACAAATTAAATTGTTAATCAATCCTACTAACAAAGTAAACATAATTGTAATGACAGCTTTGATACTAAATTTATTGATCAATCAGTAAGCTCATGGTGAGATCAAAAGTGAATCAAATGATAACAGTTAATCAAAGATGAATTAATGATTTAAAACAATGGTGCCACTTTGTTTCAAATTGCAATTTTCCATTCAACTCTAATTGTATTTAATTTACACTAAACTGAAATACAATTAAATTCAATGGCCAATTCATTTGACCATCAATTATCAATTGAATAATATGAAATACATAATATAATTGAATGAAATTAGTTGATCAATTATTTTGTATTTTGATTTACATTTGCAGTCCTCTTTGTATAATTTTTTTTGCATTCACTTGTTAACAATCAATTTGCTCAGTTAATTAACCATAATCGATCAATTAATGATCTCACAGCAATTAACTTTAATTGCTTCTCCTTTATTCTGTTGATCAATTACTATTAACTGTTCATTTTATGTTTTCATTAATCAAAAATTTAACGCAACTTATAACTGTTGAAATGGTTTGGCTTCAATTTGGTTGTCTTATCGTAAAAATGGAATTGATTTTTTTATTGATGATTTACTAATTTACTTTTCTTCTTCTTTTTCAATTTAGGTTCACAATTAAATCGGAGAAGCTTTAAAGCAGATGTCGCATCTTCGACCTCATTATCGAGCCAAGTAACAACCTTATTGCACCAACGAAATCAAGTTAGGACCAATTTATCAACTGAAAATAACAGCGATTGAAAATATCTCTGAAAGAGGAAAGAATGAGAACAGTTTCAGTTAATTATCTCAAATGTAATCTATTTTTGATAGCATTTAAAGTAAGGTGAAAAGTGATTTACATTTTTCTAGTTTCAATCGCTCAATGGGCTCAATCATATTGAAACAAAAGCAAAACCAAATCCATAACATGGACACTTCCAATTATCAAATAATGTCATCCTAAAATCTCAACACATCAAATCCAGCATCACCACAAATCCGTCCAACATCCCAATTTTACCCACATTTTGTTTTTTAATTTTATTTTGGGTATTTTTTTTCTTATAATTTTTCCATGCAAATTCACAGTGTTTCAATTGATAAACACTCATGACAAGGCTTAATTTACCATCAATCATGGTGACGATTGATAGCTTGAAAATTTCACATTTCAAGTCTGTTTTCACTGTTATGCGTTTTTTTATATTTTTTGTTAAACTATTTCCATGACCTAAAGTATTCCGATAGATTTGTTATTTATTTAAATATCATTGGCTTTTCAATTGATTTCACAGAAATCTGAAAAATGTTCAGTTACTTTAGTTTTTTTTGTCTTCAGATTGTGCTTTGGCTGCCAAATGTTTTCAAGGATAAAAAGACTAACTTGATTACAGTCTAACAGTTATTATACTGAACTATTGATGATTCTCTGATTGTTATCTTAATAAGCTTCAATCATGAAACGGATGCTCAAGAATACATGGTTAGATCTGATCAGTGAAATAGATTCGTTCATTTTTTTCTCTAAACAGTTTTCTATAAATTTTTGCTTTTCCATCATCAACCATTAACCATCTAAAAGCAGATATTTCCGATTTTTCTCAATCTATTTTCAATTTATGATAATCTAACAAAAATATCTCACACAATTAACTTTATTTTCACTCTGATCAAACATTCTAAAAGTTAATTGAATACAAATTGTACCTTAAATTGATCACTATTTGATGACTCAATACAGATTCATTATCTTAATGATTTTTTTCACTCAAACATTTACCAAGCTGAAAATACTTGAAGACTTCAACAAATATACCATTTATCTGTGTTTTATAGGGATAACTATGCAATTAGAGACAATTTAATACCTAAAATGAAGTACGGTTTGAAAATGAACTGTCAAAGTTTGATTAAATGGTGTGATCGAAGATCTTTTATCATGTGTTTCAGTCAGAAAAGCTTTTGGTAATCACAAGATTCAGAGAGACTATTTTGCTGGAAATTTTGTGAGAGGAAACGGAAAAATCTCTGGTTCTTTCTCATCTCATGTATTTTGGGTTCAGTTGAAACATATTTTAATTTAGTTTCTTATTTTTTATTAACGGGCCAAGTTAAACTTGGTAATAAGCTTTTGAATGGAGACAAATTCAAGCGACAATTCAAATCGTTTTGAATGAATTTAGTAGTTCACTGTACATAATGAGAAACAATTGGCCTTATATTCATGAAAGGATAAAAATAGAATGTAAAATTTGGATGTTTACAGCTTATCGACTTGCCAGCATTTTGTGTTAATTATTGCTTCGATTCATTAACGTCTGGATTTTTTGTTGAACTCTTCCAGCTTTATTTATCTATTTTTCATCATTAAATCCATTTTTCTCTTTAACTTAATTATTAATCGATAATTAACTAATTGTTCTTATCTCGATCTGTGGAGATATTTTGAAAGTGTTTCGAGTTTATCTTTTTATTGATTAAAATGATTTTAACTCAATTTTTATCTTTTATTTTTCAATTTCAGACAGCAAATGGTTCAGCTCAAGTAAACGGAGATGAAGCTCATTCATCTGGTGATAGCAATAATGGTGAAGATGAGGAATCGAGACAAATCTCCAGACCGTGTTTCGTTCTTGGTGATTGGTAAATTATCTTTGACTCTAATTGTCCCTAATTTATCGCAATCTTACCTTAACCCTCAATCTTTCAAGTCTAATCCTAATTAGAAGCTAGATGTCAGTTAATCATTTAACAAAACTATTAACTTGATTAGCCTTGATCATTCAATATCATTCCTTTCACAATATCTTATGCAATGATTTCAATGAAATCAATAACTAATATACTTCATTTACGACAATAGGTTAATCAAGGAAAGTTTGCCAATAATAGTTTATATTCATTATATCTGATATCTGATAGCTTTACTTTTTATTAATATTTTGTTTTTTTTCTGGTTCATTACAGCCCAACTATTCCTGAAAATAGTCAATATATGGAGCTATCAAGAGGACGAACTGGACTCGGTGGAGAAAGAAAGAGAAAGGAAAGTGTTTATACCGGCAATCATGATAATCCATTAATGACATCATCAGCCAGCAATGGGCAAATGATTGGTTTATTTTTAAAGCACCGTAACTTCACCAGTTTCAGCAATGAAGATGATTGCCTGGCTAATGGTGATTACAGTTGTAAAATGTTAACACAAACCTCTGATGTTAATGTTGCGGCATCGCCTACAGTTAACCAAAGATGCACCGATCAAGCCGGACTATCAAGTCAAAGTGATCACTCATCTAGTACTAATAATTTGGAGGAAAAGGGTTACTCTTCAGGAAGTGAAACTCCATTAAAAAAGAAGGGATCCAGCAAAGGAATTAAATTTTTCAGCAAACTCAGGAAACGAAAATCTTTACCAGAACGAGAGTTTACATCTTTCATGAGATCAGCTTCAACCACAGATTAATTTTTTGCATTATAAAGTTGTCTATTAATGATCATTGATATTCATCATCATCGGTATCATTATTAATCATCAAACTACCTTTACAATTATCAAAAACCCTTTTATACTTGAACCTTACATTAAACCTTAGCATTCCGATTATTAGTAGATGACTTTATTTTTCCTCAATCAACTTATAATTGATGAAAAATAGTAAACATCTAAACAATTATTGGATTGAGTTTTATTCAATTAAATAATTTTTTGACTAATAACGATAATTGTGCATTTAAAAATCGATGCCCAGTAATGAGATAGATTAAAAGTATCTATATTTAAACAAATTGTAAAAATATATAGTTGAACAAAAACAATGCAATTACATGACAATTATTGGTGATTCCATGTCATCAAATTTTCAACATTTTTCCTTTCCTCCTTTCTTCATATACAATTGTAATTGCCAAAATAATGACGTCTTATCTGTGATACTTGGACAATCACCACTAAATCACTTGATTGTCTTGATAATTTAAAAAAACAATCCTTCTTCGCAACTAAAGTGATCAAAATCAAGCTACAAGCTCATCATTAGCACAAACCATACTGTGGGAATACAAAGCAATACCCAAACTGTTTGATCAATTGATCAACTGTTTATTTTTACCCACATGTATCAATTTTTATCCTTGTAACAGTTGGTTAGCAATTTGATGATTGCTATTGACAAAAATGTACCTTTGTATTGACGCTTTACAAACGGATTAAAATTTCCATTAAACCTTATTTAAAAGAGTTTGCTTATTTTGCCATTTTTTTCACTTAGCACTTCATATTCAATGGTGTTTGAAAGAGTAATTGGATCTACTTAATTATAATTACAAATTAGTAATTAAAATGAAAAAATGATGTTATTAACATGGACAAAAACCTAAAGATTCATGCTATTTTTAGCCTTCTTGCTTCAAGTGAGAAGAGTAAACAATGTTACTTGATTGAATAACACTAAAATAAGTTCACTTAATCAAGATACAATATAATTAATTGAGTAAATCCATCAGTCTCAATGAAAAAAAGGATGCAAGTACTAGAGTAAAGTTGATAGTAAATAAATACGATGAAGATGAAGGTGAAGGTGATGAAAAAAAGGTAGAATGTAGAGCTTTTAAAGATTAAGGTGAAAGGTTTTCAAGTTAATTGAAATAATGTTTGGCTCAGACTCTTTTTGTAAATGTCTTGATCGATTGAGGTAATTAAAGTATTCTTTCTCATCCTGGAAGATAAAATGTCCAGAATTGATGATCACAGGGAAGATGAATGAACAAGATATCATTGAAAGTTTACTTGAAACAAACAGATTCAATAGCAATGACTAGTCTAGTAAACTTGAAGCAATGTTATGCTTTTACGCCGTAAAAGCATAATAGTTGCTAAAATGCTCTATAGATGGCCTTATCAGACTGACTGATTTTTTGACTGTAAATGTTACTCGAAAAATTTCGGAAAAATGAGAATGTTCATGGCTGATGGCAAAATACTGAACAAACTCCTCAGTCTTTCATGTTAACATTTCCTTCCCAGGTTATATTATCATTATCCTCTTCACCATTCCACTGAACAACATTTTTATCAGGTTATTTGAGCTTCCCAGTCCAGAAAAGATTACACCTTCATTTCAGGTGAACCCTTTCGAGTTGTTATTTCTTGAAGGAAACCAATAATTCATCAACAACTCTATTGTTATTTACCTTTATTATTATTTTTTTACGATTGCTATTGTGCTTATATTATTACAGTTATTATTGTTATTTTTGCTATCAACATCTTTAATCATCAATCTTCTGGTTACATTTGTTTCACCTTTTTGCATCAAAATACAACATTATGAATTGCATTTTACAAAATGTGCAATGTTATTGATATAGTTTTATTTTAACGGTGAATCTCATTCGATAATGCAATTGATATTATTTACCAGTGAATTGAAGATAATAAAGGATTATTATGATCAGTTTACTTGAACAATTTTGTTAATCACAAAAGAGGTGAATCAAGTGAATCATCAAACTCAATTTGTTTAGTGTTTTCTTCGCTCTTTAAATCCCTTTTCTTCGTCAACTCTTGACTGTTTCCTAATGTTAAACACCAAAATTGGACTGAATCGGATTGATGGTGAAGTCAACCGAGCCAGTGGCTTTGGAGATGGAGGAATCTCCGTTTATGAAGCTTCATCATTATCCCCATCTAACCCACTCTTCATTAAAACCCGATCAAACTCAGTTCAACACCAAACAATCCCAGAAACAACAACATCAAACCATTCCTCAACACCTTTCTATCAATACTATCCTCAACCTTCATCATCATCTTTTTACTTCCAACCGCAACCCTATTCGGACCAGAAACAATTGAATCACGATAATAACAATTTGGATTCAGAAAGAAAAAAAGACGAAAGAAAATTGTCATTCTCTAAAGAATCCTATACCGATAAGCATGGAATCGATGGTGATAATAATGGTGACAATCAGCATAATGGTGATGATAAACATAATCCCAATTCATCGCCATCCAATGATAGCAAAAATGAGCGAACAGCAATATCCCGTTGTTTAGCATTGGAGCAAGCTTACGTCCACGATGTTTACAGTTCAATTGCTCGTGAATGTGGAGCTTGTTCACCAGTCCGATCACATATCAAAGAATTTCTTTACGATGAATTTGAATTGGGCAGTTTACTTATGGATGTTGGTTGTGGCGATGGTAAATACTTAAACCTTAAATCGGACATATTCACTCTAGGCCTTGAAAAGTGTCCCGATTGGTTCAACAAAAGTAACCAGAATACGATACCTGCCAATGCACTCAACATGTCTGACTTAATGGTGGCCGATGTCATTTATTTACCAGTGAGGGATGAATTTTTTGATGGCGTCCTTTGCTGCGGAGTTTTACATCACATATCAACAACTGACCGCCGTGTCTCGGCTATCAAAGAGATGTGCAGAGTCATCAAAATTGGTGGTAAACTACTGATTACTGTTTGGGCTTTTGAAGGAAGAGAGGTTTGTTTGCCATTTTTGTTACTTTAATTTTCCACTCTTCTGTCATTTTATATGTTTGGATGAAATATCAACCATTCCAAATGACAATTTGATTCAATAATGAAAGTTTATTCAGCTCAACACTTTAATCAAATATGAGTAGACTTTGTTTAACTTTATTGATTCTTACCTTTTCTGGGTTAAACTTGCTGTTAACCTGTCAGAATGGATAAATGTTTTTCTTTTGCTAATTTTTTTAGATGATTGACAATGATTTGCAATTCATTTCTCTGTTTTATTTTATCAAAATCAAACCGAAAGCTCAAAGTGATTCCATTATAAATATTAGGAAAAACATTATTATGATTGATTTTCTTGTTTTTTTATTAAAAAAACTCCGTTTTATCATAATTTAAGTCTTTCACAGCTAAAATAAAACATGGGGCTTATTTTATGGTTCAACATATGCTCAAGTAATCACTTGTTTGGCTGTGATGCAAATGATAATAAAAAGATGCAATTTTCGTGAAAAAAAAGTCAATTTTCCATGAAGTTTCATCTCACAAAGGTTGAAAAAATACAAAATTACTGGGTTTTACTTTACTCAAAATGAATGATACATCATTTATATTTGCACCTTTTACTGAAATATTCATGGCTGGAAAAAACTCAGAACTGAAATGACCAGATAAATCCATAAACCATAATCAAAATCCTCTTTATTCAGTTCTTTTTGTAAGCTTCAGTTTTTTTTCATTTTTACATACCAGAGTTTGACATGATACAAGATTTCTTTAGATTAATCAACAAGTTTTCAATAGAAGCAAATTGAATGGTTTGCTAACCATCAATTAATTGTCAAAATTTGGTCAAAAACATGTTTCAATCAATAGTTACTTTCATTATCCGCAAAGCTAACAAAGAGTTTAGTTTTTAATGCAACTCAATAAGGCTTTATGAGCATTCATAATGAATGTTTCTAGTAAAGGTTTGTTATAATGACATTTTATCAATTGAAAGTCTCCATAGCAAATGAATATCAAATTATTTTTCATATTTTGTTGAAATTCAAATTCCAAGTCAATTGTTCAACCTGTCTATGAATACAAAGCGGATTGAAATGGCAAATTGATTCCATATTTCCTTTACCTTTATAAATCAATAATTTACTGAAGGTATTATCGTACAAGAAGATTGAGTTAAAGTTAATTAACAATCAATCATTTTCAAATTTACTTGAAAACCAATGTAAACCCAAAAAGTAGATGGATACTTGAATTGCTCCTGCTTGTGGCTCAGTTCATCACTAACTGTTAATGATGAAGTTCAATAAGAATCTATTTAGACTAATTAAAAGTAGATTAACTTCACTAATTATCTGTAAAAGTATTTTTTCACTCTTCTGTTTGCTTGGTTGTTTATTCCAACTTGTCCATCTAACCCGAATTTACCTAAAATTTGAAGTAATCACTGAAATAGTAATCTCATTGCCTCAAAGGCTGGTTTTACCAGATATTTGTATGTGCATTGAAATTGTTCAATTTGTCAACTTGACCAAATTAAATGAACTTTATCCCGCTTTGGCTCAACAAATGATTAAATATGATCGCTCTGAAAACAACGCAACAGTCACTGATATTTATGGTGTCAATGCTTCAGTTATAAATCATTATGTGCTTTACAACTTACGAATCAATGAAACATACAACCTTCTCTATCCAGACAGTCATCTGATCAACTCATGGGAAATCGGATCACGATCAATTGTAAATCAATCTGTATTGGAATCTCAGGGTTGTCGGATGAGAGGACGTTTTAAAGACTTTGGCTATTGTATTACAATTGGCTGTCCACAATCCAATCATCAAGCTTTTGGTGAGTTTGATTATCTTCGGTCTCAAATTGGCCGTCCCATGTTTGCCATCTACCTGAACCGTCAGGCCATTAATCACATCCCCAACATGTATGTTGCTCTAATCAAAAACACGGCCCTTCCACGAGGAAACACCATTAAATTTGAAACCTTAAAGTTAAACGCATCCCGCAAGTATCCCATTAGTTATCACATTTTTAGATCCAATCTACTTCCACCTCCGTATTCAACCCAGTGTGAAGACTATGCAAGTGACCGGTTTGATACAATGGAACACGCTCGAGAACTTTGTCTCACCAATGCCACCCTCAAACGGTACAATATACCCTTTCCCAAAGTGTTGGCCTCACCAGATTGGGGTTACTATAATGGCTACCGATTAATGTTTGATGCAATAACAAATCAAACCCTCCAAACGGAGCTTGACTCGATCGTCCTTGGCTGCATCAACATAACTTATCAACCTCATTGTCATGATACTTATTATATAACCACAACCACCGATTCAGAATACATTTCAAGTTCAAATTCACAAGTAGAACTTCGAAAGCCAGTTGAACCTTACATCACGACTACCTGTCAACCTAAACAATCCCTTCCTGAGTTTTTCATCTATGCTGGTTCAGTTCTTGGTACTTGGTTTGGATTCAATTTTGCCTATTCAATCCCAAGTCTAATTGACTTGTGTTACCATAAAATATACAAAAAAATTGCTCCTCAACGTTCGGGTTCAAGTTCTAGATCACACTCTGGTTCACCCTTTTATTTAGATCCTGGTTATAATTTGGATTCAAGTAAACGTTTTGATGGACACAAAAAATGGGCTAAAAGTATCAACCCAAACTCCAAAGGTTACTATGGAAGTCCTGGTTCAACAAAAATTAGGTTAAGACATCAACCTGGTAAAGAATCATTTAGTCATGGAAATGCTAAACAACAGATTGATCTTTGGCCAGGTTTTTATGATTGTTATTTGCTTCGTAAATATCGTCCTAAAAGTTTGGGTTGTTAAATCAATCTGGTAAATAAATCACCAGATTTTGATCTTATTACCTGAATATGTTGACATTTAATTAGCCTATTATAATTTACTTTGTAATAAGCTTTTCAATGTGTACCGTCAATGATAGTCCATGTAAAATGAATAATATTTAGGTATAAACCAGAAAAACAGAATCAAATTGTTTTCTGTTTACTCTTTTATTTATATTAATATTTCAAATCAATGTGGATTGTTTGGAAGCAATGTTATTGTTAGTTAATTACCTTGTTTACTTGTGGGAATCGGTAAATTATTAATGATAAAATCAAGGTTTACCTTACGTCTAATGAGGTAAAATTAACAGATTTGTCTTCTAATTAGACTGTAAGGAAATCTGATTACAATAATTCCCATTATATTTAAACCCAGTTCAATGATTGACTTACAAAGAATAATTTATAATCATAAAATTAATACGATTTGATTAATTTAAAATGCAAACTCTGATCACAAATACTCCCTGAGTTGATTATTTCAATCAAAACCATTTTCAACTCATTTGCATCACAAAACTCATCACCAACAATACAAATTAATTTGATTTATTCAGTATAAAATAACCTTTAAAAACCTAATAGTAAATCAATTGTGAACTAATTTAATCGCTAGAAAACCAGACAAATTTCAAATCCTAACTTTCGACTTGAAACTATCTGGTATTAATCCGGTTAACCTTTTGATTCGTTTACAACGATCGATTAACTGATCGTTAAAACTGAATGGCACACTTAAAATAATGGCTAGATTTCAATTAAATTTAATTGTCAGCTTATGTTTACAGTCAGAGGCAATCAAACTCCTTCAATGCTGATTCCGATCATTATTTACCAGACAAACATAAACTTCTTGAAAATATCCAGTGTAAACCTTTCTAATCCTTGTTGACCAAGTCTGATCTGTTTAAACCATTGGATCAAATTGTTTCAACTGTAATTTACTTTCCTAAACAATCATCAAATGTATTTCCAACAAATTGGTCAAATCGGTTTGTCATTCAAAGTGAAAATCCGCAAATTTAAATTGTTACAACAATTTGAATAGTCATTTGCGTTAAACTGTTCAATTTAAAACTGGAATAGCTTTTTAAAAGAGATTTACAGATCAAATTCAACTTTAAACACATAATATTGTAAATCATTGGAGATGAGTTTACGATGTAAATGCGATTGTAATTACAATTAGTTGATTTACATAATCATTTTGAATCTCTGCTTAAAATTGGATATTAAATTGTAAATAAACTGGAGGATAGTAATCGATAGCGTAATTGTTTCACTAACTTCACACTCTATTTACAGACGATTATTGGATTTGTATTCAAATTGACATTATTTTTGTTTACAATCCCTTTGAAGGTTAATTGTTACACTTTAACAAATTGTTAACCATTTTGGTTAATGGTTAATAGAATAATTTATAAAGCAAAGAATGGAAACAATTTATAAATTATAAATGATCAACTTTTCCGTTAATAACTGTGATAATGGTTAAAATTATTTGAAATGTTCGTGATAATTTTGTTTGAATAGTCGATTCAATTGTAAATTTTGGATTACAATGAAATCGATTAGACTTTTAGATTTAATTTAGTTGAATAGCATTTGAAATGTAATTACAGAATTGATTGGACTCTGTTTATTTAGTTGTGAAAAAAGGTTTAACAATTGAAATTCAGAATGATTAATTGTTTCATTCAATTACTTAGGTAATTCATAACAAGACAGATCATTTGATAATCAATCAAATTGTAAACTTATTTGCATGGGAAACCTTTTTCACCATTAAAGTTTAATAAATATCTTTTGTACCTTCATTGAGCAAATATAGCAAGGGTTATGGTTTCAATTTGATTGACCATTCAGGGCCATTTGTGTTTTTCATATGAATTTCAATGTTAGCCTCAATATTGATTTCGGTATTGTTTCTGGTCAAAATTAGCTTAAATTGACTGAAACGATTCGTTATAATGAAGGAAGATATTGACCAAATAAGTTAATGCATTAGACATTCATGTTGGACAGAAAATTGAATCAACATTGTTTTCAATCTAATTCAGAATAGTAATCAAAGGAAGTAATATTTTGTCAAACTCAATTGTAAATAATTATTGATTCAAGTTTAACCAGAGGATAATGTCAGAATGAATAGAAAGAATTGCCTGTTCTCAGATCACTATCACTAATGTGAAATAAAATGCTGATTCCAAAATATACATTGAAGCTTCTTAGGAGAATAAATCATGCAATGGAAATTTCCTTCTAGTATGACAATCTAATTGCATTGAAATTGCTTCAAAATTCGAAGCAGGTACAAGTTGTAACCGAATAACTTTTAAACAAACCCTAAGAGTAATCTAAATAGTTGGTTGCTACTTGAAAGATTCAATTCTCTCAATTATAACATTTGTGCACAAATTGACACAAATTGGACAAGTACTGCGAGAAAAATGGGCAAAAACGGGTGAAAATTAATTTCTCGCAAATTTAGATTCTGTCAGTTTGTAGAGTCATAAAAACTGAATCCATTTGTGAAATTAAAAAGTTTCTCTGAGCCACAGTTAGCGAGAAAATCGAGGTCGAATTTGAAACTTTGATCGCCATTTGCTCAGCTATGGAAGCAGATTTGTTCATGTAACTCATTTTGCGGGTGTAACTTTCCATGGCTAAAGGGTTGATGCACTTATTCTCAGAAACAGAACTTTCTTTTTCAGTAAAACCGATAAGTTCGATTTCGACTTAAACCGAGCGTATTCTATGATCGTAATAGTTAGCGAGCTAAAACTTATTTTTTGTGCATAAAATTTGTTGGTTAATATCATGGATTGCATACTTTTAAAAATTGATCAGTAGTTCTCTTGATTTTGGCCATTAAACTTGTAACTTTGAGCCTCGATATTTCGATAATGCCATCACCTACAGTCAGCATTCCTTCACCAATCATTAGATTTTATTATGAGCTATAAGATAATATAACTGAATACTGAATAAAATTTGATTTGTTCATTTAATGATCAATATCCTTCTAGCTCAAAAGATTTGTGTTTGAATAATCATTTACCTTTATTAACAAAGTATTGAATCTGGCAACACAACTAAAACGATGCTATAACTTTTTCTGTAGGATCTTGTACAATACAATATTTCGACTTATTATATTCTATGATAAAATCTAATATTTGATCAAAAAATGATGACTGTAGAGAAAACCATCTTCGTGATATTAAGGTTCAAAGTTTTTAGGCCGAAGGCCAAAATTAAGAGAACAGGTGATAAATTTAAAAAAGTATTTAATCCATGATTTGTGATCATCCTTAATCCAACAATTTTTGAAAGCAAATAATAAGTTCCAGCTCGCTAAATCATACGGTCACAGAAAACGATCGATTTAACTCAAAATTAAACTTGATCTGTTTTACAAACACGGAAAACGTTATTTCATAAAATAAGACCACTTTCTGGTTAAGCATCAAAAGAAGTACTATTAAAATGAGTTTCATGAAAAGATCTGCTTTCACAATTGCACAAAAAGCGATCGAAGTTTCAAATTTGACCTCGATTTTCTCGGAAACTGGTCATCGGAGGTAGTATTTAATACAACCAATAAGCTTAGTTTTCATGTCCCTGCAAACCCTCTTTAGTCTTAACTCTTAACTCAAATGTTCGAGCCATTAGCAGCAGTTTTTGCATTTCATTTGCAAATAAAACCAGAAAAATGGTTTATTTACCAAGAAATGGGTTTAGATGTGTTTTGTTTGTTAAATAAGCTGTTTCTCGTTCATTTCAACCCAAATATCGTAACTCAAATGCGCTTAAGGAAAGTTATCAAGTTAATATTGGCCATATTGTCTTAGTAATTAGTTAAGGATTATGCTGGTGAAAGAATGCTGACTGTAGGTGATGCCATTATCGAAATATCGAGGCTCAAAGTTACAAGTTTAATGGCCAAAATCAAGAGAACTAATGGTCAATTTTTAAAAGTATGCAATCCATGATATTAACCAACAAATTTTATGCACAAAAAATAAGTTTTAGCTCGCTAACTATTACGATTATAGAATGCGATCGGTTTAAATCGAAATCGAACTTATCGGTTTTACTGAAAAAGAAAAGTTAGATTTCTGAAAATAAGTGCATCAACTCGTTAGCCATGAAAAGTTACGCCAGCAAAATGAAACACATGAACAAATCTGCTTCCATAGCTGAGCAAATGGCGATCAAAGTTGCAAATTCGACCTCGATTTTCTCGCTAACTGTGGGTCAGAGAAACTTTTGAATTGCACAAATGGATTCAGTTTTTATGACCCTACAAACTGACAGAATCTAAATTTGCGAGAAATCAATTTTTACCCGTTTTTGCCAACTTGTGTCAAGTTATACCAATTCGTGCACAAATGTGATAATTGTGTCTTTTTAGCAAAACCTATCAAGTTGAAAGAAATATTGCCATAATATGTACTTTTCTTGTGCTGTGTACAAGGTTCAACCTAATGAACAGCGCTTTTGCGAATAAAAAGTCAGAGTATTTTCTGCTTATTTATCATGCTCTTCAATACAAACCCAAAAGAATCCAAAAAATCTCATCACCTGAAGCACTTCCCTTGTGAGATAAAAATATATAAATTGATATTCTTTGAATATAATAGCTTTGTTAGCAGTAAATTGGTTTTCCAGCCTGGATTAGTTTTCTAGTTTTCTCGTCTTAAAATGATTACATTGGTAACACTATTGTTGAAAAATTTGTTGATCAAACAATATATTTATAATAGTTTTCAGTAAATACTCTTTTCTATTATTTGTTGGATTAATTTTACCAGAGAGTCTATTTATCTCATGTTTGTACCTTTAGTTATACACTGAATAATTTATTCTCTATTTTTGTTTTCTTTTTTTCTATTATTCAGTTGGAATCCCAAGATGTTTTGATTAAGTGGAACTCTTCTAAACGTAATCGAAGCCGTTATGGTAATACTGGTGATCAATCGAGTGATGAATCAACATCAAGCTGTTCAACAAGCAGCACAACCACAACCAATTATGTTAACCGGAAAGCAGCCTATGAATCCTGTAATTCACCAACCTCCCAATTTGGTACTTGTTATTCATTTGTACGTAAAGCCTTACAAAGGTTTAGCTTATCATCAAACACATTTTATCATTCACCTCGACGCACATCTAAATCATCGACTAACCGAGATACCACATCAACATCAGGATTTGCAACTCTTGAAGATATGCCCATTGAATTGAGAAACATTGAGAGAAACCAGAATGATCCATTTTCATCTGATTCGCCTGAATTAAACCATGATTCGAGTAAAAATAAAAATGGTTCCAATCCAAATGGACTATCCAAAGGTGTTCCTTTTCTTGGTCAACGAGCGGCTTCATTGTTCCATCTCAGCTTTTCTCATAATAATCAAACCCATTCAACTCATGGACCATTGAGTGCCTCAGCATCTGTATCAACCTCTGTCCCAGGAATGAAAATGGAACCAACTCAATCTACTTATCCCCATGCAATAGATAACTTTGGCCCTTCTACAGCCCCAGTTTCCCGACAAAACAGTATAACATCACTGGTTGGAAATAGTCGAGGAGTTCGTCGCGATTCACTTTTTAATCTTATTCGTAATTCAATTACAAAACCAATTCGCAAAACAGTTGGACCCAAAAATGAATCAGATGATTCCTCACCCATCAACTCTGCCTCTCAATCCCCATATCATAAACTAAAAAATAAACCCTCCAAGGAAAAGTCATCAACTGGACTTCGATTAAATGGTTTCCTTTCTCAACATCGTTTCAGTCTTCCAGTTAATTTAAGAAGACCATCCAACCGTAGACCAGTGCAATCAGAAGCCAATAATAAATCAAGCAATAACAATATCAATGAAGATGATAATCTACAGGAGAATGAATTGCGAGATCATTTATTATCGAGCCAAGAGTCAACAGAAGTTTCATCTGAATTGCTTGATAATCTTAAAGATTCGGTTGATCAGTCTGTTAATGATGAAATACTGGATAAATCTAAAGTTCTAGCGGGATGTAGCCTTGATGAATCAATTGTTGCTGGAGTTGAAGACAATGATGAAGATAGGGATGGTGATGATGAAGGAGAAGATGTTGCTGAGGTTGATGATAAAAGGTCTACAGTTGAAGGTGAAGGTGAAAAGGAAGATATGCTGCTAATGATTCGTTCATCTGTTGCAGCATCCATTGCTGGTGGACCAAGCAAACGAAAACGTGAACTTTGGGGTAAAATAATGCAAAAATCATTGTCTTCCGATTCATTAGAATCTAAATATTCCAAACAATCTCGTCAACAATCAACTGGCACTGAAACTGGTACCATAACAACTACCACGACCAACACTACAACAAATACTACAACAAACACAACCTCAGGTACATCAAATTCAGCCTCAACATCGGAAAGCTCATCTAAACTCGTTGCCTACTATTCAATGCCTGAGTTGCGTCTTCTTTCATGGTCCTCTTGTGATGAAGAGGATGGACTAGATGAAACTGGACTTTTAAGGAATCGGATCAACCGTAATAAGCCCCGTTTATCGGAAATTCATCCAATAACCTTTCTAAATTCATTAGGAATTAACAGAAGAGAATCAAAAGGATCAGTTATCCGAAATGATTCACAAGACACTCAAAACGCACTGGAAGATACATTTGACCATTCAATCCTCGAAATGGCAACAATTAGCTGCACTTCTTCTGGTAGTGGCGGTGGCAGTGGCGGAGGCTGTGGCACTGAATCTCATCCTACTGCTTCATTAATCCCTCCAGTTTACCCTCCACCCATGATACCAGTTACTCTGGTAAATAAATCTTCATTTGAAGAGGCTTCATCGAACTCCCGTCCACCATCATCATCCTCAGCTCGATCAACACCATTGAAAGAGCGTCTTCAGTTGAACCTTCCCAGTTCATCAGCGCGTTCACCCTCTGAATGTTCATCAATTGAAGGCTACTATTATGATAAAAGCGAGAAAGATGGTAAAACAGTTCGCTCTCTATCAGTTGAATACAAGCCAGCAATATGTTCCTCATACCGACAAGGGTTGAGACGTTTCTCTGCTTCACCTTCGCTTTTAGTGTCCAAACCATTCTTTCAACTGGCTCCACATACTTCTGGTCATGAAACTCATCCAAGTGTAGATTCAGAGGAATCATTTGTCACCATAATTCCTGCTGGAAGATCATGCAGGACTGGTAGTGGAACAATTGAAGCATCACTTGGAGATGAAGTTGACAGTTTCATGGATGATGTGATACTTGACATTGATGCCACCTCATTGGGATCAACGGAAGATGATGAAGCTCTTTGTGAACAATTAACTCGACCATTGGCAACAGTCGATGCCGTCGGTATTTTGGGCAGAGCATCAGTTCAAAGGACTAGTTCATTAGGGCCAAGATCACCAGGAATAATCAACTCAAGTGGCACCAATAGTCTAGCCAATATCAGTGGAGTTTCACCTTGCCCAGTTGAACTACCTACCGTTGATGTTGGTGGATTAGGTGGAGGTGTTGGTGTTGTTGAATCCGATGATGCCACAAGTGCCTCAACTGCCACAACTAAATCATTGACATCACTTGGGTCCAGTCCAAAAGCTATCGATGATGATATTGATGAAATTGTTGATCCATCTGATGAAATTCGTTCCAATGATTCAGCTTCAACCCCTTCTCCGCCCGCAAATCTTCATCGTTACTTTCATCTGTTTAAATGTGGTGAACTAGAAGAGGTGATTGAACAAAATGTTGAAAATCTTCATGTGGTTAAATCATATTATAGTGAACACGCAACTTCTTGGTGTGTTGTGGCTGAAAAAGTTCGTGTTTGGACCATTTAAAATGGACCAATCATCAAACTTAAATCAACGTGAAAAAGCTATTTATATTGATGCCAATAAATCTCTTTTTTGTTATTGTTTAATGTAATATTGTAATATTATGGTTCAATGTGCAACACGATATTATTTCAAAGCCAATCGTCATTTACATCATCGAAATTATTATCATTTATATTTCTTCAACAATAATTGACATTATAAATGGCAATTGAAACAATATCATTATGGTTAAAACTATTATCATTAATTCATGTTTCAATGTTAATAAGCAAAAAGATGAGCTTTGTTGTTAATTTATCCAATCTTTCGAGTATTAAATATGTAATACGTTAAATAAGCAATTTGTTTATACACTAATATAGTATCATTAAATATTGATATATTAATATCTATGTAATATCCAGACTACATTTTGTTCCGTGCAATTAAATGTAAACATTTATTACATTAATAAATATTTAAGAAATGATCAATATATGCCAATCTATACCAAATTAATGTCCAAATTAGTCCAAGTGATTAAGTTGATCAATCTACAAGAAACATACATTTCTGAACTGTCAATATACAATTTTCAAAACAGTAAAAGGTTTCATTGATTCTCGCTTTTATGTTTAATTTCATTACTAATTTTTACGTATACAAGTAATTAATAATTTATGTGGACTTTTTTCCAATCAGTCTTGATTATCAAGTGACTTAATTCATTGCTAACGACAACCTTTATTGAATAGTTATTGATAGATTTGTCAAAAATTGAATTATGTGAAATGGTTAAAGTGTGGATGAATAACCTTTTATTTATTGACGTTTGAGATTTATCTTATTTGCACTTTTGATTATCTTTTTGATTGTAGAGTCTTAATTGCTTGCGCAGCTTCTCTTCATGTCTCATCGTCCACACTGAGGTTTGATTGCTGGATCTACGGTTTAAGAATGTGTTCATTTAATAAAAATGTCAAACTTATTCAGGAAAGTCTTCATATTAAATCACCTTTGGTTGAAAATTTGTCCTGCAGTGAATACTCCAATGGCAGACCAGTGTATCTCAAATTGGATAACAATCAACCCGGTGGCTCATTTAAAATCAGAGGAATTGGTCGATCATGTCAATTAGTAAGTTACCAATTGCTATTAATAATCTTGTAATGAATTTATAAATGCCATTATACAGCTACGTTACTTAGTTGAGAGTTGAATGATTAATAATCTGTAAGTTACATTAGAAGTGAGTATCAGCCGGGTGAAAAAGTGAACCAGAACGATGACTTGCAATCTCAATATTATCAATTCATTTTATTTGCTCTGTGCTTATTATTTTAATGGATTAATGATTGTTTACTCTTATTTTTTTATCGACCAGGCAAAGGAACAGGGTTACGATGAAATTGTATGCCCTTCTGGTGGCAATGCTGGAGTAGCCTCAGCTTATGCAGCGCGAATGTTAAACTTGAAAGCTATCATTGTCATATTTAAAATCACGTCAGAAGAAATTGCTAACAAAATTGAAAAAGAAGGTGCTCAAGTGGTACGTTATGGGAATAGATCGGATGAATCTATTGATCACGCCAAGTATTTAGCCTCAGATAAGACCAAAAGACGTAAATTCATCCATCCCTTTGATGATCCAGCAGTTTGGTGAGTATTTTTCAATCAAAACCAACCAGGCTGATAAGGAAGAGACAGAAATATTTTTAAGTACTTACAGAGCACTTGATTAACCAAATTGATCTCGCAATGATCACATGTAAAAGTGCAATCTCTTTAAGAGTCAAACTCTCGAAGATATCATTGAAACTTAAAAATTCAAGATTTAATCTTGTCAATCAGGCTTTTTATTATGACATTTAAAGTGCTATTTTTTTGTTTTTACCTTAATTGTAGGGAAGGTAACAGCTCATTGATTGATGAGATTTATCGAGATTTGAATGGTGTTCAGCCATCTTTGATTGTCACTTGTTGTGGTGGTGGTGGACTGTTTTGTGGTATCATGAAGGGATTGGAAAGATATAAATGGCATTCGACTGGAGTATTGGTAATGGAAACCACAGGCTCAGGATCTTTTAAGGCGATGACGGAAAATGACTACAAACCAATTAAAATTGTTTGTGATACTCTGGCCAAAACACTTACTTCGGTAATTGTGTGTCAAGAAGCAGCCAATTATGCTTCAAACCCGAAATTTAATGTTTACTCAGAGGTTGTCACTGATTTAGAAGCTATGGAAGCTTGTTTACTCATTGCTGATCATCAACGAATCATGGTTGAACTATCATGTGGAACTGTATTAAGTGCTCTTTACAAGGGAATTGTCTCTCAAATATTGAGTAGTCATCCTAATTTACCAGATGGACCTTTAGTCATGATTGTTTGCGGTGGAAATGATGTTAAATTAAAAGATATGAATGAATGGAAAAGGCTAGTTGATGAAGCTAAGGGTTTCAATTCGTAACCTGGAACTCATCAAATCTTTTCTCAATTTGATTAAATTCATACAGGAATAGTAAACAATCAACTTGATTTTAGATCCTCATCAGTTCAGTAAAAGATTTATTTTTAATCTTTCTGAATGAAAAGATGTTAAAGTGACAAAAAGTAGTTTTGCAGAATTGATTGAAATTAAAACAATTTTATTAAAATATTTAATAAATATTCCATTCGATTAACAAAAGGTAACAGAGAGTTTCTAGATTAATCAGTTTATATTAATATAACAATATAAATATTATCAAATATGAATTGCTGTGAAATTTTGAGATAATAAGGTGGAAGAGGTTGATTGAATAATGGGCCCAGGATATGATTTTGTGGTGATTTTATTCACCAATCCAGATAATGATAGACAATTGCATCGCTCAATAACAGTGTAAGATGAACATACACTTTGGCAAATAAAAAATCAAATTATAACTGCGATTGTTGTTTAATGACGTTTAAGAGCCTTCCTGCACTTTTTAATCCAAAAATCTGGATTGTATTTTTTACCAAAAACTCGAGCTTGGCACAAATCATTGAAACGTGCATATCCATCGACACCATTAAGAAGCTGAATTGCGCGATCACAGTAAATCGACCCAGAGGAATTTAAAGATGATACAGATGCTGATTGTGATGAGGATGGTGGTGTTAATGTTGTTAGAGATGAATTGTTGAGATTTGGTGTTGATGATGAACTATTCAACAAACTTGATGAATTGAGGAGCGTTTGAATCAGCTGCTGTCTAGCCATTTTGTAGTCTGCAATTGCTTGTTTACGTTGACCATCAGTACAATTAAGATTATTGTATTTACGCAAACATCGAACTTCAGGGATAGCATCGTCCTCTAAATCTATTTCATTCTCGTCTTTTTCTGGCTTTTCATTTTCGTTCTTTTCTGGTTTTTCCTTCTCTTCATTTTCAGGTTTTTCCACCTCTTTCTCGTTTTCATTTTCAGATTCAGTTTCGGTTTCAATTTCAGTCTCCTCTGCCTCTGGTCTTTCAGTTATATCGGCTACTTCAGTTTCAGTTGAATTAACTGTTATTGATTGACCTATGCGAAATAAATCAAATTAAATTAATAACAAAAAATAAACAGTAAAAACAAACTTACCTTGACATGAGGTTAACGAGACTGCTGTTACAATGAGGAGAGAAAGAAGCGCCAATTTCAGAAGAGCCATTTTCAATTTGGTTTTGATAGATTGATGTTACTGTTAACTACTGTTGTCGTTGATTAACTTTGATTGCCGAGATGTTCGATTATATATGTGTTCAAATGGTGCTATTTTAATCCCATATTTCAGTTATTAATTGTTAATTTCATGGTCATTATAATTAATTGATTCTCAGACTTATTATGCTCTGAAATAATCAAAGGATAAGCATGAACATGAAATAAATATTTAATATAAATCAATATTCTATTAGTATTCTTTGATTTCCAAGCTGCAATGGTTGAATCTTAACTAATTAATATTGAATAGTTTATCCTTTGCACAGCTAGGAATTAAATATCACAATCAACTTCCATGAAAAAAATACTTATGTAAGCTTAGCAATTTAACTTTCGTGACATGATATACCAGCCATGATAATTCAAGTTAGAAAATTCATCAATTAATTCATGTTCTAAAATGATATAAAATTTGAACGCTTGATACTGAATTATCAAGTCTTATTCACACGTTATAACACTTTCTGTTGAAACATAGTTAAGTAAATATTCAATTAAATATTGATAAATCATCTAACCCAAACTATCAACTCTATCTATTAATATTAATAATACATTGAAATGTGATTTGAACAAAAACGCTTTGTTAGTACATTCTGATTGATGCAGTAAATTAAATTTTTGTGTAATTAGATAATGGCGGGAATTCGCGGTTAGGGTTGAATGGTTCTGGTTAGAGATTTTTAAAGATTTCTGTATCTCTATTAAGCATTTATCAATCACTGATTAAATAAGGGATTTCTCGGCAATTTCAATCACGAATTGATATTCTGCTCCCATCTACCGTCAGTTATTGTTAATTATTGTTAATGAAATTGCATGTACACTAGTTTCACGGATATCTTTTTTTAAAAAGTTATATCTATTGGGTGTATAGAAAGTTTATGCTAAATTTATGGGGAAAAAACAATTTTCTGTTTATACACAGTTAAGGGATATTTTTCCCCTGCATAAACTCTTTACACACTCTATATTACCATGTGGCAGAGTTAAGCATGAACCCCCCTTTCCCCCCATTACCTTCGTTCTTCTGACATGTATCAGATTGTCGAGATTACCTTTGGCAGAAAAGGTTAGAGTAATTAATGAATTTGATGGTGATGATGTTAAAAAATTGCAAAAATTTCACAAAGTATCTGTCTCAGCAGTTAATCAAATACTTGCCAAGGCTGATTTTTACTTAGAAGCGTATAAAGAAGAAAGCAAAAGGAACAAGAGACGATTATCGTCTGATAACGGTTTGTTTCCTATTGAGACCGGTCTTATTAACTTTATAACAAAGTGTTATACCAAAAAGATTCCTTTAACTTATGATTTGATGCAACTAAAAGCTCTGAAGCTTGCTGATGAAATGGATTTAGTTGGATTCAAAGCTTCTCATGGTTTGATCAAAAAAACAATGAATAAATACGGTGTTACAAAAAAAGAATTGTCGGTCAATCTGCTTGGGTTAATCTTGCTATTGTTGATGAATGGTACATGAATTTGAATACAAAACTACAAGATTTTAATTTTGTCGTCTTACTCAATGCTTATGAAAATTGCTTCACTTACAAAATGACAAAGTTTCTTCTTTCACTAAAGATGGTGATCATCATAGAGGAAAAGTAGATCGAAGAAGTGTAAATGTATTATTATGTGTAACATCCGATTGCAATGAATCAAAACCAGTCATCATTGTGAAAAGTGTTAAGCCTCGTTGTTTCAACAATATCAATACAGCTGACTGCGATTTCAGATATATTTATAGGGGTATATTTTAAAAATGTTGAAGTGCTTTGCACTATGTTGGGGTATGTTGGGGTATGTTGGAGTATATGTTGGGTAGCCTATAAATAGTCTATAAATTTTGGACGGTCTATTTTTATTCGTGTTGATTATCAAGGTGAATTCAATAAACATAATAAAATAAAACAAAACACACGGTCAATATTCAGACCAAACAGACACGAAATCAAAATAATGAGTACGGGAGTAATTCAATGGTACAACATTTTTAGTCAGGTAATTCGGTCAGTTAATGTTTAAGGTTTGTTGGTAAAAGAAGATAGAATAGTCTATTCATTATGAATACTTTTTGCGGTGATCTAGATTTTATTTTTGGGAATTGTAAGCGTACTAAGTACTAAGGCAGCAACAAAGAACCTTATGAGAATAAGTGCTGAGGAAAAGCCGGATTTTACAGCTTTTACGAACTGGTACCCGATGATATGGATTACACAGTTCCGAAAGTTTCTATTGTGACGGTTAAACAACCTAATGCATCTGCTATAGCTTGTTTTGACAGTGAAAGTTTCCAGTTTGTAACAAAGTGTTCTTTTGAACTTTCGACAGTGACCTGTGGTAAAGCGCGCTGGAATAACATAACATTATGCATCATTCGCGGTTATTTTTCTTCTAATAATGGTCGTTATTCTGTAGATGATTCAACTGCCGATTTGAAAAAGATTGCTGTCTTTTTGAAAGCTTTAAGACTTGATATTCTGAAGTTATTGGTCGGGGATTTCAATAAGTACTACCAATTTTGGTCAAAAGAGGATTTTAGGATTTAGTACCATTTTAGAATCCAGAGAGTTCAAAGAAGGGATTGTAAGTTGCGGAATGGAATTAAATGGTTCGTCGGATCATAAGATAATTCGGATAAAAATTGATAAAAATAAATTGTTGAAGTATGCACAAAATATCACAAGATTGGACATGAGTCGTTTCAAGGATATGGATGGATTTTGGTTTTCAGTGCCCCTGAAAATACAGACACGACTAGCGAAGGAATTAATCCTGAACGGACAATGCTGGACATCGAAACGACGGACAAAGAGATGTTGTTGGAGTACCTGGTACTTTAGGTTTACGTATGCCAGATTCTGCTAATTGGCCAGAACATTAAAAATTGGAATACTAAAATGATTATTCAATTTATGCAGAATTTTATGAAATGATATAAAAAATGTAAAGATAAGAGAGAAAAAAATGAAGATTAAATGAAGGAGTTGTTTGATTAAATTATCGTTTCAACTTTGATTAACCAGTAATTACCAATAACCGCAAATGATGCATAATGTTATGTATCCCAACATACCCCAACATACCCCAACATACCCCAACATACCCCAACATACCCCAACATACCCCAACATACCCCAACATACTCCAACATACCCACACATACTCCAACATACCCCTACATACCCCAACATACCCCAACATACCCCAACATACCCCAACATACTCCAACATACCCACACATACTCCAACATACCCCTACATACCCCAACATACCCCTACATACTCCAACATACCCACACATACTCCAACATACCCCTACATACCCCAACATACCCCAACATACCCCAACATACCCCAACATACCCCAACATACCCCAACATACCCCAACATACCCCAACATACCCCAACATACCCCAACATACCCCTACATACTCCAACATACCCCAACATTTACCAACATACCCCAACATACACCAACATACCCCAACATTGGTTGAATTTGTTAGAAATGCAAAAAAAATTTCTCAAGAAAACTTTTGAAGTTTCAGCTTTTACCAAAAAAAACAAAATGGCGCATCAACTGGTTAGTCTAGGTCACCTGACCTCTAATTTGACGCACGCGCTATCTATCTATCTATCGTAACTTTTACGAGAATGCTAGCTCAATAAGTTGCCGAAAAATTTAAGCTCGTATTCACCAACCAAGATTAAACCTGAGATCACTTTGTGCTTAAGAACAACTGATTTCACATCAACTAAATTGGTCTCACCTTTTTTGATGCTAACATTAGCGAAATAAAATTAATAGATAGCCCCTACTAAGGCATTTGTTTACATTTTAAACCTTTAGTTTACATTTTTCCCACCCAAGTTCATCAAAATTCATCATCTCTATCCTTTTTAAGGTGTTTTTTTGATTATTTGCATTAAATTTTTGATATTATTAGTACCTATCAACATGTCAGCAACTCAAATTAATTGATAAGTAATCATTTGTCCTAAATTACATATTGTTATAACATATAATGATTTATATTTCTGTTTTTTTAAGCTAGCGTAATCTTCTGTCGTATTTTTGTAAATCGTGGTTACTGTTATGGACTTGGTTGTAAGTATCTACATGGTGACAGACAAATTGAAGCTCACTATAAACGGACTGACAGATTACCAACGGAATTAGCTGAAGAATGGTGCAAGTAAGTTTTAATTCCGCTATCGTAAATTTTCATACTAATATTTTATCTTATTATTTTCAGTACCCAAAAGATATTGGCAAAAAGAGACCCGAATGTTTGCCAAGATCAAAACCAATCAAAGTTGTTGGTTATGATGGTGAATTCAATGAGGTTAAAGATGAATCAAATAAAACAAAACACACGGTCAATATTCAGACCAAACAGACATGAAGTCAAAATATTCAATTTAAACAAGTTTATTCAAAATTGTTAAAGATGATGAAGAAGCAATTGACAGATTCAACTTTAGTGAATTTACACCGAAGAGGACAATCCAAAAAGATACAAAAACTAGTTAAGTTCAAAACACTGAATACAAGACAAAGATACACCATGAGTGTTAAGGTGACATTTTAGGTATTTATAGTAGGGCAGGTAAGACAGCCCTTTTGAGTCCTCGATGAATAAGAGTTTGTTTGACGGTTAAGATGAATGAGTGGAAGAAAACCAAGGAATGTGAGTTCCTCTAGGGATTTGTGATTGTTGATAGCAAGAGGTTGAAAATAGCTTAAGCAGGTAAAAATGGTCAAGTTGAAGAGTCAAAATAGCTTCTAGGTTTAAGGGGTGAAATTAGGTGTTGTATTTAGTTAGAGTAGGTCAATAGTAAATGATTAAAGAAAAGATCAAGTTATTAGGTTGAATGGTTGAGATACAGTGGGCACTTTCCCTAGGACTTTTGAGGGTTCATAGTTCATGGAGAAACTGAGGTTTTCTCATGAACTATGAGTCGTACAGGTGACCAAATGTTACCAACAGATTTGTCTTGATGAGAGGAAGCTAACGATATGTAGAAATATCGAGGAATACCAGAGGTTCCTGATTCAGTAGCTTCATGTGGTGAAATGTATGGGAAAAGGTAAAAATAAGGGTTTTTCATAGTTAACACTGAAATGACTTATCAGGTCAAAACTAATTATTAATTATTAAGTTCATGTTGATGAACTTTGACTGATTGAAGTGTTAAATATTAGTCAGAGTCATTATTGGTGAAGTTGGAAGGTGAAACGAGAAAAGGTGAAAAAAGTGAAAAATTGATATGAAATTAGATTAAAGGTAAATCATGACTAATTCGTCAAATTGGACATTTAGATAGATGGCAAGGTTAGTTTAAGTTATAATAAATCAAGTAATGTTGATATTTTCAACCAACAAAAGTGTTTTCGGGCAAATTGTAAATTTGGCACCCACCATGTTTTTAGAACGGACATGAATGCAGGCAATATCGTTGAATTTACATTCAGGCCTAGTCCTGAAATGATGGTAAGAACTTTTTCAATTTTTAATATTTGTTTCACTTTTTATTCAGGATAACATGAAAAATGTTTAACAGGCACCTAAACCATACTGGTATTCCAAGGTTTTGTGTCACATTAAGACACCATTTCCACTTCTTGCCGAACACATTATCAAAGTATTGCTAAATCATTGTTTTGTTTTCTTTTTGCAGAAACCATTCCGGATTCAAGGGAGTCAAGTTTCTTTTTATTACAATGAGAGGGAAATCAAGGCAAATGATCCCGGTGTTACTCCATATTCGCTTGACATTGGTAATGGTGTTGATGTCTTCGTTGATATTTCTTTCAACAATTCGCGGAAATGCTCTATTTGTTTAACTTTCGCATCAAAAAGATGCTATTGTTTCCCCTGCAACCACTTTTTTGTATAGATTGTTGTCTCAGTGTGTTCTTTGAACTCAGCAACAGTAATTTGAAACTCTTCCCATTATGTAGGGCTGATGTTATTCAACTACATTTTAGGGTTGAGGGTCAAACTACTGGTGCTGATCACAGGAACCTGGCTCAAATGTCAGATAATGAACTGTCTGATTGGATCATTATCTTGCCCGGCCTTTTTCTCGACATGAGAAACCAGCAAATATTGTTAATTATTTGCCGGCTGGTTTCGGCGGATACTGATTAAATAGTTTTGTTTTCCATCTTTTTTTGTTTTTTCCAGTTTTTTGTGCTCTTTAAACATGACTAAAGTTCGTAGTAAGAATTTTACAGATGAAAAAAAGGAACTTCTTGTTTCTCTCATATAAGATCAATGTTTCGGGACTAACAGGGTTATTTCTTTTTGCAAATATTTCTATTTCCTCTTTGATGAGATCTGATGAGCACTTGGAAAGTCTCTTTATTCATTCGAACCTTTTTTGAATTAAAATCATCAAACAGTACAAGAAGGTCGTTTTCTGGTAATATTGTTCTTCTTTGAAGATTTCTACGCTGGCGAAAACCAAAAGCGAATAGATATTCAACCATTTTTCAGAAATTTAGGAAAAACTAAATTAATTTCCACTCAAAGATCAAGACAAAACACATGAAAATGAAAAGACAAGTCGAGATCAAGGAGATGATTTTGATTATTACCAAGATCAAATTTTGATCCACACTTGATCAATATCTACACTGGTTGACATAAATATTAGACCACCTAATTTTTTCGGTTTTTTGGTGATAATTTCTCATTAAGGCAATTGTCGGGATTACGATTAGCTTTATAAGTCACCGGAAAAGGATTATCTTCTATTCTCATGAAATTTAGATTGTAAACAATTGGATTAGCTGAAATTTTTCATGGACATATGCTAACCAGATGGACAAAATTATAAGACCACTTGAAAATAATTAACTCAGCGCTTTCAGAATTAGTATAAATTGAAAAAAAGAAGGTTTTCTAGGTCATTTTTGTCTGAGGAATTCATTCTGAGTGTCAAAAATTAGTTATTTTTTTCTGTTTTTAAGATATTTTCAGTTTTTGTACAATTACGTAATGCCGCGTTCAACTGAGCTTAATGACTTTGAAAAGGGTCAAATTATGGCTTTATCGAGTCAAGGACTTTCGCATAGGCAAATAGCAAGTGAAATCGATCGATCCAAGACTGTTGTGACTAATTATTTGTAATTAAAAGAAAATTATGGAGCTTCGCCGCGTTCAGGTCGACCTTGTTTATTGAATGATCGTGATAAAAGACGGATTGGACGATTAGCTTCTGAAGGTAATTTATCGTGCTCTCAGATACTGAAAGAGACGCAGCTAAATGTTTCATCAAGAACAATAAATCGTGCAATTCTGGAGACTGGATTATTTGATTATTCGACTATGGAAGTGAAACCAAGATTGACCGAATTACATAAGCAAAAAAGGATGGAATTTGCTCGTAACCATATGTCATGGTCTGATGAGTGGATATCTGTAATATTTTCAGATGAAAAAAAGTTTAATCTCGATGGCCCTGACGCATTAAAGTGTTATTGGCATGATCTTCGAACTGATAAAAAAATCTTTTCGAAGCGTAACTTTGGTGGTGGTTCGGTGATGGTTTGGGGAGCTTTTTGTTACAATGGAGTTCTTCCGATTGTTAGAATAACCAATACAGTAGGGGTTAGTGTTAAGTTAACAAATTGAAGATTTTTTTCATAGTCGCCCTCTAACAATAAATTCAAGTACCATTAGAATCGAACTTTTTTTGTACAGTTTTCTATTACATTGTTTTTTCTTGTCTCTAGAAACTAAATATGCTCGAGATGGCGACACTTAAAATTAACTTAACTCTAACCCTATTTTGTTAACTTAACCCTAACACCTACTGTACCATCAAATCAACTGATTATATTGAAATTTTAAATAACAATTTAATTCCAAATTCTGAAATTAATGCTGGTAAGGATTGGATCTTGCAACAAGATAACGCAACTATTCACACTTCAAATGTCACTAAGAAGTTTTTTAGTGATAAAAATGTTAAATTACTTGATTGGCCAGCCTGCAGCCCTGATCTCAACCCGATTGAGAACCTCTGGGGTATAATTGCTCGACGGGTTTATGCAAATCAAAGACAATTTAATAAACTCGATGATCTATGGCGCGAAATTCAAAATATATGGTATTCATTGGAGCCTGAATTACTGCAAACTCTCATTAATTCAATGAAGAACAGAATTTTTGATGTTATCAGATTGAATGGTAGTCAAACCCATTATTAAATTAATTTTATCAAACTGGCCTTATAATTTTGTCAACCTGTATTTTTGATTTTCTTACATAACTCTTCTCTCTGTCTATCTGTGGCTATGAAATTTCTTGAGCTTATTAAGAAGATTGTAAGCAATCAAATGAGATATAAAAAGTCTTTATATTCAAACGCTATCATGATTAAGATGAAAAAATTAGGTGGTCCTATACTTATGTCAACCAGTGTAGGATCAAATAGAGCATGATCCGGGTTGGCGAATCAACATTTTAATATCGGATTAAATTATTCCGGTTGGTGAAATCAAAAAAATTGATTTCAAGATTAGTTTGATAACTATGATCTTAGCTTAAGTGTGATCTGAGATCAAATTTTAATTTCAATTGGTGAAACAAAAAAGTTAAGATTAATCAATTTGATCTCCGAATCAAGCTTAAACTCGGTTGGTGAATACGGCCCTTAAACTTTCGGAGTTAGTTTCATAACACCCTGAATTTATACATTAAAATTGCTTAAACTGTGTTAAGTTTAATGATTATTTAGCCATTATTAACAATAATACTGATCTATTCATCTCAAGAAAACTAAGTCAAACCAAATAAAAGAAAATTGTTCAGGTCATGGTTCTTCCAGAACATGAATGAGTTTTATTGATAACGATGATAGACCTTGGACAAGAGGCATTAATCATTTTAGTTATTTATTATTAATTCATTATTGGTAGATTATATTTGGTTATGCTTAATCATTCTCAAACTTCATTTCCAAAGAGAGATTCACAGAACAAGAAAAAGTTAGAAAATAATGGGAACGATTTACAAATGACTCCACAATATCAATAATAAAGGGAAATATAATGTATTAATACTTAATTAGATAAAAAATTGTTTATTTTAATACAATATTTACATTCATGCCAATCTGATTTAACAGATCAACAAAAGATTCCCATTTTTGGTGTAATTAGTACCAATGCAAAGGGCATCAATAATCTTGAAGGATTATTCATATCAGATTGAACTAATTAATTGGGCCAGCTTTGAGCAAAGAATAAAAAAATTTAAAGATGCATCACAAAATATTCATGAGTGATATTCAACAAATTACAGAGAAAAGATATCAATTTCTAGGATGATTACTAAAATTGGGTCGGTATGATTTAACTTTGGTTTGTATTGTATCGATTGCAATGAAATATATTACAGTCATTCCCATCGGAAACGCTCAAAAATAAAAGTGAATCAGCTAATCCAACTCCACACTTGGTTGGAAGTGAAATAACTGCAAAACCCTGGTTTATCCTTGATTCCATTACCAAACTGTAAACCAAATCAAAGACTAGTTTCAAATCAGAGTCTTTTGTGTTCCTCCAGATAGACTCGTTGTATCTTTGCGATTGTCACTTTGGTTTATAAAATCTTCTGAGGTTTAGACAATTCTTGATTGTTGATACTTTCTTTTTCTTATTCAAAGTGATTATACTCGTTGTGGGTCTCAATGGAAGAGATTTGACAGGCACAGTAAGGTGAGGTGAACTTTTGATGGCTTCCATTTCTTCAATTCGCTCTCGAATAATTTTTTGAAAGGTTAAACAGGAGATTCGGTGAAACAATGCGATAACATTTTCACCTGTTCGAGCTGAGACTGACCAATATTCAGCTTTCAGTCTTTCAGCTATTTTCATTGCCTCGGATTCATTGAATTCTCGGGCAGCTGGAGAAACAGCATCACTCTTGGATCCAACGAGAAAAATGATTGGATTTTTTGTACACTTGAGGACTTCACGGGACCAATTAAGTGTACTGAGTAACGATTTAACATTGGTTAAATCAAAAACAATCAAAGCAACATTTGATCCACGAAAATACGAGCTTGCCAATGAACGGAATCTTTCCTGGCCAGCAGTGTCCCAAATCTGAAAGAAAAGATAAAAAATATTAAATTTATTTCAAGCTGATCAAAGGAGAGGTTAAAATCTATTAATATGTTGAAATTTCCAAGCAATTAAATAATTTACAGGACCCAGAATTAATAAGAATCAAAATTAGTAAATCATTCATAATTGAACTGGAATTATAAAATCAAAATGTAATTTAATAATAAACAATGGAGCTTGACAAGGGAATTTTAATGTGAATGAATGGTGCAAAATGAGATTCATGATGATTATAACACACTAATTATCATGATAACAATGACTATTGGCAGCCTTGTGTCCGATCATTTCGATTACCTTGACGTTTAAACAGTCAATGATCAGTTAAATAATTTTTAATTTTAGCATCACCATCGATGCGGAAATCTGTCTCTCCGAGTTTCAACCAAGCTCTTTACCAGAAGATAGGAATATTATTAGACAAGAGTGAACTAAATTAACTCACCAAGTTGAGTAACCAAGAATAATTAAAAAGGAGTTATTTAATGCTCAAGGAAATAAAAAGCTGGTTGTTATAAGATATATAAAATCATTTCGAACAATCACCTGGAAACAATCGAAGGAACTGATAGTGACGAGCACAGAACCTCTAGAAAATTAAAATCAATCATTAGACGTAGATGGATATTACCGCAATTCAATTTCCAATCTAATTTAAGTTCAAGGCATTGAACAAAAATAGATAATAAATTGATCACCATCAAAGAGAAGACTAAAAGACTTAATTTCTCGAGAAGTCAATAGGATTGAGATTACACAGTTAGCTATGAAGAAATGCTGAATTTCGATTTACTCAAAGTACAAGAAATCTCCAAATTAGCTGAAATAAACAAATAGGAAGCCAATGAAAACATTGAACAAAATAAGAGCTTAACCAACGAAAAACTTAAATTTTAAAGCTAAAAGTTGGACAGAAATAAGAAAGGAAAAATTATGGCGAAAAAAGCTTCTCCAACAAAAGCATTAAAACACATTTGCTTATCTTTTTACCAGATCTGCCATGTTTACTCATAAGGTTGAATCTATTTTCAATATTCCCAGTTTTTAACCAATCAAGCCCAATTTAGATTAATCCATCCGTTTGTTTTTGCTAAATGTTAACCATGAGAGAAGACCTTAATGACGAATCAACCTCTGTAAGCCTTGATTAACCGTCATTGTGCGCCATAATTTTGTCTGACTAACCTTGCCTTTATAAAATAATGGGAAAACTTTCAAGTAAATAGCATGCTAACTGATTAAATAGTCAACTAAAATTGATTCTAAACAATGGTAACATTTTCCTGTAAACCATTTAAGGCCCATTAGAATTAAGATGCAAATAATGAAGGTTAACACGAAACATTAATCCAGAATATTGTAACCTTTTCTTTCCAAATTATGTCACTAAATTAATGTTTTTGATAGTTCTTAATGGATTGGTTTAAGCAGAAACGACAATGATTAAACAATAAGCTACCATCTTCGATCTCGTTCATGGGTTCTACGGAGTTCACTGAATTGTGGTTGACATAGTCATATAATTTGAATCACACAAATGCAGGATTACATGTTAGATATAAGTCACATCTTGATTATAAAGCAATAAAAAATGTCATAAGCAATCTAACTCGTAATTACGATGGAGTTATGACTCTAGGTGTAAGGAAAACAACTTACAATAAAACATGTTGATTGCTATATTAACATTTCTAGGAGTCTGGTTTAACTACCTGCGAAATTGTTTGGAAAATGGAAGAGAAGGAAAAATGAGAATAATTAGTCAAATGACTCACCTGAAGATCGAAATGATTTCCTAAAATGGAAAATTTTTGTATCTCAAAATCAACTCCAATGGTATCCTTATGTTCAAATGTAAATTCATCACAAGAGGATCTTTTAAGTAAAGATGTTTTACCAACACCAACATCACCAACGAGAATACATTTAGCTGATCTGGTCCATTGGTAGGGAAGAAGCTTTTGTTGATCACAATAATCAATTACCTTCCAATCAAAGGTAACTTCACGTCCATAAGGCGAAGCATCTTGCCGATAAGGTGTTTGAAAACAGTTGATATCTTGACAAATTGTCATTTTAAATTGAATAATTAACCAACAATTGAATAATATACAAGCCACTTGAAGAAATAAGCAGACACAATTAATTTAAATTGAACGTCTCCTAGGCAAGGAAGATTAAAATTAGACCATTAAACAATTGTTAAAGATGGCAGTTTAGATTCCTTAGTAATATCCAAGTTAGCATGAAATTCATTTTGCTTCTCAATGGATGGAAACTTAATGGTAACCATTATTTCACCAGTTAATTTACCAATTAATTCACCGATACATTCACCAAAAATATAAATAAACCAAATAATAAACCAGATGAATGCTTGAAGATGTTATTTGGGTTGAACACTGAAAACAAACAGAACCAAATCGAGTGGTGAAAATGACCAGAAAAGTTAAACCTTTTTCTTTGGTCTAACTGGTTGAAATGAGAGCGCACAATAAGTAAACACAAAACAAACGCTAAACGCACATTAAATGCATAAATATTATATTAATCTTATAGTTAATTAATTTGCTAATTGAAGGTTAAGGTTAATAATGTTACAAATGAAACTGATTAACTTTGGTTATAATGGTGATATTGAAATGTAAAGGTTGATTTGTCATCACTATTATTTGGTTAACATAAGACAAGACTCGTATTAGATGTTAACTTACAAATAAACCCAAGTTTCCTTTTCAACAATGATTCTTCCATTTCTCTCTTCAGTTCTCACTCTTATCATCAGTTATCTTCTCTTACTTTTCCCCTTTCTTTTCATTTTTCTTTCTTCATAACATTTATTGTAAAATAAAGCCAATGAAGGTTATGAATAAATACATGGTTAGATTGAATTTTAGCCTTTTTACCATTCCAATATATCAGATGACTTCGGGAGACCTTCAACTATTCCTTGTCCAAAAATGAAAAAAATAAATTCTGGTGTTTTTTGCTTTGATTTTATGTATTTTCAATATTTTCAATAGCAATTAAACAGCCTTAAAGGTTCCATAATTGACACTCAACTAGATTTTAAGACGTATCTTCATTCATTGGTGTGAACTAAACAGATCGTCTGTTGATTGAAATTGATCTTTCTGATTTATCTGTGTATTGAATGTTCAACCTTTTTGTGGGTAACAGTGTACATTATACTCAATAATGAGAGCCATTTTGAAATAATTAATGAACCTAAATTTAGGTTTGATTGATGGAAACAGTTTTAAAATATTGATTCAAATCTTGCTTATGTTGATAATATTGTCATATTTATTCATTGAACCAGAGTCTATTCAATTGTGATGAACAATTGTTTTTTTACACAAACAAAAACATAACTGTAAATGTATTATATCAATAAAAGGTTACTGGTGATTTATATTACCAATTCAAGTAAAAATATCAAATGATCAAACAAGTTTATGGGTAATTTTTGCACAATTAACCTTAATTGCTCTGTTTTCCTTATTGATTTAAATGGAATTTACATTAAAATCAATAGAGTTACTTACAAGTTTGTGTAATTAAACAGGAAAAGTAGTTTTTTCATGATTTTGCGTAGACTAAAAATTGCTAGCACAAATGATAGAATCCAAATATAGTAGTAAATTGCTTCAAATAATTGATCATCCTCAACTAAATAATAGCAAGAATTTCATATGCATCGTCAAAGTGGAATAATTGGTGAATTGATTAGCATTGAGGAAATGCATGCAAGATGATTTGTAAACATTAAATACACTTTATCACTTAAAAATCAGGTTGTTATGATATTATTTGTTAGTTGCTGGACCTTTGATATCTTAATTCAATACTGAATGTCAAAATATAACTACAATGTATTTGAAAGGTTATTAAAATTTAACAATTCAATAAATACTGTCTTTTGATTATATCATTTGAAAACAAACTGTAAAATTTTTTCTTTGGGGTGTTGGTGGTACAAAGGTACTCTAGCCCGTTGATGGTCAGTTTGTGATTTGAAGAGCAATGTATTGATTTGTTTTTCCGGAGACAAGGTTAGGATTGTTTTTAGTACATTATTTGTCTTATTGAGATTTGGATCATAGGTTTTTAAGGTTGGGCTCATGTGGAAGGGTGAATGGATTGGGTTTTTTGGCTATTTTGTGCTATTAATTTCTGTTCTACATGAGTTTTTGAATTTCCTCCGACAGAGTGTTTTAGAGGTGGATTATGCCTAATCTATTATTTTTCATATTTTTTTTCTTATCCCAGGTATTACCATTATTGATAGCTATGCTGTTCAACACGACCCAAGAAATCTTCAGCACCGACAGAAAAGATCGATTAAGAGAGAGAATTTATTTGACTCAATTGATCCAGATAAAGGTGAACAAAAGACAAGAATTGATTTGAGCCCAAGAACTCAAACTGCAGCAATAGTTCCAGATTCCGAAGAATGTGTTGTTTCTGCCATTGCGGACTCTTTGGGACCTTCTGTTATCACAACTCTGTCAAATATTAATCATTTAATTATCAAGCCAACGGGCTGTGGTGAGCAAAATGTCATTAGAATGGCACCAACTTTATTTACATTGGACTATCTCAACGCAACTGGTCGGTTAACTGCAACTCAACGGGAAACGGGTTTGAAGTATCTTAAAGCTGGTTATGAAAATCAAATGATGTTTCGTAAACTTGATGGATCTTTCTCCACCTTTGAGAAGCGACCAAGTTCATTGTGGTTAACAGCATTTGTAACTCGTATCTTATGCAAAGCAGCTCCATTTTTAGGTGATAGTTTGGATCCTGAAGTTATCTTAACCGCAGTCGACTATTTGGTTGATCATCAGGAATCTTCACCTTCAGGCTCATGGAAAGAATATCACCCCGTCATTCATAAATCAGCTCTTGGTGGTTTGACTGGAGTCATTCCAATTACAGCATTTACTTATACTACTCATACTACATCAGCTTATAATTTAACAGATATCAATCTTATTTGTAATATCTCATCCGGACGATTCCGTAAATCGATTGAATTTCATGAAGATAACGCTCAGGTCATGCGAATCTTTGAAATAAACAATGAATGTGACTATGTTGATATGATTACTCGAGGAACTGGACTTGGCTCGGTTCGTGTCAAGTACAAGTAAAATGTTTTAGAGGTTTTAGTTTATAAAAAGTTTTTGGGTGTTAAATTTGTGCTTCCATCTAGCGTTGTTTTTTAAATTTTCTAATAAGTTACATACTGAACACATGTTTGGTAGAGTTTTGTTAAACAAAATTTGTTTAGTAAACAACATTTACCGTTTAATTTATTTGTAATTTGCTGGTCTTTTAGATGTGTTAACATCTTAATTAATTTTTTAAATTCATTGGATGAAACATAAATATTGAAATTTGCAACCATGAATAGTCTTTCATCTAGATTACCTGTATACCTTACATCAACTCATCATTCAATTCTTAAACCGGGTAAGTAACTCTTATTATCTTTTCGTAATACACTTTTGCATTTTTCTATCAGTCTTTTAATTGTCGTATTTTTCATGTTCTTGATTTTAGTTACATCTTTAATTACATCATCTCGCCACAAATCTCCGGGTCAAAGTCAAAAAAGTGGTAGGAAGAGACAATGGCTTGGTTTCACTGTCCCATTAGGCAGTTTTGTTCATGAAAGAGATGTTTTCCTCAAACAGAGAGGTCTAAAGTTCCATCCTGGTTTAAATGTAATTATCTATCTTCCGAAATACACATAGTCAAATCGAAATTATCTAATTATCTAGTTTCATATTATTCATTTTTCAGGCTGCATTGGATCCTAGGGATAATGCTATTTATGCTTTGAGAGATGGTGTAATTGCAATAAGTACAGAAAGATTTATTCCTGATATGAAAAATGATATTGTGGAAAAGCATTATGTTGATTATGAAGGACCAATGATGATTCGTTATGCCCATGTAATCCCTCTAGAACAACCTCGAGTGTTCAAACTTGTAGAATTAGTGTAAATCAGCAAATTTATTAAAGTATATCATGTAAAGGTATGTAATATCTAACCTAATTAGACTACCAAAATTGAATTAGATCTTTCAAATAAATATTAAGAACAATATAGTTCAGATACATATGTTGTTTTATTTACATCGTTGGCACAGTGACAAAGGATTAATCTCGTTTGAAATGTTTGTTATCACCATAATCAAAAAAGTGCATAGTTAACATATCGTACAGCATGGAAGAGTACCATTACCACGACAGGCCCATTTTTATGACAGCTCATCTTAATCAAAGCTGATTTCGGTGGTCTTTAGAGGTTCAATTATACAAAAAATGCACCAAAAGATACATAAACGCGCTATTGAGAATAGTGTAATCAGAAGATTAGGACAAATTTGTATAAGAATATAGTAATTAAGTTTAAATGCGAAATGCGTATGAGGCACTTGATTTCTTCAATTTGAACTGAGATTAAGTGAAATATCAATGACAATGATACAAAAATGACAAAAATGGTATTAATGATGCTTTATCCCAATCAACAAGTCAACTGTCGCCTTGTACGTTTAAAGTCATCAATGACTCTTTTTATAGTATAATGAATCTTCGGATCCTTAGAGCCAATATTTTCCAGATCATACAAAATTGATCTTGAATCCAAATGAAGTGTCGTAGTGTTTCGTGATTTACCCATGAGTAAAAAGGTTTCCGTAAATGTTGTCCTGAGCATATTCGGTTCAAAGCAGCTGCGATCCATAGTGAAGATTCGATCTTGTCCTTCTTGCCCATCTAGAATGTTATTAATAAAAGTTGAATACAATGATTTAATTTTCACTTCAACATTGAGTTAAATGGATTATATTCAACATACCTCCGTAAATAGATTGACCGATTTTAAAGTTTAAAAGAACTAAACTATCAAGCTCAGTATGTTTAACGAATCGACCCAACCAAACAAATCCATATTGTCCCGAGCAAAGCAATCTAGCAAACTTATCTTTGGCTCTAATGATATTCACAGAACCAATCTCACCAACCTCATTCAAATTATCATTCAATGGGCAAACCCACCGAGCAGTGCAATGACAAATACTCGAGTTACAGATTTTCTTGAGATAATCAGTGCGACGAGTTGAATGGTACAATTGAGAACAGCCTTGGCCTACGAAAAACAAAAAAAAAATTTAAAATTATTCAAGATGGTTAACAAGCTTTTTATATTCAATAGCTTACCTTTTTTGTAATAATCATAAATTTTAACCATAGCTGATTGTAAGTTGGCCACTTTGTTTTCTTGGTAAATTTTGAAATTCAAACAATACTGTTGTTTTGATGAAATATCTTCCAAGTAAAATATAACTGAACGAGCAGTTTTTTCATAAGACGAAATGAAAGGATTGTTCTTTTTAAGTGCCACTAAATCATTTTCATCTGGGACAAAACCACTGAGAATTCCAACTTCAAGTATAACCATTCCAGAGTCAACTGAGTCAAAACGCTTGGCACAAACTGTAAGCTTGTTTGTCACCTTAGAGGCTCCTGATAGTTTCAAATTACTTTCAGCCTTTTCATTTGCAGTATAAGATGGACCAGTTTTTGAAGAACTAGAGTCATTATTATCGGTAAGGGTTGAGTCAACGACAGATTCAACTTGGACAAGACGATCATTAAGCACACCAATTTCAGCTAACATAGTAATATTGAAAAGATCGTCGAGTTGGATGTCAGAGTCAGAGAGAATAATTTGCTCAGGTGAATCGATTGCTTGTGTAACATTAACATCCAGTTCAAAGCCACATAATTTTTCTGGAGCCTCTAAAACATTGTACTTGTACTTGACACGAACCGAGCCAAGTCCAGTTCCTCGAGTAATCATATCAACATAGTCACATTCATTGTTTATTTCAAAGGTTCGCATGACCTGAGCGTTATCTTCATGAAATTCAATCGATTTACGGAATCGTCCGGATGAGATATTACAAATAAGATTGATATCTGTCAAATTATAAGCTGATTTGGCATAAGTTGACAAAGCCTCTAATGCAACAATAGTATCTTGAGTAGCATCAAAAGCACCAGTATAAGACCTTTGAGACTCTAAATAATTTATTATTGCTTTGATTTCATCGGGTTTTGTTTCTCTTAAATTGAGAAGAGCCAATAAAACATAACCAGTTGTTTCAATGGGAGTTGTCGTGTTCCAAAATAATTTGTTTTCTCCAGAAGAATAAACGCCGATTTCCCGTAAACGAGAAATTATAGACTTTCGGCGTTCTGCTGACTGTAGGCATGTCGTGGTTGACAAGCTATAAGCCAAAAGAGCTAAATGATATGGATCTCCTTTAGCTAACTCTGACGTTAATTTACCACAAAGATATGATTCTGCTAATTTCAAGGATTTATCTCGTCTTTTCGCAAGTATTCGAGGGTAAGTGAAATTTTCACAGCTTCGAAGAGTAGTATAAGTAAATGCTGTAATTGGAATGACTCCAGTCAAACCACCAAGAGCTGATTTATGAATAACGGGGTGATATTCTTTCCATGAGCCTGAAGGTGAAGATTCCTGATGATCAACCAAATAGTCGACTGCGGTTAAGATAACTTCAGGATCCAAACTATCACCTAAAAATGGAGCTGCTTTGCATAAGATACGAGTTACAAATGCTGTTAACCACAATGAACTTGGTCGCTTCTCAAAGGTGGAGAAAGATCCATCAAGTTTACGAAACATCATTTGATTTTCATAACCAGCTTTAAGATACTTCAAACCCGTTTCCCGTTGAGTTACAGTTAACCGACCAGTTGCGTTGAGATAGTCCAATGTAAATAAAGTTGGTGCCATTCTAATGACATTTTGCTCACCACAGCCCGTTGGCTTGATAATTAAATGATTAATATTTGACAGAGTTGTGATAACAGAAGGTCCCAAAGAGTCTGCAATGGCAGAAACAACACATTCTTCGGAATCTGGAACTATTGCTGAAGTTTGAGTTCTCGGGATCAAATCAATTCTTGTCTTTTGTTCACCTTTATCTGGATCAATTGAGTCAAATAAATTCTCTCTCTTAATAGATCTTTTCTGTCGGTGCTGAAGATTTCTTGGGTCGAGTTGAACAGCATAGCTATCAATAATGGTAATACCTGGGATAAGAAAAAAGTATGAAAAATAATAGATTTATTGAAATGAAATAATTGATACGGTTGCTTAAAATGCAAAGGAAATATGCACAATTAACTAAAGAATTAAAATCTGTCTGTCTAATCTTATTTAATTAATTTCTTCAAGTCGAGAGTACTTGTATTATGTAGCAATATACCATGAATTGTATGTGAAAAGCTCAAAAGATGAACTTGAACTGATTCTGAGTAAAATTTTTCATGTCTGATAACAAGTTATTGAACTGAGCGAGATAAATGTATCAAATTTGATATTTATATTGTAATAATATATTATACATTTAATTATTTGAAAATAAACTGCAAAGAAAATATTCAAAAATTGCTCAAAAATGAGTTCAATAAGTTTCACTCTGATTACTATCAAAGAATCAATTACTATTTCAAAATAATAACAAAAATTGACCTTAGTTTGCTATTTGAATGACTAAATATCATGTACCATAAATCATATTTAATAGAAATAAATGGTTGAAGAACAATCAATCAAAGTTAATATAATTAGATGGACGAAAACAGGAAGTCGAAATGAAAAGTAAAGCAGTGCATTTAGAAAATGAATGAATTAAATTAGCAATTTAGTCAAATTTTCAAGTCTAAACCAGCAATAAGTTCATACGCTACAGTCTAGAAGATTTGATTTTTTTTGTTTTATTCAACTTACCTTGAGGTACAACGTGAAGTGTTTTGATTACAACATCTGAGGTTCCATGAGCCAAGGCATCGACTTGTATTTTAAATTCCCCAGTTCTGATCGGTGATAAAGCAAAACCTTCAGTATGCAACATGCCTGGTTCAACTGTAACCAAACGACGTTCTGTTTTTTGTCCTGCATCAGCCTCTGAACATACACCGTCAACTCCGTACATAAATAGATTCACCTTTTTACGAGTCGGTCCATTGTTGAATATAGTAACTAGCATTTCAACTTGTTCATTAACAACTATAGAATAAGGTAAATCAACTCGAATGTGAAGCTCTTTGTTGGATATTAATCGAAGAGGTTTGTCCATCAAACAAAGACCATCTTTGGCTGATAATGACATTGCATTTAATCGCCAAGATGTTATTGTATGAGGAACTGTTACTGGATATTTGACTGAAGTTTGAGATTCATCGAGAGTTACCAGATCGAATAGCCAAGTTTCTCTGAAATCTTGACGAATTAAAGTAGACTCTTCAATGGCATCTTCTTCACCAAGAGTAACACCCGCTTCTGTATTATCTTGTCCTTTGGATTCTCCACTGGAAACATCGAAAACAGAAGTGCGTAATAAAGGTGGGATAATTGAATTTAAACAACAATCTAAAAATGCAGAGGCACAGTTGACATTTTTGACACTTCGAAGTAATATATCTCGCCTTTCTTCACATGACATTGCTTTGGCTTTATCATTTGGTTTTATTTTACCCAAACGACAGCATTGGTTGATGAAAGCGTTCGTAGAATACTGTTTTGACGAAGAGACCGGAGATGCTGAATGAGATGAATAAGTGGGAGAAGAAGCAAATTTTCGCATTGATGAAGAAGATGAAGTAATATATATTCTGGGAGAAGCTCGAATCGGTCTGCGTTTTGAGGACTTATCATTCATGTGAACACAGCTAGATCCAATTGAATTTGATGGGATTCCAGCGATAACCAGACCAGAATTGAGAAGTACATCAGTCGGATCGATTCCACCACCCGGGCCACAACCTTTATCTTTTGAGTTAAACATCTTACGTAATCCATGTCGAGTTAAAGTGTTGGCAGATCTTAATAAATAGACAGCTTCGTCAACACCAACAATTGAAATTTGTCGACGATTTTCGCTCTGGTTTGCGGACACTATTAAAGTTCCATTTTCACCTGGTTCTATGTCGTTTGTGGCTCCTTTTGAATTAGTGTATGTTAGATTGAGTGAACATTCAGGAGGATCAACATTGATCAAAAGTGAATCTGAAACAACTCTATCATATCTGTAAGAAATGGCAATTAGACGAAAACTTGGAGCCATGTGAGGTTCAATAGTAAATCCGAAATTATCGTTATCAGGGATACGTTCTAGTTTATCTATTCGTCCACGAACAACAGTTATATAATAAGCTTGGGAGAAAATAAAAGTTGATCCTTCAAAGATAATGGAGTTTGTATACTTATCACCAACCTTGAAACGATCATTTTTCTCAACAAGGGTCAGCGCTGCTGAGGTTTGGTTACTTGGTTCAACCAAGAGACGAGAAAAGGACTGTTCATCCTCTTTAAGCTTAGCATCTCTTGTACGAACTTCAAAGATAATTTTTTTATCCTGAGTAGTAGTATCATAGTCAACAGTTACTCTTCCCAAATCATCACTGATAACATCTTTGGTGACCATACGACTACTGAAAACAGACAATCGAACGGGAATACCAACAACGGGTTGATTATGGACATCATAGATTTCTGCAATCAATCTTATTGGATGTTCAGGTCGGAAAACTCTAAATGATGATTCGAAGCTGACTTTGTACGGTGAAGAAACAAAATATGTGGAACTATCAATGTGTTTAACTTTTTGACGAGTAGCTGCTTCAATGACAGTTGCTTCAACTACAAGAACACTTCCGATAATCATTGAGACTTCAACTCCACTTTCACTGAACTCATTGGTAGAAAATTTGTAACTTGTTTCTCCTTTAACCAATTCAAGTTCATCTGTTTGACCAATTCCAATAGAACGATTAGTAGAATCGCGAATTTTAAATTTAAATCTAACAGTACCAGTGACGGGTTTACCAGTGAGATAAGTTGCCTTTACCGATCCATTGACAATAGATGTTGAAGGTGTAATAAATTGTAATGATTTGAGAGTGACTTGAAATAAAGGTAAAATATATTCTCGAACTTCAAAAGTTGCATTAGACGTCACTTGAAATTCAGGCCCATAAGCCATTATAATGGTCCATTTGTTTTTAACTGGATCTTGAAGGAAATGAGGAGGTATATTGAATTCATGGTTAATAAAGTAATTATCTTTTGATGATTCCAGTACAACTTCATCCATGATTATTTTGTGAGGGTTTTTTATAGATAATTTAACTTTATCGGCCATTGGTTTAAGATCATCATCAAGTCTCATCAACCTGATTCTAACCTTTTCCTTAGGAGTGTAAATAGGCTTGTCCGTTTGAATAAAACCGAAACCTGTATCACCAGTAATGATGATTTGTGAACTATTTTCATCGCCATCCCTATTTATCACTGACAATTTGGCTACTCCTGTTGAAACATTGGCACCAAGCTCTATCGGAACAGAAAATGGATTTTCTGAAATAAAATGAATCAAATTTTTAGTTAGTGCGTCAGTTTAGTTAATAGTTGCATCTTTGATTGATGAACAATTGAATAGCTAGTTGAGCTTGAAGAAAATTGTTTTAAACAAAACCAACATTTTCCTTAAAAATCAGGATTTAGACTTCATTTAAGTTAATGACTTGAATTTTCACTTGTTTCATAATAATAGCTAACAATGTTATTTCTTATTGTTTTGCAGTGATTTTTCAATGCATGTAACAATCTATCTATAGAAACTTTCAATTCTTATCGAAGCGTAAAAACAGGTGATTAAAATACAAATTATATTGTTTTAATTTCACCTTTGTTTTGAATTAAGATACGAAAGAATTGAAAGATCTGACGAGTCAGAACTTTGAAGAAATATTATAATGTTGGATACGTCAAGATAATTGTAGTGAATCGTTGCTTTAAATAGGCAAAGTTATTCTATGCAGAGTCTATTTGAAGTCACAACTCGATTGTCAATAATAATTAATTTTGCTGAGAATGTCAAGATGAGTTTGGTGTAAGATGGTATAAATGGTCTCTTTCAATATGAAATAAAATTTTAATTAACTTTTGTTGATCTTGCTGTCAAATCTCAGTGACTACATAACTTTGAAATAAGCAGTAAAACTGAACAGATCTTTTGTGACAGATAAATTTTGTCAAAAACAAGCTCAGACACATTGACAGACCCAATTGATTGACAATCTCGTGCATAAGTCTGGTTCGTTCAATCTACGTATCTATATGCTACTGACAAATAAATGGATTAATAGGTAATATTAAGTAAGTGAAGGATATCCTGATGATAGACAAACTATTATAATGGCATTTGAATGGAAAGGGCTCGAGTCACGCTACATAGTTATCAAGTTGAAAATGAACTTTCAAGTTATTTCTCGTGACTTTGTTTATTTATGGCATTTTTTGTTTATTTTTTCAAGAAAAATGACTCTTTCTCATTACTGCGTACTTTTTCTTGGAAATTTACCCTAATTAGACGTTTTCTAATTACCCATAAACAGGGATAAATCAACTCAAAAGATATCAAAAGATAGAGAAAATTTGACAGACGAAAGGTTTTGAATGATCACAAGACAGCTGATAATCTCGAAAGTGAATATACTAACTTGGCGATTTGGGAAAGTATTTTGTGAATAGAACTTGATCGTTGGCTTTAATTTCAAGGAGGAATGCTTCTTCTGTCAGTGGAAGAACTACGACATTTTCCTGAGTGTAAAGACGAAAAATTTTCGGAGCCATGACCAAAGGAAGACAACATAATGACCTGGAAGAGAAAAAGATGAATAAATAAGTAAAACAAGAATAACAATTTAGAGCACACAAAAGACAGGTGGGATACCAAAACAGTGAAAGTTCAGCAAGATACAAGATGAAATTAACTTGCTTGGAAAGAATGGAAAAAAGTAAAATTGAATTAGCTTTAATTAAATTTTGAGTAGAACAGACTAGCAAACTTGCTTCCTTGTTGACTAAATTGATGTTGCAAAAATATAGAGAAAAATTGGTGCTACTTACTGGATACACAAAGAAAGAATAAGAATCACAAGAAGGTGATTTAGTTTAATTTTCAATTGAATCATGATGAAGCTGAGAAACAAAAAAAGATGAGGTAAACAAAGAAACAGCTAGAAAAGATGATGAAAAATAAGGTAAATGTATGATGGGAAAATCACTTTCAATGTCGAGTTAACATTGTAAAAGTAAATCACTTGTCCACAGAGAAAAATTACTTGATGATTGTTAGTCCAGTAAAATGGACGGTTGAGAAGTGTTTAAACATGGTGAACAATCAGAACGAAAAGCTTAAATTGTAGTTTGATTAAAGTTGCTCTCTAATATCAAACAAAAGGGAAATTTGATGATGTGTGTAGTTTTAATCAAGTTGCTACAAAAACAAAACCCATAGATGTTGGAAAAAAAGGATTTTAAATAAAGCTCAAAGCTCATTTCTCACTTTCCTCTTTTCTTCTCCCTTTTTTCTTTCCCTCTTTATCTATGTCTATCCTTTTCTCTGTCTTTAAAATTTACTTTCTTCTTTACTTTCTTTTCTTGACAGATTCAAAGAAACCCACAAAACCCGCCCAAAAACCCAATCTCACCAAAAACATAACTCCTCGGACGTTAATCTGGTTAATTAAATTACATGTAATGTAAATGTAAATGTTTTTCTGTTCATTAATTCTGTTCTTCATCATTTACAACAGGATTCAGCTTTTCCTTTAATTCAACATTTACTTTTTAGTTCCATGTGAAAGAGGAAACTATTTAAACAAAGGGTTGAAATATTGCCGTTAAATCAATCAAGACAATCAACATTGAACTTGACATCATATTGATGACCTCTTAGTTTATTTTGTTACCAAGGATTACAAGTGTAAGTCTCTTTTGTGCATCAAATGGCAATGATAGTGAAATTATATAAAGTGTTGAATTACATTTCTTTACTTTGTCACGAATAATTATTGCATTTCCATGTAAACACAGTCAAAGGTTTCAGTTAACTAGATAAAAGACAGAAAGAATCCTTTCACAGATAAGATGATATTTTGAAAATTGATAATTTAGCTTTTATGGAACTACTGAATCCAATTTCTGTTCACTTAAAATTTTCGCTATTTTCAAAATCTGATATTTTCTTATCCTTTTTTTCAGATGGACATTGGAATCTGCTCGAATATCCAACTGTATCCTAACCTGTTAGATTGTTCTAAATTTGCATGTTGATGCCATTTTGCATAATTGGAATCAGGTGACGATCTAGCGATTATTGAAAGACTGTTTCAACCTGTTAAAATGGCTCAAAGATGGATCAACTTATCCGATGAATTTTATCTACAATACTTCAAATTTTTGCCATTTTAAGGACCTGATAAACTGGTTTATGGATTTAAGTTTTATATTGTCTATTCTCTGTTCATCAATTATCACTTTGTTCGCTTCCATGGAAGAAACAGCTATTTGCTTAGTAACTCGGTTGGTATTTTTATAGCTGCCTCAATCAACTCTTTATTTGAGCATTATTATTCGTAAAACTGATTGCCATCCATCTTCTTCCTTACAGATTACTGTTCTTTCTTAATGAATTCGTTGTCAACAAATATAAAGCTACATGATAACAACTATTCCATCTATAATTATGATTTATGTTTCCATTATCAAAGAGCCATCAATTCCTATGAAGTCTATCGTTACATTTTGATCATCTGTTTTGCCCAAATTTCATGGTTGATGGGTAATTATAACAACTTAATCATTCCATTCTATCAAAATCGATTACATTTACTGCTCTGATTTTTTATTTCAAAGTAATTATGGTTTTACTTATTTTGACTCACCTTAAGTCCCTCTAAAGATTGTAGTTATGATTAAAGGCTACCTTTCAAAGGGCTCGCAGTTCTGATTTAGGGCCGAAGGATCATCAAAATTGTTGGATCAAACGCGAATTATCAAGTATATGGTAAAACATTAATTTTATTATATTTTACATCAACCCGATTGATCATTTTTATATGTAATTAATAGTGTTTTATTGATTTCAACAGGTTTTACGACAAAAATGTCAACAAATGATGGTAATTTCGATAAATAGAGTTATTATTGATGATTATAGATGATGGATGATAAATGATGGATAAAACATGTAATGAACAACAAGATGATTACTGATGAGTTAAAAGATAATTAAAACATCTAATTAGATTCTGAGATCGCTGGCCTTTTACTTTTGGTACGATTTCTTCGTTGATTTTTTGAATTCTTTGGGGTTGGATTTGGATCGTGAATCTTTGCATTAACCTGGACACACATTACCAAACGTCCACTTGGATCAGTCAATGAGTATTTAACCTTGATTGGAATCTATAAGATGACAAAGATACAATTGTTAGTATAAACATGAGATATATTAATCCATAATTTTCTAAAATTTCGATAATCTTAAACTCTTTAAAGCCTCCTAATACATGCCGAATATGCGAAATTCCAGCAAGTTATGGGTTTGTTTCAATGTATTTATATTTTGAAACAGAGACAAACATTGGTTTGAGCAACTACCAATAATTAACCTCCAATTTGACCCAAAAAGGTTTTCTGGTAAATCATCAAAATATGTTTACTTCAAAAGATGTGTCCTTGACCAAGACCTGACTAAGCTTGTTAGACTCCTGATGGGAACCAAGAGCTTGTTAATCATTTGGTAATGATCATAGGAGACGAATATGCAAGAAACATTGCACTTGGAAACAATCAGTCTAACAATGGATTTAAAGGAGAAGACAATCAACAATCTGAGGCAAAAATAGACAAAAGAGAGAAGCGATTTACACCCTAAGGCATCACTATTGACTTCATCTTGACAACATATGATAATCAACAAAGGATCTTTGCATGTCGTCTTTAGAAGAAATTGTGAATCTCAACTATGGATGGCGAAGCCGATCAAGACTTGTTTCGCTAAATTTTTGTTCAGGAGCGGATATGATTCAACAAAAGAGGAAAACAATTCAAAAATTTTTTTCGTTTGTATCCTAGGCTATTTACATCTATTCAGACCTGTTGAATTCATTGACAACTACGAATTATTTGGTATTTAAGAAAGGAATGAGCTAATACTTATTAAGCTTGCTTGTTGAAATGTTTAAATCTTTTCGTACAATTTCAAAAAGCAACAAATTACTTCTCAGCATGCCATCATGAATTTCCTGTTCAGCTCTTCCCTGATTACTTTTGATGGAATCACACTTTCTATTTGGCATAAATTGGACTGTTCACAAATAAAGGTATAGATGTTACAAAACAAACTATACTGATTTAATTATATTTTTGCTTTTACTTACTGCAGGATAGAAAGGTTTCACTTCAAATGATGCTTTGAAAAGATATTGTTGTCCTTTACGGATTGGACATGATGGAACGATATAACCAGAGCAGGGATCCTTTCGAGTTTCTGGGAACGGAAGTTCTCGTCCACGAACCACACCTTTGATTACTTCTGATAGACTGTTGGCATTGATCGCTGTTAAATAAAAAGAGTTGGATGTAACATCGGAAAAAGTACAATCAAAAACATTGAATCAGTAAAAGCTTGATCATTGTTGATTCAAGACTGGCCGAGAAAATAATTGTTTCTTGTGCAAACATTTCAACAATCGGAGTGACTGATGGATTGAAGTCATCTTGAAATCACACCGGAAATGTATACATAAAATTGATTTAGTTAAATTGTATGTTTACTCAAATTTTAAAGTGTTAAGTGTTTATTCAAAGCACCTTCAGCTTTTTACTTTTGTTAGAAGCAATCTCCAACAAATTTCATACAAATTTGAATATTAGCAACAAACGAAATAATTGATTTTAACTTTCGTTTAAAAGAAACTATTCGGCAGCTTGATTTAACATCTATTTCTTTCATTAGCTGATTAATTGGAAAATGAATGGACTCTCCAAAATTCCAAAATTTTCCCTCAGTCACTTTAGGATGAACCTGACATGACACAACCCGAAAGATTTTACATGGACTCGGATAGAGAAATACGAGAAAAACAAAAAGTGAAACTTACGTGCTTCAAAATCGGCTTCAACTTCAACAGTAGATCCCAATTTGATGATGCAAGGATCACCTGAACATGGTTTCACACGAACTTCCCGAACATTACCAGAACCTATGAAAAGAGCCAATAATTATTGATCCATTTTGAACAATATATGATTTATATGTATCACTATTCAATCACGACAGGGAAACAGGAAGATACACTTTGTCATTTGTTCAAGGCACTTTCATTGAAAGATTTTAACCGATTATTTCTTTAATTCCGGGTTTCAAACAAATTACGATGAAAACAGACTTAAACGATAAACCATGAGGAATATACATTGATTATCTCTTCGAATCTGCAGTGAAAAAAGGCAATAATTACTATTAACTCACCACAATCGGTAAAGTTGACTCCTTGTCCATTGACTTTGGTTGCAGAGAAAGAAGCGAAAAATAAGATTGAAAATATGATTATCATGATGAAAAGATGGAAATGAAATAAAAAAATTTTCTCGACTCAGATGCTAAAGATTAACCAGTATTGACTTGAAATTCAATTTGAACACGAAGGAGCTGTAAAAAATGATCTGATGATTGGGTAGGTTGTGGGAGGAAGATGAAGGAGTGACGAAGGTTAACTGAATAAAAGTAAAAGTTGAATGGTAAATAGCCTTTTGGCCTCAAATTGTATTGACAATCAAAGTGAAAACCAGTCAGCTAAAGTATTGAGTTCAAAGTTGGGTGGGCGATGAATAAGACAAAGTAATTAGGACACAGTAATATGTTGACAATTTAGAGACAATTTACCATTTCGATATGATAGACTGTTGAGTCAAGGCTGATTATGGTTGGCAAGAAGCTAATCAAAAAGTGAAATTAAATTAAATTGAAATAAATAATATTACCATTACCATTAAAATAATCAAAGAAAAAGAAACTATTGTAATTAAATAGCGTTTAAATTGTCATCATCTATTGGTAACTTTGGTACATTGTTATTTTACCTATTAACTTCATTGCAATTAAAGTGACAAAATTTCTTGTCTCTCAATTAAACCTCAGTTTTATTGCAAAATAAAATCAAGATTGATTTATAAATTTGTGCGAGTGTGTTAAAAATGAAAATCAAATTTAACTGATGCTGTTGAGCGTTACAATCAAACATGAGAAATAATCAGTTTTAATGGAAACATAACAGTGTTGAATTACAATGATGATGTGAGATATTTTAGGTTCAATTATACAAGGTAAATGTTGGAATGAGGTGAATGAATTTTGTTCAATTCTTGAAGTATCCGTACTCTAGGGCCCATTGGAATTCCTAATTTGATTAATTTCTCCTCATTAAGAGCTGACAATTCCTTTAATCCAATTTTTTCGCTCTCAAATTTGGAAGCATATTTCTGTTGGAAAAGCAAGAAATGAAAGTAGGTGACGATTAAAAGATAATCAATAACAAGATGAAAAAAAGATGAAGTAAATGCATAAATGGAAAGTGAAACAAATCAAAAGAAATAGATTGTCTCAATTGACAATAAAAGTTTCATTAAATCCGGGTTTACTGGTTAATATGGGTTTCACTCTTAATCGATTAGTTAAATGGCTCAAAATGATAAAAAAACGTACCTCGTAGCCTAGTTTCTTGAGGAACTGGCGAAGTGGAGGCTCATCACCGAAAAATCTGATCACATGAAAGAAAAAAAAATAATGAGAAATGCGTTTCTTTTGAGAATGTGTTTTGCGGAAGTATAATCATGGTCTTTAAATTGAAAATTGGAGGTTGACAGCAAAACATTGTTAATTGCCACAAGGCTTTTGATTAACTTGCATCATTATTATATTGAAATCATTCATCAGCCATCCTCAGTGATTGTTGAAGATTAAGTTTCAATAGTTTTCGTCCTTAGCAAATCTATTGATTGACAGTTTAGCTTTTTTCCTCCATAAATCATCATTTTGTTTGGAAGAAACAAAATATCTCAACATTGCATCTTCAATTATAACCCATTTCATAATGAATTTCAACCAACAACTCCAATTTGATTTGCTTTAATAGCTTAAAGATATTTTCCTCCTTTAACACTTGCACAGGTTTAACCAAATAATTGCGATAAGAGGACCGGTAAGCTGTCAATCGGTTCAATTTTCAAGACCATGATTCAATCCTGCTTTCATAGTCTTCAGATTATTATTTCACCTTTTAATTTTATCCAATTTATTGTTTTTACCAGTAACTTCGGTTCGTATCTTGTCCGTGGAGTCTTTGGGATCAGATTGGTTATTTGCTGTAGATCGTCTCAAGGTACCTCCATCCATTAAGGGTGTCAACTTGAAACATCTTAATTGCTCTTGAATCCGGTCAACGTCTTTACGCAGTGTTTGAACATCTTCAATCAAACACTGGCTTGACCTTATTTCCGATGAAAGTTGGGAAACGCTTCGCGCTAATGTTATAACATGGCCTTCCAGCCTCTTTAATCGTCTAGCTCTGTGAAAAGATATGAAAGTGATTGTTAGTCGTGTATAAATGAGTGAAATTGTGTTTATTTAACTTACCCTTTGGACTCAAAATCATCTCGACGATTCAGGTATTTATTGTTTCGACTGTAAAAAGCGTCTCGACTAGCAACTGATAATGATGAAACAGACCCACTTAACCGACGATTCAGCTTTCCTGAACTTGAATGATGCATCGATTTTTTGGCGCCGTGCATTCGAGATCCAAGTAGATTAAGTATCTGAAATTAAAAGATGAAATTGTTAAATAGCGAGCAAAAATGGATAAAATTGGAGTAAAAAATGGAAGGAGAATAAAAACAATTTCAAAATTATTAAAAGCTAATGTCTGATGAATAATGGATATTGTCCAAGATCTCATTAGAATGATCAATCATGCAAATTAACCTTAAATTAGGGAGATTAATCGGTCATTAGAGAAAGATTGATTGTTCACTGCAAGGTTAACAAGTGGATGATGGTTATTACTCTATGATGACCAGACAAAAAAACAACAGGGCAAGATGAGAATGAAAAAGTAAACAAGTTCACTGACCACATGAACCAAAGAACTACCATTTTCGAGTCAAATGATGATGCAAATGAATTTAAAGTTGAAAAATACAAATTAAATCTACAAAACTAATCACCATCAGAGGATCATCAAGAGGTACTTTAAAAACGGTTGAAATACAATGTATGTTGGTACAATGAATCAGAGCCGTTGTGATTGAATGAATGAAAGTAGCATTTTTTTACTGTGGTAATCACTGGTAAACATTCATTTCAATGTTTTGGTTATTTTTGCTTTCAGACTCAGAGTTAATAAAAAAATTAGATGCAAAAATTAAGATTAATGTATTCATTACTTCAAAAAAGCTTCACACAAAAACTCTCATCACTTTTGCCCTCACTTTCCCATCAAATCCACACAAAGAAATCAGAAATTAAGTTAGCACAATCATTCGCTCCACTGAAATACAAAGTTTGAAAGTGAAAATAGAAATAAACTAAACTTAAATTGACAAATAAACAATTAAAATCCTCACAATCAAATATTGTCCAAATTGAAAACCAAAGAGTACAAATTATTAATCTTTGATTCAAACTGTTTTTTTTTGAAGATACTGGTAGCGCCCTCCTTGATTCTGATTTGCAAGCTAACATGTGTTTCGAGCCAAAAGTTGTTCAATCATCGTTCGTTATAAGTAAATAATATAATTTTTATTTGATTCTTACCTCTGAGTACATGTTCTCTAAACCAGATAATTGTTTCCTCACATGAACGTTTTCGTGATTCTCCCAAGCATCTGTGTTGGCTGTATATTCACTGGTTAAATCATCAACATCGTCTACTGATTCTAATCCAAGTGTTGTTACAGATCCTGTTTCTTCTGCTAATGGATGCCTCCATCTCTTATTTGTTGTCAACTTTAACCCTTTCCCAATTCCTCCGTATTTAACGTTAGATAAATGAGTTTGACCTAATTTTGGCTTATTTGGTGTTTTATTTGGACCAGTTATTTGATTGTTAGCGCTACTGATATCAGTGGTCATTGAATTATTTCCATTCACCTTAGAAGGTAAAGATTTTTCTGTTGGCTGCAATTTTTTACTCAACAAACCATTCTTGTTAATATTGCCGCTTATTTCACTTCTGCCATTCATTAACAAGTTTCGATTAGCTGTTAATGATCCTTTGATTGACTGTTGTTGAGATAATGTTGTTGGTGGATCTTTTTTCTTCGCACTGTTTGATTCAATCTTCTTACTTGAACTTTTTTCAGGCTCATCAACTGTCTTTGAGGAATCAGAGATCCATGAATCACTTTCATGGACAACTGGAAGTCTAGAACACTGGTTTTTTAATGAAGATAAACTTAATCCAGTATTGATATTGATACCTCCACCATCTGAAGTGAGTTCATCATCATCTTCAAGTATCTTTTTCAAATCTGCTTGCATTTTATCTAATGTTATTGCTGATGACTGGACTGTTGATGGATTGGTATTAGACTGTTGCTGTTTATCTGATCTATGTGAATCTGTTTGATCTGAATCTAAACTTGTGATATCTAATGGCGGACTAACCGAAGCCGAGTCGCGTACTTCAGCTGAACCAGACTCTGATGTTCTAGTTCCTCTTCCAGAATCGGACGATGATTTATATGCTAAATCAGGTGAACTAGCACTAGTTACAATCATATGATTAAGAGCATTATCGGTTTTACATTCATCATCAATGGGTGAAGATGCCTCGGGTTGATGATAATGACGTAGATGAGAGTCATCCTCTGAAATTTTATTATGAGAAGCTGATGAATTTTTAACCGTTAAACCATGCGTCTGGTTATTTTCATATGAAGAAACAACGACTATGTGAGAACCCAAATCCTGCTCTGATGCTGATTTACGATCGTTATTTTTATTTAATGCTGAAGACGAAACATAATTGTCATTTTGTCTCAACTCTTCTGGCCTACAAACTTCAACAAAACGGTGTTGAGACTGCACTTTAACTGGTTGTTGATGATATTGTTGCTGTGGACCAATTGTTTGCGGACTATTATAGATTTTATCAACGTTATTATTCGTCAATTGTGAACAATTGGTATCAACTCTTGCTGGAAGACATTGGTGTTGATTGTTGCTGTTAGTTTTTGGTATTAAATGTTGAGGTTGTTGTTGTTGATGTTGTTGATGAAGTTGAGGCAAATTTCTTGATTGTTGATTAGAGTAAACTTGATTTGGAAGATAACCATAATTACATGATACTGGAGTTGCTGTTAAATAAGATCTGTCAGGTCCGATATTGTCATTTGAGGTATAATATTTACTATTACCATTATTATTATTATTATAATTAGCATAATTATCCCTTAGATAATACGAGTCGTTAAATTGTTGCTGGGATTGGTTGTTGTAATGCACATTTCCAGAATAATGGTTACACATTGAACTATTCATGATTGGCATCATTTGATGCTGCTGTTGATGAAGAATTGTTGATGAATGTGAAAAATTGGACGCTGGATAAGGACGATAATCGGCTTCTGGTGGTTGAGTTGCTAATTGAAGATTAAGAGCTGGTGTTGATATACTTCGAGCTGATAAAGGTGGATTGATAATATCATCGTCATTATTTTGATTATCTTCATTATACTGGTCATTAGGTGATTCCAATTCTGTTGTATTATTAACCAAAATTGGAGCTCGACGAGAATCACGAGAACCAGGAAACAATGTAGATCGCAATTTACGCAAACACGGACTTGTTATTGTTTTAGTCAACTTGGATCCACTTTTATTTGTTGCTGTTGAACTTGTTACCGTTGCCGAAGATGTTGGTTGATGTAATGATCCTGATTGAGATGTTAAGCGAGCCAACTGTTGACAGGTTTCATCCATTTGCTGACCAACATTAGTTTTAAAATCATTAGATGGATGAACTGAAATACAAAGTCACAGACATTAAGGAGTTGAATTAACAAGGAAGACCAAGTCAAAAATAAAAGATTATCATCAAAATTTAATTGTATTTATGATATCAGTAGTTATCAAACAAAACAATCGACAGTCAATGAACTCTTCAACATTTCCAAATCTCCAGAAACAAATGATCAAGACAATTTAAACCTCATGGTAATTCAATTAACAAATTCCTAAACTAAATTTCCTCAAAAGATAACTTCATTGATATTTAAATGATGGACCCTTAATTGTGATGAAAGAGCAAATGGAAATTTCATCTTTAACCTTTCATGACTCAAGATACTTCAACACCAAGGAAATGTTTATAAAAAAGTGATTTTGTCAGTTGTTTTTGCAATTATTGTTCATAAATTATCATGAATTTGTTACATCAGTTGATTTGAAAATTTCTGTAATATATTAATTGTTACCTTTTTCTTTTGATTGTAAAGTCATTGATCGAGGTAATGAGCCTCCATTAACCAGAAAATGCATTTTTGGTTTCCTGGTTAAAGTTGATTCTCCTGAATAATTTAAAGTCAATCCTGGTGAATTTACTTGTTTCATGATAATCTGAAAACAAAAATGAAGACACAAAAAAAAGATGAATTAAAAAAAACATTGTTTAGTCAAATTTGTTGCATATTCAGTCAATTGTTGTGTGTGTGTATTTGTTGATGGGAAAATGGCCTGATCATTGGTTATAATAAATGTAAATATTCAGTGAGTTTTCATAACAATCAACTTGTGTTTACCAATTAGCCAGATGATAACTGATTACCATCATTTATCAACAGCCAGAACAACAGCAACATGATTATCTTAATTTTCACACAATCACTTTTGGTCTTCAATTTGATTAATTTATTTGATGTTAGTAAAACTGATGCAAGACTGAATCGCTTTGTAACATGCAAATGGGATTTGAAGGTAACACACAAAATGATCAAAAAAACAGCAACTATTAAGATTTTTTGGTGCTTATTAATACAATAATTATGTTTACATAAAACATGTTTGCGTGTTAAAATGCATTTCTCACATAAAATTATGATCAAAGTAACAAAACATGATATTAACATGATAATTAGTATTACATTGTTTAATCAAGAAATAAAGTTCAATTTTATTGTTGTTTTTTGGTACGCAATAAGCCCAAAAAGATCATCATTTTCGTTATCTTACGATATAATCAAGAAATGTTCAATTGTTTTCAAGTTTCAGCTCATCAAGATATTTGGTCATCATGATGATCTGCAACAGATGATGTAAATTAACGTCTATTGGTCAAAACAATAAGTCCAGAGGCTAATATAATGAAATTTGCTGTCCACTAAGAAACATGTATTCATGTTAGTCAACTATAGTGATATTACAATGAAACATTACCTTGTAAACTGATTGTATTTTTGAGCGACAGTAAAAAGTGAAATGAAAAGATGAGGATAATGATGATGATGGGTAAGATTGTGAATCAGCATGAAAAAAGTATTGAAATGATAAGGAAAGGAAAGCTGTAAAATAGTGATTGTGATAACTGAATATATCATCAGATTAAATTGAATCGTGATTCCTTTCCCTCAAGTCTTTTGACAATCTTATTGTATCATATTTTTCATTATTTCACCATTCATTACAAGCCATTCTGAATCATGCTTTTTCCCATTGTAGTCAATGATTATAGACAAAATTTGTATCCGGTTACAATGAGAATCCAAGGATGGTCAAATTATTAATAGTAGAAGGCAAAAAATGAAAATCCTGGTCAAAATAAGAGTTAAAGATTTTCTGGTCTTTTCTGGACTTTTTGCTCCATTAGGTAACTTTCAAATTTTAGTTCGATATAATGTAATTTGTCATGATAAAAAATACTAGAAACGTTCAATAGAAACTGAATCATCTTTGCAGACTAATGGCAATTAGAGTTGAATGCTTATCCAGATGTAGAAATTCAAGAGACAAGAGTTTCGGCTTGGCACTAATGGAAACCACGTTTTTAGCCTCGATCAACCTTTTGATTTGGCCACAGGCCAGTTTAACGCCTTTGTATAAAGTACTAATTAGTGGTTTGTCTTCATCGCATAATAATCAAGAGCTTATAATAATCAAGAATCAATAAGCAAGAGTTTGAATTTTCAGGTTATTTCCATTGGAAATCCGTGGAAAAGCTTTTGTCCGAGTAACGCTAAAATCTCGCCTATTTTGCTTAGAGTCAACTCTTTTTTCGGTTTAATGGCCTCAAGCTGTTTAATGGGATCACTTGTAAGCGTGTTGTATCCTTATATAAGCAAGTAAACAACCTGTCTTGACCAATTAATGATAATCAAAGTGAAATTAGAGTCAAGGACTTCTGATCAGCTCCTTTGGATCCAAGCTGTTGGTTTTGGTCAACTTTCATTTCTTTTCGATTTGGTTTCAACCCATTTTAATGTGGTCACTAGTACACCGTATAAACAAATAAATGACCTGTCTTAATTAAATAATAATCAAGGTGCATGATGATAATGATAATTGTTTAAAACAGCAACTGAAACGTGAAGTAGGAGGTAAATGGTAAGGGAGGAGAGTTGTAGATACATAGATGTATGTTTGAACGTAAAATATCAATAATTGAAGGCATCTTTTCTGTTGTGTTTAATCGTGATTAGAGAACAGTTAACAACAATAATAACACTAATAATAATAACAACAACAATCAAGATTGATTATCCAGATTAATTCGTGAAGTCAAGTTAAAAACAAAATTTACTCTTATTATTTAGATGATGAAGCGAAACCAAAGCTAACCGGGAAATTAGCGTAAATTGAGAAGAAGAGAAAGCGCGTAACTCAAATAATTATAAGAATTAGCTGTTATTGGCTAATATGAAGAAGAAGAAGAAAAAAATGTTTACAATTTAATATAATCGCCATTTGATTGAGATTTTAATCTAATTGTTAAATTATAAAATGGTTTAACCAATCCATTTGATACAAGTTATTAAAGCAAAAGATAAATGAATATCAACAATCAAAAACTAAACTGTGAAAGGTTGATGGTTAACCTTATTTCATGTATTACATACCAGAAAAAAGGTTGAGTGAAACAAGTGAAATGTTAGTTAGTTAATATACAGATAACCATTTATGATTATTATGATTGCTGTTAAATAGACTCGTGAACAATTAATACACAGTCAACATTAAATATAAATATACATTAATAAAGTAATGAGCATAAAATGAAATTAAAAGATTGTCAAGCTCGTGATACAAATTTATGCATATTTACATGTAATGCAGCAACAACCTTGACTAGCAAACCTATTCACGATCTAATTATACACAATTAAGATCAACTTATGAATCTACCTTTGATATAATAATATTTAAATGTAGTTTAAGATGAATATTTTGATTGTAATCAATTTAAATAACTCCATTGATATTCAAAAAAGCATCATCCCTTAACCCATGAAAACAATGCTTAATATCATCACTAAACCCAAACCTTTTGGGTTTCTCATTTTTCAATCCCTCCCACCTTGTACACCAACAAATCAACTCCTACGATTAATGATGAGCCAACAATCAGTTAATCATTTAAATAATGCAAATCCAATGTTTAACAATCAAAAAAGTCAACCTTCTAGGAGTAAAGGTTGAAATACATTTTCTGGTTTAACCAAAAAACTCAACCCATAAAAACAATATCTAATGATCAATTTTAACCTTTAAATATTCAACCAAAGTATTAACCTTCAGGTTAAATTGTCACTATTAACTGTATTTACTGTTAACTTTGTGATTAAATTAAATTTGTATTTATTCCTCTATTAACAGATGATAATAGCTTATAACAGTAAACGTGATTTGCCGCAAGTATTGAAATCAATATTAACCCTGCAAACAGATTTGAGGTTCAATGAAGGTTTGATTAAAATTGGATGTTTAACAATTTACAATTGACAATGGAACAATCAAGTTGATGAAATTGAGTTAACCAATGATGAAACATGTGAACATTTCAGGGTTAATCATGAGTAAAATTGTTTGCCGATGAAACTTGAATCAATTTTCATTTCAATCCTTTGTTTCATTATTTCCAATTTAAATTATTTTATTCATTTTTTCTCTCTGCTAATTTCAAATTTAAATTGTTGCCATTAAAGGTTAGGTAAACAATTTAATTGGTCATCATCATCAGTATTTTTTGATTAATCATCTTACAGATGATGATAAACAATAAGATAATTGTATTATTACAATAGGATGGGTTTTAATGTAATAATAATGTAATCTAACAACACACTCCTTCACTTTGATAATCAACTGTAAAGCTTAATTTTTCAATTGTATCAATTGTGAGTTGGGCAAACAATCCCAGTTTGATTGATCATTTGGATAAACTTTAAAATCTATTAAATTGTTTAATCAACAACAAATTTAAACAAGATAAATCTGTTGCCAAGCCTAATTGTTTAAGACTGTCAACAAGTCATCACACAATTTGCATTGACCTTATTGTAGTTGGTAAAAGTCTGTTGATTTTTGTTACATTTAATCGTGTTTATCAAACTTACCTTTGAATTTAAATTGTCATCATAATAGGAATGCTGATTTGGTTCCATAATCTTCATATTATCCATTAAATTGGTCACAGTTTATCACTCAAAACATATGGTTAACATGACAATGTTTGGAAGCTTGAATTGATCAATAATATTTTAACACTAGAAAATTGATTTGAATAAATTACGATGAAATTACAACACAATTGATAATGATCATGATAATTGGGTTGACAATTGAAATAAATCTGGTGAACGATGAAATGGCAAATAAACAATGTAAAGTGAAAAGGTAAAAAATGAAAAGCAAAAACAAGTGTAACTACAAAAATAAAGATAGACGTTTACATGTGAAAGTCTTTCCCACCAAAATGAGTTGTAAAGGTAACATGAAAAACAACAACATGATGATGATGATAATGATGAGAAGGAGGAGGAGAAATGATGATGATGATGAGAAAAAGAGAGGCTAAAAGATCATGACTGGGCTGGGAGATGAGAAGGAAAGAAAATGTAAGAGTGAGAAGATGAGAAGAAGATAAGAGGATGAAAAGGTAGAAGCCGAAGAGCACAAGAGTCATAGAAGAATGAAAAAGATACTAGATCATGATCAAGGAAGATGATTAGGATGAAAAATTCACCAAAGACGGACGATGAACAAAATTATGAAGCGAGTTATGAAGATGAAAATGATAAAGGTTAAGTTGGTTAAAATGATATAACAAGTGTATCCACGTAAAGAGGTCCCTTGTAAGTTACATTTGATGGGACAAGAGTCACTTTGTTAGGTTCAAAGATTGATGTTGCTCGGCCTGACTAGACTTGCTTAAACAATGGTTAAGATGAAAATGTTTTTACGTGAAAAGACTGTTGCAAGTCAAGTTTGATGGGACGAGAGTTACTTTGTTAGGTTGAAAAATTCATGGTTGTCGGCCTGATCGGACATGCTTAAACGATGAGATGATACGGATGATGAAGGAAACGAAAAGGATGAAGACGAAGGAGATGATGATGATAAGGATGATGTGTATCTTGTTTTTCACGACGATTAAATAATTTCGTGATCTTGGGAAAAAGCAACTAGAAAATGTATTTTCTTCTCTTCTTTTTTTGTGTGTGTCGGGACTTTCGGTTTTAAGGTCAACTTTGAGGTTAAATTTTTAGTCTTTAACGGACCTTGTGTTAGGTCTCTTTAGTCTTCCGGTCAACTGAATGATATTGCCTAAGGGTTTTTACCTTGATATTGAAGGTTTCATTTAGCCAGCTGATTTTAGCAGATTGTTTTGTTTGGTTGCAAGACAATCAATATTAATGAAAGGTCATTTTTGATTGTTACAACTTGCAATAATTTTATTTGAAACCAAAAATATTAACATTTGATTTTAATCACGGTTTCATTTTTGCAAAACAACAGCGAAGGAAAAATGTTGATAAAATCAGGCCAAAATGTTCACGATTAAATAAATTTTTCTCCAAATACAAATCAATTTTAATTTTCACAATTAACTGGGAATCGCAATTTGCAACTACAGTTGAAATATTACAATAGTTAATGCAATTGCAGGTTGAATGGGGTAAAACTGTATTCAGCAATTTACGCTGCCAATCACATGAATTAACAATTAACAAGTGTTATTAATTGTATCCATTGAACAAGAATAAATCAATAATGAGAGAAAGCAAAGAAAAAAGTTGATTAAACTTGTCCAATTAATTGTTATTCATTGACACACTTGGGACACACAAAAAGTTGATTAAAAGTTTGATTAACATAATATTTATGTTAACATGTTATTTAGATCATCATGAGTGGCCTTGATTAAAGTCTTAATCAGGGCTGGCATTGTAATTGAGATCAAACAACAATTAAAGCCGCAAGGTAAATCAAAAGGGCAACCAATCATAACTGATGGGCAACTTTATTTTTATGGACAAATCATTATTCTCGATTACCAAAGGAGGATGTCAAAAGTTGCCTATTTTCAGAACACTTCAGGACGTATTTTGTCTAATGTATTTTTCTATGCTGATTTTGAAAATCTAAATCATTTTTTGATCCAAGGTACCGTTCGTAAGATATTCACGAAAAAAACAAAGAAAATTCATGGTAGAGAAATAATGAAACTTGATGACGAAAAAGCTGAATTTCATGATGAAAGATTGTTTATATACTAAAAAAGCAATGCTGATTCCATATATGAACTTATTTTTAATCTAAAAGTACGCAAAACGTGTCAATTATTGGAAAAACTGTATTAGGTGTAGTTTGGACTTTTTATGTTGATCTTGTAGATCGCGGCGCACGATGAAACTTCATCAGGGTATATAATAAGCAATGCTGATTTAACATTTGAAATCAGATTGAACCTTAGAGGGCGCAAAATAAGCCAATTATTGGAAAAACTGTATTAGGTGTAGTTTGGACTTTTTTAGTTCATCTTGTAGATCGCGGCGCACGATGAAACTTCATCAGGGTATATAATAAGCAATGCTAATTTCAAATCTGAAATTAGTTTGAATCTAAAATGGGGCAAAACTAGTCATATATTGGAAAAACTGTATTAGTTGTAGTTAAGACTTATTTTGCGCTAACAAAATCGAAAAATTATTTCGGATATACGACCATCATTGCTTATTATGTATATAATTGAAATTTCATAAAGAGCAGAGATTTAAACTACACCTAATACAGTTTTTCCAATAATTGACACGTTTTGCGTACTTTTAGATTAAAAATAAGTTCATATATGGAATCAGCATTGCTTATTATATACCCTGATGAAGTTTCATCGTGCGCCGCGATCTACAAGATCAACATAAAAAGTCCAAACTACACCTAATACAGTTTTTCCAATAATTGACACGTTTTGCGTACTTTTAGATTAAAAATAAGTTCATATATGGAATCAGCATTGCTTATTATATACCCTGATGAAGTTTCATCGTGCGCCGCGATCTACAAGATCAACATAAAAAGTCCAAACTACACCTAATACAGTTTTTCCAATAATTGACACGTTTTGCGTACTTTTAGATTAAAAATAAGTTCATATATGGAATCAGCATTGCTTTTTTAGTATATAAACAATCTTTCATCATGAAATTCTGCTTTTTCGTCATCAAGTTTCATTATTTCTCTACCATGAATTTTCTTTGTTTTTTTCGTGAATATCTTACGAACGGTACCTCGGATCAAAAAATGATTTAGATTTTCAAAATCAGCATAAAAAATACATTAGAAAAATTTATAAAAAATTGATTTGAGTTCAGGCAATTTTCCCTATTGAATCTGACATCCTCCTTGTTGGTTAACTGTAACTGTTAACCTGACAATGCAATAAATTATCACAGCTAATGTTTGAAATGATAAGAATCACCAAAATGGTAACCTTGAATAATCAAAGTTCAGGTTGATCAAGTTTTGCCCTTTTCATGATTCTTGCCATCATCAGATCAGTTTAATTGAAATAATTGAAAAAACAGCAAAATTGGTTTGAGCTCGATTCAGAGTTGAAAACATCTTTTACTAAGGCATTACTTGAGAGGAAATTTTTCATTGAAAAGTTTCAGGTAAAACAGGTATGAGAATACAATGAAAAATTAATTTAATTAGATGAATCAGTGATGCAAATTTGGCAATGAAAAAATTGGGCGAAAATTATATGGAAATTTGAATGAAAAAAAGATGAATAAAATAGGCGAATGAAAAGGCGAATGAAAAGGTGAATGAAAAGGTAAAGTAAAATGAAAAGTTTAAGTGAAAATGATGAAGATAATGATGAAGATTATGGTGAATATAAGTGAACGGATTTCCTCTGAGGAAACTGTTACCTTTGATTTGATGTAAAAGATGAGGATGAAGACAAAGAAGACAATTGTAAAGTTGATCAATATTAATTGATGATTAGGACTGTGATGATAATGGTCTATTATGTGCTTCTATGAGATTAAATCACGTGAATATGATGATGATTCGTGGGAGCGAAACCTTATTAACCTGTTCATTAGCACGTTATCATGCAAAGAGGTTGTCTTGAAAAGAGGCAGATGGGCGACGTTATTAACGTTGAATTTGGTCGGGAAAAGTTAAGCTTTGCTAGGTTTAAGGTTTAAATGAATGAATCGGGTAAGAAGTTAATTTACTTGTTAACATGTTGAAGGCTTTCTTACTTTGTTAAGGCTTCAACCATCGACCCGTAGCCGTTACCAGTTTACCTTATAAACGGACTCATCCATGCAGAGACACACACAGAGGCAGAGGTTTGGCACACAGTAATAACTATAGACATGTTTCCCTATAAAAAGATGTTAATGATGATTCAAGAAGATGATCAAGGAAGATGAAGATGATGGCGATGAGGACAATATTTTTACCTATGTTGATGCGGTTCTCATGATGAGCTTTTTTGTCACTGACTTTGAATGTCGAGTCGGCAATGGTGAGGACAATTCCCATGAAAACTGTGAGAATTTTTGAGTTAACATAAAATGTCATAAAAGTGATTACCTTTTTTTACACAATATAATAATGGCAATTGTGATCATCATTATCGAAGTCAAAAAGTGTTGCTTCAATATTAATTACATTTTCGAGTTTTTACCTTTTTCTAATTTACATTTGTGCGCTTCTGCACCAATTAAAGTATCATTTTTAGCTTCATTGTTGGTACTTTCAATGCTCAGTACATTATGATGGTGATGATCAAGATACACACCTTAAGACCTCACATGGACAGTTGATCATCTTTGTGATTTGTTTCATTTTTTTGGTCATTGATTTCATCTTTTGCTAATTAGTGTTTTCATGATTTACCCAACAACTGCACCTTGTACAGTAAATTTTAGATTAATTGTTATGAAAAGAGGCAAACTCAGTTTATCATTGCAACATTAATCTGGTTTAAATTTTAAGATTCAGGTGTGTGTATTATGCATGTAATAAAATAGGTTTGGTTAATCAGGTTAATAAGTTTGGTTTTGTTGAGAGTTGCTCATTACATGGGCTGTGGTATTAAATTGTTTTTACATGACAATTGGCCTTAATCTGTTTCAATCTATTTCTAATATTATGATTAAGATTAACATTTAAAAGTTATCATTGGTTTCATTGATGCTCATCATATTCATCATTATTAACATTACTTTTTGCTCCTTATCATCACGTTAACACTCAATGATACATTTTGCTTTTCATTGCTGATTGTCACTTCTCGTCCATCATCATCAACCATCATTAGCAATCAAGAAAAATAAACAATTGAATTAAACACGATTTACCAATTTTCCGGTTAATCTTTATTATGATACAATTTGATTGATTGAGATGCAAAAATGATTGAGATGAATAAAAGATGAACTGAAAGGTGATTAGCATAAAGCGAGAAACATTATCTCAGATTAAACAATTACTTGACCAGCGGTCAGTTTAACCATTGAAAATGCAACCTTTCAACGACTCTTAAGTTTAAAGGATAAGTTAGGTTAATAAAGTGCGTGCGCTACGAATAAGCGGAATATGAAATTTGCCAAATCCATTCAATTTTTCAATTCTTTTCACCTGAAGGTGTTCAAAGTATCGTCATTTTTTCATGTGCTCAAAATAGTTTTACTCTGATTGATGGGCTGAAGCTATTGGATATCTAACTCTCATGATTAATTGAGATCAATAAGGTTATTGATTACCAATGATGATCGATCTTGAATCATCCAAATAAGATGAAAAGGTTTGTTAACATATTGACATTGACAAAAATAGTCGATTTGACTAGTCGAAATCGTCGAGTTTTTGCATTATTATTACATTGAATGTGAAAATTAAATTGTCAACTGATTGATCAAAGTGGCAGAATGTCACATATCGATTGATTGCGATTCATTTTCAAACTGATTTTGTAAACGCATCAGCATTTTATCTAAATACAAGACACATGAGCGAGGAAAATATTCCTGATAGTTTCTGATGATTCCGACAAATCGATCAATAGTTGTAGATCAATACAGAAAAATGATCTTCCGTTTCTTGCAGATGTTTTTTATGGTAACGGATCAGAAACGTTTATACTTTTCATCTAAGGTTACCGATGCCATCACGGTCTGGTGAAATTTAGTCTCTAACATGGATTTTCAGAAAATTGGACAATTTGGAGACCATGACTCCAAATGAACCTGACTTGATCGGTGGTTTCATGAGACTAAAAATGTTCACTTGGATTTTTGGTAATTTTAAAATTAACTTCACAAAATGTATGAATATGTATGACAAAAATGCTTATTTGAGTAAATATTTTAACTTTTTTTTACAATTTTTCATGCAATATTTTGAATTTTCAAGGTTAACAAACGAAGTTTCTGTATCCATTGTATTGACTCAACTCTTCTTCAACTGAACTTTTCTCCCATTACTAGAGCTAGGTAAAAAAAGTTTCATCCAATGAGCAGTTGAGTGTAAAAATGAAGCTAAAAAAGTTGCGAACGATTGTCACGCTGTAAATGTAAACTTTTCTGTGATCCATCAAAGTTTACTTGAATCGTGTGTTGTTGAAGTACCGTTTAGGTCTATGATCGGTACTTTGGCTTAGGGTATTTACAATCAAGACAATAATGTATTGTGTGTTGATGAGTGTTCGTGAGTAAATGGTGAGGAAAGTAAACATAGATTGTGAGGGTTTACTGATTGTTGCCATTGAAGTAAAGGAATGAGAATAAGAGATTTAAAAAATGAATGTTTCATCCAAACCATCAGATATGTCAACAAAACCAATGTTAACCTTAAGATACATTCAACTGAGCGGGTGGCCTCAAGTATGGCCTTTACACAAACATAGAGATCAGTTTTTCTTTTCAATTTTTTTTTCAAATATATTTGAGTTTTGGGCGAGCCAAACAAAACTATATCATTTGGCTTGCCTTTTCAATGTTGACTGAATTCATTTGTTTCTGTTGAATGAATTGTAAAATTGAGTAAATTTTCAATAAACAAATTTAGCCTTTTTCGCGTTTCACTGGGTTAATTATGTTTTTTCATTATGATTATCATGATGATTATGATGAATTTTTTTGATAAAAAAAAGATGAGATTCCTATGCTTACTAATTATAATGCATATTTTAGGTATGCAAACATCAAGGTCAGGTCAAACCTTGAACCTTTTTATAACCAGTAAACTAATGGCGAGTGAATGGATTGGGTGGGTTTCAGTTGATTGGGTTGGGTTAATATTGAACTGAAAAATGTTTCATTCATTTTAAGTAAATAACTAAACTATTTCTATTATTGTAGTCAATATTGTAGTCTAGGATGGAATCAAAAGAATCAATTTGCGAACGGACACTGTTCGTCAAAAGGCCACTTGATTTTTCTGATAACTTTTAAAATAAAAGACAAAAACCTGAACCTTATCAAAAAGATGATAATTTTTATTGCGATGTCTAGCCAAGAAAAAAGTGAAAAATGGCTTTGTATTTTTGATGAGCAGTTTATTATAACTTGATTGTTGACATAGAAAAAGTTTTCAATTGGTTCACAATGTTGACTTTTGGTTAAACTTGACGTCAAATAATTGCAGCCAACTGCCATCTATTGTTTCATAAAACATTTAAAGAATGGAAAATAAGCTTCAAATTCATTTGTCTGACAAGGGTCGACATGAAGTGGCAATCGTTTTTTCTAATGAAATATATATATTTTTAGCCAATCAGGAGTACAGAAAAAGGGAAATTACCAGGTGCCCGTTTTTTATTAAAGAAAGTTATTGGCATTTCTTAGCGTACCAATGCATATCTCTATGGATTATACTGAAAGGCGAAGGCTATATTAACAGAAATGGGATCGGATGAATGATATCAGTAGTATTCTTAAAATGGACCATTTTGTAGGGCGGTCAAAATTTGCTTTTTTACATTTCATGCAAGAGAACTTATCACAAAAATATTTAAAATGGCCATTATATTGAAGTTTAATATTTTCCAATTCGTTTTTCCTAATTTTACTTATACTTTTTTCCCAAATTAACAATTGCTGCCTGAAGACTTGTTTATTTGTTCATTCTGTTGATCAATTAATCTCTCACACTCTCTCACTCTTGTAAATGTCCAATCATTCTCCACAGGATCATCCATTTTAAAAAAATCTTTAAATTGAATGAGATGAATGTTTCGGAAGTCGCCAGAAAATTTCTGTACTCCCAGCGATCTCACAAGTTTGTATGTTGCTCATTCATACTTGTGACAACCAAATAATTTTCATTAGATGGTGAATTAATATTAATTTTAAGCTCGCATTTTGATAGATAAGACGTGTGAAAAATACAAAAATCAGATATCTAAAGATAGCAATCTATATTTTTGCCTAAAACTTTCCATGTAAACATCTCCATAGATGTTATCGCAAGACGTATTTGTATTTAAGAAAAGATGAATGGAGGAGAACATTCATTCAAGTATTTGACCATTAAAGTGTGATTATCAAACCAAACTCGACATTTCTCACAATATTCACCTCCACTAGCCTTGCAACAAATCACCAAATTATATTTAATATCGGGATTAGCATGTTTTTTCGTAGTTCTTTTGAACGAGTTGAACTGATTCTTTTTCTCATAATCTTAAATAAAACTTTCCAATTCACTTATAGTGTTGAATCTTTTTCCAACATAGATAGTATTAATACAATCTGAACATATTGAACTCATAATTAATTTGAGATCTCAAATTGGGATCTATTATTTTATTGGAATCGGGAATTATTATTTCACCTAAAGAAAACACACGGTTTTACATAAAAGCCTGGCTCAACAATGAACCATCAACCTGAATAATAAAAAAGTTTTTCGCGTCACTTATTGTTATTAAATGATGATTCTGCATTTATTTCCCCAGCTTCTACTTTCATGAATTTCTCAGAGATCTGAATGCTGAGGCGAGGTTTCCTACTTTTGAATTTTAGAGAAGCATATTCTACTAAACATAAGCTATTTGTTTGAATGAATTCTGGATATTGGGCTATTGTCCTTTAAAAAGTTTTTAAGTTTACAAAGTTATGTCTTTATCAATGAGGTTATATCTACATTGTGAAAAAAATTATTGCAAATATTGCCCAATGAACTATTATGGATATTTTGATATAGTATAGCCCATTATTAAATCTAATGATTGGTCAAAGAATCGTGATTTTAGAGGTACAATTCTCGAAATATTGAGGCTCAAATTTCTTAGATCAATGGTTTAAATCAAGTGCACTATAGATAACTCGAAAAAAGTGTCTCACTCACATGTTTACACATGAGTTTCATTGGTGAAAAATGAGTTTCAGATCTCTACAGCTCTTACGGTCACAGAAAGCGGTCAATTTAACTGAAAATCGACATTTTTTCATTAATAATAAGTCCATTTTCGGGTTATTCAGCAAAAGTTACACTAGAAGATGAGTTTTATGCAGAAATCTGGTTTCATTATTCCCGGAAAAAATGCGCTCGAAGTCCCAACTTTGAGTTCTATTTTCTCGAAGACTCTAAGAGTTATTAGGGAAATTTTTTAATAGCATTAATTTACCCATTTTTATGACTCTACAAAGTCCCAATTCTTAACGTTCAAGTCAAAGTTTTTGCCCATAGTCCTTTAGTTTTCAAATTCCCATCTAATTTGCAACTTAACAAATAAAACTATCATTAAACTATGATAATAGATGGAGTTAGTTAACCTTAAATTGCTCCAGAAATGGCTTAAACCTTAAAAGGCAAATAAATGTTCAGAGCAAAAATAAATTGTTTTCTTGTTTTACACAACAAAATGAAAAAAAATCAAAGTCATTGAAAAATTGAAATTAAAGATTGAATTGGATGGTTGATGCAGCATTGAAAATGCTATTTCAAAATCAATTTTATTGATTAATCATTATCAGTTGAAGCTTTCCATGAAAATCTTGACTAACCTTGGAATTGAAATCTTGGCAATTTCAATCAAAGTTAAGATGGTTTGATATAAGAGCAAATAAAAAAATCAAAAATCAATAGATGCAATGTTAAGATTATTGTCAGACAAGTCGTTTGTCAATCCAATTTCCTGATTAATCAATTGACAGGCAAATGATTTACAATTAGTATGAATATTAATATTTACATGATTCCAAGATATCAATATCAGTTGTTTCATTTTACATTAAACTTTAATTGAATTGTATTTCATGATGCAAATAAGCTTCTAAACACGCTTCAAGCTTTAAGCTATTAATGGGCAACAATTCAGAACAAGGAATGAAAATAAACGTAATTTAATCCAAAGAATCAGCCGATTTGAATCAAGTTTGAAATGAAAACAAAATTTGACTCTTGCAATGCAATATTTGTTGTATTATCAAGAAGCCCTTAAGGTTAAATCTCAATTATTGAAGTGTCCAAAAACTGGCTGATCAATTTTAACAAACAAAATTAAAATGAAAGTTAATATGATTAATAGCCTCAAGGTTTACACGTTGTAATAACATTATTATTATCATTATTATTTGCAAGACATAAAATGAAATGAATAAAAATATGAATAAAATGAATCAACCTCGTAACACACATTCACGATAGTATGAACTGTTGATATTCAAGTACATCAAATGAAAAAATAACTGATCAATCAGCTTTATCCATGTAATTATCTGGTCAGTTAATTGCTCGGTAAACCTAATTGTCAAATAATTTTCCGTCTCTCAATCAAATTGCATTAAGACATACACAGGAAAACAAATAAAATTGAAAATTTTGTTGCAATTTTATCAATCTTTCCATAACCGTAAGCTTAATTTTGTAATTAATTTCAAAGATTAGATAAATTCAATTTAATTGACTAATTTGACTCAGGTGCAAAAAGATAATTAATCAAACATGAAAAGTTCAATAAATGATTTAGTCTAGACAAAGTATCGAATTAACAGAATATTCAAAGACATTCAAAACTATAACATTGAGCTCTGAACAAGACTCGAAGTTTTCAACTCATTCAAGTTTCACTTCAACCTAGATGAGGCTGGTTGGACGGTCAAACTTGAGCTTGATCACCTACCTATGAGTCTATGAGTCTATCTACTATGAGAAAGAGCTTGGTTGTTGATATTGTGTTCACCACCAACATGATAAGATTGTAAGATAAATCTCACTGAGCTTGTTAAATCAGAGCGTTGCATAAGAGCTTTATAAATGAAATACACTGTACTATATTCAGGTGATGAACTTTAAAGGCCAAAGGTCAAACTTCCGCGTAATGACATTGAATGGCCGTGACACTCTTGCCTGCACTTCTTTGAAAAGTTTTTATACAAATTAGCATCAAAATCGGTCATGTAGTTTTGTAGATATCAAAGTGAAAATGAATTTTGAAGTGAAATTTTTTATCAAAGTCAAAGTTATAATCTTCACTTAGTTTCATTAGGATGTGGGGAGACAATATGTTATGGTGAGTTTTACGATAAAGTCCATTCAGGAACAGTTTATGCGTGAAATCTTTTGGTTGAAAACCATAGTGAGTGTATTAAAATTATAGTGAGTGTCTACCCGCTATGACTGTCATCTACAAATGGGGATACACGATGCTTATCAAACACTAACATCGCCAATCCGACAAACACCTGTCTTAATTGAAAAGACAAAAAAACCTCAGTGAATTTCAGGCGCAGAGCTTCAAGTTCAGTTCATGTGTTTTCACAGTTGAACCCAACGTTAAATTACCTGGAAAATTTTTGAATTCAATTTTGGATGGTATATTTGAGAGGCGTTCCAAGTCTAGTAAAACTCGTGTTTATGAGCACAAAACATATCTCAACGTATTTAAGAATTGCTGAAAAATAGAACCTTTTCTTCGACGAAAGAATAATTAAATCGTTTGTATGATGTCCCTACATCATATTTATTTATTTTTACTCCAGGGTGAATAGAAGTTTAATTAGAACAATAAAAAACCTTCATTATTAAGTAGATTGAAATAAATAAATTGCTCTAAAAATTCTGCGAAAATTCTCTATCTTTGGCCTTCGATCTCCTAGTTTCTTCTTGACATACCAAGCCCATCAGTGACCTGAGTGTTTTTTCAGCATCTAGCTGTTGACTGGACACAATGAGGCACGAACTAGGATTGTTTTTAATATGAAGGGCTGTGCAAAGTTGGATACTTTTCACACTTTTCATAACCTAAAGCTAATGCAATAATTTTCATTTATTTGATTTAAGATTTGATGGATAAGGTAAAATGATTTAAATTGTCTTTAGATGCAAATCTGATTTAATTTTTGGTTGACATTAATTGATATGAACATGAAGTTTCTTTTATTAGATTGGAGTTAAATCAGTCGATCAACAAACAACTTGATTAGTATATAAATTAGCAGTCTCATTATGTCTAATTATACAAATAAGTTGATGTTTAAATGAAATCAATTTGGCATTTTCATCGCTCTATTGATGTTAAACAAAAATCAAACTCAAATGTCATGTTTTGATAGGAAAACAAAGTTTAATCTTGCTTTTTCCATTAATTATGCACTCATTGATCTTATTAATTGGCATAAAAATTTAATTATTTCTCAATCTTTGCTCCTTAATCAACCAAATTGATCGATAATCAAATCAACAAATAATCACAATCAAATGTCCTGTAAAACGCACTTGTCCATCAAAATGAATCGGGAAAAAAAGATGAACTTCGTTTATTCAACTTCAGTGTTAACTCGATTTACTGTTAATCTTTCCCGTTAATTGTTGCAATTAAGATTATCTAATTGAGACAGCAACAGAAGTCAATCTTTAAATTTCCTAATCCATCATGTTTCCAATCATCAGACTGCGAATTAAAGGTTGATTGGAAAGTTAATCAATACACCAATTAACAGTTAAAAATTGAAACAAATTATCATTAATATTTAACATTTGAACTCAATCATTTTGCAAAAAGAATGGCAATTCACCAAATCTACTTTGATTAACTATTCATTGATAGTTATTATTAGTAAATTAATGCGATGATGAAAAAAAATGAGACCAAATATGAATACAATTAACAATTGAAATTTGGCTTAAATTTATTTTCTTGTCTCAATTGAAATACAGTTTTACAGTTGCATCTCAATGTTGAAGGAAAGGCAATGAAAGCAACATTCATTTGCAACAATCAATTCATTTAATACTTTATTGCCCATTCAATTGCCGCATCGGGTGAAATGTAATTTAAGATGATTACAATTATGATTGATGTAAATCTGATTTGCCAGTTTAAAGCAACTTATGCACTCATTACTGATACAATGGTCAATACGGTGTTACAATGATAAGGTCGTGGTTGAAAAAGGATTACAATTTCATGTTATTCAAAGTTTTACTCAAAACTAAATGGATTGAAGTAAAGCTTTGATCACCACTGGATTATTTTCAATCAATGTGACCATTCAGTTTGCTGGATATTTAACAGCTTTCATTAATACTTGATTATAGCTTTGTTGGTTAAAATTGATTTGATTAAAATAAAAATTGCCAGTTTTCAAGTGAAAATTAATATGCAACTGTTGATACTGACATTTAGTTTGAAATGTTTGGTTGAAAAATTGAAAATTGAAACTTTATTATGAAGCGAGAAAAAAAATGCTTATATTGATGGATAAAAATCAAAGTGTGCATCCAAATGGTCCATTCAAAGTGTAAATGTACATCATCGGGTTGTTTTGCATCCTTATTGATGTGATTGATTGATACATTATTGATAGAGGAGTATAGAAGTGATCAATTCAAAACAATGAAGTTGAATTTGGCTGCAACTTTGACTCAACCGATTCAAACCTGAATCATTATTAACACTAGTGCTTGTGTTAATGGTGATTCAGGTTGAGCGATTGGACTATATTGTCTTGCACTAGCGCTAGTTTCTAGAGTAAAGTTGATTCGATTCTAATCAGCTTTTACTTTAACATCGTGTTAACCAGATTTGACTGGTTCACTTAAAGCTTAGCTGATTGATTGAAAATAAAACAGTTGTACTAATGTGATAATTAGTGCAACGATTCAAAAATTAGTTTCAAGTGAACCAACGAAAACCCATAATTTCAATCAAGTTTCAATCAATCTGAAAAGAAAAGTGAAATTGTTCATTTCATGTTTATCGTCATTGAATATCTATCATCTAATTGGTGTTATCAGTTAAAGACTCGATTCAAATAATCATTTCATCAATTAAAGCTTGTCTACATATTTGGCACAAAATTTACCTCAAGAAATGTTATGATAAAACGCAAGTTGAAATGAAAATTTGTATTCACTTGATGTTAACTCAAGTCGGTGACAAAAGTTGATCTGTTAATAAACATTTCCAACTTGAAACAGATCTTTTTCACCTCACAAACCTGGCCAAACTGCAGGAATGCAATCAATTGATAAATTGACAATTGATTAAATGAATACTTAATGGTAGTTAAGGTTGAAGCAAGGAAGAGTTGCTTTGCTCTTTGGGTTGAAGCTATAAGATTACAATGAATGTTGCCTTAACCATCAGCCAACCAGGTTGACCAATGAATTACATTTCAGTTTGAGTTTCCTTGCTTGTTGAAACCAGATTAACATGAAAACCAATCTCGGTGTAATTTCATCTGTAATGTTAACCAATTACAAATTATTATCCCATCAAGTGGGGAGCATCAACTTGAATATAATTGTCACCAAATTATAAAATGCAGGCATGATAAACAATCTGACATTAAGATGAAACCTTTGGGCCATTAAACATTGTGTATGAAGTTTCACTCAACATAAACTCAGGATAATCAAAAGTTGCGATAACTATTTAAATGAATCTTGAAGATTGCCGAGTTTAAGTTTACATTAAAATCAATGAAAATCATCTTGACCAATGTATAATGATTAACTGATTGAATCAATAATCCCCAATAAACAACCTGATTAGCTGAATAAACTTGTTGATGTAAACAGTTTTTTTAATACCTTTGCTCTTCATTCAATTCCGCATTAATGGATTCAACTTAAGCAAGTCTTTGATTGCAATCAACAATTTGTTTTATTTTATCATTTGATCATCTTTCAAAGTGTATTAAATAGTTTAGTCAAAATAAAAAAAAGGTGCTAATAGTGTGACCAAGATAAGGTAAGTAAAACCATTGGCGATTAGCAAACAAGATTAGCCGGGTACTAATGATTAATTGGTAATGATACTCATAATAATCATCAACATATCCATCATGAGCAACCTTTTTAAGGGTAAAACAACTTATAACCAGATTGTTGTCACTTGATCATGGATCCTCCTGGAGTCCATTATGAACATTTAAACCCTGTTATGACCGTGTTAAAATTGCTGGATAAAATGACCAGAAAGTGGAAGGTTGAGATTGATTTACTGCAAGTTAATTTGAAAATAAATTGCCATTAACATGATTAGGTTAACAGATGAGACTAAATTGTATGTGTGTGGTATAATAAACCCAGCAACCACAATGATCAACTTGTACTTTAGTTTTTAACAGTTTAAAGGAAAGGTTAGGCTGTACAAATCAAGATTTAAAGGTTAAATTGATTTAGCAAAAGGTTCAATAAACACTATCAATGAGCAAAGGGGTATCTGCCACAAAAAAACGACCATCTCAGAATTTCATGCGAACCAAAGAGTAAAGTAATAAGAGGTGTCACGAAATGTTCTAAGATTAAGGTTGAGATTTATCTCTCCAGTTCACAATCAGAAGGCACTTTTGTTGAAATTTTGACAAAAAAATGAAAACAAACATTAATAAAGATTTTAATTGGCTCTTTGGTTGGACAAATCAATGGGCTTTTGATTTCACATTTTGTCATCTGAAAGTGAACTGGAGATTTAATTACTAAACGAAAAGGATCAGGACCAAAGAATAGGGAAAAGTGCCTAGAAATAGAATTTTTTCGAAGTCTCGTATAAAATGTGAATTGTCATGCCAATTCCAAAAATTAATTCCATATTTCGAAATAATGTATAGTTTCTGACGAGAGTGAGTTATCAAGTAAAGAATGTAAATATGCTGAAAATGACCTGAACCAGTCTTGAGTGACAAAGTAAAGGGTGATTTTTTTTAGTTGTCCGAGAGGTAAACACTGAATGAACACAATTGGATAAAGATAACTGCAATAATTGATAAGAAAATTGAAATTAAACGCCATCTTCTGATGACTGTGTTAATTTAGGTAAATTTATTGACACAGTGATTAGTACTAATTGGTCAGTGATCTATTGATCAGAATATGGCGTTTAATTTCAATTTTCTTATCAATTATTGCAGTTATCTTTATCCAATTGTGTTCATTCAGTGTTTACCTCTCGGACAACTAAAAAAATCACCCTTTATTTTCAATATTTCGTACATAATTGACTATCCTCTATCTAAAAAATGTATCGGCATATTTCTATCATCGGGACGTCTATGATTTTCCAATAACCCTGAGAATATAAGTTGTTATAACCTTTGGATAGAGGACAGTCAATTATGTACAAAATAATGAAAATACTTTGTCATACAAAACTGTCAGGCCATTTTCAACACTCCAACATTTTTTATCTGATAACTCAAAAACTATCTAGCATATCGAAAAATCGAATATTTTGGGATTGGCGTAAAATTTTACATCTAGTACGAGGCTTTGAAAAATCTATTTTTTAGGCAGTTTTGTTCTTTATCCTTTCGAATGTATCGCTTACAGTGACTTGAAAACAATAGTTTTTGGAACATAGTACAATACATTTATACGATAGCAAATTACAAATTTCTAAATTTATACAATTGCCATGATTGACCGCAAAATGTACTCAATTTGTATTTTTCATTATAAAAAATTTCCCAATTGAAAGAATTTTATTCACAATGGTGAGAATTATATAATTAATATTTTTAATAAAGGTTTATCTGTATAAATATTACATTACAAATTCATATTGTATACATATTGATGTATTATCTCTTTGACAATTGTCAATCTGTTATTTTGCCGCACGAGGTCGTCAAGGTAACCCCAAAGAAAGACGTCGAGAGGGTTGAGGTCAGGGGAGTTCAAAGGCCATTCAAGCTCACTCCTTCTGGTTATTAAATTTTCATTAAAATGTCTCCTCAACAAATCAAAAGCACTATTGGTGTAGTGGGGGGCTCCATCCTGTTGGAATCAGGTGCTATTGTTTAGCTGATTCCTCTCAACCAACTCAGGAATGCAAAAATTTTCGATACAATTTTGATAGACTGCGGTGTTATCATTGGTGGTGAAAAAATAAGGACCGATTACACCAACTGAGCTCAATGCAGCCCAAACATGAACCTGAGGTGGATGAGCCACGAGTTGGTTAATTGTTGGGTTTGATGGTTTCTCTGATAACCATGTCCTATGGTTTTGTCGATTGATTCGTCCATAAATATTTTTTCGTCTGAAAACCAGACTTCATTGAGATCAATCTGCCTCAACCGCATCATCTGTTTGATCCTCACACAAAAGCTGAATCTTGATCTCAATTTGATTTTGAGTTAATTTTTGCCCTTCAATGACTTTGTATGGGAAAAGATTATTTTTCAAAATTTTACGGACAGTTCCATGAGCTTTTCCAACTATTGCTGCCACATTCCTCAGACTCAAATTTGGATCATCTTTCACCAGCTCCATCACTTTTCTTTCTTGAGATGTTCGATTTTTGGTGGCCGATACCCTTTACTTATTTGCTTGGGTCAAAATTAATCAATTTAAGATCCAAGGAGTCTACCTTAGGAATTCATCTGACTTTTCCAGATCAGTTAAATGTTTTGTTCTGACAACCTTTACTTTGAACAGCAACAATATCAATTTGATATCATTTTATTCTTAAGCTGATTAATCAAAGAGTAACTTCAAATCAATCACCAATTCTTTGAAATCATTCAAATTGACCAACCATTTGAATAGAGATTATCTTTTTAAATGGCACATTAAGGTAAGGCTTGATAAGAGCAATAACAACAGTCTGAACAAAAAAAGTGTACATATTCATAGTTGTACATGAAATGGTTTGAACCTCTATTGAAGGTCAATTTATTGTTTAGGTCAATTAACAAAAGATTAAGCTTAAAAGTTTCAATTGAGTTGAAAACTTTTTTCCCTTTCTTCATCTTCATCTTCATCTTTTCACCATACACTTTACTTGTGTCTAAATGGTGATTGAATGTGGAGTCACTTGAAATAGATAGATAAATGGAAATGATAATATTAATGATAATCATAATAATCGGTATAATGGTAATAATAATGAGAATGATAATGATGAGAATGATTACCGAGATGGCGAAAAAAGGAATGAAAAGAAGTTAAATAACAACGGAAGAAAACGAATGGTAATAATCATGATAATAGTGAAATATAATAATAATAATGAGAGCCTATCAAAACATCCTTGAGAATGAGTTTGATCTTGATTGAGTTTTAATAATCAATTGTAATCAACACACAAAAAGTATCTTTTACAATTTGCATACTCACATGATAAACAAACCTCTAACTGTTCCTTTTCATTGGACGACAATCAATCTCGATTAAAGGTAAACATGTAAATTAAAAAAACCAACAAAGCAATTTATCTTTTTTTTGTAAAATTTTTGCTCAAACTAAACATAAACTGACCTACAAACTTATCAAGGAAATTCAACTGTTTTTCAAACCTTTTACTCGCTAATTGAACGGTTGCCCATTCAATGTATTCATTTCATCGATAAAACTAAATGTATATTTATGTTGCAAATATCAACTCAGGTTACATCGGAAATTATATCTTAATTTACGAAATTCAACAGTTTCATAAGAAATTTGCTAATAGGCTATCAATTAAATTAGGTTAAAAGTAAAATTTAGCTGAAGGTAAGTTTGTCTCAGTGAATAATTAAATTCTGTTATTGTCATACATTCCCATTTGAGAATTGACCATTCCTTTTTTCTAGCATCTCGGACTGAACTTGAAGTAAAACTGGATGGACTGAATGAATTGGACGTAGCTGATTCTAACTCCAATTAGCATGATAAACAAAATTATTGTAAAAATGAATTTTAGATCTAATTGTTACCTTAAAATTGACGACGCAAACCATAACAATGAAAGACATATTACGAAAAATGATGATCCCACCAGCCTAATGAAATAGTAAAATGAAAAGGTCAGTCTGACTATTCAATTGTTGTGTTATTTTGTTCGATATTACCTTATTATCAACGATATCTTCGTTGTTTAAATATAAATATTTGATTGTCAGAAAACAAATTGATCCATGAAAAAGGCCAAAAGCTAGCCATGTTAGATATTTTTGCTCGATAATACTTTAAATAAAGTCAGGAAAGGCGGTAAACATCATGTTAAATAGCACCAGGAGAATACCATGAAAAATTGTCTAAAAGTTGAATGAAACTGAATAAGTTTAGTTGTAAAAGACCTCTTTAATCAATTTTTTGCTTGTTGTTAAAATTTGCTTGATTGCGCCAAGCAATTGGTAATTATTATGGATTCATTTTCATGTTGATCATTTACTTGTTAATCAAGATAAATTGTTTTCTTTCTGTTTATGAGTGGAAACTTGGTAAGATGAAAGAAGTTGCAAGAAAAAATGTGAAGATAAAACCAGGTAACAACTTATCATCATCCTTCCCTCCATTGGTAATTGTTAATATTGGCTCTCTCCTTTAGACGGCGTCGCAGCTCCCATTCATTCATCATCTTTTATCATCATTTTTGGCTCACTTTTTTACCTTTCTTCAACAAACCAAGTTACTTAGCATGTTAGTGAAAAAAGTTGACCTCAACGAGAAACGTTGAAAATCGTACAGAATGATTACAAGTAATAACAATAATCATCACAACATTAACCATTCAAGCCCATTAAGTGTCAATTCTGGTATCACTTGTGATGTACCCAGTGAAGAGACAAATGATGATCTCAGTGGGATTTCATGGACTCATGAGATGGTCTCAAGTGCCAAAGATGCAATGATATGCTCCAATGGCAATGATTTTCAGTCCGTTGAAACTCTGAGCTACTTCTGTGATTCTCCATTAAATGATCATCAGCATTCCCAACAGCATCACCAATCTCATCAAAACTATCATCTTTCTGACCATCAACAGGGACAACAACGACACAACTACATAAATGGATCAAGTAATGCTGGCCAAGCTCATGGCTATTCCTCGCCTTTGGGCTCAACTGGTTACTCTTGTAAATATTTTTCACCTTCACCCACCTCGTCATCATCTCCGGCATCGCCTCCTCACCCATTGATATCATCGACAACAAATGCAACTCCATCGTCCACATCAACAACAAACAATATTATTGCTTCTTTAAATGGATCACTGTCTTCGGTATCTTCATCTTCCTCTTCATCTTGTTCATCCTCATCCTCATCCTCATCTTGTTCACCCTTGGACACTGGCTCTAGCTTGGTGTCGTCTCTATGTGTTACTTTGATACCACTGGTTGGATCACAAATGTCACCTCCAGCTTCACCCCAAAACGAGAACAAACCATATATCGATAATTATCACCATCTTCATCCTCATCTCCATCAGAATAGCCATGGTCATCACAATAATCACGAGCAATATTTGAATAACACTGAACATGCAATTAAACTTGAGCCTGTTCATCAACTTCAACATGACTCTGCTCTTCACCAAAATTCAAACTTCAACAATAATCAGCAATCGATTCATCATCAACCGGTTCACCAATCACAAATGGTACATCAACAAAATAGTTTACAATCGACAAACTCGAATGCTAATTACTCTGAAGATGTTTACCTAGACAATGGATTAGATCAACCAATTGAATCTTGTCATCAAAATGTTCATCAAGGCCATCAACAAGAGCCTCAACAAGCCCAAGACCATGCTCATCAACACCCTCAACACCAGCATCATGCTCGTTATAATAATATGAGTTACAATAGCAATGAAGGTTACTTTGAATCTTCCAATATTATGGTTAACCAATCAACAATCAATGTTTTACCCGTAAATGAGCCCAACCAACATGTCTCACATGTTGATGTCTCACAGCATCAGCATCATCCAGTGCAACAACCAAACCCTAATCTACACCAGCAACAACAAGCACAAAATCATAACGTACATCAACACGGTGACCATCAAGTATCTTTAACCTCACCCCTCAATTCACTTGTACTGCCTCCAGTCAACTCATCAGTCCTCGGATCAACCACCACCGGAGCGACACCAGCAACATTAGAGATTGTGGTTAAAAGTCGTCGAGATCGTCGAATTTCAGGTCGAAAAAAGGTTACATCACATTGTTGCACGTATGTTAATTGCGGTAAAAGTTATTCCAAATCATCTCACTTGAAAGCTCATCTGCGAACTCATACAGGGGAAAAGCCATACCATTGTACTTGGAAATCTTGTGGATGGAAATTTGCTCGATCAGATGAACTGACCCGTCATTACCGTAAACACACGGGCGATAAGCCATTCAAGTGTGGACTGTGTGAAAGGCGATTTTCCCGTTCAGATCATTTATCACTTCACATGCAAAGACATACAAATATTTAATAATTTGTATCAAATTATTGGACAACAAAACAGTACTTACAGTACATAGCTCAATACTTTATTACAACTTGTTAATGTAACAAAGCTGTTTTTATACTAACTTATTATTTTGTTGTTTTTTATGATTATTTGTTTCAATATACAAGGACATATTTTAAATTGTGATCCTAATAAAAAATGATGAAATGATTGAGTTGAATTTGATCAAATCTATTATCTATACATCTACACAATATATAAAGACAATCAAATTGTAGCCAAACTAAGCGGGTCCTAAAAAGCGCTACACAGAATGGAAGCCTTAATTGAGCTACATCTACGGAAAACAACACTTCAATTTTCACTTCAACAGCAATTCTTGAAATTTAAATCAATGATAAAGTAGATAATCTCGTTGAATATTCCTTTGGTTATCTGGTTTTGTGAGCTTTCCTTGATTCCCATCATTACTTGATTTTTACAGTCGATTGGAATTGTTGAATTGAAAAAAGGAGATGCAATTGTTTCACTATTAATGGATACATGAGAGTAAATTTAAAACAGTCAACAATTCAGTTTACATCAGTTCTGATGCTTACAACCATGTATTGATTGAGTTGCATTTGATCAAGAGTAAAGGTGAAAGGGTTGCGAACTGATGAATTTTTAGGGACATATGAATTGAAAACATTCGTATAGTTATAAGATTTCTCTGATTATCTGAAGGTTTTTGATAGATTAACTTTCAAAGTTGAAAATCAGATTTCATTTTGTTTAGCTGTTTAGGTTTTATTTTATTTTTTAGTTTTTCATTGACGATGGCTTTTTTGCATCAACAATTTGAGTCTTTTAAATGTGCATTGAATTTATCGTAGGAAGTCAAAAGAAACTTGTGATCAGTCATGATCGCACCAGTTTTTGTTGTAAATATTAAAGCAAGTTAACTCTAAAATTGAACCAGTTTTTCATACATAATGGATCATCAGTTAGCTTACCATCAGATAAGGTCTTTAACGGTATGATATGGATCTTTTCAGGTAAGAAAAAGGCTCATTCATTTGTCTATTTTGTTGCCTCATCTCATTGTTATGCCTTTATTTTCCGCTGATATTCAAGATATTGAAGTTGAATTGCTGTCAGAAAATGAAAAGATGCAAACAACTCAAAAAGTTTATCCCCAAAGCTAAAATTGTAATAAGACGAAGATCGAGAGATTTTTTTTTCAGTAAATGAATCAACTTTTTTCAACTTAGTTTTAGTTCATGTGAGTTGTGGTCTAAACTTTAGACGTAAAATGTTTCACAAATATAGCACCAAAGCAATTAAATTGAATTAGACTTGATTAAAAGTCAATTAAGCCACCTTTGGCTTGTATGATGCCTTAAGCATACGGTTTTTCATTGAACCAATTAAGCTTTCTCTTAGCTCAGAAGGCACATTGGACCAGGTTTCAATGATCGCAGTTTTAACCTCTGGTATTGACCTAAACTGACGACATTTACCATAAACCTGCCTAGTCACCAACCACGAAGGTTCTCAGGTGACAATGCAGGCCATGGTAAAACTTTTACCCGACATTTTCTCAGACAAAAAGCAATTGCAATTGTGCTACCGTTAGCAAAACCTGTACAAACCATAACTCCTTTTCCTCTACCTTGCCGTTTCGATAAAATGGCCTTTTCCTTGATTCTATCAGGACGCTCAAGGTACCACTTCTCCTCGTCAGTAAAATGATATCATTCCGATTAGCCGATATTATTTCAACAGCAAACTCTAACCTTTTTGCTTATGAATTGCAGTCAGAACTGGCTTCGAATTTTCAACTTTCATTTGATTTTCATTCAATCAAATTATCTTCCTTTAGCATCTCATTCTTATAATCTTTATCATCATCAGGCATTAAGTTCAATCTAATGTTGGATAAAATTATTATTGTTGCTGGTTTTGTTGTTATTATTATCATCATATAGAATAATTAGAAAAAATTGTTCAGTAAAATCTGTGTTCACTTAATTATTACCCTTAGTCCGGTTTTGTTTCAGATTGATTAATCAGATAAATCATGATCTCAGGGTTAAAGTATTTGTTCACACGCACTTGATTAACTATCTTTCTCTCTCTCTCTTTACAGACCTTCAATTATTTAAATCTCAATCTGTGTTAAAATTAACATTGGCTTACAATTTTAATTACCAATCCAATCTCCGATTTGTGGCCATTCAACATCATTGTCAATTTGATTTATTAAAAAGGCAATCACGTGAAGTGAAATGTTTTTTATCCTTCAATTATTGAACACATTTAATTGTTATCAATTTGCGTGTTGATTTGTTAACTTTTTTTTTGGTTATTATTACTATTAGTTGTTGCATTTTCAGCATTCAACCAGCAAAAAAAAGGAAAAAGAAATGGGAACAATCAACATTGACAGGTGAAATTAAAGTGATAAACTATTCATTGAACAATTCATTTGATTAATCTGATCATAAACAAGACCTGTTGAAGAGTTTGCTTTTTTATAATGTTGGCCGTTGATTGTAAATCATTGACCACATTGAATGAAAGCTCATTGAAAGCCAAAAATTGATTAATACAGTTTATTCCCTCATTTTGTTCATTATCGATGTAATTGAAAAGCATGAACATGCCAACACAAATCACCGATAACAAAATGATTAATTTCAACTCAAAATCAAGGTTCAACCAAATTATCATTTTCATTGACCCAATTGGTGTTAGACCATATGTATATTTCAAATGGTTGGTCAACAATTGATGGATTACAGTAAAAACAAGGAGCAATTGATGTAAATTTTGGCCGGTTGATTAATGACCGAAGAAGAAGAAGTGAACAAAACTTTTTTCAGATCACATTCAAATTGGTTAACTGAATCAAATGCAAGTTATAACAAAGCCATCATGAAAGTGATTACCATCGACAACCATATGATGATGCTTCTTAATTGCTGTTACATGGTTGTAAGCATCAGAACTGATGTAAACTGAATTGTTGACTGTTTTAAATTTACTCTCATGTATCCATTAATAGTGAAACAATTGCTTCTCTTTTTTTCAATTCAACAATTTCAATCGACTGTAAAAATCAAGTAATGATGGGAATCAAGGAAAGCTCACAAAACCAGATAACCAAAGGAATATTCAGATTATCTACTTTATCATTGATTTAAATTTCAAGATTTGCTGTTGAAGTGAAATTGGCAGGATTATGGTGAACTTGAATGTCATTGATTTAGTATTCCATTGGAATGGCGTCCTCCAAAATTACTATTATATCAACTGATTGACCCGAGTTGAATGTTTTTTTTTGTTTCATTTTGTTACATTTCTAGTTACAATCTGAATCATTGTATTTCAATTTTCACTCGGATAATTGAGATCTATCAATGAACAAAATGAAATGTTTTGTTCTGACAACCTTTACTTCTTTTGAATCGGCAACAATATCAATTTGATATCATTTGATTTCTAAGCTGATTAATCAAGGATAACTTCAAATCAATCACCGGTTCTTTGAAATCATTCAAATCGCATTGACCAACCATTTGAATAGAGAGACTGTTATACATTATAAGATGGATTGACTCTCTATTGAAGGTCAATTAACAAAAGTTTAAGCTCAACAGTTTCAATTGACTTGCAATTTTTGGTTTCCTTCATCTTCATCTTCATCTTTTCACCATAACACTTTACTTGTGTCTAAATGGTGATTGAATTTGGATTCACTTGAAATGGAAATGATAATATTAATGATAATCATAAAGATAGTAATAAAAACTAGACTACTGTTGATTACAGTCAAGTTTGAGCGGACATAAGACTAAAGTTTTTACAGTTTGCATTAAGATTGAACAATTGGAGTAACTAATCAGACTTGAGAAAAGTAATTTAAAAAGTTGAGAGTAATTTGATAAATATCTGATTCCATATTTGCGATCAAACTTTGAGCTTTAAACACGATTTCGACACGAATAGGATACAATCAATCGAAATAAAAATCACGAATTTTTAATGTTTTCAAAGGAAGAGTTCATGTTTTAAACAATTTAAACTGATTTAAATTAACTTTAATCACAATTAACACAATTCAGAAGATTGATTAAGCCTTTCAAATGGTGAATATCAGGTTCGTTTAGGATCACCACAAAAGCACAATTGTTAAGAGTCTTGTCGTCTATTGTTAGGGTTCAACTTTACTTTTACTTTTAACCAAGATTACCAGGATTAGTAACCACAAGAATGACCAAGAGTGTCTTAAGACAATAACGTTCAAAACTGGTCTAACTGGACATGGTAGCTTAATGTAGATGGCATCATGAATAAGCTTAGTAATTGAGTGCAAACTCTAACCAGAAAAGATACAAAGTTGAGCTTTGAAACAATAAAGCTCATAAAGATGCTCAGGTAAATGTCCAAAAGTTGAATAGCTTTAAGCTGCAAAATCATAAATGAAAAAAGCACTTAAACTTAATCTATTTAACAGTACTTGAATTGAATAAAGTTTAGATTAGGAACCAAATTTAGAATCAATTTCACCCAAAACTTGACTCAATAAAACAATACAATGTGAAAGCATTCAAATATGGCGGCACAGCAAGTCATAATCTATGAAGACAATAGTTTTGAACTAACAAAATTTATAAGTTAAAAGTTCCTCGGCATCATAATTCAAATTTTCGGATATTTCGGAAGCTTTCATTGCTCATCTTGTCCGATTTAATCAGAGCATGAAATAAATCTTAGGTGAATTCATCTTGGTCAACTTCAATATTTTCACCATTTCTTTCAATGGCTTTTTGATTTTTCGTTGTGTTGATGTGTCGTTTAATTTGAGTAGGATGATTAACATGTGATTTAGAGTGACACAATTAGCAGTAAATTGTCGATCCAACAACACTAAATGGTTCACCAAAGCGTTGGATGTATTTGGTTAAGTTGTTCGTAATAAGTAAAATATCCACCATTTATTGAAATAGTAAATCTCAATATGTCGTTATCTATGACATGTGTGACATGACACCTTCTCATCTTCTTTCCATGGTTCTTTCAATTTAAAAAATTAATCTCGATTCGATGAATTGAGATTTGATGGAAGTCGCCTTAAAAAGACAAAAAATTTCTGAAAATGCGCAAATTCATCTAATTTAATGTATCATAATAACAATCTACTTTCTTTGATTACGCTGCATACCTTTCATTCATAAACAAAAATGTAGTTTAGGTAGAGATAGACGTCTATGCCTTTTAAAAGGCCCTGTTTATAACAATTTAATAATCACAATTTTTCATGATCGACAGCTTTCCAGTAAGTGCAAGGGGAACTTGGACTCCTTTTTGTTCAATTATGGAGTCAGACATTTTCCTGATTTATCTTTTGATGGCCAACCAGGAAATGCATCTATTTTGAGAAATAAAGTTTTCTATTTCTTGTCAAACAGTTCGATATATATCGTTAGATACATTTTGCGGCTGTAAAAGTTGTGCCTATCATTCGTCTATAAAAATTGTTGGTACATATCAATGAAGGAACTCTTTTTCCAATTCATCGAGAGTTCTCTTGATTTTGGCCATTTACCTGTAAACTTTGAATTTAATATTTCGAGTATGACATAAACTACCGATCATCATTCTTCGACCAAACATTGATACATATTGAAATGTTCAATCATTAAAATGCTATGAAAAAAAGTTATACCATTGTATTACTTATGTTGTCTCATTTGATACTTTAGTTTATAAAGGTAAATGGTTATACAACACACAAATCTAATGACGTGTTAGAAGGATATTCATTATCAAATAAATCAAATCAGATTTTCTTGGATAATCAGTCATATTATGTTATAGTCCATAATGAAATCTAATGATTAACCAAAGAATGCTGATTTTAGGTGCCTCCAACCTCGAAATATTGAGGCTCAGAGTTTTAGGTCAATGGCCGAAATCAAGATAACTGTCGATAAATTGAAAAAAGTGTTCAACCCATAATTTGTAATTACAATTTTCATCGACGGATAAGTTTAAGCTCTCTAACTGTTACGGTTACGGAAAGCGGTTGATTCAACTGAAAATCGAACTGATCTGTTGTACAGAAAACAGAAACATTTTATTTATCCTAATAAGCGCATTTTCTGGTTGCCCATCTAAAGTGGCAATTTTGATCAACAAAATCTGGCCTCGATTTAATCGAATACTGTTGATCAAACAAATTTTTTAATAGCATTAATGGACTCGGTATTTATGCCCATACAAACACACAAAGTCTCAACTCTTAACCTTTAAGTCAGAGTTTTTGCTCAAATCCTTTTTTTGAAACATTTGTTTTTATCAAAGATAATTAATTTCGTGGCCAAAGCGATCCAATCTCAATCAAATTTTATCTCCAACGCTCCATGGTATGAGGATGATAAATTTAAAGGTCAGATTGGCCGTAGTTTTGGCCCTAGCGTGAGTAATTTCCCAACATTTTTCATAGCAAAGTCTTCGCTTACGCTCAGATTACGCTTCAACTTTAGAGTTAAGTTTCTTTAGTATTTGTAATCAACTCGATGAAAATTCAACTTGATCATTAATAATAATGAGAGCCTATTAAAGCATCCTTGAGAATGAGTTTGATCTTGATTGAGTTTTAATAATCAATTGTAATCAACACACAAAAAGTATCGTTTACAATTTGCATACTCACATGATAAACAAACCTCTAACTGTTTCTTTTCATTGGACGACAATCAATCTCGATTAAAGGTAAACATTTAAATTAAAAAAACCAACAAAGCAATTTATCTTTTTTTTGTAAAATTTTTGCTCAAACTAAACATAAACTGACCTACAAACTTATCAAGGAAATTCAACTGTTTTTCAAACCTTTTACTCGCTAATTGAACGGTTGCCCATTCAATGTATTCATTTCATCGATAAAACTAAATGTATATTTATGTTGCAGATATCAACTCAGGTTACATCGGAAATTATATCTTAATTGACGTTTGAGCGTAAAAATTTAATCTATATGTTAAATGGTCACTTTAATCCACCTTTTTATCACCATTCCAATCTTTATTGATCAATGATCATCAAAGAACCATTTTGTCTTTAATTGTCGGAGTAAAGGCTCTTTTCCATTCCATGATAATACACTCATGAATCAATGAAATAACCAGAGTCAATAGGAATACAAGCCAAAAAACAGGCTCCTGTACAATTTGTAGATATGATCCGAAAAGAGCGTCATCAACAAAATAAAAATCCCTAGAAAGAGACAGAAAAAATAAAATTAAATTAATAGCAGTTCATTTAATTGCTAGAAGAATAACTTGATTTGCCAATTTAAACAACAATTTATCTGTCAGTTAATAATGTTATTTAACTTTGCTGATTCAGTTTACGCGCTTAATTTCAAATCAACTCCTTTTTTGTTCACTAGATGGACCTAACATGTCAGGTTAAATTTAAATTGAGATTGAAATTGAATCTTAATTTAAGCTAATAACATCACCTTTAGCTTAAACATTTCAACTCTTTTTTTTAAATAATCCAGTTTTGTAAGAATTTGATTAAATTTTTCAGTAAAATTGTTGGGCAATTTGTTGAATATAGTTTCATTTCATAGGCTACTTTGTTCATTCATTGTTTGATTTAATTGTATCTCTGTTACTTACCAGTGGCGTTGACTGAATACATAATAAAAGTAGTGGACTAAAAAATTTGACAATATCACAGAGCCAGGTAAAAGGTAGCCATTAATACGAGCCATCAATAATAGCTGTTAAATGAAAAGATGAAAGTTTATCATAATTATTTTAATAGATGATGAATATTAATTTAATTTTGAGCGAAGAAAGTGAATCAACGGTTTGTAAGTCGACAAAGGCTCAATTCAAGACTAATTGTTGCAACTGATAACTGTTAACGGAAATAATTTAGAGATTTCATAAGAAATTTTACCAACAGTTAATCAAGTAAAATTTAGTTGTAGGGTAAGCTTGTTTCAGTGACTAATTAAATTCTGTTATTACATTCCCATTAAGAATCAACACATTCATTCTATATTCTAGCTTCTCGGACTGAACTTGAAGTAAAACTGAATGGACTGAATGGACTGGACGCAGTTGATTCTATCTTCGATTAGCATGGTAAACAAAATTATTGTAAAAATAAATATTGCATCTAATTGTTACCTTAAAATTGACAACGCAGACCATCACCATAAAAGACATATTACCAAAAATGATGATCCCACCAGCCTAACGAAATAGTAAAATGAAAAGGTCAGTCTGACTATTCAATTGTTGTGTTATTTTGTTCAATATTACCTTATTATCAACGATATCTTCGTTGTTTAAATATAAATATTTGATTGTCAGAAAACAAATTGATCCATGAAAAATGCCAAAAGCTAGCCATGTTAGATATTTTCTTGAATTCATATTGTGATTCCTATGATTGAGCCTAGAATGTAAAATATGAGTAGATATTAAGGACAATGATTGAGCTGACTGATTTGATCCAGTTGTTAAATTACCAGTAAAATCGGGGTTCCTTTTCCAATAGTGATTCGGGTATATTTTTCTCGATAATACTGTAAATCAAAACAGGAAAAGCTGTAAACATCATGTTAAACAGCATCAGGAGAATACCATGAAAAATTGTCTAAAAGTTGAATGAAATTGAATAAAATTAGTTGCAAATTGTTGAGGAGTACACTGAAGAGTTTACCTGAGCTGAAAAAATATTATCAAATGAGTAATAGAGTAAAGGAGTGACCAAAGTTGAATTCTGTTGAAGAAAAATAAAGCTACGGATAATTACTTTAATGTAATAAAGGCGTAAATATAAGTGTTAATTGTCAATTTTTCGGACAATCCTTAACGACTTTTGTAGGATCAGCTTTAAGTTGACTCAAGGATCAGCTTGAATTAATACAATGACAGCTTGAGATTGTAAGGATAAAACTGTGTAGATAAGCACAACGATTTAAAGCTTACTTTGTAAAAAAAATATTGAATCAAATTGGTCACACGAATATAATAGTAATGACCGTGAATTAATACGATTCGTTTGAGGAATCGAAATTTAGCAAAAGCTAAATCACTACTGTTACAGGCTTGACGACCCTCTTTACCGATCAAACCAAACCCAATATCTGCTTCTTGAATCATGCTAACATCATTTGCTCCATCGCCTATTGCTGCTGTTACTGGTCGACTTTCACAGTTCTTGATCATCCGAACAACCTATTTGGAAAAGGAATAAAAATTGAGTAAATGGGAAGGAATTGTGCGGCTAAAATGATGTTACCTCTGCTTTTTGAATCGGAGACATTCGAGCACAAACAACGGCTGAACATTGAAGGCAGAGTTGACAGAAAGACGATTTTAAATGTTTCATTGCTAAAAATAGCGTTTTACCATCAACGATACAGGCAAATTGATTTGATTCTGGACTAACTTCAGTCCCATGTAGAGTTGCGGCAATGCGATTGAGATAAATGTTGATTGAATTGGAACATGTTTCAGTGTCATGATAATTGGTCAAGTTGAACATTATGATTGATTTGTCCAACAAAGAAACGGAATAAGCAACATTTACAGCAGTTTCCGTTTTATCTCCAGTTAAAATCCACACCTTTATGTAAATTATAAACAAAGAGTTAATTAAATTTGCAAATGATTACATTTTACATGAACATAATTCACCTTAATTCCAGCTTGTCTCAGAGCTGCAATTGTATCTCCAACACCTTCTTGGAGCAGATCTTCAACTCCAGTGGCTCCAATTATCCTAAAATTAGTCTCATGATTAGCCATAACACTTTCCATCTGTAAATAGAAATAAAGAAACATGGAAAAAGGTTTCCCTATTAAATACAGATCTTACATGGGAAGAGTCTAATGCTCTTGGATCAGATCTATTTTATTGAAATTACCTTTTCTTTACGTTTATGTAAACTCAATGATGCATCTTTAAATTCCCCCGCAAACGATTGATATTCATCAGCTGATAATTTTTTGGAGACCACAATCAAAGTTCTCATTCCTCTTTTAGACATATCTTCAACATGTCGATACGTTTCCTTGATTTTACCTTTACTGGTTAATTGTTTCATGACATTTTCAGCTCCTTTACAAATCCAGATTATTTCACCTGTTAAAAAGAAACAAAATCACCAGTCAAACAAATGAGAGTTTCAGCAAATACAAAGATTGAAATATTCAAACAAGCTCAGCTGTTGAGACCTGATATAAGCTGAAAATAAGTCGATCTAAAATACAAATATTCTGATCAATTAATAAACAGTTTACCAGCAGTATAACATAGTTAAATTTTTGTTTTATGTTTGTTCGGTAATTGGTAATGTAATGGACATGTAGGTTCGGTTGAGTGTACTTACCGGTTTCTGATTTAACCAGAATTGACATACGCTTTCGATCAGAATCAAAGGGAAAAATATTGAGCTTTTGGTATCTACTTCTGACATTGTTGACCACAATATCACAAAATTTTTCATCCGAATCTTCCAAGACGACATCAAAACGAGCAGCAGCTTCAACTAACGCTGTTTCATCAGGTGAATCACCTTCCCATCCTATGTTGAATGAAATGGATTCTTTGGATGTCCCTGTCGGTTCAATATAATCCAATCCATCATCTTTTGGTGGTGAAACGGTTACTGTAGGTTTCTTGACCCTCACCGAATTACATATACACAAAGAAACAAAAAAGTCTTTAACCTTTTCAGCCTTTTTTCCCGTTAAAGATGAGATTAAATTAAAGGAGCTATCATCACTAGAGAGTTCAATTATTTCCCCATCAATGGAGGCACATTTAAAATTCATCACATTTTGAGTTAAGGTTCCTGTTTTATCACTAAATAAATATTCAATCTGTCCAAGCTCTTCATTCAAGTCAGAAGTATTTACAATAGGACGGTCAAAGGTTTCTGGATTGATGAGGGATCGATCATTAATCAATGAATAGGTGCCAATAAGTTTAACCAAAGACAGAGAGACGTACAAGCTGATTGGTATAAGGAAAGAGTAGAGAATGAAAAAGGAAAAATAATCTCCAATTGCTTCTTTGGAAATTTTTAAATCTGGTGAACTCAGGTAATCGGCAAGATACCAGAAATCATTCTCATCAGCATCCAACAAAATGCTGTGTGTTTTAGACAATATATAAGAAACAGTGGTCATCAAGAAAAGGATTATAAAATAGCCAACAAGGTAAACATTAACCCGTCTTTCAATGGATGTAAATTTATTAGCCTTAATTTTACTATTTAAAGCCATTTTAGTCTCAACACCAACATAAACAGCAATCCCGTAAACATGGTCTGGTGATACAAGTCGAGATCCTCTCAATAATAAATTATTTGGTCCTAGAGAGACATTTAATGGGCCCATTTTGAGGACGCCAACAAACTCATAAAGATCTTCATGTGGCTCTTCAACAATTATGGTACCATTGAGTGTTTCCCAATGAAAATCAATTGTTGCCTCTTTCTTTCCAATAACATCTCCGGGTAATGGAATTGAATCTTTCACTTTAAGATTGGTTTCACCATCAAGATTAGCAGTAATTATTCCAGCCTTTACTGGTTCATTGGTAAATGATATAAATACCAAATCACATGGAATCTCATGGTGTGACCGCAACTTGACAATATCACCGGTAATAATGTTTTCCGAGCGGATACGTTTAAATTGTTGTCCCACCAAAACTGGTATTTTACGTAGATTGACCAGCAAATCACTCTTTTGTCTAAGTGCATCTTCGTATGCCTGTTTGATTGCCGTTGTCCCAATCACAAACAATAATGGTAATATGGATGTGGTTGGACTAAAGGGTCCAGCAAAAACTAACTGTAATATTGATAAAACTAGAAAATAAAAGTTCGCCAAACGATGAAATTGCTCGAATAAATTTCTAGGTATAAAACTGAACCAAGTGTATTTACGAGTAGATATTTTGTTTCTGTGAGAGTTACCAGCACTTATTTGATCAGACCGGCAAATAACGTTTCTCCAGTTGATTGGTATTGACCGGTTGCTCCGATGATGATTTGATTTAACGACCATTCTGATGGTAAGACATAAAATTTAGTTTAAAATTAGAATGGTAATTATAACTGAGAGTTAAAATTGCCTTTAAACCACGGTTTTTAATGGATGTATAAAAGCTTTATCATTTCGAATCCTCTAGTTTTTGCTTTTAATTTTTGATTTACAAGATTTAGCTTGTGATTTGATCATCGCCAGGGTTTGAGCCTACGATGAAAACATTAAATTATTGTGTACAAGATAATTATATTTCATTAAGTTTTTTATTGTCATTTAATAATAAATCAATATTATCATTAGCATTATAGTGGAAATAATTGTTAAAATTGATACAATTTTCATTTCGTCATTGAATTAAAGGTAGAATTAAGATAAAGTGAGGAAAAAAAGAGTATAAAGTGAGCAAGTAAATTACAATATTAAATTTACAATAATTAGAATTAGTTTGATCACTGTTTGAGCGATGATAGGGCACATTGTACACGATAATGGATCATCGTTTCAGTTAAGTATCCACTGTAATCATCTCGTGATTTTTTAAGCCATTTCTTGGCCTCAACATTTTGTCCCATTGATCGATGAATCAAACCAAGTTCAAAAGCTGATTGAGGTAAAAGGTGGGTCTCCTCGTCGATTCGTTTTTTACTGAAATAGATAAAAAAAACCAGAAATGAGTAAAACATACGAAAAAAATCACCCTCTTAAACCAAAAAACTGGTTATCGGGCCAGGATAAAGACAACCTTATATTGAATCGGGATTATAAATATCAGAATGGTAAACACATTTAACTCAATTTAATTTGTTTTTCATTTGCTTGAAACCCTAACTTGATGATTTATTTTTTTAAATAAATTAGTAAATTCACTAATAAAAGTCATGTTTAGTGTGTTTATCATTTCTGACAGTTACAATAACGTTAAGCTTAAGTCGTAAGCTGGATAATCTGGTTGACAGCAAATGCTTACCAATTGAGGACTTCAGTGAAACAATCAATTGATTTAACTAATTGATTAAGATGTCGGTAGCAAACACCTTTCATAAATTTCAAGTAACAATAAGCATCAAGAGGACTACTTTGATCATCTGAATAAAAAAGGAGATAAAAGGCGGATTAGTAATGAAATGAGCAACAATTGTTTCTGAGCAATCAGTCAATTGTTCATTAGTTTGTATCTTACCTTTAGATTTTTTGTGAATGGCTAACTTGGCATCAATTTTGTCTAAGTAAGCTTGAATCAGCTTTTGATTGCTGGCCATCATTTTAAATATATTCCAGATATACAATAATTCCTGGTAAATTGAAAAATTAAAAGACAATTAACAACAGTGAAATAGATTGAAAGATGTAAATCAATCATTTACAATATAAATTAATATGTTGATTTACAATTAGGCCCAATCAACTTACAAAAGGAGGTAGAAGCATTTGTTTAACCTTATCATGGTATTTTCTTGATCGTTCAATAACGATCTTTTCATGGAAAGCTCGTTTACCACCGAATCGTCGTTTTAATTGAGGTATTCTTAAGAAAGCTTTTGAAATGTCCTGTTCAAGATCGGGACGATCATTTTCCTCCATAACCATAAAGGTAAATACAGCATAAAGGTAAGTAAACATGGCTGGTGACCATTTACAATCATCCTTTAACAATCGAGCATAATTGGCAGCCTTTTCCCAATCACATTTCATCCTAATGAAGAGACAAAGAAAAACATAAAATTAATATAAATATGCTTAAATTGTGCTATTAATTATTCAATGTTGCTTCAAGTTTAATCATCATGCAAAGTTAATCAAGGTTTTCCAGCTGTTGAAATTGTAAATAGCGACAAGTTGAGCTTGATCATTACAATTTCAAGATTACCTCAGGACAAGGAAGGAAGCACAATTAAAGATGATCTTCTTGATCACCAAACGATCCAAATAACATGTTAACCTTGACCTGGTGTATCGTAAAGCCTAAGTAGACCATCAAGTATTTTCAATCTAATTATATTAATCAAATTGTGAGATTTAAAACTGTTCCCTGGTAATGATTGATGTTCATCAGGTTTCATATGTTACATTAAAAGTTTCATTTCTTCCTTCAAGTTATCTCTATTTTCACTTGTTCACATTTTTGGTTCAGTCAACTGGGTTTCAATACAGTAATCAGATAGTCAATTATACTCAGCTTTTCCTGGTACATTTAGGTTGTAACGTTTTAGCGATACAAACAAACAAAATCAATTATCTTGCTAAAAAAGACCAAAAAATCAAGTGATATATTTTACATGCAATTTTGATTATTAAATAGGAATGTAAGTTACATAAGAAAGGAAATCAAGTCAAATCAGTGAAATGTTCAACCTTCGGGTGATTTGAATCCTTGTCAAATTGAGGTCACCTTGGTACAGCTTTCAACTATCATTTACATCATTTAAATCAATCGTCAAAATTTTATGTAATTTACCTGTAAAACTACATACTTATTGACTATCAATTGACTTTTCTCAGACCAATCTGACAAAAAACAATACTAACAATTAAACTTTTCCTCCAAATACATATTCAATTGGCATAAAGACTCTTTTCATTTATTCATATTCATAATTATTTCCTGTTTTTTTGGCTGTTTTGGTGTTAAAAAATGTACAATACGACATCAAAGGCTTCAAAGCTCAACTGTGTAATCAGCTGAATATGGATCAATAGAGTGGCTCAAGTTAATCATAATTACGTCTGTCTTGCTTCTGTTTACGATTGATTGTGAAATTAAACATTCAGGTAAATTAGATCAACAAGAAAGGTTGATAATTATGCAAACTAGGGTTGCTTCTGATACAATTAGATTAGTGACTGTGACATTGAGACCAATACAAATATGAAAATACTAACAATTGAAATGGTCTTTTATTGGGTATTTACATTCATTGCAATTTTCATGTTTATCAAGTGAAATCTTGGCTTGAATTGACAATAGTTCATCTATTGGTGATTATTGAAGTGATTTTAATCCAAATACTCAGTAAAAAACCCACAGATAAGTTATTTTCGGAGGAAATTTGTGAATATTTTCACTGCTGTTGAAAACATTGAGCATAATGTTGCCAACAGATGACAACTGGAAATGTCAATCTTTCAAAATTGAATAATTTTAACAATAAAAGGTTGACACTCAAAGATGAGTTTAATATTCAAGGTTTGATTCAGTCAACAAATTAAACAATCAGTCTACAATCAGTCTAAAATCAATACTACATATTGTTTCCCCAAAAGTGAAAGTTAAGGTTCATTTTATTTTGACCTGAAAAATTTCAAGTACAACACCCTGTAATCCCTAATTGTAAAATTGTATTGTGAAACATGTGAGTTTCATTACGATCACTGATTTATCGTCATTTACTGATTTTCTTTGACAGGGAAAAAATAAACAAAAAAACACATTTTTGTTTGCAATTAAAGTTAATGTAAGTAAAGATTCAGTTTTGTAGCAAAAAAAGGTCAGTAGATCAACGCCAAGGTCGGACTTGAACATCGCCAATAAACTTGTCACTAAGGCTTATTTATTGTAATTATGTGTTACAATCAATTTTTGATCAAATTTTGGATGAACACAAAAAGTTCAAATCAGTAAATGGAAATATTTTCAAGTAAAAATCTTGAAATTGAAACAGTTTCAATAAATTTAACTTTTCCTCGCAAATATTGAATCATCATACAAAACCTAATATAAGAAGCCAATGTCCTTTCACTGAAACACTTGAAATAAATTGTTTTAAAATTATGATTATTTTGGTAGCAACAATCACGGCCATTTAACTTGAATCATTGACATTTGGTAAACTCGCCAACACTCAATACATCGTAACTCATCATTTCAATTTCAAGGTTTTCTATCATGTATCATGTGAATAACAAGAAAAGCAAGTTGTGTTAATCATTATCAACAATCAAACGGACATTTCCTCGTAATTACCTCTTAAATTGATTAGATCAATGATTTTCATCAGAAGACTTCTAAAAGGTATAAAATGAAAATATTGAAATATCATAAATGAAATGCTGATGAACCAAGACAACCCAAATTTTCAAACCTTTTACCAGACGATAAAAATGGAATGCTAATCAACTAAGGAACTTTTCACGAATTGTTGGCTTTTATCAACTTTTGCTTTTACATTTCAGCTGATAATTTACCAGTTTAACAACCTTCACTCAAACGAGTCCAGATTATTTTTAGCAGCGAACAGGTAATGATAAAATTACCTGAAAAGCTAAACTTTTACATGAAGGAAGTGGAAATGTTAGTGTTGCAACCTAGGAAGTTGAGATTCACTTCGAGGTTATAACTCATTAAATATGAAGTTTGAAAGTGATAGCTTTGAGCTATTCAACTCTCTAGCTTTTGAGGTGTAAAGTATCTTTAATTCACCTGATTAAAACGGGATAATAATCAAGGTTAATACAATCAAAGGTAATGAGAAACAAATGATAATGAGAGAAGTATATTTTTGCTTTGAACTTGACCATAATTTTTGTTTACGGTTCCTGTTGTAACATTGAAAGGCTTAAACTGGTCATCATTTTGTTTTTTTATTTCAATTTTTCAAGACAAATCTTTGAGAATCAATTTTCGCATAAATTTCCATTCATTGATGAATCTGAAAAGCTAATCAAATGATATATTTTATGCTATTAAAATATATTTTAAAACGATGACAAAATTGAATGATTCAAAATGTCTGTTCAAATTTTGACGCGACTGCAACTTGAGTAAATGAATTGTGATTACAATTGATATTGAAAAATTAACTTTTACTTCGGCTGAGTTTTTATATTGATTTATTGATTTATAAACGCAATTGATTGGGTCAAGGTTGATATTGAAATGGATCAAACTAATTTGACGTTGATTCAGTTAATCGAGCAGATTAACAAGTAGTTTAAAACAATCAAATTGTTAGTTTTTTTGCTTCAACTTTCCCTCTCCTATTGCTTGGTTAAGTAGCAATTTAAAGTTGCAATTCAAATGCGATCAGTTGGATGGACAGAAAAGAGTGAAATTATTATTAACTTAATACCATGAAAATAAACAATGTTAATCTGACCTTGTTTCATGTAATCAGCTGAAATATCTGATATGGAGTTAACCTCACAATTTGTGGTTCAAATTTTGAACATCATTAACATTATGCTGAATATTTACAAGGTAATCAAGCGTACAAATTTCAGAGTATTCTGGAAAATTAAGGTTCATTTTCATTGTATTGCCTTCATTAGCATGATAACAGTTAATTCATCTTCAAGACAATTAAATCTCAACTTGTACTTTTATTTTCTTCCCATGTTGCCATTAATGAAAGATCAATGGTGTGAAGTCAACTCTGCCATGTAATTGATTTAAAATCACACAATCAAATTCAATTTTTACTCGACCATTAGTTGAAGAGACAATCCATTTTTCAATGATTGTAGGGTTTAGATTTGAAATTACAATCTGACAATATTTAGTGACAAAAATTTGCTGATCAGGAAGATGACTTTTGATGGTGACAACAGTGATAGGATTAAGGTGACAATTAAATAGTGAAAAGTGACTTCCATAAGTGAAAGTTAATTGTGTTTAATGGGTAAAACACGTACTTCCAGTTGATTTTTGATTAATACCTAAATTTGATAGCAAGTTAACTGCGACAAAGCTGGAAAAAGACTCAAAATATTAACTTAATTTGAGCCTAAAAATGACAGTTACAAATCAACAGTAATTTTAATGGTACTAATATCATCAATCACACGAGCAATCAGTTGTGAAAAACTATTCATACTGCTTTTGAGGGATTATATGGAAACAATTATTACAATATTGAAATAATTTCCTTCATCTAAATCTTTCCAAACATCTAACCAGAAGTTCATTTAACAATTCCGATTACCCTTAAAAGTAGACTCACTTGATATGAGATTTAATCGGTGTTTCATGTGAAGAGAAAAATTGAAGAAACAAATCAAGTTAACCGACCTTCAATGTAAAGAGAGGTTGGCATGATAATGACTGAAACAGTTGAACAATTAGGAGAAAACAAAAACATTGTTTACTTACGCATAACACCAAATGATTTCCCAGTAGCAGGCAAAGTTGAGTTGCCTCCAGAATGATTGACCTTTAATACATTCAACATAATATTCAATAGCCTTATCTGGATTACCGATAATCTTTTCACGAACGCCTAAACCAAGTTTAACGATTGCTGATTCAGGGGTACGAACAAGCCATATTTTTGATGATCTATTGAAAAATTCAACATCACCTTCACCAAGACCGTAAAAGTATTCCAAGAATCCATAATAGCCAGATAAAAGGATTGAAGTAACATCGTACAGAAGTCCATCAACCAAATTAACAGACATGTTGAGCTCTTCCAAAGCTACATCCCGGTCTGAATTGAAACCAACAAACTCCAATAATTTGGCCATTTTAGTGGGAAAGAAAGATATAACCAAATCAAAGGCACCAATACCAAGACGAGTTCCACTTTCAAAGTGCATTCGGGAAATTTCAGAATCCCATGTATTTTTGTGCTTTAAAATGGCCAAACACTCTTTGTATGATTGGTGTGAGGCACGAATCTTTAGTGCACCATTAATAAAACCATAAATTGATTGATCCTCCAAAACAGTCACTAAACCCCAAAGGAGAAGTGATTTGGCATAACACAATTCAGCATGACACTCTTCATCGGTGTAACCATTGTAATTGGGCGAGAAAAGGAATGATGTGTAAGATTTACGTCTTAAACTGTCTGCGAATGCTGATGAATACTTGAATGCTTCGATAGTTGATTGAAGGTAACTTTTATCCAATGTTAAGATGGCTTCAAAGAAACGAACTGCAGCAACACCTAAAGCATGGATCATTGATGAATTAGCCTTTTCTTGTAAAATGGGCAACACTTCATCCATTTTGTTGTTAATGAACATCTTCATAAGCTCACGTCCTTCCTCCAAAGCATCGTCCAAACTCTGGTCACTATGAAGCAGAAAAATCAATTAGTACAAACAATTAGTAATTTACTTCAAACCAAAGTAATAATCGAACCAAAATGGTTCGATATTTTAATACACTTACCCAGAATTGGTGGTGCAAAAGCTAACATCTGATTTGGTTGAACTTGACAAGCTCTGTTGAGATCCACTACTTGCAGACTCCATTGGTTCATCATATACCTGCTAAGTTAATTGTAAGATTAAAGTCATTAGTTAATTGATAGACAATTGGAACGATTTGGAAACTTAAAATGTCATGAATAAGTATAATAAACAACCGTATTTTAACATGATTACGAGTTGACAAGAACGCAATTGTAATGATTAATTGATTTGCAAAGAAGGTCATACAGCACAATGAAAAATTTTGTCCAATTTAGAATCAATCAAATCACAATTGAAAGTAATATAAAACAAAATCAAGAGTAAAATTGATCTATTTTACAGCAAAATTTGAAATTCAAATTTAATAATTGCTCATTCATTTTTCATGTTACCTTTAACTTTGAGAAAAACCTTTTGATCACAAACATTTCAGCTGATTACTTAATTTCAACTTGACGTTTGATTGTGAAAAATATTAAAATTATGAATACTAATAGTCTTATTTAACTTCAAGATCATGATCACAATCAATTAACTACTCACCATTAAATTAAAAGAAAGAAATATCAACAGTATCAATTAAATTTGCTGTCCAAGTATTGGTATAAAGTGATAATCATGCTAAATTAGATTTCGATATTGTCTAACTTTCTTTATTGTTATCATTAATTTATGAAACTATCATTATTATGATTACTATTATTCCCAAATATATTAAAGCAGTTAGATTGATTGTTTTGAAAAACAATATTGAACTGAATGGCTGATTGATCAGCACGAGAAATTACATCAAACAACAGGTTTCAGGTTTTTTTGGTTACTTCTCAGATTTATCATTCGTTTTCCAATCATTTTTGCACATGACCCTGATTTTAATAACAATTTTGGATCAACATGACTCTTTCTGGTCATGATTAATCAGAATATTGATTAATACAATTAACTGATGGATTAACAGGGCAAGGAAATTTATAATCACTATCATTGTCACTTTTCCTTGCAACTTATTGATTCCTCAACCCACAAAAATCAGTTAACTAATTGGATGCAACTGATTTAAGAAAGTTTGAATTGTTTAAAAGAATCAAAATTCAAAGCTGAAGCTGTCAAGACAATTTTGTTGATCAATTTTAAGGGACAAAATCGTTTTATAGCGATTAAGATTTTGATTTGATTGTTGGAAGGAATTAAAAAAGTCCATTTCTAATGTGATAAAGTAATTGCGGTTTCAATTAAACTTGGATTTAATTGTTTTGACTCGTTGAGGAGACCTTGAAATTTGAACGTAATTTTAATTCAACTCAAATAGCTTTGACTCCAAAATTAAGTAACGAGTTGTCTTGCAATTCAGTTGACTAGTTTGCGTCTTTTCAGGTCTTTTCCAATTACACTAATGTTGCAAAAATAAGGTGGCTTTTTAAATCACGGTGGTTTTACCTGATCTGAAATTATAGACATTATTTTAGCTTGAAAGTTAGAAGTTGTTTGGTACAAAAAAACACAATCATGTATCAAACAAATATCAAATTCTGGTAGCCTTCAAATTGAAATTTGTAAGCAATCAATTCCTAAGATTACAATTTTCTATCGAAATTGGATGATTATTATAACAAAAAAATGACATAATAATGAATCAAAAATGATTAAAGGTAATCATTGGTCCACAAAATGACACTGGTTATACAACAAGTTACGTGAGATTGATCGAAAAATGATTCACTTACCTCTACTTCGACTGTCATGATTTCTGTGAATTTGTTGAGGTTTTATCGTTGTTGGTAAATGTTATGATGACGGTAATAATGATGGAAAGTATTGTCGATGAGGGCAATTTAATTCTGGAAACCAAAAAAAACGGCAATAGCAAAATATCGCTGAACAACTGAGATAAAGATGGCGTAGAAAAAAGAACAATTTTTGGCAATTCAACTTTGAGTAAAACCGTTGAAATTGATTTGATTTGAACACATTAAAAATGCAACCAAATTGAAACAAAGAGTTTTTCAACTGTTGACTAAACTGTTGCTGTGTTAATGTTCAGCAGTAAAGGCTAAATAAAAGGAGAGTTGGAAAAAATTGTTGCAAATGGCGATAAGGATGATGATATGGTGATGACTGAGAGGTGAAAAGAGAAGGAGAAAAGGAGAGAAACGCTAGCAAAGGAATGATCTCAACTGTTGAAAATATTGACAAAATTGAACGTTAAGAGCCCAGTTAACATGTTTGCTAATCACATGAATTTTGATTTTCAAGAGAAATAAGATAAGATTTTAGAGAGAGAGAGACAGAAACTGAAAGCCTCCTACTTTTTGTCTCACTTTCACTTTTCGCTTTAAAACCGCTTTTTCTTCCCCTTTTTAATCATCGCCGTCATCATCATGAGTTGCCTGTTTCTTTCCTTTTCTTCTTAAAATAAACTCCTCCTGACGAAAGTTGAACTGACAATCAAGAGTGTATAATTAATAAGCTCGACCTTTACTTTTGTGTAAAATTTATGTTTATTTTTTTCTTTGTGATAGAGAAAACCATATTAATCATGTTTTCTTATTTCTATTTTTATCCCAAATCAATCTGAATCACCTTCACCATTGGCCTCACCACAATCATGACCATCAACCTTGCCATAATAATAACCACTTTCATCTTATTTATTTACCCCACACCGGAACTCACCTTGACTACAGTTTTAATGGCGATGCCCTAAGGCTACTTAAAACACCATCAATATTGTTTCCCTCTTCTTCATTACACCAAATCTTTACTCGGAATTCCCAGGGTAATACCCGTTGGAATATTTCTCTTTTTTGACCAGATTTTAAGCATTGTCTTTAAATAAAATGGTAAGTTTTTCTTTTCATGATAAACATCATTACTGATATTTCTGTTTTCACTTTTTTTTATTATTAGACTTCTGTTATTCAACACCATCATAATCCGTACATTACCTTCATCATTCATCAACCAAACCGTAATCATCAATCTCATCATCATCATGAACCCGAAAAATTGTACTGGCCAAAATTAACAAACAAGTTTCACTGCACACATTACCTTGAAAACGAAACATCGCAGGATAAATGAGTAATAATACCTTAAAGTAAACGTGGCCTTAGCTTGATGAACGTAAATGTAGCTGCATGTTTCATCATAAAATTCAAGCCTAAACAGGTACGAATTTTTGGAATTAAATTTTATCATGTTTTGTTGGATGCAATAATTGTACACAGAACAAATTCATGGCCCATCGTGAACAAAGGAAATCATCCGATTTGATTGAATCTACTCGATTTCAATTGAAAATTGTTAGATTGATTGCAAGTCAGTAAATTTAATGGAATTGCTTCATCGATGTATTGAGCCAGCTTAATGAATTTAAATTTAATGTAAATGTTATTGGTAAATTATTCATTGATTGTCAATAGGAAACTGAAATGAATAATCTTAAACACCGACCCTGACCTCAGAATATAAACATTCAAAGTTAACTGTCAATTTGTTAACCAAAATTTCCACTCTTTTCATTGTCTTAAAACCAAATTGAACAGAAATTGGTTTTTTTTGTCAATTTATTTTTGAACAAGTTTAACTTTACCGTCTAATTTTGATTAATTTGCTTGGTTACCTTAATTTCTGTCTACTTAATACAAATCATTAGCTCATTTTTTGTTCTTTTCACTGTACTTTACGTTTGTTGATTGTTTCTTACAGGTAGAAGTGGCTTTATAAACATTGGTTAAACATTGGTTAACACCAAAAAAAGACAAAAGCCTTTCTCTCCCTCTTTGATGACATCATACCGAAACAAATAACACACAACAATAACAATGGTAATCACAATCAAATCTTTATTCAATTAAGACTATTTACCTGGTTAAATGCCAAAATAATAACGATCATATTATTTGCGAAATACAAACAATAGCAAGCAACAAAAGTGAAACATTTCGTTAATATCTTTTGCTTTTGATTCCCATTTTAAATTATTTATGACAACATTATTCTTGACTCTTACGACTTGCTCGCAAATCTAATTTTTAACCAACTAAATCAATTATCAACTGTCTAACCGTTGGTTTAATTGCCGGTAATTTCATTTCATTTTAACACGTAATGAGACCTTTCACTTGCATTTTGTCCTTAATTTAGCTCCAGGGTCTGGGTTAAATCACAACTGTAATGGTAAATTATAATTGCTGGTGACTTCTTGTCAAATAAATACACCTTGACTTCAAATCTATTGTATTTATTTCAAGCCATCACCTTTATCTTGATTCTAGTCGCATTAACACTTGTATAATCAAATGCTAATCTAACCAGTCGATAAGTTTCATGGTAAACATGAAGATGCAATTTTCCGAGTCTTCAGTTTTTTCTGCTTTCAAGTGACTATTTCAAGTGTTTTACTTTGATTTTTCTGAATAGGTTGAGATCAACATGAAACATCTACATTGAGAAAATGTTTTGTAATTGAAGTCACCTTATCAAGGTAAATAAAGACTTGGTTAGATGATTTAATAAACAGTTGTATCGCAATAGATACCTAAATGGTACATATTATTCAAATGGGAAGTTGTTGCTTTGATTTACTGTTTGATACCAACAAGTACAACAATTTGTAAACTGTTATTTCCTTAATTTGAACATTTTTCTCCCTGAATTGTGATTTACCAGCGTTTATAACGATACTGACAAGAACGATAACCAAAGTAAAACATGATACAAATGATGATTCCTTAATTGCATGTTTATCAATTTAAGATATGTTGTTGTTTATCTAATGACTGATAATAATATGCATAACAATTTGAACCATTTCACTTTTTTTTTGTACCAAAAAATAACGTTAAAGTCATCTTTAACTGTATTATTTGACTATCATTTCAACTGTTTAAAATGATGTGTAAAAATGATTCTGAACAATTTATCGTTTCACTGAATTTACTTTTACTTTTTACTTACTTTTATTATTAGCTTCAATGATTTGAAGGATAAAAATTAGCAGCTTTTTTCAATCGGATCTTGAAAATGATAGCAAGCTAAAATTGAAATAATTTACTAATTAGTAACTGGAAGTAGTTGTAAACAAGGATAACAATTATATTTTGCTTAAATTTAAATGTTGTTATTTTCACCCTTATCCTTATCCTCTTCACTTTTAATACTGATTCAATAATTTACTAATCCCTACATTTATCCTTATTTCCTTGAATAGCTTGCTGATTGTTGTCACTTTGGTTAATCATGAACACGAGATTTGACAGCAAATTGACTTTAATGTTGATCCGTTCAAGGATTGATAGTGGAAACACTTGATATTGAGGTTTGTACAAGTATTTTGATGTTTTCAATTTAAATCATTTTACTAATTCTTTATTTGTTATTGAACAGGTCAATACTATGCAAAGCTTCGGAATGTTGCGGATGAGGCTGAGGTTACTTTAGCATCTTCGGAATCGTCTTTCAATCTGTCCAATCTTCCAGGCAAAAGAGAACCAATGAAAGCAAATATTGTTCCTAGAGCCATTCCAGCAGCAACATCACTCCAATGATGAATATTATCATAGATTCTGGATAAAGACACGAAAAACCCGATAAACAGAGCCACTATCTGTACCAATGCAACAAAGTAACGAGTTGAGTCTTTGGAGTAACGTTTCCATAGATAAATTATGATGAAAACCATTGAAACCATTGATTCTGATGAATGTCCAGACGGGAAAGAAGTGCGAGCAAATTTTTCATCGGAGTGGCCAGTGTGACATGTGTAATTGGTTATATACGTATTTGCATAAAGTGGATCCGAGCAATCAATATTTGGCTTACAGTAGTCAAGAAATACTGGTCTTAATCGACCAACTCTCACCTTGATGAAGCTTGTTACTATTTGATTCAACCAAAAACAAAAGCCCCATGAAAAAAGTACAGTTATCAGGTGATACCAAAATTCTTGGCTTGTTAAAAATAGCTTGTTTCGCCTACTGATTTGAGCATAAGCTATTTCGGATACAATCAAGAAGACAACCGGCAGAATCATTGAAATTTGAACCAACATTTTGTATGGTACAGTCTCATCTTGTCTTGGATAGTTGATTGATTCATCTGAGCACCAAAATCCTCGTCTAACTGGCTCCAGATAATCAATCCCTTGGTCTGCAGCAATCAACAAACCAGTCGAAATTAAATCTACACAAACTTGGGCTACTGCTCGTCGATCCATTTTGACCTGGAAAAGGCTGATTATCCACTTTCCAGAAAATTGTTATTAGTCAATTCAAAGCTGTCACAAATTAATTTGGTTAAATTATTTAAATTTATACAAATTTGGTTGAAGAAAGTTCAGAGTTGTTCAGTTTAAAATGGGTAAAATTTAAGGCTAAGGATGAGATCATTTTCAGGGAAAAAAACAACAAAACTTTAAAGGTTTGATAATTAACACAGTCTAGGAAAGGTAATTTTGTTGATCACCAAAGTGAAGACACAGTGAATGATATTTTAATGAGCTGTAACTATCTTCATGATTGTAATGATTGAGCTGACAACATGTGAAAACACTGTTGACTATTCAGCTGCATTTAAGTTTAATCAAATGATAACTAGTTTCAAATACCAGGTTTATTATCAGGCAATTAATATAATTTAGATAAAATCTTCAAGTGGAAGGAAGAAAACTGAAGGAAACTGATTCAACAAATTTCATCAATCTACCATAAAAGATAGAAAATTTCTTTTATTTCGTTAATTTTCTTCTCCTATTCATTTTCATAAATGCATTTTACAATAACAATCAAAATAGATAGCATCCCAAGCTATTATTGTTAGTACCGAAAACGTCTAGATTTGTAAACGCACTTTGTTTTGATTTATCTGACACAAAATTGATAGCTCAGTCCTTCACTATCAGCTATTCAATATAACTTAGTCTTTATCATTGATTAATTGTTTTCCGATTGAGTTAAATTTCATTCCAAACCAATCTTTACTTCTGAATGTTCAAATGTTAACCCAATTCAAAGCTCGACCATGTAAATTCCGTAATTAAACTACAATTTCACCAATTTCTGATGACTCTTGTCATGTAACAAGAGCTATTCAAGTGCAATAAAACAAGATTACTAGTAAAGATTCATCTTTTATATCTAAGATTCACATTTGAACCGTTTAATGGTTTAATTGTTTTCCTAATTTAGGTTTATTGCACTCTTACATATAGTATTTCATTCGTACCAAATGAACATCAGATTAAAAGGTATTAATAAAAAGACGATTTCATTTTGCATTCAGTGGATTATTTGATAATGTCTAAATGTTACCAATCAATTTAATTAGCTTGGAACAGTAACATCTATTATTGTTGTAGTTAAACATTTTAGCGTTTTTTCAATAATTTTTTCATCATTTGCTACTCTGACAATGTGTTTGTGCATTTGAAAAAGCAATTGGAGTTTTATATCGTTTTCATCTATTTTTATCTTGAATTATTAATAACTTTGATGTACTCCTTTGTGTTAATAATATGATAAAGAAATGGTCTGGGGTCAAAATATAATTCAAAAGTTATTAGATGATTGTAAACGTTTTAATAATGTTTATAAATCATTTCTTACAATTCGTATTTTGTTTCATTCTTCCTTCATTCAAGGATACGTTTTTTCATTCCTAATCACGAAATTATGAATCGAAAATAAACATCAATTAAGATCTCGGAGTCGAAATTGAATTAAAAAATAATAATAAGGAAAATTAGATTGATACAATAGAGTATGTTGTCGGTTAAAAATGTCACATAGATTGTCTTACAATATTAATAACAATGGAAGGGAGAAATTCATTGTCATTTTTTTCATTTTTCCAATTAAATAGTATCTCTTTGGGGGAAATTGTTGTCTTGGGGTTTTTATGGATTGGTTTTGTCTCTCCATTTGGACAATCATTTAATAGTCTTTAAGATTGGTATCGTTAAAATCAGCATCGAGATGTTTCAGATAAAAACATACCTATTTTGAACTCAGACCTTTGAAACCCAATCTCAAATAAAGCCAAAACAATCAAGGAAAATTTTCTTTAAAAAACCAATTATTCATCTGATCGGGTTGTCTGAAGATCCTCTTTTATAATTGTAGTTACTTTCAATTTAACAGCAATCTATTTGTGCGCAAAAAATACCATCATCACGCTAAATTTCATTTCAATATCATTTTAGAATCCTTGAGATAATTTTAGGTCGATATCCAGTTTTCATCCAACGGATTCTTTACTAGTAGCTGGCTTCAATCATCAGAGTTTTTGAATTTCAAACAGCTTAACATTTGTATCATACCAAATTGGAGGGTCAATGTTTCTTAAATAAATTACACCCCACATGTAAGTACGGAACCAAAGAGTTGTGCCAGAGTTTGTCTGATATTTCCTGATAAGGATTGGATGAGGAACCGGTAATAATCCAACTAGAGTTCCATGTTGAAGGAATTTGAGAATTTCATTTTCATCGGTTATTCCCTTATCAATGCACATTTTTTCGACTTGAGGAACCAAAACCTGAAATTTAAAAGATTATATTAGTAAATGAATTATGAATCTCAGAAAGAACTATGAAGTATAAAATAATGGATAATCTTCTTTAAGAAATGTAACTTGATAATTCATAGTTCTGATTGTTGCTCGATCATATTAATTATGGAAAAGGTGAAATAACCTGAAGCATTCGCATAACAGTTTGAAGGGGTAATTTTTGCTTCCAGGATAAAACCCATTCGGATGTTGGTTGCCAAGGACCGTGATTAGATGATGAACTTGATTGGCGACTAAGTGACTTTTCTCGCCTAATTGAGCTTTCCGATAGTTCCTCTGGATCACCGGTTGGATTAGGATGAGTTGTTTCAGTCATATTGTGAATCTTAGGTGTAGCTGCTAAAGAAACTTTTATTGAAGATTCTTGATTAACAGTTTTGCTTGGCGATGATCCTTCATTAAGATCAGTTAAAGAAGCTTGTTGAACTTCATTTGAATCATTGTTATTATTGGAGATTGGCGTTGTAGACTTTGATGCAATTGTGTTTGATGGTGCTGATTGTTGCTCAGATTTTTCAACCTTTTCATTGAATTGTTGTTGAGGTTGAGGTGAAGTTACATTAGGTGAGGTGCAAGTATCAACAGACAGAGGACTTGTAGGCGCTGATTTACAATTAGCTGATGGAGATTGACAGCTGGTAGGTGGTATTGATGAAGCTGACGCAGTTGACTGGGAAGATGACAAGGTTAACTTTCGTGGTCGTCTAGATGCAGACGATGACGATGAACTTGAACGATTCAGTGATTTTTGAATAGTGCCATAATCAGTAGCCAAATTGGCTAAATTGTGAAAAATGTTTCGTTTTCGGATTATAGTATAAACAAGATTCGAATTGCCATCAAACTGATATTGTATAATATTGTTGAAAACTTCCAATAAAAAGAAAACTAAATGATGATTTATCGGGTTAGAATAGAGGAACCAAGGGGTTGAGAAAGCTTCCAAAAGATGGAGAAGCTTATTTGCCGAAACCATTGACAAAGTCTTGAGGTAGGGACTTACATTGACAATTATTGTCAATAAGCATTCAAATAAAGGTTGAAGTCTTTGATGACCAGCTGTGATTAACTTGTGAAACACGATAATTAGTAAATCAGCATGGGTACCAGTGAAGATAGGAAGATCCATTGGAATGGAAGCAGCATAAGGTTTGTTTAAACGAACACCGAAATTACGTTCACCGCTAAGTAGGAGAAGAATGAAAACTCCGATGTGGATCAAACCAATTCTAGATTGATCAGACCTACTATCATTTAGATGATATAAAATTGGCACTAGAATGTCTAGAACATGGCTTGACTTGAGAACATAGAACATGAATTTCTTATTATAATCGCAAATTTTCCAAAATAGAACCAACAATTCTTGGTGAAATTGAATTCGTTTGGTTGAATTAGGAATGTATGTTTGTTGAAGTGGATTATTCAGCAAACGAGTAAATCCTTTTAGAATGAAAGCAAAATCTTCTTCTCTGTGAATCCGAGAAAGATAATTTATGAACAAATTTTCATGAATTGTTGGATCGATAGGAGTTCGTTCAGCAGAGTTTCCTCCAGGCAAGGATTCCGTAATAAAATCATGATCTAATGTAACAATTAGTATTTGAAGGCAAACCTCGACCAAACTTTCACGCGAGTCACTAAATAGTAGATGATTGAATGGAAGATAACCTGAAAGAGACAAAAAATTGTTTTAATTACAGGAAGCAGGATGAAAGAATATGAAATTATTTAAATTTAAAGAAATTGAATAATCTTGTCTTACTGACAGTGATCATGACTTTTCACTATCATTTTCTTTCATTTCTTACCTGCAGGATCATATGAGAACACAGTATTAATTAAGGATGTAAATAGAGGTAAAGCATGTCGATTATCTGGTGAAGTGAAAAAAGTAATCCAACGATTAGGGGTTAATCGAGCTTCATTGGGTGTTTTGTACATTGTGGTTGAGAAACAGGTGAGGATAAGGCGAAGAAGTTCCGTTCGATGTTTATCATAAGTAGTTGATGATGAAGTTGGGGAAGTAAAACCTACACCTGATTCCCAGATGTATTCACATGAATCAATAGACTGCAAGTCTTCTGGCGGACAGTCTGGTGATCCGAAGGGCCCCGAGGATTTATTTCGAGATGAAGGTAAACTAGCCACAGTAAAATCTGGACAAAAAAGGAGATCACAGAGAGCAAGGATCAATGACTGGGCTAATGGTAAATTATCATCTCGAGATGCGACTTCATCATCATCATCGGTATTATCATCGTCTTCATCAATACCACTTCCTCTTCCTCCTCTATGTCTTTGAGATCTTCTTCCTCCTCCTTTACCACCAACATGAGAAGGTGTACCTTTGGATGATCCAAGGGATGAAGATTGTTGTGAGCTTCGTGGAAGTGATGACCAAAAGAAACCTTTCCATTCGGGATCCTCGAAAATATATGGTAATATCCGAGTTAATAAACGGGTGCTGTTAAGAACCAATGTTTGTTGATTAGTTGAATTACACAGAGTATCAGTGGAGGAAACTAATTTTTCGACTCCCTTATAGACGAGTGTTGCCAAATTGGAAGGCGATTCTTCTCTGAGAGCTCGAATCTCTGGTGATGGTATTAATGTAAAAACATCTTGAATGTTATTGATCGATTCACACCAGAATTGGTCCCAGAAAGAGTCTTCTTTGGCATCAATGGGATGAGTTTTACTGCTCAACTGGACCACAGCTTTACGAAAGTTCAATTTGGAATCGGAATTGCCCATTTAATGATGAATTAGAGTGTCTTTGATCGTTATCAAATTTAACCATATGCCAGGTATAACAATTAAGAAACACGAACAACTGGTAAGATTAACAAAGATATAGAGATAGACGTTCTACTACAGTTAGAAATGAGAATCATCGATTCATTCATTCAGCATAACTAGAAAGTTAAAAGAGAAGGGAGATAAAATGAAGAAAAGACAGAGGAAGATAGTAAAAAAATAGAATAATGAAGAATCAATGAAAGGAAGATGAAACAGAATGCGAGAGGAAAATAGAGAGGATGAAAATTCTGGTCCCTATAAACATCATCACCGTCTTTTGATGAATATTACTTGAGTTTCTATGGAAATGGTGGATCAGAATTGAGCCCACATTGAAGGTGAGGGAGAGAATTAGAGAAAAGGTGAGGGAGAGAATTAGAGAAAAGGGGAGAGAAAGGAAGAAAGAGAAAATAAAATTGCTTTCTATTTCCTTTGAAAACAGTTTATCGATCGATGAAATACACGCAGAACATTTATACAGCTTTACTGTCATTTTCATGTTTACAGATTTTATCATTTTATTTTCTCTTCCATCTGTTCACTTCTCAACTGAATGAGGGTAAGGCAAGTGTTAATCATCAAAGCCGAAGGGAAAAAATGTTGATTGTTGGATTCATTATCTTATAATGAAGAAAAATTTACCAAATGATGAATCAATGTTGATGCACTTTGCTTGATCAAGTTTCACCTAACAATCTCCAGAACAATCATTCATATATCAGACAATAAAATCAGGAAAAATAAATTATGAATGTTTATTTTTTTCGAACAACTTGGAATTTATCAGTTATCTGCTTATACAAGTCCAACATTCCTTGTTCATCTTTATCTTCCACGGATAGAAAAGTGTTAACAATATAAATTGTTTCCGTAATAGATGGTGATCGAATCCAGATTCTGCCATTCAGACCAACAGTTATCTCATATTTGAACTTAGATCCTAAAATTTCTATTAATTTACAACCTGGTGATAGCAGCCTGGTGAAGTAGAAGTTCAAGTGAAAAAATTGGTTAATTAAAATAATTTCAAAGCAAAAAGCTATTTGGCGGTGAATTTTGTTTCATTACCTTCTGCAGACTCTTAATGGAACACTGATCATGAATCCTCCTTGGGGAAGTACTCCAAGACCGTCTTTTTTCATTTGACTCGTAACACAAATTAATTCAGTTTTCATATCTTTGTTAGCGGAAAGTATTCGTGCATAAACAAGATCGCCAAGCTGAAAAAGAAAGCCGAAGGATTAAGTTAATGAAGTCAGTATAATATGAGAACACCAAATTATAATAAAGATAAAGCCAATCGAAATTAGCAAAAGCATGAGGATTTGGGGTAAAAAATCTTTTGTTTAGTCTATCGACACAAAAAATGATTCAGCTCGCAAACAGAATTACTTTTGCATAATAAAACTTAGAAAGCAATCTAATTTATGATTAGCAATCGTTTAATAATTACCTGAATGTTTGGACGATTTCTTTTAGTGGCACTTTCAAAAGCTAAAAGGGAAAGTGAGGCAAGTTCGCTGGTACCAATATCAACATTAACACTCATAGCTCCTTTACCAACAACAACACCAATTACTCGTTCACCACGAACAGCGACATACTTGAAAAAAAAGAGCAAAACAATTAAATTAATTAGCAGATGAACAAAATAGGTGGATAGAGATCAAGAGTAAATCAATTATGGAAATTATCTTGGTTCATAACTTACTCGTTTCTGATGAGAATCAATCCAGTAAACAATTAGATTATTACTAGTTCGACTCCTAAGTATGCCACATTTAATGGCTCTCACATCATTAATTTGCCGTTTTAATCCTGGTCCGATGACGATCTTTTTATCCTTTGCTTCATTCTCTTCATCGATTAATGATTTGATTGAGAAACCAGGGAATACTATAGTATCAGTCATTTATTTTGATATACAATGTCAAGGCTAATAAAAACAATTTATATAATCAACAATCAATTTTTCAATACACCATAAATCAAGTTTTAAGAAGACTTCGATCAAAAAAGAAAACAAAACTTCAACATGTGTTTTGCAGTCACGTGATAATTCAGTCAGGGTTGGTTTTCAAATAAAATTGTGGAAACTAGACTCTTAATGCTTATTACTTTATCCACTAAACTTAAGTCAAATTTATTTTATTTATAATTAAGCCTCATATCATCCGAAAATGGATTTACTCAGCCTAAAATCGCCAGTGGCTATTTCAAAACCTGTGAATTGAAACCCAGAGATTTGCAACTTTATTGGATATAAATGTGTAATGAAATGAAAGCTGTTGAATATGTCGTCTATTAATCCATCTAAAAATGCCACTTGCATTATTGTTTTGTTATCGGCTCTAGTTTGTTCTAATTCTTAATTTTTGTTGCTATTTCAAGTCAAATTAAATTCCATCATGTCACACCATTGGACATGGCAAGATTTTGTGTGAATAGATTGTTATTATGTGGTTCTAATGATTTTACACAAAACGTTTCTTTTGGTTAAGTTTCATTTTGATGGAACACTCAGAGTTTAAGAGTTTTTTGTTGTTATTTTGATGGTTTATATGGTGAAGATAAATACCATTTTGAGTATTAAAGATATGATATACTTGACCGATTCCGATAATCTGAACCATCTGCTTATTGCAATATGCTTGGAAAACAAAACCATCATCGTTAAACGTCAATAAATTTATGAGTATCATATCGTTAATTAAACAAAATTGATTGCGGAACATATTGAAACTATCTCGTTTCCCAGAAATGATATGATTAGATAGCTAGACTATCAAGCTTATCAGGTATAATATTTACAATGAACAACAAATAAAGGTAAATGTTGATGGCGAAATCTTGAATTCAATATTTTTTACTAATAAATCATTCTTCAACACTTAACAGGAAACTGATTGATGTTTTGAATGAGGACTCCATAATGACCTTAAACCAATCAATTGGACCAGATCAGAGTAAAAAATAAACCCATTGTTTTGCAAGTAATGAAACAATTGAGAATGAAAATAATCAAAGGATCTTTATTGTTCAAGTCTTTGGCTATAATACAACTTCAGTTATCGCATATAAACTTGAAGTTGCAGCTCATATGAATTAAACTTTTGATTATTCAAAATAGACATATGGATTGATGAAGGCGCCATGATTTTAAGTGTAAATTTAATTAAATGAGACGGTAAAATATGATTATAAAACAGATAAAATACGATAAACTCAGGAATGGTGGTTTTGTTGATGAAGCTGGAGCGATGATTCAGCCAAAAATAAAAATGGGAACTAGGTGATGTTTCAAGGTAAAATGTAACTTTATGGACAAATCTGGTGTTGATGGAATCATGTTTTGTTGAATTTTCATTTTTGAAAAAATATTTGAATTGATTCTTAGCTTTAGATTCTGGTTTTAACCCAAACTTTGCCCATAAAATTAGATTACCTTTTGTTGAAGGCATTTTAAGTTTTTAGGCTCATCTCACTACCAATGTTGATTGTTGATCATCACTAATCACCACATTGTCCACAGGTTAAACAATTACATGTACAACAGGCAATATCATAGAGACACCTGAGGACACACCAAACACAAGCTCCAAGGACAACAAAGACTCCAAGCACAATAAGCGTAATTATTAGCCCACTCATCGTTATAGTTGACTGATGTTGTTGATTTTACTAAAAAATGGGTAATTATGGTTTTGGCTACTATGTAATGATCAGTTCAAACTCTGGCTCAACTATGATGAAGAAGTAACAAAGATTTGTTTCATTTGAAGGTGTTGGTTACTTTTATTCCCTCAGTCTCCCTATTTCCCCCTGTTAGTCTCAATGTCTCAATGATAGTCAATCACCGTTTCTTGGGTAACTTAATAAGAGTTTAATTATTATTAAGCCCTTCTCGATTAAAGCCAGCCATTAATATTTACATGGAAACATCTAAACATCTTAAACGCTTATTAAAAGCAAATTTGTACTTCAAGCTGTAACAAGTCTATTTCTTGGAACTGATAGAATCAGGATAAGGTTGATGCTGTTTACGATGAAGAATCGGTTTTTTTTATAATTCTGTATCTAATCTCTTTCACAGAATCAATGTAATAATTTAATCTCATTAATCCATCACTGACTCATGATAGAAAATTTATTGTGTTATTTGTATTATTTGGCCTCAACTGTTGCTAACCCAAGAAAAGCTTCAACAATAAGGCCGATTTTTTCCGAGAAGATCGGCTCAACAATCGACTTTTGGGTTGACATGAGATTACTAAAGGCTATTTGAAATTCGTAACTGGCTCAACAATCATAGATATTAATATAATTCAATTCAAGGGAAATCCATTATCCTGTAGGATTGATGTCATTCAATCCAACTGATACCAAATATAATCTGAAATGGCTGTTGATTATTCATTGATTGGACCTTTTTTAACTAGAAATTTGCACATCCAGCCTCCAATTAATCATTTATTGAATAGTTTTTCGAGTAATCTATATCAAGTCACAAATATATCAAGTTTGTCAGCACACTTGAACCAAATTTGAGGTGAAAAAATCATATTTAAACTTGAGTTTCACTTGCATAGCTATTCATAAGACCGTAACTACCATCAAGTATAACAAGTAACAAAGTCTAGTGAAATAAACATCAACAATCAACTTTAACAATGGGAGGACTTATAATTGGACTTATTGTGCTTGGAGTCTTGATTGTCTTCGGTTCATGCATTTGGTGCCTTGTTAAATGCGTTTGGGATGTTGCCTGTTGTACATGTAACTGTTTAACCTGTGGACAATGTGGTGATTAGTGATGATCAACAATTAACGTTGGTAGGGAGATGAACCTAAAAACCCAAAATGCTTTCAACAAAAGGTAATATAATTTTATGGGCAAAGTTTTGACATTTTTGGGTTAGAACCCGAATTTTTCTGAAGCTAAGAACCAATGAAATATTTTTTTAAAAATGAACAAAATATGCTTCTACCAACACCAGCTTTGTCCATAAAATTACACTTTACCTTTAAACATCACCTTGTTGGCGATTTGATTTTTATACTTCAATGCTTTACCATTTTAACATAATATTTTGACTCTATTGTAATTCATTTCATATTTTTGTTAAAACCATATTTCACTTTCTCATGTGATTAAAATTTCCAAATCAACTAATTTCAATTAACTGTCAATTCATTGAAAAATACAAAATGAAAATAAGTAAGAACGAAAATATAAATGAAACTTAACTATTCACAGTATGAAACAATCTTTGTTAGACTGAAACGAATCACACAGTCATTTCGAGCGTTTGATACAACTGAATAAGTAATCAAATTTCAATTTTGAATTATCTTGTTTCATGATAATATCATATTTCAGTTAATAATCTCTCAATATGGTAAACATAAGTTCAAAACATTGGTATGAGGATAGAGTTGAGTCTATTTGTGCAATTAAAAATTAGTAATTAGTAGTTTTTGGTTAAATCGCGTTCCAAGTTCAAACTTCAATTGGATTTGCACCTTTGAGAAACCAGATTTGTTTTCAAACTGATTTTCCTGATGTTACTTTTAACTTTACTTTCAGAAAATGAACTAAATTCAGAAAGAAATATTTCCATTGCTGATCAACACCAAGCATTTTGATTTACAGAAAATTGGTTCGCTTTTAGCGATGATAATACATCAATCGAAGTATTAGGTTGTTGAACATGGAATGGCGCAATGAATCCATTGAATTTCACACTTACAAGGGAAGTGTCTCAAGAAGATTGTGAACTTTTTTGGGCTTTACCTTTGTCAAGCCTTTAATCAATGCTCCGTTTAAAAGTCTCGGGTATCAAAGTTGTTTTTTTCATAGCTTTATGTGCTTAATGCTAGTAAATCCATGATAAAATGGTAAAATCTGTTTTTCAATATTTCTTGATGAATTAAGCATTCATTCGGCTCAACCAATGCAAAAATTGATACTTTGACATCCTGTAACTTTTAAAAGGACAATTTGCTATCTAAAAGGATTGACAAAGTTTCATTCTGACCCATTAGAATATTTAAGCTTAAAAAAGTTAAAATTTTTCGTATCGTTTGGACATTTGCCTTGTTAGATTTACACTTTGCACTTTAAATTACAATTTTTTATTTTCATCATAAAAATTATATTGATTATCATTATTAGATTATATTTATATCCAAAGATTGAAAAAACCTTTTTTTGTATAAAAACTAATTTTTGAATATTTTTCTGCAGAAGTTTTATTCAAATTGTGAAAAGGGAAATTCTTGGAATGAAAGTTTAATGTTAAGCAAATTTCAGATTATCATGCAATAATTAAGCCATGGTAATGATTGCAATCAGCAAATCAGTGATAATGTCAACTTCAAGCTCTCAATTTCCAATTCTTGATTGTTCTTTGTTAACAAATCTATTCATCTGAAATATTCTGGTGAAATAGCAGAGAAGCTAATCTCACTGCATGACAATTTGAGAGGGTTTACTGTATTTCCTAAGATTGAGCTTTTTGAAAACATAAATTTTCCTAAAATTTTTTCCTTATTTTGATATTACAACTTTACATCAACAAGAATAATTTAGACTCTAACAGCTGATGTAATTTTATGCTCTACATAGAGATATTTTACAGTAAAATCTCGTAATTTTACAGTAGATTAGATTGCCAAAACAATATTTGTTGATGCAAGCTGTGCTGTTGACAATTAACACATAATGGGAAAAATGACTGAACATTACTCAACAATTAACCTCATTGTGTTAAAATTGTAAAATTTATTCAGCTACATAATGATTACTGATGAATAGACGTAAAAGTAAATCTTTGTCAATTTGGTGCAAAAATCTCGACATTCAACATTTGTTGTCTCAAAAAGTGTCACTTAATAGACTAAATGTCAACCAAATTTTACTAAATTTGTATTAATTTTGCTGGAAATTGTCAACAAACAAAAAATGTCAACAATTTAAGATGAAACAAATGAAGAAGTTAAATATTTTCATAGAGCAAAAATGAATAAGTGTTACATCAAAAGACATTTTGGTTAAAACATGAAGGGCTCAAAAATTTTGCCAATTATTATAATATACAAGTTTATTATGGTGGGTTACAGGGAGGAAGAGAGACAAGTGGAGAGGCAAAGAGGGAGGAGGAAGATGATGATAATCTGAAAGTTTCTTTGGCTCAAACTGAGCTCAGATTTAGCCCAAAAAAAGTCATTGTACAGTTTATTTCAACTCACAACGATACATTACATGAGGGAAAGGAAAGTCAAGATGAAGTGAGTTAAAGAGAGAAGTGAAAATTTCGAGAGATTCAGAGAGATTCTCAGAGATTCTGAAATTCATGAAATTCACATTTGCATCGTTAGTTCAAGTACGAGATTTAGTGTTAAACCAACCAATTTTGTTCATTTTGTTCAGTTTCTTGTCAACATTTTCTGTTCCCCATTCAACCTCATTTGGACTAAAGCATCAAACCTGTGAACATTTCATCTGAGGTAAGCCAATTGCTAATTTTAATTGTTTTTTCTTGCTCTTTCTCACTCTCTTAATTTTCACTCTAACTCTATCATCTTTCTGTGTCTTTCTTCATCTCTCTTTCTTTACTGTCTTCTCATCTTCTTTATCGTCCACTCCAACTCTTATACATAAAAATTAAAAACGAAACAAAACAAAACCTTTTAACCCATTCTTTTCTTCAATTTACTTTTCTTCTCTCTTTGTTTTTTTATATTTGCTTTTTTGCTTGGCTGTTTCATGCATATTTTACCTTTTCTTGTGATACTTACACCTTTTAATTAATTAATACACTTATTAATTGTTATTTAAAACCATGGATTTACTATTTGTTTCTTGCAAATTATCATTTGTTTTCCTCTTTGTTTGCGGTAACTCAATTTTTCAATTTGTTTGTGCATTTCAACAATCATAATTGGCCATTTATTGTGTCGCCAGGATCGTTAATCAGTCAATTGTTTTACAAATTTCCTTGTGTATTTAGTGTTAGCGTTCACTGTCTATAGTCCAAAATGCCTAATGTAATGGCAATCGGTTCAGGTTTGATCTCGGGTCGAACCAATACAACCAATGAGTTTACTGTTTACACCAATCGCAGTGGATATCATGGTTTATCGGTTGGTATTGATGGACCTTCAAGAGCTGAAATTAAATATACTGATAACCATGATGGAACCATTAAAGTGTCTTATATACCAAGTATACCAGGTGAATACATGATTACAATTAAATTTGATGGAATCAATTTATCTGGAAGTCCATACAAAGTAAGGATACGAGGAGATGAACCTTTCAATTACTCCTCTTCCCGATCAACTGGCTATGAAGGTTTTGGTTCATCTTCATCTGGTTTCTCCTCACCCGCTCGAGCTCGGGTTACTGGACGAGGTCTTTACTCTGGAATCACTAATGTTCAAAATGAGATTGTAGTTGATGTTAAAAATTGTGGCTCAGGTCGGCTTCACTGGTCAATTGAAGGGCCAGGCAATGTTGAAACCAAAAACCGGGGAGTTGAAAATGGAGTTTACAAGTTATATTACAAACCAGACACACCTGGTAATTATAACATTAAGATTAAATATGATGAAAGAGATGTTCCCGGTAGTCCATTCAATGTTAGAATTGTCTAAAATTAGTTGATTATTCTGTCCATTACACCACTATCCGTGATAAATACTCGCCAGTTTGGGTCAAGTTATCTGTGAAAGAGGCAAAAAAAACACTTGTTAATCTTCACTCATTGTTGATGTTTAAATTTCAATGAATCTATCGCTTTCTGTTATAGCATTAATTTTAAATGATTAATGCATTCAAAATTTTATCTTTAAACTCATTATTTCTTTATTAATTTTGCCGGTTAGTTTGCCTATTAATTTATCAATTTCAAGCTAATTTATTTCATTTTTGTTTTCTTCTTGCTCTAACATAACTTTTTTCATCTTTAAGTTAATCATTGTTAATCAAAGTTGTCCGTGTAAACTGTTAATAATAGCTTCTATCAATAATGTCAATTGTAAGTTTTCAAGAGAAAACAAAGTCTGATAATGATTAAGAATGAATAAAAGTCAATAACAATTATCATGATGCAACCATCTGACCTTATAATGTTAAAGCAATCAGTCTTATTCAATTTTTTGAAAATATTGAAAGTACCTGCCGATGGATAACAAATCCAGTTGAATGTTAATTTAAAATTACCATAAAGATGACCAAAGTGAAATCAAGGAAAATCAATTTGATATTGTGGATTGGACGAGCATAGAGATGTAAATCTTGGATTGTTAAATGATGGACTTGACAGTTGACACTGATTTTTCCAGATTTATCTTGATTGTGAATTGAAGTCATTTGAATTTGCCAAATTGCTCGCCTTATCCAAATCAATAGACCACGGATCATTGGAAGCAAATTAATTGGTGTAACTTGATAAACAGTAGTTCAAATTGGTCTTGAAAGTGACATCCAAACGTGTTAAAGTATATAAATGCTGTGTTTTTAGCTTTTACTGTTTCTCTTGATGGTGAAAAGATCCAAAGGCTTCAGATTCCTAGCATGGCGATTCTGGATTATTTGCTATCTCTCGATCTACATTATCGTCTCCAAAGAATGTTAAGCTCTGCAAAGATAAATGAGGAAATATTAGCATTAAGTTAGTTAAATTCAGGGTAATAGAATAAACTTGATTAATTTATTGATTGAAGCTCATGTTATTCTGGCAGAAAATAACACGTAATCAAGAATAAATGATGAACCAGAAAAGAAGCTATAAAATAAATCTAATTGATAATGAGAATAGAATGTAAGAAAAACAAAATTAACTTGTTATCGACAAGGTTAATGATTAAGCCATCCCATTAGGTTGGTTTGAATGGAAATAGTCAAAAGCTGATTCGACTCACAATAAATCAGCATTGGGATCATCATGATCAACAGCGAATCGTCTTGAACATAATCTTTATCGTTGTCGTCCTCATCGTCATCTCCATTCATCCATCAACCCAATTCAATTTTAAACTTTTTCCTCTATGTTTTGGTTGGCCCTCTTTTTTTGGGGAAGTTTACTTTTATTTCCACTTGTGTCTTTATTTTCTGGTTAACCTAAGAATCTATTTTAGACGCAAAGACATTCAAGATTCAAGATGATAATGTTGAAGGAAGAGAGAGTGTTGAGAGAGAAAGAGAGGAAAAAACGAAGTCAAGATAATATTAGCAAAATTAAAAACAAAATTACATTTCCTATTCAATTTGTCATATGACCCGATGAGCATGATGACAAACCATTTTATTCATCATTCAGATTCTCCGTTCCATCATTGTCGTCGTCGTTTATCCAAATGATTGACTAAAAGCTAAAGTATGTTACTGCCATTATTGCCAATTCAATGCTTACAATTAACAACCATAGAACTGTAAATAGATAAAACAAACATTTTGACTGATTTGTTGCAAGAAATTGTAAAAATGGTAATTTTTAACAACTAACGACTTGACAACAAGCACTAATTTTTCACTTTGATTTGCCTGGTGATGCTGCTCAATAATCAGATCGCGATCATCTTGACCCAAACCCTTTCGTCCTTCCCTTTGTCCATACGTTTCCTTTACCCTAATTAGCTTTAGATTAAATTAAAAAAATACACAGAACAAAACAAACCGAAATCCAAAAACCGCCCAATTAACTAAGCCTAATCACCAATCATTTCAGGAACGAATCTTGTATTGAATTTGGGAATAACTCAGGAGATCAACAGGAGTTAACTTGCTTTCACTGTTACTTGAAAGGGAAGATAATCAAGAAAACTTAATCAGCAAATTGCCAAAACAACTAGATTGGAAATCTCCAAGTGACCTTAGTAATCAACCATTGAGCTCCACAGATAAACATATAAACACAATGTTTGGTCAAGGGATAGCACTTGGTCAAGGCTTGTTGTCTGGTAAAGTCAAAGTATTCAACGATTTTATTGTCCACACCAATATTGATGCTGAATCAGGAATATCAATTGGAATTGAAGGTCCATCAAACGCCCAAATGAGACACGTTGATAATGAAGATGGTTCAATCAAGGTTCAATATAAACCAATGGTTCCTGGTTATTATAAAATATCTGTTAAACAAAATGGATTACACTTGAAAGGAAGTCCATTTGATGTTCCAGTATACGATTCAAAGACTGGACCTGAGCAGCCATTTTATCCAAAAAGCTCACTTGCCGGTCATCAACCATATCCTCATCTAGATGATTCAGTAAATTATAACAGCCATCAAAATAGCACTGATAACCATAATTCACAGTATCAACCACAGTATATAATCGACTCTTTGATACCAGAAGATGATTTAACACTGGAGGGTCCATTTGGTAATCCAAATAAAGTAAAGGTCTCTGGAAGAGGTTTATTTCGAGGTATAACCAATGTTCAAAGTGAAATAATTGTTGACACCCGTAAAGCTGGTCTCGGTCGAGTAAATTGGACAGTAAGTGGCCCTGGTAACGTTCAAACCCGCCATGTTCACATAGTTTCAGGCCTACACAAATTGTATTACATAGCCGATACACGAGGTTTATATATTGTAAAAGTTAAATTCAATGAACAAGATGTTCCTGGAAGTCCTTTCAAGCTACGAATAATGTGATGATCAACAAATGATTAATGGTGAAAATGCCTAAAGAAAAAGAAACACAAAATTTGTTATTATTACTATCTACTATTATTATCATCATTATAATATCATGTTTAAAATTGAATTGATATACTCATCCAAACCAATAATCTTATTATCTTGTTCACCTCTTGTTGCTTTGAAGACTAACTCTTCTCCTTTTGCTTAAGCTTGTAAGCTTTTTTTGTTGTTGTTTTGTTTTTGCTAATGATAACCATTGATTTGGTTGCGAGTTGTGTTCGCAGATATCCAGATTAAAATTAGCTTCGTATGAAAGCAAAACATAATTATATCATGATTATTGCTATTATCCTTAAGCATTTACGCGTACTGTCTCCATATCTTGTATTGCCAAGTTTATCTTCGCCAATTGTTAACATTAAGCTCATGTTGTCATCAATTAAGCTTTAGATTCTGTCCTAGAATGCCTGTAAAAACCAAATTACAAGAAAAAATAAATATAAAGACAATTAATCATCAACTTGCGAATCAAGAAAATATTTATTATAGACACAAAAGAAATCACAGCAACTTACCGGGAAAAATGCGTTGCACAAACAAGCTTGAAGCGTATCACCCAAATCCACTGAAAATAGTAAAAACGGTTTAAATAATAAATCAGGATCACATGGTTAAATAACAATTGATAAAATAGATAGAAAACGAATTAATTAGAAAACAAATAAAGTAAAACACTTGAATGCATAATTACCCATTTGTTTCTTAAAACAGCTGAAAATTGGAAAGAAGTCTTAATAAGATGACATCTTTAGTAATCTCTAATGGATCTGGTTTGATATCAGTCATTCTTGGTAATCCAAATACATTTAAAAGGCACACCGATCATTCGGACATGTTCGTTATACAAAACCGGTGGTTTAGCAGTTGGAGTTAAAGGGTCAGGTCCAGGTCAGAAGTAACATTTCAAGATAACGACGATGGCTCCGTTAACCCATTAAGTTTTAAAGGTGATTACAAGATTTATATGACACATGATGAAAGAGGAAACAAGTAACCATTTACGCTCCTGAACGAGCTGAGGAAGCCCATCACTACATGGCCAACGACGATGGAGAACTTACCGGATGGCCACCTCAAGTTATTCAAAATCACCTCGACTGATTAAAGTTTCAGGTCGGGGTTTAAACACTATTCATAGGTAAACAATAGTAAACGGAATTTTTGATGTAGCCTTTCATAAAATTGAATGTCAATTTGAAGAGAGTCATTTTTGGAAAGGTTTATAACACATCAATATTTTTTGACTTTTGTGCAATAAAAATCATCTAACTGTACATGTAGAAATATTTGCTAAAATCAAAAATTTTCATTAAAGTGATATTCAATTATCGACTGATTATTCCTTCTTACAACGGTTTCTTTGCCTGAGTCTGAGCATTTTACTTTGTATTTGATTTTTCTTCAATGTAAATCAACTTTTAAACCAGAAACAACCCAAAGTCAAGTCAAAATAAGCTCCAGGTTCACTATTTGAAAATCCAAAATTATTATCGAACGATTTTGTGACCAGAAAACGATTTGATAGGATAGTTTGAATCGATTTCGAACGGAATCTCTTTAATTGGAAGCTATTCATGGACAGATTAAAAGAATAGATTTATTTTTACAAAATAAACTCATCTTAAAGATGTTAAAAGTTTAAAAAAAGATATACATTCAGAATGAATTTATTTAATTCGAATCGTTTCAATGGTGGCTCTGCTTTGGTATTGAGATTTTTGTTCATCCTTGTCTCGTTGTTCATCCGCATATTGTAAATATTTTTGTCCGATAAATGGTATGATTGTAGTCAGAATGCAAGTTGCGACAACCAACCCAGCGATAACATAAAGGAATATAACTGGATAAGTTCTGATGTATTGGCTAACAACCCAAGGATAAATGAGATGACCAACACAGGTTGATATGAAAAATGCGGCAGTCATTCGGCTTGTAACCGGGAAATAGCGAGTAATTGAACCGTAAGTAGCAGCAAAAATGGGACACATTCCAAAACCAAGCAAAATGATTCCACCATAAAGGCAAGATTTTTGAGTGTTTGCATGAGGAACCAAAACAACCAAAGAAACAAGAAGAAGTAAAACGTTAATGATTTTAGCCTTTTCAGCTGTAGTGTACATAAGTAAAACAATGAAGATGACTCGGTAAATCGTGAAAAATCCCCAAAATATTGATACCAAGGTGGGTCCACTTTCATTTGGTAATTTCAGCTCAGAATGGACTGCAAAAGACGGACCCATTTCACCTGAAAAAATGAAAATAAAGAAGAACAAAATTAGTCAAAGTTGAATTAAAACCAAAAAATGAAATCAGAATTGTAATTTTGATTGAAAAGAATCAGCTGTACCATCTCAATGATACATCAAATTAGTGCAAACAATTAAAGAAATGTGCATATCAGGAATGTTAATTGTAGGACATATCAATGTGAACTTTGCTGAGCGCAAAATAATTATAAATTGAAAATCAAGGTTAACCAGGAATGGTAAACTATTAATTAACTGTAATCAAGTAGTCAAAGAGTTTAATCTTTATTGCTATTTCATAGGTACCAAAGATCAGATCCATTCAATGTGTAAAAAGATGAATTAATTGCTGCAACTAATTAACACAAAAAATTAAAACCTTAACTAATGCTACTGTAGAGAGATTAGGTTTCAAAATTATGGATCAAATCGGTGACCAGATTTTCAATACACTTTTTCTGGTATTAACCAATTTTCTGGTTCACTTTGACCAAAAATTTAAAATTTCCTCCATTTAACACCAATTTTAGAAATTATTTTTCAATCTCTAGGAAATTTGATGACTAAATTAACTAATTCATATCTAAATGTTTAAAATTTCAAGTCAATCAATCAACTTATTATTTAAAATTAACTGCTTTAAAGGTTTCTTTTGATTTTCATTGATGATTGGAAGATTAGTTTTTGGGTTATCCAAGAATCTAAATTGTTCTAGGCCAGAATCGCATAAAGGTTGAACTATTTTGATTATTTTCAACTGTTAATAGGCAATTGAATAATGGGAATGAATATTTTAATCACTCCCAATAAGGGAATAATCAACATAAACAATTAACATAGAAATATTTATAGCATCAAACATTGCTCCAATTTGGGATAAAACAATTGAAAAATAGTGACTTTAACAAGGTTAATCAATCTATTGGACTAATAAGTTATTTGTTTCGATATACAATTTTCAGGGATTGAGGGTAACTTTGATAATTGTGACAATCAACTAGATTTACTTGACCTTTTCCAAGAGTGGCTTTGGTTGGAAAATGATTTGAGAATAAAATTAACAACATGAAAATGATTGGTAGCAACAATTAAGTTATCATCTTAAGATTTCTTGTCAATTGAACTATGGTACTGAAGATAAATTTTTGCCATAACATAAATATTAATCTAAATCACTCTCTTGTCAATCATTCATAATAATTGAAAACCTAAACAATGTCAATTGATTTTCGATACAATTGTTATAATTTCATTGAAACATCATCGATACTTAAATACAATAATTTTTGTTTACAATCACGAGATGTATATTAGAGTAACTTGATGATCATTAGTAGTTGATTCAAGTAATTGTTTTGTATTCATCGCTACTTGAATAACTTGTACCGGGATTACCCTTTGTATGCTCAAGAGCTGATGAACATTTTTTCCTAGATGATATTGTTGTTAAATTGCTGAAATCAAAATGATTTAAAGTGTAACAAGGGACAATTAGATCTCTCTATGACATTTTGTTGTTCACAATTGTTTGAAAAGGTTATTTTTTTGCAGCAATTTGAGTTTAAAATACAAGTGAATGTCAGCAAAAAATGATTTCACTGTGACAATGAATCAATTGTGATTTGGTATTAAAATTTAAACAAAAAGATAACCACGCTAAATATCGCTTAATGTTATTGTCAATTATCTAGAGTCATTAGAATGGTAAACTTTTCAGATGAATATTAATAAGTTGATTACAATTGTTACCGAGTCAATTAGATTGATGGTTGTATGGTTAAACTTGATATCTATTGTTTAAAATGGTTGCCAGTGGTTAAAATTTCAAGCTTAACCACAGTTGGATTAAAATGGATGTAAACTGGAAATTATTTGGTTGGCAATAAATTTATGCTTACCAATTAAATCGGTTGTACTTTGGGCTGCATGAGTAAAGAGACACATCATTATAATGATGAACCATTTGAGCGATCGTTTACCATCAAATTGTTTAACATGGGAAGGTGCCTTTTTAACAGTGTTTTTGGGTAAAGGTTTGATATAAGGTTTGGTATAGTGAAGAATCAAGAATCCAAATGCTGCTACAGTGTAAACAAATCCAACAATCATGATTGGATATTGAATTTTAACATCGGACGGTTTGTAAGGTAAAGAGGTTACATTGGCCGCTGTGTTGCCCAGCAATTCACTTTTGCTTCGAAGTATAAATGGTTTTGTCCAGAATGGAGCCAAAAAGGAGCCAATATCATAGCACATGTACAGGAATTGAATGAAAAGCGGACTTTTTTCGCCCCACATTGAAAATATAAATTGATTACAACCTATGAAGAGAGAAATATAAATTAGTGATGGAAAAGGCATTAACGAGCAAATTGTAGATCAATTGGTTTCAATCCATGACTGATTTATTATCTTTAGATTGTGAATTTAACTTTTTAAAAAACACTTTACTTACAGACTTTATTGGCGGCTAGGAAAACCCCGCTCAGAAAGAAGTCGATCATTAATCCAGTTAAATGGTGATTCCATGGAGCTGAGATGAAGGTAACTCCGGCAAATATGTTGGTTAAAAACATCAACACTTGAGGATTCATTCTTTCACCAATGAGACCAGCTAATAGTTAAATATAGTGAATAATTAATGGCAAATTGATGATAAAACTCAACTTTACGTACCAAAAAAGTATCCGACAACAAGACCGGCAGCTCTTACTGGGATTACATGGGCAATTGTCTCGTACTCTTCTTGAACTTGAATTTGTAGGTCTAAAATGGAGGAACCAAGAACTGTCATGCCAGAACCAACACCGAGGAAAGAGAGGTAAATCAATGCAGTCCTTACATAGTTGATCCGACTATTTGGTTGATCATCCATTTGAAATTGATGGTTTTACAAGCAAACTTTGATTTTTAAATTGTCAATGATATTAATCCGACTGGAAGATGATTTGTTGGATAGCGAAAAGGCTGGTTAACGAGATGAAGTTGACAATAAAAGATGTAAAGTTGCAATTAGTGGACTTTGAATCAGGGTCAATGAGAGTAAAATGAGGTTTTTTCAAGATTGAAAATTGTAAGAAATTAATGGATCCAAGTGGGAAATTGACAGTGAATTTAACTTTAATCTTTTCGTCTCTTTTTATCCAAGTTTAACCAGATTTGCTAACCATGGTTTTTACAGATGCTATTGGTGAAGTTATTAGACCTACTAATGATGGTAATTAAAACAGCGGGATTTATTGTTTGTCGTGGATGATACTTTTAAAGATAATAGAGTTGTTCGGTGATGATGAATGTGTAAGAGAAGGAGAGAAAGAATAGACTAAATTACTTGTTAATGAATGTCGATTAACATTAAGCAATTTAGAACTGTAAATGATAGTAATTAGTAGTTGCTTCCATTGGAGCTACAAGTCGAATCAAAATCAAATAGAGATCAAGAAGAGAGAAAAGTTAAAGAAGATGATGATAGGGATGATAGAGAAGATAGAGAAGATAGTGGGCAAGGCGAGATGACGAGTAGAGAGGGAAAAATTAACGGGGAAAATGATGGTACTGAAAATGTAATGCATGTTACAGTAGGAGGACTGCAACTAGGTGGAAAATGAAATCACTAATATCTTTGAAGAGTTGGCAACTACAATTAAGTGGTCTCGATTAACGCTGATATAAGTTTCAAATTGAAGGTTTATATTATTAATAGTGAGCCAATAAACTCGAATGTTATTATTGTGTCCAGAATTCAATGCACTCAATTTTTCATTGTATTTCTTTATCTTGCTCTTCATCTTCTTTATTTCCCGAGATTCTCATTCCTTGATCTTCATCTTGATATTAATATTTTCATCTCTTTTCTTTCTTTCTTTTCCTTTCTTTACCGTTCTCGTCTTCCTTTTTTCATCCTCTTGTATGTTAGAGCTCTCATCATATGGCAACTTTGTGATATCATCATGTTAATTGTATTGTAACAGTTTTCTTAATTTCGTTTCTCGTGATTGTTTTGTCGATACAATTAACTTGTTATAAGTTCCATCAATCTAAAGAAGAATGAGAGAGAAAATTTATCGTTAGTTGAAACTTTAATCGTACGTCATATTATTATAATACATTTGATATTTGCAAGGTTACTGGTTGACATTAATATTATCATTCGTGAATGCCCAATTTAATGGAGATGAACTCATGAAATCAATGCTACGGGATACACTAAAATATTAATGGAAGACACTGATCGATTGGGTTATCCTCGTCGAGTAAGCATTTATCTTTCAATTATCTAGCTAATTGATCACTTATCAATTGATCTTGATTAAAGTTAATGAATTACTTAGACAGGAGCGAATTAGTAGCGTCTATGGCCATGATTAAGATCAACTAATGAATCTATAATCATTTGATTGATTTAAGTTATGTTAAAGATAATTTGCTTAGCAAAAAATTGCATGAAATGATATTTGCAGTCAAAATAAGATTTAGCATTAAGATCATAGCGACGAAAAATTAGTGATTTTTGTCCAAGCTGGATTTGAGTGTCCATAAGATAAGTGTCAAATTGTAATCGTTTAACATTATTTTCACTAATTAGAGGAGATAGGAATCATAATTACATATTTACTGTATGGATACCAGCATTTGAAAAGCCAGCATTTTCAGCAATTTGAAACCATTGCAGATAAAGAACACGAATTTAACGGGTAATCACTCGATTATTGTCCCAATTATCAGAGTAAACTGTTAAAAGTAAATAAACTAGGAGTGGTTTAAATAAAACCATTGCAGGAATCAATAAAAATAATATTAAACAATAATTTCGGAAGTTAGAATATTAATTGATAAACACGTTACTATGATCAACATCCAAAACCTTGAAAAAAATATTGACATGTTCAAACTGCGTCAAGATAGTTTATACAGTTAAGGTTGAATGCAATCATGTTTCAAATAATCAGCACGAAGCTCATTGATTTTATATGAAAATATTACAAGTTGAATGTGGTCAATGATACAAAAAAGAGATTGATGATAAAATTACAAATTCAGGGAAAAATGAATCCTGAGATGAAATACAAAAATACCTGTAGATAGCTATTTCTTTGCTGGAGGTTCGTAATCTTCTTCTTCATTGGTTTCACTGAATATGGGTTTGGGTTGAGTGGTCTGGTAGGCAGGAGCTACCCAGTAAGGATCTTCAGCAGCTTTTTTAGCAAATTTCAGCAAAGCCTCACGGGGATCTTCATTGGAATCAATTTTTCTGTTTTTTGCTGCAAACTTTTGAGCCATGAAAGATGCGTAGGTACTTCCAGTAGAGGCGATTCGACCACCTTGACCAGGTCCAGTAACTGGTAGATCAGGTCGCCGAGATTTGACTGGATCTTTACGAGCTTTCATCATTTCCACTTTCCAACTCTTCTTCTTCTCTTGTTTATACATTGGTAGAGCATGAGCTAAAGGATAAAAAAATATGTAAGATTATTACGATTCGCAAAGTAACCCAAGGTACCAAGATATATTCAGAAAGAATGCCGATTCAGAAGAAATCAACAAATATATGAAAAAAATATATAGTTTGATGTTTGACAGTGAAAATACTTACGAGCTATGATTTGTGGTTCTGAAACTGCAAATGAATCGTTATATCTCTTTTTGGTTCGGACAGCACATAGTTTAGCACCTCGTTCGCTTAATTTGTCATCATAATAGGTTTTGACAATTCCATTGCTGGTGCTAACTATAATTTGATTGAGTTTAGGGTGCCACATAGACCGAATAACACTGGCCGGAGCTACCTTCATCTCGCCTTCTAGTTCAAAAGTATCTCTATTGAAAAATTTAAGATAACCTATATCTTCCCCTTTCTGCAGTGAAACTCCCGTCAATATGAGTCGATCATCAGGACTGAAGGAACAGTCAGTGTTAGGGAATAAATTAAACAAATTATTTACGGAATTAACACAGGTTTTGTAATTTCGGATATCCCACAATTTCAATGTTTCATCCATTCCTCGAGTGGCAAAATATTTACCATCATAAGAAAATGTCAAAGAAGATGTTTCAGATCCATTTTGGTGAGCATTTCTGATTAAAAAGCTATTGTTTACATAAACTTTACGACGATGATCCCAAGCTTGAATCGAACCATCTGTACATGCAGCTGTAATAAGTAAACCGTCCTTTGAATAATTTATTGCATTGGGTATAGCTTTAAGACCACCTTGGTTACGGCACTTGATCACAGCTTTTTGTTCTTTGAGTTCGTTTTCAACAGTCCAAATCCTTAGTGTACCATCATTCGATGAAGTCATCAATTCACTTCGTTCTCTAGGATGCCAACAACCAAAATTCAACATAGCAGTATGGCCTTTCGTCCTTGCCATATCACGAATATACTGATCCCCTTTCGGACATTCCATTTTAACATAACCATCTCTATCAACAATCTTGGCTTGACAATTTCCAGACACAACAAGAATAAGATCCCCATTAGATGAATATTCAAGATTCTTGATAGGATGACATTCACATGGCTGAATGGTACGAAAAGATTCAAGCCGAGAGTCCATGCCTTGAAAATCCCAGAATCGCACGTCATAGTCATAACCACCAGAAACTAATCTTGAACCATTAGGATCTAATGCAAGGGCTGATACCGTTTTATTTCCATGAATTAACTCAATTTCCCTAGATGATGGAACTGTATCATACCGATTGTATCCAATCAAGTCATCTCCATCTTGTTCATCATCATTATCTTTTTCCTCATTCTCAGAATAATTTGATGTTGAGCTCGTTGAAGCCATTTCCATGGTTTAAAGTGGTTATTGTTGAATAATGAACTAAAATATAAATAAAGCGGATTTGATCTGACGAAAATCGATTGTAAACAAATTAATGTTTTCCAAAGTGTTATGATAAAGATTCACTAAAATATGTTTATTTGAAAAACATTGTTCTACGCATAGGAGACATTATAAAGTGTCCAATGAATTTAAACGCGCCAAATACATATTGATACATGAATAACGCCAATGAATATTTTATAAGTATTAATATTATAATATACAAGCAGCAAAGTCACAATTTTGGAAATTGCGAGATCAGAGAAATGTGTCTCTATGTCTTAATAGTGAAATGATAAGAAAATAACATGTGTTTAGCATGATAGGTTTGAAAAAAAGAAAGTTTAAAATGAATCTAGAAAGAGGAGAGAGAGAGAGTAAGCTCCATCTAGAGAGAGATTTGAAGTGCAGACAAAAGTGAAAATAAGTAAAATGAAGAAAGATGATAAACAGTTCCAACATGGCGGGAGTTGAAACTATGTTGACAATCCAGTCAAGTCAAGCGTAAATGAAATTAGTCAACCTTGTTCTGGTTTCTCATCGGTAACCTCGTAATGACGATATTCAGGTTTCAATTCCCACATATTTTTATGCGGGTTTTTGGTATTGTACACACAGATTTCTTTTAAAATTTCTTTCAAATATGACTGTTGCAAGAAGAAAAGAAATTGATTAAAATAAATTTTCAATTTGACAGTTAGTATACTTACACTGGGTTGTTTTGTAATTCTCTCCAAATCTTTGCTATAATAATACTGGTGCTTTTCAAATGCCTGATACAGCATTTCCATAACTTTGTCCTTTTCTTCTCGAGATCTTTTACCCTCGGCTTTACGTTTAGCCTCATTCATGACCTGATAAGTTTGATTAAAAAAAATTTAATCAATAATGACACACGATAACAAAATGATAAAAAGATTAAAAATTACCTCAACTTTGTGATGTGAAACAGGGAGATAGCTGATCGGTGTTTGATCTAACTTTAATACTGTTCTTTGAGGTTTATTAGCTTTCTCCATTTGCTTAGCCTTCAATCTCATGTAATTATTATCGCCGGTTGGTCGACACTCTCCTTTTTGTACCACATTTCCTTCTAAAATAAGACCTGAGCTTCTGTCATCTTTAGGATGTGAGAAGACAGCTAAATGCTGGTGAGAAATGTCACTGATAACAAATTGATGTTCCTTAGGTATATGTGTATCGCTATTTTTTGATTCAGGTTTTGCTTTAGCTCGCTCCAAGACTTCGTTTGACAAGTCAAAAAATATTTCCGGTCTACCTGCTGGACCACGACTAGATTTTTGAATAATTAACATAGATTATAATCAAGATAAAAATGAGAGACATTTATAGAAACATAGCTAAATCCAAATTTCGAGTTATTACTCACTTGTTAATTTTGAGTCGACCGAGTTCACTCATTGATGGTGCATTTTGCCATTCGTTTGCCATATACTTGGGTACTTTGACAAGCCATACACCGCGCGAAGCATTTAAAATATCCAATTCAGAAGTATTTGAACCGCTCATGATTAAATTTTACAATAAGTTAACGAGATTTGGTGAACTCAAGATTTAAAGATTGAACAAAAGAAAATAAACAACTGTATTTAAATGGCTTACTGTTACTATGGAAACAGTTCACTGCGGCGGCAATTATGTGGCGCCATAAAAGCGATTCAACATTCAACATTCATTACCGCCATTTTGCTGAATCATTGAATATCTCCTTGAATTTCAAATAACAATCTATTCTGCAGTAAACTTAGCTGGTTTCAAGCCTTTGTTCTCTGACTGGTTTTAATGTTTCTCTGGGTAAACTGTTTTGACTTATAGAGCGTCTTGTAATCGAGGAAACAAAGTAAACTTCATGATCAGGATCATAATCCATCATTTATTTGAATGGTGCTACAGTCTGTATTTTTAACACGTGTTCAGATTCAGTTTACTCAGTTACGTTTTTGTTGTCATACATTTATAACTTTCAAGGCAACCAAGAATGGATATCTCAATCAATATTTAGTTTATCTTGTTTGGTGAGAACATTGCTACTTTTAATCCCATTCCTGTTTTCAACAACTATCGTCGTGCAATTAAATCCAAGTCAACAAGACGAACAGCAGCTTGAAGAATGGATTGAAAGGTGCACTAAAGAAGCTCATCTCAAATGAGATGCTTCTACTGATGTCAAGTAGGAATCTATTTTAGGTAATTCTGGCAATTATTATGATTCAAATCAGATGACTTAAATGGTTTCGAAAGCAGCAGCCTACGGTTGAGCATTAGTTTTATACTATTCAACTTATCGATTCATATATAAATCAGCATCTTTTAGGCATTTTACTGAATGATCCAAGAAGACGAAATGAAAATATCCTATTGAATCCTATTTCTCATAGAACACCAATTAGTTGAAAATTGCGAATCTCATCTCATTTTTCGCATTAAAAAACAAATCCAATATTTTCCATTAAAAAATATCCAATATTTTTCATATTTAAAATGCTACGCTATGATCTCTATTTCTGATGCTCATACTAAATCACCATGATCTTGCTCCTTAGATTGACAATTGAAAAAGGACAGTTTAATAAATGTTACACCTTTTTTCGTAAGTCAGAAAAATAAAACACCGAGTGAAACAGTACTGTAAGCAATCAATTTTATATTTGGACAGTGAATTAGTCAATTTTTTAAAACATTTTAATCAAAGATTCGTTGTTTTGTTCAATAATCATGTCCATTGATTAGATCTTGAGTTAGAAAAAAGGAAAGAGAAAATAATGAATCAGAACATTTCCATCAAACCAATTTTTGAGTTAAAGTGGCGTTTTGAAGATTGGCTTCAGAAACAGTTTGCGTTTCATCCGTTAGTTGTTTAGTGGGAAAATTGGTCATCAGAATGAAAGGCAAGGGACCATAGACTGGACGAGCATCACAAATATAACTGCGAATGTCTTGAACAGTGTGATCCAAATTAACTTTGATAACAATTCTGTGGAGAGAACAAAGAAGCAGCATTAAAATCACACAATTTTTACTTGATTAAAAACATACCTAGAGCCATCTGATAATCTAACTTGAATATTAGTGGTCGGTTTAGATTCGTCAGTTTTCAAACGTTTTTTGGCCTCTTCCTCGTTAGCTTTATTGTCACCAGAAGCTTGTGAATTAGAACCCGAAGCTCCAATTGTTTCAGGTGTAACATTACCTAAACGATGACCCTCTCCGGCAAAAGCCTTGACTCTTCGCTTGACTTGCACGTACTCTTCGTTTCGGTGATCTTCCATATTTAAGTTAACCTGACCTCCACGAGCCATACGTAATAGCTCTCGAGGTACCTCCCCTCGAGTAATTGATTCTAAAAATTCGCGATTCTGAGGATCTTGAAAAGCGCGTAAAGGTCCATCATCAACACTGAAACCATTTCTCCACATTTTCAGCACCATAGTAATGGGTTTCAGATCAATTTCTGGACTTGATTCACCTCCAGCAGCTTCGTCTTGTCCTTCTTCATCATCTCCAAGCTTTTTACCTTTACCTAGGAGATGGTAAAGGACAATAAGAAACAATTCAAAGCTTTATCGAAAAGTGACAAATTTGATAACACACCTTTAAAGGCAGCAAATTTTCTTGCTTGTTCAGGACTTTCTGGCTCTATAGGCTGAGCTCCTTGCTCTCTAGCGGCCTTGAAAACATTTTTAATTACTTCATTAGGGTCAGCTCTTTCTTTATTAGGACCTAAAACTTGTTGACCTGACTTTTCTGATCCTCCAACATAAAAAGCTTGACCCTCATCATCACTACTAGACTGTTGTTGTTGTTGTTGATTCAATGAACCCAATGTAGCAATCCTTGGTCTCCCACTGGTGTCCTTTTTAACGGGTTTGTCACTTTTACCTTCCATTGAAAGAATCACTTAAATAACTAAGGTTGCTAATTAAAGTTAAATTTGCAGGGAAATTAAATTGAAAATCGAATCAACTAGTGATTTATATTAACAATGTTTTAAATGTAAATTTTTGTGCAACCAATAGTATCGATACATGATTCTACAAAATTTATCGATACCAACATCAGTATCGATAGGTAAATTTAAGAGTTAAATTGAGGTTGATTTTTGTACTCTTGAATTTTATCAACTCAAATGGTGAAAACCATGAGTAAATTAGACTCAGAATTATTAAGAGTATTAAGATAATCGCCTGACAGTGAATCAATAAAAGTAGTTAATTATTCGGATACTATAACTCATGGTATTGTTACTCTCTAAACTGATTTTATCACAGCTTCAACCGAGTTTGTAATGCTCCATTTGAATTTCGAGGTTGAATCTGGTTACCATGGATTTAGAGAGCACAAATTGCTTTTGTTAAGTTTTTTAAAAGTTATTTAATGTCTTTCTTTGTTGTTTTTTTGGTAGGGAAAGACGAAAGATCTCAAATCAAAATGTCTTGATTAATTTTGATACGTTTTTTGTTTTTTTTAAGCATCTGTGATTTATTTATTTAATTTAATTTTAAATTTTTCGATTTGTGAATTTGTTACCAACATGGAAAGCGACAAAGAAAAAGTCGTTGATGTTGGTGAATATTCCTATCAAAAAAGTGATCTCATTGGACATGGAGCTTTTGCAATTGTTTACAAAGGTAAACATAAAAGTAAAGATCTTCCAGTCGCAATTAAAGCAATTGCTAAAAAGAATCTTCAAAAAAGTAAAAATATTTTAACTAGAGAAATTAATGTTCTTGGCCAGTTAACTCAGCTACACCATCAAAATGTGGTAGCTTTATATGGTGCCCATGAAACAGTTGACCATGTTTATCTTGTCATGGAATATTGTAACCGTTCTGATTTGGCTGATTATCTTCATAAGATGGGTTGTCTTTGTGAAGATACCATTAAATTATTTCTTAAACAGCTTGCCGAGGCGATGAAAGCTCTCCATCAACAAGGAATAGTTCATCGTGATCTTAAGCCTCAAAATATTCTTCTTTGTTCTAAGAAACCCTGCCCAAGCCCTCACGAGATCGTCCTAAAAATTGCCGATTTTGGTTTTGCCAGATTCCTGCTTGATGGAGCCATGGCTGCTACATTGTGTGGATCTCCTGTGTACATGGCTCCAGAGGTAATTATGTCTCTCCAATACGGTGCCAAAGCTGATCTTTGGAGTATCGGTACAATCGTTTTTCAATGTTTAACTGGCAAGGCCCCCTTCAATGCCAAATCGCCTCCTGCTTTGAAACATTTTTACGAGAAAAATGTTAATTTGGTTCCAAAGTTAGTTATTCTTTTATTTTTAACAAATTATCTAACCAATCCTACATCTTTTGTTTTGTCAAATTAATTCAAATAATAACATAAGATAATGATAAGCTTGCAAATAGCATCAAGTTATGCTCTCTATTTAATCTGCAAACCTTAAGAGCTTGACTTGAGATACCAGAAATGAATAGCTACAGATTATTAACATTGAACTAATAATAACTAACCTTTAAAGGTTTTCTTATTTGATCTCTTTGCTCAGTTGACGCAACAATTGAAATGATCGGTCTTTTGTTATTAAAATGATAGAATACTTGCTTCGAATTTGTTAAATGTTTTATTTGTTACTTTTGATTATAGCGTCTATCATTACAAAGCTCTGAAATCGAAGCAAAGGTTTTCTCTTGCATTTCTCCTGTCATTTTTTTAATTTTATCTCAAACGTTATAGTGACTCAGTCATTATGCTCTAAAATATTGATTTTCACACAGTAGTTTGAATTTCTTTTGTTATTCTCATTGTTTGCCTGTTTTTGTTTGAAGTTTGCTGATTTAATGATATTTACTGCTATTTAAACCATTTCGACAAAATTACTGAGCACAGAGATTGAGTGGTAGTTTAATTAAGTCAAGATGCTCAAACTAATTTTGAATGTCATTGACTTTTTCTACATCTTGATTGTTCTATTATGTTATCCACTTTAAAATGTCAAACTCTCAGCAAACCAAAGCTCTGTTCTTACAGTCAAAATTTTCTTTTTAATTTTGTCCTGGATCAGAATTCCTCCTGGAACTTCAAAATATTTGTCAGATCTTCTCAATGGCCTGCTTAAACGTGATCCAAAAGATCGAATGGATTTTGATGCATTCTTTAACCATGATTTTATAAGACATTCCCCTGTCGAATCACAAGTTGAAGTTGTTCCTTCAGTTCCACCACCACCACCGCCACCGCTACCGCCGCCACCACCTCCAACTCTAAAAACTCCAAAAATTCATCAACCAGCCAGAACAAGCCATCGTAAACCTCCAGAATTGCCAACTGAGCCAAGATCTCCAATTAAAAGTGAGCCAAGATTGCCAACTAAAAGCGAGCCGAAGATTCCTGCTCCAACAAATGCTGAAGACCCAGGGGAATTTGACGATTTTGTCTTTGTCCCATTAACGGGCTTCGACGATAAACCTGTTGAAATCAGTTATACGAAACCAATGCCAACTAAATCTGCTAGAAGAAGGAAGGTTAGCTCAGTCAACAGCATGTCCACTGATTTGATTTCTTATATTAACAAATTTAAGAAATCTAAGCCTGTTCCCAGTAACAAAAATGTTTACGCTAATATCCGTAACAGTTATCAATCATCAGGAATTGTTACTGATAGCGGATCTGATCTCCCTTCGGTCAATACTTCCGATAATAGCAATCGTAACCTCAGTGGAAAGGGAGGATCATCTCTTTCTTTAGACGAAAAATTTGGCCTACAATACGATTCAAATTCTTCTGGAAGCTCAAGTAATCGCTTCATCACTGACATCAGTCAACTATCACCACCTACAGTACAATTTATCATTGGCACTCCAACCGGATTAGTCTCTGGCTCATTTACAGCTAATCGTCGTTGTAGTGCACCTCTCAATATAAAAGATCTTCAGAGTGGTAAGGCCGAGTTAACCTACATACCTGCCCTTCGCTCTCCAGATCTTCGTCATCGGCCATTTGGTCACCATGCACAATCTCATTCAGCAACCAGTAATGCTCTGGTTTCTCAATGTAACTCATCTCTCATGAAATTGACTTTTCATGATAGTCCTGAAAAACCAGGACGGGGACCAGGTCTTCCTCAATATCGACATAGCTTTAGTTTTGGATCACACTCAAGTGGCCATAAGGCGGCCATTCTACTTAAAGATATTGGCAGATTCAATAGTTCAAACGCATTAGCACTTCCCAATCATCCTTCAGGCTCATCTGAACCCCAAAGAGGTTACTCAATTTACGCTCAATTTTCTGATCGAAACTCTGCTGAGGCATCTCTACGCTTTCTCGAGGACTTGCGTCGCTTTGATGTGCCTGAATTACCCGAGGAAACTTTACTTGACAAGGAGCATAACGAAACACTCACCCGGCTCAATTTTGTTTCTTCATTGGCTGAATGTATTGTAAAATTGGCAGAGCATCGTGAAAATACATTGAGCCTCTTGGCTGAGAGCTCTATACCAGAGGTAAGATCATCATGAAATTATGCTTTCAAAAAAAATTAAAAGGCAAATAGTTTTAGATTGGCGAAAAAATTGTCCAATTATTGTTAAGTTTTCTTACTTATCAATCTTCAAGTATTTGCAAATATCTTTTTTTTCTCGACTTTGTCTTTATTAATATTTTTTGCTTTTGTATCTTCATTCAGATAACGCTACCAAGTCAAAGGCAAGCGGAGAAACTTGCTCTTTATACTCGAGCTTTGCATTTTGTTTCATCTGCTTTGTCACTTTCAAGATCTGAGATTACCGCTGGAAAGCTCACCTCATCATCATCAGTTCGACAAGGTTAGCTTTCTTTATCTCGCTTCTTAAGATCAACTTTCTCGATTTTCTTACTGGTCTTTTCCTTCACTCTCACAATATTTTTGGCCTGATTTATTTGGGAAAATCACTGCTGAAATAAAAACTCAACTTAACGAATAATATATTTTTTCTCTCGATTTTTTACAGTCCTTAATACCTTGAAATCACTCTATTACAAATGCATTGAGAATTGCGAAGCTCTAACTCAGGATACACTATTAGCTTCCACGGATAGCCAAGATTTGGAAAACGTTTCTGCTGACAATTTAATCTATGATCATGCTATTCAAATGGTTAAATCAGCAGCTACTGAAGAATTGATTGGTGATATGCAAGTAGTAAGTTTCAATTCATTATTCGATTTTCTTTTCTTTTCGTCTTCCCCGAAAAATTGAATTTTCCTGTTTTTCTTTTCCTTTTTGCTCAATCGAACGGCTTTAATCACCTTTTTTTCATTCTCGTTTTCAGTGCATTCAAAAATATCAAACAGCTCAAATACTGTTACACAGTTTATCGCAACAACCAAACATGATTGTCGATAAGGAATTTCTTCATCGATATAAGGATGCTGTTGAAAAGAGACTCTATCATCTTCACCGTGAAGGCTATGTTATCCCAATGGACACCTCAATAACTCCCTAACAAAATTGATAACTCAAAAAATGTCAATGTCTTCCTGTGTTTCAGAAATTCATTGTCCGCGCAACATAAATTAACAAAAAAAACATTTTGGCCAAGTATTATGAATTTAACGTGAATCAGGCGAGAAGCTATTAGCTCAAATCGTGTTCATTCCTGATTCGAAACAATTTAAGTGCTCATTATTTGTAACTGATTGTGATGTAGCAAGTGAGAATTTTTTTTTAAATTATTTCTACAAGCTTGAATATTATCAAGAATCAATAATAATAAAATATTTAGTGATATTTTTTACCCGAAAAATTGTTTAAAGCGTTTAAATTTTCTTGAAAAATCCAGTGAAAACTGGTTAATTTGCCGCGATGGTTACAATCAATCTACCAATTATTCATATCATTCAAATTCTCTAATTACTTCGATAGCCATTGAGACAGTGGTTCTTGATTAATCGACTCATTATATTTTGATAATATTTTGCGACACTACAACTTGATTCTACGTGAATGTTGTTTTTGTTGTTTGATCAATCTTGCTATGGGATTTTAAATTATTCAAGACTTCAAATCTTCACTCCAATACCAAGCGTATCATTGGCTTAAATTTTTACTTTTGCCGTTGTCAACAATCTGTAAACTTATTCACCAACAATCAGACTAATTTTCATCAATACTTCAACTGTTAAAGCCTAACTTCATACAAAGTAACCTTTATCATTTATTGACTGCAGAACTCAATTCATTTGGTGAAATTTCATTTAGTTGAGTTCAGATGCTGAATGGATCAAAATCTATTAATCAGTAATCAATTGACTAATTTACTAAGGAATGTGTTAGCCATCAAACTCACCAAACATCACCCTCAGGAAGTTTTTTCAAACTCATTTTTATCGATTGATGTCTTTAAAAGCTCTGTGTTTTGAAATGTAATTTTTAGTAAATATCTTCAAATCAAAGAGCTGATCTTTTGTTTGAAATTGTATCGATTTGAAAGAACTGTATGATTAATTTAATCAAAACATAACAACAAACAATATTAGACTTTTTTATTACGTCAAAACAGAAAATGATCATTAATTTTGGTTGAAATGATTACCAGGAAAGTTTCTATGTACAAAGAATGACTCGAATTTAATCAATATAGTAAATGAAAATAATTTGATACAATTTATCAATTTAGCAGCAAATCGATTTCATAATTTGTTCACTGAATACGAGATTTCAATCACTTGTTGTTAACATTTCAAATGGATAATTTGAACCAAGTTACACTTTCATCATCTCCAGCTCTTCGTAAGCGTATTGGTTTTCTGGTTCACCTCTTAATAACGGCTATATGTACTGTACAAATTTATTCAATTGCAATTGATTATTTGTACGGTGAAATCACAACCAAAGTAAATTTAACGACTCCAAAAACTTTTACTCTACCCAATGTTTCTTTGTGTTTTCCCTTCCTCGGTCTTATCAATTTGACCATAGCTGATCAGCATTTTCAAAATTTCAGTGCTATTCTGAAAAATAGGCCGTTCTTTGATGATTATGACACTCATCGTGATACTTATACAGAAATTTATTCCCTTCTAGCCACTTTAACAACCAGCCAACTAAAAGGACTGTTAAAGGATATTGGCCGTGTAACTCCTATGATCAAATTGACACCCATTTACCGAACTAATGATTCAATTACAGGTCAACGCCGAGTAGATGTTAAGTCTTCTTGTGAAATAACACGTTACTTTCGCCAACCATCATTTTGTTTGACAATAAGATGTTTTAATGAAACAAAACAACCTCTTGAATATGTACGTGCAGACATTTTACAGCAACCTCACAATGGAGATATGATGAGGATCAAATTGAGCCCGAATGTAACCATGATGGCACCTTCAGTTGATATAGTTTTTACTGCGGCCAACCATTTGACTCACGGAAAGAAACAATCGGCATATCGGATTGGTTTCACCAAAGAAAACCCAGCAACCTATGTAATCACTTACACTAAAATAATCAACATACTAATCCAAGACGATTATGAGATATCATGTTTTAATTATTCATTGATTGGTTATTTGTCAAGAGATGATTACTTCGACAGATGTTTAAACAATGCATCTTCAACAACAACTGGAACAGCTTTTTACGGGACTGTGCAACATTTTAAAGATACAAGGGTTCTTATGAGTGGGTTTCGCCAATTTTATGATGAGTATTTAAATCCGAATGAAGCTGAAAGAGAAAAAAAGAGAAAATTCTACAAGTATTGTCGTAAATATTGTTCTCATCAAGCAAATAGACCTGATTGCTATCAAGAAATATTCAACCCAATTGGTTTTCGCACGATCCATCGATCAGATGGAATCTATGAGATTGTAGTTAGAGCTCCAGCAACTCCATTTGAACTTAATCAATATTACCCTGAGTACACTTTACTTGATTTGTTGATTTACTTTGCTAGCAGTTTAAATTTCTGGTTTGGTTTATCTTTAATTTCCCTCTCAGAACAGTTGTTAAATTTTTATTGTAATCTGTTTGTGCGAGAAAAAAAGCCGAAAAATAACTCGACGATTAAATTGTCTAAAGCTAAGGTAGTCAGTTCAAAGCCGATTGAAGTTCTTGTTGCCCAACCCAGGAGGCCGAGAGTGACAAAACTCAAAGATATTCCTAATGAAATACCAATTGTTTATTATTAAACTAACAATGTAAAGCATATCTTGAATATTGAAATACAAAGAAAAAATAACTAAATTTTGGATTACAAGATACAAATAAAAACATGAACAGGATTATTTGCTGTAAAATTTGATTTTAAGCTTTGAAATTATTTTTAGCATTTCTCAAAATTCCCATAATTTCTACTGGATTAGTGGATCCTGCATACTTTTGAATGGATGGTTCTTTAACTCGCATAAAAGGATTGATCAGCTTCTCCATGGCAATAGTTGACGGAATGGTTGTTTCAGAAAGAGATCTTCTGACCTGCAGAGAAGAAGAAAATTATTAAATTGGATTGATTTAGATACAAGTTTTCAAGATTTTACCTTAGCCCAGTTCAGTCTATCTTGAATATCTTTGTTGGATGGTTCAGTGCTCTGAGCAAAAACTAGATTAGATACCGTATACTCATGGCCACAGTAAACTTTCTGTTGATTGAAAAGAAATATTGAATCAGAATCATGACCATTTATGTAAGGTGATCTTAACTTACTGTTGAGTCGGGTAATGAACCTAGCTTATTAATCAACGCATCGTACATTTGATCCGGAGTTCCTTCAAAAAATTTACCACATCCTGCTTGGAAAAGAGTATCTCCTGCAATAATTTTGTAAAGATGTACATTTTTCAAATCATTTCAAGCAAAAGTTAAGATACATTGATGTTTCGATTTAAAAAATACCTGTAAAAACGGCGCCATCTGATTCACCGGATGGTGGGACTACATGATAGCATATGTGTCCGCTGGTATGGCAAGGTGTATACAGACAATTAATCTTCAATTTTCCAATCGAAAAAGTATCCCCATGATTGACTTTTTTAGTTAATGCTCCGATTCTGTCGTCAAATCCACAGACAGTTAAGCCTGGTCAAAGAGTAAAGGAAGAAGAGAGAGCAATTCAATACTAACTCTGAACCAAAATTTTTTTTTGGTGTCAGAAGATGGCGCGAGAAAGAGCCTCTTTCTTTTTACTTTCTTTACAAATTTTTTACTCTCTTTTTCTCTTTCATTTCTCTTTCTTTTCAGCATTTAAAATTAATTCAAGACAATTAATATCAACATCAGAAAAGGCTTTTTTGACTACTTTTCAATCTTTTTAATGTTATTTTAATTGATTTTAATGATTTTGATGCTATGTTTTCTTATTTAATGATAAATTTGTGATGATTTAACAGAATAATGTCACTTTAACTAACTAAATCTAAACTAATCAAGCAAAAGTCTACCAAAAAGTTTTAATAGTCATTCAATTAGCGTTTGGGACTATTTTGGTTATTCTGCTAATAGATTCTGAATTCATTGATTTAACGGGCGTTCACCTTCACATAAAGCTCATGGTGAATAAATTGTCGTTAGTATAATGTTAGACATATTAACGGTTAACGAATTTACCATGTAATTATGAATCTAACCAATGAAAAGAATAAATTCAGAATTTATTGGCAGGAAAAGTTTATCGTAACCAAAATATTACCGAAACCTTAATACAATGACTATTAAAACGTTTTGGTAGACTTTTGCTTGATTAGTTTAGATTTAGTTAGTTAAAGTGACATTATTCTGTTAAATCATCACAAATTTATCATTAAATAAGAAAACATAGCATCAAAATCATTAAAATCAATTAAAATAACATTAAAAAGATTGAAAAGTAGTCAAAAAAGCCTTTTCTGATGTTGATATTAATTGTCTTGAATTAATTTTAAATGCTGAAAAGAAAGAGAAATGAAAGAGAAAAAGAGAGTAAAAAATTTGTAAAGAAAGTAAAAAGAAAGAGGCTCTTTCTCGCGCCATCTTCTGACACCAAAAAAAAATTTTGGTTCAGAGTTAGTATTGAATTGCTCTCTCTTCTTCCTTTACTCTTTGAGCCTGGTGCTTTAGAAACTAATTCAGCATTTCCTCCAGAATGATCCCAATGGTGATGAGTGGTCAAAACAGTAGTCAATTCAACACCTGCTTCACTGACAGATTGTAATACTTTGTCAGGCTCAACTGGATCAACGATTGCAGCTTTTTTGGAATCCTTGTCGATAATTAAATACATATAGTTGTCAGATAATGCTGATAAAATTTTCACATCCATGGTTTTACCAGAAACTGTCAAGCTATGAGTTGAATGAGTACCGGTTAAGTTGCGTATTGATTTCACAGTGAAATAAATTAAACCTTGAAATAAATGAAAATAAATATTAACATGTGATCAGATGCATAATCATTTGATGCAACATTAAATTACGAGAAAATTACGTTGCAACATGTTGAGAAACGAGTGTCCTTTTCGATGAGTTATTCACTTTCTCCTTTCATTGAACGTATTACTCAAGCAATAGGACAGGTATCAATGTTAATTAATTTTTTAATTGAATTGAAAATCAAATTAACAAGTGATTTAGACTAAAAATGTTTCAATGTAAATTTTTGTGCAACCAATAGTATCGATACATGATTCTACAAAATTTATCGATACCAACATCAGTATCGATAGGTAAACTTAAAAAATTGTAAAGAGGTTTTTAATTGTTAAACTCGTGAATTAGATCAACTCAATCGCCAAAAACCATGAGTAAATCAGATTCGAAATCGTTGCAAAAGTTATTATTAGACAATCTGCCTGACAGTGAAAACTATGAACGAAGTTTTATGCATTTGGATACTATAACTCATGTTATTGTTACTCGCTCAACTGATTTTCTTATTACAGCTTCATCTGACGGTGTTATCAAGTTTTGGAAAAAGGTACCTGAACATATTGAATTCGTTAAACATTACAAAGCTCATCGTGGACCCATTATTCATATTGCTGCCTCATGCGATGGAGCTTTCCTTGTATCTATATCAAAAGACTTGACTATGGATATTTTTGATGTCATCAATTTTGATATGATTAACCTTTTCACTCTGGATTTTATGCCTCTAACATGTGAATGGATTTACGCGCCGGGTGATGCTTTGCAAGCCCTTGCTCTTTCACGAGAAGATAAACCAGATATTTACATTTACGATGGCAAAGAAAGTAAAGTGCCTATAAAAAAGCTGGAAAAAATTCATTCAGCGCCAGTTGTTCTTATAAGATTCAATCAGGTGTATTCAACAGTTATTTCAGTAGATAAGTCATCAATGATTGAATATTGGTCTTCTGCTAAACATGATTATACTTTCCCAGATGACCGAGTAGACTTCAAATACAAAACTGATACTGATTTATATGAGCTTGCTAAAGCTGAAACAGCCATCCATGACTTAGCTTTCACTGATAATGGACTCCATTTTGCAACCTTGTCCTCAGATCGTAAAGTTCGTCTTTTTAAATTCAAAACTGGAAAAGTTATCCGGATATTTGATGAAAGTTTGTCCGTGTTTAGTAGTTTGCAGGCAGAGAAAAAGATATTACCACCTTATGAGTACAATCGAAGGAAAGCACTTGAAGAGGAATTGGAACGATCAGAAGCTTTCACTCACCAAACTGTTTGTTTTGATAAAAGTGGAACTTTTTTAATATACCCAACTCCAGTCGGGATCAAAGTTGTTGCATGGTCTACCAACCGTTGTCATCGAGTGCTCGGTAAAGGAGAAAATTTCCGTCCTATTGGTTTAGCTTTATATCAAGGTATTCCAAATAAACCTGATGGCGCTGCAACTTTGAGCAGTTTAACAGCTGAGAATCAAAATTTAACTGCAAGATCTCAGGCTGATCCTTCATTATTTGTCACCGGCTTCAAGAAAGGCCGTTTTTATATTTTTACTAGACGAGATCCAGAAGCTAATGAGGATGGTGTCGGGGAACGAGACATATTCAATGAAAAACCTCCAAAAGAAGTGATGATTGCAGCGATGGAATCTTCAGTCAGATCTCGAATATTTGAAGCAGCTGTGATTCATACAACTATGGGTGATATTCATGTTAAATTGTTTCCTAAGGAAGCTCCTAAAGCAGTTGAAAATTTTTGTGTACATTCCAAAAATGGTTATTACAATGGTCATATATTTCATAGAGTTATAAAACAATTCATGATTCAAACTGGTGACCCAACAGGAACGGGAACCGGAGGAGAATCGATTTGGGGACATGATTTTGCCGATGAATTTAATCCATCATTGAAACACGATAAACCTTATACTTTAAGCATGGCCAATGCAGGGCCCAATACAAATGGATCTCAATTTTTCATAACAGTTATACCATGTCCATGGCTCGACAATAAACATACTATATTTGGTCGAGTTGTGAAAGGAATGGAAACTTGTCAAAACATCAGTAAAGTCAAAACTAATCAACAAGATAAACCATACGATGACATAAAAATCATAAACATTGCATTGAAATAATGTTACTCTTATCAACAATATGGTTTCTAAGACTTCAAATGGCCATTGTTAGGAGTAAACAAAAGGATTCTTTAGCCATTTTTAATTCATAAGCTGAGTTCCATTATTGTTCAAAAACGCATGTATTTTCTACTGGATTTATTGGATTGGTGGGCTATTGAGACCTGCTTCTAGTTTCAAGAAAACTAGAACAAATCCAATCCAATCAATAACCACCAAAGAAAATATTTTTATTAAAATGTCAGACATTGCGTCACAAAGATTGAAGAAAGAACTTCAAGAAATGAGAAGTCATCCTGATTTCGCGGAAAACCGTTTTACAATTGATACCGTTGATGATGATTTATTTCATATGGTAGCAAGTATTGCTGGTCCACCAGATACGCCTTATTCCGATGGTATGTTCCAAGTGGACATTAAACTGACAAAAAAGTACCCTTTTGCACCGCCAGCAGTTAGATTCATCACTCATGTATGGCATCCAAATATTTCAAGTATCACTGGTTGTATCTGTCTTGATATTTTGGATGACAATTGGGCAGCTGCTTTAACCATCCGTGGAGTGTTATTATCTCTTCAATCACTTCTCCAAGATCCTGAACCTAATAATCCGTTGGACTCATCAGTTGCTACTCAATATAAAAATAACCCTAATCTCTTTCGGAAAACCGCTCGTTACTGGACAATAGTTTTTGCATCAAAAGATTCCAAAAAACGATCTAACTTCAGTGAATTTGAGACCAAACTTCAATCACTTAGAGAAATGCTGCCCCAAAAACCTGAGCATTCACTTATTTCTGCCCTATCATGTAATAGTTGGAATGTTCTTGCTGCATTCGATGCTTTGACGTAACTATTCGTTTCATCTTTTTCACCAAAACAAACCATTCATCAACAATTCAATCAACAATTATTCATCTGTGATATCTATTTGTATCAATAAAATACATAAAGATCTTAATATCAAAATTCTAACCTTGTTAACATAATTTACCAACTTTCACAAGGAATTGATCAAATTGTGACAATTTTCTTGCTAAATCATCAAGGATCATTATTTTACTCAATATTATACGGATTTAAAGTGATTAATACATTAAATTAAAAACAAGTAATCTTTGATTGCGGCATGCAAATAACCCAGTATAGCCAACAGAGAACAGATTATCATTTGATTGCCTGATTACGAAGTGAACGTATTTATGATTGACCTTAATTGATTGCCCTTAAAGAAGCATATTTTTATATAAATTTGCTTAACTGAAGGGTGAAAAGGGAAAGCATAAAATGAATTGACGGTAAAACTAATTGGACTGAGCCTAAGTTTACGAGTAAAAAAAATTGAAAACAATCGGGTTAATAGAGGAAACCATTTCAGGCATTTAACTTTAAACTCATAAGTTAGTTTTTACCCTTTCAACTCATTTTCACTCTCTTTAGCCTTTCTCAAGACTGATTATCATGCTATTAGTGTTAAGTGACAGTTAAAATCTTTTGTGACAATCAAGAAACAGAATCTTGGGCAATACTAACAAATATCGTGTTAATTTACATTATTTTGCTTCCGTCTTTTTTTTCAACCTAATATCAGTTTACCTTCAATTTGACTAATCGATGCTACTTTTTCTGGTTAACAAGTTTTAGATGTCGTTATAATTAATATGTATTTTGTTGTCTTTTTGATCTTTATTGGTTTCAGTTAGTTTGATGTCATAATAATCATCATCATAATATAATTATATGTTTCTCTCCATATTATGTAAACGACTAAAGGTCTGCAAAGGAATCAACAAATCGTTGAACCATAACTGGCTCCAGTTGTAATCATTTTTGCTTCAAATATTTTCATATATAAATACATGTGTTTACAGGACAAAATCAATCAGTTTACTTTCAACAATCAAACAAACAACTTTCACTTTCAACTCAACAACAAAACCAACTCCAAAAATCAAAATGGTCTCCAAAGTTATGCTTATCTGTGTCCTTCTCATCTCAATCGGTGTCATTATGGAAGCTCAAGCCGGTGGTAAGTTGATAATCAAATCGCGACTTTCTTGATGAAAACTCATTCAAATTTTTGCTTTTTGTAGACAAAGGTCGATCCAACATTGTCCTCCAAGGTAGCAATGGAGACAAACTCGTCCTCCAAACTGTAAGTTATAAAACAATCCTATTCATGATAACATGATGCTTACAATAATCTTACTTCATTATTTTTCCAGGGCAAGAAAGGTAAAGGAGCCAACATTGTAAGCAAGGATGGATTCGGAGGTGAAATCGTCCTTTCAACTGACAGACGTCGATAGATGATTATTGAATGACCAAAATGTACTGTTTGTTACCGATGGATAAAGTAATTTTGACAATACAAAACCTGGATAATAGTCTCAAGTCATCTGGTATGTTCAAACGGATTATTATCTGCAACACTCAACATCAATCAAAAAGCTGGCCTTTCCTAAATTTACTTTCTCATCGCTAACAGTTTAACTTGAATAACATATTTTTAGCTTGTTTCAACTAAACCTTCTTAATTTACATCTTGAAGTTACTCAGTACAAATATAACAAAAACAATGGTCAATTAAATTACACATATTTATTTATACTTCAAAACAATAATAATCATTTTGTCTTATTATTTTTCTTAAATTGTGAGTCCAACATCAAGTGTTAAAGATGTCAATTCCTTGGCTAGTGAATAAGTGAATGGAGTTACCTTTGATACAAATACTCAAGCAACCACAGGAACTAAAACATAATCTAATACAGCGAAACGTGAAATTATCGTTGTTTAACCTCAGTTTGTTCAATCAGGTTAACTTCAATTTTTGGTTTGTTGGGTGTTTGCTTGTGTGAGCATAGTTTCTTAATTGTTGTAATCAACTTTGGTGTGGTATCAAAGAGGCAAATCAAACACGAATAGAATGAAAAACCAAACCAAATTCCAAGCGTTCCACCGATGGAAGCGAAATAATATTGAAATGTCAATGATGGTGAAGTATTTATCGCCGTATCGGGCTTTGTTGGAGGATAAATATGAATGATCAGCTTTTTCCCAGATTGAATTGACTGTCTTGGTGAATAGAGTACTGTTAGACTGAAATCTTCCGAGTAACAATCTGATGTTCCGCAAATTTTGTTACAATATTCAGACAGCTGTTGAATTAAACTTTGATAGCGTTCACGCTCCTCGTAATCATACAGGATTTTGTTGTTATCAAAAGATCGGACAATGGCATATCTGGGTAGTCGTGATGTCCGGTTTATGAAACGAGCTACAGAGCAATTTTTAAGGCAATCTTGTCTCGAGAAATAAGGGGAATCTTTGAAGTCAGTGCAGTTTGATTGGTATGGAGATGGAAGTGATTTTCGCGAAGTTTTGTGATAAGACAGTCCATATATCTTGGCTTCACCGTATTCAGGATAAGTTTCTAATGTCGATGATTCCGGGTCCCAGGATACTTCGACAGAAGAATGAGCCATGACAGACATAACGGTTACATTGAGAAGATGGGACAAGTCAAGGTAAAGAGCCAAGAAGCGAGTATTTTGAAAACCAGGAATCTTGATGCCATCATAAGGAAATTTAATCTCTTCCATTGGTTTAGCATTGACTGGATGCCAGATAAATTCATTGCAAACCATTTGGTTGAAAAAATATTCAGTGAAATAAGTCCAATTACATGTTCCCAGCTTCAAGTTTGTGTTCAAATACTGGCAGGATAAAAGAGATTTTTTGAAACGCGGTAAAAGGTCATAGATTTCAGCTGAGGTTAAATTGAAAACCAATCTGGGTCCTTAAAACAAAATAGAAACGTTTACATTAGTGAACCGAGCATTTAACCCAAAATGTAAAACCTAAATTACAATGTGTTCATAATGTTAATTTTTAGTGTTTTTACACTTGATATTAATGTTGACACTTTCAACTAACTAATGTGTGATACTAATCCAGCAAAATAACTATTAATGAGCTTATAAGAGCTAATTAATCAAAGATGGAATCAAATTTAAGAAACAACAATCAAATTGATTGTAAATAGTACGAGAAATTTGGTTAAGTATGAAAATCTTTAGTTACCTTTTGTATAATCATGAATTATAGCATTTGCTGACCAATTGTGATATTGGGGTTCCTCTCTTCGGATTTGTTCAATCTCTGTGATTATTGAAGGATGACGTTCCAACAATTGAGTTGAATTGATTGTTGAGAGTAAATCAAAGCAGAAGGAAAAGTTCGGTGGTTCAACAAAATCTTCAATATGATCCGAAACTGATTCAATTACTTCATGTCTTAGGAAATCCTGGGTCAACTCACGGATTTGTTTAAAGCATTGAATAAATGCATAAGTAAATAAAGCAACTCCAATCAATCGACGAATCCATGTTGAATATGAATAATTAGATTTGGATTTACTCTTAAAATTAAAAAAAAGCATAAATATTGAGCTAAATGATTAAACCAATTGAATGAAATTAACTTACCTTTGATTGTCCATCCATGAAAGCTGTCGTCCTTATCCTAACATCTTCAGGCCTAACTCCTAAGCCTTGAAGTTTAGAGTAACCTTTAACTTTAACCATGTTAATTGTTGAACATAACTCAATGTAATAATCATAACAACCTAGTTAGATGGACAAATCAAGCTTTAGACCTAAACTCCCAATAGTAATCAATAAATGACCATAACTTATACTTAAAAGTAGTCTACTCTCTTTAATTTCAAACATGGTTTACATGTAAGATTGATCAAATTGTTAATGGTATTGTCACATTGACTAATTTTCATGCAACAATCAATTTTATTTCAACAAAAGGTTTATTATTAACCTTGAAGAATCATTGGTGATTTAATTCATCATCAATGCTTAATGAGCTGATACTCAATGGCATTACAATTGTCATCGATTCAATTGTATCCTGTTCAATCCTTTCCTATTAACATTTATCATTCCAAGTTACTTTGTTACAATTAATCAATTGTCTGATTGATTATAAGATGCTTCAATAGACTCAATAATGGGTACAAAGCAAATTACAATATGAAAGCAGCAGTTGCCAATTGATTCATTAGCAATGAATGTGTGGTTCATCAATTTCTAACCCAATCAGCCTGCTATTTAAATTACATTTGATTCAAGTCTTACAATAAATGATAAACTCAATCATGTTAGGCTTTCAGTTTTTCACTCATCAATCAGCCAATAATCAAATGATTTGTTATTGTCTTTATTGTCTTGATTAGGCCTTCTGCATCTTAAATGTTGTCTCGTTCAAATTTACTCAATAAAAACCGTTAATCCTGAAAATTGACTGAAAAGGTTGACTATTTCAACAATGAAATTGATGATGATGAGCATAATAATCAAAGAAGACTTATTTTCCTTTAATTGTAATCATCTTAAATTGGTAAGAAAATGGTTTAAATTGTAATTGTTGTTGCTCTTGTTTTCAACATATGGATGAGTGAAATTGAATTCAGGTCGACGAGGTTCGTTTAATCAAACCGTCTGACACTTTGACAGTTTTGCATGGTTAAGTTCAGTGGGATTTGAACAACAGTAATGATAATGCTGCTTTTTGTGTTCATTTATTTTCCAACTTTCGATTGGCCTTTCATTTCAACATCATTAATCAACATTAATGGTTTAAAATTTGAGGCTTTCCAATCAGTCTAATTATACTTTGACTGTTAAACCATGAGACTTTGCTTGTTTATTATTGATCAACATTGTATACAACAATACGGACGATTGTTGTTCATGTAATCTCGCGAATCTATTAATAGTGATTATTTGTTTGACAAATTTTCTTGTCATCAATTTCAAGTAAACTGGTTTGTCAAAGAGTTTATTGTAGGCTCATTTTCAATTGATCAATTCAAGTGGCGAGCTAATGATTGATATGAGTAAATTTTATCAATAAATTCTTAATGGTTGTTCAGGTCATTCAATTTAAACTACGGATGATTAAAAGGAAAATGATGAGAAAAATGTAAGAAAAAAATGTTATTGAAAACTTGATTTGAATGCACAGCAAAGTATATTTTTTATGGCTCATGGAGAAAAGTGCATTTGCATAACATAACAATAACTATTATAAAAATAATGATTGAAAATAATAACAATAATGATAATGTAATAGCATTGAGATGGTTATTATGAGAACATCATTTGTACCTTTTTAACATCAGAAAAAAGGTATCTTGAGAGTGAAATAGCGAAAGAGTAGCCAGGTAATTCGTATAACACTTTCATTAGTATTGAATGATTGATGAAATCAGTTGAGCGTTAATATAATTTTTAACAGACTCAAGATGAGATGGAGAAAATGTAAGAATAGGAAAAGAAGAGGAAGATAGCGAGTGAGGATGGAAAGGAAGGGGAAAGTGAGTAAACTGAAATGAAATTAAGGTGGTTACAGGAAGGATTGGTCTGAATTTATGTAGCGAATTGAGCGAATGGTATTAAATGAAATAAAAAATGAAATGGATTGCAATATAACGACGACGATATTTTTGGGTCCATTTAAAATTAGGGTATACAGGCCACAAGAGAGGGAACAAAGTCTGGACCTAAATCAGGTTCACATTTACAGTAAGCTAAGTGCCCAAGAGATCAGCAAGAGGAGAAATAAGTAGCAAAAAGCAGATGAAGATGAAGATGATCAAGAGGGAGAAGTTAAAGAAAAAGAAAGTAAAGAAAAGAAAAGTCGGGCCAAAAATGTTTTTATAGGAACACTGAATGAGGTTAGGTGATGCGAATAGTGTTGTTGATGTTATTTTTTGCCGATGATGGTGTTACCTTCTTTACTTTATTTTTCTTTAACTGGTGATGATAAGGATGCCGTACCAAGAATCTTCAATTGTCAATCTATGATGATACTTGTATGAATGATACCGTTGTCACCAAGAGACCTATTTTCAATCAATCCACCTTTTTGATACCTTTTATTTTTATAACTTGTTAATACCAATCATTGTATAAATTGTAAACATGATAGGCTTGTTCAGATGCTGCTGCTGATGGTGCATCTTGCGATGTCAATGATGATGGTGATGAGTCGGCTGATGTTCCATTGTTAGATTCATCTTCTGATGCAAACATACCAGGCTGGGTGGCTTGAAGTGATTCCATTAATCTGTCGTTAGATGGTTCATAATAATGTTCAGAGTCTTCACAGGCAATTGAAGTCTCATTTTCAACACAAACTAGATGGGCTTGGTCGAAGAAAGCATTGTCTGAGCAAACAAATGAAAATCTTTGGTAAGATATTAAATTTGTTGTTGGTTCTCGAACTGGATAACAGAGATGGAACATTTGACAAGAACGAGAAACATCAGCATAATAACCATAACGCCTTTCGTAACATGAGAAACTTCCATTGGCTGTACTATTGGCATCATCTACAACACCATAACCAGGTAAATTTACGAAATCAAATTCCATTGTGTCATTGGCATCAGATCCTCCCAAAGGTTGACTTCCGAGGCCAACTTCTAATGGCTCTGCTGCTGTGGCTGATCCACCGACGGTACCATTAATAGGCACTAACCTTCCAGGCTCTCCACGAACAAGAACGATTAAACAGAAGACTGTATTCAACAGAAAAACAATGAATGAGATTGGAAATAAATTCAAATATTACGTTTCACATATAAAAAAGTAAATAGCAGTACGGAGTGAATTAATAAACATATATTATCAAAAATTAAAAGCTATAATTTGATTGTAGCAATAAAAAAAGTATAACGAGATTAAAGTTTCCATAAATACGACTAATAATCATAACTAAAGGTCAATAATCTCTCTGCTTACTGTTTTTAGCGGTTAAAATGTTAGCTTTTTTGAAACGTTTTTTTTGAGCGGACAGTTCAAATTATCTTGAGAAAAATCAAAAACATGATAAATTAAAGCTTCAATTAATCTATTAAATCATCTGCTAATCTTAAAAAATATTAATATCGATGAAAACCCTCAAACATGATGATATAATGAATTAGAAATTGCTAAAATGAATATTCTGCTGGAATAATCAAGCATTAATTGTCAATTATTAGACTGATGTGAAACACTAGCATAAACAATTGCTATCACTTAAAAGCATATAAACCTAGATCTTGAAGAAATGACAAGACATTGATAGATGAATCGATCGAAGCAATTAACGAGAACATCTGATGATAGAATGGCAAAGATGATTGATAGAGCTGTAAATGGGAAAAAGATTAATTTACCTGCGATAGCTTTTAATATATACATCCTTTATTGGCTTGTTGATGAGATTGAAAATTGTAAAGGTAAATCAACAAAATGTATGCAAATGAGGCAGAAATTGCACAAAAATATGTTTAATTTGTAAACACAAACACAAAGTTGAGTTATGAACGAAGCACGAGTTAAAATGATTCTCTTGAAAGGCAAAAGCCAGAATGAGCTGATTATTGGCTTTAAAAGATGCCTTTATATCAGCTCTACTTTCCTAATCATCATCATCATCATCATCATCACTTACACTTGATCGTCACTTTCTCTCCACCTTCAACCAACTTTAACTGTTTACCTTACAATTGAGGCAAAGAAGGTGGGCTAATCGCGCAAACAATTTACAACACTTACTTTTTGTTAACGCTAGCAAAAGTTGACCTGAAGCAGGTTGTCCAATTTAATTGGGTCAAAACTTAGCTAATTTCAGTTTCCCTCTCTTTTAATACTCTCACCGTCTTCGTCACCATCTTCACCATCATAACAACAATCATCATTGAGCTCATCCTTGCACCACTAAACTGAATCAAGCGATAGCTAAATTTCACCTTAACGCCAGTTGATTCTTAATCGGTCAAGTCTATGGTTAATGAAAATCATTTTTACCTCACCCACATACATTACTCCCACTTTTACTGTCCAGTTATCATCAATTATTTACTCTTCTTGGTTTACTGCTTTACTGACCTAAGGTCAATGTGCTTCTATCTATTATACTGATCACAATTATTATTGTTATTATTATAAACATTATTATTTTGTTGGAAATTTTTCTTCAAAAAGCCAATTCTAATTAAAGATTTTACCTCTCTAAATATACACATAAATATGATTGACATAATGAATGTTAACAGGTTTTTAGATTGCCCTGGTTTGCAAATCATTTCACCAAATCATAGTTACTCTTGTTTATTGCTTGCTTGGTGTTTGTTGTTGTTGTTGAAAGAAGAGGATAGATTGTGAGAAATATTATTAGTAAAAAGGGAAAGGAGGAGATGAACAAGAATTATAATGATAATAATGATGATCAGAAACTTCTATGAAAACTGTTGATTGTTATAAGACTAACTGTGATCACTCAAGCTACCGGCCTTTTTTTAACAACAAAACCAACTCAATTGAAGCGTAGTAATCAAGTGAACAAGTTCAACACATTATTGTCATTTTTTTGTCTTGTGTTTTTGTCTCTTGTTTACACTTGACAGGATTATTCATTTACATCATCATCATCATCATCATTAACAACACCAATATCATCAGGATGATCATCCAAATTCATTGTTTCATCATAATCAATTCAATGTTTATATTCAGCTTCTTACCATCAATAACAATGTGAAACCTTTTCAACATCAAAACAATATCTTTCATCTCTATTAATTGGACAACCAATTGATATACATTTTAATTGTAATTTACCCTTTTCAATGTCACTATTTAATTGGCTTCTCAGAAAATTGAATTGAAAAAAACAAAGGTCATGAAACATCCAAAAAAGCGACCATTTCAGATCTTGACTTCATTATTTTTTACATTTGGTTTGATGCTTCTTTTTATTTCTCATTTTTTACTCTGCTTTTGATTATCATGTTATTCTAGTTCCTTGGTTTAATTGTGTTTACTTGATTCACAGTTAATAGTCATCATAATAGATGGAAATAAGGAAATTGATCTACGCTATTGATAATTTAATCAAATTTTGTAATTTATCGAGTAAACAATCAATACGGAAGCTTATTTAATGATTTTTTCACTTATAATTAATATTTCGTTAACTTAATGTTACTGGTTGGGCTTTTGATTGTAAATCATACTTTATATTTATTTTATCCGTCAATAAGGCTTTGTTTTGATCACTGATTATAATCAATTATTATTTCATCTATCTATACACAATCAAGTCAAAACAACTAATGTTAGTGTGAAAATTATTACCAAATTGAAAGGATTCATAAGCAAAATTTTCACACAGCCTGAATATCATGATTGAACTACATTGTACAAGTCCGAAAAATAGTCACAACTTAACCAGAATTCAGTTTACTGTGAAATACACGTTTGAACAGGGGGAATGCAGAATCTGTATTTTGTAGCATCGTGTTTGGGGGAAAACTTTCTGGTTATTCAGGTTGATGGTTTATTGTTAGATTAAGAGTATATGTGAAACTGTCTTTCAAGTAGAGTAAAGTAAAAACTGTACAAAATTGTATGGTTTCAACTTTGAACTCAATTTTGTCAATGAATGTCCATCGGAAGCCTTTTAATTAAACAAATGAAATCAATTTTACGAAGCTACAGTCAACAAAAGTTTAACTCTCAACTCGAACGAAAATTTTCTACCTGTTCTCAATGAAAGTGCTTTTTTCGTTTCAATGTTTCGTTTGAATCTTACCAAAGTGACGCAAACTAAAGATTTCAACCTTTTCCGTTTCGCATTCTGACGATGGTTTTTGACGACCAATTTGAGTCTTTTCGATGTCAATTGATTGTATCCTAATCAGTCAAACTACAATTAGTCATTTTTAAAAATGGTAGCAATGGAAAGGGTTCTAATATATGTGAAAGGATTAAAATTATTTTATTAGTTGAACTTATTTTGGTTGGATGATTAATGGATGCAAAAACTTTGACTCTCTAGTTAAGAGTTGCGACCTGAGGAACTTTTAGGGGCATAAGAACTGGAACCGTTTGTGTGATTAAAAAAATTTCTTTGAGCGAAGGTTTTTGATAAAATTACATTCAAAGTTCAAACTTCAATGAAATTTTATTAAGTTTTAAAATCAGATTTTATTCAATTTTTAGCTGTCTCATTGAAGATGTTTTTTTTCACTAAAAATTTAGTCTGGATGTGGATACAATTTATTGTATTCAGTGGAAATAAATTTTTCATGATCGCAGCAGCCTCTAATTTTTTAATTGAATTCTAAGGCTATTTCAATTGATACGAGATAGGGAGACTAATACTCAAACTAGATACGAATGGACAATTTTAGGTACTCAAATGTATTTTCTTGATAAATAAAGGAAATTTTGAGATAGTTTTCACTCAGTTTTAAGAATTTCGATTATTCGTTTTTACACATTTCCAATATGGGAAAAGTAAAGTTCATAAAATTTCATCCAAATTGAATGATGTTATTTTAAAGTTGTACAAATAATGCTGAACACAATGTAATAGTAGATACAAGTTATCGTTTAAGATATCACAATGTGTTATTTAACACTGCCGTATCTAGATTTTAGAAGTATTTCTGGCTAAGAAATTCTGAACTAACAATTGTAAGAAATGAAAATAGTATATGGAAATGGTAATCAACTCAATGAATTTAAACAGACTAATTAAATTAAAAACGTTGAAATTTTTTATTGTGATCAATACATGCACAGCATCAAAGCTGCTCCCCTCATATTACATGATAATCAATATCAAAGGAATGATTAGTTTATGGAAATTAATAGAGAAAAGGCGAATTCCTCGATTAAATTTGGACAAGGGAATTAAACAAGAAAACGCAATTTCTTTTAAAGTTGATTTATAATGATTGTCTCTTTCTCTCTTTTTTTCACTCTTTTATAGTTTTTTGGTCCAATCTAGAAAAAAAATAATAGATCAGTAATAAAAAAATCGGAAAAACTGAATTTCATCTTCAAGCAGATAGGAATCATTTCTCAATTTCATCTCAAAATGTTGATAATGTAAAAATAAAAATAATGTATAGTTTGATTTCCATTTCCAGCTAGTTGGTCATTTTTTTGTTTAATACTGTATATCCATGGATAGCTTATACAAATATTTACTCCGCTGGACTGGCCTTACTTCCCATATTTGGAATGTAATCTCTGGCCATAAGGCACGCAAAAACAGTCATAACCATTTTAGGTTTAAGTTCTGAAATGTCTTCTGGTAAAGCATAGATTCTGGCCCCAATCTTACGAGCCATTGAAATGGCATATTTAGCATTGGCGAGTTTCTCCTGTTGAAATGAAAGATGTTAAAAACGTTAATTATTTGTAAATGAGATAAAATTGTTTTGAAATATGATCGATTGTATGATTGTAAAATCAAAGCTTACCTCAGCAGAAGAACCTGTAAGAACTTGACTATAATTAATTGATCCTGGCTTAATGGCATCAATGAGATCAATCACCGGCATTGCAGTTGATATACTAGAGTCTTGGAAGTTTCTGATTACACTAGTTTTACCAGCTTCTTTCAGCTGCAAAGTAAGATAAAGGAATAATTAGTAATGAAATTTTATTTTTCTCATAACTATTAGTTCGAGTAAAAATTGATGTCCTTTCTATCAGGCAATGACTTAATTGTAATAGTTCAAAGTGAGTAGAATCAATGGTTGAATGAATGAAATCAAGAGTCTCTTGGTTATTCATTGTCGTGTCTCATACTTTGATATTTGTTTTTTTCATTGTCAATTGGATTGAGATTCAAATTCAAAAAACGGACATCAATTTTCACTTAACAGATAAGCAATATTAACAAACCTTATTGTTTGCCCAGTCAACAATTTCTTTCTCAACTATGGCCCTTCCTTCGCTGTTAGCATCACCACTTGAGGCCAATTGTGTTAAAATACTTAAAGTATAAGCCCTCATTAATTGCCAAATCAAGGCTAAAGTTAAAGTGGGATTTCCTTCAACAATATCTTGTCCAGCGATACCAACGAGCGAAAACCTCAATTGTTTACCGAGTTCGACAGCATAATTACAGTTTTCCAATTTTTCCATGAAACCTCGAAGATTGCTGAAACTCTTGTGTACTCGTTTCCAGTTGACAACTCCAGGCTTGATGATGTCAAATAACTGAATAATGTAGAAAAAATGAGTTATTTTCATTCTCAATCTAAAATCTAAGAAAATCTAAGAAAATTAAAAATTAACCAACCTGGAATATAATAAGACCATCAGCTAAATCACTGTAAAGCCAGTTGACGAATGGAGAAACACCCATACTATTGATCCAATTTCGGTAGGTTTTCTCTTCTCTACTTTCTTCAATATCAACCAATTCTAAAGGCTCGTCAGGTTTATCAAGACATGGATGGGTATTGAAAAGATTGGCAACGAAGGCAACATTCAACTTGTAAACACCTTCAACAACATCATTTGGAGTTAAGAAACTTCGACATCCCAATTTGTCAGCTTGTTTAAGCATAATTTCAGCTCGATCAACTTGGTTAGGTTCCATTAAAGCTTCCATGGAGACTGGTATACCTCGAGGTGCAATTTGTTTGATTAAATGAGTATACACAACTGAGTCTTTAATGTCTCCGGTAAAGTTGTTGATTCTTCGGTCAACTCCTGCCTTTTCCAAATGATAATTGACCCATCGAATGAGAATATTTTCAGGAGAAAGTTTATTAAGGTCTGACAGTTCTTCATCTGGTCTTAACAATCTAACTAAACCAGGACATTGTTCAAGAGTGATTTGATTAAAAAGACCAATACGAATAATTTGCCATAATAAACCAAGAACAAGATGTTGCTTTCCTTGGCTCAAATCGTGTGCATCAATATTAATAATATTACAACCAATTGATTGAGCTGAGTTAAGGGCCAGAGTTAAATTTTCATGTTTTGTATAAACGGTCAAGTTTTTCTTGTTAATTGCTCTTTCATCAATTGTCTCTGGACATGAATGGTTAATGATTTTACACAGAAGAGTACCATCTTTTACTTTCTCGTATAATTCCCTTCCTTCAGGGTCAATGGGTAAAACATGTTTAAGATCAGGATCATTTTTTAAATTAGTGTTAATCCAATCAGAGAAGGCCACTTGTTCCTCTTGACGAACTGAATGAGTTGTTCCAGCGGAACTTGCAGCTGACATTCCACCGATGGTTTCCAAATTTTCAGGCTTGGTAACAGCTTTCTTGAATGTGTTGGCAACATCTTTTGATTTCAAGTCATAACATAATTGTTGGAACTCTTCAAAAGACAATTTTCCTTCCTTTTGTATCTTCTTTTGCTTCTCTAATTCACTAATCATTTGACGGACTTCCCATTGTGGTATTTTAAATCCAACAATATCCAGAGCTGCTTTCAATTCTCGCATGTCGATAGAACCATTTCCATCTTGATCGATCTGTAAAAATAGAGGTTAAATAATATTCATTAATAAAATGTTCAAAGTAAATAAAAAGTAATCACGAATAGATGAGCTAATATTAAAACTGTATGTAATACAATGGCTAATTTACTTAAACCCAAGCTAAATGCGGATTTTGTTTCATTATAGTCTAGGTTTGATTCGTGTCATCTATGCATTAACTCAATGCTTAAAATATTTCATCAATTGTTTCAGAACAGGTTAAAGGGTTGAATTTTCACCAACAATCGATAAAATTGAAGGGAAAAGATTTCTAAATGGTAAATAATGAAATGAATCAATGAAGAGGTAAAACATGAGACAGTTGTTTTTTCATCGATAATCAATTTATTGCTGATACTATACTTCACCACTTGAAAAAAAATTCTGATTTCATGATTGCTCACTGTATGGTTTCCGTTGTTTATCAACGAGTTAAATTAGATTAATAGTGAGTAATAAGTGTTTCCAGCATTCAATGAAATCAAGTTAGTTACAATCGTGAGTTACAATCGTTATCAATTGTTACCCTCTATGTAATGTTGAAAACATTTCACTGTTTTATCACACAAAATCATGATTCATTTACATTATTTACAGCTTTTTTCACTTGGAACTTTTTTTCCCCTCAATTCTATTGTTACTGAAGGATTAATTTTATTATATCAACAAAAATAGATTACTAACAGTTAAACGCAAATAAACTTTTTAATCATATTTTTATGGAAAATTATCGAGCATATGTTTATATTTACTTTACTTTTTCCTGTTAGCTTCACTCTATTAAAGGCAATGGCAATATACAATCAAACCATCTTTCCCGATTTCAACATTAATGATAACTTTTCCAATATTGGAGTTTGATTCGCGCGATAATCATATTTAAATACTAAAATGAAAGATAAAACTGCATAGGACCGGAAAATTTGTTAAATAATACCTGAAATTAAAATACTATTTTCAATAGGCGTTTCAACAAAATATACTGTCTACAAAAGCTTCTCGTAACGTTTTTTAATTCATAGCAGGATGCGTTGATCCGGTTTGAAGATGTAGCCTTTTCCGTTGAAATAACAATTTTACACGATTTGAAATACTTTCATATCAACCTTTCCATGGATAAACAACCTGATTTATATGGATAATTAGAGTTGGAAATTGATTAGAAGCAATAAAGTCACTATAATTACACATGGACGAAAGAGTGGCTGAGGATTTATTGATTAGATTAACAAGATGAAATTTAATCTGACTAGAAGCTGTCAACTTAATCCTATGCTCAACGACAGTTCAACAAAAATTATAGTAAAATGAGTAAAGAAGGGAAAATATTGAAATGAAAGTGGCTGTTATAAGAGTATACTTGGTTTTTGTTTTATGTGTTGATCACCATAGACTTGAGGACTTTTGAGAAACCTGATTAGAAAGAAGGTAAAAAACTTCATTTATATCTTACCGTTTGAAATTTTTCACACAGCTCTTCCCTCTGTTCATCAGTTATTAGTAAGCTTTTGCGGAAACTGGCCATTGTTAAATTAGGATGATTGGTTAATAATGAAAATCAATTACAACAAATATATATATGTATAAGTACACAAATTATCACTTGTCACTTGTAATGACAGAAGAGTGGATTTGACTGGCTAAAGATGAAAAATCAAAGCAATAACAGCGGCTCCAATGGTAAAAAAGTCAATCAACTGCTGATGTTGAGTGTAAAATAAAAAGTGTAAACAAAAATTAGAATCGAAAGTATAATAAAATAAATCAAAGGAAAAACAAAATTAAGATAAAAAAAGATGAACCAGTGAATTGTAAACAATCACAAACAGTTAAGCAGCAAGAGAGACTCAATGAGTGAAGAAGGGAAATTAGATGACGAGGGAAGTTTGAATTCAAGAGTATTTCGAGTAAAATAGGAAAAGAAGGACAAAAATTCATTGATTTGCATCTGAATCAATTTTATTACTTACCCAAAATAATGAAATCAATTAAAAATGAACTATGAAACCGATGAAACTAATGTAATTAAATAAGCTTTAGTCTGTTATGTGCTGGCAAAGATGAACCGGTGTGACAAGCTTCAGACTATTTAAATAACTCTCTCACTCTCTCACTCTCTCGCTTTTATCTTTTTTATCATCATCTCATCATCTTCATCATTTTCATCATCATCAACAACATCATGATTCCCTCTCACAATCAACTAACCACTCCTATGTAGGCAGGCATAGATATGAAAGTTTTTCCGTCCTTGTTTGGTTTATTGAATGGCCATTTTTGGAGACAACAGTTAATTGAAAATAACAGTCTCTAATGAATTATCATTAACAATGAATTTGCTCATAAATATCGACACATTTGTTCAACTATTGCCACTAAATATTGTCATTATCTTCATAATGCAGCTTGATTGTCCATTGTTGGTATTAATGGGTGATTTTTAGTGAGAGTCAATAAAAAATGAGGCGGTATTTTTGTTTTACATTACAATAACATTAATCTAGACAAGTTCAATAAATTTTAGTTTATAGCTGTAACAGAACTTTATCAGATCAATAATTTGAAAAATACCCTTTTGGTTCAGGATCTTCATAGAGGGATTGTCTATGGAGAAGATGTAAACATTTATAACTTTATTTCATTTTTGTAAGCTTGACCAGATAGCTAACCACTGATTTGACACAGTTTTGTGAATTGACATTATTGGACCTTGAATTGAATTGCATGGATTTCAGTAACCAACCAATTGATATTAAAGAATGGACAGCGAGACTGATATGATTACAGAAAATTAAGTCAACATTATAACGCTCAATCATCAATTTCCTGGATTCAAAGTCAAATCACAGCTTCAAGTACTGATGAGTATCGATTAGTGTGAATAAGAAAACCTGGAATCCCACAAAAAATCATGGGTATGGCTATTATAAAGGTAAAATGGACTGAATGGGACTATTTCTTTAATCATGATATCATGAATTATCTTTTCCATTTCGGAGCACTACGAAATTACTCCGAATAATTATTTTTTTTAAAAAAAAGTACAGTGATTATACACTTATTTTTACAAAAAGATCAGCGCCAGCTTCTATACTACCAAAGCAGACTGTCTACCGTTGGTAGTATAGTTGATGGCGCTTATTAATTTGTAAAAATAAGTGTATAATCACTGTACGTTAATAAGAAAATTTTTAACCACTTTTAAATATATAAAGAACGGAATGATTATACTATTAAAGTCCGGTGAAGCAAGGTTTTATTTTTCATGATGACAAAAAGAAAAGAAAAAGAAAGAGCAAGAGAAAAGGAGAGATAAAGATAAAGAATAGAAAAGGAAGAGGAGAAAGAGGGAAATAGAGATAGAGATAATAGGTCTAGTTAATATTAGAAGCTCACTAAACCTAATATATTTTCAATTGGATGCTGGATTCTGAAGGGTTTGATGTGTTTGTGTTGGTGAGGTTGATGTTAGATTCAATTCATCTGACTATGAAGGCTTATCATTTTGCTCTTGATTATTATTAGTTTTCTTTTCCGTTTCTTTTAGAATTTCCTTCTCGAGTTCATCTTTTTCACTTTTGCTTAAAATAACGCCTTTTGCGAAAATAGCTTCAGCTTCAGTCATATCAACCATGCGAATTTTAGATATAGCCTTGACAATAGCCTAAAGGTAAGAAAAGAAAAGAAATTAGATTCTTTGTTGGGAAAAAAAATAATTTTGTAATCAAATGACAAAATAAAAAATTACCTCGGGAACCCAAACTTCGAATAAATAGGCAACTATATCGAAGGTTACATCTGATGTAAAATTGTTTTTAAACAATTGCGAACAATAGTCATATATTTCTTCTTGTTGGTCTTCATCGTCAAATGGTCCGAACCATGGAACAGCTTTGAGCTGGTTTTTGTCATCTTCCGATCCAGATTTAAATTTTTGATGTCTGTCACTATGAATAGTCTCTTTGTAAACACCTAACAAATGATTTTCGACTTTACCCTCTTTAATGCTCAATAATAATTTAGCATTTTGTGTTCTTCTACGCTCTTTAAGTTGAGCAATTGTCTCAGATGAAGGAAAATCTAAATAATCATCATTAGGATCCGAATCAATTCCACTGCTGCCAAATTGACAGTAATTGGGATCCTTATCATTTGTTTCCATGTCATCTTCATGGTTATCATAATTATCATTTCTATCATCATTGACACTTTCTTCCTCCAATGAACGAGTGGAATGGCCGTCCAAGGTTCCTAACAGCTTTGCAGCACCAACTTCATCTCCAAGACATCGTTTTCTGGAGTAATCTTCAGCTTTTTGTACAGCTCTAACTATAGAGTCCCCAGTTATACTTTTTCCTTCAGATAAATATTTTTTATTTCTTTCAGCATCATTGAAAGAATAAACTTTATCAATTGTCACGGTCAAACTGAAATTGAAAATTAAGAAATCATAGTTAATCATAAATGAAATTAAGTTTTAAAGAAAGAATTAAATACCTTTTTCTATTAGAAGGATTATCGATCATCTGTAAGGTTACATTTTCGCCCGTATCGTCAATACTCAAAACAAGAGCAGGCCAATGAACATCTGACCATGCAGTCCAAACAATTTCATTGGGTTCAAATCCAAACTTCTTTTTAACATTATTATCTTCGCTATCTGGTTCGTCTTCAACATCAGAATGCATGGCTTGATCTGTTGCGTTTTTCGAGGTAAGCGCGCTAAACATTCGAGACTGCACAGGATCAGGAAGAGTTTCAGCTTCAGATTCAACATCAACCTCCATCTCATCATGATCATCTTCTTCTGGTAAAATATCTGAATCATATAAATGATCTTTTTTAGAAGAAATTCTTTCCATCAATGATGGCGGTGTCCTAACATAAGTTTTTTGGGTTTGTTTATTGATTTCATTTTGCCATAGCATTTTAATCACTGTACACTGATCTTTATGATGAAGAATTAAATTGTTAATACGTGAAGTTCTGTAGCCACATTTGTTTTGACAGGTATAATTTCCATCGTTTCCATGAGGTGAAAGCGTAAGTCTACCTGATTGATGTCTAATATGGAAACTACATTCATTATTGGTAAAATCAAAGTATTCACTTGGGCCTCTAGATTCAGATAATCCTGAAATCAATTTTGATTTGTCATTTTCATTCTTATCAGAAATAGAATCGAAGTGGATCACCTCTGTGCCAGGTTCACTGACTTTTTTGATGATTTTGTTTGGTTGGTCTGGTATGTTGAAGTCACTAGATTCTTGATTTTTCAATGATGAGCGTGATTTAGACAGTGAAGAAACTTTAGCTGGAGGGGTGCTTTTAACAGGAGAGGTTGGTTTCACTGGAGGTAACTTTCTTTTTCTCAAACTTCGCGTTTTAGGCGTATCTAATACAGGTTCGATAATTGTCACAGTTTTGGGTGTTTTGCGTTCTGGTGATTTAACCGGACTGGAAGGTGGTGGAATAGCATCTACATCTCCAGAAGAAAAGTCTGAGCCTGTGTCAACGGCTTCACGACTTTTAACCGGGGATGTAACTTTCATGATTGAGGGGCGTTCTGGGGATTTAGCTGGACTTGTGTGCGGAGGAACAGCATCAGCTTCGCCGGAATCTGAGATACTTGATTCTATACCAGTGTCAATCAAATCAACATTTTTCGTAGGTGAGTCAAGTTTAGCAGATGGAGTGACTTTTGTTGGAGAAATAGGTTTAATAGGAGAGCTTGGTGTCGATGGCGGTAACTTTCGTTTTCTCAAGCTACGGGTTGTAGGTTGTTCAGAATCAGATGTTTCATTGTTGGGCGTTGACAAAGTATCTTGGGATTGCTGTGTGATGGTTTCTGGCGATTTAACAGGACTTGATGGTGGCGGGACCATATCAACATCTCCAGAATCTGATGGGACAAAATCTAAGTCAGTATTACTTGATTCTTTGCTTTTAGAAGGTGAGCCTATTTTAACCGGTGAAGTAGGTTTGGCAGATGCATTGCGTTCAGGAGATTTTACAGGACTTGCTGGTGATGGAATTTTATCTATATCGCCCAAATCTGAAGGGTCCGCATCTAACACAATTTCCTTCGGTTCTTTAGTTTTTGTTGGAGAATCATTTCTAATTGGGGAAGTCACTTTAATTGGAGAACTGCGTTCTGGTGATTTAATGGGAGTTGCTGGTGTGGGGTTTGAGTCAGCGTCTCCAGAATCTGCGAGAGCAAAGTCTGAAACAACATCGTTTGATTCTTTGTTTTTAATAGGTGAGCCTACTTTAACCGGTGAAGTGACTTTTGTAGGAGAGGTTACTTTAGTGGGTGAAGATGGCTTAACTGGTGAAGTAACTTTTACAGGGGAAGTAACTATTCGGCCCAGTTGAGGTACTGATGTGACTTTAATTATTGATGATACTCCAGATAATGTAGATGAATTTGAGTCCGTCTTTTCACTAGTTTTCGCGGAATCTTTATTGACCGTTGATGATCTAGTGAATATACCCTTAGATGCATTAGTCGGACTAAGAGAATTTTTATTAGAACTAGTTTCAATTGTAGGCTCAGTAACTGTTTTAGGTGAACGAAGGGTTGGAACGTTAGTTACAGTGACTGGAGAAGTGACAGTAAGAGATGTCGGTGGTTTAACTGTATATTTTGTTGAAGTAGATGATATAGATTGATCAGCGTTAGATTTAGCGGGTAAATTAATCTTCGACTCATCTGACCCTTTGGAAGCATCATCTCCAGAACTTAGAGTCACCTCAGGTAACTTGTCATTACGTTTGGTGGAGATATTTGTAGTTTCTGGGTTTAACCAGACAATGTTATTTCTCTTACTGTAGGTGCGACGGGATGCTGCAAGTTGACTTGGGCCTGAGACTCCTTCAGTCAAAATTGACGCATCAACATCAGATGATGATGACTTGGTTAATGTGGTGAAATCAGAAGAAGACGAGTGAATAGCATCGGGTTGGACTGGTATGATTGGTGAAGAGGAAGTAGTAAATGAAGATGATGGAGTGATTGAAACGCTAACATTTGACCTTGTTCTGGTAGTGATGGTTCGTTTTCTCGATGCACTGCTCTGAATAGCTAAGCTAGGAGAAGTAACGATATTTTTAGAAGGAAGAAGAAGAGTTTCACCCATTGTTGCCGGTGCAGTTGGCGTTGTTATTGGTACAGTTCGGGGTTTTGAATGACGAGTAGGTCTAGAGCGAGATGACACGGTAGTGAGCTGGTTCTTGATTGGTGCAGTACTTGCTGAGACAACATTAGTTACTGGAGTTAATTCAATACCAGAGGAAGTAGATGATAAAGTATATGCGAGTGTTTGTCCGGGGATGCCTTGAAATGATTGATCAGATTCAGTAGTGGTGATAACTGTACCAGCATTACCTGATCCATCTGCAACAATTTGAAGCGAACCATCTTCGCCGGTTGTAGCGGCTTGACATGCAACTAAGCCTTCACTTGTTTGTAAAAATATCGTCTGCCCAGAGGCAGATCCAGCATTAATGACATCAGCCAAATTTATTTCTTTGGGTAATCCTCCGTCTTCACCAGTGGTCATAATGACATAATTACTATCACAGGCAGTAACCATGGCATTTGCTACAAGCGAATCTAATGTAGTTGAATTTGCATCTTGAACTTGGATAACTGAAGAACCATAATTCATATTATCACCATTATCCAATTGACTGGCTTCTTTATCTTCACTATTATTTTCATCAACATGTACCGTGCTAACTTCTTCCGTTGTTTTACTGTCATCTATAGCAATTGCGTCAACTTCTATAGATAAAGTTGCACCTACATCGGATTCCTTTTGATTGGTTTCAGCTGTTTCGGCTTGTTCAATTGTCTTGGAATCTGAAATAGACACATCGTTTTCTTGAATAGAGATGGCTTCGGTTTGTAACGTTTCCAATGAAGATGCATCGAAAGATTGAACTATTTGAGTAGAGTGTTCAGTGGTAGAATCACCTTCAGTCACTGAAACAATTATTTGTTCATCAGAACTAGATGTTGACTGCAAAGGAATGTTAATGGTTCCTCCCGAAGTATCAATAGTTTCCACTGTACCAGCAAGTTCAACTGTTGCCGGTGTAGATGCAGACGATGTAGTTGCAATAACAGTTGCAGTTTCATCAGTTACAAGAGTTGCTATGGCCCCTTCAGTTTCATCAGGCTCAGAAACAACAACCACGGAAGAACCATCAGCGTCCTGAGGAAGGGCAAGTGTATAAACTTGTCCACCTTCATCTTCCATTTGAACTATGTTGGCATTAAGAGCTTCTGGTGGTAAACAAACGGTCTCACCATCTTCACCTTGAAGAAAAACCAGAACCTCTCCGGTGTTAGGATCTTGAGCTTGTTGTATGATAACATGCCTTTCACCATAATCCATTTTCTGGCCACAATTTGCAAAAACAGGTTACACTCTTTGCTACAAAACCAATTGTAATTTTGATTACCTCACGTTAATTTATACCTCGCTTATTTTAAAAATTGAGAGATAGACAAACAAAGACATTTTTTTAATTGAAATTGCATTCCGGTAACGCCATCTTCTGATCAACCCTTTGTATTAACACCACTAAAATATAAGAAAAAAAAGGTGAGGTATGTCCGTACCTGTTTGGTTAAAGGTTGATTACAAGTTCACAATAATGATTGGAAACAAACAATCGCAGGATTTGGGGTAAATAAGACTCAAAGAAAAACTCAATCTGAGATTTTAAAATTAAATTTTTAATCAACATTCACGAGATGAAACAAGCATTGGGCAAAAGAAACAAAGGGAGGAAAAAAGAGTGCGCATTAATAGACCTGAATCAATGCTTTTCCTATAGAGACCAGTTGGTTACTTTCCTAGTAATGCTGAGCCTTTTCACAGCAGCTCAGTAACCATTGGTTACATTTATATGGCGCCTAAGTTACTCATTTGAGTGGCGCCTTTGTTATTTCCCTTTATAACCACTAGCCTTAGTTATTCTGGTTACTGTTAGTTATTTTTTAAAATAAAAAGTAACACTTAAAATCTTCTGATGCTTTTGATAAATGCAACCTTTTTTGTCTTACAGATCCATAAAATGGGATACTATACTTTCGGTGATTGCTTTCGCAGATCTTTTGGTTTCCTGGTTGACTGGATCATGCGTAAGGATTTCATGGAAGCCTCATGTTTAAGGCTGAATTATGGCAAATTGTTCAAATTAATCTGAATATTAACACTACTTCATTACCTTTCATTAGACATCAAATTTAGACTAGAATCAAGGTTGACTCCAGGTTTACCCGAACTTATCATCGGGTTAACTTATTTTTGGTTGATTCAAAATTTTGCTCAACAATATTTGAAACTATAATTAATCGATTTGAAGTACATGTGTGTTGCTAATTTGATTAGATTAACAATTTGTAAGCTAGAATTTAAAGATTTTTTTGTTAATTAGAAGCTCTTTGGGATGGGAAATCTAAATAAACAATCATTGGCAAATAACATTGAATGTTGTTTTTGGCTAGTGTTAAACATTGTAAAATCTTTTGCTGATTAGCTAAATTTCAATTGTTTAATTTGACAAAATGATACATTGATGCAAATTTATTAATCATTATCTATTTGTAATTGGCATTTTCACCAGGCTAATATTTAGAGAGATATAAAAAGTAAACATAATTCTCTGCTGACTGCTGGTCCCGTCCGAGAGAGATATTTTTACTTCCACTTGAATCTAATAACTGTAAACACTTGTTATAAATCAACAATTTGATTTAATGTATTGTAAGTTAATTGGTTGTAATATCGATTCCTGTATTAATTGTTATTTAAAGTAACCTATTTAATTGTGTGAAACAGTTTAAATTATCCTTTCAATTTGTGACAATCATTTCTAAACCTTTATAAATGTAATTTTCATCTCTACTGCGGATTATTTGTCTTTTGTGATTAATCAGGCAAACCATAAATTCTTATTTCTTTGAATCATCAATTGGTGCTTTTTCCTTCAAGATTACCGGTTAATTTGGGTTCTCTGGTTGTTTAAAGATGACTAAAAACAAGTCACTTTGGAATAAAATATTTGCTATAAAGGAATCTTTAGAAAGTCAAATAAAAAATGAAAATTCACCCAACAGTGTTCAATTGCTTGCTGAATGGTATACATTTTCAACATGGATTTACACGATCTACCGTAAATCCTTTGCCACTCGTGATGACCGTAAAGCATTTGAAGCAAAATTCGCTGATTGCTCAACAAACGCAGAGCGAGTTAATTGTCTAATGGCCTGTCAACCTATCCAGGCAAAGTTCTTGAAATATGCTAATAAGTTGTGGTCTCAAACAGATGTCCCGGCAAAGGAACCTTTACACGCAGTTCGTAAATATTATAAAAATAAAGTGAAAGATCAAAAGGATGGATGGAAAAACACATTTTACGATATGCCGGACCCATTTGAGGATATGGAACGTTTAATGGACGAATCGGACAATTTGGTTGAGGTTCACGTAAAAAGTGTTCCAATGTTTGAGGGTTATGTTGAAAATCCATCACTCAAAGGTGTTTCCAGTTCAGTTAGTTTGGGTAATCACGAGATTAAGAGACGACAATTGCTGGCCAATTCCGATATACCAATTGGTAAAGTGATTGCCCGTGAAGGTGCTCTTTGTGGCTGGCTCTCTCCAATTATGTACTCTATGTATTGCTACCGATGTCTTTTAATGTTAGACAATCAACGCATTACTTGTCAAGGATGTAAAACAGTCAATTATTGTTCCCTGGAATGCTACAAATTGGCTAAGAAGGAGTTCCATGGTAAAGAATGTGATTATATGGAAATGCTGAAACACATTTCAATTTGCCATTTCACCATTCGATTGCTACTTGTGTTGGAGCCACATAGAGTAGCTGCTGTTTCAGCGGATCGATTCAAAGATGATTTTCCCCTAAATTTCAATCTTAATGAAAATGGCGACTCTTTTGGCAATTTCCTTAATTTAGAGTCAGGAACTTCGGGTGTTTCTCAAGCAGACCTGTTAACTTTCTCGTGCACTTCATTGTTTACCAGCCACTTGCTTCGAGAAATGTCTTTCTTTGATAGAAATCTCCCTGAAAAACCGCTTGTCTGCTCATTAATTTCAATGATGATCCTCATTTCGCGTAATATTTTCACTCTTTATGATCACAAATTTCGGTTATTACAAGTACCAGATAGTCCTGATGCTTTGGTCGAGGGAAAGACCAAAGAGATTGGTTACGGACTGTTTTATAAGACTTCTCTATTCAACCATTCTTGCCGACCTAATGCTCATGCCGTCTTTTTTGGCTCATCCATTTTAGTTGTAGCCACAAAACCGATTCCTGCTAAAACGGAGATCACAATCTCTTATGGTGCCTCTTATCCAGATATGAAACTGAAAGATCGCCAAGAGAAGCTTAGAAACAGCTTCTATTTCAATTGTTTGTGTGAGCAATGTGAAGCAGAATTGAATGAACAATCAAAGGCTGTCGTTTGTGATGAATGTGCTTTGACTTCAGCTGGTGATTCAACAAGCAATATCGAGGAATGTATTAAATGTCAAGATCTGAAAAAAATAAAAAAGGTGAATGACAAAATACGATCAAATGGATTATCGTTTTATAACAAGGGACGCAAACTATTAGCTGCAGAGGATTACTTGAAGGCAGCTCAATATTTATCCAAAGCAGTTAAATACTTGACTGAATCTAATGATCCATGGCATACTTACAATGCTCGCGATGATCTGGTTGTTTGTTACCGATCATTGGAGTACAATGACCAAGCTTTCGCCAATGCCGTTGAAAATTTGAAACTCCGAGCCCGATTGTATGACAGTGATTCCGTTCCATATCTCAACTCATTGTTGGTTACTTTACAGTTGGCCCATGATTGTCAAAAGGTTGATGTCAAAGAGATTGAAAAAATTATCAAACAATTTTATCGATTGTTCAAAAATATTTGTGCGAGACAAACGCGAATCTTTGACTACTCAAACCAACATTTTCTTGAATTTTTGACGCATAAAAGTGAATATATTGAATCGATGAATGAACTGATTAATAATCAAAGGAGTGAACTGGCTTCGCAATAAGTAATCAAATAATTAAATAACTTTATTTCTTGGTATTTTTCATTTCTAAATTGTTGGTCTACTTTAAAATAAAAAAATCTGGAATTATTATTCTTGTAAAAAATTTGAGCCGATTCTGATTCTTTATCTGATTGAAAATGTTAATCTTAGACTTTCATTACAATAAACTCTTCATATTTTCAAATTCATTTTTGTTTAATTTCCATGTAATTAGCATCAGTGCATGAACACTTGATGAGATTGTCTAGGAATTTTTATTCATGAAAACTTCAGAGTTTTCTGGGAAAAAAATGAGTCAGTGTATTGAGCAAGAGTAAAATTTTTATCAATAGGATCATGAATAGTAAAATAACATTATCTTAAGAGTAAAAAATATTGAAATGTGAATTTTTTAAAACTATTTTCATAGACATGTAATGATGTATTTAAATATCATGTTTTACAACTCATATCTTTGTTTTGGTAAGAGAACAGAAATTTTAAAAGGATGTAAGTTAAGGCGTCATGAGTTTTGGAGTAAAGCTAATGAATTTTTTCAGGGAATGATATTGACAGATTTCTATAGAATAGAAGAAATCAAGAAGGTGAGACAAGTTGTTAAAAAGAGATATGAGCAATGTTTTTGTCTTTCTATGATTGGTGTCTAATTTCATACGAATATTGGGCAGCCACAAAATTTTTCCTGAAAGCCCTAACATTTATCCATGGAAAAATAATCACTACTCTCATTTGTTTCTTAAATACAGGTATTTAAATAGGGTTTGAATGATTAATTGAATTGAGAATGATTAGATGATTTTCAAAGTTGCTTTTTCTTCATTGAGGAGGCTTATTCCAGATGGTCTTTCTTTGTGGAAACGAGATCTTTGGCAGGTTAAGATCATTCAATTAACTTTGAACAAGCTTGGTTGTTGACAATGAAATTGGGATTAGAGGCTTTTAAATTTAGATGGTGAGACAGAAGAAACTTAATAATACAGGTATTGTAATAAGTCGTAAAATATGAGATCCTTTAGGTTTGGATTTTCTTGAGTAAGTCGAATTTGAGTTTTCAATTCCAAACACAAGATCAATGAGCTTCTTTCTTTTGTTTCGTCCCGAGGCAGTGAACGTTTTTAGAAGGACTTCTATCATTTTGACCATCCTTCAAATCACTTAAAAATTCAGTTATGATGACGGTTACATTGTTAACAGTCACGGCTTCTGATGAACAATTATTGCGATCGATGTTTTTCAATTTAGAGGTTAACCCATTTTTGGAAGATGAAGATGCTGTGGTTGTCGCACTGGATAATAATGATGAAGTTGATGAAGATGAAGATGAGTCCAAATTATTGGGGTGATTACTTGCCAATAAGGCAGCTACTGATGGACTTTTTGCTTCGGCATCCTTCCTTGATTTTTTTAATCTACCAGTTGAACCAAGGCTGTTTCTATTGCTGATTTTATTATTGTGACTACTGGGTCCCGGCGAATTACCGTCATTATTTAAACTCTTTCGATGTTTCGTCTGTTTTCTTTCCTTTTTTGTTTCAGCACCTGAATCAGCATCACTATCTTTAATTTTAGAGTCACGCCGATCCTCTCCATCCCTAGAATTTCCATCACTATCATTCCTACCATTGCCTTCTTTGTTACCATCTCTAGTTCTTCCATGAGATATTTTCAATAATAAGTGTTGTTGTTGTCGGGCTACTTGTTGAGCTACCAATTCTGGATTAATCCTTGGTTTACGCGTACTGGTTCCTTTACGAACATCACACATTAAACATTTGAAAGCTTCTGCTGGATTTTTAAAGGTGCATACAGTACAGTCCCATGTATTGTCATCTTCACCACTATTCGCTCCATCTCCGCTGTCTTCTTGTAAATTATCAACCACGAGTGACTTGGATAATCGGTTTTTTGCTGACTTCTTTGTATTTCGTTCCTCCTTTGGCGATTCAACCTTCTCCATGTCTTTTGTATCAGTCTTTGAGTTAACTATTGGACCAGAACAACACAGGATATAGAGATGAAGTGGAGTATGAGATGGGGTAGAGGTGTAGAAACAAGAAAAGAAATAGAATATATGATAAAATTAGGTGAAATACAATAAGAATAGGTAAAATAAAAAAAGGAGAAGGGGAGAAAAGGCCAAAAAAATCAAAAAAACAGTTTCTCGGTGCGTAAATTAGGTTAAAATGGAGTACAGTTGTCAAGTATTTCAATGACTTACCCATTAAAATGTCTTGAGATATATATATGTTAACAAATACGGATTAATCCTTATCTTTGCGACTATAGATGATAGTAATAAAGAACCAACAAAGACAATTGTATATTCACAAAAAGAATAATAAAATAGAAGTCAGGTAGCTTTAGCTATACACCAGCACAGATGACACCGTGAATGAGAAAAAATTATCGAGAAGCTAGAGATGACCAATTAAATCTCATCATAACTGGTGACAAGGGCATAATTAGATTGACTATGAGTAATTTAAATGATCATAGAATTGATCAAAAAAGACTTAAGAGTATCAACGTTAAAATTAAAGACAATCAGAAGGAAAACATGGTATCGGTAAAATTATGCTCATCTAATGCTTTTTATGCTTTTTAAACTCAACAAACACGTTATTCTCTCCCTGCCTTTCTTTTTACCGGTAACTAAATATTTGTAATACAAACTTTGTATTTGCTCATCTTTTTTCAAGCTTTTTTTGCATTTTTAATTGGTTCCGTAATTTATTTTAATTTTTCAAAGCATTCATTAAAATTAACCCATAATTTTCAGCTTTAGTTAATGTCATTACATGTTATCCATGTAGATAGGACATAATAGTCAGCTTGTATGAGACATCAAGAATCTAGTCTCACAATGAATAATTGTCATAAATCTCTGACAATTGTGAGTTTTAGCTAGTTTTAGAGTTGACAAGAAACATTTACCTTACCTTTAGCTACAGTTATTGAAAACATAGAAATAATCATGGAAAAGGTAAAATTTCATTTGAAAATTCACTCTATTTTTATAATGGATTTAGAAGGCTTTTACAAATCATGTGCCCATAAGTTAAACTTTTAAAGAGACTAAAATGAATACGATCAACACAAGAGAAAGTTACAATTAATCAGTTTAACATATTTTCTTATGCGTTTTATCAATGAATAGAAATTTTTTTATAGTGAAAGTGCCTCATTTTAACAACCCGAAAATTAACAGAGTCGAGTGACCACTTTAAAATATAAAAAGGTAAACAAGTGGTATAAACAACTTCGATATAATTTCAGTGGGGATTTGATCCATCAGGAATGATACTATTATAATGTTCGCCTAATTGGTAAGCATGTCGATGATAACTGAAAAAAATGAGATACATAGACGATTAAAATATTGTATTCATAAGGATTGTTAACTACATGTTTTAATGCATTGAAATCAAGTTCATACCTTATAATGAGAGGCTGTTGTGATGAGTATCTTTCTATACCGATGTCTACTGATGGTCCAGTGGCTTGAATTACTTTAATTGGGACTTCCAGAGCGTATGAAAGAGCTTGCAATTCGATATTTCCTCCCCAACATTTAGTTTTTTCAATTTTATCACAATATCTGTGATATCTTTCCTCATCCATAATATCATCGCTATCAGTATTAATTAGAAATGGCAGGAAATCGGCAGTTCTTTTTCTTAATTCACTTGCACAAACTGATCGTAGTTCTTGAACATTTGTCTTTCTACCTCTGAGACTCAGCTGGTGCTCGATTGCTTTGAACATACAATCACCATCAGATGGAATATCATAAAGAGAAAGTCCTAAGCCATCTAAAATAGCTTTGAATCGATCTTCTTCCAGTTTTTTAGCACTATTTTGGTATAACTCTTTGGACTCGGCTTCAATTCTTTCCTGTTTCTCCTTCTCCAATTGAGCCTTCTTGTCTCTTTTACGTTGAGCTTTCGATATTTTACGGACTTGGTAAAGATTATTGAATTGATCACCACCTGACTCTTCACCATCTTCATCATCGTCAATGGATAATTTTTCAATGGCAGGAATATCATCTACACCTTCACTAGATTTTGAATCATCTGCATCCGATTTAGATCCAAAACAAGTTTTGAGAAATCCATCCAATTCTCTTTCTTGCTTAACTCGTAGTTCCGTTTCTAATCTGGTTATTTCATCCATGATTTCCTTTTTTTTCTTTTTGTCATTTTTTGGTATTCCTTTTTTGAGTTCAACTACTTTGGCTAGAAAGTGAAGACAAGAAAAGGTTAGAAAATCAAAATTTATACAAAAAGAAATGCTTTGAAGTTTATCTGTAAAAAAATCAAGTTTACATACATTTCAATTCCTTTTTCTCCTGTCTATGACGATCCAATAAATCTTCCTCGTCCATACCGAATGAATGATTGTGATAGTTGTCAAAATGAGTAACTCAACAGTTCAATAAGTTACGATTACAGTTAGAGGAATACGTTCACCGGCTAAATGTTTGAAAATAGCATATGAGAGAGTTTGACAAAAGCATAATGATGGGGACCATTAAATCATAACAATCTGTATTGTATTTTTGAATCTTAAGCACTTGGACCTAAAACCGGTAATAAAACCGTAAATTAATTTTTGATACATTTAAATTAAAACTTGATAGCTATTAAAATAAATATTTTTGGTTGTCTCAGAATAAAGATATAAACCTCCTGGCAAATCAATCATCTGAGTAAAGCATGTATAATCCATAATCGAGAAAGAAATCACATTTGAGCCAAAGCTGGAAGTCACTGTTCAATATTAGGTATTTCTTGAACATTTAGCGTTGATGACCAATGTCATATAAATATTTAATAGTGAACACATGCACAATTAGACGTGTTTTAGATGTGACGAGAAATAACAGATTATATTGTAGTTCGAAATATAACTTGAAAGATAAGCTGGTTCATGATAATCCCGGTTGTCTCTCATTTGGAATTGATTCATTTTCAATTGAAACGACTGTAAATTATCTAATTTTATAATAGCATTCTGGTTGTGATTAAATGTTTTAATGGTTAGACTTACAAGATTGTGTAACAATTAGATACTCTGATCAAAATTGTATCATCAATGATAAGTTAGCATGTGTTATTATTTATAAATTAACCAGATAACCGAATTATCAGGTTCAAATGTATGAAAACAAACTAATGTTTGCAATAAGAACTCAATCATAAACACTGATTATTACTGTTTTGGGCGTAATTATCTTTTCAAAATTTCATTTTGGTCCAATATTCACTTCCAGTGTTGGTTCATTTTAAAACCCAATAGAGTCAAAATGATAATAATTACAATTGTTATAACTTCAATAGCGTTTGGCTCAATTGATTCAAGTAAGATTTGTCCGAAACAATTCAATGAAAATTTAATCATATGTTAAATTATCTCCTCAGAATCTCTAAGTGCACTACCGCTACAATTAAACAAAGGTAATTGGATCATCGAAGCAACATTAATAGACGAGGTAAGTCTTACATTTCAAAAATAACACTCTGATAAGTTGATTAATTGAATCTCTTGTTTTTTAACTCAAAGTCCTCAGATGTGAGATACTCAATCAAGGAGTACATTTTTTCAGGCCAAAATATCCGAGGAAAGATTTCGATAGAATCCGATTCAATCAGCTCTTTGGATGTTCATTATTCGACTGGTTCCATCAATCAAAGACTTGTTATCTATGGTAAGTATTGAACCCATTGAGTGTAACCAGTTTAACAGACTTTTGCTCAGAAAATCAACTGTTTTCAGTAGATAAGATTTTGTTGTAAGGTTTGATAACTTTTGATTGCCAAGTAAGGGAACCAGATTTGATCAAGATTTGATTTACCCAAAGACAGCTAAAATTAACAAGAAAAAAACAATTAATCTTTGCCATTCTCTGGTATTGTTTCATGTTGTATCATGCCGAGAAAAGCTTATGATTTGATTTACAATTTTCACTGTCTCTTCCAGATAATCAATGTGAATTGTGTACTTACACTACTCATTGGAATCTCAAATTGCCTGGTGTACAAAGTTCATTGGAAAACGAGATTTTGCTTTTAGGGCCTTCGCTATTATACAGACTGGCGGACCAGGTTGTCTGGGTAGTTACTTGATATTAATTTATTTTTGGCTCCAGATATTCATATCTTGTTTCCCTTCCTTTTGTACTTAGAGTACGGGTGAAGAGTCTTTGGTTAGAGGCACACTGATGAAAAGTTTCAATGCAGAAACAGACCAATTCCCAAACATTACTTATTTTTTCAAAAGTAAGTGTTAAGTCATGAAATATGATTCATGAAGTAATCTTAATCACTTTTACCCAAAAGGAAATCTGCAAATTGAAGAGGGAAGCAAACAACCAGCTAGGATCAAATTGACTGGTTATGATGAAAAAGTCATTCGCAGCTTTGTGTTAGATATTAACAAACAGTATCTAACTGACCAAGAATTGGATAAAATTGTCCCGGTAAATATACAGGGTGACAATTCATAACCGAGAGACTTTTTTTCGAGATAACGTCCGAACGGTACATGCAGTTGCCCTCATATTTTTTTCTGGGCATTAGGGCCTCAAAGGTAAATGTTTGGGCTACTTTGCAGAAGTTCGAAAATTTTGAAATTTCTATGGGATTTTACATAGAAAAATAGAATTTATTAGAAAAATTGGAATCGCGAGCTCCAAAGGCGATTTTTCTGAATATCGAATGTATCATCCGAATAAATGTGTTTAAAGAACAACTTGTAGCTGTCTGATGATTTTATGCAAAAAAATCGCCTTTTGAGGTTGAAATTCCAATTTTTCTAAAAAATGATGTTTTCTATGTAAAATCCCATAGAAATTTCAAAATTTTCGAACTTCTGCAAAGTAGCCCAAACATTTACCTTTGAGGCCCCTATGCCCAGAAAAAAATATGAGGGCCACTGCATGTACCGTTCGGCCGTTATCTCGAAAAAAAGTCTCTCGGTTATGAATTGTCACCCTGTATTTCAATCTTCCATGTTGACAGCCGTAGTTGAATTCATCTTGTCAATATCATAACATTGGATTATTTTGCTATTTTAGCCAACGCCAGGAATTGGTTGTCCAATTTACTTAACTCATGGCTTGCCTAAACAATTTTCAGCTGTTCCTCTCATAACTAAAAATCAAATACACTTTATTTCAATTGAAAGGGGATCCGAAAAATCAGTAACTATGAATGAAGTAGGTTGAAAATTATAAGCTTAATGGGTTCAACGTTTTAAAAATGTAACTCTTTTCCGCCCTTGTTAGATTTTTGGTGATGAAACAAATCAAATCGCGAGCTTAAAAACTAGAAACCAAGGAGGTGAAAGTACAACAATTATTGATTACACCTTGGGAATTGTATATTCATTGATAGGAGATCACATTTGTACGATACAACCAGCTGATTTATCTACTCTGGGCATTTCCGTGGATGATCGTAGATTCGGGTTAGCCGCACTCTTAGGAACAAACATTCTTTACAAATACCTAGGCCAAGTATTTTATGTAAGCTCTTGAATTGTTAGACTTGCATTTCAGTTCAAATTAAACACTAACGTTTATCGTCTTTTAGAAGAAACGCACTGGATTCCAGGTAGATGTTTGGGAAGCAGTTGAATTTGGAAAGACAATCGACAAAAAGAAATATGATAAAATCGTCACAACACAATATTTTGTTCCAACAGTAAGTCACTCTATCAAACATAATACAGAAAAATCTCAATTTTTAAGATTAACAGCCATGATATTTTTTGCTTTACTAGTCAAAGTTCAGAAGCTTTTGTTGTTTTAACATGTAAGATCAGAGATCAAAGATAAGCTTTGTTGCTGTTGCTTTCAATACTTAAGTAATGTGTGACTCCTAGGGTTAACCCAGGAAGACTCCTTTACTCTTTGGGTTAACCTGAAAAGCTTAAGATAAGAAAAGTTGCAACATCAACTTTACCGCTTCTTTCACATTTTCTTCTTTATTGAGGCTTTGTTTTCAAATCTTTGTTAAATCATTTTTAAATCTAATCTTTTTGGCTTTAAAGCTTGTGATACAACTGTAGAATACAACTTTGTAATATTTCATGTCCAAAAAGAGTGTTGCTTTGATGAACTTTCAATTATCTCAATGATGCTTGAAAAATTGATACTGATGAAAATGGTCAAAATAAGAATGATTTGAATCTTTATCTTGACCATTTCCATCTTTAGGTAAGTACTCTTTGATTTTTATTTTGTACACACTTTTTATTACTTAAGTACAAACTTAAATTCTCGCCTTTTCTTCCAGTATGCCAAAGAATCTATGTTTGGCTATATTCCAGTTGGAACAGTTACTAACTTTTACAACCAAGTCTCTTCAGTGAGTTATTTAATTTGATCATTACATAAGATCATGTTAACTTACATTTCATTTTTTAATTACAGAGCCATTATCAATTAACTGAATCAAAATACAAAGAATATCATGATTTTGGTCTGGAGATTGCTGATGCAGAATATGAATCAAGATTCCAGGTAAATAGATGTTATCCAAAACCGGAATCAAGGAAAACATTGGCATTTCATTTTACATGCAAAGGTAAATTCAATCGTTTATTTCATAACATTTCTTAAACCGCCATTTCTCTTAATATAACAGATGACTATTGTGATCCAAATGCCAATGAAAAATATTATGAAATTCTAGATAGAATAAAAGGCGCAATCATAAGGCAAGACTCAATTTCATCTTCAAGGATTTCCAATATTGACCTAGAATTCAGTGCGAATAAAGACAGTGAAATAATAGCGTACATAACATTTTTAGAGGCACCTACCATTGAATGTAAGTTTTATCCATGTTAATTCATCATTATCTCAATCAGTTGAATCAAGCCAGGCCATTGATCATCTTTATTCTGTCAATCTTTCATTTTCTAAACAGATTCATTCAAATCTAAGGAATTTTATCTAACGAAATCCCTCATTCAAAAATCTCGGAACTTTTATGCGGAAAATGATGAAGACTGTTTTAAAAAGAATGCTAATGTCGCCGACAAATTCGAGTAAGATGAACTGACAAATTTTCTTAATTTCATCTAATATCATTGTATTTTTATTAACAGAGCGATCGCTTATTGTGCTGGAACTAAAACCTGCGTTAGGATCACTTCCATAAATGATATAGAGGAAAATTGGGACCATGGAAGTTTTTGTCGTGTAACTTATATTCCTCTTCGAAATTTCAAACGATTCAACCATGAATTACCTCTTGATAAGATTCAAGATTCGTTAGGAAGCAGTAAAATTTCATTTAATTACATTACTGGGCTAAAATCCATGCAGTATCAACTTTCTCAGATTATTGAGACAATATCAAGGAAACAAGAGAATGGGGAAGATTTGCGACTTTTTTATCCAGTTTATCGTCAATATAAATTGATTGATAATCGTGACCATGTCCTCGTGTCATCCGAAGTTAAAAATTTAGGCGATTGTGCTCGTTCCTGTTTGCATTCAGTTGATAACAAATGTGCCACATTTGCATTCTGTACGTATCCAGATAGAATGGAGTGTCTTACATCAACAATACCTTCGTTAAATATGTCAGACCAGCAGCAGTCCTTCGATGCTTCTTGTTCAATTTATAGTGTGAATAATTTAAAAGATTATATCAAGATACCTAATAGAAAGTTCATAAGCGCTTCCACAATTCAAACTCTAAGTCCGAAATCTCATTGTGCTTCATTGTGTTCTTCAAATGAACAATGCAAATCATTTCAATTCTGTTTTGATGATTATTCGTGCATTTTTAATGGACCTTACACTGACTCAGCTTCTCAATACAGTACTACTTGTGATATTTATATTCGTAAGTATTCATTTAAACTATCGGTTATTTAGAAATGCTAATTATCATATTTCAATCTATTTTTCAGCTGATGTTACACAAAAATACTCATTCACTGGCAAAAAAATTGTCTCTGAAACTTTCCACACCGAACTAAATTTGACTTTAAATCAATGTGCAGCTCTTTGTCATGACTGGAATACTATTGATGAGATTTGTCAATCTTTTAATTACTGTCCCAAAAGTAAAACAGAGAGCTCATGTAATCTATCAAAATATTCAGTGAAGGATTCCGCAGCCGAAACGACGGAATCAAATATTTGTCACAATTACATTAAAACCGAAGACAGAAATGTAAAAAAACAACCTTACAAGGCAGTCAAAGATTCAAACAATCTGAACGTGTTTGTTTTTATTGTGTTATTTTTTGCTCTCGGGTTGATGACAGGATTCGGAACACCATTCATCTATACTAAAATTAAATCACTGATTTCTCCGTCACAAGGCGATGAAGTTCCATTAGAAATGAAGAAAAGTGAAATTAATGAAGAAGGTGATGAGATTACGCCAGTATAAATGATCTACTCGGTATAATGTAAAAATTTATTTATTTATTTAAAATTTGAATCAAATAAATACTTTTTTTACTCTTATAAAAATGTTTATTCAATTCAATCAAATCAGGAACAATTAGTAAACATGAGAGTGTTTACTTTGGTTACTCTTTTTCATTTGAAATCAATCTATTCTGTAAATCAGAACTTTATTTAATGTTCAGATTAAGTGAGATAATATATACAGGGTGTAAAAGTAAAGTACAATTCGCCTTATAACTGGTGATGCTATCTTTTTGCGACGCACTGTAACTTTTGGTTAAAGTAAGTACAATGACTTTTTTTGTTGTAAAAGTCAACTCTTTTGATTTTGGAGCGATATTCCGCCAGAAAGGTGGTCATATAAGTTTAGAAATATCAATATATTGAGAAATCGGATTGGATTTCAATTTATAAATTATCTAAAGGGTGTATTGTTTAAGAGTGAAATTATGTGCGCAAAAGAGTAACATTTACTTATCTGTTTGTGCTGGTTATGACGATAAATATGTTGATAAGATGAAGTTAAAGGTGAAAATGGACAATGATGAAAAAGGCATCATATTTATCATCATAATCATCACAATCAGGTAAATAAATGTTACTCTTTTTGCTCCCATAATTTCACTCTTAAACAATACACCCTTTAGGTCTAACAAGGGATGCATGGTTGGTGCTACGACAAACTTGAAATTTTTTTGGGCTTAAAATATTCTAATGGGTCAGATATGACCCTTTTTAAAGCCTTGCGTTTCGGAAATTCTCCGTTTCAAAGTTACAGGGTGTCAAAGTTGTTTTTACGTAGGTTAATATTGCTTAATGCCAGTAATTTCGATCTATGATAAAATGGTAAAATATGTTTTTCAACAAATCCATATTGCTTTCAATAGTGTTAAACTATGCAAAATTGAAACTTTGACACCCTGTAACTTTGAAATGGAGAATTTCCGAAACGAAAGGCTTTACAAAGGGTCATATCTGACCCATTAGAATATTTTAAGCTTAAAAAAATTTCAAGTTTGTCGTAGCACCAACCATGCATCCCTTGTAAGTAGATACTGATAGTAGATTACAACTTGCATCTGTAGATTCAAAAAGTCCAAAGAGATCCAATTCTAAGTACAGCACAATAGTTTTGTCTCTAAAGGGTTACAGGGTGTACAGAAAGTTCGTGTGCGGGGTGAGGTAAAATGTAATCAGTAATGTCAACCATAACACTAGAAAATGGGTTCAATGCGCAAGGGAAATTATTTTTTGCACTCACACGAACTTTCTGTACAACCCGTAGGTATACCAAGCTTTTTGTGTAACTTCAAAGTATTTATTAATAAATTTGATAATTAATGATATTTGCCACTTACTCATGTTTCATTTCATGTTTACGATGAACATCATGATCATGATTTCATTTTCGATCAAATACTGTTAATTGGAATGAAAAGTTGTCAAGAGATAATATTATCGAGATCACCAGATCATTGAAACAACACAATAACAAAAACCCATGTAGTCAAATGCAGAATGTCACCGATAGTAAATCCATTGTCAGTCCTACAAAGTCGACTCTGTAAATCAGTAAACTGGAAATAATATTAAATTGAGAACCATCGTAATACCAGCATAATGAATTAGAAGTAACTGCCTTTATGAATGATATAACATCTGAAGGCAAATATTTAGTCACTTTCATGTGTCACTTTGGCACAAGAGTGCATCTAATACAAATGATATGAATCATAACAAAATTAAATATAATAATGTTTGTCGATGATTGATAGGCACTCACCATTGTCACTATTGGAGTAAAATTTTGGTTAGATGTAATTCTAGAACTTTAGAATAAGATTTATTTTATTTTATTTAATAATCAAAAGTATTTAAATCAATAAGGTTGCCAGTTCAATATTTCCAGGTCCAACCGATATAACTCGTTACTGTAATGTTGAAGTTGTCTTCTTCACAATCATGGAATAGAAAACGTCACTGAGGGTTGAATCTCCACTGATATCCGCTGAGGAATCACTAGTCAAGTTGAAAGTTAATTCCACTGATACAACCGATTTCACCGGTAAATGTATTTAGTAAAAGTATTAATAGTGATGATAAAACACTTTAGAGTTGGTCGTCTCTTTTAACACACTGGTTGAAATGTCACGGTTTACAGTTGGTTGGATTGAATCTCACAATAATCAATAGGTAACTGTTGAATAATGAAAGTTAAAATCACTAGAAGATAACTACTCTGGGTTAGATCCAAACTTAGGTAAATGGGAAACAGGCCAGGGCTTCCGCAGGGTCCGATAACGGCGCCAGAACAAAAGAAAAACGGCCATTTTATACCTGGTGAGGGAGAAAATCTTCTCCCGTATAAAATGGCCGACCTCCAAACTTTTCACCAATGATGGCCTTTCCCTACCTACTTGAGGTAGGGAAAGGTAGGAACAACGACAACCAGTTTAAAACAAGTTTTTTCTCACAGTTGACCGGGGTACCAAAAGAACGTCCTCGTTCTGTAAATATAAACTAAAATATGGATTAGTAATAATATGAAAATACTGTATATGAGAATGTGTGTTCGATTAAGTTTCACCAATCATTAATAGATAGATTGGCGTTGACCATTTTTCTTATGGTCTCAGAAGTTGGGACGTAGTTTATATAATCTGCTAACTTCAAATACTCCATGTATCCTCGTAGAGTAACTCTGGCATCTCTCTCTGGAGAATGTCCAGCGATGGTGTTGGTTGGATCATCACGTTTTAATTTAGGGTTTTCAGGGAAGAAGAATTTATCGACATAAGTCAACCCTAACGGTTGCTGACCAGGCCATAGCGATTGCAAATCAACCCACGTAATTTCATTATCCATTAGGTGAGTTGGAGTAAATTTCAACAATCTTAAATCACCATCTCCTTGTGTGATTACTCTTTTTCCTCTTAAAATATCTAACGCCGTTTTACGTACAATGTGAAAAGGTAGACCCGTCGCTAAATCGCTGGGCTGTAATCCTGTAATCTTGGTATTTGAGTAAAATGAATTTTCTGACTTTACTTCAGCATAATAAATTGTTTGAATTCTAATTATATTTCCAAACCATCCAGAGATGTGGATATTACCAACACCTCCACTTCCATTTCCTTCCATGTCTAATGATAAAGTAGGCAAAGGTGGAGAACCAATTGGGTCTAATTTCTCTAGGATTCTTGGGTCATATTTTCCGGGTATCTTGTACCAAATATTTCCTGTAAATTCTCTTCTTAATTTGCGTCGAAATTGTCTTCTTTCTTCTCTGCGAGCGTTAACAGGTTTGATAACAGGTTGGATTTGTAGAGTGACTTGTCCGACTCTTTTAATTAGCTCTGGACAGTTTTTTCTAAGGTGTGTGTTTTTAGAGCAAAAGGAACAATTTTCACATTTAGTCTTATGGTGGTCTGGTTTAAAGCATAAACTGCAATGGAATAAGGGAATAGGAGTCAATGAAATCCATCGAGATCTTCCTGTTTTCTGCTTAATTCTTTTAGCTATCTCTTTGATTTCTTGAATCAAATAATTGTGTGCTCGATTTATTGCTCCTTTTGTATGTGCAGTTACGGTTAATTTAGTATATTGATGCATCTTGGGAGGTGTACCTGACATTTTACATCCTTCGATCTTTTTCTTAAAAACTCCATAACCATTAACAAAATTCCAAGCATAGCAAGACAAGATCAAATAATGTTGATACAGTAAAAAAGGTTTCTTTTCTTTATCTCCATCGGAATATTTAGGATTTCTCCATCTCGGTTGATTTCTCTCCATCCTGTTAGATAAAAGAAAGAAAAGAAAATGATTAATCAGTCCCAATCACCGGGACTTTATTTATGACCCATCTCTGGTCATTTTAGACTTAGCCCAATCACCGGGTTCTTACTTTTATTTATTTTTTTTTTTTCAACCCAATCACCGGGTGTTTGTTTTATCATTTTTTTTTTTCAGCCCACTCACCGAGCTTTCATTTTATCTTTTTATCTTTGTCATTTATCGAATTTAGTTTTTTTTTTTTTTTTTTTTTTTTTTTTATTTAGCCCAATCACCGGGCAGTTTTTTGTCTTATTAGTTTTTGTGTTTTGTTTTTTGAATTTTGTGTTTTTTTTTTTTTTCTGTTCAATTTTATCATTTCCCATCACCATAATTATTTCCCAAAATTTATTTTAATAGCATTTATGTAAAGGTATCACTTCTGGTTGTCTTTTGTCTTTTGTTTTATCTGTTCTGTTTGTTCTGTTATCTCTCTCATCGTAAACTATTGAGTATACTGTTCGTTTTGGAGCGAACATAAAACGTACGCTAAGAGAACATAACAAAAAGCAAATGGTTATTAATAGTGAAATTGAAATCCATTTAACATAATCAAATTTCCAATTAAGAGTGATTTTCTCGAAACTAGAAAGTACTTTCTCGTGAGCTGCATCTAGAAGTTCAAATTCTAAGGTTGGTATATTGATTTCTTGATAAGCTGGTTGAAACAGTTTTAAATTAATTGCTTGAGTATGTTCCGTTACTCTAGGACCTCTAACGTAAATGAAAAAATTGTTGGAAGTATACTTCATGTCATCAATACTGAAATTGGTATATTTTGATAGTTTGATAACCTGATTCGGACATGAATAGGTACCTGAGTATATTTCAATTTTATGTCCCGCACAATGAATCAAATAATGATCACCCATATTTTTAACTTGGATTTTTTCAGCCACAATGGTTTCATTTACGTTTCTAGATACACAATGCTCATCTCTCCAGAGCTGTGTTTTATTGAACTTATTTGGGCAAGTTGACACTTTGGTGAAAATAGGGTTTGGTGACTTCAACTCACTTTCCTCAATGTCACAGAACTGGTATGTGGTGGTATTTACTAATAGGTATTCTGGTCCTTTGTATTTAATTTTACATGTATGTGTCGCATTGGTTTTATATAACAAAAATGGGTCCGCTTGAAAGATTTTTGTAACCTGGTCTTGCCTAAAGGTTGTGAAGTTCAAACTTAATATTGGATATCTATTTTCATTGTGAACTTTTACTGAAATTTTTTCAATCACTGATAGGTCACAATCGTCACACTGCAGATTTATTTTTAGAGACTTGAAGAAGTTACGATCTATTGTTGGTCTTGATTGTTTTATACTGTCATTGAATTTTTGCATCGTCATTAACTGAGTATTTGAACCAGTTATGACATCAGCTGCTTGAAAGGAAACAACCGGTATCAATTTTTTTATCATATCAATTTGTTGTTGTTGTTCATTCAGGAGTTTTGTAACGTTGACTAAATGGTCAAACTGTGTTTTCATCGCTTTCTTGTATTCTTCATCTTGTTTTGTAATGGCTTCCAACACGGGTTTAAAATCGATGTCAGGTGTCATGACACTTTTATACATGTATGCTACTCCTGTAAGTACCACACCGCCCACCACAATAGCTGTTGACCCAACAGCTATCGCAGTAAGAAGTTCTCTTTTTATTAACTGTGGAGATCTATCTTCCCTAGCTGTAATTTGTGGGATGAATCTAATCGGTTGAATATATTTTGTGTCAATAAATTCGGAGCAATACCCTTCTAGAGCATGTAAAGAAGTTCTCACGTAGGGACATACGCGGTTATTTAAAGGACATCCGTATTTGGGGTTTGACTTATTCGTTATTTTACCCCATTCGTCGCTGTCATAAGTTAGCATTTCTTTGCAAGGATTTGAGAAGGCTAAAATTATTCTTATTTCTTGTGTTGCTTTTCTAGGTTTGTGTTCTGTTTCTTTCCATAAGATTGTATCTCCAGTTATGAAAGGGTTAATTTGCCCAGCTACTAAGCAAATTAGTCCCATTAAAAGTATTAAGGACGTTGATAAGGAAGAGCGATAAGGTTTTATTTTTTCTACTCTATTAATACTAGTTACCTTCTGTGAATTTTGTATAGGTCTATGGAAAGGTTTAAGTTGGCTTCCATGAGCCCTTTTTATTTTTCCCTTTTCTCCTAAGGGTAGAATTCTGTAGGTTGTTTTTCCTAACTTTTCTATTATTTTGTATGGACCTGAGAATTTGGGAGTTAACTTCTTTGATCCCTGATAAATTCTATACATTACTTCTTCTCCTACATTGAAGTCTCTAAGTTTTTTCATATCGTGTTGAATCTTCTGGTTTTCTTTTGATTCTATCGAGTAAAGTCTGGCTTGATCTCGTAATTGAGGCCATTGTGAAATGGATTCTCTAACTGTTTTTGGTAAACTTTTAAATGTTTTCGTATTTAAAATAATGTCTATTGGTAGAACAGGGTGTCTTCCATATAATAGGTAAAAGGGAGAACTTTTGGTAGATTTATTAACGCTAGTGTTGTAAGCAAATCCCATCACCGGGATTAATCTTGCCCATTTTTTACGGTTATCATTCTGACAATAGTGTGTTAACATTGTACAAACGGTTTGATTAGCTTTCTCAGTCAAACCATTTGTTGCTGGATGATAAGATGTTGAGAAGGACCATTTACTTCCCATAAAATTTTTAACTTCTCCAACAATTGAAGAGATAAAGTTTCTACCCTGATCACTCAGGATTGTCTTTGGACAACCATGACGAAGGAAGATTTTATTAACTAAAAATTCCGCAATTGTTTCAGCCATCAAATCACCGATAGCGTCTACTTCAATCCATCTAGTAAAGTAGTCTGTACAGACAACAATGTATTGTTGGCCATAAGACTTTGGTAATGGACCAACTAAGTCTATGCCAATTTTATCAAATGCATTATTGACAACGATAGATTGTAAAGGAGCTTCTAAGGTTCCACTTCCTCGTTTGTCTAATTGACAAGTAAAGCAATTTTTAACATGATTTGTAATGTCTTTAGTCATCTGTGGCCACCAATAAAATTGTTTAATTTTATTGTAAGTTGAAAACAGACCAGGATGACCAGAAATCATTGCATCGTGGTACTCTTCTAAAACTTTTGGAATTAGTTCTCTAGGAAGAACGATGTTCCAAGTTTCTCCATAATGATTGGTTGTCAGTCTATATAAGGTCCCATTTTCTATTTTGAAACGATTCATTCGTTTTCTTTCTTTAGGGGCTAAATTAGCTAAATTTTCCATTTGATTTAGTATTTTACTACATCTAGGGTCTTGTCGTTGTTTTGTAATCAAATCAAAATTTTCTGCAGTAATTTCCTCAACTAACATAGTAAATAGTTCCTCGCATTCATCTTTAAGATTGTCTACGGGAATGTCTGCAATGGGGTAACGTGACAGGCAGTCTACATCTGCATGTTTCTTGCCTGATTTATAAGTAACAGTGAAGTCAAATGACTGTAAAGCCATCGCATAACGTTGTAATCTTGCGGGTAAATTCTTTTTCGAGTGAATGTGGCAAAGTGCACAATGGTCTGTTACTACTTCGAATTTAATTCCTTCTAAATAGACTCTAAATTTTTGAACTGCCCACACAATAGCTAAACACTCTTTATCCGAGATCGGATAATTCAATTCAGCTCCTCTAAGGATTCTGCTTGCAAAAGCGATTGGATGCCACCCATTATCACTTTTCTGTAAAAGAATCGCTCCTAAACCATAACCTGAAGCATCAACTCTTAGTTGAGTTTGTTTATTAGGGTCATAATGTGCAAGAACTGGAGGTGTTGTTAGTTTCGTTTTCAACTCATTGAAAGCGTTTTCTTGTGCAGGACCCCACTCAAAAGGTAAATCCTTTCGAGTTAAATTAGTAAGTGGTCTAGCAATCAAAGCGAAGTCTTTTATGAATCTTCGATAATAAGAACATAAAGCTACAAAAGATTTAATGTCTCTAACAGTTCGTGGAGTCGGAAATTGTTGGACCTTTTGGATTTTCTCGGGGTCTACTTCTTGTCCCTGTTCGCTAACAATATGTCCTAAGTAAAGTATTTTTTGCTTAAAGAAGGAGCATTTATTTGGTTTAAGAGTTAATCCTGCCCTGATTAGTCGCCTGAAGATAGTTTCAAGTCGTTCTAAATGTTCTTCTTCATTTTTCGAGAAAATAAGTAGATCATCTATGAAAATCAAACAGGTGTTATAAATTAATCCTCCCAAAACAATACTCATCATTCTCATGAATGACGAAGGTCCATTTGCTAGACCAAAGGGAAGTCTAGTATATTCATAAAGACCACTAGGTGTAACAAAAGCTGTTTTAGGTTGGTCTGATGGATCTAATGCCATTTGATGGTAACCTGATCTTAAATCCAGTAGTGTAAAATATTTCATTCCCTGAAGACTATCTAAGTAATCTTGAATGTTTGGTAAAGGGAATTTATCTTTAACTGTAATTTCATTCAATTTGCGGTAATCTACACAAAGTCGAACTTCTTCGGTGCCCTTCTTAGCAACCAAAACAATTGGTGAAGCCCAAGGGGAACAAGAAGGAACAACGATGCCTTCATCGATTAACTCATTTATTGATTTTTCTGCTATTTTCCGTTTTTCTTCTGACATTCGGTAAGGCTTTTGTGAAATCGGAGGATGCGAACCTGTATTGATTTGATGAACGAAAACATTAGAAAACCCTAGTTCTTTTGCAGTTGCTGCGAAAGCAGGTCTGTACTTTTCAATCAGTTCTTCTAGTTTCCTTCTAGTTTCTCTTTTTATTTCATTATTAACTTCGAGCTTCAATTCTTTTATCATACTACTAACTACTAGCTCTTTTACTGATGGTTTTGATTCACTAATGAGTGAAAAATTGTCCCCAAAATCACCGGGGTAAGTGATGCTTGATCTCTCACTCATTCTAGTTGAAACTGTAGAATCATCTCTTTCAGCTAATAATTTGGCTAAAGCCTTTTCTAGTAATTTAATTTTTCTTGCCGGAGCTTGATTAATTACTAACTTAGCGTTTTCACAATCAATCCAGAATTTGCCTGTTTGTAAAACATCAAATCCAATTATTCCTTTGATGTTGCAAGGAAGTTGATTCAAAATGATTATTGGAGTTTTTATTTCCACTTCATTCAATGCATCATATATAATAATGTTCTGGTAAGTTTCACCTAGAACATTCAAAGGAGCATTTCCTGCTGTTAAATTTGTTGGACCTTTATATTTTGAATAGTCTAGTTCTAACTTATTAATTATTTCTTTAGTGAGGATTGTGATTTGTGATCCTGTGTCAACGAGGCACTCAACAGTTTTACCTTTTATTTTCATGTTTGCAAAAGTTAGATCTCTTTTGCGTTTATGGATTTTACTAATGATGGACAAAACTTGTCTTCTGACATCACCGTCATCATCATCTTCTTCATCTGAATATCCTCTATAAACTGCTTTTACTATTTTTGTTTTCCTTTCATTGGTAGGAGATTTAGATCTTGATTTAGATCTACGTCTAGCTCTAGGGCTAGGCGATCGGTATCGTCTACGTGCTGTGGAAGTTGAAGGCGATTCTTCTCTTGGAGGTCGCATTGATCTTGGAGGAGATTTACTCAAATTTTTATCAGGGGTGTAACCCCTTCTTCGATAGCTAGAAGAAGTCTGAGGTTGTTCTTCATAAGCTTGTCTTCGAGAATAATGTGGAGAACGCCAAGATTCTCCAACATTGGTCTCCCTTGACCAACCAGCGCTTCTAGGTGCTACTGGTCTACTTGGACAATCAGTTTTCTTGTGTCCTACACCATTACACTGGTAACAATGTAAGCTTTGATTGAGATTCATTGAGTTTTCGTCTGGAGTAAAATTTACTCTTTTGGGTTCAGTTTGTGTGTATGGGTTTTGGTATCGAGGTTTATACCTGTTCTGATAAGGTTGATTTGGATACGATTGGTTTGGATAACGTGGTTGATAGGTTGGTCGAGGCTGAGGGGCCTGATATTGATAGGTTGTTTGTCGATATCGGTTATCGTTTCGACTGTAATCTCTTTCTCTTCTTCTAGAATCTAAATTCATTTGAATACATTCAAATTGTTCAGTTAGATTTGTTAATTGTTCAGTTAATGAACTAATTTGTTTATGTAGAGGGTGATCTTCACCACTATCCTCTAAAAACTTTATTTCTCCCACTGATCTCTCGGCATGGGACAATCTAGTGTCAAAATCTAAATCATTATTTGTTGATAATAAATCCATTCGAGTCTTGACTGCTGGGTTCAATCCTCGATGGATAAAACTATGAACTAAATTTTCATCCATTTTTGGGTTTATTTTTCGACATAAGTCTCTAATATCGTAAGCATAAGCAAAAGCTGACTGACCAGGCTGTTGCCTTTTCTCATTTAGTTCTCTCATCAAACTATTTCTGTAATTGGAAGGGGCTAACCCTTTTACCATTTTTGCTTGTAATTTAGCAAACGTGTCAGGTTTCTCTTTTTCCTCAAGAGTTTTAATGCAGCATCTATACCACTTTGCGGCGGTTCCAGTTAAATAAGCTGGAAGAGCTTTTAATTTTGTTTCATCATCCCATTCTAAGGCAGCAGCAGAAGCTTCGAATGACTCTAACCATTCAAGTAGATCTTCTCCTTCATCATCTCCAGAGAAGTTACTTATGTGAATAAATTGATTAACTGGTTGACGTTCTTTTGACTTTTTAGTCATAGTGCTTACTTTCGTTTCTTCGTTTGCTGACATCTTAATTTAATTTTTACTTAAGCTGGCTGATGATAAACTGTGTACATATAGTAAATGTCAGCAAAAATCTTGTAAATGAGTATTAATATTGGTGAAGTTATTAGAATTAAAACTATTACATTAATACTCGATTCATTAATAGTAAAAGTTAAATGATTTTCTTCAGGTTCAGAATCTTCTAATGAATTATAAGAATTTAATTGAATTTCATATATTTTGTCCTCCATACTAAAATTCCTATTAGAATCCACAAGACTAAAATGATAAAACAACAAAAGGTTTTACACATTTTACCTTCCACTCATCACCGAGTGATAAACAATGCACCCAATCACCGGGTTTAGTTTGATTCTAGTGAAATGATGTTTATTAAATTGTAAATAATTATCAATAAAATGCTTAAAGGTAAGAAGAATTGAATAACTATTTCACTGTCAATGAAAAATATTATTGTAGTTGGACTGATCATCAGTTAATTCAATCAATTAATTCAGTTCGATATAATCGGTTAATTCAGTTAAGCTAATCAGTTAATTCAGTTCAGTACAATCAGTTAATTCAGTTCAATTAATCAGTTGATTCAGTTTACTTAATCAGTTAATTCAGTTTACTTAATCAGTTAATTCAATTTACTTAATCAGTTAATTCAGTTCAATTAATCAGTTAATTCAGTTCAATTAATCAGTTAATTCAGTTTACTTTAATCAGTTAATTCAGTTTACTTTAATCAGTTAATTCAGTTAATTAATTTTAATTCAATTCAGTAATCAGTTAATTAGATTCAGTTGGTCAAATTGATTTGATTCAATTAATTCAATTCTATTCAATATAACCAAATCAGTTCAATTAATCAATTCAGTTCAATTATCAATCAATTTAGTTTCATTATTAGTTAATTCAGTTGACTTTAATCAGTTAATTCAGTTGATTTTAATCAGTTAATTCAGTTCAATAATAATTAAATGCAGTTTAAAATATGATCAATCAATTCCATTCAATATAATTAGTCAAGTTAGTATAATAAGTTTAATTCAATTCAATTAGTCATCATATTAAGTCTGCTTCTATTCATTCAATCATATATTTCAGTTCAGTAAGTTTGGTTCAATTCCTTTTCTATTAGTTTCATTCAAGTGAATTCATAAGCTTTATTCTATTAAGTGAACGGGTTAATTTGGTTAATCAATTTCATTGATGTAGAAAGTTGATTGCTTTCATATTACATTCGCCATATTACATCATGTCACTTATTAGGTTTATGAATCTATTCTCCTATCATGTTTATAATTAGTGGGTCATTTCCTTTATTCATTCAGGTAAAATGGGTAACTTTAATTGTATGCGTCAATTTAGGTTATAAGTTCAAATTCTAATTCATACATTTGAGTACCTGTTGTTCTTATTTTTGAATAGTTTAGCTATCTGTGTCATAGAATGAGGTTATCAGGTTATAGTTGTTAAGTAACTAACTACCCAATCACCGGGTTTAGTTTTGAGTCCTCTTCTCAATTTCAGATTTACTTTATCCACATAAGTTTATCTAATATGTTTGTGAATCTTAGTAATATGTAATGTACATAATGAATGTAATTTGATTGGATAAAATACAATTAAAAAAAATACTTAACTTTTGATAAAAAGTAATTACGTTCAACCAGTTTCCTCTCCCTTTCCAATTCCAAGGTATGCCTATCCTGGCAAGATCGCCAAAAACTGGAGTAAAATTTTGGTTAGATGTAATTCTAGAACTTTAGAATAAGATTTATTTTATTTTATTTAATAATCAAAAGTATTTAAATCAATAAGGTTGCCAGTTCAATATTTCCAGGTCCAACCGATATAACTCGTTACTGTAATGTTGAAGTTGTCTTCTTCACAATCATGGAATAGAAAACGTCACTGAGGGTTGAATCTCCACTGATATCCGCTGAGGAATCACTAGTCAAGTTGAAAGTTAATTCCACTGATACAACCGATTTCACCGGTAAATGTATTTAGTAAAAGTATTAATAGTGATGATAAAACACTTTAGAGTTGGTCGTCTCTTTTAACACACTGGTTGAAATGTCACGGTTTACAGTTGGTTGGATTGAATCTCACAATAATCAATAGGTAACTGTTGAATAATGAAAGTTAAAATCACTAGAAGATAACTACTCTGGGTTAGATCCAAACTTAGGTAAATGGGAAACAGGCCAGGGCTTCCGCAGGGTCCGATAACGGCGCCAGAACAAAAGAAAAACGGCCATTTTATACCTGGTGAGGGAGAAAATCTTCTCCCGTATAAAATGGCCGACCTCCAAACTTTTCACCAATGATGGCCTTTCCCTACCTACTTGAGGTAGGGAAAGGTAGGAACAACGACAACCAGTTTAAAACAAGTTTTTTCTCACACTATGCTACCAGCAATATAAGAGCAAACCCCAATAGCGAATAAAGACAGAGCAGAAATAACTAAAATAATTATTATAACAAAGTCCAAAGATCCATTATCAATATGGGCTATAGCGGCAGAATAGAACCCGAAATCTGCAGTAAACGATACTCCTAGATACAAAAATATAAGCCAGTTTCTCACTTTATGGTTGCGATACTCTGTTTCATTTAAAAATAAAATGACATCTCGAATAGTTGTCTCATGATATGGTTAGAAATCGCTCTTCTGTAAAAATAACTTTTCAGTAACATCAAAATTAGCTAAACTATTAGATATGAAACGATATTTATGACAATGAAAGAAGCTCATAGACAGTGCTTCAGGCATGTATGCTTTATCAAAGACAAAGTTATGCATATGAAATGAAAATGGTACTCCTGTTTTATATAAATATATCCAAAATTGTCTCAAAACTTCACCAAAAATAGTTAGATTTGTCAAGTAAAGCCAAAAATATCTTCGATTGCGATACCCGTGAAAAAAGTCAATGGTTAAAGTAAAGCGTATTACATTGGTCAAATATTAAACTTGAGTGTAATAAGGCTTTTTAACACTAATAACTTTCATAATTTATGACCATGTTGTCCAGTTATTTAGACTAAAATATACGGAAGGAAATAGGAACAATTGTAAGGAAAAGGAAAGAAAGCTGACATAGTCTCCTTGATTATATAACTGTGACAACCATAAAACATATGAATACGTCATTAATAAGGGATTAATACAAAATTGGAAATTGAAAATTGAAAAAGTATTGAAATACTTAACCTAACATAGATAAATGATTTTATAAATTAAGCTTGGGTAACTCTACCCTTCACTATACTACTGTGATTCTTACAATTACTGTAACAGTTTTGTTTCTACAGGTTAAGGTACACCAAACTTGTTAGGCTCACTTTAAATTATTCAAATTTGATATTAGTGATTCTTTCTAGTTACTCATGTTTGATTTCATGTTTACGATGAGCATCATTCTTATATTGTAAGCAGGGTTTCGTCTCTAAAGGTTAAGGTATACCGAATTTGGAAGTTTGACTTTAAAGGTTGACAATGTTTAAATTTAATGTTAAATATTTTTCACTTACTCGTTTCATTTCATGTTTATGATAAGCATCATGACCAAGCTTGCATTTTCGATCAAATACTGCAATGAAATGTTAATTGCAATGAAAGGTAATTAGTATTAGTATCGATATAATAGATGACCCAATCGGAAAACGAAATGATGGCCGACTTACAATAACAAAAACATATGTGGTCATATTCAGTATCTCACCAATAGTAAATGCAATGTCAGTTCTGGAAAGTCGACTCTGTAAATCAGTAAACTAGAAATAAAATTTCACTAGTAAATAATCATAATATCGCATAATTAATTAGATGAAGTAAATTACCTTCATAAATGATAAAACATCTGAAGGCAAATATTGAGCCACTTTCATGTAATTTTTGGCACAAGAGTGCATCTAATACAAATGAAATGAGTTACAATAGTGATTCTCAATAATTGATCATTCACTCACCATTGTCAACATAATACCATTCGTGTAAGAGCAACCACCTATAGCGATTAAAGACAGCGTAGAAATAGCCATTATAGAGATGTCCAAGGATCCATTATCGATATGGACTATAGCGGCAGAGTAAAACCCGAAATCTGCAGTAAAAGATACTCCAAGATACAAAAATATAAGCCAGTTCCGCACTTTATGATTACGATACTCTGTTTCATTGAGAAATAAAATGATATCTCGAATAGTGGTTTCATAGTAAGTCATGAAATCGCTTCTTTGCAAAAATAACTTATCAGTAACAAAATTATGCAAAGTTTGGGTTACATGGGCAGCTCTAAAGTAAAAGTAGGACAAATCAATGTTTATTATTGCACCGGTTAACATCAAGTTGCATACAGAACATACAATCCCGAAATAACTTATTAATAGCCAAAAGTAAGTGCAAATGATTTGTTGAGGTGCTGTGGGTGGTAGTTGAGATACTGATTGTACAATAATGACTAAAACTGGACCAATGATTATGCTCGAAGTTACAACTGTTCTTATCCACAAATTAGTTAAACTATTAGATACAAAACGATATTTGTGACAGTAAAAATGGTTCATGAACAGTGCTTCAGGTTTGTATCCTTTATCGTAAACAAAGTTATGCATATGAAATGAAAATGGACCACCAGTTTTGTATAAATGTATCCAATAATGTCTTAAAAATTCACCAAAAATAGTTAAACTTAGCAAGTAAAGCCAAAAATACTTGTGACTTCGATGACCATAAAAAAAGTCACCCAATATAAAAGCCAAATCTTCTGGTAAATCAAAGCCACTCAACAATATTAAATGAACAATATGAACAGTCATTAAACTGGAATAAAGGATCGATCTGGTTTTAGTCCATTTAGATGGAGTTATACTTTCATCTTGAGCGAATCCGTTTGGTAAAATATTGAATGAAATACAAATTGATTCAAGTCGCTTTAAATCACTGATTGCATTTGCATCATCAAAATCGGTTAAACGAAGTCCAAACACTAATTGAAATGTTTTGATTACAAAGGCTGTGAAATGAAACATTTTTACTTTTCTACTACTTTGTATACAATACCAAACCAAACAAACCATATACATTGGAAGCTTAACAACACCTTTGCAAAGAGTTAGCATCATTGTTAATGGTTAATTGCAATTCTTAATTCAAAGTTTTATAGCAATAGAACTATTGTAAAATATTAATTACTCAATAGAGTAATTAATCTTTTACAATTTCTTCCCATTATTTGATTAAAATAAGTTTTTCAAGTCTTAATTACTGTTATAACCTTGTTGTATGCTTTTCTTCTGTGCAATCGATTATGGTTTGTATTTCTGTTGACGCTAACTAGACTTGTTGAGCACGTTAGACAACAGTGAAATCCATAAATCGATATCACAACGGAAACTATTCTCTTCTTTTGCACCTGAAAACCGAAAGGAAAAGTCTTGAGGAGTTTAAATAGTCGTACAAGTGTATAACTGAAACTACTCAACAATCAATTTGTGTTGACGTATTCATTGTGTTCTTCAAATGAACAATGCAAATCATTTCAATTTTGTTTTGATGATTATTCGTGCATTTTTAATGGACCTTACACTGACTCAGCATCTCAATACAGTACTACTTGTGATATTTATATTCGTAAGTATTCATTGAAACTATCGGTTATTTAGAAATGCTAATTATCATATTTCAATCTATTTTTCAGCTGATGTTACACAAAAATACTCATTCACTGGCAAAAAAATTGTCTCTGAAACTTTCCACACCGAACTAAATTTGACTTTAAATCAATGTGCAGCTCTTTGTCATGACTGGAATACTGTTGATGAAATTTGTCAATCTTTTAATTACTGTCCTAAAAGTAAAACAGAGAGCTCATGTAATCTATCAAAATATTCAGTGAAGGATTCCGCAGCCGAAACGACGGAATCAAATATTTGTCACAATTACATTAAAACCGAAGACAGAAATGTAAAAAAACAACCTTACAAGGCAGTCAAAGATTCAAACAATCTGAACGTGTTTGTTTTTATTGTGTTATTTTTTGCTCTCGGGTTGATGACAGGATTCGGAACACCATTCATCTATACTAAAATTAAATCACTGATTTCTCCGTCACAAGGCGATGAAGTTCCATTAGAAATGAAGAAAAGTGAAATTAATGAAGAAGGAGATGAGATTACGCCAGTATGAATGATCTACTCGGTATAATGTAAAAATTTATTTAAAATTTGAATCAAATAAACACTTTTTTTACTCTTATGAAAATGTTTATTCAATTCAATCAAATCAGGAACAATTAGTAAACATGAGAGTGTTTACTTTGGTTACTCTTTTTCATTTGAAATCAATCTATTCTGTAAATCAGAACTTTATTTAATGTTCAGATTAAGCGAGATAATACATACAGGGTGTAAAAGTAAAGTACAGTGTAACTTTTGCGTAGAAGTAAGTACAATGATTTTTTGTTGTAAAAGTCAACTCTTTTGATTTTGGGGCGATATTTCGCCAGAAAGGTGGTCATATAAGTTTAGAAATATCAATATATTGAGAAATCGGATTGGATTTCAATTTATAAATTATCTAGGTCTAAGTAGATATTGATAGTAGATTATAACTTAAATCTGTAGATTCAAAAAGTCCAAAGAGATCCAATTCTAAGTATTACAACACAATAGTTTTGTCTCTAAGGGTTAGTTATACCAAGCTTTTTGTGTAACTTCAAATTTTTATTAATAAATTTGATAATTAATGATATTTGCCACTTACTCATGTTCTATTTCATGTTTACGATGAACATTTTCGATCAAATACTGTTAATTGGAATGAAAAGTTGTCAAGAGATAATATTACCGAGATCAGATCATTGCCGACTTACAATAACAAAAACCCATGTAGTCAAATGCAGAATGTCACCGATAGTAAATGCAATGTCAGTTCTAGAAAGTCGACTTTGTAAATCAGTAAACTAGAAATAAAATGTCATTAATCATTAGAATATCACAGCATAATTAATTAGATGAAGTAAATTACCTTTATGAATAATAAAACATCTGAAGGCAAATATTTAGTCACTTTCATGTAATTTTTGCCACAAGAGTGCATCTAATACAAATGAAATGAGTTACAATAGAGATTCTCAATAATTGATCATTCACTCACCATTGTCAAATACCAAATGCCATTGTATCTAATACAAATGATATGAATTATAGCAAAATTAATAAAAAGATGTTATCGATGATTGATGAGTACTCATCATTGTCACTATGCTACCAGCAAAATAAGAGTAAATCCCAACAGCGAATGAAAACAGAGCAGAAATAGCCATTATAGAGATGTCCAAACCTCCATTATCAATACATGCATGTGCTATAGCGGCAGATTAGCACACAAATCTGCAGTAAAAGATACTCCAAGATACAAAAATATAAGCCAGTTTCTCACTTTATGGTTGCGATACTGTTTCACAGACAATCCCAGAATAACTAATTAAGAGCCAGAAGTAAGTGAAAATAAATTGTTGAGGTGTTTTAAGATGTTGACATATTGATAGTACATTAATAATTAAAACGGTACTCATCCCTGTGCTAAGTATTACAATTGTTCTTATCCAAAAATTAGTTAAACTATTAGATGTGAAACGATATTTATGACAGCAAAACAGGCTCATGAATAATGCTTGAGGTTTGTATCCTTTTTCGTAAACAAAGTTATGCATATGAAATGAAAATGGTACTCCTGTTTTATATAAATATATCCAAAATTGTCTCAAAACTTTACCAAAAATAGTTAGATTCGTCAAGTAAAGCCAAAAATATCTTCGATTGCGATGACCATAAAAAAAGTCTCCCAATATAAAAGCCAAATCTTCTGGTAAATCAAAAACGCTCAACAATATTAAATGCAAAATTTTCACAGCCATTAGACTGGAATAAAGGAACGATTTTGTTTGAGTCCATTTAGATGGAGTTGTACATTGATCTACAGCAAATCCATTTGGTAAAATATTGAATGAAATACAAATTGATTCAAGTCGCTTCAAATCTTTGTTTGCGTCTCCATCATCAAAATCGGCCAAACGAAGTCCAAACACTAATTGAATGGGTTTTACCATAATGGCTACGGTTCCACTAAACATTGTGGTAATACAATGTTGCAAATCCGTCAAATCGTGCATTTTTTGTGTTGTTGCTCTCAATACCAGAGATCAGACACCAAATTATTTCAAGTACATTTATTAAAAAAATTGAATTTCTCCAAAATATTGTGGTATTTTATTTGAGAAGCGTGAATCCGTATTTTAAAAGTAATAAAAGCTTTTTCCTTAGTAAAAGGAACTGTTTGTACAAGTATGGCGAAAATCGGTACAAAAGTTTTTTTAGTAAATAGCTGAACAAAGTCTCGGACAAAACCTGCCCATGTTAATCCTATGGGGAAATCGGAAAATTTGAAATTGAAATTTTTAGAGTTAATAAACTGAGTTAAAGAAAGCGAAAAGAGAGATGAGAGAGAGCACACAACAGAAAAAGCGAGAACTGAAACGGTAAAGATTATTAGGAATGAATCAATATGGTTTCATTTCTCTTTTACCTTTTACCTTTGAACGTTGTGACCTTGTTTGTAAATTCAAAATCTACAACCATTTGCCCCGCTTGATGTTCTGTATAGTAATTGCGTACACACTGAGGAGGTAACTAATGTTCTGTTCATGCGTTTTGAGGCTGAACTACCTGACATTTGCTGTTTGACAGAGCTAGGGCTTAAACGTTTGATGGAGGTTAAATTGTGAGGGCTTCTCGTGTTTAAACATTTATCTATTGTGCCTAAGTATGCTGGAATTGTGTTGCCTGATTCAGATTCATTTACTTTTACCACAGTATTTCGAGTTACTCCACATGATGTTGCTATATAAGCTCGCTGGTGTAATCTAAAATTACTTATTGTTGTGACTGATTTGTCACCAACAGTGAGGATTTTAGATAATGAGCAGTTCTTGGTACTGGTTAAGGAACTTACATATGAAGCTTAAGCGTGTGAAACTATTTCCAGATACACAAACGGGGATAATATCAGCAGTCAAAGAGCCTCCTGCAAAATACACTATCGTCAGAAATGTGGGAAAAGTCCTTTTCTGAATAAAGGCATGTAAACAGTCAATATTGAAAATATTTTCTCCGGAATTTTACCAAGAAGAGTAATAGTTGGACTTGTTGATGAATTAGCTTTTGCAGGCAATTAAGATGCCTTTTGGTTTGAACATGGAAATTTAACACAGATTTCTTTAAATGTTGACGGAAATATATCCTACAATACCTTACCAACCAGGTTTTCCTGATAATTTCCACTTTGTGGAACTATGCGAGGCTAGAACACCTCTTCAGATGCCGTGATGAAGCCATACGTTGGCTTCAATCACAACATCGCATCCGGTACTTTGAGGAGTGCAGCCAGTACCGAGTCCCGATGCGGTACGAAATTGATCTCGGAGTTGCCGGGGCGTACAGGTGCCCTCACTATAAGAGGCACTCTGGCCCTACCGCTCAACGGAGTGTGATGATGGGAACCTGGTTTGAGGAACTAAGGTTCCCATTCACAAATGCACTCCGGCTGATGTACTCATTCGCCGAGGACGCCTTTTATGAGTGTCATGTCTTTTTCAACAAATTTCCAATTACTATCGATCGATGTACATAACATCAAAATTGGTGCTTAACACTTCGCGAGGTTACCTTGTTAGATAAGCTTACAAGGGAAGTGACCTTGCTTGGACGATCATTTTCGTTTTTTTTCGAGTTTATATTGTAGAAGACGAAAAATACTTAGACACGTATTTTTGCTTTTTTACGTCGGTTCGTATTTATTGATATTTAGACACTTTTAATTATAAATTCATAATTCATAAATCGAAATCTCATGACAAAATAAGTATGTACACCAAATTGCATCAAAATCAAACGGGGTTCGTAATATGCAGAATAGCCAAATTTTTCATATGTTTGTATAAATTTGTTTGACAACTAAATTTTCCAGGACTAATAGGGAAATTTACATCAAAAAGGGAGGAATATATATGGTCTTTGATCTTTTTAAGGTGATTGTTTCCAAAATTTACAAGAATGATGAATGGTGAACTTGTGAATGGTGCGATTTCCTCCCCTCGATGATGATATAAATTTTGCGTTTCCTCTTTTTGCGATATAATTTCCTCGTTTTCTTGCATTGTCACTTTATAATGCAAATTTTCTTAATTTAGAATTGTCATCAACAGAGTTATTCTGACTTTCGATGAATCTTTCCACACTTGTCGGCTGTTCTTGTTCTTTCTCTTCCCTTTCTTTCTATTTTGTTTCATCATCTGCTAATTCATAAATGACTGCTTCTTCAGAAGCGTTTGAATTTGAACTATAATATTATATATATAATATAAGTATTATAATAATCTTTTTCTAATTTTTCGTATTTTTCAATTTCAGTTCATTTCAATTTTTGCTAACCTTAAAAAGTGAAAGAATGCACGCTGGAAGAATGAACATCAATATTAGTATACATATCTACGCTAATTGTTTCTTTTACTTACTAATTTCTCATTCGGTTCCTGATCATTCTTTGGAATTCTATTTTTCATGCATACCGAGGTTCCAATAATTGGTCGCCAAACCTGATTAAAATGAAAAATAGAAAAGAAAAATGAAATATGTAATGGGATTTACCTAGATTATTTTTAGTTACCTTGTAATAGTTAAAAAATTTAGTTGAAACAATTATAAATTTAAACAAAAAAAGAAAACGATAGTTTTTAACAGTTTTAAACGAAAAATTATTAATAGGATAGGCTAGTTCCTTTTTAACCTTGTATTTCCGATAGTGTGTGCTGCCATCTATTTTTCGAAAAAAACTTGGCTATCTAGCGATCAAATGCGGTTTTGAAGACTAACATTTGCTCATAAATATCTTTAACATGTAATTTCGACCATTTCCATCTGCAGGTAAGTACTCTTTTATTTTAAATTGTTTTGTACACACCTTTCTTCCAGTATGCCAAGGAATCTTATTTTGGCTATATTCCAGTTGGAACAGTTACCAACTTTTACAACCAAGTCTCATCAGTGAGTTATTTAATTTGATCATTACATAAGATCATGTTAACTTATATTTCATTTTTTAATTACAGAGCCATTATCAATCAACTGAATCAAAATACAAAGAATATCATGATTTTCGTCTGGAGATTGCTGATGCAGAGTATGAATCAAGATTCCAGGTAAATAGATGTTATCCAAAACCGGAATCAAGGAAAACATTGGCATTTCATTTTACATGCAAAGGTAAACTCAATCGATTATTTCATAGCATTTCTTAAACCGCCATTTCTCTTAATTTAACAGATAAATATTGTGACTATACTATAATACACTATAATAATACATAAACTATATCACTAATAACAACTATAAAAGCGCACATAACATTTTTAGAGGCCGTGACCATGTCCTCGTGGCATCCGAAGTTAAAAAATTAGGCGATTTTTCTCGGCCTCCCTTCGAGTGAAAATCAAGTAAGTTTGAATTGCCACTCTGTTTTGGGTTCTTCATCACCTGCACCGCCGCTTCCATACCCAACTTCTCAGGGTAGCATCTGAATAGCATGTTCAGTTTGATGGAACGTCTAATCGTATCAATTGGCACGCACAATGACATTGATGAACATCTCTATCATGACATAGGCGAAGTCTTTGGTCATATCTTGGAACGGTTTGATAGCTTGGCTGATTCGAATCGTTCAATCATCAATCAAATTCGAACCCATCAATGGCGTTTAAAATTGATAGTCAAGTTGAACCTGCTGTGGAGAAATTGATTAAGAGATGCAAGAAGAAATGAGAGTTCGGATGATGAGGATGATTATTTAAAAACTTATGTTTTACTTATTCACTTACTTTATAAGCTCAAACTTTGTATCCCTGCTTTACATTCACTTATAAAAGAATAAAATACTAGAATGTAATGCACCTTGCCTAATTCCACCTATTTATACGGAAACAAAAAATGATAGAAGGAAGATAGAAGAAGAGAGAAAAATTTAATTGGTTCTATTTGTATCACAATGCACCTGGTTTAGAAAAGAAAGAGAAAAGAAAGAGAAAACTTTGTTCATACTTGGTTAACTTACATTAAATGAGGTCTTAGTTGTACATCTTATCTTCACGTGATCTTCAAAATTGAGCTGTTAGGGCTAATAGTTATTGATCGGTTGAGCAATCAATTTAATGACCAATTATGGAAAAAAATAATTGACATCGTACGTTTGTTTGTTATCATTTATTTATACGGCTCAGGTTAATTATATGTACCTTATCATGATTAAATTAATTGGCTATATGTTCGTTTACAACAAAAGTAGATCTAATTCCAATTGCCATTGTTGTGATAAGAAATCCCCTGTTTATACGATTGCTCATCGTATTTTATACTTTTGTCATGTTTGCATTCAGTTGATGACAAACGTATTTAATTATAAAAGACACTCAACATTACATTTTCTTTCATTCCATTTCATTTCGTTCAACATTTCACATCACAACATGAGTTCCAACGTAGAATCTTCACAAAACTCTCTTCAAAGTCTCAAAAAAGCTGTGTAGCGTAAAAGATTCAGCGAAGAGTTTGAACAATTCAACGTTGAAGCCGCTCATACTTTGTGGGTTGCTGTTCAAAAGATCTGCTCAAGGAATTATGTTTGTAGACATTCGCCGCAAGAAGGAAGGACAGTGGAAAGTTAACAAAATTTACTTTCCAACTCAATATGGTCTTTTTATGAAGTATCCGGAATATGAAAAACTTAAATACAATTTGCGCAGTTTGTTAACAAAACTGAGAAAAATTTTGAGTTTTCAGTTTTCCCAAACACACCATCATTAGGAAAGAGGATTCTGCTTGCGTTTTAGCAATAACACTGAAGACTGATTCGAAAGGAAGTGAATTCTGTTAGAACCGTATGGAAATTTTTGCCCTGATGTCACACTCAATTGCGGAATTGCTTCTGCAATGTGTCAAGCAATTTATGATTGATTAAGGCAAAAAATCTTTCAATTTATACTCTACTCATTTTGATCCCTTTTTCTTTATGGATTATTTTGAATAATCTATATTATTCTTTATTTTGAAATTCATTTTTTTATGTTACAATAATAAAATAAAAAGAGAGCCTTACATTTCAAAATCTTATTTAAAGGTGAAAGCCTCTTTTCTCAGCAACTTAGCAATCTTTCTCTAATTGTAAGCTTTGCCCATTCTGATTAGCCTTTCATTGATTTATTGTCATCACAATTATTGCAGTGTTTCAATTCAAAATCCATCTTGATAAGTAAATGTGATGAAATTCTTGTTGCCTCTAATTATCATCAAAATTTTTAAGTTAATCAACTTTGATAACCGTTCGCTAATGTTACTCCAAACATGATCTATTATTATTGCTATTGGCTTTTTGTTTGCCTCCTGTTAATGGTTTTAACTCAACAAAAGGATCACACACACATAATTTATGAAAATTTATGCATTATCATTACAATCTACTCATGGTTCAATCTTCACGCAACTGAATAACAAAAAATTCAAGTCACTTAATAAGAGTCTTAACGGTACACAACTTAAGGTCTTAACTTAAGGTTAAGACTAACATTTAAGCTAATTTGGGGCTTAAAACTTGATCAAAGGCTAATTGTTTCTATTTTACTCATTTCATGTCAGATTAACTTAAATGTTATTATTGAGATAAGATATGCTCAGGTTTGTCACAGATTAGGTATAAGGTCAAGACTGAATCTTAATTATATTAAATCAAACTAATTTAAAATTAGAGCTGAATTAAGCTAAAGTTTCAATACAATCGAACCTAATTGAGAGTCAGACTGAATTATGCAATCAAAAAATGACTAGCATTGCTTCAATAATGTTGATAAGTTTAAGACTAAAATGAGATAATAATTAAATAAGAGCGAGAACTAATTTCAAATTAAAGCTAAATTTGAGCCATTTGTTGATTTAATTGAAAATCTAATTCCGAGTTAAACTGCACAATTCAATAGATGGCAAAACAATCACACAATGCAATACAATAAAATGAATAAATTCATTGCATTCAATAATGATTAGCAGGAGGAAAGATTAGTGAATGGAAGATAAGAATAACAGGTTTAGACCCCTACCTTAATTGAATTTGTGTCGGTGCTGCTGATAATGCTAATGCTGAAGTTTGTGTTGATTTTTGATGGTACTAGGGTTGATGCTTTTTTGTTGTCAGGGCTGATTATGATGCTGAAATCAAGATTGAATAGCATGGAATTAATAAGATAAAAAGCCTTATTCATGGTGAATTGATTGATGGTCATTCCAGATTGAATAAAAATCCTCAAATGAATGAAAACTAACTTTAAATCTGTTGACAACAATGTTGATGCTCGGGTCGTTGTTGACGTTGATTCGGCTGATTTGGTTGATTTAGTTGGTGTGTTGTTGGTGTTGATTTTTATCAAGAAAAACTGAAACTGAATTCAAATTCAATGGTCAATGATGATTTCAATGCGATCCAGCTCGCCTTTTATACTAATTTAGCTAATTGTAACCATTGTGATCAGGAAGCAATAATTCTGTAAAACAATACTTAACCATTTGACAACAAGATTAATTTGAACAATCATTCAATCGTACATTGACATACAAGAAGCATAAAAATAAGATTTAACTTTGAATTAATGATAGCAATTTTTCATAGATAAATGGCCATCCTATGTTAAATTTTGTTTCAATAATCTGTTTAATTTGTTAACTTCCTATTGATTTTACTATGCCATTGATTTGCAAAGTTAAATTGCTTTAAATTATATCGATTGAATTGTACAGTTGTTTCCGCAGACCGATTAAGATTAGTTTATTTAGTTTATTCACATTGTTTTAAATTATTAAGTTAATCTTGCAATTTTTTCCGAGAGTCAAATTGAAATTAGTAAAATTTGGTTAGAATCGTTGATTAAAATTATTGATTTCATTTTGCAATTGTTTCCTAAAGTTCAATTCAGATACAGTTAATCTCATTGTTTAAGTTCATTGATTTTCATTGAATCATTGTTTGCAAAATTAAGATTGATATAACCCTAGTTTGTCCGATCTCATTGTTTAAATCATTGGTCTTAATTGAGCAATCATGGTTTGGATTTTTCACGTTTGCTGCGACAATTCAGATAAAATGAGTTATCTTGTGTATTGAGTTATTTTGTGTATTTCTACTACTACTGTTGATTAATAAACAGAAGGGTTTCCTTTGCAATCAAGAGACCAACCATGATTCAATTAATCGTTAAATGTAAGTTGATTAACAGATTATCATGATAATAGATCCAGTTATCCTTTTGGATGGCAGAGTAGCGCTCAACATTGAAAGCTGCAGCTAAATGGGAAGATAAAAGATACTCATTATCAATAACAGTTTAACAAGTTTACATCGCTTATTTCACATAAAATCTTCTCTTTCTTTTCTGTTCGTCTTCTCTTTTCAATGTTCATCTAAATGAACATTGAATTAAAATATTAATCATTATCCGATTGTGAATAATCAAATTTTTCAACATTTATTATGTCCGCCAATTGATTCAAATGATGCTTTAAGCATCAATTGGTTAACATTGAAATGCATGTAAAGTGTACTTTGTAAATCAATGTATTAAAGAAAAAAAATAATGAGTTAATAAATATGTTGATTGAGATGATCAATGACTCTGTTGAATTGTAATAGTTTTGTTGAGAGTGATGGCGAAGATGCTGATCTAATTGGGAAGAAAAAAAATAAAAAAGGATGAGAATTGGGTTCAAAGGTTGAATTGGTTGCGTTTAACCATTACATCCATCAAAATATTTTTTGATACTAAAATGTAATGTGATTTAAAAATTTGCCGTAAATAAATACTTTTTTTACTCTTATAAAAATGTTTATTCAATTCAATCAAATCAGGAACAATTAGTAAACATGAGAGTGATTACTTTGGTTACTCTTTTTCATTTGAAATCAATCTATTCCGTAAATCGGAATCAGAATTATATTTAATGTTTAGATTAAAAGAGATGATATGTACAAGGTGTGAAAGTCAAATAACTTTTATGGGATGAGTATTTTTTTGTGGTATGAGTCAACTTTTTTGACATTGTGGCAATACGTCGCACCCAAAAGGTGATCATATAAATTTAAAAATATCAATATGATATACCAAACTTTTTGCGTGACTTCAAAGTATAAGATAATTAATGATATTTGCCGCTTACTCATGTTTCATTTCAGGTTTATGGTGAGCATCATGATCAAGCTTGCATTTTCGATCAAATACTGTTGATTGGAATGAAAAAGCATCATTGAGTTGAAATTCAATAAATCGTAATGTCTACTTACAATAACAAAAACCTATGTAGTCAAATGCAGAATGTCACCAATAGTAAATCCATTGTCAGTCCTACAAAGTCGACTCTGTAAATCAGTAAACTAGAAATAAAATGTCATTAATCATCATAATATCACAGCATAATAAATTAGATGAAGTAAATTACCTTTATGAATGATACATCTGAAGGTAAATATTTAGTCACTTTCCTGTAATTTTTGGCACAAGAGTGCATCTAATACAAATAATATGAATCATAACAAAATTAAATATAATAATGTTTGTCGATGATTGTTAGGCACTCACCATTGTCACTATGCTACCAGCAATATAAGAGCAAACCCCAATAGCGAATAAAGACAGAGCAGAAATAACTATTAATATAACTAATAATATTGATATAACAAAGTCCAAATATCCATTATCAATATGGGCTATAGCGGCAGAATAGAACCCGAAATCTGCAGTAAACGATACTCCTAGATACAAAAATATAAGCCAGTTTCTCACTTTATGGTTGCGATACTCTGTTTCGTTTAGAAATAAAATGATATCTCGAATAGTTGTCTCATGATACGGTAAGAAATCGCTCTTCTGTAAAAATAACTTCTCACAACACTCGTCAGTAACATCATGCAAAGCATTCTTTACATGAGTAGCTCTAAATGCATAAATAAAACAAATCAATGCTAATTATTGCACCAGTTAAAACCAAATTGGTTACAGTGCAGACAATCTCGGAATAACCAATTATACGCCAAAAATAAGTGCAAATAAATTGTTGAGGTGTTTTAAGATGTTGAGATATTGATTGTACAATAATAATTAAAACACTACCCATATACTAATTGATACAATTGTTCTTATCCACAAATTAGCTAAACTATTAGATATGAAACGATATTTATGTCAATGAAAGAAGCTCACGGACAAAGCTTCAGGTTTGATCCTTTTTAGTAAACAAAGTTATGCATATGAAATGAAAATGGTACTCCTGTTTTATATAAATATATCCAAAATTGTCTCAAAACTTCACCAAAAATAGTTAGATTCGTCAAGTAAAGCCAAAAATATCTGCGATTGCGATACCCGTAAAAAAGTCACCCAATATAAAAGCCAAATCTTCTGGTAAATCAAAAACACTTAATATTAAATGAACAATTTTCACAGCCATTAGACTAGAATAAAGGATCGATCTGGTTTTAGTCCATTTAGATGTTGTAATATTTTGATCTAAAGCAAATCCGTTTGGTAAAATATTGAACGAGGTGCAAATTGATTCAAATCGCTTTAAATCTTTGATTGCTTCTTCATCATCGTAATCAGTTAAATGCAGTCCAAACACTAAATCAATGGCTTTTGTCACAATTTCTTTGGTTCCGCTTAAGGTAAAGACTGTGGTAACACATTGTCTCAAGTCTGTGAAATCGTACATTTTTTGTGCTGATATTCACAATAGTAAACCAGACACCAAATTATTTCAAGCAAAAACTATGAAAAGTGAACATCACTGTTATCAAAGAGTAAAGAAGAAGAGACTGCGATTAATAAAATACCGATTTGTTGCTGTATAATAGCACTAGTATTTTATTAATCGCAGTCTCTTCTTCTTTACTCTTTGCTGTTATCCTTTTCTAAATGATCAATATATCAATGGTACAGTCAATGGTTAATGGTAATACCTGCAGATTATTCGCAGATTTAGACAATAGAGTAATTAATCTTCCGGAATTGCTTTCCAATTATATAACCTTGTTACATACCTTTTCTTTCGTGCATCTATTATGTATTTTGATTGACGTGACTTAGACTGAGCACGTTACAATCCATAAATCGATATTAAACCGAAAGCTATGCTTTTCTTTTGCACATAAAATCGAAAGAAAAAGTCTTGAGAAAATAGAGTTTAAAAGTTCGTTTATGAGCTGTGCTTCTTGTTGCAACGTCGAGATAAAAGGCGCAATCATAATGCAAGACCCAATTTCAATTTCCATTGCTTATTGAATTGACGATAAATGACGAACTTAATTTCAATGAAAAAGAAAACATAAAAACGAATTAAATTCAATAATTTTCGTTTTTTACTAATAACTTAACTTTGGTTATTCAACGACATTGATAACCTGAGTTAGTTGTGGACTCTACTTTAAATTAGCTGATATAATATAATTCCAGTGCTACAGCCTAAAAGTAAACCAGCTTTTTGCACACAATAATTTGACATTATTAACTTACAATTGTTAGTCCAAGTCTACAGCGTGAAAGTGATTCTTACAATTTGAGTAACAATTTCGCCTCTACAGGTTAAGGTACACCAAACTTTTTAGGTTCCCTTTAAATTATTAAAATTTGATATTAATGGTACTTTCTACTTACTCATGTTTCATTTCATGTTTACGATGAGCATCATGATCAAGCTTGCATTTTCGATCAAATACTGTTAATTGCAAACAAAAAATATCAGTAGATCACAAGAAAACTAAATGATTGTCTACTTACAATAACAAAGACGTCGGTGGTCATATGCAAAATTTCACCGATAGTAAATATAATGTCAGTTCTAGAAAGTCGACTTTGTAAATCGGTGAACTAGAAATAAAATGTCACTAGTCAATAATCATAATATCACAATGAACTAGAGGAAGTAAATTACCTTTATGAATGATATAACATCTGAAGGCAAATATTTAGTCACTTTCATGTAATTTTTAGCACAAGAGTGCATCTAATACAAATGATATTATAATAAACAAACAAAATATATTATAATATTGCTTGTCAATGATCAATAATGCACTCACCGTTGTCAGCATTATACCATTTATATAAGAGCAAGTCCCTATAACTAATATGGACAAAGCAGAAATAGCCATTATAGAGATGTCTAAAGATCCATTATCAATATGAACTATAGCGGCAGAGTAAAACCCGAAATCTGCAGTAAACGATACTCCAAGATACAAAAATATTAGCCAGTTTCTGATTTTATGGTTGCGATACTCAGTTTCATTTAAAAACAAAATGATATCTCGAATAGTGGTTTCATAGTAAACCAAGAAATCGCTTCTTTGCGAAAATATCTTCTCATCAACAAAGTCTTGCAAAGTTTTCGATACATAGCAAGCTCTGAAGTAAAAATAAGACAAATCAATGTTTATTATTGCACCAGTTAACATCAAATTTCCTACAGTGCAGACAATCCCGAAATAGCTTATTAGTAGCCAAAAGTATGTAAAAATAAATTGTTGGGGTGTGGTTGGAGGTAGTTGCGATACTGATTGGACAATGATGATTAAAACTGGACCCATGCTTATTACAGAGATCAAAATTGTTCTTAACCACAAATTAGCTAAACTATTAGATATGAAGCGATATTTGTGACAGTAAAATTGGCTCATAAACAGTGCTTCAGGTTTGTATCCTTTATCGTATGTAAAGTTATGCATATGAAATGAAAATGGTCCACCAGTTTTGTATAAATGAATCCAAAAATGTCTTAAAACTTCACCAAAAATAGTCAGATTCATCAAGTAAAGCCAAAAATACCTGCGACTTCGATGACCATAAAAAAAGTCACCCAATATAAAAGCCAAATCTTCTGGTAAATCAAAGCCACTCAACAATATTAAATGAACAATATGAACAGTCATTAGACTGGAATAAAGGATCGATGGATGGATGGAGTTATACTTTCATCTTGAGCGAATCCATTTGGTAAAATATTGAATGAAATACAAATGGATTCAAAACGCTTTAGATCTTTGATTACATCTGTATCATCAAAATCAGTTAAACGAAGTCCAAACACTAATTGAATGGCTTTTATCACAATTGTTTTGGTTCCAAAGGCTGTGAAATTAAACATTTCTATTGTGTATCTACTTCCAATATTAAACCAAACATCAAAATAGACGCTTAGAAAAACTTTTCAAGCAAATTTAACCATAAGAAGTTAACATCACTGTTAACTTTTTCTAACTGATCAATATATCAACCGTAGTTAATTGCAAGCTTTGCTAAAGATTTAAACAATAGCGCAATTAATCTTGAAATCATTTTTCATCTATTCATCTACTTAAGTCCTTAATTATGGTGCAACCTTATATTGCTTTCCTTCCGTTACAAGACAACTGTGAAATCCATAAATCGATATTAAAACGAAAGCAATGCTTTTCGAACACGAAAAAAGTCTTGAGAAAAATAGACTTAAATAGTCGTTTAACTGAACAATGGATGAGAGGTACAATGTTTCTGACTTTAACGCATTTGAATGCTTCAAGTATTACAATTAATGAATAAATTTAGTCTTGGTAACTCAAGAAATTTCGTCATATTCAGCATCTGTAATATTACTCGTGGCTTCATTTTTTCGAGTTCTTGTTTTTTTCTGCGACTTGGAGATATAAGGTGCAATATAAGTCAAGATTCAATTTCATCTACAAGAACTTCCAATAATCAGAGCGGATAAAGACAATAAAATGAAGTTATAAACATTTCACTGAAATGAAAATTGTTTTGTATAAATGTATCCAATAATATCTTAAAGCTTTACCAAAATAGAACCAAAATTTTAGTCCATTTAGTCCAAGATCTTTGCCTATTTAGACGGAAATACACATTGATCTATTAATAGAGCAATTCCATTTGTAGTATAATGAATCAAATTGAATTGGTTGAAGTCGCTTTCAATCTTTGATTGCTTTTGTTTCAATAACATCACTTAAACACAGTCGAAAATGAATAAACTTCAATCAAAATTGCGCTTAAATCTGTAAGTAAACGCATTTCTAATAAATTTCAAACGTGTGAAGTAGATCATCATACTTGAATACCATGCTGAGTACTGAGCTCATCAACAGTACTGATCAAACTAACAATGCTAGTTGTAGTGTTGTTTGCGGGCATCATTGAAAATTGATCGAATCAATATTTTCAGCAATGATTAACTTTAATATGAATTATTAAACAGGCGATCAATAGTAAAATTCATCTTTTGCAACATAAATTTTTTATTCAATTTCAATTAAGTATCTAATTCGTTCAAATATGAATAAATTTAATGATCAATCCGCATGTTGGTAAGATTGGTTAATGACTTTTATGCAATTAACCTCTAATTTTGTATTCTTTTAGTTTGACGTCAAAAATGTAACAATCTAATATATGCTATTCACGGTCAACATTAGATCCAAAACAGGCCTAGTTAAATATAATCGCAACTCTCATTCAAAGTTGTGAATATTTCCTTTAAACTATTGATTGATAAATGGATTCCCAATAGCTATCGCAAAATTGCATTAATATTGATCATTCAGCTAAAAGTCACACTTATTTCACATATAACTGGACCCGAGGTGGATAAAAAACTTTAAAACTATTCTCTGGAAATTCTAGTCAGAAAAATCAATTGAGGATTCTTTAATTCGATATAATTGTTGCTTATAAAACAAATAACTCTTTAAAGGTGCTGCAAAAATCTGTGAATGCAAAGATCCATGTTCAATATGGATTATAGCTGCAAAGTAGAACTCAAAAACTGTGCTAAAAAGTTATTCCGAGATACAGAACTATGAACCAGATTCTCACTTTGTCTCATAAGGCAAGATATCGCTCTTTTGCAAAAATAACTTCTCAGCAACATTATGCAAAGTTTGAGGATGTTGAGCAGATCAAATCAATATTAATCGTTGCCCGATTTTACCCGAAATGCCGAGAAAGAGTCTAATTACAAGGCTTTTCTGCATGTTAGTTTCAATTTTGTATCAATTCAAATATCTGTCTGGTTCGTAACAATGGTTATTTAATAATGCATGTCGAGCATTTACCCTTAATTTGATTAAATAAGAAAACGAAAGACAGAAATTAAATTGAATAATGAATTGTTAGCCAACGACATCGTGAGCTGGTTAAGATCTCCACTTTAAGTTAGTTAACTGGTCATTTCAGTGTTACAGATCAGAAGTAAACTAGATTTTTGGCCATGATTGAACTGACATTATCAACACAATTGTGTTTTCAATGTTACTTCTTTTTTGATTCTTTTGCCGTGATGAATCCACAAGTTATATCATAACACCAAACTGTTAAGCGAATTGTTCCTCGATAAAACCACTTCAGATGTGACATATTTCCGTGCAGCAACAAATACAATGCTGCAGATTTTAGACTGTGATTTATCAATCATTGTAAGCAGGGTTTCGTCTCTAAAGGTTAAGGTATATCAAACTTTTCAGGTCCACTTTAAAGGTTGACAATGTTTAAATTTGATATTTTCCCCTTACTCGTTTCATTTCATGTTTATGATAAGCATCATGATCAAGCTTGCATTTTCGATCAAGTACTGTTAATTGTAATGAAAAGTAATTAGTATTAGTATTGATATAATAGATGTCCCAATCGGAAAACGAAATGATTGTGGACTTACAATAACAAAAACATATGTGGTCATATTCAGTATCTCGCCGATAGTAAATGCAATGTCAGTTCTAGAAAGTCGACTTTGTAAATCAGTAAACTAGAAATAAAATGACACTAGTAAATCATCATAATATCGCATAATGAATTAGATGAAGTAAATTACCTTTAAGAATGGAGTAACATCTGAAGGCAAATATTTGGTCACTTTCATGTAATTTTTGGCACAAGAGTGCATCTAATACAAATGAAATGAGTTACAATGTGATTTTCAATCATCGATCATTCACTCACCATTGTCAACATAATACCATTCGTATAAGAGCAACCACCTATAGCGATTAAAGACAAACCAGAAATAGCTATAATGACAAAGTCAAAAGACCCATGGTCAATATGAACTATAGCGGTAGAGTAAAACCCAAAATCTGCAGTAAAAGATATTCCAATATACAAAAATATAAGCCAGCTCCGCACTTTATGATTACGATACTCTGTTTCATTGAGAAATGAAATGATATCTCGAATAGTTGTTTCGTAGTAAGGCATAAAATCGCTTCTTTGCGATAACATCTTCTCAGCAACAAAATTGTGCAAAGTTTGAGTTACATGGGCAGCTCTAAAGTAAAAGTAGGACAAATCAATGTTTATTATTGCACCGGTTAACATCAAGTTGCATACAGAGCAGACAATCCCGAGATAACTTATTAATAGCCAAAAATAAGTGCAAATGAATTGTTGAGGTGTTTCAGGTGGTAATTGAGATACTGATTGAACAATAATGATCAAGACTGGACTCATGCTTATGCATGATGTTACAACTGTTCTTATCCACAAATTAGTTAAACTATTAGATACAAAACGATATTTACGACAATAAAAATGGTTCATGAACAAAGCTTCAGGCTTGTATCCTTTATCGTAGACAAAGTTATGCATATGAAATGAAAATGGTCCACCAGTTTTGTATAAATGTATCCAAAAATGTCTTAAAACCTCCCCAAAAATAGTTAGATTTAGCAAGTAAACCCAAAAATATCTGCGACTTCGATGACCGTAAAAAAAGTCTCCTAATACAAAAGCCAAATCTTCTGGTAAATCAAAACCACTCAACAATATTAAATGAACAATATGAACAGTCATTAAACTGGAATAAAGGATCGATCTGGTTTTAGTCCATTTAGATGGAGTTATACTTTCATCTTGAGCGAATCCGTTTGGTAAAATATTGAATGAAATACAAATTGATTCAAGTCGCTTTAAATCACTGATTGCATCTGCATCATCAAAATCGGTTAAACGAAGTCCAAACACTATTTGAATCGTTTTGGTTCCAAAGGCTGTGAAATCAAACATTTTAACTGTTTTACTACCTAGTATAAAATACTAAACCAAACAAGCCTTTGTAAGAAAATTGGAAGTTAGCATCACTGTTAATGGTTAATTGCAATCCTTAATTCAAAGTTTTATAGCAATAGAACTATTGTAAAAGATTAATTAACCTATTGAGTAATTAATCTTCTACAATTGCTTCCCATTATTTGATCGAAATAAGTTTTCCAAGTCTTAATTGCTGTTATAACCTTGTTGTATGCCTTTTCTTCCGTGCAATCGATTATGATTTGTATTTTTGCGCTACCTAGACTTTTTGAGCACGTTAGACAACAGTGAAATCCATAAATCGATATCACAACGAAAACTATGCTCTTCTTTTGCACTCGAAAACCGAAAGGGAAAATCTTGAGGAAAATTGGAGTTTAAATAGTCGTTTAACCGAAACTACGTTAACAATCAATTTAGAGAAGTGTTGAGATACTTTAAGTATTACAATGCAATGAATATGTAATAGCTGTAACCATTTTTTCCTCAACATGATTGATGAACACTCAAGACCAGGTAACTCGATGAGTATTAAGTAAACTTCCCTTAGCGTCTGTTACCTCAAAATTTTTGTTTTATTTAGCGTTGAAATCTATTTGCAACTTCGAGACACAGGGCGAGATTCAATTCCATCTACAAAGAAATTCATTATTCAGTGAGAAAACTATGAAATAAAGTTTTGAGATTCTATTGCAATTAAAATGTTTCCATTTGATTTGCATAAATATTTCCAATGATGTCTTGCAACTTGACCACAAATAGATTGACCAGGAAAATACAGTATTAGTCCATTTAGATGGAGTTACACTTTGATCTCGAACAAATCCAATTGGTTAAATAATGAACACGAATCGATTCAAGTCGTTTTAAAGCTTTATTTCTGTTTAATCAACATCACAGTCTAAACACTAATAAACAAAGTTACTGAATCATTTTCACAAAACTTTTCAAACTTTTTAAATTTTGCTTGAACTACCCTGCAATACTGATCAAACTAACAATGCTATTGAAGTGTTGTTCATAGACATCATTGAAAACTTTATACATTGGATCAATATTTCGGAACAATGATTAACTTTAGTATAACTTATTAAAGCGATAAAGCTTAAAAAAGCGATCAATAGTGAAATTCATCTTTTACAACATTAATTTTTTATTCAATTTAATTCGTGCAAATACATTTAATGATCAATCCATATATTGTTAAGATTTAATGACTTTATGCAATTAAACTTTTGTATTTTTCTAGTTCGAAGCAGAAAATATAACAATCTCAATGTTACTCACGGTCAACATTAGACCTAAATACAGATCTAGTTAAATATAATCGCAATTCTCAAGTTTCATTAATTGTTTGAAATTCAAAATAATAATTATGAAAGAGAAAAATAAAAAAAGAAAGAAGTGAGGCCAGAAACTTTGACTTTCGAGTTAAGAGTAAACAAGTTGTGTGTTTGTTGTTAAATTGAATCCATTAGTGATATTAAAAAGTTTCTACGATCCACAGTTTTCGAGAAAATTGAGGTCAAAGTTGAAACTTCAATCGCCTTTTGTGAAGCTATGGAAGCAGATTTTTTCATCAAACTATCTATACTGATGTATTAACTTTTGCTGACAAACCAGAAAACGGTCTTAACTTGAAAAATAACATTTTAGTTTTTTTAAAACAGATCAAATTCAATTTGCAGTTAAATTGACCGCATTTTGTGACCGTAAGAATTAGCGAGCGGAAACTTATCCTTTGTCCATTAAAATTGTATCTTCACATGATGGATTAAAAAATGTTTTCAACTGTTCTCTTGATTTGGCCATTGGCCTCAAAACTTTGCACATCTATATTTCGAGAATGATATCACTTACAATCAGCATTCTTTGATCAATCAGTAGATTTTATTATTTTTTGAATATAATTTATTGATACATTGATTGTATTGATCATCTTTATTTTTTCAGTCTTTAAATTTTTAAACAGATATAACTAGATATAGTTATGTGTTGCCGACCAATTCGAGAAAGAAAAATCAATTGAGTATTCTTTAATTCGATGTAATTGCAGCTTATAAAACAAATAAATCTTTAAAGGTGTTGTAAAAAGCTGCATCCCGAAGTTTGCGATGCAAGGTAATCCAAGATACAAAAATATTAGCCAAGCGCTGACTTTATGGGCGATACTCTGTTTCGTTCCATCAACCAGAAACCATAAAAGTTAGAGCAATAAATAGCAAACTCGTAACTAAAAATGAGAAGAATCAATGTTAATTATTGCACCAGAAAACAAACCAAATTTTACCCAAAAATATCATAAAAGAGTCAATCATCAAAGCATGAACTTTTAATTTACTATGTTTTTCGACCAACATTTATGTCCGTTAGTTTTGATTTTGCATCGATGCAATAGATATTAACTGCGATATATTGACGTTGTTGATGAATCTTTTTGGCCTTTTATCAGGTTTTTAACCATTGTTTTGGGTAATTGATTGATAATTTTATTGATTTTACAAAAAATTCGTCATCAATAAGATTTCAAGCATACTCGGCAAGTTTATGATTTTAAGTCTTATGTGTCATGATTTTTCTGGTCAGTTTCATCAACAAAAATTATAGTTTCAAGCACGTATTTATTTGATACTTTGCACTTACTCATGTTTCATTTAACGTTTATGGTGAGCATCATGATTAAGCTTGCATTTTCGATCAAATACTGTTAATTGAAATGAAAAGTGGTCAAGAGATAGTATTATAGAGATTATCAGATCATTGTCTACTTACAATCACAAAAATCCATGTAGTCAAATCGAAGATATCACCAATAGTAAATGCAATATCAGTTCTTGAAAGTCGACTCTGTAAGTCAGTGAACTAAAAATAAAACTTAAATGGCAAACCATCGGTATGTTAAAGCTTTATGAGATAGAAAGGAAATTACCTTTATGAACGATTTCACATCTGGAGGCAAATATTGAGCTACTTCTAGAATATTTTTACTACAAGTTAGCATCTAATAAAAGTAATATTGATATGAACAAGAATGAAGTGAAATTCCACTAATGATATAAACTCACCATTGTCAATAAGATACCATTTACATAGGTACAAATCCCCATAACGAATAAAGACAAAGCAGAAATAGCCATTATAGAGATGTCCAAGGATCCATTATCAATATGGACTATAGCGGCAGAATAGAACCCGAAATCTGCAGTAAAAGATACTCCAAAATATATAATCATAAGCCAATTTCTGTATTTATGGTTTCGATACTCTGTTTCGTTTAGAGATAAAATTATATCTCGAATGATTGTTTCATAATAAGGCAAGAAATCGTTCTTTCGTAAAAACATCTTCTCAGTAATAAAATTATGCAAAGTTTTCGTTACATGACAAGCTCTAAAGTAATAATAAGAAAAATCAGTGGTAACTATTGCACCAGTTAACATCAAATTTCCTACAGTGCAGACAATCCCAAAATAACTTATCAATAGCCAAAAGTAAGTGAAAATAAATTGTTGAGGTATTTTAGCTAGTTGAGATGTTGATTGAACAATGATCATTAAAACTGGACCGATGCCTATTACAGATATCTCAATTATCCTGATCCACAAATTAGCTAAACTATTGAATACAAAACGATATTTGTGACAGTAAAATTGGCTCATGAAAAGTGCTTCAGGTTTGTATCCTTTATCGTAAACAAAGTTATGCATATGAAATGAAAATGGTCCACTGGTTTTGTATATATGTATCCAATAATGTCTTAAAACTTCACTAAAAATAGTTAGATTTAGCAAGAAAGTCCAAAAATATCTGCGACTTCGATGACCGTAGAAAAAGTCTCCCAATATTAAAGCCAAATCTTCTGGTAGATCAAAAACACTCAACAATATTAAATGAACAATATGAACAGTCATTAGACTGGAATAGAGGATCGATCTGGTTTTAGTCCATTTTGATGGAGTTATACTTTCATCTTGAGCGTATCCGTTCGGTAAAATATTGAATGAAACACAAATTGATTCAAATCGCTTTAGATCTTTGATTGCTATTTCATCATCAAAATTGGCTAAACGAAGTCCAAACACTAATTCAATGGCTTTTATCACAATTGATTTGGCTCCGTTAAACGGAAAGACGGTGGCAATACGTTGTTTCCAATCCGTCAAATCGTACATTTTTTGTGTTGTTGCTCTCAATACCAGAGACCAGACACCAAATTATTTAAAGCAAATTTAACTACGAAAAGTTAACATTACTGCTAGCCTTTTATATCAGATTCAATGATTTAGACAATAGAGTAATTAATCTTCCGCAATTACTTTCCAATACTTGATCTGAATCAACCTTTTAATTATGATTATTACTTTGTATATTTTGTTTCGTGCATGATCGGTTATGTACTATTATGCAATATTTTGATTAACGCGACTTAGACTGAGCACATTACAAGACAACAATCCATAAATCGATATTAAACCGAAAGCTATGCTTTTCTTTTGCACATAAAATCGAAAGAAAAAGTCGCGAGAAAAATAGAGTTTAAAAGTTCGTTTATCAGCTGTGCTTCTTGTTGCAACTTCGAGAATTTCGGTTGTTTACAAATAACTTAACTTTGGTTATCCAACGACATTGATCATCTGAACTGATTACCTTGAATTTTCAACTGGTCCTTTCAGTGTTACAAATCAAAAGTAAACCATATTTTTGGCCATGATTAAATTGACATTATTAACACACTTGTACTTTCAATGTTACTTTTGTTTTGGTTGTTTCCTTTGCCGTGATAAATACACAAATTAACTAATCAAACCAAATTGTTAAGCGGAATTGTTGACCGATAAAACGACTTAAGATGGACATGTTTCCGTGTTGCAGCAACCACAATGGATCAATTCTAGAAAGTAATCAACCAATCATTGCAAGCACCATTCTTCGGATGTTAGCAGTCGTCTCTACAGGTTAAGATATACCAAACTTTTTAGGTTGACTTAGAAAGTATATCAATACAAACAGAGTTTTAGACACTATTTAAATTTGATAATGAATATTCTGCACTTACTCGTTTCATTTCATGTTTATGATGAACATCATGATCAAGCTTGCATTTTCCATTAACCACTGTTAATTGTAATGAAAAGTTATTAGTATCAGGATTGATATAATAGATCAATATCGGAAAACTAGATGATTGTTCACTTACAATAACAAAAACATATGTGGTCATATCCAAAATTTCACCAATAGTAAATGCAATATCCGTTCTAGAAAGTCGACTCTGTAAATCAGCAAACTAGAAATAAAATGTAAGTTGCGAATCATCTTGATATCATAATTAAATGAATTAAATTACCTTTATGAATGTTATAACATCTGAAGGCAAATATTTGGTTACTTTCATGTATTTTTTAGCACAAGAATGCATCTAATACAAATGATCAACATTACATGTATGAAATGAATTACAACAATGATTCTCAATGATTTATCATTCACTCACCATCGTCAATATAATACCATTGGTATAAGAACAAGCCCCTATAGCGAATAAAATAAAACCAGAAATAGCTATAATAACAGAGTCAAAAGACCCATGGTCAATATGAACTATAGCGGTAGAGTAAAACCCAAAATCTTGAGTAAAAGATACTCCAAGATACAAAAATATAAGCCAGTTCCTCACTTTATGGTTGCGATACTCTGTTTCATTTAGAAATAAAATGACTTCCCGGGAGATTGATTCATAATAAGTCAAGAAATCATTCTTTTGCAAAAATATCATATCATTAACGAAATTTTGCAAAGTCTGAGTTATATGGGCAGCTCTGAAGTAAAAATAAGACAAATCAGTGTTTATTATTACACCCGTTAACATCAAGTTGGCTATAGAGCAGACAATCCCGAAATAACTTATTAGTAGCCAAAAGTATGTAAAAATAAATTGTTGGGGTGTGGTAGGAGGTAGCTGAGATACTGATTGAACAATGATGACTAAAACTGGACCCATGCTTATTACAGAGCTTAAAAATGTTCTTAACCAGAAGTTGACTAAACTATTAGATATGAAGCGATACTTGTTACAGTAAAATTGGCTCATGAACAGTGCTTCAGGTCTGTATCCTTTATCGTAAACAAAGTTATGCATATGAAATGAAAATGGTCCACCAGTTTTGTATAAATGCAGCCAATACTGTCTTAAAACTTCAGTAAAGATGGTTAGATTTAGCAAGTAAAGCCAAAAGTACTTGCGACTTCGATGACCGTAAAAAAAGTCTCCTAATATAAAAGCCAAATCTTCTGGTAAATCAAAGCCACTCAACAATATTAAATGAACAATATGAACAGTCATTAGACTAGAATAGAGGATCGATCTGCTTTTAGTCCATTTAGATTGAGTTATACTTTGATCTTGAGCAAATCCATTTGGCAAAATATTGAAGGAAATACAAATTGATTCAAGTCGCTTTAGATCTTTGATTGCATCCGAATCATCAAAATCGGTTAAACGAAGTCCAAACACTATCTGAATCGTTTTGGTTCCAAAGGCTGCGAAATCAAACTTTTTCATTGTGCCACTACCCAGTATAAAATACTAAGCCAAACAAACAATTCAACGCTTATATTACAAACCTTTCAACAAACGAGCAGTTAACTACTAAACACTACTGTTAACTTTTTATAACTGATCAATACAAAGTCAAGTGTTGATTGTAATACAACAATAGCGTAATTAATCTCCTACAATTGCTTTTCAGCATTTGATCAAAATGAGTTTTGAAGTTCAAATTACTGTTATCTTGTTGTATGCCTTTCGTGCATGATCGATTATGATTTCGTTGACGTTACCTTGACTTTTAAGCACATTACAAGACAACAATCCATAAATCGATATGAACACGATAGCTATGCTTTTCTTTGCACTCGAAAATCGAAAGAAAAAGTCGTGACTTTCGTCGTATCTTTTAAACATAAATTTTTTCATTCAATTTATTATAATTCATTCAAATAAAAATTCATTTAATGAGGAAGGCTTATACTGTAAGATTGTTTAATGACTTTCATGCAATTAAAGTCTAATTTTGCTGATGTGAACTTTGATGGCCAACCAGAAAATACACTTGTTTTGAGCAATAAAATTTTCTTGTAAAATAGATAATTTCGATTGATAGTTAAACCGATCGGTTTCTGTAACAAAAAGAGTTAGCGAGCTAAAACTTATTAAAAGCCCATAAAAGTTGCTGTTAAACATCAATAATTGAACACTTTCTTCAATTTACCAACAGTTGCCTCGATTTTGTTCATTGGTAAAAAAAACTTTGAACATAAATATTTCGAGAATTGCAGCACCTAAAATCATCATTCTTTGATCAATCATTAGATTTTATCATGGACAATAATACAATATGACTGAATATCTAACAAAATAAGAAAATATGAGAGTATTCATTTTATTAATAATGAATGCCCTTTTTACAAATATTTGTGTTCGAGTAGCCATTTACCTTTATAAATCAAGTCTCAAGTCAGACAGCATAAGTAATACTACGATATAACTTTTTGTAGTTTCTTAAATCATCTAAAATTTCAATAAATTATTTATTAATGCATTGATTGTATTGATCATTTTTATTTTTTCAGTCTTTCAATTTTTAAACAGATATATGTGTTGCCGACGAATTAGAATAAGAAAAATCAATTGAATATTCTTTAATTCGATATTTAACTGCAGCTTATAGAACAACTAAATCTTTAAAAGTGTTGTAAAAAGCTGCATATCCAAAGACCCATGATAAATATAGCTGCACAGTAAAACTCGAAATCTGCAGCGAAAATACTCCAAGATCAGTAAAAACACGCCAGATCCTTACTTTCTGGTTGCGATACTCTGTTTTCATTTAGAAATAAAATGATTTAATGAAAAAATTATCTTCAACGAAATTTTGCAAAGTTTGAGTTACAAAGCAAGCGCTAACCTAAATAAGACAAACAATGTTAGTTATTGCACCAGAAAACAAATCAAATTTTACTCGTCAAAAATACTGAGAAAGAGTCAATCATCAAAGCATGAACTGTTAATTGATGAATTGACCGTGTTTTTTGACCAACGTTCATGTCAGAAAGTTTAAATTTTGTATCGATGCGACAATCTAGTTCGGTAAATTGATGATTATCAGCATTTACACATAAGTCCTACAAATTACACTAAATAGATATTGACTGCGATCTATTCATTGACACCGTTGATGAATCTTAGCATTTTATTAGCATTTTAACCATTGTTTTGGTTTTTTATTGATATTTTATTGATTTTACAAAAAATTGCCATCAATAAAACTTTCAATCAAGCATCATTCGGCAAGTTCATAATTTTTCTGGACAGTTTGATCATCTAAAATAATACTTTCGAAGAGCGCGTATTATATTATACTCATATACGTATTTGACATTTGCTACTTACTCAATAATCATTTAACGTTTATGGTTAGCATCATGATCAAGGTTGCGTTTTCGATCAAATACTGTTAATTGGAATGGAAAGAGATGAGATATGCAAAAGATGATACAATCGAGATCATCAAATCATTGTCTACTTACAATAACAAAAACCCATGTAGTCATGTCGAAGATCTCACCAATAGTAAATGCAATATCAGTTCTTGAAAGTCGGCTCTGTAAATCAGTAAACTAAGAATAAAACTTAAATGGCAAACCATCGGTATATTACAACATTGAGGCATCGAAAACAAATTACCTTTATGAGAGATTTCACTTCTGATGGCAAATATTTGTTCGCTTTCAAAATATTTTTACCACAAGAGAGCATCTATTACAAGTAATATGAATAAGAATTAAGTGAAAGTGCAATAATGATATAAACTCACCATTGTCAATATGATACCATTCACATATGTACAAATCCCAATAGCGAATAAAGACAAACCAGAAAAAAGTATAATAACAAAGTCAACAGATCCATGGTCAATATGGACTATTGCGGCAGAGTAATACCCAAAATCTGCACTAAAAGATATTCCAAGATACAGAAATATAAGCCAGTTTCTCACTTTATGATTACGATACTCTGTTTCATTTAGAAATAAAATAATATCTCGAATGATTGTTTCATAATAAGTCAAGAATTCGCTTCTTTGTAAAACTATCTTCCCAGTGACCAAGTTTTGCATAGTTTGAGATACATGAGCAGCTCTAAAGTAAAAATAAGACAAATCAATGATAATTATTGAACCAGTTAACATCAAATTGGTTAAAGTGCAGACAATCCCAAAATAACTTATTAAGAGCCAAAAGTAAGTGAAAATATATTGTTGAGGTGTTTTAGGTAGTTGGGATGCTGATTGAACAATGATTATCAATACTGGACCTATTACTATGCCAGACATTTTAATTATCCTGATCCACAAATTAGCTAAGTTATTAGATACAAAACGATATTTATGACAATAGAAGAAGCTCATGAATAATGCTTCAGGTTTGTATCCTTTATCGAAGACAAAGTTATGCATATGAAATGAAAATGGTCCACCGGTTTTGTATAAATATAACCAATAATGTCTTAAAACTTCACCAAAAATAGTTAGATTTAGCAAGTAAGGCCAAAAATACTTGCGACTTCGATGGCCGTAAAAAAAGTCTCCCAATATAAGGGACAAATTTTCTGGTAAATTAAAAACGCTCAACAGTATCAAGTGAAAAATATTAATAGCCATTAGACTAGAATAGAGTAATGATTTGGTTTCAGTCCATTTAGATGGAGTTATACTTTCATCTTGAGCAAATCCGTTTGGTAAAATGTTGAATGAAATGCAAATTGATTCGAATCGCTTCAAGTCTCTGATTGCATCTTCATCGTCGAAATCAGTGAAACGCAGTCCAAACAATGATTCAATGGCTTTCATCAAAATCGCTTTAGTTCCATCAAAGACTTTGGCGATACAATACTTCAAAGCTGGACAATTAAAAGCGTTTATTGCAGCTCTTAACAAGAGCACAATGAATCTTTTAAAGTTACCTTCCATTAATTGATCTGAACAGATCTTGTGTCAAGTGCAAGTATGTTTGTATCTACAAGTATGATCAATTATTTGGATGGCTCTTCGTGCATGTACAATTGCACATACCATGAGTTCAAAAAATCCATAATTGATATCTTCACACGACAAAAGCTATTAAATTAGCTATTAAATTGTCGATCAATCATTTAGTCAATACTGACAATATTGAAAGCTTATATTTAGCAAATGATAGGCTGCATGGAAGATGGAGAAATTTTTACGCGATTCGTTAGAGAAAAGGTTAAAGTTTACTTCCTAAAGGCTATTCAACGCTCGCTCAAAGTCAAAAAATTGGCGCATTTCTGTGCATGAATTTCACATTTCTCGGCTATCTCAATTCAATGCTAGTAACTTTGCAGTTGATCCACGATTTTCAAAAGATTGATGTCGAAGAAATTGAAAGAATCATCAAATAATTTTATTCATTGATTTATTAAAAACGATTTGCAGTACAATTTTTGATCTCACAAACTCTTTTCTTGCATTTTTAATGCATAAAACGATTCATCACATATAATAAAATATTGAATCGATAAATTAACTTATTAATAATCAAAGAAGCAAACTGACTGCGAAAAAGCTATCAAATGTCTCGTCTGTTTTTTTCAGTTTCAGCAATAACAAGTATTTTTGCTGTCGGGCTACTTGTTGAGCTACCAATTCTGGATTAATCCTTGGTTTACAAGTACTATTGTTCCGATGATAGGTTTTTGCTGACTTCTATATATTTGGCCCTTTCTTCGAAGATTCGCCTTGTCCGTGTTTTCCGTGTCAGTTTTTACGTCAATTGTTGGGTCATAAATTTTTATTCTTTTCAGACGCACGTATTAAAGCTATTTTGCACTTACCCATGTTTTATTTAACGTTTATGGTGAACATCATGATTAAGCTTGCATTTTCAATCAAATACTGTTTATTACAATGAAAAGTTGTCAAGAGTTTTCATATTATTAATAATATAATCGAGATGATTCGATCATCGTCTACTTACAATCACGAAAATCCATGTAGTCATATCAAAGATCTCACCAATAGTAAATGCAATATCAGTTCTTGAAAGTCGACTCTGTAAATCAGTAAACTAAGAATAAAACTTAAATGGCAAACCATCGGTATGTTACAAAATTAAGGCATCGAAAGCAAATTACCTTTATTAACAATTTCACATCCGGAGGCAAATATTTATTCACTTCCAGATTATTTTTACTGCAAGTTAGCATCTAATAAAAGTAAAAATATGAATGAAAATGAAGTTAAATTACAGAAATTGTGAGCTCACCATTGTCAATATGATACCATTTACATATGTACAAATCCCTATGACTGTTAAAGACAAAGCAGAAATAGCCATTATAGAGATGTCCAAAGAACCATGGTCAATATGGACTATAGCGGCAGAGTAAAACCCGAAATCTGCAGTAAAAGATATTCCAAGAATTATAATCATAAGCCAATTCCTGACTTTATGGTTGCGATACTCTGTTTCATTTAGAAATAAAATTATATCACGAATAGTTGATTCATATTGAGGCAAGAAATCGCCTTTTTGTGAAAACAACTTCTCAGTAACAAAATTATGCAAAGTTTTAGTTACATGGGCAGCTCTAAAATAAAAATAAGACAGATCAGTGGTAATTATTGAACCAGTTAACATCAAATTGGCTAAAGTGCAAACAATCCCAAAATAACTTATTAAGAGCCAAAAGTAAGTAAAAATATATTGTTGAATTGTTTTAGGTAGTTGGGATGTTGATTGAACAATGATTATCAATACTGGACCTATTATTATGCCAGATATTTTAATTATCCTGATCCACAAATTAGCTAAACTATTAGATACAAAACGATATTTATGACAGTAAAATATGTTCATGAACAGTGCTTCAGGTTTGTATCCTTTATCGAAGACAAAGTTATGCATGTGAAATGAAAATGGTCCACCAGTCTTGTATAAATGTATCCAATAATGTCTCAAAACTTCACCAAAAATAGTCAGATTTAGGAAGTAAGGCCAAAAATACTTGCGACTTCGATGGCCGTAAAAAAAGTCTCCCAATATAAGAGCGAATTTTCCTGGTAAATTAAAAGCGCTTAACAATATTAAATGAAAAATATTAACAGCCATTAAACTAGAATAGAGGAATGATTTTGTTTTAGTCCATTTAGATGGAGTTATACTTTCATCTTGCGCGAATCCGTTTGGTAAAATATTGAATGAAACACAGATTGATTCGAATCGCTTCAAATCTTCGATTGCATTAAAATCTTGTAAATAAGTTAAACGCAGTCCAAATAATGATTCAATGGCCTTTAGCACAATTGCTTTGGCTCCACTAAACGCAAAGACTTGTGGCTGTGAAATTAAAAGCGTTTATTGCAGCTCTTAACAAGAGCACAATTAATCTTCGAAAATTACGATCCATTAATTGATCTGAACAGGTCTTTTGTCAAGTACAAGTATGTTTGTATCTACAAGTATGATCAATTATTTGGATGACTTTTCGTGCATGTACAATTACAAATACCATGACTCCATAAATTGATATCTTAACACGACGAAAGCTATTAAATTAGCTATTAAATCGTCGATCAATCATTTAGTCAATACTAACAATATATATTATATTTAGCAAATGAGAGGCCGCATGGAAGATATCAGATGGAGAAATTTCTACCGATTCGTTAGAGAAAAGGTTCAAGTTTACTTCCTAATATCAAGGCTATTTAACGCTCGCTCAAAGTCATTGGCGCATTTCTGTGCATGACATCTTACATTACTCGGCTATCTCAATTCAATGCTAGAAACTTTGCAGTCGATGCACGATTTTCAAAAAATTGATGCCGTAGAAATTGCAAGAATTATCAAATAATTTTATTCATTGATTTAACACAAACCAACATTTTCTTGAATTTTTAATGCATGAAAGGAGTCGATACATAAAATATTCAATCGATTTAACTTATTCATAATCAAAGAAGCAAACTGGCTGCGAAAAAGTAGACAAACTTTTTCAATGTTTCGTCTGTTTTCTTTCTTTTTTTGTTTCAGCAATAATAAGTATTTTTGTTGTCAGGCAACTTGATCAGCTACCAATTCTGGATTAATCCTTGATTTACGAGTACTTGTTCCGATGATAGGTTTTTTGATGACTTCTTTATAATATTTGTTTCTTCTTTTGAAGATGCAACCTTGTCCGTGTATCAGTCTTTGAGTCAACTGTTGGATTATAAAGCATTACTCTTTTCAGAGCACGTATTGAAGTTATTTTGCACTTACTCGTGTTTCATTTAACGTTTATGGTGAACATCATTATCAAGGTTGCATTTTCGATCAAATACTGTTAATTGTAATGAAAAGTTGTCAAGAGTTTTCATAATAAAATCGAGATCATTCGATTATTGTCTACTTACAATCACAAAAATCCATGTAGTCAAATCGAAGATCTCACCAATAGTAAATGCAATATCAGTTCTTGAAAGTCGACTCTGTAAATCAGTGAACTAAGAATAAAACTTAAATGGCAAACCATCGGTATGTTAAAGCTTTATGAGATAGAAAGGAAATTACCTTTATGAACGATTTCACATCTGGAGGCAAATATTGAGTTACTTCCAGAATATTTTTACTACAAGTTAGCATCTAATAAAAGTAATATTAATATGAATAAGGTGAAGTATACAAGGTGAGGTAATTCCACTAATGATATGAACTTACCATTCTCAATATGATACCATTTACATATGTACAAATTCCCATAACGAATAAAGACAAAGCAGAAATAGCCATTATAGAGATATCCAAAGATCCATGGTCAATATGGACTATAGCGGCAGAATAGAACCCGAAATCTGCAGTAAAAGATACTCCAAGATATATAATCATAAACCAATTTCTGCATTTATGGTTTCGATACTCTGTTTCATTTAGAGATAAAATTATATCTCGAATGATTGTTTCATAATAAGGCAAGAAATCGTTCTTTTGTAAAAATATTTTCTCAGTAACAAAGTTATGCAAAGTTTTCGTAACATGACAAGCTCTAAAGTAGAAATAAGAAAAATCAGTGGTAATTATTGCACCAGTTAACATCAGATTTCCTACTGTGCAGACAATCCCAAAATAACTTATTAAGAGCCAAAAGTAAGTGAATATAAATTGTTGAGGTGTTGTAGGTTGTTAGGATGTTGATTGAACTATGATCATTAAAACAGGACCTATGCCTATTACAGATATCTCAATTATCCTGATCCACAAATTAGCTAAACTATTAGATATGAAACGATATTTGTGACAGTAAAATTGGCTCATGAATAATGCTTCAGGTTTGTATCCTTTATCGAAGACAAAGTTATGCATATGAAATGAAAATGGTCCACCGGTTTTGTATAAATATATCCAATAATGTCTTAAAAATTCACCAAAAATAGTTAGATTTAGCAAATAAGGCCAAAAATACTTGTGACTTCGATGACCATAAAAAAAGTCTCCCAATATAAGAGCGAATTTTCCTGGTAAATCAAAAGTACTCAACAATATTAAATGAACAATATGAAAAGTCATTAGACTAGAATAGAGGATTGATCTGGTTTTAGTCCATTTAGGTGGAGTTATACTTTCATCTTGAGCGTATCCGTTTGGTAAAATATTGAATGAAACACAAATTGATTCAAGTCGCTTCAAATCTTTGATTGCATCTGCATCATCAAAATCAGTTAAACGAAGTCCAAACACAAATTCAATTGCTTTTATCACAATTTTTCTGGCTCCGCTAAACGTAAAGACTGTGGAAATACAATGTTTCAAGTCTGTGAAATCAAACATCTTTATTGCAGCGTTTAACAGAAGCGTAATTTATCTTATAAAATTACCATCCATTGATTGATCTGAATAAGTCTTGATATTATTATAACGCTTTCTTACTATTTTTTCATCTATGATCAAGTACAAGTATGTTTGCCCTTACAAGTTTGATCAATTATTTGGGATCTCTTTTTGTGCACATACCATGGCTTTAAAATAAAATCCATAAATTGATGTTACAATACAACGAAATCATTCTAATCTGATGCTATTTAAATCTTCGATTGATCTTGAAGTCAATATTGACATTACTGGGAAGCTTATGCTTCAGCATTGATATTAAGGTTCCCAAGAAATAGTGGGAATGAACATAAATGGTTTTTTTAGAAAGCTTGATTACTTAACCGATAAATATCATTACCAATCTTTATTAAACACTTGATACTCCATTGTTTAAAATTTTCAACAATTTGAACCTTATAACTTTCACCAGACTGAGCTCAGAACTATTAGCAACTTTTTGTTCAGCCCTTAAAACTAAGTGGTCAGTATTTTGACCCTTCTACCTGATGGAAAATTGATTTTCGCTCTTTTTTCATCATTACACTTTTATTAACAAAAATTATTGTAATTAAAATGTTTAACTTGCAGGTTCATCAGACTTGGAGTGTTGCCAGATCACGTTAGGGTCAAATGAACCGTAATCACAATGAAAGGACTCTTTTCGTGAGTTCATCGCCTGATTAAACACATTAAATTCACGAAATTAAGTCTACTTTTGTTATCAAATCAATCAAATCTTTTATTTTATAACTTTTATAACATTTTAATATTGCTGTTACTTTTACATTTATATTCATTCCCACTATTTCTTAGGCACCCTTTAGAACTTATCAGATGGAGACATTTTCACGATTCGATAGAGAAAATGTTCAAATCTACTATCGAATATCAAGACTATTCAAAGTCAAAAAAGTTTTCGGTGAATATAACTTCACATTTCCCGACTATCTCAACTCATTGTTGGTTACTTTACAGCTGACCCATGATTGTCAAAAATTGATGTCAAAGAAATGGAAAAAATTATCAAACAATTTTATTGTTTATTAAAAACTATTTGTGCATTACAAATGCGAATTTTTGACTGCAAGAAGCAACAATTTCTTGAATTTTTAATACACAAAGAGGAATATATTGAATCGATGAATGAATTTATTAATAATCAAAGAACTAACAGACTTCGCAATAAGTAATCAAATAATTCATTGTACTTTTTCGGTGTTTCTTCTTTTGTTCCAGCACTTGAATCAGCAACACTATCTTAAATTTCAGAATCACGCCGACCCTCTCCATCCCTAGAATTTCCATCAATATTATTTCTACTTTCTTTTTCATTGCTTTCTTCCATGAGATATATTCAAGAATAAGTGTCTTTTGTTGTCAGGCAATTTGCTCAGCTACCAATTCTGGATTAATCCTTGCTTTACGAGTACTTGTTCCGATGATAGGTTTTTTGATGACTTCTTTATAATATTTGGTTCTCCCTTGGAAGATGCGACCTTGTCCGTGTATCAGTCTTTGAGTCAACTGTTGGATTATAAAGCATTACTCTTTTCAGAGCACGTATTGAAGTTATTTTGCACTTACTCGTGTTTCATTTAACGTTTATGGTGAACATCATTATCAAGGTTGCATTTTCGATCAAATACTGTTAATTGTAATGAAAATTTGTCAAGATATAATAAAATCGGCATCATCTAATGATTGTTTACTTACAATAACAAAAACTCTTGTAGTCATGTCGAAGATCTCACCAATAGTAAATGCAATATCAGTTCTTGAAAGTCGGCTCTGTAAATCAGTAAACTAAGAATAAAACTTAAATGGCAAACCATCGGTATTTTACAGCATTGAGGCATCGAAAGCAAATCACCTTTATGAGAGATTTCACTTCTGATGGCAAATATTTAGCCACTTCCAGATTATTCTTACTACAAGAGAGCATCTACAGTAATAAAAGTAATATAATATAAAGAGGGATGAAGGATGAAGTGTAATTGCAATAATGATATACACTCACCATTGTCAATATGATACCATTTACATATGTAGTTATCCCGATAGCGAATAAAGACAAAGCAGAAATAGCCATTATAGAGATGTCCAAGGATCCATTATCGATATGGACTATAGCGGCAGAGTAAAACCCAAAATCTGCTGTAAAAGATATTCCAAGAATTATAATCATAAGCCAATTCCTGACTTTATGATTTCGATACTCTGTTTCGTTTAGAAATAAAATTATATCTCGAATAATTGTTTCATAATAAGGCAAGAAATCGTTATTTTGCATAAATATCTTTTCAGTAACAAAATTATGCAAAGTTTTCGTTACATAGCAAGCTCTAAAGTAAAAATAAGATAAATCAGTGGTATTTATGCCAGCAGTTAACATCAAATTGATTAAAGTAAATACAATCCCAAAATAACTTATCAATAGCCAAAAGTAAGTGAAAATATATTGTTGAGGTGTTTTAGGTAGTTGGGATGTTGATTGAACAATGATGATTAAAACTGGACCTATGCCTATTACAGATATCTCAATTATTCTGATCCACAAATTAACTAAACTATTAGATACAAAACGATAATTTTGACAGTAAAATAGGCTCATGAACAGTGCTTCAGGTTTGTATCCTTTATGGAAGACAAAGTTATGCATATGAAATGAAAATGGTCCACCGGTTTTGTATAGATGTATCCAAAAATGTCTCAAGACTTCACCAAAAATAGTCAGATTTAGCAAGTAAGGCCAAAAATACTTGTGGCTTCGATGACCGTAAAAAAAGTCACCCATTATAAAAGCCAAATCTTCTGGTAAATCAAAGCCACTCAACAATATTAAATGAACAATATGAAAAATCATTAGACTTGAATAGAGGATTGATCTGGTTTTAGTCCATTTAGATGGAGTTATACTTTCATCTTGAGCGAATCCGTTTGGTAAAATATTGAATGAAACACAAATTGATTCAAATCGCTTTAGATCTTTGATTGCTTCTTCATCATCAAAATCAGCCAAACGAAGTCCAAACACGAGTTCAATGGCTTTTATCACAATTGCTTTGGCTCCGCTAAACGTAAAGACTGTGGTAATACAATGTTTCAAGTCTGTGAAATCAAACATCTTTATTTGAGTGCTAACGAGAAGCGTAATTAGTCCTGTAAAATAACCATCCAACAATAAATCCGAATAAGTATGGTAATATTATAACGCTTTCTTACTATTTTCATGTATGATCAATTACTCGGTAACAATTTTTGTGAACGTACAATTGCACATACCATGACTTTAGAATGAAATCCATAAATTGATATTATAATTCAACGAAAGCATTCTAATCTAATATTAAAATCTTCGATTGATCTTTAAGTCAATATTGACAACACTGGGAAGCTTTTACTTCAAAATTGATAGGTACATAAGAGGTTCCTAAGAAATAGTGGGAATGAACATAAAATGGTTTTTTAGAAAGCTTGATCACTTAACCGATAAATATCATTATCAATCTTTATCAAACACTAAATACTCCATTGATTGAAAATTTCAAAATATACCTTTCAAATTCAGAACTATTAGCAACTTTTCTACATCCCATAAAACTTTGGTGGCCATTATTTTGATCGGTCGATCTGATGGAAAAAAATGTTCATCATTATACTTTTATTATAAAAAAAAATTATGCCAAAGAAATTGAAAAAAATATCAAACAATTTTATTCATTCATTTGTTTAATTTGCAAAAATATTTGTGTAAGACAAACGCGAAATCCTGACTACACAAAACAACATTTTGTTGATTTTTACAAACATAAAAAGGAATATATTGAATCGATGAATGAACTTATAATAATCAAAAAAGTAAACTGCCTTCGCTGTAGTTGTCGCACTGGATAATAATGATGAAGTTGATGAAGATGAAGATGAGTCCAGGTTATTGGGGTGATTACTTGCCAATAAGGCAGCTACTGATGGACTTTTTGCCTCGGCATCCTTCCTTGATTTTTTTAATCTACCAGTTGAACCAAGGCTGTTTCTATTGCTGATTTTATTATTGTGACTACTGGGTCCCGGCGAATTACCGTCATTATTTAAACTCTTTCGATGTTTCGTCTGTTTCCTTTCCTTTTTTGTTTCAGCACCTGAATCAGCATCACTATCTTTAATTTTAGAGTCACGCCGATCCTCTGCATCCCTAGAATTTCCATCACTATCATTCCTACCATTGCCTTCTTTGTTACCATCTCTAGTTCTTCCATGAGATATTTTCAATAATAAGTGTTGTTGTTGTCGGGCTACTTGTTGAGCTACCAATTCTGGATTAATCCTTGGTTTACGCGTACTGGTTCCTTTACGAACATCGCACATTAAACATTTGAAAGCTTCTGCTGGATTTTTAAAGGTGCACACAGTACAGTCCCATGTATTGTCATCTTCACCACTATTCGCTCCATCTCCGCTGTCTTTTTTGTAAATTATCTACCACGAGTGACTTGGATAATCGGTTTTTTGCTGACTTCTTTGTATTTCGTTCCTCCTTTGGCGATTCAACCTTCTCCATGTCTTTCGTATCAGTCTTTGATCAGAACAACACAGGATTTAGTGAAGTATGATAAGGGGTAGAGATGCAGAAACGAGAAAAGAAATAGAATATATGATAAAGTTGAGTGAAATACAATAACAAAAGGTAAAATAAAAAAAGAGAAGGGGAGAAAGGCCAAAAAACCAAAAAACAGTTTCTCTCAGTCTTTGATCATTGGAATATCAAGCTTATGTAAAAAATAGGACACCACGACTGTATTTTTTAAAATATCTGTTTAATTTGGATTGATAATTAAAATTTTAGAGATCTTTCTTGTTCACAATTGAATCATGTAATTGAACGACATCATGTTTAAAGCTGTCGTATAAAAGTTGACCATCCTCATCAAACCAATTGGCGACAGACTTGGTGATTGTCTTCTCCTTTGTTTTTGCTCCCTTTTTGCCAGTATTATACTCGAAACAGAGTTGATAATTTTCATCGAAACGTTTCAAACATGAGGAAACAGTAATTTTCTTCGCAGGTTCATTTCCACTTGAATCAACTTGCTTGGCGACTAAAAAGATACCCTTTTCAACCATATTAGTGTATAGTGTAAGGACTCCCATAAGGATGAAGTATGTTGATGAACAAGTAATGAGAACCAATTTGGAAGCCGGAAAAGCATATAAATAATCATAAACAAGAGCGAAAGCAGCACAAGCAACTGCAGCGGTACAAATGGCTAGTCGAATGTCCATTAATTTGTGGCATTCAGCGTACTTGTATTTATCAATCAAAATGTTACGACAACAATCATCCAAGGTGTTCTTTAAAGCACTACAATCCCACTTGTCAATCTTAATAGGCTCCATGCTTAACAGGAATGATGATGAATAATCAAAGATACAAATTACTTAGTAGAGTAAAACAATTAGAAAGAAGGAAAAATTAATTAAATAGATTGATAAATGATTAATAAATAGAGTTAAACACTTTCAAATGAAAAGTCTTGCTGGCAATTTTCCATTGGCTGGGCAAACACACAAGAAACGAGTCACCAAAAATGAGTAAGCTAGTGTCATCTGTTGTGTAAAAAAGGAATTAAAATTTTAAGTTTGTATTATAATTAAAGCTGCAATCAAACCAGATTATACTAACAATAAGAGATTAATAATTTAATAATACAATAATTTACCAAAGATTTCACAATCAATTCAATTCTTCATAAGAATAAAGAACAGAATTTTCCTTTGGTTTCTCATAATTTTATCTGAAACAGGATAATATCCTAAATTATTGCAATATTTTTGGGTTTTACAAACTGATAGATTTAATCAAAACTTCAAGCTAGTTATACTTTAGCTTTGTATGCTAATCAAAAATATCAATTGAAAACTATATAATATATTTCATGTCAATAAAACTCAATCATATTCAAACTATAATAGAAATAAATTTCAGAGAGAAATTTCTTTTCTTTAAGTTAAATCTGAGAAAATCGCGATAAAAAGCTAATTTCTGACTGCTTGGGAAGTTAGCTCAGAAAAATAAGTTTCATGCAAAAATCTTGTCCCATAATTGAAGAAAAGGCGATCGAAGTTTTCACTTTGACTTCAATTATCTCAAAAACTGTCGATCGAATTTTTTAATGCCACTAATGGACTCAGTTTTTATGGGCCTACAAATCCACAAAGTTCTAACTCTTAACTCGAAAGTCAGATTTTTTACACATAATCCTTACAGAATTTTTAAGTGGCTGAAAAATTCATGGCATAAATTCAATATTATTTTTGTATTCAATTTTCTCGATTAAATTGCAAAAAAACTACCATGTTATCCCTGAATGTTTTCAAATAAAATACGAGTACAATCATGGTTTTATTACAAGTAGATAAAAAGTATTCAACTTTGAATGTAGATACTGACAGTTTCTTTGACCGGTACTGTAGTAAGAATATATTTTTGTGGTTCAATGATTATTTCTCGTAGCTTGTGAACATTTAATCACAACCTGTTCTGTTTTTTTCTTCTCATTTATTTGGTAAAATTATCACATTAATAACAATTTGAGACGTGAAAATCATCATGTGTAAGCACAATTATCAACAATTATGATAGACACGCTGTAAATGTTTGATAATGAAAGTTTGCACAATGATTTAGCAGGTAAAAAGCCAAGGTTGACCGGAAGATGATCAACTGTTGAATGAATTGAGCACATGATTTTCACAGTTACATAATAAAGGTGAATGAAGTTGAAATAATCATGATTAAATTGATGGCGATGTTTATGATAAAAGATACATGAAGAAAAAATAAACTACCCAATGAATGATGAAAAATGAGCAACCATGAAGAAATGAGTTGTTTTTGTTTTTCATTTTGAAATTGTGATTGACTTTCTCAATATAAGAGATAGAGTCAAAGTTTCTGGAGCTGATCAAGATCAAATTACTTAATTAAAATGAGATTGGTGAAGTTTTACCTTCAATGGAAACAATTAGGTAAAAACACACACAATTAAATTGAGCAAGCCATTTGGAAATTGTCTTATTTTGGGTTTGATTCGGCTGTTTGTTGGTTGTTTGGTTTGCTGGTCTAGATTAAATGGGTTCATTCAGTTCAGAATAATTATTCATTTTTGTCTTTCATCTTAAGTGCATACGAACGATTCAATAGGCTAACACTATAATTGTAAGTTGAACTGAGTGTCCAACTGATTCCTTTGACAGCACCAACTCCAACATTCCAGATATTATCAGTGGCTGCTCCAATTAAACCTCGCTCTGGATTACTGTTCGCCTCATCCACAGAATCCGAAGTCTGGTCGTTTGTCTCTTTGTTGTTGTCTGTTTTCTGGTTTAGAGGAAAAAGAGAGGAAATAAACATTAAAACATCCAGGAACCATCTTTGATTGTTTGATTAGAAAAGTAATTTAACTCAAGTAAAATACTGTTGATTCACCTGTGAGTTACAATTATATTGATACCTTTTTTATGAGCAAATATTACAAGTCTCTATTAAAATCAATTTGAAGGGGATAAAAGGCTGTCAGATGCTTTTATGGTCGGTCAGAACATGGATTATGGTTTTCATGTCAGTCTACTAGATTCAACTACTTAATACTAATTTAATGAAACTACTTCTTTTGATTGTCAATTGTTAAAACGATCATAAATTGAATATCCAAAGCAAAAACATTGAGTGAAATATTGACTTAAAAAGTCAATGGTAAAGCGTTAAGACAACTCATCAAACAATTTTCTATGAATTAATAATTCATTCATAGATGGTATTCAGCCAATGGTTAGTTCATTAATCTTTCATTTGTGGAAGTGACTAGATAACGATACAAGATAAAACAATTAATATGGCGAATAGTTTGGCATGGATTCAAAAAACATCGGACATGATAGAGCTAACTGGAGGCTCATCTGACAACTCACAGGAAAATATGTTTGATCAAATGTCTCGGATTAAAGACTTGATTGAATAACTTGTTGGTAACTAACGGGTAACTTATGGGTAGTTAGATGAAGAAGACTAGGTGAAATCGGTTTATTATATTGGCTAAAATTAGTTAAACAAACCTGATCATCCTGATTTGATTTGGTCTCTGGCTGACTAGAGGTGGCCATTACTCCAGTTGATTGTATTTAACGGCTGTAGCTTTCCCAAAAAGTATGTTAAACCAGTGAGGATTAATTAGCTTTCTGTTGGTGAAAACAATGAAAAGATTTAAGGTTTCCAATAAGTTAACTGGCTATGGTTAACTGAAATTGTGGTGACGCACAACAATTATAATTATGGAAGGTGGCAAAACATATGCCGAAAGGTGATGATAACATGGCGAACTGAAAAGAGAGTTTGTTGGAAAAATAAAAAGAATGGAGAGAAAAAAAAACAAGAGAAAGGAAAGACAAAAAGAGACAAATGTCTGTCTTTTTTGGTTTACAGTTCATGTAACTGTCTACTCAACTGCTGCAGTCATTTCTTACCAGATCTCATATAATTCAATTGATTCACGGTAATTAACTTTATTGTAAGAATTACAATTTTGTTCCTGAATCAATCAACGATCTTCATCAAGATAATTATCATGTTTGACTATTTGATCAACATGGTTTGTTAATGCAAGTCGTTCTGTTTTTCCTTTAGTCATCTTTCAATCTCTAAAAAACAGTTTAAACTCTTACAGTATTTACCAATTACAGTGTAATTGGTGAACCAGTTTTTAAACTTCTAACCGCCAAACTGGTCCAAACATGAAAACGAATCACTTAATACTCGAGTTACGATAAAAATTGAAATAGTAATCAATTTTTATCAATCAATTTCATTGTCTCCAGAGGAACCTGAAAAGATTGCTACAAGATTTGTATTCACAAGTCGGTCAGATCAGTCAAGACTAATTCCCAAGAATAATTCAACAATTCGTTTCAACCCAAGAATTTTACTAACGTGAACTTTGCCGATGGACAGCAATTTGGTGATTCACTGGTTTTAATTATGGACCTGAAATCTGCATCGTCCCTGCTTATGATATGAAACTGTTACCCAAAAACCAATTCTGGTTATTGAAAATGGTATTAAAAGAGCGACTCGTCCAAATTGGCTGTTAAAATGTTGAGAGGTGATTCTTTGAATTTATCATGATTATGAGGTGAAACACACAAATGATTGATCAATTGATAGATACAATGATCAACAAAATAAGCAAAAAAATGAAATAACTGGTAATAGCTAAAAAGAGTACCTTTAGCTGAGATTACCAGAAATTTCACAGTGGAAAGGAACTGGTTTTCCTCTCTTTCTTTTCTCTGTCTACATTCTCTTTCTAAAGAATCAATCTGAGATTTGCTCTCACTTTCTCTCACTAAACTAAAGTTAGGGTTTTGCCTTGCAATCTGTTTTGAGTTGTTTGAGTCAAATAGATGTTGAAAAGTTACATCTGTAGTTGAATTTCGGAATCTGTCATTAGTCAATCCAGGTTCATTGTTTCACAAAGATCCTCAGAAAACCCTTATCCACTTATCCAGCAACCCTTCTCTCAGCCGGATTTAATTTTAATTGGTATTTTGTGATTGTTTACTTTTTCAACCATCAACAGAAACAACATCCCATCATCATCTTTGCTTGTTGTTATTGTTCCTTTCGTAATACTTTCAGTTGGTGCAGTTAATCACCATCGTCATCATTACTGACAAGGCCAAATAAAGAGAAAGATATACACATTGAATTGAAAGGTATTGTAAAGATACATTTTTCAGTTACTACCCAACCCAACCATAATTCAATGATGAATTTCATTTGTAAATAAATTTCATTTTTTGTCAACTTTTCCATGTTTTCTCTATGTTCCATGTTATAGCATCCACTACAGGACTTGAACAGGCAACCAAAACCCCAAATTTGAAGTCAAACCTTTAAAAGGAATATTTCCACCGTGGACTTAACACCATGTTTATCAGCTTTCCTTAACACAGTCTAATAGTGTTATTGAGCATGTTGGTTGGCAAATAATCAAAAAGTGCAACAGTGATAGCCAATGATCACAAATTAAACGCCTTTTCACCTCTCATAGGCAACAATCACTTCTGTCATTTCAACGTTAATAATTATTCCTATTGTTCCTGGTTATTTCTCCATCTTGACAATACTTTCATACATGCATGTATATGTATGAAGTATATCTGGTCAACGACAACTATTGACAAAGTGTTACCCTTAAACTTGATTATTGAAATATTACTCTACTCCATCATTGTTTTCGTTAATTTCCGTGCTTACCATTTCTCTTGAATTTGATGGAGGTTGAAATGAACGGAGTTGATAATCGTGTTAATAATCAGTCATTTAATTTAACTTCGGACAAAGATATAACGGATTCATCAAGCAATGTTGATGCAGAACAGTCGTCAGTTGGTCGGACATACGATGCCCTGTTAAGTGGTGCTCTGGTTAACAGTGCATTTGAAGGTTACCCATTTGAATTTAAAACAGATTCAAGATCTCTACGTTTGTATTATGTTTATCGCCACTGGTCTCTATATTATCTATTATTCATTTTTCTCGCTGTCCTTCATTTGCTTGCTCTTTGGGAGCCAATCGGCCAAACTCGGAATAAAGCTTATTTTGACAATCTCACCATTACCATTGAACTTTTGTGCCTTACCTATTTTGTTATTCGTCTGGTTCTTCGTGGTTATGTTACTCAAAGTTATACCTTTTGGCATGATCCTAAAACAATTATCCTCATCTGGACAGTTGTCATCACTTTACTTGACATTGTTGCCTACTTGGCTCTTCCCAGTAACAAAGCCATGAGATGGTCTCTATGTCTTCGGCCACTTTTCATAATAACATTTGCAGAGAATCGACAGGTAAATGTTAAACATTTAGACAATAACATTTCAACCCTTAACATATCTTTAACCTTTCACCTCAATATCCATGCAACTTCTGAGTTACAATATTTTCTCTCGAATCTTCACGATATTATCTCATGAAACTAAGGCTTGTTGACCCGCTCCTTCAACGCTTTCCTCCTGAGTACAATCACCTGTAATTTGTTCTGATTGAATAATTTATCTCCTTTAGCAGTTGTTACTATCTTACCTCGTAAATAAGTGAACGCTTTTCAAGTTGTATCCACCATAGCAAACCGTTTGACCAATTTGCATAAAATGCGAGATTTTCTGGCATTTTGTCTCAGAATCAATTTCAATTATGTTGATTTTTTGCTTGTGCTACCTTGACTTTCAAATTTTTAATTTGAAGCTTTATTTTTCTATCTATTTTCTTGCTTGGTTGTTAACTTCATCTCTGGTTGGGTGAACAGGTAGAGAGCGCGAAAGAAAGATGATATAACCAAAGGAAAGAAACTGAAAAGCTTTTATGTTATAACCTGACTGAATTGGAAAGAACCACAATTGCCATTTATCTGAAAGCTCTTCATCAGTCGTTCTTGTTGACTGAACACTTTGAGAACGATGATGATGATGAGCTACAGCAGTGAACAAGTAGAAAAAAAAGTAAAGGTTGAACACAATTTTCACCTTTAAATTCATATTTTGATGATAATATTTCAATTTCTATTCTATTCCATTTCATAGTCTCTTTAACCCTTCTTTTCAATTCAGATTGATATGCAACTGCTAAAAGTCTAGAAAAAAAATCGCCAAATCATAGTGAATGAACATAACCATAGTTAACACTGACATCCATCAAAATTGAATTTTTATGAATAACTGTTCCATGAAGCTTTGTCGGTTAATTTTCTTTGAATTACCCTGCTGTTGATGAATCGTGCTTATCATAGCTTATTGTTGTCAACTCACATTACTACTTTACCTTCATTGATACATTGAACATATTTTTAACTTGCATTTCATTTTGAGCAACTCTTAACTCCTAACTCAATGAAATAAACATTTCTCATTGTTTGATTACTTGATTATAACTTGAATTTTTTTATATCCACAGATTCGTCGAGCAATCAGGAGTATACGGAACACTTTACCTGACATAATCAACGTTTTGATTCTCTTCTTTCTCTCTCTTGGAGTTTCTTCACTAATTGCATTTAAATTGTTTAACAAAGCTAAATTATTTCATGATGAAAAAGTGTCCGAGAGTTTAAATTATTTTGATAATTTCATCGACAGTTTTTACCAGCTTTACATCTTAGTTACCACAGCAAATAACCCTTCAATTATGTAAGTACAAAGTGTTTTTGGAGCAACTCAAGTTCTGTCTCAATGCTTGAACCAGAATTGTCAACACTGGTCTTTATTTAAATAATTTTGAAGATAAATTTACTAATTATTTTCTCTCTTTTAGGATGCCAAGTTATAATAGGAACAGATTATATGCAATATTTTTCATCATTTTTCTAATCATAAACCTCTACCTGTTCATGAACATAATATTAGCTGTAATCTACAACAAGTACCGTAAACATTTAAAGGTAAATTAATATTTCCATTCAACAAATGAATTCAATGATTTTGAGTTTAGTTGATTATTTGAAGAATTACTATCTCAACATGTCAACATGAAACAAACTTGGGAATACAAATGTGAACATTTTAATTGTTATTTCATTGATATTTTAGTATCGTGTACACTAATAGTCATTGATACTAGCAAATTTAATTTGTTTTGTCAATGGATTATAGTCTATACCAACTAATCCTGGAAGTAACTTTAATGATCCTGATTCCGGTTTGATCAATCAAAGTCTCTTTTAAATATAAAAGATTAACTCTCTTTAATTTCCTTTCCCTTTAGAACGAAGTTTGTAAATTATTACAAATTAAGCGTGATAATCTAAGCCGAGCCTATGACATTGTAACCAAAGGCGATGAACTTGGGATGACTCGAGATCAACTAGAGATTATAATGGAAGCAGTCTTTCAAACCTGGTCAGTCTTTGATTATGCTGCTCGGCACAACTCAGTCATTGTTGACCTCGTTTGGTCAATTTTGGAAACAAACGGACGCATTCGAAGATCTGATTTCATGGATATTGGAGATTTAATGGCAATGAAGATTCGTATTATTTATTCAAAAAATTCACAAGAATCATGTTGCGGCTATTGGCTTCCCTTTGTCTACAAAAGTGCACCTTCTCAAGCTTTGATTCGGATGGTTCATTCACGCTACTTTAGATACTTTTTTGATTGTCTAATTGTTCTCAATGTGGCTCTCATAGCAATTTACGATAATCATCGGCAGCTTAAACTGGAATATTATCTACTTACTGCTTTTACCTTTGAAATTTTTGCCAAACTCTACGCTTTTGGCACTCATGGGTTTATCAAGAGCTTTTGGAATGCGTTTGATTTTATTGTCATTGGCTTAGCAATCGTCTTTTGGTTACTCATTTCATCCAATTATGCGACCGAGGCATCGTTGGGCAGATATTTTGATATTGTCTTAGTATTGAGAGCTCTTCGTATTGGCAAAATAATTGGAAACATTGAACGGTTCTCTGTTGTTGTGGTCACAATTCGTTCCTTGGTTCCTTCCATTGCTACTTACGGCATTCTTCTTCTGGTTCTTTACTATTTCTATGCCATTATTGGGATGCAACTATTTCATGGACTAGTCTATTCAAATCCTTCCGGCTGCTCAAGTGACTCAATTGATTGCTGTCCAGAATCTTTGGCTTCTAAAAATGTAACAATGTGTACAATCAATTTTAATAGCATTGCAAGTTCCTTTCTCCTTTTGTTTGACCTTATGGTGGTCAATGAATGGCACACTTTGGCTCATAATTTTGAAATTTTAGCCGCATCCAAATATACTCGGCTTTTCTTCATCTCATTCCATGTTGCATGTGTAATAATTGTGCTCAATATTTTTGCTGCCTTTGTTATTGAGGCTTTCATCTTGGAATATACGAATACAACTGAAGGCTCAGTTTATCTCAATTCTGTTCTCAACAAGATTAAACAACTTGGTTTGTCCAGTGTTAACACTAATGGTGCCTTGTCAACACCCAATACCAAAAAAGGTGATCCAAATAAAATCAATTCTGGCCAAAGTTCAACAAAAGCCACCAAAGAATCGTTGCAAGCTGAACAATTAGATGGCTTGGTTGACTTTGATTTTAATCAGTATGACGATTTTGCTGCCTATGGTGGATCAAGTAATCATCGATCGTCTATTTTTTATCTTCCCGATAAGCCTGAGCTTAAGGTTCACATTGTTGAAAGAGTTTCAGTTGAATCACTGTTAATCCGAATGTTTCAGAAAGAAATTGAAATGGAATCATCTGGATTATAGTTCTGGTTCCCAAATTTTATTTTAATCAACATCTAAAAGACCCGGATTTCCCTGATTCACTCCCATAAAAGTGCAATAATTGTCTACCACATAATTAAATTCACCATTGTTTAAACACACTCCATAATTGATCAACAATTTCCTCCTATCAACACAAACATTAGTCAACATCTTCCATCGCAATTTATCCTCAGTGCTTTAAAGATCATCAATTAATCAACTTTTCTCCCAAATTATTCCATGTCTCCATTACTTTCTAATCCAAAGATTTCATTAATTTCTCATTATTTCTCATTGTAAAGATTTAACTTATTGCTTTCAAAGCTACATTCAGCAATCTGAAATCTTTCTCATCACCACTGAGTAAAAGATCTGAAAGAATTCATCATTTTAGTCTAATAGCTAATCATCTTTTACTTTTGTTAAGCTAAATCATTGTCAAGCTTAAATCTAATCAAATGTATTTTCTTATTACAGTCTTTCCACCAAGACTGTTGTCAATCTTAAACACACAAATTTATTCATATTCAATTTTTTAATTGTCCGAGTAATTTAATAACTTCAATAATAAATTATTATCAATAAAGATGTAATATTAAATCATTTTCAAATTTATCTTTACGTAATCTCGGAAATTGATTGGTGATATACTCATGTTTGTCAGGTCATCAAAAAACTTCGATTCGATAATTTATTAAAATCAAACAATTGACGATTTATTAGTCTAGGTGATTAAAAAGGCAATTAATATAAAAAATCTTACACAAAAAAAGGTTAGGTTACTTCAACAGGCTGTATAGACATCGGGAAAGATTGATGTTACCGTACAATCAGTCAAAACGAAACAATCTCATTTTAATTTCCAATTTAATGGAAAATTTTGATTAATTTACTGTTACTCATCTTTTACTTTTTGTATCGTTTACCAAGTTAGATTTTAACTTTTGACCAGATCGACTACCAAATATTAGCTTAACGTCTTCGTCTTGTCTTTTAACTCTAGCAGCTGATGCTGCAGCTGCTTTTGATTTAGCTGATGCATCGTCTGCTACTTCAGGAATAGGTCGACCTTTACCGTTTCGACCTGAACAGTCACATTCTGGTTTATTTTTACCATGGATTCGGTTATTAGACTGTCTACTTGATCCAACACCATTTTGATAATGATTATTGTGTCTATATTCATCTGAAACATTGTGTGATTTGCTATTTTCATAATCATTTATGTAGTGTTGAGGAGGTGGATTATTGTGATGATCATTGGTATCGTGTCCGGCTAATCCTGATGGCTCAAAGAATCGACTTCCTTCTACTGTTTCTTTCTCATATCCATGAGCATGAGAATACCCATCAGGAGTCTCTTCATCATGATGGTAAGTCTTTACTTTTGGCTTTGATTTTCCTGGTTTAACCGTTCTATGACTATCATTGCCATTATTATCATATGATCTATGGTGATGATTGCTATCATGGTTGTTTTTATTGTTGCTTTTATTGCTGTGATATTCATGAGGTGTTGATTTATCTGTTCTTCCTTCATTCTCATGATCCTCTTTACCCGATTCCCATCTTTCTTCAGATTTTCCATTATAATAGCTAGGCTCACTGTTACCGTTATCATTGTTGTCATGATTCCGTCCATTTGAATAATTCCTCCATTCACGGTCTCTTTCCTTCTCATACTCCCGTCTATCATACTCATAGTGATCTTTACCACCAGGTCTGGGTTCATCTTTGGTATCATTGTTATTGTATTTACGTCGGCGAGTTTGATAATGGTCACGTTGGTGATAACTGTGATCTTTATTTTTATCATCCTTGTCATTTTCCTCATTCCCTCTCATTGAATTACGATATGTTTTTGCATTATAACCAAATGAATCTCTATTAGAACCCATTGACTTATCTCTCCAATCTTTTCTATTCCATTCTTCATCAGGTTCATTTCCATGTTCATTGCCCAATGAACTCATATCAGATTCCCAACGACTCGATCTTCCCTTTGGATGTGCATGATGTTGCCATGTTAAATGGTGAGGTGTAGCAGGATGACGAGAATCCTTTTCATTATTATGATCGATTATTTCGCTGGAGTGGTGATGATATCGAGAGTGGTGCGGACGACCACCTTCATCATTGTAATTGTCTTCGCCTCTAAACCGTCGAGGATAATTTGGCTCCTCAACTCTAGAAGATTGCTTCTCTGGATAAACAATTTTCTTTTGATAATTGATTGTATCATATGTTCCCTGGAAAGGTGATTTACGGCAACTGTCACCTTTACATTCTGACTCTGTTGAACGGGATCTTGACTCGGCTGATGGACTATGATGAGTTATATTGTTGGATGTACTTATGATCGGATAATTGCGAGGATCTCTCGGATCGTTATCACGGAAGGATGAACTTGAATATTTGCTCTCTGAAAAGTCAAACTGATCATCATGGGAAACCGATGTTGTTGACAAGGTTGTTGAAGCTAATCCAGTATCCAAGTCATTATAATGTTTAGGAATGGCATTTTTCAAAGCATTACTATTATCAACTGTAACAGCCTTTTGTAAAGGTATAGTTGATATCCAGCTTCTGGTTTCCCATTGTCTGATTGCTGCTCCATTAGGACTTAATTTAGTTCCAGTCTTGGTTTCAACTGTTGAGAAGGGCTGATGTAGATCAGATTGTGGGTAGACGCTGAATTTATCCGGTGAACTCTCAACTAAAACAATGAAACTATCCAAGTTGCATATTGAAATGATAATCCAAACATATGAAAGTCCAAACATTGTGAAAATCTTATCAACAGTTGGAACAAATTTCAAATCATTCAGAAGACTCAAAATATAAATAATGATTCACAAGCCCGTTCAATAAAAGGGCAACAGGGCAACAGACACAACAAATTGCTGATAACAATTTGAAACTGCTATGTCAAGTTAATGTTGGCAATTGACTTAACAAATCCAAATGATCGATTAAATGTTCAAGTGTTTGGGTTAAAAATACAATATTTGGTAGGCAAGGTTTCGGATTCGGTGAAGGTGGACCTTAAATCGTGTTAAATGTGGTCCCAACTATCACTTACAATTAATTAGATGAACATAAAGATGATTATGATCATCAGTATCATCTAAAAAAACTGGTAAAACAATTCAGTACAAAAAGCTAAAGGCAAGCCAATTGTAACCAATAGGTTTACATGAAAAAGTGATGTTTTTTAGCTTTAATTTTTTCCTCAAACATACACTTTTTAGAAGCAACTGATTCTTACGAGAAAAAGTGAACAATCAAGAATTAATGAACACTATTAATAATGACAATTGTTGTTGTGTTTGGTGTAACTTTTTTTTGTGCCTCCTGTAAATCAAGTCTTTTTTAGTCGCCATGTTTGAGTGTCTTCCTTTGCGAAACAAAACCACAAAATCATTCTTAATCACTCTCATCAAAATTGAATTAAAACTGATCACTGAATACACAAGTCGAAAAAAACGTCAAATCTGATAATTGAAGACTAATTTTGTTGGGCTCACAATTAGCTGATTAACTGAATAACCGATCAACCAAAAGTAACCTTTTTTGTTGTTTTACAGCAAAAAAAGGTTAACATGTTAGGTGTAGATATACTAATATAAGATTTGTTTTCCCTTTTCTTTGATTATTCCCATTGTTTTCACCAATAATTAATATTACATGCAAGTTGATGAACCTAAAATTAGTATAATTTCACTCAATAATCATCTTAATCACAGTTAACTCTCAAGCTTACCAATATTCACATTTTGGTTTGTATATCATTACGGTTTCAGGCTGATTCAACTGCGTCTAATTTGTTCAATTTGTTTTTAATTATATCGCCTGACTTTCCATATTGATTGTGTTTCCTCTAAATCATCTTGCCAATTAATCTAATTTTGTGTGTTGATTGTTTGGATGGTTAATGGTTGTTTGAAGGCAACGGAAATAACAAAACTGCTTTTTTGTAGCTTTCGTTATACGAACAACTCTTGTATTCAGATTAAACCTTGTTAATTCTTGGTGTTTAATTGATTCTTTTTTTGATTCTTCTTCATTTATGCATGAATAGAAATGTAATTAACGTTTGTGTTTCGTTTGATTGAACAAATCATTTCCCTGTTTAGATGGTTTGTACAATTAGTTAGTCCTGATCAAACAAAGTAATGGATACAAAAAAGGAGTTTAACTCCAACTTACATGAAGATTATGCAAAATCAATCTTGCTGTTCATCTTCACTTAAATTGTTTTAATCAATGGGATAAAATTGAAAAATTCATTTTCAGATACGAATGTGAGACAATCTCAAACAGTGAACAGTTTAATAACATTCCAATGATTTAATTTAGTTTAAATTGTATCTTTTTAGTTTCTTTCATTTGGCGTTAATTTAAATTGAAATGAAACACAATCAAATCCATTTGCCCAATAAAGTAGCTTCTTGTTTTTCATTTGATTTGAGAGAATCAGGTTAACAGTATTTCCATCTTTTTTTCAATTGTTTCATCAATTGGACAGATTGGAAAAGGTTGACATTGAAAGAGACAATATCTGATTGAAACTGTTTGAATTAAATGTTTTGGACAATCAACTTTTGCAATACAATCAGTGTGCTTATGATTTTGACCTGATTCACTTTGATGGATTGAACTTATCAACATTCCCAGACCATTTATGATTATGATTTTGCTTGATCAAAACTAAATCCAGATTGATTCCAGACTAAAAGATCAATCTTTAAAGGTTAAATGGTATAAAACGCTTTTGTTCCGTTCATGAAATTGAGTTTAATTTCATAATTTCATAATTTCGTTATTCAACGAAAGATATTGAATAATTCAATTCATAGCTATTATTTGACTGTAAAAGATTTATTTACAAATTGCTTTATTTACTAATTCTGGCTGAAACATTCCATGAATTATATTGATGGATTGTCAGATATTTTAAGTATGAGCATCTTCCAGTTTCACCATTCAAGCTTAGATTCTTTTCCCATGCAGTGATTTTTAAACTGATCAATTCTTCGATTAGTTCAATTATCTAGATAAAATGAAATATTTTGATTGAAATGCTGGAAATCTTTTAGACTTCACTCATTACTTGAAAGTAACATTTTTCAAATATATGTTTAAATTGGTCACACAAGAATTTCCAATCCCACCAAGCGAACGGACTGTTATTTACTTTATCATATCCACGAATTTCATTTCGATCACAATTGTAAAGTAATTAGATTAACTGTTGTTTAGATTTAAACTCTCCTTAGTTCCTTGATGAAAGTTCCTTACCCTTAACTTAAATTTAATTAACTTATCCACAAATATTAAAGTGATTGAAGATGCAAGAAAACAGACGAATAAACATGATGATTAAACACATTAACTCATTATTATTGTTAAATAATATTAAATCATATTCAATAATTGAAATTTTTATTATTCAAAATTGCTTGCAGCGTAAAAGCAGCATCTAGGTAACAGCTGGTTAGAGTGTTTATCATAACCATGGTTACTGGTAACTGGTTTTTAGACCTTACTTCAACAATTGTTTATCAAGATTTAATTGTCAATTTATTTTAATCAGGTGCACTATTAACATATTTGGATAATTTTTTTCATTTTCTGTGTTCTGCTATTGTGTTTGGCCAGTTCAAAGTTCACTGACAAGGATTGTGAAGGATAAATGGATACGAAAAAACAGTCGAGTTTTACTGAAGCAGTAAAATCAAAATATCTTGACTATGATGGAATTGATGAAAACCCAGGTATACTATTTCCTACTCTTGCTGGTAAATCAAAGAGTTTGTTGTATGAAAGATCGGAAAAACTAAACTCGCATCTTAAAGCATTGGAAAGACGAACCGAAATTGATTTGAAATGCTGTTCAATTGGATTTGTTGATCATGACTCGGAAATGTTTGATAAGCTTAGAAATGTCCAGATATTAGATGTATCATTTAATCAACTTACTTCTTGGAGACAAATTTCTGATCTCGTGAGAAACCTGCAATCTTTAAGACACATTATTGTTACCGGTAATCCATTGGAAATACTGTCAGATGATGAGTATCAACAACTGTCTCAATATTTCAGCAAAATCAAGATTATCATTCTCGGAAAATTGAATTATGACTGGTCAAAGATAGTCTTATGTAGCAAATATTTATGGCCGCAATTAGAAGAGCTGGATGTTTTCGATAATTTAATAGACTCAATTGAAGCTCCAGCACCTGAAATGTTTAACAATCTTACAACATTAATCCTCAATGGCAATCAACTAATAAACTGGAAATATATCAACAATCTAGGAAATCTTAAAAAGTAAGTTACTCATCTTTGTTAGAGGTGAACAACTTAATCACATGTTATGTAATTTTTCAAATAGATTGACTTGTCTCAAACTGGTAAATTGTGGCATTGAATCAGTGGAAATCGATGAGAACGAAAATCTTTTTCTCAGCCTTAAACATCTCGATCTTAAAACCAATCGTCTCAATTCATGGAAGGACATTGCCAATCTTAACAAACTACCAGCTTTAGAAGAACTCATTGTTCGTGATAATCCGTTGTTTGAAGACATGAACTTCGATTATACCTTCAACTTTGTTTTAAGCATTGTTGGAAGATTAAAGTATCTGAATCGTCAGCAGGTCAGCTTAATGGTTTTACCTATCTTATTTTCTTGTTTCCATGTTATTTCATGCTTATTTCTAAAACTTAGCTACTTTACAGATTACAGATAATTTACGAAGGGATGGTGAAATACATTATTTGCGTTTTTATTATTCGAAGTACTTGAAATCTGTTGAAGCTGAAGATGAAACGTTTTTAGAGGAGAATCCTAGATATCTACAAATTCTTCAAGGTAATCATAAGATAATCTTCATTAATCGAAACATTACAAATTCTCAAATTTTTCATCAAATCTTTTATTCTCAAGATTACGGAACTCCTTTCGATCTGTCCGCTAAAAATAAAGCAAAGAAAGCTCCAAATAAGCTGATTGAATTAACCATCTGTGATTTATCCACGGGGACTAGTATTAAAAAAAAGATTCCAAGTAAGTCTATTTCTAAATGGATACAAATTTCCACTAATTTTTTCGTCTTTATTTAGGAACCATAATGGTAACAGCACTGAAACATCTCGTTAAAAGACTTTTATCGATTGATGATATGAAAGAGATATCTATATGGGTTAAAAGCAAAAATGATTTCAATCAAGTAAGATTTTTATTTTCTATTATTTTGCCTTGTCCTTAAATTTGACTTGACTCTCATTTCTTGTTTTTATTTCACCCAAGGAAATTGAATATGAAATGGATAAAGATGAACACAACTTAGATTTCTATTCGTGTAAAGATAATGACTTACTTGTTATCAAATACAATTAGTACATGCAAAGCTCGTTGCGTTGGTGGCCTCATGATCTAATCAAGAGCAACTTATAATTTCTTCTATCACACGTAAGAAAAGAAGATCCACCCACTGAAAAAACGACGGTAAAGACTCTTATCACAAGGATGACTATTGGCGAATTAATATCTAAAAAGTTTTACAGACTCAGGCCGTGACATCTAAAAATTAACAGCAATGATATTTGTAAAGAGATAGTTTGATATTATTAGAAAGGTGGAAAATGGAACCATCGAAATAATTCAAAAATGAAGCTAAATTTTGGTCTTAGCATCAAGAAACCAATTTAGGTTGAATGGTGATTTAATCATTCCTATTGAATCGTTTGAAACTGATGAAGGTTAACCAAATTTCCAGGATACCTGTATAAACTCGTTAATTGGTAGTTATTATATTAACATATTAACCTCAAGAAATGGCCATTTCTTGATACCTAGGAAAAGCTTTTCAGCACTCGTATTTTTCACATTTTCATCGTTTCACTTCGCTTATACCTATGGTAAACATGTCACTATTAACTTCATTTTTTGTCTAATTTCCTATTGCGATAATGCTCGAGATATTCCTTTCTTATTAACATAGCAATCTTAAATTAATTTTACACTTTTATATCTCACCGATTCACCAAAATACTTACCAAGTCACTAAAAAGGGAAATTCATCAAAATGATTTAAATTTATTGTAAATTATGGCTTGCAAATACAATTATGTAATTATTAGCAAGTAATTCATGGTACAAGGTATGCTCATTTTCCTGTAGATGGGAAAAAATCAAAATGTAATATTTTCAGGTAAATAAAAATAATTTCTTTTATTCATTAATATTTCATTAAAATTAATTGTTTAAAGGTAGTTGCATGACGTCGAGAATCAACAGTTAATCTTATAATTCAGGGCACATAGTTATAGTTAAAATATTGACTAGTGTTTTATAGTTGATTAACATGGATGTTGAATAGTAAGGCATAATAGTTAAGGTTGAAGGTTTAAAACGGTCAAGAATTGTTTACGATGCAGACTGTAGCAAAAAAAGAGAAGAAACTAATGAAGAAATGAAAAAATTGAATATTCAAAGATTTTTACAGTTAATTAATCTATCATTTGTGATCCAGAGGGAAAGTGTCATTAAAATCAACTTTGAGTGCAACAGTTGACCTCATATTAAAATGGCTCGAAGCAAATTTACCAATTTTGTTATCACTTTTTTGCTAAACACCATTCAATACTTTCGCTTTTTCCCGCTAAGGTGTATCCTCTCAATAAGGCTCTCCTGAATTTAAAGCGTGTTTTCACATAACCTAACCATTTTCATCTTATATTAGCTAAAATCAGTATTTTAATCATTTTGATCTTCATTTATTCAATTATCAACTTAAAACTATCTTTAAATATGCATTTTTGTTTCATTCAAATTAAATTGCCTCATTAAGAAAGATTTATTAAATACTTGACAATCGTTCGCAACTTGTCTGGTTGTAAGCTTGAACTAATTCTGTTCAATTTAACTTGCAATCACTTTTTTCATCTTCATCCATCTTTTTTATTAACCTTACTTAACTATTCTGATGGCTATAACAGTCGTCTAAGCTTCAACTGATTGTCGCAATTTAAATAAAGGAAAGGTAAAAATTTAAATATTACTGATTTCTAGCTAAATAATTGTAGTAAAATCATATTTAGCAAGGGAATGTTAGAAAAACCTATTATTAAATATTTAGTTCTTGAATTAATTTTAGAAATATTTTTGAGCTCAAGAAATCACCAAGAAATTGTTGGACATCTATTTAACTCATTCATCTGGATATTAAGTCTATTCGAGTATGATGAAAGGAAAATGTAAACAAAGGTTGGTGGTTTGTAAAATGTCCATTTAGATTATTGCAGTAGAAGATTATTTTGGACTAATTTGTGCGTTCTCCAAGTTTGATATAAAATTGCTTATCACAATTTTCTTGAATCAAGCGGTAAGATTATTATACAATGGTTACAATGGAATGGAATAGTTTCCAGTAATATTCAACGTTGACTTGATATAAGGATATCAGCCTGATCGGAATGGAATACAGACGAAGTTGAGTTGTTTATTCTGATTTGCTATGAGCAGCAACAGACTGTTTAGATGTCGATGAAACTGATGGTGATGATGTTGATGAAGCAGAAGAAGATCCGTAAGCTTTTTGATAAAATGATGCAAATAAGAAGAAGAAAAGTACAGCATGTAATGCCTCCAAATAGGCTAAAACTAATGGCCAATGACAATTAGGATTAACTATTGCATTAAATGCATGGAAAAAGGTTAATACAAATTGTACCATTTGAAGTTGAGTAATGTGTTTCTTCCACCAAAGATACTTTTTCATCTCTGGACCAGCACAAGCTAATGCATAATAAGCATACATAATTGCATGGATAAGGATATTAATTGTTGGTAAAAATCCTGAATAACCACCGGGATGGAATTTCAATCCAACAAATCCAACAATAGGCATAACACCATGGTGGAAAACGTGTAAAAATGATGCTTGATGGAAACGTTTTCTCAATACAAAGAAAATTGTATCACCAAAATCAACTATTTTGGTTAAAAAGTAAATATAACCAAGATAAACGGTTAAATTGTCCTTAAGGTTTGATGTATTTGGATCAACTGGACCACAATTCCAGGTTTCCTTGAACATATCGGTAACCCATAGAGCAACAAAGAAACCAACTCCATTGACACCAATTAGGAAACTATTATGGAGAAGCATTACTGAACGAAGATCAAATGGTTCACGTCCTTTCATCAATGCTGGACCCAATATACGGACAAAATACCAATACAAGAAGCTTATCAATATTACCTTCCATGGTCCACCATACATTAAGGGTAAACTTGAAACTCGAGGATCACCTTTCTCTTCCCAAAAATCATGAAAATAATAAAATGTTGTGTCCATAAATGATTTACTAGCATTAATTGTTGTCCCGGCTGTTGCCATTGTTGATATTTTACTTGATGTACACTTTAAGTTATCTAATCACAATTGAACCAATCCAAGTAAACATGAAATAATAAAGAAGTAAAATATTAATAATTGATAAACAGTAACATAAATATCAAAAAGTTGAAAGCTATAATAATAAAAATCACTTACCTGGTTATCGTGATGTTTAAAGTGAAAAATTGATACACTCTTGCAAATTATTTGATTATTATTGAAAGCCAACACTTGAAGAGTTGAATGTTGATCGATTAAACTTGAAACATCGACATGATCTGGATAAAGGCTTATTTGAAACTGACTTAGATAACTTCACTCTCCTCCAGTCTGATTATTCAGTTTCCTTTAGATAATTAATTTCTTACTCTCACCTTAAACTCCCATTTTTCTGTTATTGATCCTCCTTCACAATATTATAATGAAAAGTATGAATTTTATAGTTTGAATAAATCAAAACGGTAAAATTAAAACAAAAATAAAATTGAAATCACATGCTTGACTATTGACAACCATCGTCTTTAGCAAGTTTGAAGACTTCAAGAATGAACTAATCAAGTTATTTCATCCGTTTCATTAATATTAAATATATTAAATGTTAAATTATCTTCCTCGACAGTTTCATTATCATTCACTGGTGTATTAATATTGTTGTCATCATGAAATCTTCAACACAATAAGACAACTTGAATGACTGGTCTTGAATGATAGTCTTTTTTCATTTACAGCACTTATTTTCCTTTTTTCATCACTATTTTGAATCAAAAATGAACTTGAATTAAACAAGACATTCTTTGTAAAAATCAAATAGACTTGGAATGATTTGGTAATCACTAGCACCTATTATTCAGTAAATTTCCTTGTGAATTATGGCATCAGGTTATTATTGACTTAAATCTTGGACAGGGTTTTCCTGACAATCGTAAATTATTATCATTACATTGTAATAAAAATAATGGTGATTAACTATCAGGCAATATTGAAATGCTGTCAAGTCAAAGCGTTTACTTGAAAACCTCTTGTCATATGGATATTATCACAGGTGTCAGTTGTTTCAATTTAATCCAATTGGATCTCTTTAAACTGTCGGTAAATTGGATTCGATCAGATTAACTTCGATTAAGTATGCCAAATTTGCTATACTTAAATCAAAAGCATATTTCAATAGTCTGGATAATTGATTAGTTGAACTGTCTTTTCATGTCTATTAAATGATTAAATTGTAATTATTAACCATTATAATTGCTTTGGATTCGTTGATCGTTTTTCAATAATAATTATTGACTTTCCAGCAAAAGGATTGTCCACTTAAAATAGTTCATTGAATGATGTACTTTGAAACTGTAATCATGATACATTGACAATAAATGATTAGGTAAGTATTCACAAGCTAAAACGGTACACTCTTTCATTCAAAGGTTGAGCATTAAACAGATAAAAATAGATTACATTGAATTAATGATGACATTTGTAATTTAAAAGCTATTATAAAAATCCAATTAGCGAAAACCACTATCAAATTAAACTGAAATTCAATATCAAAAGGCAAGACTTAAAATAGCAAAGGAATCCTTAAAAAAGATTGTCTGGCTAAAAATTCGATGAATCAGCTGAGAAAGGCAAAGCGCGAAATACAAGATGTTATTTTGTCCGCATTTATTGCTTTTGATTTTTACAATTGTTAGTGAATGTTTGTTTCAAAATTACTGAAATTAACCCAAAATTAAATTTGAATTATAAATTTTTCCGATTTAAGAGTTAATTTCATATCTTTTCTAGTCGAAAAATTGAAATACTCAAGTCTATGTTCCAGAAATGATTTTACAATAAAGTAGTTTGCTCGTTTTTTCTCGTTGACTATTTATTTTTGTTTACCAATTGATTTTTTCTATTAGTGTTCGGGTTTTTGAATTTCATAATTTCATTATGTGATAAACAACAACAATCTTCTTTAATGATCAGTTGAATTATTTTGGTTTTCACACCAAGTAGTACTCATAATACTAGATCCCAAGGTTGATCTGTTCATGGATCGGGTATTTCCCTAGGACAGTGATTCCTTGGTTTTGACGAAAGCATCTTTTAAATGTATAATTAACCGGTTTAATTATATGCGTGACCAGTATCATTAAATTGTGCTCTATTTGATTTTGAATAATCAGCTTAATGTATGTTGAACTCGAAGCCATTGATGCCATCAATAGACATCTCATCTGATACCAATCCTGAAAGGCACCTCAACTCACTCAACTAAACGGTAAATAAATGCTCTTTATGCGATATTATTCTCAATCAACTTTAACTAATCCGATCTTCTTTTTATTATTTTTTCTTCGATCCCATGTGTATTTGACCCTGGCATACTAGATATTATTCAACCTTCAGGATGGAATGGAAAATTTTCACAGTTACTCGGAAAACAATCAAATCTTGGATTTGGTCTGATTTAAGCATTGACCTGCAGTTGCAGTTGAATGAGTATTAATTCATGTTGAGGTTGTTTATTGTTTTAATAGTTTATTAAAAAATAAATTGGTCTACGAGTGAATTATAAAAGGTAATATTTTGATAATCAATTGCTATGTTCGCTAATGTTTGCAGTCAATAACTCGAAAACTAATGATTAACCTGAACTTAACCTGATTCAATCCACTAAATTTTTCTCCTATTTTCATTGTGTTTTACAGTGTATTTATGGTTGACTGTTGGACATTCAAAGACTGGTTATCAAGTTAACTCTGATTGAGATGACCAGAAGATCGGTGGTAATTACTGAAAGTATTCAAAATCTATCATTACCAAACGTTTCTCAAGCTGATGGAATCAACATTAACCTTCATGATAACATCATTCAGGATAACCTTTCATACTCTCTATTTTCAACCAGTATAATCATTCAAATCGTCCGCAATCAAAGGTAAAAGGATAAATAGCAAATATAAATACAAAAATATGAGCCATGACCTTCACTTGTTCAACTGTATAATTAATTATTAATGAAAAGATTTAATCTTTCTTGATCAGATTCCGATTTAACCTCTAATGTTACCTTATTTCTTGTCATGCTGTACTTTCGATTTTTGCTAATTTCTCATTTATTCCTTTTTTTCTGTTCCTTTCTCACATCTAGCTCAATCGAACCGGCGAAACATATCCTAAATTATTTTATTTCATCTTAAATATTATCACACATTGACCAAGTCAGACAGCACCAATTGAATTGTGTGATCTACCAAACATGCAACAAGTAAGAAAAGGTAATTTTCTTTTGTCTAATTTTCCCAATTAAACTGGAATCAACTTTATCCTGTTTTCACTGAAAAACACAAGTTCAAATTTATCCAACATCAATGATATAATCAGCAAATTAAATTGTTATTCATTACCTTGAAATTTGTTTTATTAAATGATTGCATGTAACCAATGAAGCCAGAATTAATATTTCTCATTTTCTTCTCTTTTAATTTTAGAATGAACAAGACTCAATCAAGGTTACTATCAAGGTTTAGGAATCACTTACAATCTACAACCTGGTCAAATGAAATGGTTAAATTATATCACAAAATCACCGTCAACTGAGAAGGACGTTCATTAGGTAATGATCTGGGAATATTGATTGTATCCGAAAACAATTGTTAATCAAAAGAAACAAGAGTCGACTGAATTAAGATTGAAGTTATGATTTTATGGCTGATATGGTGACATGATTGGAGACAGAGAAAGACATTTGTTTCATGTGTTTGGCTTTCGATTCAGCTAAGTGGATACTCAAATTGTTGACCGATAAAATCACTTGAAGGAAAATATTCAATCTTTCTGCCATTGACCATTTGATTAGACTCGACTTTATTACTCACCTTCCTGCTAATTCTGGCCTTGATAAGAAGATCTGAATAATTATTTTTTGTTACTTTTTCCTTTCTGTCTTCCCTAGGCTGACAAGACGAGAGATCAAAACATCGAATCGCACAAATCATCGGAATGAAGGTTAATATTTGGTGAAACTCCGGAATGCAAATCACATTGAATTACCTTAAAAATGGCTTGATTCAAGCTCTCTCGACTTGGACCATTACCAGATAAACAGTATCATGTTAACACCGATTTCAATACTGACCAAGTCATCGTCATTTCATCATGGTTATTAATATTTGGCTTATCCTGAGGTTAGCATTTAATTTGAACTTTACACTAATCAATTTACTGGTACTCCAACTGTGTTGATCAACCTTCTCACTGTACTTTTGCCATATCAAGATGAAACATTTGACCGTCATTTGATCGCTACTGAATCGTAATTGAATATTTGATTAATCGATAATCTAATTGATGAAAAGTTAAATTCCAAGAGGAAAGGGAAAAAGAATTACCGTTTCTTATTTTACATTAACAATTAGGATTTGCTTATTTCAATCTTAAACTTGTTTCACTAATTATTCCATCAAATTTTCCGATTGTAATCAATTGATAATGAAATTATTGATACTTTCTTATTAACCTCTTTCACTTTCAATACAATAATACAATAATTGTAATTTAAATTTTACAGCCAAAGAGCTACTAATTTAACCTCTCTACTGAATCAATTGAATCACTGATTCTGATTATTACTGCTATACTTTTCACCTCAAATTGTATTGAAAACCTATTATAAAGTACTTTTGTTTTCATACATCATTAGACATATGAAAACCACTAATTGCTAGCTAAGTATCCTTATGATGGACAGTTTCTTATGGATAACACTAAATGTGAATGTTTATATTGCACCTTAGGGTCAAGTTTTCATGGTGAAATCAATATAGATTGAGGTCACTCATTACTGTTTCATCTTTAAACTTTGCCACACTTGATATTGAACACTGAGTGAGAGGGAAAATGATTGTTTATTAACTGTTGTTAGTGCTGTTGTTGTTTATTGCAATCAAGTTTGACTGGGGAATGTTCCGAAGTAAATTTACCTTTCTTTTTTGTCTCTCTTTCTTTTTGTAGGCCAACCATTTTTTCGAGCGACCGGTTAAAGGGAAACTCAAAATCAAGTTAAGGTCAAATATTTCCGTCAATTTTTATCCTTTAGTTGAAATTAATGTTGTTACATGTTAATTCAGTAAATTACTTATTGTTTAGGAGGAAAAAAATGCGTGTAAGATTTGTGTTTGTATTATGTTGTGTTGGTGGAATTACAAGGAAAGAACAAAAAAAATAAGGTGAAGAAGATGATAATAGTGATGATAGTGATGATGGTGATGATGGTGATGATGGTGAAGGTGGACAAAAGAGAAAGTTAAATTGAATCAAATTAATAAACAATTTAAAGTTCAATTAGCTACAACTATGAAACTAGATTGAAGTCTATGTAACAAGAGGTGAGTTGCTTGTCAATGGAGGACTTGGTTGTAACCTGGTTTAACAATTGCATAGATTTAGCTGGGTACAATTAGTTGATTGGTGTTGATGAAAACAATTAGAGTTGTGTGTTGAGTGAAAGTGCAACAGACTTTTGAAATGGTTGAAAGAAAAGCGTAAAAGTTGAGGTTAATTCTCAATGATAATCAATTTCTCACATTTAAACCTTCACTTTTCGGCATTTATCATCTTGATTGCCATGAATGTTTATTAAATAGTGTCTGACGTGAAAAAAATGGGCAGTTTTGTCATGGAAGACAATGAAAAGCAACCTTGACATCTGAATGCAGTCGTCAGCAGTCAGTGTGAAGAGTAAATGATGGTCATGATTAATAATAATTAGCCTTCTGGATAATCAAGTCTCATATTGTGATTGTTTGCAATAACAGCTAGAGTCAAAACCTGCAACCGTGAACATTTCCTATGTAACATTTGCTTTTACCTTGTTATTTATATTTCTGTGTTTAATTTCATTTCTCTGTTTCTAAATTTAATTTCTTTTATTCATTTCAGGCCTCATGATAAGAAACTGGAAAATTACTGAAAAAATTACCCCTGAAAATATCGCAACATCCAATCTTAAAGGTAAACAAGAGTATTTTTTTCTATGAGTGTTGTTCATTCTGATTTATTTTTTAATTCGTTTTCTCGTTTTTTCTTTGCTTTATTTCTCAACAATTTAGCCCAAAAATCAACTTATTGGCTATGAATTTTAACATCAACGTTGACTCCAATGATGGAACCCAGTTTTTTAATGAAAACCAAATCTATTACCGTAATAATTACTGTAATTTGCTTGAGTCAATCTACGTCAGCATGTATTGTTAATCAGATGACGAAGGTCAACGATGAAGTTGATGTCCATAAGAGCAAAAGACGGCAAAGATGAAAACAAGTTTATACAAATGGTTTAATTTCAATGTCGACGTAAAATTATGCTTGATTGTTGAAAGTGAAAGTGGACGTAAAAATGGTATTAAAACAATATACAATTAAATGTATCTGACAACCAGGGAAGTCAATCTGTATTTCACATGGTTAACAGTTGAGCTTTATTACTATTATAATCATCATTGTAACAAGATGGTAGTTACAACTATTAAGTTGACCATTTTTTTTGTTCAATCAAATTTGATTGAGGAAAAAAAACAAATGATTTTGAATTAGTAGCAAAAATTTTGAGACTTTGAGGAAAGTGGAAGACAAGGATCAAAAGTAGTTGACAGAGATTGATAGATGTGACAGAAAAGATATGAATTAAGATGGAATGGAATAGGATTAGTGATTATAAATACCCAAAGAGTTATCCCTTTGAATGAAAATGATTACAATGATGATTATGAAAGGTAATGGTGAAAGATTGAAACACATTTGCTTTTGAGAGGACAAACCTGATTTTCAGGTCTCTATTTAATTCGTTGTTTGTCTCCTCCTTTTTTCACTGAATCTTCATCTTGTTTATCATCTCACTTATTTTAATTAAATCAGAAAAGGAGGAATCAAGAATTGTTTGGCTGATGGTGCAAAAACGGGGAAAATGTTGCCTTCAAGAGGAGGTCTTAAGTTCGCAAAATTAATACGCTATCGTTTATGGAAATGGGCTTACTTATCAACTCACCTTTTTGGTTAGTAAGAAACATTTTTCACCAAATCATGTTGATGATTGTAAGAATCAAGCTGATGAAGAGAACCCCCTTCGGTTACTTGATTCAATTTTATTGATCATTATTGTTAAACGTGTCACTGAGTGTCAAGCTAATAGTTATTTTGCTTTCGATTTCGCTTGTTCTTTAACCATTCAACGATTCCATTCTTATTCTGCCTTGTTTACCACTTTATACCTTCACAAGTGAACTGTCAACAATATTGATCATTATATGAATTATCTAACATAACGCAAATAACATCAAATTATTTTACTATTTATTTATCTAATCTTGTTTTTAATTGTTATTTAATGTGATTTAGATTCAATTTTTCGGGTATCAAGTGAATCTCTCTATAACAATTGCTGATATAAAAAACAACAACAAAAGACAGCAACCAGGATCAATAAATCAAGCAAAGGAAAAGGTCAAAAAGCGAAAGTGAATCTCAATAACTGACAAAAAAGAGGAAAAGCTTAATATAAACCAATCAATATGTTGATTTGTGCAACGGCAACCGCAGCGACAACAATTAATGCTAGTAAATCATTTATGGACACAACATTTTATTATTTTCATGATTTTTGGGAAGAGAAAGGTGATCCTCGAGTTTCAAGTTTACCCTTAATGTATGGTGGACCATGGAAGGTAATATTGATAAGCTTCTTGTATTGGTATTTTGTCCGTATATTGGGTCCAGCATTGATGAAAGGACGTGAACCATTTGATCTTCGTTCAGTAATGCTTCTCCATAATAGTTTCCTAATTGGTGTCAATGGAGTTGGTTTCTTTGTTGCTCTATGGGTTACCGATATGTTCAAGGAAACCTGGAATTGTGGTCCAGTTGATCCAAATACATCAAACCTTAAGGACAATTTAACCGTTTATCTTGGTTATATTTACTTTTTAACCAAAATAGTTGATTTTGGTGATACAATTTTCTTTGTATTGAGAAAACGTTTCCATCAAGCATCATTTTTACACGTTTTCCACCATGGTGTTATGCCTATTGTTGGATTTGTTGGATTGAAATTCCATCCTGGTGGTTATTCAGGATTTTTACCAACAATTAATATCCTTATCCATGCAATTATGTATGCTTATTATGCATTAGCTTGTGCTGGTCCAGAGATGAAAAAGTATCTTTGGTGGAAGAAACACATTACTCAACTTCAAATGGTACAATTTGTATTAACCTTTTTCCATGCATTTAATGCAATAGTTAATCCTAATTGTCATTGGCCATTAGTTTTAGCCTATTTGGAGGCATTACATGCTGTACTTTTCTTCTTCTTATTTGCATCATTTTATCAAAAAGCTTACGGATCTTCTTCTGCTTCATCAACATCATCACCATCAGTTTCATCGACATCTAAAAAGGCTGTTGGAAACAACAACAAAACTGATTAATTTCAATTTCCAATACAATTATACAATTCATCCATTATTTTTACCATTCAAATTTTGTCTCAATTCAATTTCATTGTTCGCCATATCGATGCTCAATTTGTTTCAATCGTAAAAATAATGATGAACAATATTTAACCCTGTCTTTTTTTCGCTTCTAATTTTCACCATTATCAAGTTTCGGGTGTCAATCTCATATTATCAATGTTATCAAGAAAACTCAAATTGCTATTAATTTATTTATTCATTGTTGAATAAGCAATTTGGTTAACCTTTAAGAATTGTGATCAAACCATATTTTCTGACAATTGTCTACCTATTTCTATTGCTTAAAATCTAGCTGAGAGTTGACCAGACGTCAAAGTAAATAAAATAGATACATTTTAAACGAAATTTGAACATTTCTATTTGGTTCAGGCATTTATTTTTCCTTAGCTTATTAAATAGAGCAACTCGTGAATGAGGATGAGAATACAAAAAAGTTTCAACTCAGTTGAAGGTTCAGGTAAAAGTTGAAAATCTGCTCAAGTCACTTTTCATGTTAATGTTGCCTTTTTTCATTTCATTTTTGCTTAATGAATTAACCAAAAAACCTGAGCCAAGTGATGAATCAAGATGCAAAAGTTTAAATCAAAAGCTGACTTGTATGTTGACCTCTTATATTTTAGCCTTAAGCAAGTTGACCAAACTGTTGCTTCACTTTCTCTTGACTTTTTTTCCTCCTAAACTCTCATTATACAATTCAAAATTGATATTCACCTTTTTGGTTAACCTTTAAGCCAACGTTAATCGTAGAGGTAAATAAAAAGATATTTGTCCAGCAATAATAATAATCAAACAGTATAATCCAGCAATTACAAATAGGAATCAGATGGTGTATAAACAGAGCTTGTCCAAACACTATTATTTAAGATTGCTTGTGTTTACCTTTACCTCATCGATGGACCACAATAATTTGTAAATATCTCAAGTGATTTGAAGAGTAATTGAAAACATTGAAGTAACATATTCAATATCATGATAAGATGTATATCAATATGAGAATGTTGAAAAACCATAATTAGTATATTTTTTTGTTGGTACAACTCACTTACCTAATAGTGTAAGGACTGGATTTAACTCTTGAAATAGTATCAAATAAATGTTGATACAAGAATCTTTATCATGTAATTCTGGTAATAATTATGGTTAGCTTTTCTTGATGTAACAAAAGTGAACTTGACCATTTAGAGGACAAACAAGGAGAGAGGTAAACTAACAAGTCTTGTTTTTTAATACGTCTACAGTTTCCTCAGTCAATACACTCTGTTTAATGATCGTCCAGTTTATTAATTTTAGGGTTATCCACTTTTTCCTAGTCCATTTCATGGCCATTTGTTGCTCCGTAGGGTATAAAAACATAAGAGATAACCCTTTTCATCAGGAAAATATAATAAAATTGATATCCAGAGTAAACCAGTGGAAATGGTTTGCTGTACAAATCATTAGACTTGCTATTCTGGTATCATCTTTACTAAACTGTTCACATGAATGTCACCAGAATCTCCTTTCTTTAAGATTATACAATTTTTGGGTTCTTTGTACATATTTCCAGGGTCTATCCATTATCTCATGACCAAATGAATACAAGCAATTGCTTATAAGATTAAGGTTTGCTTACCAGAATAAGGTTTGACAATAGGATTGGTTTCGGGTTAAACCAGAGACGGATGTATTTCGAGTATAGATTATTACCAAACATTGTCGCAACCAGTAACGGTTAATCTGAATAAGGTGAGAAAAGATGAGTTGGTCTGAACACTTGTTAGGGTTGAATTGAATTGAAATTGAAAAGCACTTTCATACCTTTAAACAATTCAGGAAAAGTTGATTATCTTTGGTCTCATTATAAGATAGTTAAAAATCTGTCAACCGATAATCAATGGATACCAATTAACCCGTTCATTAGAGCTTTTCTTCATTCTCTTTCTTTTAACACAAATTATTGAATAACTTAATCACTATTGACATTTTTACTGACACAACATAATCGATATAAATTTTGCCTTGCATTACACTTAAAAATAAATCTAATAAAGTCAAACGTCTCAAAAAAAGACGTTGTCATGTAACATGGTGAAAAAGTGTTCATTCAAAATAAGGTTTCTAAAAATTATACTGAAATGGCTCGGCTTAATCTTAATTATATTTACAAGTTAATAAAATTCGAGTCGGAAAAGAAATATTTTGATCTATTGATTGATGAATGTCAGGTAAACTGAGTAACTGTTTCAATGATTCTCGGAAAGATATCAAAGTCGTTGCTGGTTATAAAAAAAGAATGAGTTGATTGTAAATTTCAATGACCATTGTGATCAATCATTATTATTATTAAGCCTGGCATTACCTAATATTTATAGATTGTTCAATTGCTTTGAACACAAAATGATTAATTAACTCAAACGGATGATTAAAGAACACGTTTTGTCTATTTTAAGAGCTTTTGCTTGAGAAATTGCATCTGGAGCTATCCTCACCAAGTTTCTTTTTTAAATTGTTCACTGTGTTTCAATTGTGTTTTAAGATAATTGCTTTATTAAATCAATGGCTTTAAAGGACTGTTTGTAATTAAGTCTATTGCAAGAGCCAATCACCGAGTTAGAGATCAATGTAATATTCATTGTAATAACACAAAATATGGATTGCTTGACATTGTGTTAACAGACTTCTGGATTTTTCTGGTTCAACCAAATTGTTCACAAGGATGATATTTCATTACAATTTATTTATTTTCTTTGTGTAAGTATTCTGTAATAGATTAACACATTTAAAATGCTTTGTGATACATCTGATTGAAGTGACCAATGTAACATATGATGATAAACGTCGGATTTACATTGATAAATTCATCACGGACTTGCCAATTTTATTACTGTTATACTAACTGTGTATATGTATTGCCAAGAATTCTCATAGAATAATAGGAATGAAAATAATGTGGACAATAATTCAGGCAAAATTAAGAATAAGTAATTTATTGTTGGCAAATGATTATTAGAATTAAATAAATCAATTATCAGTTGAAAAAAAACAAAAAGTCAACCAGTAAAATGAAAACTCTTTGAGTCACAACTTCAATCCATGAAGTTATCATTTGCACAATCTATCTGAATCTTCACGAGCTTTTTTGCTACATGTATCATTATTGATCGATGGTCAGATAAAATAATTGTTAAAGTTGAATAATCAATTGTCAACACATAATTAACTAATAACTGTATGATCATTCAATTAAATGTAGATTGATATTATAGCACAGCTTGCTACTCTTTGTCGGTGCAAATATCAGCGTCAGTTAACCCAAACTGTCCATTCAAAACTCAATTTTTTTAACTTATAATTTGGACAGTTTCAATAATTTCGAAGCCAAGTCTAGCATTTGTAAATCCAGATCAGTTGTATATAACTGATGAATACCAGAAAGCTGATGAACTATTCAACACCGATAACATTGCTTTGCTTTGTATACCACATACATTTGTTTATTATGTTGTAATATTATGTTTTGTTGGAGTTTATTACAGATGATCAAGATTGTATAATTATTTACATTGTGTAAGATTAAGAAGTTACCCTTCAGTCCTGTTATAGAGGTGATGAACTACTGACTAAAACATGGTTGCATTCAGAGTTATGAAAGTCATTTCCTAACTTGAAATCGCATTAAGTCATTACAATTAACGATCACTAATCCAAATTTGTATCTTTATTTATTTACAGATACTCTTGGATGTAACAGCTTCAAGTGATATTCTGGGTAATCACCTTCATTGCCATCCTACCGATAATATTGGTCCATTTGATGAACGCACCAGGAGAACGCGATTGGACAAGAACATGAAACGAAAGTGAAATGAAATGTGAATCCAAAGTAGCCGGCCTAAAACCCCATTAAAGTATTATTGAATCATGGGAACCTTATCGGACCTGTCATATTTTGTTGAATTGGTTTAAATAATTTGCATGACACTGATAACGGTACTTACTGTGGATTAAATATCCTGGGATTCATCAGTAGATTCACTCTGAGCGTGTTCTTAGAAAGTTTTTTGTTTCGTCTCGTACTATTTGCTTTTCACTTTATTTTTGTTACATATTATATTAATACTTGTACCACAAGAGACTGATTATGTTTTCATCTATATTTAGTAATTCATCAATTAATTAATTTTCTGTATCTAATATTATACGAGAATGATGAACATTCATTGTAAGCTAAATGTTGATATCATTTTCAATCGCACCATTTATTAATAAATCCAGTTTCTCGTCAAATGCAGTTTAATTTTCATGTTTAACATTTTACTGTTGAAAACAAATAGATTGTGGTTGAGTCGTTGACTGTTGTTGAAGGTAAACATCTCGTTCCATACAAATGTCAAAATGTTGCAAGGAAATGTGAATGTTTGACTAATCTTAATGCTTGTCTAACAACAATTGAATATTTCTGTTGGAGAAACAAAAGATTTCATTTCTTAACTCATCTCTGGTAAATGATTAAAGGTGATAAAGCTGGAAAGAGCGCTTGAATAAGCATCAGATCAACATTTTGATGGCTTCGATTTACTTTTATTGCTGAAGACGAGAGTAGCAAATGGCTGAAGGAAAGTGAACAAGACGAAAAGCAAAGGTAAAAAAGAGGAAGACAAAATGAAGAGATAGAAGTAGCTGGAAGATGAAGTCTAAAAGGAGACCAAAGCAGGGAGTTGAATAGAGAGACTGAAGATTATGATGAAAATAGCAAAGAGAATCATTTTGATGTAAGATTGTTTAGTTCTGTAAACCTTTTCACTGGCATCACTTGAATGAAACATAAGTTTAGCTCTTTTTTTTTACTTTGTTTTGCATTTCACAGGAAAAGATTAACTAAACTATAATACATTTGATTATGATTAAGGAAGAGACTATGGAAGAGAGAAAGGAAGACGAGAAGATAAAAGTTCATATTAATAATCATCATCATCATTACCTTTGTATTGGTGAACAATAATATTAGTGAAATGTTGTTCACAATTTTACCTTGTTTGCTTCCCTTGCCATCATCATCTTCATCTTCAATGGTTGAATCCCTAGTAATGTTTCCTAAACAAAATGAACACTTCTATCATCATCTTGTTTATCTTCATCATCAGACTTATTATAATCATCTTGATCATCACAATCATTGCAATCATCGGCTTAATCAACATCATTCATGTCTTCATCTTTCAACTCACTTTAAATGATTTTACATCAACCAAAAAACTTGAATTACGTTTAAATGTGTGTGCCACCAAATGGACCAAAATAATTAACATCTAAATACCATCTCAATGTGTATACTTGATACTTTGACCATAATAATTTGATCAACACCATCTCAGGTAGCAATAAACAATTGGATTAGTTGGTTATACAATCATCGCTTTCTTTAACTTGTAACCAGAAGAAAAATCATCAACAATTAAACATTTACTGCAAATCAAATAGCATTTTGGATTAAAAGTAATCACCAATATGAACAGTTCCAATCCTGATTTAACAACATTTCTTGGAATTTATCTTTCAAGCGTAGGTAAGTCAATTGCAATTAAGATTGATTCGTTTTCTGGTTGTCTATCCATCGCCAGTTTTTGTTACTTGAATAACATTTTTACCCAATAATCGGTTCATTTGGTAATGCGTTCTTTAGTCAAATATCCATTGATAACTTGTACAATTAAATGTTTCTTTTTTGTAGCAAATTAGGAGTTGCCATTGATTAATAATTAATGAGTAAACACAAAAAATTGTTTTTGGTTTGCTTTCATTACAAGTCTTTGAATATTGATGCATTTCCTTGGAGTTGATTATGACTTATCAAAATTGGTTGCGTGAGCTTCTTGTCCATAGATATTTTCAGATTGAATTAGTCCTACAAAGATATAAGAAAGATGTAAGGCCAATTAGCTTGGGATCATTAAATTGGTTATATTTATCGATAAACTTGATGCAAATTAGCAAAAGGTTGAATATTTATCCTTACCTTCAATCAGTGTCAATGAGCATGCAAATTAGCTGATATTTGTCTTGAACTTCTTATTAAACTTTAGATGAAAAAAAGAGTTACATTAAGATCTAAATTGCAACTAAATTATTATTCATTGCTATATTCAAATTCAAATATAAGTCAAGTTTGATTTTGACCTGCTCCTATTGATTAAATTAAAATCAAGCAGACAGTTTTTTGTGCAAAATTGGCTAATTTAATTTGCATTTGAGTATAAATTATTTTTGATGCATTAATTCAAAAGATCACGGCGACATAACAGTTGTGTTGATCCAAAGAATTGTGTTTCATTTCTTGGAATCAGCTGACGAAATGCTATCAAATCTGCTTTGTATTCATATCTTTATGCACTGGTAAATTGGTTAAATGTTGTTTAAAGAGTTTCAAACTGACCACTTGTTGATTAATCCAATAATGTCTGGAAATAAGCTTTTAATCCAATCATTAATTATTAACTCTATTAACACATTTTGTTTCGTTTTATCACTAACCCAAACAATTACCATTGTGATGACTATTATCATTTGATGTACTCTTCAGGAATAATCAGCAGTATTTCCAATATAATATTATTATGCATGTTTTATCGATTTCGATCAAAAACATCGGACACAGCAATTTTATTAGCAAATCTTGCATTGGCTGATTTGGGCATTGTTACATTTGGTAATCCCTTTTCATCGTCATCCAATTTTGCCGGAAGGTAATTAACTTAACCATAAACTATTAAAACATGTATACACCTTATAATACTGTAAAAGAGACAAAAGAAGAAGAAAAAAAAGACTGAAATAAGACAAAAAGAAACTAATTAAATAAATTAATTTACCTTCAGATGGTTGTACGGAACAAAAGGATGTCAATGGTATGCCTTTTTTGGATTCTTCTTTGGATCAGCTCACATTGGAACCTTAACATTTCTTGCTCTTGACCGTTATCACAAAATTTGCAGGATAAGTTTAAGTAAGTTGACTAATTAATTAAACATAGACGGATGACAAGTTGATTAACAAAATTAATTTACATTGTAGCAATAATTACAAAAGATTGGCAAAATTAAAAATTGAAACAAAAAAAAAGTAAATTGGTAAAATGAAAGACAAAAATGGCTTCCTTGGTTACGTAAAGGCAAAATTTGCTCTAGTTAACAATTTTCCCTCTCAAATTTTTGGCTCTCTTTTCAATTAATTTGGTTGAAGGGATAAAATTGTTAAATGAAAATTTGATATCATTTGAAATATAATCTTGAACATCTTCTTTAATTGTTTAAAATGTACTCGATGAGACCTGAATCTGCAAATAAAAATCAGACAACCAGAAAAAGGGAAAACAAAAAAAAATCAGTATCAAATACCTATTGGGTTAAAGCTTAACCAGATTCTTGATTCATTTTTTTACCCAGATAACTTCACTTTTAATTGGGTTCCATTCTGTAAAATTTTACAGTTACTTGCACTTTCTGATCACTCTTATCCTGATCATCATTGAGTAAAGTACTTAAAAGAAGGTAGAACGAGAAATTGATTGAATCAAGAGCAAAAAGAAGATGAAAAAAGGAGGAAAAATAAAGTGAAATGAAGGTCAATAACATAGATTTACCTTTTAACATTGTTGATAGGTAAACACATGAAAACTGAAATGTTTTGTCAAATTGTATGTAAAAAGGTTATGAGTCAAGGTTGTCGTTAATGAAATGTTTAATGAGAAGAGATTTGATATAAAGTTGAATAGACAATGTTACAGGTAATGCAACTGAAAACCTTTTAGTTCAACTGTTTCTAGTTTCCATTATAATCTCTTTTAACTTTTACCTTCTTCAATGGGTTTATCAGTTTAACTTGTTCATCATTCCCAACCTCATCCTCATCACCTTCATCTATTCATGTAAAACGTAATTGAGGAAACCTTAACTGTTGCAGCTTAATCACAAATTTCAATTTATCTTGCTTTACAACAAACTTTGTTATTGCTAATTTTATAAGGTACGCAATCTCATCTATATTATTGTTAGTCTATTGTTGTTACCTTATTTTCATTAGGGTAAACCAATTGTAATGATATTGTTTGATAATTATAGCAACAATAACCATCCATGATGATAATAAGATAATAATGAAATGTCAAGGACCATTGAGATTCACTATCTTCACCCAAATCATTGGCAAAATTAATGATCAAACAATTGTCATTCACCATCAACTGTCATCAATCTTGCACATTTAACTATACTTTTTTGCATAACAATCAAATTTCGCAAGTTAATTTTCATAAACTGGTTACCATTGACATTGATTCATTTTTATTTTGTTATTCTTATACAAAAGTGTCATCAATCAGCTTCAATTGTAGCTAGGATTCACTTATGTTCATCTGTTTCTTTCCACTTCATCGACAATCGATCATAAAAAATACTTTAATTTCAATTTAATTCACAAGTTTCAGACTTGGTGGCTAATCTAGGCACTAGAAGGCGCTGGTTAAGCACACTGGACTTTTGTTTACATTTTTATTCTGGTTGCTTTTTTAATTGTTCGGGTTACATTTTTTTCAATTTCATCAATTTTTTACTTCAATTTTATGTTATTTTTGTGGAAATTTCACCCTCAATGTTGATAAACTGAACTTGACAATGCTAATAGCTGTTTTTGTTTCAAAACTAGTGTCTTTTTCATTGATAATCAAAAAAATTATTGTGGTCAAAGGACAAACAGATTATGAAGCTTAAAAAAATCAGTTTTATTCTTAATGTTTTTGGATTCCTGAGTAATTCACTTCTAATTAATTGACTAGACTTCACTTTCAATTGTCATGGATTTCTGCATATTATCGGAGAGACTAAATTAATGTTTCAAAGCTTTAAAAAAGCATGAGTTTAGTTTTGACATTACTCGTTAGTAATTTATATTAATACTTTTGGTTTTAGACTTACAAAAGACTTTTGTTAGACAGTCCATTAAGGCTTGATTCCAAGTGTTTATATGCAATAGTTCTGGTTTAATTCAAGATTTATAACGATGAAAATCTTTCCAAATGTTATTGTGATCAATTCTTGTCTGATGTTACATGTTATATTGATGTTATACTGTCTTCAAATTTAGACATTAGTGACGTATTACCTTTGATGCATGGGAAATTGTTTATCTTGACGCTTACCTCAATTGTAATTTGATTAGATTGTTGAAAATTGAAATATATTCTGTGATTTAAAGATGAATCGTCTATTAATAAATTATTTAGGTTATTTTAGTTGATTTCAATTACAAACATTTTTAAGACATTTCCACAGCAATCAGTATTTCAGTTGTGCAGTCGATTAATCTTTAAACCTGTAAAGAAGCTTACAAACTGACTTGGGATCAAATTTTGTATTTTATAATTTAAAGAGCAGAAAAAGAGTCTCACGGTTAAAAGGATTGTTATTATTTTTATAATAATTATATCTACAAGGGAACCAGAAAAATCAGATCTACAATCAACTGGAATCTAATTTTGCCAGCTAAATGTTGACAAAATGTAATGAAAAAAAGTAAATAAAGAGCAAAGACCAACAACCGAAATTTAATCTTATAAATTTAGAAACCAATAAATTGATTCCTAAAGTCTTGTGATTACCTGAGAAACCAAAATTCTTGTTACGGTACAGTTTAAAAAGTAATCTTGTAATCACTTTCAAATTGTTGAACCATTCTTTTGGAAATTAATTTTTCCATTTTTCCATTTCTTTAATTTTGACGATGAAGTTGCATTTTTGGTTATCCTTAGCAAGATTGAAAATAGATTTCATCCAAGTGTTAAGTAAAATCACTTAGTTCTATTCAAATAATACTTAAATATCGTATTAAACAATTGATAACCATGTATCAGTTCATTGAAACTGCTTTTCAGAAGCAACAAGCGGTCATTATTCTCATCTTGTCTTGATGGATAACGCATCTCGTAATTAATCTTCGTTAACTGGATTTATTTAGACGATTATCATAATCTTGCTTTACTATTATGCACCAATGTCTAGAATGGAAAGCTTAGGGATATTTCATCTTGAATTCCAGTCAATCATTCCAATTTTGTCTCTATGCCATCTCTAATCCAAATCATTTGTAATTGTTGTGAAGGTTGGTCAGGTAACTGATGAACAGTGTAAATTAGTTCAGTTAATTAACTGGAAAATTAAGTAATCCAATACTGTTTGATTGTTGGTATTGATCCTTCTTGTTTCCTTTACTTTAATCTACCAATTTCAACCAGATAACCCACGCATTGACTCATCGCCTTATAATTTAACTGCTGTTTTATTGTCCATCTGGTTTTATGCGTTGTTTTGGGCTTTAATGCCGATGCTTGGTTGGGCTCAGTACGCCTTGGAACCATTACTAACCAGCTGTACAATCGACTGGCGACACAATGATTTATCATATAAATCTTTTATCATAATATATGCCATTTTTGGTTACTTTTTGCCTTTCACGATAATCTTTTTCTCATACCGATCGGTCCGCCGAAGGATAAAATCTAAAGATCCCCAAATTTGTTGGACCAATTCTCTAGGTGATTATTGGACAAACCAGAAAAATATAACATTTGTAAGTCGCACAATTAAACAAAATTTATAATTAAACAAAACAAGAAAGATTCACAGGTTAAACAAAAAACTTAAATTAACTGTTAAGCCTAGGTTAGGTTACAAACAAACCAGATGAGTAAGGGTTAAATCTGATGAGCCAATCAAGTTAAACTCTTAAATTTATCAATAGAAGCGCCAAACTTAACTGTTAAACAATAAGCTAAATTCAGTTAGCTGAAGTTAACTCATTTATAATTGCTGACAAATTAAGCTTTAAATAATTTAATAATGTTTACAAGATAAATTAGTGATCTCCAGTTGATAAACAGGGTCATTATTTGTATTAATGAGACGAGTGATAATTAGATTTGTTGTCTTGTTTTTATTTCTTTTCCCAAATTAATTACAGATGACTACAGTAATTAACATCGCATTCCTGTTAGCCTGGACTCCATATGCATTATTATGTCTTTATGTTGTGTTTGGCGATCCATCTGATGTCCCCACTTGGTTCAGCTTACTTCCACCCTTAATGGCCAAAACATCGACCATTTTTAATCCAATGATCTATTTCCTAACGAATCCAAGAATCCGTGAAGCCATTTGGATAACACTGAAATGTGCGGATATAAATGAATTTGATGATAAAATTGAGGCAAATAATGAAAATGAAATCTCATCCAAATCAAGGGGCCAAAATCTTATCCCATTAAACTCATGATTTCAAACCAATCACCAAGGAAAAGTGAACAAAATTATACAATTTCATTGCCACTGACTATTCAGTATCATCATCAACAGCGACTTCACCATGACCATCCTCATAAGCAAACTTTGATTAAAAATTTTCCTTCTTTTTCTATTAAACATTATGATATTATTATGACAGTAATCAACTGTATCACATGGTTTAATAATACATGATTGAGATATTAACAAACTATGTTTTTCACAATAATTTTGTAACCAAACAATGAGTTTGTTCACAATCAGTTCTCAGAAATCAAAATTTCTCAGCTGATTTCAAGTATCTATTGAGTATTGATCAAATTGATTTCCATCTAAATGAACAAAAATAAATGATAATGGAAATAATGAAACCCGATGAGTAAATAATTACTCTATGCTGAGTTGTATTACTCTTTGATGAAAACGATATTGAGATAGCTTCTCAATCATTGTAAATGCCTTTTAACCTAAACAAGAATTTAAAACTGTCACAAATGTTCATTAATCGTATAATTTGTAAAATTAAATTGTCGCTGAGAAAGAGTTGGTTGAGGTTTACTCAACGTTTACATGTATTAGAGCTTGAGTAATTCAACCCAGATAAGGATGTCAAGTGATTGCTTGAGACATCACACCATTGGCAATTTAAATACAATGATTCAGTCATGTAAAAGATGAACAGAGAGAGGGATATTTTGTGTGGGCTAAATGATTATAAAACATTTCAAATATTTTGTCTTGGAAAGGAATCAACAGTTTACATGTTAGATTGATGACAATTTGCATGTTTTGATTTGATTTTTTCTCTTCACGAGTATAAGCGTAAAATAATCCTCTTTGTTATGTCTCTCTACCCATGTAATCTCTGTAATGTAGTCTCTTGATGATGACAAGCTTTTAAACCCATCAATCAGTTTCTTGAATATTGCAGCGTCAGTTTGGGCATCCTTGTTGAAGGCTGAAAGCTGAAGATGATTTTGTCTTACAATTTATATTTGTTCAACTTGTTATTGCTCATTGACCACTTCATTTAGCACGTGCACTTAATACGAGTTTAGTGAGAGAAAGTGTTATGAATCTATATTTTGGGGAAAGTATTACCATTAGTACAGTCATAAAGAAGCACAATATGTTTTAACAACTTACCTTTCGGTTTAAATCACAAGCAAATAATATTGAAAACAGTTTAAAATAATTATAAAATAATCAAAAAAATTAGTTTCTGTTATTGTTTATCAATAATTTTCTCATAATCTACCGTAGATGGCAGCACGATAATTGCGGAAGAAAATCGTTGTAGAGTTGAAGTTTGATTTTCAATGGTTTATGGTTTGGATAATTAATCTTTAAGTGAAGATAAGATTAGGAATCTAATTGAAAATGGGAATAAGTTGGAAAGTAGCTTATAATAATGAAAAAAAATGATAACAAATCATAGCTTTGTTGACATTTATCATAAACTTATTGCTCTTCTTGTGTGTTAAAACTAGCCAGTTCAATTGATTCCAATCGAGCTTTGATTTGTGCTTTAATCATGCTAATTCCTAGTCTGATTTTAACGTGCCTCATAGCACTTTCAGATGAAGCTTTTGAAGCTGACCGTGTAACCAAATTACCAGGATTAAGTGGTGAAATTAAATTTAACGCTTTCTCTGGATATCTTGATGGAGAGCCAGGCACTCATTTGCATTACATTTTTGTTGAGAGTCAAAATGATCCAGCCAATGACCCGTTGCTTCTTTGGCTCAATGGTGGACCTGGATGTAGTTCCCTGCTTGGATTTTTCACGGAACAAGGACCATTCCGTGTTAATGGAACCCAATTAACTGAAAATCAATACTCATGGAACAAAGTGGCCAACATGATTTTTCTTGAATCACCAGCGGGTGTTGGCTATTCTTACTCTGACTCTGGAAACTATACACATGATGATGATTCAACTTCAGCCAACAACTTGCTTGCCTTAAAATCCTGGTTTGTAAAATTTCCTGAATACAAGAATCACGATTTCTACTTGACCGGTGAATCTTATGCTGGTGTTTACATTCCTACGTTATCTGTCCGTCTTCTCGAGGAACCAAGTATAAACTATAAAGGTTTTGCTATTGGTAATGGTTATTTGGATCGAGTTTTACTTGGTAATTCTGCTATTAGGTTTGCCTATCACCATGGACTTATCGATTCATCCATGTGGCGCAAAATTATCACATCATGTTGTAACAATGGCGATGAATCACCAGAAAATTGTGACTTTGTTCAAACCACTGATTACAAATGTAGCAAAGCTGTTGCTATTGCCAGTAATTTCATCAACAGTATCAATCTTAACCCATACTCCATTTATGAAGATTGTAGGACAACGGCAAGTTCATTGGCTGTTGACACATTGGTTACCAGAAAACACAGAAGCAACCGACGCAAATTGGGCTGGTCTTTGATCAGGAAAACATTGAAACAAAGTGAAACACTGGAAGTTGAGGACGATCCTATTACTCAAACCATACCATGTGTTGATGATGCCATTTTAATCCGTTATTTGGGTCGAACCGATGTACGACAAGCACTCAATATCCCTTCGGCTGCACCTGATTGGGTTGATTGTTCAACAGTTGTTTCGTCAAATTATACCATGCAGAATCCAAGCTTGAAGACACAAGTCGCCGCCTCAATCAGGGCAGGTAAACGAGGTCTCATTTACAATGGTGACACTGATATGGTTTGTGACTTCTTGGGTGATGAATGGTTCTCAGATCAACTTGGTTTTCAACAAATCGGTTCTTACGAAGCCTGGTACGTTAATGGCCAAGTCGCTGGTTTTGTTAAGCACTACGACGGATTTGCCTATGCAACCATTAGAGGCTCAGGTCACACTGTACCCGAATACCGACCAGCAGCTGCGCTGTTTATGATTGAAGCCTTTTTAAACAGCACCAAATTTGATTAATTGTCATCAGCTGTAGTATCCTCTACCCAGTAAAAAGACTTTTTTCATAACAATTACTTGCTGTTATTTACGCGACTACAATTTTCAATCAGAGTCAAGAAGCATCTAAATTATTTCAAATTTTGCCTCTTAATTGTAAAAATAACAATTAATCTGAAATCAGGTTTATTCAAATAATCCTATTTCCAGAATGAGTCGATTAGTTAAGGCATCAAGGAGTCTTGGGTGTAAATAAATGATATAAACTCTTATTGTTACCCTTTTTTAACAAATGATTAATTTCTTATCTTTCTTCAGATGCATTAATTTATTATTAAGTGCTTTTAATTAAACGAGATTCAAAGAATCATCAAGAGGTTCACACCTGATAAAATATAATTTTTATTCATTAATGATTTAGATGTGACCTTACCTTTAGCTATTTTGAAAGAGACTTGAAACTGAAAGCATAATTAATTTATAATCAATTTCAATAGTTCAACAAAAACAACCAACAACTAATTGTGATTAAATTTATAACAAGGAAAAAACATAATCAAAGCATTGTAAATATTAAGAGGGAGTTACTTTTGTTGATTCACGTTGATCTTAATATTTTAATTTGCCCAACGCTTTTCACCTTCATTTTCATCATCAGAAGCTTGAGTAACGCCAACTTCAGGTGGAGCTTTGGGTATAATTAGCTTACCAGAAAGAGCTGCGTCAATTTTACCCGAAATAGCCATTAAAGTATGCTCCATTCGGTCAACACGTCGGGTTAATTTAATCATGTCTTCACCTCCAACAGCAAATTGGTGTCGACTAACTGCCGAAGCCGGTCTATTTTGCTGTTCATGTTCAATTTGTGCATCTAAGGCAAGCTTTTTACCCTCCAAATCAGCCAACATTTTAGCCAACTCTTCAGAATCCAATTCACGGTTAGAATCGAGATCATATTTAGCAAACAACATTTCAATCTCTGGATCTGAAAGATCTCGCTTCTTCAGTTCAGCCCGAACATGTTCAAAAGACAGTTTCTTATTGCTCTCGACTGTCAATGCTGCTTGGATTGTCTCAATTTGATCTCTCTGAGCTCCTAATTTGCTCAACAATCCTTGATAATGGCTTTTGAAATACTCCATGATTGGGAATTCATCATCTTCATGTAGTTCGCTTTTAACTTCAGCATAAGTATCATTGATAATAGCCAAGAACATATTCTAATGATTAGAAAAGACAAGTTAAAAATGGATTCTAATTGAGACTAAATAATCAAAATTACCATTAAAACAAAGAACACGAAAAATATGTAACTGAGAAAGAAGAAAGGACCCAAAACTCTGTTAGCAGCTTCCAATTCTTGAAAGTTGAAATCACCCAAAATTAGTCGAAGTAAAGTGAATCTGTGTAAAAGGAGAAAAGCGTTTAACAATCCAAGCTTCCAAGAGATAAACAATTGGACTTACACGGCAGTTCCGAATGAACTGTAATCTTTAACTTGAGTTCCAAATAAAAGGTAACCGAGTTGAGCAAAGGCAAAGAAAACGATGAAAAACATAACACCAAATCCAGCGATATCTTTGGAGCACTAGATCAATGGGAATAAATTGGTCATTTAGATTGATTTTCAAACAAAAAGCGTTGATAAACCTGAGAATCATATTTTGTGACTTACTCGACTTAATGTTGAACTTAATTGAGACATTGTCTTGTTGAAGCTAATGTACTTGAACACTTTTACCCAAACAATGAATGTCAATAAAGCTAACATGTTAACAAATTGCATTGACCAAAAGCCAAGAGTATCAAATTGATAAGTCTCCATCTTCAAAGCCACTGAGGATGAGTTTTGAAGACCTGTTGGTTCCTCTATAAGAGAAATAAACAAAAATGTTTAATATTCACTGAATCTCTAGTTACACTCTGTAACATATAATTTTTGCGATGATAAACTGTCCAGAAAATATCAAAACATAGATGATTACTTAGAAATGAAATTTGTTTCTATTAGCCAAAAGCAAATAGATGATTACTGGTCGATGATTAGAATAGCCATTGAACTTACCGAGTGATGCTTGATTGAAAATCTTATTGATGACAAATTTTTTGTAAAATGAATAAAATATCAATAAACTACCCAAAACGATGGTTAAAATATCAAGAAAATTCCAAAAAGATTCATTGATGTAGTTGATGAAACCCAAAGTTTTCATTTCAACCAATTCCTCAATAGTATAGTAAACAATGAATCCGATAAAAATGGAGAAGATAACTGTTGCTATGATCGCCTTGTTGCCGGTTTGAAGTAAGCTTAGAGTTCTGAATTGCCAAGAAGTCAACATTCCACCAGTGGCTGGAAATTCAGCAATCAACTTGGAAACAACAAACAGGTTAATGTTGGGATTGTAGGTGGTGAAATCAATGAAGACTACTCTAGTTCCTCTGTTGATCCACAAGTTTTTCTTGAGGTCAGCCAATATCTCTTTAGCAGCTGTTTTATTTAGACCAAGATCAACTATGTAACCTCCATCACCAGAATAGGTTGATATTTTACCCCAAATCGCATTCTTGGCAAAAGACTGAATCTCTTCCCACTGAAATCCAGTTGAATTGGCCAACTCATCCCTTTCCTCCAAGTACTCGGCATAAGCATTGTAACAAGTGTGAATAGCCTTTCGGAAATCTTTGTGTACTTCACAGGAATCATTGCGAACTCGAAGTTGACGAAGATGAGGTGAAGTTATGAGATAATTTTCATACAAAATGGAGGTTTCGGTAGCAGTTTTATTTGTATTGTACCAATGATCCCAATAAAGATTATCGATCAACACTTCTTCAGAAAACTGTGGATAGTTTCAAATACAAAGAAGCAGAAAAGAAGTAAAGAAATATAATTAAACATTAACATTGGAGAAACAAAACAATTTTGACTGAATTAAGCTTCCAATTGTTTGATGTTTAGTTTCACATTGATTACCTTCCAGAATTGATCCATTGTGGTTGCTGCACGAAAAGATGTGCCATCAGCTGCCGTTTTGTCGAGAAACAATTCGCTTAACAATTTGGTTTGATAATACATTTGTGGGTTCATCACGGAAAAGGAAACTATCAAAACAAAAACAAAATTGAAGACAACATTTAGTTACAAAGATCAAACTATGTTCAAAGATGTTCATTTACTTCACATTCATCACTTCTGTGGCATTGAAATGCATAAATCGCTTAATTTCCGACTTCAATCAGCTTGGTTGATCAATGTAGTTGGATAAAAAGGCTAAATAATCAATTATGGCTTTCATAAAGTAAACAATTCGACTAACGAAACAATCTCTCTGTATTATATTGAAACCAATTTTAATAAAAATTATTCAATTTAATTTAATTTTTGCTCTCGTTTTCTTAATTTCATACAAACATTTAAATGCAAAGTTGTTGCTAAAAGACACAATTAACACAATTGTCACATTTATGAAAAAACTAACAGCCATTTGTACAAATGGGCAATAACGGGTAAAGGTTGTTTTCTTTCAGCTTTAGATGCTGCTGGTTTGTAGCGACATAAAACCTGAGTCTAATCATGCGTTTTATAAATTTCTCTGATCGCTATTTTTCGATAAAATCGAAGTCAAAGTTGAAACTTCGATCGCTTTTTATACGAATATGGAGCTAGATTTTTTCATGAAACTCATTATACTTAGCTAAGTTTCGATGACCAACCAGAAAATGCCCTTATTTTGAGGAATATTATTTTATTTTTATTGTAAAATAGATCACTTCGATTTTCAGTTAAACCTGTCGCATTCTGTGACAAAAAGAGTTAGCGAGCTTAGACTTATTATCGGCCCATAAAACTTGTTGGTACACATTGTGGGTTACATACTTTTTTCAATTTATTAATAGTTCTCTTGATTTTGGCGATTGGTCTTAAAACTTTTGGCCTCTATATCTCGAGAATGGCATCATATACAATTATGATTCCATCAACAATTCAATTCTACACTAATAATTAATGCAATTCAATCTAATAAATCACCATTATCGCATTTAAGTTACGCTTTTTAGTCTGTAAATGTACGAAAAATAACTTATTTAACAAAACAAACTCATCTAAACCCATTTCTTGGTAAATAAACCAATTTTCTGGTTAGACTTGCAAATGCATTGCAAAAAGTACTACCAAAACCTCGAAAATTTGAGTGAAGAGTCGAGACTTGATGGGTTTTGTAGGGATAGAAAAACTGAGTCCATCGGTACTATTGAATAGTTCATACGATGGACAGTTTTCGATAAAATCGAGGTCAAACTTGAAACTTCGATCGCTGTTTCTTCAACTATGGTAACAGATTTTTTCATGAAACTCATACCAATGATATAACTTATGATGCCTGACCAGAAAATGGTCTTATTTTGATAAATAAAATTTTCATTTTCTGTAAAATAGATCAAGTTCGATTTTTATTTAAACTTGTCGCATTTCGTGACGAAAAGAGTTAGAGCCCTGAAACGGCTCATTAGCCCATGCAAACTGTTGCTTAACATCATGAATTAAATAATTTTTTCAATCAATCAATAGTTCTCTTGATATCGGCAATTGGTCGGAAAACTTTGAACCTCGATATCTCGAACATGGTAATACCGAGAATCTTCATTATTTGATTTAACATTAGATTTTATCATGTACTATGATTTACTGAAATATTAAATCATTAAATATGCTACAAAAAAAGTTCTAGCATTGTGTTGCTCATGTCGTCATATTTGGATTTTGATTTATAAAGATAAATAATTACTTAATACAAATGATATTTATTAAAAAGATATTCATTATTGTATGTATTCAATCATATTATATTATAGCCCATGATTAAATCTAATGTTGAGCCAAAAGATAATGATTGTAGGTGCTACCATACTTCAGATATCGAGGTTCAAAGTTTTCCGACCAATTGCCGATATCAAGAGAACTATTGATTGATTGACAAAATTATTTAATCCATGGTGTGAAGCAACAATTTGCATGGGCTAATGAGCCGTTTCAGGTCACTAACACTTTTCGTCACGAAATGCGACAAGTTTAAATAAAAATCGAACTTGATCTATTTTACAGAAAATGAAACTTTTATTCATCAAAATAAGACCATTTTCTGGTTAGGCATCATAAGTTATATCATTGGTATGAGTTTCATGAAAAAATCTGTTTCCATAGTTGAAGAAACAGCGATCGAAGTTTCAAGTTTGACCTCGATTTTATCGAAAACTAGAGTTCAGAGAAATTTGTAAATCGCATGATTAGACTCAGTTTTTATGTCGCTACAAACAGCCAACATCTAAAGTTGAAAGAAAACAACCTTTACCCGTTATTGCCCGTTTGTTTCACAGTCTGTTTCAACTGTTGTCAGTTTTTGCTTAAATGTTACTTTTGTAACACAATTGTGTTAATTGTATCTTTAGTAAACACCTAAAAGGAGGTCATTTAAGCATTTAGTAACCAGACAAGAGGCCACAGCTAGACACCATTTAATTGATACAAAAATGCAACTTACTGACAGAAACGTTGGTCAAGAAAGCCAAGTAGATGAACAGTTCACGTAGAGTTGTTTTAATGATTGACTCTTTCTCAGCATTTTTGGGTAAAATTTGGGTTGTTGTCCAGATACCTATTAGATAGATAGCAATAGTTAATTAAGTTTATTATATTATCAAGCAAGAATCATCCAAATCTGAAGATCTTAAATCAAACTGTCCAACCTTTGAATAAAGGGAAAACATGACCAATCTTTGAAACTAACTACGAGATCTAAATATCAATCAAACAATCAATATCCTATTACAATATTTGCTATTCCTAAATAACCATTATAATCCTCATCATCATTTCTTCGAATCCTCTATACCTGTCTTCAAGAACTAAGGTCGATTAAGTTTATTACCATAGAGTAAACAAATCAATGCAGATGACAGTTGAGTCGATTGATTGCACCGAAAAAATTTCAAGATTTTGACACATTCAATGAATTGATTTTCACAAGCATCAATCACAATTTAACCAAGTTAAATTATAACACAATTAAGTGTGCCTAATAGACTGGCTTTGTGACCATACTCGTCAAACTTACTTAAACTGTTTGTATTTCAGGAGCATATTAAGTGAATATTCAAGGAATGGTTGAGTTAGAGGTTAATTGAAACAAAAGCTTCGATCGATGAACCTTAATAACTTATTTAGAAACTCATTTTCGTTGTCGAACTGGAATAACCTAACAGCTAAGTAAGGTTGAGCTAATTGTTCAATCAATTTTCTGGGTTTATTTGCTGTTTCGTGTAAAAAGCTGGTATTTTCAATTTCCAGTAACTGTTAATTTACGCAATTAAGAGTTTTTTTTATACCGAGAAATGAAATTATTTTGAAAATATTGTAATATTGGGTAAATAAGAAATTGAATCAAGTGACTTGAAATAATTAAATAATTCAATGCAATAAAAGTTTAAAAAATAACAATTTAATCGATTTATGAATTTTTAAACAAATTTAAGTGATGAACTGGATATTGAAAGCATTCATTGAAAACTTCCAATAATCATTAGGGATTGATCATTGGGTGCATTCAAACTTGAGTCGAGTAGATTGAGTTTTCAGTTGGCAATCTTATAACATTGAACTGCACTTCAATATAATATTGGTTTGATCAACATTAATGTTATTTCAGGTCAAATTGAGCAAAATGTTCAATGTCAAAACCTTGCATTGTCATAAAAATAAAGTTTTTACAACCGATAAAGCAAAAAAATTTTTAATTAAAGCCATTGAACCAGTGTTTGGACTGCGTTTAACTGATTTTTATGATGCAGATGCAATCAAAGATTTAAAGCGATTTGAATCAGTTTGTATTTCATTCAATATTTTACCAAACGGATTTGCTCAAGATCAAAGTATAACTCCATCTAAATGGACTAAAACCAGATCAATCCTCTATTCTAGTCTAATGATTGTGAATATTTTTCATCTAATATTGTTGAGTGTTTTTGATTTACCACAAGATTTGTCACTTATTTTGGGTGACTTTTTTTACCATCATCCACGTCGAAGGTATTTCTGGCTTTTCTGGACTAATCTAACTATTTTTGGTGAGGTTTTAAGACATTATTGGATATATTTATACAAAACAGGATCACCGTTTTCATTTCATATGCATAACTTTGTTTACGATAAAGGATTCAAGCCTGAAGGGTTGTTCCTGAGCCATTTTTATTGTCTTAAATATCGTTTCATCTCTTCTAATTTAGCTAATTTGTGGATAAGGACAATTATAATATCTGGCATAAGCATGGGTCCAGTTTTAATCATTATTGTTCAATCAGCATCTCAAGTACCTAAAACATCTCAACAATTTATTTTCACTTATTTCTGGCTTCTCACCACTTATCTTGGACTTGTTATTGCTTTGACCAACATAATGTTAACTGGTGCAGTGATAACAATTGATTTGGCTTATAATTACTTTAGAGCTGCTACTGAGGCTCAGGCTGTGCGAAATTTTGCGAATAAAGGAGGAGTTTTGAATAAACGTATTTACTTGTCTGAATATAAAGAAATCTCTGGACAGATCATTCATTTTCAGAATGAAATTGAACATATAAACCTTAAAATCAGAAATTGGCTTATATTCTTGTATCTTGGAGTGTCTTACAGTACAAATTTTGGCTTTTACTTGGCAGCTATAGTCCATTTTGATCATGGACCTTTGGACATCTTTATTGGTTCTATTTCTATTCTTGGTTTATTCGCTATTGGCACTTGCTCTTATGTTAATGGTGTTATATTGACAATGGTAAAAGTGTTTAATTTTTGGTCTCTTCAATGATTTTAATTCATATCCCTTTGTGATACACTTTTAGATGCACTCTTGTGGTAAAAATATCATGAAAGCCAACCGATATCTGCCGTTGGGTATAAAGTCATCCATTAAGGTATTTTGCGTATTGACATTTGTAATTCATAATGATTTGATATTACGATGGTTTACCATTTTTATTCACAGTTTACTGATTTACAGAGTCGACTTTCAAGAACTGATATTGCATTTACTATCGGCACGATTTTGGATATGACAAAACGGGTCTTTGTAATTGTAAATAACAATTAATAATAATCATAATGAAATCATGTTAAATTATGAATTTATTTTTTTTCGCAGTATTTGATTGAAAATGCAAGCTTAATAATGATGTTTAAAGTAAACGTCAAATAAAATTAAGGTAAGTGAAACCATTACTTTCATATTTTATAATATTTTTACTGATCATTGATCGATTTTCAAAAATCTATATTGTCTCTTCAAATCTTTAGTATTAAATATGACAAGAGATTGATCGGAAAGCTATTTTTACTGGCTAAATTACAGTCAATCCACATCAGAAAGACCCAAACCCACGACGAAAAAACCAGAAAACCAAATGCCAATCTTTTTACGAATTCAGAGCATCTGTGTTAAAATGAAACAAAACCATTGCCGGCGATGACCATTAAACGGTTGATATTTAACCAGAATTCAACCATTCATCTGTTATTAGAAGGTTAATCGTATTCTAATTATGGTTTTGAGCGATCACAAATACTTGAAAAGGGTTGTGTTGTGATTTCAATTGAATGAATAGCTCTGAATAGAGTCTAGGAAATGACAATTTTCTGGTAAAAAATGAACAAGCTCAATCATTAGTATAAATCATTTACTGAAAGTAATTATTGAAAAACTAGCAAAATTGATAGACGTCAAAATACACATTGTACAACAAAGTATCAAAACAAATGTAGTAAAAACTTGGGTTTTTCATGGTTTGGGTGCTCTGATTTTACCAGAGATTTGATTTAGTTTCTTAAACAAGTCAATTGTTCATTTTGTGAAATCTTGAATAAGATGACTCAAACAGCGATATTATCCGGTTTGACTTTGCAATCATGAAACTTGAACTAGATTTACTGTTTACTGAGCTACTCTAAAGCTCTCAATTTATCTTCAACAATCAATCACCACTTTCCTACCATTTCTTTACTGCATGTAAACAAATGTCAAGATGGGAGCAATTTGAAATACAATCAAGGACCATGATCATCAATAATCAAAATATTATCTCTATTCAATATTAAATACCTAACCTGATATATTGTCAGATGTCTACTTGGAACAAAAATTGTTGGTAAATTGTGAAGATACAAGTGAATTATTCTTCCGTATTTAACTTGATTTTACTAAATCAACCAACTCTGTTATCATTTCCTGGAAACTTCAAGAGGACTCATGAAGCATACATTGGAAATATAATGAACAAAAACAAAATATTGATGGTCGTGATAATAGTGAAATGAAACGGGTAAGGTCATTATAACTGATTGAGATTAGCTTTTTTGTCAATGTTCACCTGTTTTTAGGATGCACAATCTGGTTAAAACCAGAATCTTGAAATTTTATGAGATTTATCTGATTAAGTTAAGACACTTTCATGTTGAATCTGTCACCATCTTGAATTGGATGAAGCAATCATATGGATTGAACCAGTTAACTGTTTTAATTTGGAGTTCATTAAGAGTCTAGATTCAATGAATGGGTTAAAGAGTTAAATTGCTCACCTTTAACAGCGCGTTTAGCTGAATTCCATACATGTTTACCTGAACTGGATTCCGATGAGGCTACAGAGTAGGTTGAATATGTTTCCGGGTCAAGATTTTTATTCAGATTAATACAACTGCTGTTTTTATTGTTGGTTGAATCCCATGCCATTGGTGAATCATTTCGCTTCATTTTTGCTTTAATATGTTTTATTCAATATTTTGATGTAAGGATGGAAAGTAAATAAAAGCTTGAAACAAATGTAAAAGGTAATGTTTTACTGATTTTTTACTTCAAAATCTGAGATTGGACTCTTTTGATGTTTAACATTAGCAACACAAAACTGGATTAAAAATAATCTAATTTGGAAATTGTATTAGTTTTGATTGTTTCCAACAGTGAAATGGCTGTCCATTCAATATGGTCAGTGGATAGAGTAAATTAACCAGGCAAATCGCAAAAGATTCAGTCCAACGATCACCCTTTGTTTTTGTTTTCATCATCAGCCAATTGTGTTTATTTTGAAACAGATTCACTTTTTTATTGATGACAATGATTATTTATTCAAATCAGTTAAAAGTTATTAACCAGATTTTGTTGGTTTGGTTACGTCAATGAATTTAATAGCCTGACCTCTGGACAATGTGCATCAGTCAGATGGAACCAAATTAGTTTATCAACACAAATTTGCTAAATAATCAATAGTTTTCCTCAAATAAATACGATTCATCAATTGATTTGATGATAAAATTATAATTATTAACCAAACAAGGTTAAATTGAAAGTTTCCAATATTTTTGTTGAACTCATTTTATCCGTTGATTATGATATAAATGAATGTGAGATTGTTGAGAAAAGACAATTTTCAAAGCTTTTATTGTTATGATTGTCAGTAAAATAAATTATAAATAACAAGCTTGGATTGATAATTAGATAAGTCATAAACAGAGATTTAATGGATTGAGGTTTGAGGATAATATCGGGAAATATACATGAAATGTTCATGATGGATGGCAGACTCCAAAGATGTGAATAAGAAAATTCAGGTTGAAAGATGTATCAAAAATAGTTTTAACAGCGAATGAATTCAACTAATTTGTTAGTGTCATTGTTCAACAGTTGATGGATAAGGGATAAAATCATCGTTAATGTGTTTCTCTGATAATTTAGGAATAATTGTAATCTTTTCTTCACGCGTTTCTTCAATCAATTTTTCAACCATTTCTGCAGCTTTTCGTCGACTTTTTGTATTCCTCATGTTATTGCTTATTGTTTCAATACGATTCTTCAATTCGTTATCATTAAGAATTGATTCAATACTTTCGAGAAAATATTTCTCATCCAAATTCCATGGATCAATACGACGTCCAAGATTTTTGTCGACAATTCGAGCTGCATTATCCAATTGATCAAAATAATATGGTATTACAATCATTGGTTTCTTATGGTAAAGTGTTTCCATAATTGTATTGTTACCACCATGAGTTATCACCATATCAACCTCTGGTAATACTTTTAATTGGTTAACATAATTTTCACCCCACATATTTGATGGTAATTCAAGTTCATCTCCTTTAGGTCCTTTTGAAACAATAAATCGATGTGGACTTTTAGATAAAATATCAATTAATTGTCTCATTAATTGTAAATCGGCTGAAAATTGTGATCCCATTGAAAAATATATCAATTTACCAGGTTTATCTTTTAAACATTCGGGTATAACAAAATAATCATTATCAGGTTGTCTTATTGATAAATCAACTCGAACCCAATTATCTAGAACAGGTCCAACCTCTGTATAATCTAAATCTTCTGGATAATGATAAAAACCAAAATGTTTTGGTCTATCAAGAAACCAAGCTGGTTCATACAAACCAGGTAATCCATGTTCATGTAACCAGTTATTGATCTTCTCTTTATGTGGAGCCATTGCCCATTCAAAAGCTTCACGAAATTCATTACGCTCTTTATCACCACTGTTGACTGAGAGACCTGAAAACTCGGGTGGACCATTCAAGAAGAGTACTAAAGGATTGAGAGATGCTAATGGAATGTAAGGAACTTTTGATTTGGCCATAACTGGGAATGGAACCAGAAGATCACCAATAATAAGGTCTACTTCAATGTTTTTCAGAACTCGTTCTAATGCCTCATTTGTTTTTATATAACCTTCAACAAATTCAGCATAACTATCTCTATCTTTTTGGGTAAAACACTTGAATCGTTCAGTTGCGTCTTTATGGAAAAGGTCATAACTTCGTTCCAACCATGCCATGAATGGAGTCAACTTTTCACCGGCAAAAACTTCTTCGTCAAATGGGATGAATTGGAATCCTCTTTTATCAGCAAGATGTTTATATTTTTGCCTGTTTGTAAAAATAATCGTGTGACCGCGATTTTGAAGAAGCTCACCAAAACCAAGAGAAGCATTGATGTGGCCACAACTGTCAAATACAAAGAAAGAAATGTTAAGTTCAATCAATTCACAAATAAAATGATTTATATCGCAATATAAACGAAACCGAACTTTCAGTGAAACAATAAAAAACTCAATCTAATCAAAAATGAAAATAAGGTTGTATAAACTTTACTTACGCATCAATACTGGTAACCATTATTTTATATGATGGAGACATTTTATCGTTTTCACAGGCTTTTCCGTAAACAAGAAGCGATTGAAAAAATAAGATGAACTGTTAGATGATTTTAAAGATGATGAACACAAAAGGTAACTCGAAGATGATGACTTATTCAATGAAGAAAATTGTTCCAATATTGCGTCCCAACACAGGAGCAAATGGTAAAGGGACGATTTTTGACAAGTTACTTTGACAAGTTGACGTTCAGTTATGGACAATTTTCCAATCCATCTTCAATCTATTTATTTCATTCCGTATCAACCCTCTCCTTTCTTTCTCATTCTCTCTTTCCTGTTCTTTTATCTCTCAGTCTCTTTCTCATCATTTCACCCTTTCTTAATTTGTCCATCATCTTCACCTTAAACTCTCTATCATTCCTTCTTACCCTTCTTTCTTCCTTTCTTTCTCCTTTCATCCTTCTCTTTCACTCACTTGACATTATACAATATTATATCATATCCGAATACCTTCAAATACTAGATCAGTCCTCTTCTGTTTAAACTCTCGTCCCTTTATTCCGATTCACTCCACCTCCACAACTTACAGTTAAAATATCAATATCATTTTTCAACTGATTGGTCAACAAGTTATTATTAAAATAAACAAATCCAGCCCGCCTTTTTCAAACTTCATAAATTTATCAATTATAATCATCTAAATTATCATGGACTCTATTAATTACTATACTTGTCAACAGTACATGCTATAGTCAGTGTCTTCTGATAGAATAAATCTGTTAATTTTTAATCTTAAGGTGAATAATCTATGTATTAGCAGATTAAGTGTGTTATATAACGAGCCCTTTTTACGTTATCCTCTCAGCTGGATAAAGAGTTAACCTACCAGTAAATCTTACAGCTGTCAGAGTTTCTTTTCCCTTTTGATCTAAATCGTTGATTCAGTTTATTTTATTAATGTTTCTAATAATCATTATTGTTTATCATCGGACTTTAGATGTACTAAGATATTATTGGTCATGATTTGCACAGCAAAATGAACACTCGGTCACAAATCGCTTTCGGTAAGATTTTTTAGTCCGTTAAGCTATCTAATACTTTCCTCTTGTACTTAAAATTACACATTTTTTAGTTCCTTTCATTTCTGTTACAGATAAAATGATGAAATCTCAATCTTTCTTACGGTCTATTGAATTAAAAGCACTGAAATTGCCGGAAAATTATCAGAATTTCCTTCAAAGGTAAGTGATCTAACCCCTTTATCACCTTTATTTTTGTATTTCATTTCTTTGCGTCAATTCAATCATTTAGGTAACAGTAATAAAATCAAATTCATCCTGGTTTCTGATAAATTTATTTGGTGGTGATGATTAATCAAAAGAAAGAGTCGCTATTCACGTGAACTAGAAACCATGTCAAGTCAATGGTCATTACCCTTTGATTACTGTTTAAATTTTCACTGGATTTTTATCTTAATGGTGACCTTAATATGAACACTCTCATCCTGTTTTCCTTTAATCCTGAAAAGAAGATGAGCTGAAGACAGAGTACTAAAAACAGGGAAGTGTCCTACCTTGTCAGACGATGGACCCCGGATTGTTTAGATTAATCTGATGAAATGGATGAGCTGGTTGGAACCGCTTCATTTTGGTTATCTTGAACAAGTGAATAAGATCTTCACTTAATCTTGCCAATCTTCTTGAAAAAAATATTGAGTAAACAAAGATTCAAGTAAAAGTTATCTTAACCTCAGGGTAAGAAAATTTTTTCTTTATCTGTCAATGCGTAATAATAACTTTAATTATTCGCCAAGGATACCTATCAGTATCGCTCATTTAATTTAATTTTCTTTACCTTGAATTATCTTTCAGCTTATTCAACTGCTGGAATGACCTAATATTAATCACAAAAGTTACAGATGGCTATTCAAAGAGAATCATTCATTGAGTTGGAACGGAGCAAACTTAAATAATTTGATGTTCAGTCAGCGTTCCAAAAGTATTTGATGAGTTTTAAGAGAATCTGTTACAAACTAGAAATGTTAAGTTCATCCATAGGCTATCAGCTGGATAAAACAAGAAATGAATTATTTCATTTCGATATTTCAATCTGACTTGAAGAAATTGTTCAGCAAAAAATGCACCAATCCATTAAATTGTAAATGTTGCTTTTGCCTTCCTGTTAAACTTACGGTTACTATTCTATGAAATTTCCCTTCTGAATTTCACTTCCACCTTTTATTGTTGATTCTGAATAATTTGTTCATTTCGGTAAAATTTTTAATCATTTATAATGCATATTTGTAAATTTTAATCCGATTCTCTTCTATTTTTATAAAATATAAATATTAATATTTGTGATATCGATCATCTTGCAACTCCACAAAATCCAAACTCGTCCAAGAACTATTACCAAACTTAGTTTTTACCCAATTAAGAATTGTGTGGATAAAGTAAATGAAGTAATTAGCCGTGAGTTCGTGGATAGTAAGGATGACGGAGCCTATCATAGACTTGAAATGAGCAGATTGGGTCCATGTACGGCTGGATGCCCATAGACCTTATCGTACTTCTTGCATCTCCATCCCAAAACTCTCCATATTTTGGTTCACCATATTTAATGATTTCTACTTGTCGATTGATAAAATCTCTGCCATTGATATGTTGACAATACTGAGCTGTACATTGATTGTCATCGAAACTTGAACGATTGTACAAAAATAAATTTACGTGGAATGGAGGCTCATAATTCTCGAAAGTCATTTCAAGTGCATAGCAATCACCATTATTTAAAATTTTCAGATGATCAAAGTCATGATATCCAGTTGGAGTATTTCTTTTATTGAAAAAAAATGCCACAGTATCAGGATCAGGATAGCATTGGATCATAAACCTGTTCATTTTATGAATTGGTATTCCTATTATCGATGCAAGCTATTGAAGATATAAACAGAAAATATTTACGTCAAGTTTGAAGTCAAAATGAAATATAAATAAAATGAACATACTTGGCGAAATACTTGTCGACCTACATCTTCGCTGTCTGACCAATCTAACAAAAGATCATGATAATCTTCACCAGCAACCTTTACTTTGATAGTAACTATTATAAAATACATTGAATTAATCATCACTTTAAAAATACAAAATATTATCAAGAAATAGATGTTAATAAACTTACTTTTATCTGGAGTATCATTACTTGACATTTTTAAGTCGGAAACTTCAGTTTCAAAGTGTTGATGAATAATAAAACAAGACTCAAAAATTTGACTTCAAAACTGAAAAAAACAGTCTGGAAGTAAGTTTAGACCAATGAGTTGCAAATCCTTTCCTGGATTTTGACGCGCTAATTTTGAAATGCCCTCGCAATGTTTTCAACTTCGTAAGAATATATTTTAACGATAAGATTTTTAAGATATTTTATCATTCAATCTATCTAAGTTTCATGTTATTAATTTGATTGAAAGATGAATACAAAATACTCGATTACTCGAAATTTATTAAGATAGTTTTTGTTCAATATCTACCAATAGTAAGGATTTACAATCTCTCACATACAGCCTTTCGCGATGAGCTCAGAAGAGTTTTGACTGCCTATTAGAAGCATTTCAAAGACTGCTAGTAGATATAAATAAATCTCATTGCTATGAGAGTAAATTTTGATTTATCAATTGCCGAGGTCGTTACATCAATTGAATCGTCCAAAGGTTAAAATTTAGTTTTAATAGTTAACTAGTAATTACAAATGAAGAGGTTTTAAAATAACGCTGACTTTGAATTCAGCCTTAAAATATATTTTATAAATAAAGTTGGACGGTTTCTTTGAATTACTTGAGTTTCCAAAAGTGTATAAACACGAGTCCAGAATAAAATCTATTAAGAGTTACAAGTAGTTGAGGAAGATGTCGAGCTGATATTGAATTTTGATTTGTTAAATTAGTTGCCATATTTGTTATTTCCAGGATCCATAAACTAAAATTGGATAAAATCAAATAGGCGAAAACGTCTCTAGATCGATGAATCTTGCGACCATCAGAGCGAAGTAAAAAAGTTTGAAGAGCAATTTGAATTATTAAAGCTCCATGGTTCATCATCTTGTAAGATGTCAATGTGTTTTCCAATCCACTTGTAACAATATCATATATTGCCAGAGTATAAGCACCAGCAACAGTAATAATTGACATGATGTGGTTATCATTTGGATCCAAACAAGGATCGGCAATTTTGTGGAGTCCCTTCCGTTTACGACCTCTCAATACGAGTCCAATCAAAGCAGCAGCTGCTGATAAACCCTGAAATATGAAAATGTTTCAATTGTTATTCAAACTGAAATTGTTAAGTGAATATGTTATTGTCAATTTACCTGAATCGATGTATGAGTGATGAGAGTAATCTCTGGATTACCAAGCAACAAGACAATTAAAGCAGTTGAAATAAATAAAATACCCATAAAGAAGCCTTTAATTGAACTTGGTTTCTTGGCAAAACTGAATGAAGCGTTATCATCGAGATCTGAGAGTCTCGGTTTAAGGCTGTTGTAATGACACCGATTATTTTGAATCCACATGTAACCTAAAATGAATGCCGTTAATAGTTGATAATTGTGAATAATGGGTAAAAGTAGATCAGAAAATGATGCTGGAAATATGTTAGGCCTGGAGGATATTAATGACGGTGACGATGTATCTGATCGAGGTGATAATCGAGCTTGACGATGGCTACATGTACCATAGTTAGGATCAAAATTAACTAACCAAAGTGACATTTGACAAGCAAAAAGATGAGCAACAGCAATATTCTTGAGACTGTATTTAGGTCCACGTTGAGCTCGAGTAAATATGAAATGCATTAATAAAAAAACAAACAGAAATTGAAGAATTGGTATGAAAATGAATTGGTCGTTAAGACATTGAGCCAAATTGAGTCCAATAGCAATCAACTGTACCAAACCAAGAGCTATGGAACCAAACAGTATTGATGTGTTTTCTGGTCAACCATAAATGAAAAGAGAAGCAAATTAATAAAGTTTAAATATTAATTTTTTACTAATGACTTTTGCTTCGATTTTTGGTGTCCTAAAACATTTAATAATAATTACCGGGATGACCCTCACCAGGTCCATAATAGTCTTTAGTTGTCCAACAACGGATGATAAGAGTGGATTGTGGATGATAAGACAAGAAACTTGTGCGATCATGGCTGATCGCAAGTGTCTTTTCCCTGCGTACGATTAATTGATTGCACATTTAAAAGACTCAAATTTTAATGAAGAAACCCATCGTCAATGAAAAACTAAAAACTAAAATAAAACCTTGTTCTACAACTGAACAAAATGAAATTTAATTTTCAACTTTGAAAGTGATTTTGTGTTATGGCGATGATGGCATGTTAATCACAAGTTTTCATTGGGTTCAAGAAAAAATAGCATTTTATTAAAGCTAAATGATAACACAATTGTCAAATAATAGGTCATTGGTATCATCACTTCCATCGGAAGTGATTAAGATTCATAAGAAATTAATTCAATTCAATTTAATTATGATTCTTGTTTTGTTTTTAACAAAATTGATTATATGGCATTAACCTTTCATGATTTTATTCAAGGATGAATTTGATGTTAATCGATTAGTTACAATTTGTTTAATGTTGTTTACCTTCCAATTCAATAATTTCCGATGTTGGATGAAACTCTGTTTATCTGTGTGTTATAATTTTCCTTCCGGCTAAGTCTGGCTTGATAGTGCAATTGCTTTCGCTTGTCTGAACTCTGCAGAACTGTCAATCTATAAAAATTTAATTTACGCATGTAAACACTAGCATTAATTTCATCTTAAAGTGCAATGTTTTTTGTTCAAATCACATTGAAACAACGAGTTTGTTTTTATTTCTCATTCAACAAATGAATCAAGTGTAAATGATTTTTTGAGATGCATTTGCGTGGATTCTAACATGAATAATTGGATCATAACTGACCAACAAAACTAAACTAAATACACGTACATAATTATTCCAAGTGGTGATTTATCGGAATAAAAATTGCTAATAAAAAAGTAACAATTGAAGTTGTCAACAATTTATCTTGTAATCACTATAAAATTATCAATTGCTTATTCTTGCCATTGTGAGGTCGATCAATATCAAAGGATAGTTTGATTGTGACGTACAAGGGTTTTCTCCAATGTTTACGATGAAAACAACAAGTGATAGTGGAATTTTATTTCCGGTGGCCAAGTACTTGAAGAATCTAAGTCAGATTTTCCACAGGAACGGGTAAACAATATTTCCAATCAAACCAGGATTGTTATCACAGCCTGTTGAAAAGAAAAGAGAAAAGTATTAGTTAACAGTTAACTTGAGTACCAGAAAATGCTAGATCAGAAATAAAGTAAATTAGTTCAAAATACTATTAACTAATTCGGTCATTGATAAACTGTCCTCATTCCATGGTTTTAAGAGAGTAGTTGGGTCGGTTAAATATCTCTTTGCAACATTAACCCAAAAGGCACAACTTGAAATGTTGATATTGAATGTTGTCGTTGAAATTGGTTGAAGAGTTAATGAAGATGATGTTGTTGAATGTCTGCGTCAATATTTGTTGATCTGGTGATAATTGTTTTCACGATTAAAATCAGGATTGAATCTTATTTCATGCAGCAGATGAAAAACATACACATAAACAAGATGTGGTAAACAATGGGATCAAAGGGGAGGAGTGAAGATTGTGAAACAAGGACAGGTTTTACGGTGGAAATTATGAATGGAAAATGATCGAGTAGAGATAAATCAGGGATAATGAGTAAGATAATGAAAGAAAATAGGAAACAGAATTGAATAAAAAGATTCAAGCTCAATTGAAAGTGTCCACAGTTCAATGAAAACACGACAAGACAACTTGTGAAATCAGTTCTCTCTGTTCATTTTAAATTAACTCTGTTCATCATTATCAACATCGTTTATATATCCACAACACTAAATAACTTAATTAACAAGTAAATTGACAAACCAACTGAATTACATTACAATTATAAAAGTGTCAAAAATTGTAATCCAACTCGGTCACATTTGATTTTTGTTTCATTTCAATCTCCCTCCATTAAACAATCAGCCGATCGTGAGAAAATAAAATGGCGCCATCATACAAAATATTGGTTACCAGCATTGATGCGTAAGTAATCATTTCAACTTTTTACTAAATGGTTTTACTTTCTTTATTTTGATTGATTGTTTAGTTGATATGAGCTAATTAATTAAGATTATTCTTGTATGTTTATTTAACTTATATTAGCCGAGTAATTGACATTAATTTTCTTTGTCTTTGTTACTGTTTGACTGTTTTATAATTAGTGTCATAAGAATCTACTGACATAGCTTTCAAGTTGTTTCAAATTCTGAAACTTGTGAACTGTTTTCAGACTCTATAGATTAAATCATGAGGGAGAATTATCATTGCAAGTGCTTGACGTTGAAGCCGACTTTACACTTGGCACAACATGTTTAACCTTGTTTTAATGTAATTTTGTTGATTTGATTTTGTTTTATTTAGTTGCGGTCATATCAATGCATCTCTTGGTTTTGGTGAGCTTCTTCAAAGTCGAGGCCATACAATTATGTTTGCGAATCGACAAAAGTACAAGCATCTCGCTGATAGACGAGGATTCCAGTTCGTTCCATTCGATGAAGAAGTTTTTGCTGGTGAAAAGTTGACTCCATTCATGACATGGCTGGAACGAAGCTATGACCTATTTCACAAAGATGCTATTGAAAGGTTTAAATGTTTCACCCAGAAGGACCGAGAAAGTTATGCTGAATTTGTTGAAGGCTATATAAAAACAAATGAGGCACTGGAACGTGTCTTGGAAAGTGTTGAGGTAGACCTAATTATTGGCGATCTTTTGGTACCATTTCCAGTTATGGCCAAGTCAAAGATACCGTATATACCAATTGCTTCCCTTAACCCATTGACTTTGTTTCCAAATGGTCCACCTGCGTTTTCTGGACTTTCAGTGCACAGTGGTAAGAAAGAGCGAGAAGAGTTTCATTCTGCTTATGAATATGCAATGGCTCCACATAAAGAGAAGATCAATAACTGGTTACATGAACATGGATTACCTGGTTTATATGAGCCAGCTTGGTTCCTTGATAGACCAAAACATTTTGGTTTTTATCATTATCCAGAAGATTTAGATTATACAGAGGTTGGACCTGTTCTAGATAATTGGGTTAGAGTTGATTTATCAATTAGACAACCTGATAATGATTATTTTGTTATACCCGAATGTTTAAAAGATAAACCTGGTAAATTGATCTATTTTTCAATGGGATCACAATTTTCAGCTGATTTACAATTAATGAGACAATTAATTGATATTTTATCTAAAAGTCCACATCGATTTATTGTTTCAAAAGGACCTAAAGGAGATGAACTTGAATTACCATCAAATATGTGGGGTGAAAATTATGTTAACCAATTAAAAGTATTACCAGAGGTTGATATGGTGATAACTCATGGTGGTAACAATACAATTATGGAAACACTTTACCATAAGAAACCAATGATTGTAATACCATATTATTTTGATCAATTGGATAATGCAGCTCGAATTGTCGACAAAAATCTTGGACGTCGTATTGATCCATGGAATTTGGATGAGAAATATTTTCTTGAAAGTATTGAATCAATTCTTAATGATAATGAATTGAAGAATCGTATTGAAACAATAAGTAATAACATGAGGAATACAAAAAGTCGACGAAAAGCTGCAGAAATGGTTGAAAAATTGATTGAAGAAACTCGTGAAGAAAAGAACGAAATTATTCCTAAATTATCAGAGAAACATATTAACGATGATTTTATCCCTTATCCATCAACTGTTGAACAATGACTATTTAAGGCAATTTCCTCCAACAAATCTTTATTTCAAATTCACATTTCACTTCATTCATCACCAAATCTTTCATTGTAATAAAATATTTATTTGCTTTTAAATTACTTGTCTGATTGATTATCATTTTATTTTTCTTATGTAAGATTTTTACTTGCAAAGTAAATGATAGTGCTTGATATTTTGTTTACACAAAACTAATAATCAATTTGATAAAAGAGGTAAGCAGCTTCAGGCCGTTAGTTACAATCAAGTGAATAACTAACTTCACCAATTAATTTCAACTTTACAAACAAACAGCTTGAATATAAGATTTTAATTTGATTCAACCTTGTTTTTGTTGCTGCTCGATCAAGAGAAGCAAGTTTTCGTTGATTGATGGACTTACATAACTCGCTATTAGACAGTAAATTATACAAATTTTCTGAGAGCAAATAATTAAAACTAAATACAGAAACAAAACTGTTAATAATCCATCTACTGTGAACTTGACAATGGCTATAATTTGTGGTTTAACATTGATATCAGTTGGTCCAAGATTCTGTATCTCTCACCTTGAAGATTCACAAGATTTAGGATTAACAAAAGCACAGTATTAGCCAACACTATCCATTAGTAAATCACAGTAACACACAAAAAACCTAATTCCCAGGTCATTGTCAAAATAGCCACAGGTCAATCAGGTCAGGGCCCAGAGTGAACCATTTACCTGGTTTTTAAACAATCAACACCAGGTCAGAGTTTTGTTTCTTTTCTCAGCTTCTCTTTCGAGTTCAAGGTTTACATTTCTTTGTACCTTTTCTTCTTCTTTTTTCTGGTTCCTTTCTTCAACACTTTTCATTGTTTGACTTCAGCACAAACTAGATTGAGCTGGTTTGAACTGAACATTGAACCTAACACTTTAACCTTTCTTTTTTAGAATATTTTCTTTCCTTTCTCTTATTCTCTACACATTCAACTTTTTACCTTTAACTTCTTACCTTCCTATTTTATTGCCTTCATTTGTTACCTTTTACTTTGCTGGTGCGAGTTTATTACATGGAAGATCCAATGACGATAGAAATAGATTTACTTCTGTTTCAAGATCAATTCAGCAATTATCTGATCTGTTCAAGATGATAAAACTAGAATAAATAACAATATTGGATAAAAAATAAAAAAGCAAAAGTGTAACAGTTGGAAAAATCTGGTAAAGTTCAACTAATGAGTGTGAGCATGGAAAAGTAAACACAGCTGACTGCTGTCGACTTTTGTCTATTTACATTGTCTTTTCATTTTCAATCTTTAACCCATTAGTTAGGGTTAAATTATTATTTTAATTGTTCATTTTGTTTTGTATTGAATCTCGTAATTAAAATTTTAATAGAGTTTTGAAAATCTAATTAATTACCGTTCAGTGCCTCAATATATGTTACATGTGATTAAATTTTTGGCGCCTATTACTTGCTCTTATGTGATATTTTTGATACTTGTTCACACAGATTTAATATCTTTTTATTGTTGCTAATAACTACCAGCTTTACTAATCACAAATCTTACCTTATAAATTCAAAAGAGAATCATCTTTGAATGACAATTATTGCTCAATTGGGGCAAAAAATATATTATCATCATGTTCAACATCCAATTTAGTAAACATTTTTTTCTTTTTTCAAGTGTAAATCATCATTATCATTATCAACTTTCATCTCCTTTTGGTTTAGTAATCAGTGAGTGAGTGATATTGGTTAAGCAAGAAACAGACAATCATAATAACATCGCCAAGCCTCTTAAAAGAGCATCTCTCCACCCGCGTAATCACCATCACCAATGTGCTTTCAACAAATTAACTTGTAGAGTTTTATAGTGATTTCAGTTTCTGTCAACCATCGTTATTCAAGATTGACATTTTTTTGTCAACTTTACTTACATCAATCAGTTAAAAACAATCATCGTCAAGCTACACTAATGGATCTATTGATTTGAAGTTACATAGGTCGTGTTTTTTACAGTTTGAAACATGGTTAACAAGAAGAATAAGGTTAACCCGTAAATCCAGCCTAGTCTCTGCTGGATTACCCTCCTGCTCTTTCCCAGTTCTCATCAACATCTCCGTCAGCAACAGCAGCAACCAACAACAACAAAAAACAACTGCTACATCACCTCTCTTTCACTCTCACTCACTTACACTTGTTACTTTCTAAATACTCACTCCTCTTTCTCACTCTTCACTAAGAATTCTGAACTGGGAGAATCCATAGTCATTCAGTTTCCAGCCTAGTCCGATTGGCAGCAGATTGCCAATCTTTACTCAACATAAAAAAGTGTGCCTCTAAGTTTTAGTTGTGCATCTCAATAATTGACTTCATCATGTCTTCAAGTCAACTAATTCAAACAATTTGCGGTGATGATGTTTTCTGGGTAAGATTTGATTTGCAAACCAAAATCGATCCATCTTGTGATATTGAAACAAATTTTAATCTTTTTTTCTTTTTGCTGTGATTTCAATCATTCCTCATCTCAGGATTCGCAATTATCATGGAATACAACGAATCCTCAATTTACAGAGTGTTTCCAAGTTACCCTTCTCACTGGATTCCCTGTCGTTCTAATGATTCTCACCATATTAACCCACGCTTTCCGTGAAAAAAGCTTTGATCTTGGAAATTGGACATTTTTAAAATGGACTCGTCTGACTCTAATTATTTTTGCCTGCCTTGCCAACATTTTATATTCATCGCTTCTTACCCAGCGTTATTATAAAACACAATATCGTGTCCTTTTAGCTTATACCATAATTCAGTTGGTCAAAGCTGCTTGTTATGTAAGTACTTTTTGAAATACTTATTACATTTTAATTTTCATTTAATGATTGATTCATTTCTTTACAGGTTTTTTTAACTATGATTTATTTTAAACAACGTTTATCTGTAAAATCTGGAATGATGTGGTTGTTCTTGGTGACCGAAACGTTTTTCAGCATCATTATTTACCACGATAAATGGGTTACTTACAATTCACAGCCTTTCTCTGAGTTTGTTTTCTACACCATTTATGTTCCGATTTTGGTTCTGCTGTTGATATTGTTTTCCTTCAACGAAGGTCTTCGACTCCGAAATCCATTGAATCATCATCATCACCTTCACAGTCCAAGTTCAACCCTTGAGAAGCCCTTGTTTGAAACCAAAATGTGCCCAAAATCACAAGCATCTTTCATCAATCGAATCTTTTTTCTTTGGTTCACTAAACTTATCTTATTGGGTCGTCGTAAAGCTCTTGGTACTGAGGATATGTGGCAGTTGAAGGGAAACTTACAAGCAGCCATTCTAAGTTCCTATTTTGATCAGGCAATTTCAGTTGGTAAAACTGTTTTCCAAGCTGTTCTTAATCACTTAAGAAACTGTATCCAGAGGATCATCTCTTGTGGCAAATCACCTTCCATCGAGACTAAACTGACCAGTGATGTTACCAAAAAGATAGATGTAGTTACTTTATCTATGCGACTTTTTGCAAGAAAATTTTGCGTTGCCATTCTTTTAACCCTGTTAACTGACATCTTTACCCTTTTGGTTCCTATCCTTATCAAGTAAGTTGTTGCTCTTACATTAAAACACTTTTTCAAGAGAAAGTAAAAAATGATAAAAAAGAAAGATTATTGGATAAGATGGACCAACAGTGGTCAGACAGGATTGATTTGGATACTTGCAATGGAATGAGTTGCTATAGACAATCAGTTAATTCATCGGTAATTTTTTCCAGAACTGTTAGCTTCACTTTTTTAACTCTATCTTACCATTTCAACTCTTTTCTTGTGTCATCGTTCGTCTGAAGCTTAATTTTTAAACAAGTTCATGAGTTAATGACCTTGAATCTAGTCAGAATCAAGTTGAATCGATTTTTTAAAACTAGATTAACAAGGTAGATGTAAGCAGATTCTTCGTTTATCACTGGAAGATGATAAATTTAATCATGAAAAGAAGAAGCAAAAATTGCAGAGAAAGAAAAGGAAGGAAGGAAAAGAAGGAAGCGATTAGAAGAAGAAAGTAAAATACTAATCTCTTTTAATGATGTTGATGATGATGAGTATCATGTTGAAAACAAAAATAATGAATTTTCTTTCATATTGATTGGGCAAAGAATGACATTGAATTTATCATAAATCAAGAGAGGTCTTTTCCAATCAACAATTGCATTCATTATCAACATCATTTGATTTATTTTCACTTGAGACACTTGAGTTGAGAAATGAAAACATTTGCTTTCACTTTGCTTACCATGAAAGTCAATAAATGGTTTCTTTGATTCCATATTTGTCAAGTCTTTAGCCAACTCTTTTCATATTGATCACCATTTTGAGTGAAAATAACTCAAATTGTTGACTGTTAAAATGATTCAATTGTGTTCAATAGATGAAATTTCAATCAACACAAAAATTGAAATGAATTATCATTTCGACAACTTCTTATAAATAGATTAATAACTTTGTTTCAATATTATCGATAAGTTGAATTACAAGAAAATTATGCCAATATTTAGTCTTTTATCATACAGGCGACCTTAAATCAATGTCACTTCTCATCATTTTCATTCTTCAGCTTACATTAATTGTCCTCTTCAAAGATTTCATGATTAGATCAACATTCAATTGATTAACCTTTCGATATCATTACCTCAAACCATCTAAAAATTACTTGAATATGAAAATATCAATAATTATTGAAAAAAATTATTTCCTTTCCTTTCACAAGCTTTTTAGATTCCTAATTAAATTCAACAAGCAAATCAGCCGGAAACTTTGAAATTAATTAAACTCTTTGAAAACTTGTTATGATAAATCAAGATTTTAAACTATCATATTGCAATGTGCAATGATGAAGATAATGATTATCATCCAAGAGAAACATGATTCTATGCTCATGTATCTTGAATAACTGTTTTTTATTTCTTTCAATTAACTAACTTAAAGGTTAAATAGCTATAAGAATCTTTTCAGCTTACATGAGATAAATGCTTTACCTGTAGCTGTCAAGTTTGATTAAATGTTAATAAGGTTAAAGCACTCTGAACTAATCTAAAAGATCGATTGATTAAATGTCTTATTTCTTGTCTTTCTATCTCTAGAGCATTTATCGGTTTCATTCAATATGAATATGAGCAACCAGCTTGGCATGGATTCCTTTTAGCCATATGTTTATTTGCTGCCAATATAACCATGAATTTATTACAAATTCAACTCAAAGAATGTCAACAATGTCTTGGACTACGAATGACGGCAACAATATCAGCAGCAATTTACAAAAAAGCACTCAAAAAAACTCAATCTTCATGGAGAGACTTTGAAACGGGAAAATTAATGAATATGGTTTCTGTCGACACCAGACGACTTCTTGAATTTATGGAATTTTTCTATGTTCTTTTCTCTGCTCCATTCCGATTTGTTGTCTCCGTCTATCTGCTACAACAAGCTTTAGGTCCTTCAGCTCTTTATGCACTACTTATTATGGCCATTTGGTTTCCTTTCAATTTATCAGTCATTCGCTTTATGAAACGACAACAAGCTCGAAAAATGGAAGAGACAGATAAACGGGTTCGCTTTGTGAATGAAGTACTCAATGGAGTCAAAATTGTTAAACTATATGCATGGGAGGAATCATTCATGGAATACATTGCCAAACTTCGAGATTCCGAACTTAAATATCTCAAAACAATGGCTTTCCTTCAGGCTTCAATTATCCTTCAAAGTCCACTTTTACCTTTGATTTTCTCAGTCTTGATCTTTGGAGCCTACATGGCAACAAATACTGAACCTTTAACAGCCCAAAATATCTTCTTTGTTTTATCAATTGCTGCCACCATTCAAATGCCTTTACAGCGTTTCTGTACAGTTATTGAAAAGTATACTCTGGCAATGGTTTCATGTCGTCGAATCAATAGTTTCTTGAACCTTGGTGATCCTGAACAATACATTAGTAGAGATGAAGACAAAGACGCCATCAGAATCGAAGAAGCAAGCTTTAGCTGGAAAGACGGAACAGTTAAAGTAGAGAGTGAGAAAAAAATGAACAAAGGATTAACCAAAAATTCATCCAAAAGCGCCCTAAATCCATCTGAATCTGTTTCGATGGAATGGAAACCAGCTGATCTTGAAAACATTAACATCAGAATACCCAAAAAATCTTTTACTGCAATCATTGGTCCCGTTGGCTCTGGTAAAAGTTCACTTTTAAGTGCTATACTTGGTGAAATGAATTTAACTCAAGGTAAAATAAATATTGATGGAGGTTCAGACATTGCTTTCATTTCTCAACAACCTTGGTGTCAACACATGACTCTTAGAGAAAATATACTTTTCGGCAAACCATTTATCAAGGAAAAGTACGACAGAACATTAACCGCTTGTGCTTTAGCTGAGGATATAAACATTTTACCTGATGGTGATTCAACTGAAATTGGGGAAAATGGTATCAACCTCTCGGGTGGACAGAAGCAACGAGTTAGCATTGCTAGAGCAGTTTATAGTGAGGCTGATCTCTTCTTATTTGATGATCCTTTGAGTGCTGTTGATGGGCCAGTGGCTAGACATTTAATTGAGAATGTGCTTAGCTCGAAAACTGGTCTATTGAAAGATAAAACAAGAGTTTTGGTTACCAACAATTTGGATATTTTACAAGAAGTTGATAAGATTATTATGCTTGAAAATGGGGCAATCATTGAAACTGGAACTTACAAAGAACTAATAGAAGCTGAAGGATCGTTGGCTAGATTGGCGCAAAAATTAAGTCTTCGTGAACGTAAGAAGAAAGAAGAGGAAGAGGCAAACGAAGCTTCTGCTTTGGAAATCACCGCCGATGAAGAAGATGCTGATCCAAAAGAAACGAAAAATATTGTTGAAAATGAATTTCTTGAAAGTGGTAAAATTGATTGGGCAGTTTACAAACAATACTTCAAGAAAATACCTTTCCTTTGGTTTGCTGTAACTTCTTGTGCAGCCGCTCTTTGGTTTGCTACTTTAATCTCAAGTAATATGTGGCTCGCTATTTGGGCTGATAAAGCTACAAGTGGAGATGACCCATGGTGGAGGTATACAGTGTTTTCATCGATAACATTGGCACAAGGAATTGGAATTGTTGTTACCATGATTGGTTCCAACATAGCTTCAGTTCATTCTTGTAGAGGTCTTCACAAGGATTTGGCTTCTGGTATTTTACTTTCTCCTTTATCTTTCTTCGAAAAAACACCCATTGGTCGTATATTGAATCGATTCTCACGTGATATGGATGTTGTCGATATGTGGATTCGTTTAGTTATTTGTTGTCTTATTATCGCGGCCATTGACTGTATTGGAGCTTTGTGTAATATCGCAATCCAAGCACCTGTGTTTATCCTGGTTATGCTTCCACTTGGATTCATTTTCAGTATATTTCCTAGAGTCTACATGCCAGCTACTCGACAATTGAAAAGACTTGATTCAACGACACGATCCCCGATTTATTCCTATATCGGTGAATCAGTTTCTGGTATTGTCACTATTCGTGCCTATGGTGTTCAAAATAGGTTTATAAATGAATTTTTCCAGCGAATCGATACAAATCAAAATACAGCTTATTTATCAGTTATGTCTATTTTATGGAGGCAAATGATTCTCGGCATTTTCGGCTCTCTACTTCTTTTCTTGGTCGCCATATTTGGTATTATTTCAAAAGATTCAATTGGACCCGGTGACATTGGTCTTATGTTGGTTGCTGCACAACGTGTTACAGAATCAAGTATTATGTGTCTCGATTTTATTGCTGAACTCGAGGTGAATATCGTCTGTGTAGAACGTATTGCTGAATATTCAGCTTTACCTCCTGAAGGTGAAAGATTCCAAGGAAAGCGAGATCCTGGACCAAATTGGCCAACACAAGGATCAATTCATTTTGATCGTTATTCAACTCGTTATCGACCTGAATTGGACAAAGTTTTATCAGGAATTGAATGTACAATCGGTTCTGGTGAAAAAATTGGAATTGTCGGCAGAACTGGAGCTGGAAAATCAACTATTTCGTTAGCTCTTTTCCGAATATTGAAAGCTTGCGAAGGAGGAATATTAATTGACGATTGCAATATAGATGATCTTGGTTTACACACTTTGAGATCTCGCCTTGCAATTATCCCTCAGGACCCAGTCATATTTTGTGGCTCTTTAAGATTCAATTTAGATCCATTTGATAAATATAGCGATGATGAGATCTGGGCCTGTCTTGAGCTTTCTCATCTAAAAAAATATTTTGAACAGTCAGGAGCTGGACTTGACTTCCAAGCTAGTGAAGGTGGTAAAAATTTAAGCCTTGGACAGCGACAATTGATTTGTTTGACGCGAGCCCTTCTCAAAAAATCGAAAGTATTAGGTAAGCTAAAAGCTAAATAGTTTAATTAGCTCAATAGTTAAAATTTAAACAATTATGACTAACTATTCTCATATTTTCCAAATTTTAGTTCTTGATGAAGCAACAGCGGCTATCGATATGGAAACTGATGCTTTGGTCCAAGAAACTATTCGAAGTCAATTTTCTGATTGTACAATTTTAACCATTGCCCATCGACTGAACACTATCATGGACTCTGATCGTATATTGGTGCTTGATGCTGGTAAAATAGTTGAATTTGATTCTCCAGCCAATCTTATGAAGAATCAAGTCTCCTATTTCCATAGCTTAGCTAAAGAAGCTGGTCTTCTACCCAAAAATTGATTGCTTTTTAAAAACACCCTTTTAACTACTTGACCATACAATGAGTATAAGAAAATCTATTTACTAGGTCACTAATGAAATCATATTTTTCAAATCATATATACTAATCATGTTTGTGAGAAGATATATTTTTAAGAGCTTTTCTAGAAAATCATTCATCAAATTATTATATATTCATCAGCAGACAAGCCATCATTTTGTGCTTTGTAAAAAATTTTAACAAAAGACTCTCTTTATTGCACAAAAACAATTGAAAAGCATTTAATGTTGTTATGGGGTTAAATCTATTTCTATGAATTTCGCTGATTACAGTTAACCCTGTGCCATAATCATCTTTCCCCTTGTTCAAATCAACTATAATAAAAGTACAATTTACTCCAACCAATTAAACATTTGTGAAACAACTTGTTCATTTTTTGCAATCTCATTTTATTAATCGCAAAATTACAATTTTTTTGTGTATACCAATTGAAAATGAAGTAAAAGTATATTACGGTGGAAAAATGAAAGTGATAATAAGAGATGATTAGGTGATGCTAATTAACAAAAGTTGCCTTGTTCACTTGCGGTTAATATGATTTAAGTTTGATCTGTTGAGTGTTCACTTTGCTAACTGGTGGTGGAACCTGAACACTTGGTTGGAATGAAGAGTAAGGCCAGCTTTTAGAGTAACCATTGGCCATAGAAGAGTCCAGAGAACTATAAGAGTTGTAATAATAATTTGGGTAATAAGAAGGACTCTTTGATCCATAATATTGTTGTTGGCCTGAAAATAAACAATAGAATCGCCATATTACAAAATCAAAAGGTTGAACTTGGCCCAAAGCTAAATAAATTTTTGGTCAACTTACCACTGATCATGAATGGTTTGAATGGTTGGTGCATTCCATAATAAGGATAATTTTCCATGGTTTCCATCATTGATTGATATTGCGGATAATAGGGACGAGTTAATTGTTGATATCCACAATTGTAAGGCATGTGAGATTGTACACTGTTGTAATTGTAACTGTCACAATTTGTATTTTGCCTCCATCTGAATGGATTGAAGAAACACTCGGAAACCAAGATTGGAAGGAATAGCAAATAACTAAACTGTGATAACAAAATTTAAATAATTAATCACTGGAATCAATTGAGAGGATAGATTTAGAAACATTGATGATTGGTTCAAGTCACACTGAACATAAGCTATAGAAATAGCTTAACGGCTTGCTTCTTACCTTTGTTAATCCCATTGCTTTGCGTAGTATTATTGGTAGGACACAATGATGATTTAAACTGAAAGCTGAATTGAAAAACTGATTATTGCAGCACCAAAAATCAAAATAAAACTGATCAAAATTCAAGTCAGGCTGATGATTAAATTACCTGAAAAGTTTAAATGTTGATCGTGTTTTGGGTGGTTTGGTAGTGTTTTCACTTATATAAGGAGTAATAAAATATTGTGTAAACAGTGCCAATAATTATGTTAATAATGCATTATTTTCTCATGTTGGATAAACAATCAAGCTGATGATTGATTTAGAAACATCATTACCGGGGTTAAAGTATGTAATATTTAACAGTTTAACAAGTAGCAAATGACCCTAATTGTTGAAGATGATGATGAGGACTATGAGGTAAAGGTAGAGATGAATATGGAGAGCAAAAGTTATAAATATACAATTTAGTAAATTGTTGCAAAGACAGAGACAATTAATAATAAAAGGAATGGGGCTACACTCAATGAAAACCATTAAACATTAGTGGGTTTGTTTTCATTGCAGGTTAGGTGAGCTTATCAGATTTGCGTTAAAAAAAGGACTTCACTAATATGGCTCATTGAAAACGGTAATCGCCACTGTTAACTTTATTTAGAAAGAAAAGCTCAATAATCTAAAAATATACCTTCAAATGACCGAAATTTGTATTGTTTACCTGGCAATGTTTATCTTAGTTGGGCGGTAGTAACTTGTATGATACTTAATAACAAGTATACCCATTTTCATTGGGTTTTTCTTGTTTTCACTTAACGCCGTTCAATTGTAAACTATAGTTTATAAACTCCAATGCAATGATAATATAAAGGTACCAGAAAAGGCCAACAAAAAACTGTTAATTAGGACGACAGTATAAAATTTGAAAACCATAAATTACAGCTGATTGATATAACTTACTTTTTCTGGTATTTAGCTGTATATCGGACCCTCCTTAACCAAGCTAATTTATTTTGACCATTGGTACACATTTTGGAGATTTTCAAACAATGAAATATAGCGTCCAGATCAAATCCATTTGACTTGCTCAAACCAAATTGAGGTTAAATATATGAGAATTGAATTTTTCTGCATTTTATCCCTTTTAAGTCAATTGATAGCAGCCAGAGACAATAAGTCATTGTCTTAATCATAATAAAATATGAAAAGTACATTTTCTGAAGCATCTTCAATGTCTAGGTAACGATAAAATTACCATGTTTGGTAGGCCTTAAGAAGAGTGGTCCTTAACAATTGCTTAAAAAGCGCGCATCTTGGTCAGGTCACATTTTTAGGTTAACAAATATTTATAATTATGAAATTAGAAGTAAGAAATAGAATAGAATTGAATAGAACAGTTTATTTATGAATAATAATTTCATAACTAGCAAAAGTAACTTTGAAATTGGCTGTTCACTGTTACATTGACAACTGAGAGAAAACTGGTTACCAACCTATTGCTTTTTAACCACATGTGATATCTTTGTTAGAAGCTTTCTTTGACTAGTTACCAACATATTTTTCCAGTACTCTTTTTTCTAACTGTAGATTATTTTAAATTTATTTAATTTCCTTTATTCAACTGTTTAACTATTAGTTAACATATTTATTCAAATTTTGCCATTTCACATTATTCTACAAATTTTACTGTCTATGTTTTGATCACTTTCAATTCTTTGAATGTATCTTACCTCGGTGTTTTCTCTGCAAATTTTAAGGTTTTTCATTCAATCTGCTCTAAATGGATTCTCCATTGGTTAATAAATTTATAGATGCTCCTATTTTCAGACCCGGTGAGGAAGAATTTAAAATTGGACCAGCTAATTATCTCCGAAAAATTTCCAAAAATCATCCAAACATACCTTGCTGTATTATTGCTCCTCCTCAGGTAAAGAATTTCTTTTGTTATTGCTTATTTCAAATTCAATGATGATTTGGGCACCAATTATTGAAGTAATTCAATTTAATCAGGCTATCATTACCTATTGCTAATTATTTTCTCTTTACAACATAAATTAAAGTTAAAAATATGGTGTAAAATATTATGATTGACATTTCACCAAATGTCAAAGCTGCCCGTTTTTAAGCCTCAAAGCCTGTAAATATTAAGAATATTATTTTTGTTCTTTTACAGTCATTCAATCCCTATTTTAGTCTTGATCAAGACACTTTTAAATTTAAAACAATCAAGCAAGACTTCCTTAGCAACGAAGATGTCCCTGCAGAAAAAGAATTCACATTTCGCGAATATCACCGAATGGGTGATAGTTTCAAATGCGATTACTTTGGTAAACCTCCAAATGTAAGTAGTAATCTCAACATGTTCAAGAGAATAATGGAATTTATCAGATATTTACTTATATTTATTCTTTTTCTTTGTATTTCAATTCTATAAGAGGGTGCCATTAGAGGAAATTGATGAAAATTTCTGGACTTTAGTCTCTCAGGGTGAAGATGTTCAAATTTTCTCTGCTTATCGTTTATCTACTAATGTCTACGGATCAGGATTTCCAACTCGAAAGCCGGGATCTTTCTTAACAAAAGACGATGAAAAATACCTTGACCACACTTGGAATTTTCTAAATATTCCAGAATCAGAGGATAATATATTTAGTTTTCTTGGAAACCAATTAAGAGATAACACAGTTCCTACATTGTAAGTCTCAAGTTCTCTATGTTTATTGTTCTGTTTATTGTTATATACGTTGTTTTTTTTGCTCAAAGGGACATTGGCATGTGTTTTTCACATCGTGGGTGGAGGAGAGATGTTCACTGGTCATATTCGATTAATTATTTACATTGCGGTGATTCAAAAATATTTTATGCTGTTTCTCCTGACGATAATCATCTCTTTGAGGCAGAATTTGATTCAGGATCAATTCCTTTACCCATCGATTTAATTGGAGAAACAACTGCCACCTCTAATTCATCCGACGCATTATTGAAAGCTTCAAAGCGGAAACTTAAGGTAAGATTAATATTGTCAATTGTTTATGCCCTTTAATTTACTTTATTAAATTACTTTATCAAAATTCATAGGTTTTCAAAGCTGAACTTCATCCCGGTCATTTTCTAGTAACATTTCCGTCCGTGTATTATATGAACTATGATTCTGGAGTCAATGTAGTTGAGTCTGTGGTCATTGCTCCTATTAGTTGGATTCCAATTGGCCATAAAGCTATCGAATATCTCTGTGATAATAAACAATCTCCTCTTTTTAGTCATGAGGAGATGATATCAAAGTTAGCAATTGATGGCGAGCTTTTTGGTATTGAAACCTTGAATGAAATTTCAACCAATCTTGAACTTATAATTTACCAAGAATTGAGTTTACGAGAAGTAATCGAAAACTATCCAACCTGTATTAAACGCCAACGTCAAGCTTTCGAGCTCATTCCAGAAGATGATCGTCGATGTTCATTTTGTGGATTCATCATATTTTTCTCAGCCTTAATCTGTAATTGTAAAACTGGTAGGTTCCTTATTTTGATTTTTATTTCAATTTATTCATCCAAGTTTTTCTCTCTCCGCTAGATCGCTTCGTGTGTCTCAAGCACATTGACCATCTTTGTAAAAAATGTCCCCCTTCAGATAAAGTTTTTCGTTATAGATATAAAAAAGAGGAGTTTGAACAGCTGATTCACGAAATTAAAGTCAAGGTCAACAATTTCGAGAAATGGAAAACAGAAGTTAATAGTCTGCTTTATAATTGGTCCGAACAAGTTCCTATAACTGTTTTACGAAATCTTTACGATATAGCTGAAGACAAAATTTACCCGCAAGATTGTCCAGAATATGAAAAGTTGTGCAATGCTCTTCAAGAGTTTGAACAGGTTCATAAAATTGTTCAGGAACTTCTCGAGCAACAAAACAAATTCATAGAAGAAGAAAACTCCAAACGTGTTAAATATCAATCATCTTTAGCTCAATCTTCTGCCAGGATAAAGAAAAAGATGGAATCAGAAAAAGATGAAAACAAAAATGGAAACAACCCGGTGAAATCAAAACTCGTATTATCAAGAAATAATGAATCTGATAACGAAAACCGAAAATTAAGTGTATTCGAATTCTCGGGTTTCTGTGAAGTATTAGACACTTATCCTTTTAAAGTCCCTGGAAGTGATGAACTTAGAAAGCTGTTATTTCGATGTGTTGAGATTGATAAACTTATTGATAGTTATCTTGACGAAAATACATCTCTTAAAATTGATTCCCGAAAACTTTTGAACCTAATTCAAGATGCCAATACAATTTCATTCATTTGTTTTGAACGTAAACTCGACATTCTGAAGGAAAAGTTAATTCAGATTAAATGGTTAGAAGATTGTGACCCTTTTCTTGACCGAAAGCAAAACCCTCGCTGCCGAGCAAGTAATTTAAGCGATTTGAAATCTCTTATCGAATCTGGAATGGACTTAAAAGCACCATCAAATGTAGTTACATCTTATCTAAATCGCCTCAACATGATTTGGGAAGAAGCAAACCATTGGTTGGACAAGGCGAAAGATATTCTAAATGCAGTTAAACAAAACTCCTCAATATTAAATCGTGAAAAATTGGATTTAGATGCAATGGCAGAACTTATGGATCAAAGTGCAGAAAGTCCTGGATTACGAGCTGTTGATTTGAATCCAGTTTGGGATGAATTGCAACAGTTGTATAGTTTATGTCAACAATGGTCAAACACAGCCCTTGAAATGATGACAAAACTTCGATCAGATAAACAGAAAGATGAAGAAAATATTCCATATGCTTCTGAGCTGGAAGATCTTTACAATAAAGGGAAGAATATTGGTATCCATTTTGATGTTCTTGGTGTTATGAAAGCTTCTTTGCAAGTTGTCAACGATTGGAAGGATAAAGTTAACAAAACTTTTCTTCGAAGAAACTCGTTCTATCCTATTGTTAATGTATTGGCTCCTCGAAGTAATTATTCCCTTCCATCAAGCATTGATATTATGAATTGTTCATCCCGCTCAATATATCAACAATTGAAAAAATTTGCAACACAAACCCCAGCTCGTGAAGGGAGCAAGAAACTGACCGGTTTTGAAAAACAACTTTCTGGTGATTTCAGTGCTGCAAAGATTAATAAAATTTATGATCTGTGTGAGAAAGATGAAATGTCCGAGATTCAAATTATAAGGGAAAAGAACACAAAGAAAAACAATCAAATTGCTTTCAACGAGTTTAATGCCGCAGATGATGATACTGGAGATGGTGATTTGAACGAGAAAGATAGAAAGTCCAAGGAACGTGATAGAAATTCGAGGAAATTTTGTTTCTGTGGTAAACCAGCAGGCGATTGGATGGTTCAATGTCAACTATGTCAAGAATGGTATCACGTCTCTTGCGTATCTTCTTATTTGTCATTCGTTAATTTGGTAGCAAAGGGACGTAAGCAACTGCTTATACAAAATTCAGATGATGTTGTCGATCAATTTAACTTTGTCTGCATTCTATGTTGCCGTGGAAAAAGACCTTCGATTGATCTTATACAAGAGCTAATCTATTCTTATACAAAGCTTCCAACTCGTGTTCTCGAAGGTGAACTGTTGATTCGTCTTCTAAATAGAATACAAAGATACCAAGAAAAGGTGAAGAATAGAATCGATTCACACTCTGATCTATCAGAAGGATTCGACATTGTAGAAAAAAATTATTGTTTGAATAGTGATTCCTCCAGTCAAGAACAAAATATAACAGGATCTCCATCTAAAAATAAGCGAAAATCACCTTTGATCTTACGAAGTAAGTTATTTATCATCCAACAAGTTTAGTTTTACAGTTTGTAATTTATTTTAATAATTTGTTCTTTGCAGAGGATTTAACAGATAATCATGGTTTAAGACTTTCAAATGAATCTCGCACTATTCTATTGGAGCTTATTTGCGAAGGAAATTTATTAGAAGCTGGTATTCCTGAGGTACAACATCTATGGAATATCATGCTTTTCGTAAAGTAAGCTAATATTTTTCTTTAATTGAATTATTTGATGATACGATATTAATTATTTTTATACTTTATTCCAGCTCAAATTTGAAGACTTTAGTTTTCGTTAACCCAAATTCAACATCATTAGCCATACTAGCTTCTAGTACATTTATGATTGACACAAATAAACGTACACCTGAATCAGATGAAGGTAATGAAGGGGAAGCTGTCGAGACCGATGCGACAAAATCAAGAAACAAAAAACGAAGGCGAGATCGTAGTGTTTTTGAGCGAAGCAAGGGCAAAAAAAATCGTAAAGGCAAAAGTGATAAGGATAATAATGTTGACGCTGAGCCTGAACTTTGTTCACTGAGTTCCGAATGTCTTCGGCCTGAGGGTCAAGAAGTTGATTGGATATTTTGTGAAGGAAGATGCCAAGGATGGTTTCATCAACTATGTGCTGGAATATCTAATCCTCAAGAAGTTGTTCATCTTGAAAAATATATTTGTGCTACTTGTCAGTCATTAGATGAAATAGAATCGTCTAATACGGTAACTGGAAATGGCACTAAAGACTCAAACCTCAAAAAAACAAACAAAGCTGGTAAATCAAGTAAAAATGGTGTTAAATCACATATTCCTGCCTCGACAGATGAAGCGTTAGTGACAACAAAAGTATTTGATGATGGCTGTGAACAAGGGGGAGACAATAGTGTTTATTCAAAGGATGCAAATCTAGTTAGTGACGATAATGCAATTGAAATTGACCGAATTGACGAAAGCAATGTAAATGGAAGTTTAGATCTTCGTGATGTCCCTAGAGTTATAGCTGATGATGAAGAAACAACATCGGTTCTCAGTGAAGATCGTGTTTATCATGAAACGTCATTTGAAAGCATCGAAGAAAGTATCATTGAAAATGATGTTGGTAACGGTTCTCAAGTCTACGATACATATGTTAATAATAAAGTTCATAATAATGTGCAAAGTTCTAGTCAAACCGAAGCTATCTTGCAAGCGGAACAATCCATGATCATTGAAGAGATACCTAGCTTAACAGAGCCCACAGTAACTTCGATTGCTGTGTGTGTTGAAAAAAATGGAACAAAAGAGTATAAAAAGGGTTGTGTTGAATCCAAAGAGATGGGTCCTAATATCGTAATTTGTGATGCTGCAAAATTGAAAATAAATTGTATCACACAACAAGGAAAACAAATTGCTCTTGGAAATCCAGAGACATCTGTTCATCATCGTCAACCAACAAACCAGATAACCAACCCGAAAGAATCTTAATTGACTTCTACATCATCAGTCGATCATAATGAACAGATCTCTTAATTCAAACTGTAAATATGTTTAAATGACAATCAGCTGCTTAGATTTGATCTCTCCACTTATATTTTATTATTTTCAACATTTGTCGTTCGAAAAATTGAGACGACTGTACAATTGAATGCAATCCATGTAATGTCTCTAAAAATACTCCAAATAATAAAACCAACCAATGAATCAAATACCTTTATTTGCCAAATTCAATTAATAATGTACGAACAAAATTATTCATTCACAGTTTAAAGTAAAAATGAAATTCAAATAGTTTTTCACACTCAATCGTAATTGTTAAAATAATTTTATTTCACTACCTGACTAATCAGCTTCTATTGTGAAGCTAGCTTTGATTCGGACGACAATCCAATTGATACTTATTGACATTCACCAAATTTACACCTGTAACTTGAATTAGCAAAAAGCATAATAAATGTCCAATAAAGAGGTTTTCGGTGCAACATAATACAATACACACTTTGCACATTTTATAATACAAATGTAATGACATCGGATGCATAAATTAATGAATAACCAATTAATAAATAATACCGAATATAATAACATAATTTTCACGAGTAATTTTATGTGTAATCAAATATGGATTGAGCCAACTTGAATGTTTATTTTGGTTTTATTAAGTCATTTATTTATTGCTGTTGCTATCAATAAATAATAAGCTATCTGGTAGATAAAACATTTCTGTTACTCCTACTCCAGAGACAAATGAGATGAAGTCCTACATATTTGTTTAGCATTGAAGTTTTAATAGCAACAATTAAATTAGAGCTAGTTGGATTAAATATTGAAAATTGAATGTCATTGTTCGTATCTGAATGAAATTCAATATAACTTTTTTGCTTCCACTTTACATAAACCTGTGTTATTTAATTCACTCAACATGTAATGAAAGTTTACCATTCCTGAACCTATTCATTTTATCCTTCTCATGTGTTTGATATCAAGTTTTTGGTACACTACTTTACACCAATTTGACCATGTACAAGCAAATAATAAGAAGACTGTATTGGAAATTAAATGAATAATAGAAAGATTATGATGAGTTCAGCATGTTATTAATAGATACTAATTTGAACAAACTTCATTAAACATGACTTTTATGAAAAAAAACTTTGCTTCCCTTTAGTGCATCAACATTGGTTTAAGAGTGATAAAGATTGCCATATATGTTCATTCAATCGATGTCAATTAAACTTACATCGTGTTGAAGTCTATTATTGACCCCATTTCCAATTGCTACACGGATATCTTCAAGGATATCCTTTGTCATTTGGTTTGATTCTTGCAGTTGTTAACCAGTGGCATTTGTTTGAATAAATTTAAAGCTGTGTTGAAGTCGAATGCTGAAATTAGACCACAGTTCCATGTTTTTTCACTAATGGACCCAGAAGCTTGAAGAATCATAATCAAGCAAGAGTCTAGAATGGCGATAATACAATAACATATTGATGAAAAAAACTCAAAAGACCAGTAAAAATGATAATTTGAGATGAGCTTGATCTATTTAACAAGATTATTGAAATGGTTAATCTAAGCACACCTGGAAGTGTGTATATCTGAGGCTATTTTAAAGTGTTTTACTTTAACCAAAGGCTTAAATTGTGAAAAATTTTCGCTTAGCTTGAGATTTAACTGATAATTCTGGTCTTAGACTTTCAGAAAAATCTGGTCTTTAAATCACAGATCATGAGAGCTTGATTGTAAAGAAAATTCGTCAGAAGCTAAAAATCTTGAGCTGAAACATCTATGAACCATCACGCAAATTGTGAAGTTATCTTTTACTGATTCGATTATTGCTGAATTGGGTTAATTATCTTATAATGTTAACGATTGCTACACTTTAATTCGCTTTGAAAGCTTTAGTCGTCGTTAACTTGAATTCAACATCAGCAGCCATACTGACTTTTAGTATATTCATGGCATAAACTAAATTACACTAGAATTATATTAATTAATATATTACATCATACTGTACCTGATGAATTTCCCAAGCGGGGGCACATGATGCAAACAAATTACTTGAGGATCTTTTGCAACATCTGTCATATGATATTCATTTACTGAGGTTTATTTAGGAACAATAATTGCTACAACAACAACAATAGTTACAATGTTCGGGAAAACAAAAGCATTCCTTGTTTTACCACTATCGATACATTATTGTAATTTCTTATCGCTTCAGGATCAAGCTGGGACGATGATAACTTTTCCAGTTTTTGATCTGCAGCTGTTAGTTTCTGCAGGACAATCAAGAGGGCCAAGTGTTTCTGGATCGAAACAGAATCTGATCTCGGTCAAAATAGGAAGACCAGAAGTTGAACCACTACAAGCCAATTGTGGTCGACCCTTGAAACCCTTTCTGATTGCTTCACGGACAGATTCAAGAGCAACTCCTGTGTTACTTGGTTTGATTCCAGCAGTTGCTAACCAATCACCAATGGGCATTTGTTTGAACAAATTCAAAGTTGTGTTGAAGTAATTGAATTGTCCTTTCAATGCTGAAAACTTAGCACAGGTTCCGTGTTTCTTCCACTCATGGATCCAGAAGCCCCAAGAATCATTATCATATAGAGATTTCCAATATTTCTATAAAATAAATTTTTAGTAGAAATTTATTTTCAATTGAAAAACAAACTCAATTCAACTTACCTTCAATTGGCTTGTGATGGAGTCAAGATTTCCTTTGTTCAAGTATTGTTCAAAACAGCAATTTGAAGGATAAGAGTTGTCGAAATAATTTGGCCACATTCCATGAATAGTGAATTCATCTTCATATTTAACTTTACAAGGTTTGAATTTGTTGTCATTATCTGGTTTGGTACAAACACCAGGAGCCCATTGAACGGATAAAAGAGCGATATCAAACTTCTTATCCCTTTGACACTGTTCAGTGGCTCTACCTGATGCACCATAAATGGCGGTTATTACAAGAGCAATGGCTAAATAACTCTTCATTGTGTGTAAATAATGGAGAACGAATTAAAAGAAGGAATGACGATGAATGAACAATATAATGAGAATCAAATCGTGCTTAAATAAGAATCAGAATCAAGCTTGATGTTTCTCTGCTCATATACGTTTCAAACTGTCAAACCCTTTTCTCTCTTTCGCTTCTCTTTCTTCTATTTGTTGATCACGATCTTCATTATCATTACAATCAAGCTCATCAGTTGCATGAACAGATGATGACGGAAGAATTAAACATTGGCTAATTTGATAAGATAACTAACTATTATAAAAGCAACATTTAATTTGTGATGCCCCTGAATGACCTTTGTCAATGAATGACCTCTTGTCTCTGGTTCGTGATTGAAATTAAAATTGAAGTGACCAGTAATTTTAGCTATCAAAAAATCTAGTTTTAAACAGAATTTTGAGATTTAAAAGTTAAAAATAAATATAGATTAGATTGACACACGTGAGTTATAATTCCATTACATTATCTAACTGATCAGGATTCATTGTAAAGTCAGATTTGATTTGAATGACGATTCAGATCAACCTTGTAATGATACTTTTTGACAGTTTTACCAAATTTACACCTGTTGGTGACTTAGATTTAATGAAAAGCATTAAAGGTTATCCAATAAAGTGATTTCCTTGACTAAACAATGAAAGGCTTGTTCATTTTATAACATTTGACGAAACAATTTGCGATGGTAACAAATAAGATTACCAATGAGATTTGATTGCTATGATTGCATCTTCTAATTGCTTGAAAGTCATTTGTTTTAAACTGGATTTTGCAATTTAAAAATCTCTAGATCTCTTGAAGCCAATGGGTTTCTTGTTATGTGGTTTAACCCACTCAACCAGAAATCATTTCTGGTTTTTCATCGTGTAGGCTAATTCATTTAAAAGAGTAGGTTTTCTAGTAATCACGTTATCACTAATTAACTATTGTTCAGTACAAGTTGGAAACAGAGTTATACAGAATAGTAAATGTAAAAAAGAAGTATCAAGGTGAAAATCTTTGAAAAACATGATGTTTTCACCTCATCATCCAATAAATTTCCATCTTTTTTTTCATAAAGAGGTTGACACTTAAATGTGTGTTGAAATTAAATCAAAGTTTAACATTTGGACAAGTTTTTTTTTCACAAAACAAATGTGATGAGAATGATATAAATATATTTGTATATAATACAGATAAAGTGAGCTATTCCTACATGGAAATGATACAATGTGTAAAATAAAGCAAAATATAACTGAAAATTTGATTTAGATATTTTGAATGAGAAATAAAAGTGTAGGTTAGCAAAATGGTTCAACAAAGATATTAAAAGAGATATTCATTGTTTTTTTGGTGTTTCCAAATAACTTGTGGTTTGTAATGATGAGAAGTTTACATCGAAACTCGGATCAGTTCTTTACTCTTGCTTTTTTAGGTCAAAACAAGCCAAACAGTCGGTAAGATTGTGTATCATTTATGGTCACTGGTGAAAAAAGTGAAAACACTGGAACATTGAGGACAAGAATTGTCTTTCTCATGCATTTGACCGGCAACTTCTGAGAAGCCACATTTTAAACATTCGAATCGCCTCCTTCCTTGAAGTAGGGTCTTTGCTCGTTGAGTTAGTGAAGGTTGAATGAAACGTTTCTTGAATGAATCGAACGACTCTTGATCTTCGAAAGTGTAACGGGCTTCCTTTTTACTTTGAACCCTTGAATCGAAAAATAATTTCATTTCTAAACTTTTACTCCCTGCTTCTGGAAAAATAGCGTTAGATATAACCCCTAAATCATGGTCAACTTTAACATCACCGGTAACACAATCCTTTTCGTGAATAATATTGTCCTTGACAAATAGAAAAACAGTTTTACTCTCTTTGTTTTCAACTAAGAACATATCCTCTGAGTTTTCAACATCCTCTTCAGTCCAATTAGCTCCTCTTTTGTTACTATCTGACGATGGATTGCTATCGAAATGACTCCTTTCCTTGGTTAAAACTGGAATGCTTATCTGGGTTCCGAAAAAGTTTATTGAGATATCATTGAAATTGAAGCCTGTTGACCGTGATGAAATCAATCCAATGGTTTCCTCTAACCGTGGTCCGCTAGATGTCTTTAATGATCCCTTCGGCCTTATTTCACGTCCAACTGGTATACCAAGGTACTCTTCGTTGATAAATGGAGCAATAAATTGATCCTTGAATCGACTCAAGGATTCCTCATCTTCGAAAGTGTAACAAACTTCGATAACTTCAGGTTTATCAGAGTCACTGCTGTTGAACAGTAGTTTCAACCTTGGCTCTTCGTCATCTAAGAATTGTGCATAATCGAGTTTGTTCAAATCAAAGCTTCTGAGTAAATCTCCAGTTATACAGTCTTTTTCTTGAATAATGGAACCTTTAACAAATATAAAGATGGTTTCACCTAAACTAGATTCAACAAGGAACATATTGTCGCAGTTATCGGTATCCTCTTCAGTCCATTTTCCAGATATTGTTGACCCTGTTTGCACTTCATTGCTTGAAGCTACCGATGATGAAACATCCATAGAATCTACTGTACAGTTATCAATATCAATATTTTCATTCATTGCGGATGTCGTATTTGGTGTAGATGGATCGATGTTTGATGGTGGGCAAAGATTGAATCTGATTTCATTCATTGGAGAACAGGAGATGGCTTCTTCATCAAAGGAACCAATACATGGACTTGGTGGTGGCGCACGAGGATCTTGATAAAGGAGGAATAAAAACACAAAAATACAATTAATAATTCTCTAAAAAAACAAAAAAAATATAAATGCAGAACGAAAATTTAATTGCAAAGGAATAATGAAAAAGGAGTTATGTCTAGAAAAGTAGGGCTTGCTGATAAAATGAAAATGAAGCTCAGTCAATAAACTGGTTCAAATGTTTCAATTTAGCATCAAGGACGCTTTGATCAAACAAAAGATAAAGTGTAATTAACAAATGGATATCTAAGAAAAGATATAAGTCTGGCATTTTATCGGCTTTGAGTGTTCTCAGCATTCAGTACCCAGAGATTAGATTCGTGACTAAGCGAATAAATAAGTGCTTAGAATAACAATTAATGTATTAGTCATCGGGAAGCGTTTGAAAATCAGGCATTTCAAGAAAATGGCTTCCAGAAGATTCTTGTGAGTCAGTAAGAACAGTGAAAGGAAAAAGCAAAGAGAGGAACAAAGATGAAAGGGAAACGATAGAGGAAAAGAGGGTAGAAAAGAATGTAAACAAAGAATAAAAATTATTTACCTGATAATGCTAAAGTCATGTTGACAACAATTAAAAATAATCTATACTAATGAATGTACTTGTAAATGTTGAAATTTATCAAATAAATAAGCAGCAAAGTGTGATTTAATTATTAAAAAATATTTTCAACAATGATTTAAAGAGGAGAGAAACATTAACCGTATCAATTGAGTTGCATCACATTTGTTATGAGATTCTGTTTGTTTTTTTTGTTGTCATATCATCGGAAGATCTCTATTAAATCAAAATGACAATAGATGGAGCCAGTTAATTACATTATTCAATTCCATTTTTGATTAAATCGATTAATTTAATCAAAACAATTGATTTAAATCGTACCAAACTTTTATTAGATTGATATCAGAAATTAAGGAATTGGCCTCGCTTTCCAGATAAGGACCAGGACAAAACTTCAGTCCTTTACATCTAAACAGTAAAATTGAAAATTCGAATTTAGCTTTTCTCTATTGCTAAAAAAGCCATCTGTTTCCCTACAAGCTTTTCAACACTTCATCGAGTCTGATTTTTTTTATTTGTGCTTATAATTTGTTTTTGTGAAAATTAATAACAATTTATTTTGATTCTTTAACATTCATCTCAACTCTCAACGTGAAATTGGTTCTCAACAATCATTAGAACTATTGTTAATAATGGAAAGCAAAAATGTACCTTTGCAGAGACAATTTTGGGAAGAAGAAGTTAAAAGACTCTCGAAACAGTTTGCAGATTGTGTGAAGAGAAAAGTTTCGACCCAATTGAAAATCGAGGAGACAGAAGCTGAATATATGAAGGAGCTGAAAATTTTTCAACAGATCGAGGAAGAAATGACTGAAAATATCCATGAATTGGAAGACCAGGAAAAAGACAAAGAAATTGATGCCAAATTGACAGATCTGCAAGAGAAAGATAAAAAATTGAAGGAATCGATTACAGAGACTGAAGAGTCGATTAAAAAATTGCAATCAATTAAAAGAACCGAAGTCAATAGGATCAAATGTTCAGAGAGACGAGTTGAAGCCTTGGAGAGGCAATTTAATACATTGGTTTACACCAAAAAGCAGTTGATTAACAAAATTCGGAGATCAGTAGAGAATCAAAAGGTGTGAGATTAATGAGCAGTTGATCTTTAATTTCGCAAAAAAATGTACAAAAATCACATAATTTTGTATAAGATTTGTCAATTTCAATTTATTAGCTTCTAAAAATGTTATTTTCATAAGTTCAAGCTTAAAGTTTACATGAAAGAAATAAAAGTTTAGAAAGTCCAAGTGGAGTGAGATTTTTGATCACAAGTGACCAAATATTAGCAAATATTAACTAACTGCGGATATTGAACATGCTTAATTGTTTCCTGTGATGAAACTAATAATTTTACTGGATTTTCCTAATAGCATCTGTGAGAATATCCATTTCACCTGAAATTTTAAGAAAAACAAAAAGAAATGAAAATTATTATTGGCAATGGTTTATTAGGCGAACCAATTAAAGCACATTTAGGCAAGACATTTATACAAATAAAGTGAGTTTAATTGTGTCAAATAGAGTTTGCAAAAGCAATCGGTCAACATAAATAGCAGTTAATGATGAAATCGTCGAAGCATGTTACTTGGATTAAAGTTATTTTCTCTGGCATTACAAGAGATGATGGTTTTGATTGTTAAGACAAATAATTATCGTGAACAAATTAAATTACGAGATTCGTTAAGACACATGAAATCGGACAGTTGACAGGAATAAGCAGAACCATTTTTGAATAAAAATTGGAAACAAAAAATAACATAAATGTGGACATTGAATCAAAAATGGTAACTGCTTGAGTAAATTAAAATTACATTGAATGTTGGACGCATTAAAAAAAATAAAACAATAAGCTACATTCAATTGAATAATTAGCTTTGGACGGTATACTGTTATACTGATTATTTGAATTGAAATAAACAGTGAATCAGTCACAATATGTTACAAATAGGAGACGATAATGGATCGGTAAGGGTTGACATGAGTGAGGATGATTTATAAAAAGCGAAAGCAGAAGCACGGATTTGTTGCAATGAAAGCGATCAGATTATGGCGAATGAATGTTCAAGCAATTCAAACTCACTTCGAATCGTTTTAACCAGTCCTTCTAATTGATTCTTACGATCAAGTATTTCAATTGATTGAGTGTAAGGATTATAACGAACGGTGAATGGTCTCGGGATGGAGTAAGCAAACTCTCTGTGGACAAAAAAAGACAAATTAATGACCATATTTACATAATTTTCCGTCAAGTTATTTACTTAAGTTTTTGTTGAGCTTTTCCAAAGCTTTCAGCCAAGAAATAGATAGGCTGATATTCAGTAATGGGATACTTTTGAAGAGCTGTCACATATGGATCAAATGGCTTTACTTCTGGTTTATCAGTTAAACAATACTGCGAAAAAAGAGATACAAATCAAATTAATTAATTTGAAAATCATTCATTGTATCTGATCAGATATCAATCACCTTATTTTTTATCAATTAGTGACTTAGATTCGATTGAATTGGAGATAGAAAGACTGAGGAGGTGATTCAATTAAATTGCAGTGATAATATCGATCAAGAAGTGAGCTATCAAAGAAAGTAGGAACAAATACATTTTTTGATGAAAATTCTGATGAATTATTAGAAATCAATTTAATCTCTAAAGATTCAATTAGTACTTGATTGGGATAGGAAATAAGTGTTTACTTCGGTTGAATAATTTATAATATTCAATCTTTCGGTAGATCAATTCAGTCATCTATCTGATAATCTTGATAAATATTAGTTAGTGGTAATCAATATCTTAAATCATACATCAATAGTTAAAGTGATTGGATCACCATTAATTATCAATAACAAAAATGTCGATTCAGAGACAATTAGCCTTACCTGAAGCTCTCCAAAACTCGAAAGAAGACCGGCTCCGTAAGCTTTTATCTGTCCATCTTGTTTACAAAGACCATATTCGACTGTGTACCAATAACAAGTGGCCAACTTTTCAATATAATCATCAGGAGCTCCTAATGATGATAAACCAATCTCTTGAGAAAATTGGGCAAAACCTGGATCAGCAAATAAAGGAGCATGACCCAAGAGTTCATGGCAAACATCGGGCTCTGGTGTGTACAGTGGAACTGAAGGATGGCGAATATATTGAGTTGCATGAAAAACTCTGAAAGCTAAGCCAGCAAGAAAATCTCGAGATGTTAATAAACCAGCAACTGGACGCAAAGTAAAACCAGTACAATCTATTGAAACAAGAAATAATATGTTACTCAAATTGTCTATTTACAAAGTTAAATTTTTTAAATGAAATAAGCCATCGGCAATGATAATAAACAAAAATGACTGAAAATGAATGAATGACGAAAATGAAAGTATTCCTAACCTTTAAGGAAATTAGAGACATCTTCTAATTGTGGTATCTGATCTGGTCCATAACCACAGTTTTCAATCATCAAGCGAAATATATGATTATGCTCTCGACAAGCATGAGTTGGATAGAGACTTGTTAATTGGTTGTAAACAGTTCGCCAAGTGTTGATCTCTTCCTCTGTATATTCAACTCGAGGTAATGGTTGGCCACTGGAAAAGAAAACAAAAATTAGTCAATTTTAAAACAATTGTCAAACTAAATTGAACTCACTGTTTATGATTGAAAGCCAAATCAGCAAAGTATTTTCGACGTTTACGATAAACTTCATCCGTGAAACCCTGGTCATAGATAAATCACGATAATCAATGTAAGATTCAGTTGAGATGCAAATTGAATTTAAAAAAGTGCCAATTAATCTCTCTAGATATTGATTGATTGGCAGGAAAATGCTTAAAATTTTTCTTACTGGATGGTCAGAGTCCAATTCAGCTCCATATGATAATACATGGTTAGCGAAGTTATCAATTTCCTTTATTTTAACTGGAAACCATGGAACAGATTCTTTCCCTCGTGGCTCTCTTGAAATAACTTGCATGTATGTGGAGATACCTTTAAGATCGTTTAATGCTTTGTCAATATTTGCTGACTCAGACCGAGTATCGATTTCGATGAGAAACTCATAATCATCTGAGAAACGTTTGGACGATCTTGATTCAATGTGAGCCAAATTAACATGATACTCCTGTAATGAATAAGACAAAGTAATCAGATGGTTTGATTAACAAGAAAAAAATGCTGAATATGATTAATGACACTTGAAGTGTTGAAATAAATCACAACGGAAAAATCAATCAGAAGACAATTACTTTGAATATTCTAAGGACTTCAGCCAAAGCACCAACGTTTTCCTTCACAGAGAACAGCACACAAAGATTTCCATTATCTTTAGTTCCACCATGACCATTAGTCAAGACCTGAATTTGACCATATAATAAAAATAATCACAATAATAAAGATGCACACAAGAAAATAAGATGAAAAATTAATAACAAATAAAGGTTTGAATAAAAAATCAATATAAACAAAAAACAGACGAAAGTTGCCTACTTATTAAGTACCTAATAAGATGGCAGCAGTTGTAGTAAATCAAATCTTACCTGATCATTATTTTCACAATGCAGTGACATTGTTGCTCGATTGTTGATGATTCTAAATTGTTAATCAATTGAATTATGCCAAATGGTTTCACAGAAGCTCTATGGTGAGGAAAACAAGTCAAATAAGTGTTGAGTTGGTTTGTTGATGAGTTATATGAAAATGATTGAGAATGAACAAGATTCTTGTTGATGAGGAAGAAGCTAAAGACGAGGAGAAGTGATAAGATGATTGTAATGATATTTTGTGATTAAATGATTATAATTTGTTAGTTTGAAACAGCTTTTAAGGACTGCCCAACCCTAATCATAATCACAATTATCAATTTGGCAAAGATACATTTACTCTCGGCTTGACTCTCCATTTAGACTGAAGGACAAATAGATGATTGAATTTGTTGATGTTGATATGGCGATGACTACAATTGTGACCTTCTTGTCAATTGTAGTTTCAAGTGGCTTAATCAAATTATTTAATTGATTTAGATGAATGTAACAAAAATATGTAAGCAAAAATGTAAATAAATTGAAAATTATTGAATGTTAAACAAAGATTTAGTAACTCTGATGACAATTTGAAGTCGATTGAAGTCAATACGCAAACATTTCATCAAATTTTATTGACTATTTACAATATAATCCGGTAACACAATTTGATAATGAGTTAATTGCCTGATTTAAATAGCAAAGTAAGTTGAACTGCTAAGTGAATTAACTTGTAGCTAGTAAAACTACTCGAATAGTGATAAAGCCTGGAAACTGTTTCAATCAATTAATTTAGTCTTTTTCAAATTGTTTTGACTATTAATGATCATTTGCAAATAAACAAAATGCATTTACAATTGTATCATTATGTATTTGAGTTAATTGCGTTCATGATGATTGAACTGATTTGATGAAATGATGAAATTAAATGCTGAATTACAATTGATAAACACTTTTGAGATACAATTTACAGACGATATCCTTGAGGCAACAATTTGATCATCAAATCTTAGAGTAAAATTGAACTCTTTTATTAGAGTGAACAACTTACCTTGAAAATGTTGTCTGTCACTGTTTCCAGAGCATTCAAACTGATTTGGATTAAAATGCAAGAAATGCCAAAATTGCCGAATGCCATTATTCATCATTTGTCTGAATTATCTGCATAAATGTCGAGGAATATTTAAAGATTATCGAAAGAAATTATCTAAAAAAAGACAAGAATAAACACCAAAGTCCTAATAACGTTTGATGAACCAGAAATTAATCCGGTTGTAAACTCTTTACCTAATTTATCAATAAGTTTATTATTATTACTGAAGATGGTGCCATTGAAGCAAACTTAACTCAAGAGATTCTTCTTGCGTTTTAATCCTTTGAGCTCGTTTGCGCTAATAATTTGAGAAGCACAAGTTAGTTCTTGATGTTATTCGGTCAGTACAAGTCCCAAATTGAAGAACCATAAATTCGAACTCTTAAGGTCATAATTTCGCTTAGTTATTTGAACTTTAAATGACATTTAAGGCCAACATTTCCGATTGCTTGGTGCTTGTTGAATATTGGTAACTCATGTTGATGAAAAAGATGTGAACATTTACATTCCGTTCAGTTAATCAATTTTTTGAGAAAGATTTTTTATCTTTCTAACGGTATAAGTTATAAACATCAACCATTCGTGAAAAAGTGGCACTCAGAAAGTGACCTCAAATGTCATTTAGAGGTCAAATAACAATAATCTTTAACAATTAGGTCCTTGAGCTTGAGAGCTCGAATTTATGGATCTACAGTCTTCGACAGCTCAGGGTACGAATTTGAGGTTTGAAGTCATAAATCACGAACGGTTGTAGCATCAATCGTTCGTGATTAATAACTACAAACAGGCTAAGATCTATTAGCTTTAAGATACTCGAAGCATTTCGAGGCAAAAGAATCGATTTCATAGAAACTTGTGTAGCTTCTCTGAAACAAATGCTGACTTTTTACAACTAACATTTTTCATTGTTGGCTATTTCAAGACTTTTTGAAGCAGCATTTTGGTTCGTTAGATATTTGAATAAAAATTGAGGTAGATTAGGCTGAATATGGTGTTTACAAGTGTGCTCGTCTTTCATCTCCATACACACAGGTAAATAAACATTGGGACCCTTGAAAGAGTTTCTTGAACGAGTTAATGCAAAACTTGAACTTTCAATAGTTGGGATCAAATTTGCCTGTAAGGTCTCTAAAACTGTCTATCATAAAAATTATAATAGCGAAAATGAACTTCATTTTCATTTTAATGGACAAACTCAGTAACTGTAAACAAAGTTCAGGTTTTTGATTCCTTGATCGGTTTATCACTTATTGTTTTCATTGTGAGTTTTCTCATGTCTAGTCCTATCGACCAAAGAAAATTATAAATTATAAGTAAATACTTAACTCATTGCATTCCCAATTCTGAAGACTTTGCTTTCTCCATTCTATTAATCAATAAGATCATTGACTTTTATCCGGTTATTCAGCCATGAATTTAAAGTTTTGCTGAACAAAAATTATGTAAAACTTACTTGTTAGTTTGATTACGAATTTGGAATTATGAAACAATTAAATTAGCTTGTCTTACCTTAGAAGGTTGACAACCTGTATTTTAATCATTGATTGTCAATGAATCTACAAATTAATTCATTTTCAGGGCAAAATCCTGAACTCTTGGCTGTTTACATGAGCGTTGTATGAAGTATTAATACTCATGAGAGACAAAACTTAACTTAATCAGATTAAATTTACACAGTCGAGTCTACAATTGGATATATTGACAATTTTAAGTTAACATTCATCTACATTTACTTTTGCGTAAAAAGATTCAAGCCGATGAATATGGAAAATAATTGAACAATGAATACACTAGAGTCTATGAAAATTGTCACTTTGCTAACCTTATTTAAACTAATAGTCTTATCCTCTTTTTACTACTTTAATAAGATCAAAGTAGAGATCATACTAATTTAATTATCATTAATTGTAAGGTTGTATCAAGTTGCATGTTATATTTAATGATTTTTAAATTAAAAACAAAATGTCAATTTCAAACCAGTCTATGGTTCAGTTGTCAACATGTGTTTCCACATAATTACAAACAATTGAAGTGGGATGGTAACATGGTTATTGGATAATCAATAGGAAAGGTGTGAAAAGGTCAAAGGTTTGATTTGTGGCAGCACTTGGAAATGTGTGTTTAAACAATTCAAATACAGATACAAATGTAACTGTCGAGTGTCCTCCATGTCCACCAAGTTGACTTTTTGTTGCCTCTTCTTGATCTCTCCAGCTTCATTTAATTATGCCAATGTTTGCATTGTTAAAACCTTTTCTTTGGGGATTCAATTGTTGTTAATCAAAACACAGAGAATTGGATTAACACGGTGAAAAAAAGTTATGACTACTGTTGAAGTAGGATAGACATGAAATGTCATTTGAAGACAGGAATAATTTTCATATTCAAGTTGCCTTACTCGTCCCATTGACTCATCACTGTTAACATGATACAATCAGGATAAGATTCAGTTTCAAGGTACATTGTAACTAAATATGTCAAGTAACCTTGGGCTTTGCATAACAAATATCATTCAATGATACCTGGAAAGCAGAGAAATTTGGAAATGAAAAAATACAAATAAAATAGGAATAGTAATTGGAAGAGATAACAGTTATAAAATACTTTCTATGGAATTTCAGTGGAAAAAAGCTGAATTCAGATAAAAAAGTAATGGTAAAGGCGATGAATAAATTTACATCATCAGTAAAGGAATTAGTTAAGCCTTTGGAGTTGCTTGAGAGTTGTAATACGAAAAATAAACAGCTTTGTCTGATGAGATTAACAGGTGTTTAGGAATAGTGTTTGAGTTTGAGGCTTGAAATTTTCAATGAAATCCGGACAAATTGATGATAAATGATAATAAATAGTTGAAATGTGATCGTTATGTGAATATTGGTTTGAAATCTTTGAAACATCAATCAACCCCAGCAACCAGAGCAATATTCATAACCAGTAGGATGAGGAACGCTTGAATAAAAAAAATAAAATAAATAGCAATTAGATAAGTGTAACAATCAAATTAGGTAAAAGGCAACTTTCGGGACTGGTAAGTGTTTTAGGTAATAGATATTACATGAGAAATGAACAAAACTGTAATCAAAAGGCATAAAGAAAGTAAATGAAATTGGTTGGAGACAAAGAGATGACATAGTGTTGATAGCTAATAGCAATGAAATATTGTCTCAAAAATAATATTATTAGTTAGAAATAATACAATTTACCTAGAATAATATTGAATAATTGATTAAATGAGATGAAAGTACAAGGGGAGAGTACATTGAAAGCTTGCAGGCACAAAAAAAGACTGTTTCTTGGGAAAAAAAGAGATGTTAAGCTGGAAATGTCAAAGGATCTTACAGAATATATTCAGAGAAATTCATTGGAAAGGAGAGAAACAAAGTAAAATTAGTTGCTATTAATGATGAATGACGAGAATTTGTCGATCAATCAGGTAATCAGAAATAAATTACGGGATAGGATCCATCAAGAAATGTTAACGAAAAATTGCATTAGGAAAGTTATGAGTCTAAAAATGTAAAAAAGCTAATCTTGGAAAAAATTATCTGGACTTGGTTGACCACGTGAGTGAATACTGGTAATCTGGTTACATAGAGATGAAAAGGCGAAATAAATCGTTGATTGAAGAAAGCTAAATGAGTCAGGGATAAGTTATAATCTATGAAATAGGAACAATAATTCTGGTGAACAGAAACGATGAAATACTCACTATACAGGGTAAGGAGAAACCAAATGATGCTTGGTGTTACTTTGAGTTGCCATAAGATAACCAAGAAGCAGTCCTTCTCTGTACTTTCTGGATCCCATGGAGACAGAGACACTGATTAATAGTAGCACAAGAATGATGAGAGTGGATTTGGGTTCCATTGTCGGTGAGATTATCCTTTGATATTAAACTTGAATTGGAATATAATTTAACAAGATTGCTTTGGAAACAACTAGAGAGTCAACTTGTCAACTGTCTTGTACGACTGTGTTTGCCAGGTTATCCTTTTCGCTTCTACTTTTTAACTGGAAATTTTAAGAGTAAATTAATATCAAATATTAAATTGTCGTTAACCTGGCAGCACATTTTTTAAAACAACAAATTTCGATGATTAAATTCACTCTGATTATTGATCCAATTTAACAAACCATATCAGCGCGTGAGTAATCGTTTTCTGAAGCTAGGAGAAACAAAAACAAAACAAAATTAAAAAGAGTTGAATTTGAAATCAAAAACAACAATTTAATTAAGATATTGGTAATTACCTTCTCCTAAATTGTCAAAGTAACCTTAATTGATAAACGGTTTAATCTGACTCCTTTCCAAATGGTGTAAAAACCAAGAATCTTGATCCATGACAGATTACAGCGATATTGGCAATACATTTATCCGTACATTTCAAATTTGCTGTGCGTTTTCAAAGGTCAGCAAATACACTTGACTGGTCCATCAGGTCAATAATAATTGTGTAAATAATGAACTGTGGTTAGCCATAAAATTGTCGATTTCACAAGTGAAAAGATCAACAATCAAATTAACTCACTGTTGGATGAACAAAGGTTAACTGCGTCAACATAGAAGGGTTATTCCTTGTAACGGAAAGCTCGTAGGTTGTTGAGCTTGATTCAATGTTAAATCATGATCCATTTAAAACATGAATCATTGACTAGGATTGACCATAAATGGACAGATTAATTAAACAATTATATAACTCATTTAATTTAGCTTTATGCACTGTTAATCAAGCCATAGTTTAAAGGCTGGTCAACCAGCATAAAGTATTTCAATTAACCTTAAGCCTGAAAAACTTTCAATATTATTCACTTATACTTGACGAGCACTTGGAAATTATTTTTTCAACAATTTTGGTTCAACTTCAAATCAGAGCCTCCATTTATCCTTTCAACCCTAAAATTCAATTTGATCATGAAAGGTAAACTCAATAGTATTATCGTAATTATTTTACCAAACATTGAACAGTTGATGGATTGAAATAGGATAACCATTGGTAGGATTTACGATCAATGACCGGAGACTGGAAAATATTTAACCAGGAGAGATCATTTTTACATTTTTGTTTCCAGAATCGCATCGAAAATCACAAAGACTGACCTAAGACTGAAAGGTCAACCAACTGTAGTTTTAATCATCTTTAAATTTTGTCTTCCCCAGATGGACTTCCTGATATAATATCTGAAACAGTATTATTTATAAATGGAAATGATGAAGATGATGGTTTGGATGAAAGGATGATGACAAGAAAAGACTGCGTTCAGAACAGTTCAGGTCAAAATACATGCGCTTGATTCCAGTATATCAATCCTCTGTGAAAAATATATACCAAAGATAACTTTGCTTGGCTTATAATGTTAAATATCAAAATAACCTGTTATACGGTTGCTCTGTATTTATCTGAAAAGGTAAATTTCAGTATAACTTGTTCAGTTACTCATGTTTACACTTAACAATAATATTGTCAACAATTACTTCAAGTTTTAACGTTTTTCCATGTAACTTCACTATCCATTGTCAATCATTGAAACTCCATTAAAACCATTTCCATTTCATCCAAATTATCAACTTGAATTATAAACTGTCTGCCAGTTCAAAGTTAATCATCAGTGACTCTCATCAAATCAAATTGAGGGCAATTTTAACCACAAATAGGATCATAGATCGGCAATTTACGTTGAAAAAAATCAGCTGTTGAATGTAAGTACTCAAGACTTGTCGTTCTTTTCGAGTTGTCGATTATTGTCTAGTTTTGAAATGGTGTCCAATGATTTACAGTTTTAATTATGGCTTGAATTATCAATTGTTAACCATTCAACTGGGAAAGTTATTGACTTGTATTTGACAAACTGATTATGGCTTGTGTTTGATTTGACAACAACATTTAAGGTCATTACATGTCAACAAATATAACATTATTGGGCTGAAAAATTAGATTTGCCAAGTTAAATAGAAACATTTTGTGGATTTAGTCGACTGTAGTTGAAATACAGCAATCTGCTAAGTTGATGAAAGATTAATTTGTTTTCAAAATAATTTGAAGTTCATCTTTGCTTCGAAACTGCTTTTTCCAATTTCTGTTTACACTTTAAATCGTAAATGGCAGGTAAATTGTTCAATAGATTTCTTACTCCTCTGATGGCTGTGTTTATCTTTGAGAATAAAATAATCCCAATGAGAATGTTGATACTGGATTTTGGGTTGCATTAAAATCCATGAATTCAGGTCAGGTCATGAAGATATATATATGTTGGTATGAAACTGAATCTTTCTTTCTCTCTTTCCCTGTTTCCTGATTCTGTTCATTTACTTGTAATGATCAGCAATACACATGTAGATACTTTTCTTGTTGCTTTCCTTTTGTGGTAATCAAATTATTATCGCCATCATTGACATCACCAACAACAGTCAAAAGAAAGCATTAAAAGTTGAATTTAACAGGATCCTAATGGTAATTAATTAAATAACGAAAGACAGCAATTCAGAAGATGGATCTGGAAAGTCTTGCTTTCTTGATATCACCAAAAGGGTTCACTTCCAATGAAGAGTTTACAATTTTATCACTTGAACGTTGATCATTCCATTAATTCACCATGAAACCATTCAATTAATCAGCTAAATGTGTCAAAAAGGACTGCATTAATTGTTAAACGATTGTAGTTGGTCTTAATTATCACAATTTAAATTGAAAATGGTCAGCCTTTATCAAGGTTCATTTAAGCTTTTTTACCGGCAAACAAAGACAAAGCAGAATCCGATCCAAAGCAATCCAACCTAATCCTAAACCCAATCTTACTCGATTCCTAATCAGTCCATCAACTTTATCTTTAAATGGCGCAATTTATTGATCGACTTTAATCGTCAACTATTGCTAAATGATTAACAATTGTCCAACACGCAAATAAGAGATAAATTGTATTCATCAATAAAAAACAAACAGCAATCTGATGTATATTTTTATATATTTTTCCTGTTGCTTGTTACCTGAAATTGACATCATTGAAACAGAAATAGCAAAATGACAATAAAAACAGCTTTGCATCCCTTAGTTAATCATAATAAAAATATTCCCTAATCAAATGAAAGCCTATGATTCAATGCTAACCAATAAAATGATAAATCGTAAAAATATATGAAATTAAACTCTAATTAGCCATTAAATTGTCCACTGCAAGTCAAAGTATCAAGTCAATTTGTATTTTTACAGCAATACTCGTGAAAAAAGATAAATTTGAGTGTTACAAATAAAACCAAATTAATAAACCAATTGAAGACAGTTTAATCAAGAGATGCAAATTGTTCATCATTTGAAACCTAAATCAACATTCTCAAAGTCAGAAGCTTTAATTGTTCATAAGGTTTCAACCGTACAATTAACATAAAATTAATTACAATTACTTTAGCAAATTCAGATTGAATCTAACATTAAAATCGTTGTCAATTTTTTCCTGAATCATCATTAAAGCCAACAATTTAGCATTGAATTCACAGGAATAAAAACACGATTACCATTAAAATTGAACAATTTAACCAGTTTTATATTTAATAATCACAAGAGCAAAGGCTTAACGTTAATTATGTTTAAATGGCAATCTCTGAACCCATGTTAATGAATGATGTGAAGAGTGTAATTTTGTCTGAATCAAACAATTAGTGGAAGAGATTCCCTGACAAATCAGCTTATTGTAAATAATTGAAGCCATTAATCATGATCAGGAGCAATTTAAAGATTGAAATAGGCAAAAATGTTAAACTCATCTTCAACGTGACTCTCAGCGTACAGGTGATCACCATAATCATCGTAAATTGGACAATTTGATTCACTCAATTTCAGATCATGTTTGATCGTGTTTATTTACATTTCAGATGACACTCTAATTATGTTTGACCATGGCCATTGTCAGTTGAGTCACATTGATGGTCACAATCAATGTTGATACTGTGATTGAAAGAGTGACAATTTTGTTTAATTTGTTTCTTATTACCATTCAAATTCAATCTTATTGATTATCCAAAGTCATATTGAATTCAATTAAATGATAAAATACATTTTCTGTAATGGTAATAATGATAAATTGTGAATCCTAAAAGGTTGATAAAAAATGAAATCGCCCACGTTTTGACCATGAATATGTATTGACTCGGGTTCCTACTTTATTATCATATATCATCAAATTTCATTGAAAAAAAACCAAATTAATCAAATTCTAGATCAACTATTTACCTTTTACCAATAAGTTAATGGTTGGTACGATTGTTCACCTTGATTTACCAGAATTGTGTCTATTTTCAGAATTTAAATTACAATCAAATATCTCTTTCAACTCTCATTGCTAGATATTGGGTAAACAATGAAATGACTCTAGGCTTTCACTATTAACCAACAATTACAATCAAATTGACTCAACCAGTTACCAGTTTTACCTTTTATTTGCCTTTTAACATTCGTTTGTTACAATCAGTTGATATTTACTAATTAATTTCATTGATTACCGTCTAAATTTAGCATCGAAACAAAAAGCTTTCAAAATGTCTTTTCCATTGTCATTGATCACTTTCATTGCTGTGTAAAACCTAATTTTTAAACCAGATTCACCCAAAACCCATTTTCGCAGCGCAACTTATAGCCATTTCTAGAGCCATATTCAGCCATATTTACGAGTCAATTTTGTAGTTATTTAACCGCGATATTGTATTGTTAAGTATGTAAATTAACTTTAATCAGACTCTGAAGTAAATTGAATTTTGTCTTTTATTTTGAGTTGTCAGGATTTAACAAAATGTTATAGACGTTGAATAACAATTGGATTGTTGTACTTAACAAATGCGAAACAGATTGAATTGGAAACTATTTTCAGATTTCAATTGAAATTCAGATTCAACATGAATCAAAATATTTCAAATAACTAGTTTTATTCATTGTTACTTGTTGGGCTTTACTTTGTTTTTTTTGTTCATCACATTAAATGTCAGCATTATTTTCACAGGTTAAATCCTTAAAGTAAATAAAGGTTTAGAATGAAAAAATCAAATCATGATTTTGATTCTTTAAACAGAATCCAAACTACAATTGCTGATTTATCTGATTCTTGAAAAGTGACAAGACTTTTCAATATTTCTTATAATCGTTTTTTTCATAAATTACTCAATTGGTAGTCAAATAATTAAGTGAATCAGGTTGAACAAAATACTTAGCCACGAGTTCGTATATAGTAAGGATCTGATCTGTATAGCGATCTGGTTTCTGGATGCAATGAGCACACTGGAAACATGTAATGCTGGATTGATTCTGGACTGGCTCGAGTTGCTTGGTTTCGAAGCGCTTGTTTCAAAACACCGCCCGCAAGGCCTTTAACTTCACAAGAAAACTCAGAAAGAAGACAAAGAAAAAAGTCTTTTCATGAACTGTATTTCAATCAAACGCTATTCACTATAAGTTTACAAAATTCATCTTCTTGATCAATATTCAATTGAAAGCGAAGAACATGAAAAATTTCTCCTGCATAGTCTTCGCTTGCGTTGAGACATAACGCTGAAACTTCTGGTTTTATTCATTGTTACTTGTTGGGTTCAACTTGTTTTTTTTTGTTGATCACATTAAATGTCAGCATTATTTTAAAAGGTTTAAATCCTTAAAGTAAATAAAGGTTTAAATAAAAAATCAAATCATGATTTTGATTCTTTAAACAGAATCCAAACTACAATTCTGATTCAACTACAAGACTTGTCAATATTTCTGTTAACAGTTTTTATTTATGTATAAATTATTCAATGCCTAATCAATATATTAATTGTTGTTCAAACCTTGTTATCAGTACATCTAAGTAGTTTAGAGATGGCGATATTACGATAGTTAGCATTGATTTTCTGTAAGAATGATATTTTCAGATCGAAAAAACAATTTTTAACCAGAAAATGGTAATCGGTTGTGACTGACTTCAAAAATGAGCTTCTCATTTTCATTATTAATCTTTATTACAAGTAAAATTGAGTGAATCAGATTGTATAAAACAATTAGCCATGAGTTCGTGAATAGTGCGGAGGAATCGGCTGATGGTATGGATTTCGTAAATTGAGTTGGAATGAACAGATTGGGTCCATGTAGGGCGCGACATTCATAGACGTTAAAGTACATGTTATACCATTGTTATACTCGCAATATTTCGGTTCACCGTTTTTAATGATTTCTATTCGTCGATTCAAAAAAACTCTGCCATTGATATGTTGACAATACCAAGGTGTGCATTGATTTCAGACTTTTTTTAAAGCGCTAATTTCAAAAGGCCTTTTACTAGGCAAAGATCTGTTGAAAGACTTTTCAACTTTGAAAGCTCTTCTTTTGATAATTTACATTTTTTGACTATCGACTGCAATTATTACACTATTTATCATTCAATGGTTTACTATCAAAGATGATTTGTAATTTGATGGTTCAATATTGAATCATTTAGGATAATGATTGCTAATAGGATTGAGCTATTATGTGTAACTTTGTATTAATAGGAACACAATTGAACTTAATTATGGTGTTCAATGAGGTTTATTTTTAGTTTGCTTGATTAAGTTTACTCAGCAAACTCAGTGTATTAATGTTAGTGAAAGATTAATCAATGGGAAATATTTCTATCTCTATGTATTTACAATCAATCGAGTTTGCTCTGTTAGTTAAACTCGATTAAAACGAAAACCTTCCTTGATCAAATCTAATTGTTGACCTTTTGTTATTTCAAATATTAAGTCTTTGTCAAGTTAAAATTAATGAGAAAAATAAAGATGTTTACAATTGATTTCCTTGCGTTACAATCAAATTAACTCTTCTCTTCAACAACAATCCAACATTGGCAAGCCTTTACCTTTACCTTAACTCAACCTTAATTGTTTATGGATTATCTTGAGATTAATTTTGTTCCAAACAGAATTGACTTTTTAAATGATTATCCCAATTCTAATTGAAGGATTAATCACATCAACAAAGTGGTTCAACCGTTAACATCTACTAATCCATAGGATTTAGAAAGCAATTTTGCTCTCTAATATTTACTATGTTACAGTAATGTTTACAAGTTAAGCTTGTTTCATTTCTTTGAAAATCTAATTAAAAATTACAATTGAATGTGGTCAAGATTAAGATTGAAATTTACATTCATCAAACATTGTTGGTAACCAGCTTTTGGTCAAGTAATTTGATAGTAAAGGTTGTTTCGTCCATTGATGATTTCAAAAGTAAATTAGACAAATTATAACAAATTGCTGGTAAATTGTGAAACTATATTAGATTACATAATTGGTTTCACAATTAACATGCCCTTGTTAGTCTCAATTTAACAAGTGCAAACCATTCAGTTCATTTACAATTTGGTAATTTGATGATGAGCTTGCTACAAGTTGATAGATTAATTTAATTTTAAGCCAATTTACAGCTTAATCTAAATAGTTAATGAAGAGAGTGATAGTATTATAACAATCTAATCCAATGAATATCATGAGCAATGTGAATAAGATTTGGTTAAACAGTCGTTTGAGGTAACAAACGTTGATTCATTTGATTAATCAACCTTATTTTTTAACAAAGTCCAGTCCTTTTCAATATTGAATTATTGATTTGTTATAAACTGTCAATGATTCTCTGGATAAAGTTGATTGTAACTTTAAATGTTAACCTTTCAATTGAATATTTAAATTGTCAGTCTTTGGGATCTTGTTGTCCAATATACTAATTAGAATCCAATCACAGTTAAAGCTCAATTGATCAATCCAATGGAGAAACTGAAAGAAATTAGAGAAAAATATTAGCATTGAAAATTTCTGTACCAAACTTGAATTAAGAAATTATATTTAATCATATCTAAATACAATTTCCTTTTGCACTATGAAACAAATGAATCATAACTTGATTACTGTATGACATTACACTCTGAGTCTAAAACACATTAAATGTATTGTAACTAATCAAGATTTATTATAACCATTTGAATATTTTATCAACTTGTAGACAAACTCATTTTAAACAAGAAAAAAGGTTTTACTGGTATAAAGTTGTATCGATCTCTTGTTTCATGGTTCCTTTTTTAGTGTGGGTGTATCAATAAAGGTAGTTATACCTTGCTACAGGAGAGACTCAAATTTTCATCATGTTCTTCCCATGGTAAAGATTTTTATCTCTTGTCTTAACCTTTCTGTGTTTTCCTGGGAAAATTGTTGTTGATTAAAAATGAGTCCAAATACTTGCCTCCAAAGCGTATTACATTGTTAATGAGATTTAGTTTATAACACCATATTACAACCGAATCAATGGCCGTTTTTGCACCATTTAGATGTTGTTATTTGATCTTTTGTCCATGTAAAGGTGTTAATGGTCATTTACCTGAAAGAGAAAGAAATAGAAAGAATTAGAATTGAAATCAAATACTTTTTAAGTGGAGTCAATTGATAAAGCAGTTAGATTATTTAATAAGCTGATAAAGATGCGAATAATTTGTTGGCTCATAAATCTTATCCTCGATTATTATACCAGTATTACCATTTAGATAAATTGTATTGATTAGGGTTGAAACATCATCAATTATAACCATCAACTATGTAGGTAGAAAACGATATTTAAATCAATTTATCTTTCAGGTTTTCCTCTAATTCATAAATCAAAATGCCATGAATGAAAATTGGGTGATTCCTTGGATCTATTATAATAATAGTAACAATCAATTTGGAAGGAAAATCTGAAAAACGTGAAAATTTCACCGTTGTCAGTCTTTCGTCTTGTGAAAATCATAACCATTTGATAATCTCAGGAGACACAGAATGCCATTTTTCTTGATCGCAAATGTTTAAGTGGTAATAATGGAAGTAAAGGTCTAAATATTGAACAAAAAACTCAAGATCGAGAAGATTTTATTCATGGAAATGTTTCTCTTTTTTTATCAATCGTTAATCATTTCCAAGTAAACTTGAGTTTCTAAAAAAAGCTTGAGTCTTTATCTTCTCAATATGAAGATACTTAGACTTATACTTTAGTACTTTTGGTCAAACTATGCTAGGAAGATAGCTAAGATGAAGAGCACAGATAAAGTAACATGACTTGAAGATATTGATGATAATAATGATTGCAGGGAGAATTGTTTATCCTATTATTGGCTATCATTGATGGACATGAAATATTAACTGAATCATGTACATCAAATGATGAGTTTTGACACCAGCCAGTAACAAAAGTATTGAAATAATAACAGCAACATACGATATTAACTAAATAAAGAGTCAAATGACTCTTTACGTACCATAAATAGAAAGGATTCTGGAACCGTCTTTATTGTGATTCTTAACAATCAATTTACAGGCTTTCCACACTCTTTACTTCATCAGAGTCTTCAGAATCTTTTTCCATTTTTCATGTGTCAACTGTATTTTTATCCCACTTGCTCTGTTTGTTTTCATTTTATGCTTTTATAAGCAAAGAAATCTGAAAAGGAGAAGAAAAAAAAGTCAGCTTTTATCCACTACAACCATCAATATAAATTAAATTGTCACCATTGTCATGATTAATTTATTCAGATTTTACTCACTTTTGATCGCTTTTGTGATTCCTCCGGAAGTTTCATGCATTTTGAATAGAAAGATATTGAATGAAATTTATGCTCCTTTAAATCCATTTGACACATGTAAATCATTGCTGAATTGATCTTTAAATGTGCCGTAAAGAAGATGATTATGACTTTAACCATGAAATATGTTGACAATATCTAGTAAAAGCAATAAAGAAGTGTTACTAATTGAAAATAACGCAGAGAAATAAGAAAAATTATATTTGAAACATACGTAAAGCCCAAATCGAAAGGCTTTGAACTTTAGATCCCACAGATCAAATGATTGTTGCCTTTTTTGAATTTTTAGTAGTTAATTCGATTGAATCTTCAGGTATCTGAGGATTCCAGGAATTCGTCCAGTCAAGATATCAGGGTTAATATCTTTTTCTTGCCATAAATGATTGATTTGATGGATTCAGTTTGATTGGAAAACGCATTTGATGTAAAAAAGCGTAGGCAAACTGTCTTTACCAATGATGATTCCCTTCAATATATCCTTTAGATAGGTTAAATGTACCATCCGTAATTGCATTTTGATGCTTGCTGTTATGCTGAAAAAAAGAGAATAAATTCAATGAGAAATTGATTTGATATTAATACAATGCTAATAGAGAGTCAGTAATTGTTGACTTTTTGTACAATCAAATTGCACGGTATATTTACCAACGATAGTGATAATTGTGATACAGATCCTGAGGACTGTGAATTATAAACTCATAAAGTGTTATGTAGCTGGTGATAAATGAATAAATTTGCATGAGAAAAACATCAGATTACAGGGATATCAATTTCATTTGAATTCCTATTCTTGAATAGTATCTCTGGGTTATTCTATAGATCTGCTTGAATAAAGGATTGCTATTAAATTGGAAAACATTCATTTTAACATGAGTTGACCAAACAAAAAAATGATTAGTTTCCTTGAGAATGAGCCCTTTATGTGATGGACTGACCAACAAATTACTGACTTGGTTCGCTAATTTGTTTCTGTAATGAAAAAGAAAAGAAAAATATAAGTGAAAACAATTAACAGCAAGCATAATTTGATTGTGGTTAAGCTGGTTTCAATTTTAACAGGTAGATTCAAGCCAAGAATGATGGTTGAAAAGCTTTAAAATTTTGAATAATTTAAACAAATGATTTGCATGAGATTTTTCACTCGGCTGAAATGAAAGTGAGACCCTAATCACCAGAAAAGTGTTTAAATGAGGCAGTTGGGTGGAAAAATAGCAAATTATTGAATAATTAAATATAATCAACAGTAATTAATTGAATGACAAGCTAGACTAATAGTTTTAACTTCAAAAAGATAATTAACTACATGTATTTCAATGTTCGTTTAAAGGTTAAAGGCACTTGAAATTTCGAGAAATCAACAAAAGATTCAAATATTAATGTACAGGAAGATTAGTGGTAATATGATGAGAAGCTCATTACTAATGACATTTTATCGAAGTGAGCAACAACGATATTCATTTGTTGATTGAATCGCTCTTGATGATTACACAAGTATGAAAATGATGGACCTTAATCAGCAGTTCAATCTACTATAGCCACTGATCATTTTACCAAGATTAATTCTGAAAGCATGAAATCATTATGGGTATACTTATCAGATTATTCACGAAAAAATTAGTATAAGTGATTATGTATCAATTAGGAAATCAATCCTGAAAAATGAGATAAGGAAGATATTTTGATTGAATGAATATCTGAGTAAACTTTTTGACCTTTTCATTGAGAAATATATTCTCTACCCTGACAGGGTTGAATAGTCATTTATTGCAACGTGATGCTATCAACTTATGTCAACAAAAGTTGTTGATAATCTTTTTCTCAACTTGAAGATATCAGAATGTGTTATTTTTGTATAAAAAAGTATACACTTACCTTAAATAACGTAATTCTGGTATAAAATTCTGGTATTATTATAAACAGTAGCGCAAAAATAGGCGATAATCCATTGACACTTACATTTAATGATATCATCAGCTAACAGCAAACATCAAAAATTACATAGGCTTTTGTTCACCATGAGTGCTGGTGATTATTTCACTACATTGTTTGTGATCGATTGGGAAAAATATCGGTTGTCAGCTAACTACAGATGTTTTTTAAGCAGTTGCTTCATTAATGACGCATCAGGTTTCCACATTGTCATCCAGGTATCAAAATTTAACCTGTACCTTGAACTTAAGATTTCCAGCTTTATATTGAATCCTTCAGTTGTCAGTATTTCTTTTAAATATTTCTATACAAAAGGAGAAAGGTTGATGAATGGTCAAGCTCACAAAAATCTTATCAAAACAATGAAATTCTGGTTATTTACTTACCAGATGAAAGTATCTCAAAATTTGGATTAGCCAATGTTGCAGCTTTGAAGAATAGAGAAGCTCCAATGTAGGCAATCCAAATATTGTATCCAAAGACTTGACTTTAAACAAATCCCAATTTTCCGTTAAATTGAGTCAGAGTTTGTTTGAACCAGAGGTTGGTTATCAAGATTATCAAGATTACCAGGATATCCATTTTGAGTCACAGTTGAAAATAATGAGAGAAAACAATTAGAGAGACTTGAAAACCAATAAAAATGGAGGGAAAATGGTTTCGATGAAATGTTTACATTACAATTTAACCAGCGATCAAATGACTAATTATTTACCATAAAATGTTATAGAATCACTTGTCGGTTAACTATAAATAGATGCTATTAATCAAACGATGAAAAATAAAAGACACACCAAAAATTATTCAACAGACAAAATCAAAAGATGAACTGTGAATTGATTTGATTTCCAATGGTTTCAACAAATGATAATAAAAGTCACCAAAGATAGACATTGATGAGGTTAGACAAGGTTCGCATCCATCTGCTTGTAAATGTTAATTAATAGTCAATCAAAATGTTAAATAAATTACTTGTTGATTCAGCTTATTGAAAGACAAGGTTTTGCAAAAAGCATAGAAAGACAATAAACATGTGATTACGAGTCATCTGCATCATCATTACTAACTCATAATGTTTTATGTTTTTCTTTATCTCTTTTTTTTCTATCATAGGCACATCAATTATTGTTTCCAATCTTAATTGAACCTTTCAATTGATTTTAGTTCTTCGAAGTAATCATCATCACCATTAAAGGATATTTCACAGTGGATTATTAATTTTGTGTTGGTCCCAAGGAAATCAATTTTTGTGTGGTACTTGATGGAAAAAGAAAGTTATGCTTTAACTCAATGTACTCTAGCCGTGTCTATACTCAATCGTATATAATTACAATGTCGTATGTCCTATCCATTAAATTAATGCTGCTTATTTTTGACTAACTAATCGATAAACTAGTCATTCATTCAGTCAGTGAATGCGATTGCCAATCTACAACCAGATATCTCCAGAGATGGGCCCAACAACAGATTACAATGAGGTTGATTTTGTCCTCACTGAGTATCAGAAGATCTTCATCATATTGGTTGCTGCTCTATTATTTCTCTTGTCCGTCATAATAACCGTTTGTGTTGTCTCACCAGTTTGCCTTTTCAATCGACTTCTCTTTGGTCGATGTAAGAGACATTCAGTCGATGTTAAAGGTAAACAAAGGCTGGTCATCGGCGAATCAAAACATTTTCAGCTCAAAGTGGTTCCTTTGTATGGATCTAATATTGAAAAGTCAAGTAATAATTTAGCCTCTTTTAATCAAGACAGTAGACATCTTGATCTTGGATCAAAAGAATCACTCTTAACTACAGATTCCAATGGCTTATACAAGCAACAGCCACCCAGTTATAGTAATGGGTCAATGGTAAAGCCTTCCAATGGTGTTCTGGTAGCCATGTCACTTCCTCAACCAGGAGCCAAATCAACAAACACTCAATCACTCATGTTGGCAAATGAAGGCCTGAAAGATCTTACTCCTAGCGTGTTGTTGGGCATTGCTTGTGAAAAAGTTGATGACTCGCTGGTTAAACTTGTGCTCAAGGTTGATTCAGTTATCAATTGTAAACCTCGAGAGTATGGTTTGGAACCTTCCGTCTATGTTTCTATTGATATTATTATAGTTAACGGTTTAAGAGTAAAACGTCGATCAAATTTGGCAAAGGTATCAGCTTCATTTCGAACAAATACTGCGAAAAGATCGGTTGAACCTGAATTTGGTGAATCTTTCACATCTCAAGAGGTCCCTAAATCAGTTATGAAAGATGGCCGTCTCAGGATCAAAGTTATGGATGATGAAAGATATGCCAATGATTGTTGCCTCGGCGAACTAACAATACCATTGAAACAATTTGATCTCAACTCTCCTATGGCAATAACATCCTATCAACTGAAACCACCTAAAGAGGTAAGATTGATTAAACTATTATCTGACCTAAATGATTTAATGAAGAACCAATTTCAAGACCAATTTTATTAGCCAATTTCTTGTCTCTCAATTTCCTCTTCAATTCTATCAAAATTACATTATAATAGCTGCAATAAAACAAGTAGACTTATAAATTTGATTTACGCTAACAGTTGATTCAACATGCAATTTGTGTTTTCCCCAAGTGTTTTCCATTGAATTAACCCTTATATTTTTTTCTTGTTCAATTTTCACCATTCATTGCGTCCTTCACTTCATCCGATAAACGCTCTTTTGGTTGCTCATGGTGTTCCATTGCTATTATTTCAACTGAATGACGTCTTAGACTAAAGGTGATTTAACTTTGGGATTGTGTTATCTACCAACAGCTCGAAGGGTAACGATACTTGTCAATAAAGCATCACTTCTCAGTCAATCGCATAACATAAGTAAGTATTTGATCAATTAAAACATCTATCGTCATCAACGAATTTTGGCATTTCACAATTGAGCGATCTGCCCGGTCGTTGTCCACGATAATCGACAATTACCAGAAGAAAAAGTGGCAACATTTCAAAAAGCAAAATTGAAGTTCTAATTATATTTTTTCCCTTTTTTATTTAATCTCCAACCTTTTCCCCTTTGCTGAATTTACCTTGACTGATTGGAATGACGTCTTTTGAAATGATCCTTTACACTCTTTAAACATCCTCTTTTCTGGTTTAATTTTGGTTCAATGGCATTACCAGATTATTATATTCGTGCTTTGATGTTCGTTAATGGTAAACTGATGAAAAAGAAGAAAACTTCAACAAGCCAGAAGTTAACTTGGACCGAAAAGGACGCTCTCACCTTTGACCTAGCCCAGGGAAACCCAGAAGAAACAGCATTCTTAGTGGTTCTCTCATCATCAACGGACCCCATTACAGCTTCCCTATCTTCACCTTCATCTCCCGATAGTCCAGAGATTCCTTCAGGATCCAGGAAAGATCGTCATATTGGACATACTGTGATAGGCCAACCAATATGGCGTGAAATGAAACATCAACCAAGGAAACAGATAAATAAAGTTCTCAAATTACTGTAGATTAGCTGAGGATAACCTTTGAGGCGAGTCAATCCAATTGTAAAAAGACAAGACAGAAACCTTTACTCTTTCATTGGACGTTTTCAAAACAAACAAAAAATTCATGAAAAAAAAAAGACAAAAAAGACTAAATATGATAAAGACATCAAACCTTTCTTATGATAAAGATAACTGTTGATATTAAATAGACAGGTTGAAACGGAAATGTGATATTACCAGCCGGAAGATGAGCCTCAACACACATTATTTTTCCCTCCTTATCTTCTCCATCCTCCATTTTTACCTCTTCCTTATCCTCTTTTAGTTTTCAAATGCTTTTAATAATCGGTTATACAATCGAACCCATGAAAACCTCTTCGTAAATCATTCTTACACCCATCATTATTACTATTTCATTGTATTATTTATTAATTTATGTATTTATTGACTTCATTTGAAGGTTAAATACTTATTGTTAAATTTGAAAAAGAGATCAAATGGTTGATTTGAAATCTTTTCATTTCATGTAAAATCGCCATTAGAATCACAATAATTAATACTGATAAAGACAAAAACATAAGTTTTAAACATTCATCATCACATTGAAAAAAGACTATTTTGTAAACCAAAAACAATTTCAATTTATTCAATGAAGAATATTTTTTGTTTTGTTCATTTTTTTGTATCATTTTGACAATAAGATGGTTGATATTTGAAAATCTTTTAATAATCAAATCAAAACTAAACAGTCAATAACATATTACAATCATCTTCATGTTTTTAACAGTTTGACTGGTATGTAAATCTTGATTTAATCCAGTATTAATGTCTCTTATGTTGATTCTAGATAATCTTTTTTCTAAAAAATCATCTTAAAAGTAAATTAATTATAAATATGTTACCTGTTTTTTCAACCAAATTTTGTGTCAATTTATTTCAAAGCCTTGGTTTTGCATGAAAAGCCAAAGATGGTGAGCCTGAGATCAATTTGAATTGTTGCGTGAATAATTGCTTCAATTGTCTTTAACGGGTTGACTTTGTAACCACAATTTAACCATTTTATAACTTCCGAATGACATCGAAAACAATAATATTAAAAGTGTTAATGTTTTACTGTGATAATGATAATGATAATGATTTGTTACCCTTTAAAATGGTTGAATATTGAAGATGCTTTGGTGAAAAGGATAACAATTAGACAGTTGAAAGTTGATTTTGATTAAATACAGTCTTTATTTAATACAATAAACCCTATTAATGATCATTTTTTTTCAATAACCCATTAGTAAGGGGAACATAAAAGACTACCAAAATGTAAGAAACAAAATTATAACCTAATCATCTAACAAATGGTAATGATTAGGTACGGAAGTTGAGCTTACAATTACAATTTACCGTTGATGTTCAAATCTGGATTAAGGTCTAACCAACAGTTAATGAACCTATCAATGATCAATGTGTTGGATTAATTGAAATGATTTTACAATAGTTTACATCTAAAATGGTTAATGTAAGGCTGGTTAAGTGTTTCAACTCCGGGTTGACTGTTTATCGATACCCCATTTCCAGGTCAATAAGGTAAGTTATTAGATGTTTAATTATATAAGATGATTATTAGCCGCATATTCATTATTAAAACCTTGTTGGTTAAAATAATAGACACCAATTTTTGATTTGGGTACAAAATAAAAATTAATTAACTCACTCAGAAAAACAATATAAAAACGATTGTCTAACCAGCTGAAATTTTAGTAACCTCAAGTTTTGTCAATCGATATATTGCTTTCAATCAACTGTTTCCCCAACGCGCCACTTTTAACACTTCATAATTGAAAATGTTTCACAAAAGTATTACTTTAATCATTGTGTTAATTTTTATCGGTGCTTCTGTCTGTTTAGCATCCAGAAAGTATCGTGAAGGATTGATCCTTGGTTATTTGATGGGATCTCAGAGTGGAAATCATCATCAACACACAATCCCATATCCAATCTAGTATGTAACCGTGATTTTAATGTTTGCCTTCCAGTTAGAAATAGATTTTAATTGTGTCTTCTTTTCTCTTCTTATCACAGCCTTCCTCACATGGGATACAGTTCATGTCATGGATACCATTGATTAATAAACGGAATAAATGCTGACCCTAACTCAGAAACCAAGGAAAAGTTACTCGTTTGAAGTTGTAACGGATTTCACTACCAGCTGAAGTAAACAATGAAACAATGCAAAGCTTTGTCAATATGTCCAGGTTAATTTAAATTACTTCATTTGTTAATTGTGTTTGTGTTCCCACTTTGTGTCAACCCTGTTCATAATGAATGCTCTCGCCCCTGTAATAAATCTTGTACATCCAACTGAAAATCGATTAAAAAAGGTAAAATAAAAACACTTTTTGTATTAAATTTAGTTCCTTATGCTTTGGATGTTGCTTGAATGTATTGAATATGGCAATCAATTAATGAATTACGCTTCTAATTATCTTACATATACTAAATTGATTCATAAATTGGTAATGATTGGGGTTTGATTAATGAAAGGAAAGTGGAAAATTGATAAATTTGTCTTTATTATCGCAACTTTTGTTGATCTTTGCACAAAAGTGAATTAGTTAAACAAAATTTGATCTTAAAATTGTAAACACATCACTGCTTTATTAATATTGCCACTTATTCAAATTGTGATTAGCCTTTCAGGTAAAACCATCAGTTTGATTATTACCTTTTTAAGTCACAAGCTAACAAATTTTGGTCCATAATGTAATGAGCATTTAATGCTCTGGCCTTGATTATAATTAATAATTAATTCATCTGATCCTAAAATGAAAAATGAAAGTTAGGATAAGTGTCTAAATTATGTTCACTGGGTGAACTATTAATACAATCACAAGCATATTTGCAAAAATTGGTTGATTGAATGATGAAAAAAAGATGAGACAAAACTGCTCTCAACAATAGTTTGATTATCACTTAATAATGAAGGAAAAGTGCTGCAAGGTGTCATTTCTTGTGGTCATTTATGTTGAAAATTGGTCAGGTAATATTGTCTTTTTATGTCACCAAATGTGCGTCGTCATAATCAATCGTAAAACTCTGATGTCTGATTTTAAAATGTTCGTGTCAATCTTGTTGTAATTATTGTCTTCGTTCAATTTTTCTTTCCATATAATTGTGGTTCAATCCTGGGAAATCATTATTTTCATCTATAATTAGCAAATCCTAAGTGTCTTTTTAAATTTAATTTATTATAATTATTGATTAAAGAAGTCTATGCTATCATGTATTCATCCATCTCAGAAAAAAATCTTTTCCTGATTCAGTTTTAACAGCTTCTAAAGTCACCAAGAAATCCGATGATGATGATGTTAAATTGGATAGGAAATAGAAGCATCAAGTACTGTTGAGGATGAGACTTGTTATGACAGGTTATGAACATAATGATATGTAAATGACAATAGTTTATCGTGATGGTGATTCTATTGATCATGGTGATGAAGATGAAGATGAAAATGAATGATAAGATCTGTCAAGCACAGCCACACTCTTCAACAATCATTTTAGGTAGATCAGCTTTAACTATGTTACTTCTAGGTCCTATGTAAATAAATGACATGGCTGAGAGACGAGTTGGTGCACAACATGGTGATATGGAAGCATATGGATTAACCTGACGGAATCTATCGATTATATAGGCATGATAATAAGCAAATACATCGGGTGTTTTCAATGGTTTGGTACAATCGCCGTAACAATAGTTAGCATAATATCCTTGTGGTGCAATAACCCAATTGTCCCAACCTAATTCGGTAAAATTGACGTATAATGATTGTTTACAGCAGTGTTTGAAATCGGTATCACAGGTTGGCAAATTATCTCGCTTTATCCTTTTAACGGTTTTAGGTTTAGTATTGATAACCAGAAAAGGACGGAATTGAGATCCTGACCATGTAGAAGTCGAAGTTGAAGTTGAAGATGAAGATGACGAAGAATGTGACTGTTTAGTTGAGATATTTCGTGTTTTCCATTCTTTTCCGTTCGTTTTATTTGAGTTGCTACCAGACTGTTTTGATTTAGTTGATTTGCTTGATTTACTGTTGGGTGAGTTGTTGGAATCAAAAAGTACAAATCTAACTTTACCCTCACACCCTGAACAGTCAACCATTAAAGTCAACTTATCTTTAGCTGTTGATGCTGATGAAAACCATCTTTGTATCTCATTTGCAATCTCAATCTGTTTCCATCCTGGCGATACAGACAATTTTTTCTTAACAATCTGTTCAAAATAAATATTCGATGTGGATGATGTTGATGATGGTGATTTGGATGATGACGGTGGTGCAAAGGTTTCATTATTGCTTACAACAGTTTTCCTATCTTTTGATATGTTTCGAACAGCAAATACAAATATATTAATACTATGGTTTTCCGACGATTGTTTTGAACTTTTATTTGAATCCCATGGTCTCAATTTAATCCATAAACTTGCTGATGTGACCTCTAGTGAATTGATGTTATTACTTGGTGGGGTTAATTCAAGTAGCGTATGTCCATTGATTTTCATCCCTGCAAAAGAAGAGAAAAAAACGGTAATTTTAATTAGAAATATCTCATTAGATGCAGAAAAGTAACAAATTAAATAACAAGCCAAACAATTTCTCAAGATATTCAGGCTTATTTATCACAAGTATTAACGATATCATGTATTAGACACCAGATTTAAATATGTGTGGTATTATACATGTTTGTAAAACTTACTACTGCGAATCAATCCTTTTGAACCTTATCTCATTTCAATATTTCTGCTCATCAATAACTGAGTTTTGGAATTGAATTTGATCAAAAATCTCTTGAACATTGAATAAACTAAAAGATATAAACCGAGTCATAATTAAAAACATTGAAACCATCAAAAACAATTGACAAAGAAAATGATAAAAAAATTAAGCTAAAATTGAGGTAAACTAGTGCCATCTAGTGAGACTGCATAGAGAATCTCGAAGTTGAAAAGTTAAATGTTTCATTAGATTTGAATTAAAACCTAAATTACTTCCATTCTGAATCAAGAATATCAAATTAAATCAGGAACAATTAGATGAGCTCAAATTCATGAACTTGAAGTAATTTTTTCAGATGTTTTCCTAACAAATTACAATCAACATTTTCCATTTCATGTCAAGCTAATTGTGTTGATTTGCAAAGAAAGAATCAGTAAATTATTGATTGAAAAATGATTACTTTTCTTCTCGTTTTAACAATCTTAACCATTTAATGTTAACCCAAACAGCAAAGAGTGAAAGTTTAGGTGTGACTCCAGACTAGATGACATTGACCTTTTTCAGATTCATTTTCTTGTCTGTTTCACCCAAAAATGAATCAAGTCTCACTATTGAACCCTTTTCTGGACTTTTTATTTATAAAACAAACCAACCATTGAATGGTCACATCTTTACATCATCAAAGGTAATTATCGAAGTAAAAGAAGCAATCAATTAATCATATTTGTCCAAAAGGAGACACAAAAAGTGAATCAATTTGTTAACCATTGACCTGCCGGGAATCATTTCTGATATACGATTGAACAGGAATCAAGTTTTAGTTGATTTAATCGTCTAAATATAAAATTAAAATTGTTTGATTTGAACAATTATAACCTCTAAATCACAATGAGTTAAAGGCAACCATTTAAATTGATTCAGTTTGATGTTGAAAAATTTTGAAAGGCATTGCAATTTGTTTTATGTTTAACTTATCAGGGATTATTTTAATTTTGATTGATTCAATGAAATTGATTATTTGGATATTTAAAGTTAATTATGAGCTCTAATAAAGAAATAGTCAATGTTGAAGTGAAATGTTTAAAGTAAGTGAAAAATGGAAGTGAAATTGATTGTAATAAATGCGGTTTCCCGGTGAGTTGAGATGATAATCAATCAAATTGCGGTTTAAATATGATAATAAGTTAATATAGTAATAGTAATTATTGCAATTATTAATTATGCATTTGGAAAGCAAAAAAAAGTGAAGGTAAAAATGATCAACAACAAAAAAATGGCACAAAAAAAGCTCAAGCTTATTACATGTTGTTTGTTATAATCAACATTAAATTTTACTTTGAACAAATAAACAGGGTGATTTAATTTTACCATTTCTTGATCAATTGCTTGTTTTGCCAAATTTGCAATTAATTAATAACAGATACACGCCCTTGATAATATTAATCAAGATTCAAAGCAAATTGACAACAACATCAACTGAAGTCACCCAGATAGACGATGAAATCATAAGGAAATATCAAGAAGATACAAAATATCCTTTTTGCTGAACAATCAACTGAGAATAGATTGCTCTAGCCTTTAGATTGACTAATATCAATTCACAATTAAACACATAAATAATGGTTAAACTGTGTATTTGGACAAATTAGGCAAAAAATGCGGAACAAAATAATGGTAAATGATTTATATGGAAGATGAATTAAGGAATGAATTGGAATGAATAGACATAGAAATGAGTCTGAAATTAACCTGATTGTCTGGGTTTTTGTAGACACAATTAATAGACGAGAGTTAAATTGAACTTCAACAGTTAACCATCAATTAACCCAACCCAATTTTCAATAATTTATCTTCAATTTTTAGGGTTAATCTCCTCAATTATATTTAATTTGGTCTAACACTACTTGTTAACCAGTTTTCAAAGTCAGTCCAGTCTCCATGTAATTTCATCACTCATCATATTCATCATCTTGTATTACGTTAGTTAAAGCTGAGATTGACAGAGGTGGATGATTTTCATCTTAAACTAACTCGTTACAACTCGTCCATCAAGGCATCACTTTAACCACTTATTATTACCCTGAAACAGATTCATTGAAACCATCAAAACACCATGCATTACAAATAAAAAATTGTAACATTTTAACTTTTGTTTTCCTTCTACATTTTGGAAATATTTAAATTTTTAAAGCTTCACCCTCATTGACCTGCCTTTACATACAAGACTAGACAAGCCAAGACAGCAATATCAAGTAAACCTGTTATAGACATAAAAAATTGTATTTCTTTACACGACTCAGTAACTTGGATTCAACAATCAATGATATTTTAAAAACTGGCATTTTCCATGTTTCTTTTTTTTGGGTTTGACCACTAGACACAACCTAACATTGCGCCGTCAATCAATTGTATAATTTTTTGGCTCGAGTAGTCTTTTAGGTCTTTAACCAGGTTTACCTTGCGGTTGATCAGACGACTGTAAAAGGCAATGCTATTAACCATATCAAGCAAAAAATTGAACCTAAATTGTTGAAATGTTGATGGAAGTTCAATTTTCCATTGTCAAGTTCAAGTCTATTTTGTCTAATGTTCAGCTGTTGGAGACTAAAACTAACCTAAAGTAGTTTATTCACCTTCAATCAATTAATTGATCATCGCATATTAATTACCTGAATTAACCCTTTTCATGGCATTTTCATGTTGAACAATATTTAAAATTCTTTGGACAGAATTGATGTTCCCAATTGTAGCTTTTAATGGTTACAATGGTTTTTATGTAATAATTTACCGTTCACTTGATAATAAAATACTACTTGAAATAATTAATTTGATAATTTTGAATTCGAAATTCTAATTATAATAAGAAAATCATTAATTTTTGTTTCTTGTGACATGAATATGAATAGTGTTCAATCAAGGTCTAATTCTGGTTTAACCACTCGTTTTTAACCACAATCAGCATCATTTGTCTTTAATCATCAATTTTACAATTTTTGCCTTCTTTTTTATTCATTTTCATCCTGATTGTTCAGAGTCAATACTGCATTTTCATCAGTAAATTAGCTCAATAGATCGGCATCATTTTTAACAATAGTACCTCTGTTTGGTGAAACTTACAGCATTTTGGAAATACTTGATTTTCAGGAATACAATCAATTTTTTAGGAAGAATCTTTGTTCATCAAACTATCTTGGATTGTTTAATCTTAAGATTTATTAATAAAATAATTACTAGTTTGATTGCTACTATTATAATTAAATGGTAATAACACACTTAAAGGGAGTCTTCGGTGTTTCTCATATTTTTAGGTTCAGTTAAGTTGTCTGAAGGGTTGAAAATAGAAAGGCATGAAAAGGGTTCAACAATTGTATTTATTTGAATGTCATATCGTAATAATTTATTTTTCATGTTTATTCCCTAAGTAAGTAATAAATTTTAATTATCATGTCTTACAGGCCTTAATAAATCAAATTCACGTTCATTAGTTGATATTTAATTCCATTAGGAAATGCAATGAATTAGATTTAAAGGTTGCCTGTTTGGTTTGGATAAGGTCAAAATAATAATGAAATTATGCTAATAATAGCTTGGTTTTACGATATTTAAAAAAAACTATAGACTTACCTGGTTCAGGAAAGGTAATAATTTCCGATGTAGTTCCATAATAATCATCACTTGTCTCGGGTGATTCATAATTATCATTATTATATTCAGTATATTCATTAGACTTGAGACCTTTTCCAGCTTGAGGTTGACTTGAAAGTGACTGGGTATATCCATGGGAACTTGGAACAGATGAGGCTAAAGATGAACGTGAATGTACTGATGGATGAGATGAGGTGGTTGATGATTTTGATGATTTTATTATTGGAGATAGCATGGCTGTTGTGGAAGGTGATGATATAACACCTTGATGGAATAGATTAGATTCGGATTCTTTTAGAGCTTCCAAGACCAGTTCTCTGGGTAATTGTGAAGTTACATTGGGTTGACTTTTCAATTGTAATTTAGATAAAATTTGGCTCTTAATTGCCTCTAATTTCAACTTAATAAACAAATCTTGGTCAAAAGAGGAGCACTTAACACAGGTTAAATCATTATCACTGTTGACCAAATTTTGTTTTACAGGATCAATCTCCTGGTTGTGGGTCAGCTTTCTCTCATGGTGATGTTGATTGGGTGAACTTGTGATCTCGTGGTGGTGACGATGATGCGAATGATGGCTATGCTGGTGGTGGTAATGATGATGTTGATGGTAATGTTGATTAGCACCAGAAAGTTTACCAGCATCCAACGTAGTCTTACCAATAACAGTGAACCGGGTTAGAACCAGGGTTAACAATAGAAATGTTTTACCATTAGCTGTCCCAATATTGAGAAACCATAAGATTGTTGAGGACTTCATCACTTTTCCATCCAGTGATCAATTTTTATAACAGTCACCACCACCACCTCCAGCTTGTAAACCCTCTATTAGGTGCAATTGATTGAAATAATTGAAAAAATTGAAGAAACAATTTTCAAAATAAAGATGGCAAGTTGTAATGTGGAGACCGGCCCTTCAATTTTACCGCTTGTTTCTCTTCGTAAAGCAAGTGGCTGGTTCAAAGTGTGTTTTGCATAAAAATTAACAGTAGTCTTTGTTTATATTTTAATTTGTTATAATCTAATTTACACTAAATTACTAATTTAATTGTCTAATTTTGTAGTTTCCTTAGTAAATTTAATTTGTGTCAAAATATTTGGTGAATTAAATTAACGTGAAAAAAGCTGTAAAAAACCATTTTTGGATAGAAACAAGTTCAATTTTAAGTTGAATGATGTTGCTTGTCTGGTAAGTTTAATTATTAATTATTAATTAAATGGTAAACTAAATTTTATCTATAAGTATTTATTATAGCATAATTTTTGCTTATAATTTGTTAATTTCTTTCTTTGCTCCTAATAGGTAATTGGCTATTAAAAGAAGATCAATCAATGGTGGTGATGGCAATGATGAGACTGGGTTTTTAACGAAAATATCAATATCATTAATTTACATTAAGGACATACAGATAAAGAGAGTTAACGAGGATATTTTAAAGACACATTAACAGGATTATTTGGTTGGTTAGTGTTTGGGTTTCGATTTGAGCTGAAACATTCAACTGACGAAGGAAAAGTGGCTGATTCTTTTCAAATGGAAACTTTCATGTGTGATTTTTTTTATTCAAGATGATAGAAGAGTGAGAGTCAGTGAGCATAGAGACGATAATAAGTGAGTAAATGGATGATAGAGGAGAGACTGTAAAATATCTAGGGTGAAGTGAGCTGAAAAAGTTGAATCTTAACAGCTTACGCATGAAACCTGAAGAGTCAACTTTTATAGTTGAACAAAGTTGGGTTAAAGTTACCATTAGTTTCTCTTCTTTACCATCAACTTAACCTCGTTGGTAACTATTGTGATTTGATTGCTGTTACATCGGACGCCTGTTTTCACCAAACAAATCAGATTTGACTGGAATTATAGAGAGTAATCACTTTCATTTCATGATGAGATCCATTTTCATAGCTGGTCATCTTTTGTTCATCTCGTTATTACTGTTGATAATGCATTATTTCTGGTTGAGCAAAGTTTGATCATTTTCACTCTACTTTAATTGTGAATACAAGTTTTGCACACTTAAAGCTTATAGAAAAAGAAATGATAGAAACTCTGTTTCTAATTGAGACATTTGTTTGTACCATTGAATTGATTTATGTGTACATTTAAACATTGGTGTTTTATTTATATTACTTGAAATCATGTCATATATTTCAAGTAATTTAAATTTTTACCCATTCAATACAATTGTTGTACGACTTGTAATACATTTAACTCAACCTTGAAAGCGAATAACCCAAAAAGATGAATTTAATTACATTCATTTGATTTAAACTGCATCTTTTTTTATTATCTCATCTCAAATAACAGCAATAATCATTAATTTACAGTTATTATTGGCTAACTTATTTGCTAGCGTAACCATAATAAGCTATTCATAACATATTCAGTAGCATAAATTGTAATGTAAATTATAGTTACATTTATAAATGTTTGTTACAAAGTAATCAAGATCGTTCTGGTATATTTTTGAGACAATTTAACAAAACTAATTGACGTATTCATGACTAATTCCCAGTGACAATCAAAATGTCAGGTAAACAAAAAGTTAACCTTGATTATAAACGAGTGTCAAGTTTCATTTTGCAAAATTCAATGGGAAAACATGAACAATTAGAAACAATTGACTGTTTTTTTCACTGAAAAACACGCTATTAATAACATATATAGACAATTATTTACCATTAAATGTCAAATTCAAGTTAAAAAGATAAATGAAGAACGAAATTGCTAATCACAATGATTATGAAATTCAGGGTAATCATAATGAATGAGAGTTTGTTAGAGGTTGATGGTTACAAGTGAAAGTAAAGGATGAAGCTAAATTTTACTCAATGATTTTCAGGATGCTCATCATCATCATCATCTTGAAAACCATGTTGAGTTTAACTTTTAATTTGCTAATTACTGTGAGCCAGGGCGGTCAAGATTACCTTGTAACCATGCAGAAAAAAGACTTCATCTTCATCATCTTCATCATCTTTCTCATCTTTCTCATCATCATCTTAGTAACTAATTGATAGCAACATTAGTTATTTGGTTGTCCATTGGTTTGCTTGTTTCTAGGCAAACTAAACCTCTGTAATAACTTATTACTTAACCCCTTAAGGCAGTTTTAATGAAAAAAAAACTTAACTTACTTTTTTGTCTTGATTCTCTGTCTTTTCCGTCAAATTTTAATTCCCAAACTAATCACATTAAGGGTATTAATTATCCGGAAATATTGATCTTAGCATAAACTAATTTTCATCGTTTTCTTCTAATCTTTTCAGGTTGTCATGAATTATACCGTTCATTTGTTACATAAAGGATTGCTGGACTTTTCATTCTGTCTTCAAAGTAAATTTTTGGCAATTTTATTAATCATGGCTGCTTTCGATTGTTCATTTGACTGCTCAATTGGTATATTTGTTAATTTAGTGTAAGTTGACAGATGAGATTGAATGTGTGATTTTTTTCTGATCAAATCGTTTTTCTTGTTTTTCATCAGGTTCCAGTGTGAAATCGCCAATCAATAATAAAGTCTGAGGGAAATGATAAGCAAATATATTCAATGAACCTCCTACTTTTCATCCAATCATTTGTCTTTCATCATCAACAACATCATCATCACATCATTACAACATCTTTAATTTAGTTGAGGTTAAAACAGCAGTTCGGTGTATGATAAATCGATGTGCATTCTTTCCCAGTCATCGTTCTCATGATTATTTTTCTGCTTATTCAACAAAATCATTTTCAATTTTTGATCATAAATGTTTTATCAATTATGCAAAGAAGTCAGTGAGCAAAAATAATTAACCTACAAGGAATCAGAAGCAGAATGATATAGTAAAAAAAAGATGAGCAGCAATTTTGATAAATGTTTTATTTTAATTCTCTGCCTTAATTATCAACTCGAAATGTTGGGCAACAAAAATGATATTAAGTCAGTTTTAAAATTATTAACAGCGACTGAAAATTTTGATTATCCACCGAAACAAAGGCAAATTTTATGGCTGAAACAGGAGAGGATAAAATGATGATCTCTGATGATGATGATGAGAGGATTGCAATAATCAGACCACCTCGGAGAGAATGGATAATGATTTTCTGGGTTCCTTCTTGATCATCTTTAAAAAAAGTGAAAAACACAAAACTAAACTCAGCATGGGTCAACCATTAATTCCCAATGGCCTCCGACTAAGCAAGTTAACACGTTGGTATTAGTGAGTTTATTAAAACATTACATATTACATGCTACTTGATGAGTTTTTATCTGTTGCGAGGCGGAAAAGAGGAATCATCAAGATGATCATCATGCTCAACATCATTATCAACATGATCGTTATTTACCTTTTTACAATAAAAAGGTAATAAAAAAACAATAAGTGAAATTTGTAGGCTTATTAACAGTTTGCCCGAGGTTCAATAATTGGTTACCTTTTGTTTTGAAAATATTAGATGGACCAGTGCTGCCTGAATCTGGATTCAAATGGTTCAAATTGGAGAGTAACATATCAATTTACTGATGATGGTTAACTATTTCACCAGTTTACCCAACAATAATTACAATTATAAGCAAATGTATGTAAAGCTTTTACATTAGATTTTCATCTTTCAAGGTTTCGTTATTTCTTTTAACTTTTTTTTAATATTATTACTTCTCTGTTTTTGATATTTTTTCTCACTCTAGATGAATGTTATCCTTGAAACTGGATTAATCGATTATGATTAACAACTTTGGTCCAACCATGAAATCTTCAGTCCTGTTTTCAATTTCTGTTTATGTTTAAATTGCTTCTCTGGTCCACCATAACAACATTATCTTATCAAAGATTTTTACCATTTTTCATGACGATTAAACTGATAAATTTGGTATCATCATCGGTGAGCTTGGATTCAACGGACAAGACAATCATTGCATCGATCAGCATTTGTAACCATGCACAGTATTTACCGATTGCAATTAAAACGTTGATTGTTTTCCCTCTCAATTACAATTGAGAGCGGCAATTATCAATAATATCGTTGTCAAATAAATCAGGTAAAGTGTTAATCTTTGAATTTATTAATGCTAATAAATAATAAATAAAATATAAAACACAATTTTCAATACAAATATTAACTTTTTTTATCTTTTCCTTAATTTACAGTTTGATCATATCATCTTTAGTATCTTCAAATGTATTCAATGAATCAAGGAATGTTTCTTACAAGATATTGGATAAAGTATATCGAGGAAATGATTTACTTTGAAACAATTATTCCTTACTTGAAGGTGGCTTATGATGTAAAAAGCAGATTGTGATCAAGTGCATGTTGCACCGTGAATATGATACTTTCAATTCACCAAAGAATGGTCATCTTTGGTGCAAAGATCTCTTATGGAAATGGTCAAATTTCAGTCTCATGAGCATCTAACAAGAAACAAGTCAAAAGGTTTTTGCTTCAGGTTAACCTTTAAATTAGATTGAAGCTAGACCAGAAGCAATGTTGATAATTATGATTTAATGATGATTAACTTAGTCTTGAAAAGAAACTCAAAATCAACTGTGAATCTAAACTAATGGTTGAATTTGATTGGCACCAGATTATTTGGCACCATCAATGATCCACTCGAAAGACGGTTTTAAATATCCAGACGCCTAATCCAATAATAAACCATCAACCTGAATCAACCTGAACCAAAAATCTCTCAGTAACCTGAATTCTGATTCAGCTCTGGCTATTTTCGGATATATAGTTCATGGCTTCCAGACTGTGTGAAAATTTTCTTGGTTTGGTCACAATTTTCACTAAATTTGATGCTATTTGATCACATATCGTATGCATGTATAGATGAATAAAGGTAAAATGATATTTATTATAATAAACTTGCACATAATTAATAGTTAACTAACCTTAGTGTGATTAAATTTTGATTTCAGGTTGATTGGGAATGCAATTTCTTGGTCTGGATAAGTTTAATATATAATGATGTTAACTAATTGTAACCAATGAATGGCAAAGGTTGGTAAACTTGTTTAAGTTAATTTTTGATTAGTGTTAAAATTGGGAAACAAGAGAACAAAAAAAACAAAAGTAAAAATTAAGCAAAATAATTGAATCAATATTTTCTTGCAATAGTTAATATAGTTGTATGTTTATATTTATGCCCAGTTTTAATGACTTTAACTCTAATATGTTTGCTTTACCTGTCCAGGTTGATAGTTAATATTGAAATTAAGCTTTATACTTTTCTTGTTGTTCTTTTTGTTCTTTTTGTTTTCAATGTTTTATGTTGATTAATGTAATTAAATATTTCTTCTTGCTATCTTCTAGTAACCATTATTAACAATTATTGATTATCATGGCTGTTTGACGTTAATTGGCTGTAATTAAAGCTCACTATGCTTTTCCTGTATCAACCTGCCTGGATGACCGTAAATGGTTTTATTAATATACACATTTGTAGTTGCAAGCCAGTTTCAGTTAATCGCCAACATTAATTACTGGACTGATTAATAAACTGATTTCTACTTCCAAGGTGTTGATTATCTTGAAAAATACCGATAATTAATCTTCTTGATCTGAATTTTTCTTTTTGTTGGCCGTTTCATTTATTTTCAATGAAACCGTTCATAAGAAAACTTGAGGCTTGGTGAGATGAAATTTAATTTTCTTCAAAAAAGGTTAAAACTCAAGTATATTTAGAATGACAAAATTGATTTTAATTTCAATATAATCAATAATTTCCTTAAAAAGTAACACATTTATCATTAACCAATGTACATGTATTGATGTGTTATATTGCCATAAATGTAAATAGAGTGATATTATATGGATAAAATTGATTTTAACAAGAAGATCAATTTTGCTACGTCAAATGTCAGTAATTATTTTTATTTGTTACATGTAATGTTTTACATGAAGTTGAAATAAAACACAACTACCTGTAGTTGCTGTTAATAGAGATAATTAATCGATTCTTATGAAGTAAAGTTGATTCAGATGTTAAATTGCGTCAATGGAACAATATTTACTCTTGAAAATTATCCTATTCTGATGCTTTAAATCAACTAATTCATTTTTTCATCGAAATTGGTTTCTAGTAAAAGCAACACATGAACAAGCTTTTGTTTAAATCAACTTCAGATTATTATAATTCATAATGATTAAGCGACAATTAGAAATGTTTCAACCAAAGGAAAGCTGCTGGCATCTATTGACACATTTTTCAAATAACCTCAGTTATTATTTTGATTCAAGATTTACTTTAATCATCTTTAAATTCCCGATTTTTATACTCACAAATTGATCATGAAAACAACATGTAAAATAACATTACTCTTGGGATGATTACTGAATGTAACATGAATGGTTTCAGTTAATAAGAAATAGCTGTATTAGCTGAATAGCCTTGTATAATAGATTAAAATGAAACAAAGCAAGTTTCATTGTAAATTGTAATTCTTGAGTTATGTCTTGTTCAATAGGCTTTGATTGACAATAAAAGGGTGATAATAGAGTGAATATTGAGAAAACAATGAAATAATTTAAGGAAATCAATCCTAGTTTTGTTATTGTAAGGAAACATCAGATGATCAATTTAACACTGCTTATTCAATCAATCTGCTTATCCAGTTTCGTAATGTTACCTTATATTTCTTGGCAAGGTTTATTAATTGTAATCTTGTATTGATGAAAACCTAGTTTTTTCATTATAAAATGAAAATTTATTTGTGATTTAATTTCAATTCATTTATTAGTACAAGCAGACTCACAATAACGACTGATTGCAAAATTATTTTTACTGACAAAACTGTTTTACTGTTTGAAATTAAGTCCTCGTAAAAATGAGTGCTAAAATTGCGAACTAAAAGATAATAAAAGATCTGATCGATAGTTCTTACAAAATTGGGTTCAAAATTGAAGTTTAGATCTCCTTTTGTACAGTTGAGGCACCAGACTTTTCCAGCAAACTCTACTTTTGCTCAAAAACAAAGTTTTATATACTATTTTAAAATCCTGGTCCAACAATGAACCAGAAACCTGGATAAAAAAGTCTTTTCCCTCACTCAATGTTATTGAATATGGATTCTGCATTTTCTCCTAAATCTCTATTTTCATGAATTTCTCAGGAATTTGAGTCCTGAGATGAGGCTTCCGTGCTGTGTAATTTTTTTCTTACAAGAGCCCACTCAGTTTGAACACAATTTGATGCAAAAATTTGATACATTTATTTATATATTGTATGTATAGATTGATGTGATTTAACGATATCAAAGATATAATTCAGGTCAACATAATAATTGAGTCTGTTAATGATGACAACAGATTATCTTAGAAGATATTAATTTAGATAGATTTTTACAATATTATAGCTCAAATTGTTTAACAATTTTATCTTTGATGGATTATTCATGCACAAAATAGTGATTCTAGGAATCAAAATAGACAAAAACAAAAACTAAATAATTGAGATTGTTGGATAAATATTTATCCATGTAAAAGGATAACGTCAAAAATGGATAACAAATCAATCAACAAAGGTAAATTACTGGAACTTCTTGAGCATATCCAACATTGGTTTGTGAACTTGATCGACAACATTCTTTGCCCAGATAAAATCTAGATGGCTAAATTGTTGGTCAGCAATTCGATATTCAGTGAAAGGAACTGTAATATAAAAAGGTGTCAAATTAGTTTAAATATGTCAGAAATAAAATCAAGTTACCTTTCAAAGATTTCCTTAAAGTTTCAACATCAGTAGGATCGGCAAAGACATCGTTGGCTGATCCCATAAGTATTATATTTTGAGATGTAATGGCACCAAGATCGTAAGCTGGTGGTTCAAAAGTTCCATATCTTTGATAGTTGATCAGCGCACCATAATCAAATTTAAGGAATCCTTTGTTGACAATATTCTGTCCAAAATGTAAAAGATTCCAGGCAGATGTTCCTCCCAAACCTTGCGAATAATAGACTGGAACTCGGGTGAAGTTGAATTGCTCGGCATCATAACCACAAACGAGGAAAAGAAGATTTCCACAGGCTGGTTGGACAACCTGTTGACCACATACTTGTTCAGCCATGAGGTCAAGTAAAACCTGTGGTGCAGTCAATTCCCCTCCAGCAACATAAAAAAAGTCCATTAAACCAGGAATTTCCGTTAAATAACGGATTGGTGATGTTATGTGAGTAACATGAGCTATTGGAGCCATTGCAATAAATGGTTTAATCTTGTCTGCATATTCAGGTTTTTCAGATAACAGTCCAAAAATGAGTAAAGTGCCTTGTGAATGTCCAACCCAGGCGAGATTTTCTGAAATTATTTACAGTCAAAAAATTACAAAATGTTAATCACTAAGATAGACCATAGCTATAGACCATAATAAACACTAATAACACTTACCAAATCCAGTTTTCTGCAAGATGTAATCAATCACTGCTGGCGAATCATAGGCGATCATTTCATCAAAAGAGATTCTCCAGAAACTTGGATCTATGAATAATAATTATCAATAATTAAACATTATAAACAACGTGGAGTTTAAAATATGATCACAAAAAGAAATCAAAGTTTACCTTTTTTTGGGTTAAGATTGGTATGGTTTCTGGAAAACTTGTTGCCTCTCGAATTGGGCATCCAAACATCGTAACCAAAATTAGAAAGAAAGTAGGCCAAATTACGACCTTCGGTGGTTATATCCACCGAACCTGTTCCATTTGTCCAATCAGCTGCAAATCCTCCAGCCGAGTTGACTAAGAAATGTACAGAGGAACCAAACAAACCATGTTGTAGGACAACTGGTTTGATCGTCTTTTTCCCAGCTGCTTTAAGAATCGGATTAACTACTCGTTGTACATTAATTATATAACCATCGTCAGTTGTTACATAATGTTGTTCACAAATAAAATTACGAGATTCAATTAACTGACATGGACTCAGACCACAGTCAGGATCAGATGAATAAAGCCAATCCGGAGTAGCATCGAGTCCTGATATACTTACAAAAAGTTTGGTGAAAATAGCAATAAACAAACAAATGTTTAACATGTTTGCTTTACAATTATCTATTTTATTAATTAATATGTTGTTAATAATAATTGTTGGGATGGAAGTCAATTGAAATGTAAATGATCAAGTTTTGTTTGAATTGCCCACGGATTTCTTATTTATATTTGATTTGATAATCATTATCAATGTAAATTGTTTTCACTCTTACGATATTATTATTACGTTACTACAAAAATATTATTAATAACATTATTATTATTGATTTTCAGATATTATTAATAAATTATTGGCTACTCTCTTTGATTGTTACCTATTTGTGTTTGATTTACATCTCATTTGGGCGATAAAATAACAAAAGATTCAAAGATTATTGCTATTGATTATTGTTTCCATTATCAATGAATGCAGAACTAGGAAAGCCCATTGTGAATTTTAATCACAATTAGTTAGATACTGTGACTATGAAGTATTCAGGCTAAAAGGGGATTTAATATAAAATTATATGAAAAGCATGATCATGATGTTGATAGTGATATTGAAAACAATGTTTTTCCTGAATCCTGTTTTGAAATGAAGCACCATTTTAAAGTTGACAGTTTTTTGGGTTTTGTCATTCATTCAAATTGATTATTTTTGGTCAATATTGTCCAAGTTTTAAGCTCAAACTTATCAAACACTTGATTCAACTTTCAGCAATCAGCTTCATGTTAAAGTATCACTTTTTTGCCAAACAAATGTTGGTGTCTTGAGTTTATATTTAGTGCAATTTTGGTGCCGTAATCACAGTTGTCCAAATTTTTCCAAAGATCATTGCAATTTGTATTTAGATGCTGTTTAAGTATTCAAAACAGAAGCAAATGGAAGCAAATCTATTTTATTACTAATATTTCAAGTTCTGACGCCAGTTATCATTTCGTTATTTATTTATTACCTTAACAAAATTTTTGACATTTTCATAATAACTATTATTATAATAATAATACGTAACATGCAATCTCAGTAACCTAAATACAATTCAGGGAAATGATAAGTTTAATTACAATACTTGATAAAAAAAATTGTTTTCTCTTCTCTTAAAAGGTGTGAGCCAAAAACTTGGAGACTTTGTGGGTTTGTAAGAGCATAAAAATTGAGTCCAATAATGCGATTGAAAAATTTCTCCCATCGACAATTTTCGAGAAAATAGAGGTCGATTCTGAAACTCTGATCGCCTTTTGTTCAGCCATGGAAGCAGATTTTTAAGTGAAACTCATTTCACTGATGTAACTTTTGATGATCAACCAGGAAATGCACTTATTTTGAGAAATAAAGTTTTTTGTTTCTGTACAAAAGATTAGTTCGATATTCAGTTAAACTGACCGCTCTCTGTGACCGTAAGAGTCAGAGAGCTAAACCTTATTACTAGTCGATGAAAATGGTTGATGCACATCAACGATAAAACACTTTTTTAAATCCATCAACAGTTCTCTGGATTTTGGCCATTGGCCTAAAAACTTCAATATTTCGAAAATGGTATCATCTACATTCACCATTCTTTGATTAATCAGTAGATTTTATTACGGACTAGAATATATTTAACTGAATACCGAATAAAATCTGATTTACTTCATTTAATAATGAGTATCCTTCTAACAGATCAAGATTTGTGTTTGAATAACCATTTACCTTTATCAATCCAGTCTCAAATCTGACAACATAAGTAATACAATGATATAACTTTGATAATTGTTATGGTCCATCTATTGATTGGTCAAAGAGTGATGATCGCAGGACTCAGTTTTTGTGCCCCTAAAACCCACCAAGTCCCAAATCATAATTCAAACGTTCGAGTTTTTGTTATCATTCCTTTTATTTTGTATTATGAATTCAAACACTGATTAATGGACAAAGCATATGGACTTTCCCTTTACTTTGCTATTTGAATCAAATTGATGTTGACTTGAGCTGTTGATGTTTACAATTCAATACACGTTTACCCCTTTTACCCTGTTAATTAGGTAGAAATAATTGTAATTATTAGATTAGAAGACAATAGTAGAAATTAAATTAGTTGGATAAGTAGGTATTGTTTAGATGACTGGAAAGGTAAATTGATTATAGCAGAGCAAACTTATGTATTTGAATTACTTAGCTTGATTGATGTCACATAATTTGTATTATAAGTTAATCAATTGGAAATGGTTTCTCATTAATACTCAATTTAACCGTATTTTTGAGTCTCTATTTGTAAAATTCAAGGCTATAATACAGCAAAATTTGGGCCTCAAATTGTAACTGTTTATTGAACAAGAAACATTTTTGTGTACTTAGCCTAGTGAGTAGATCAACATTGGTTTGTAACGGCAACGTATTGAACAACTGATTTACCAGTAAATGACAAGCATGAATTAATGGCTGAACAATTAATCAAGCTCAAATAATAAGCTGATTAATCAGTTTTTCTTGAAGTGAAAGTGAAATCCATTATTTAGGTTTCGGAAAAAGTAAAGTAGAGATTGAAATCTCCTGGTTATTGCAAAAAGCTTAGTTCAGTTATTACATTTGTATTTAATATTTTTAATCAACAAAAAAGGTAACAAATACCATTAGCAACAAAATTACAAGTTATCAATTAAATTCCATTGTGATGTTGATGTTTTATTTTTACTTTAAATCAAATGTGCATGCATACATCAATTGTGATTAATTGTGTTGTTTCATAGCGTTATCGTTATTTTTTGATAAACCCAACCATGGATTCTCATAAACTGGTTCATTTTTCTGAAACAACTGATAAATTGATAAATCATAATGAACAGTTGATCAAATTTCAAGATAAGTGTAAAAATGACTTCAGCATTGATTGGTTCAACCTTACTTATCGCCTTTACCCGTCACCCTTAAACAATTTGATCCATCGGTTTAAAAGAAAGAAAAGATTGACTGGAAATAAGACAATCTTGCGAGACTTGAATGGTACCTTTAAATCTGGTAAATTGTCAGCTATAATGGGTCCTTCAGGTTCGGGTAAAACGACTCTTATCGAGTGTTTAGCGGGAATCAGAGTGAAAGGGGTTGAAGGGGATCTGAGGTTGACTGGAAGATCAAGAGTGACCAAAGCATTTATCCCACAAGAAGACATTTTGTGTTCACAGTTGACTGTCCGAGAAGCTTTGATGTACTCATATGGGTTGAAGGTTGGTTCCAAGTTGATTGGGAAAAGGCCATATTCAACTCTTCCTGATTATGTTAAGGAAGCTTCGATAACGATTGGCCATTTAGCTCATCAACTCAATTTGACTGATTGTTTTGATGTCCGTATTTCGTCCATTAGTGGCGGTCAAAAGAAGCGAACTTCAATTGCACAGGAATTGGTTTCAAAGCCAGACGTTTTGTTAATGGATGAACCAACATCGGGTCTGGATTCATCTTCGTGTTATCAATTGATTAAACTGTTGCAACGTATAGCAAGTGAATCATCAATGGCAGTGATAATAACAATTCATCAACCATCATCAAGAACATTTAATCTACTTCAAGATGTTTACATGTTATCCTTCAATGGTAAAATCTTATTCCATGGTTTACCAAATCAGGTGGTTCCAACCCTGACAGCGGTTGGAGTCAAGTGTGATGTGTTTAATAACCCCGCTGATCTGCTCAATGAAGTGGCTTATGGGGAACACGGTTATGATGTTTTAGACAAGATGGTCAACAAAATGGATGCCAACTTCAATCCGTACAAATATTCAGACAATTACACAAATCATTTAAATAACGTGAAACCAAATGGATCAGTGCACTTATTTTCCAGGCCATTGTTACAGAGCTACTTCCAAAGCGAGGCGTCTTTTTTAAGCCAATTCAAGATTCTCATGTCTCGTCAACTTAAATTGTGTTTTCGTAATCAAATGTCTTCCACAGTGAGGATTGTGATAGCCATTCAAGCAGTTTTTGTTATTGGGTTAATGTATCCAAATAAAGGTCTTGCTGATGGCTGTGTTCCCGACTTGAGTCATATTCCGATATCTGATATTAAACAGATCAGAGGTTCGATTGAGAAACAAATTGTTGATTCTAAAGACAATGTCGGGTCACTGTTTTGGTTATTGTTTTTGATTTGTTTGGCAAATATGATGCCAATGTCTGCGATTATCCCAATTGATACCAAGCTTTTTTGTAAGGAGTTTGCCAATGGTTGGTATCGCATTGAGTCCTACTTTATAGCTCGTAATCTGGCTGATTTGCCTTTTATTTTACTGTGTGACTTCATCTCGGTAACGGGAATCTTTATCCTCACGGCACAACCGATGGATCGCTATAACAGTGCTCTTTTCATCTACATTTTGGTTTCTTTTAATGCAGCCACTCATGGGACCATTTTAGGAACAGTGTTTATGCACGATATAATGTCAGCAGTCTTTGCAACCCCCAACACCTTGCTTCCATTTATCCTGTTTTCGGGTTACTATACACGAATCAGTGGAATGCCCATTCTGTTCAGGTTCATTTCAATCATTTCTTATCCGAGATATGGATTTGAAGCTTTCATGGTGGCCATATTTGGCTATAACAGGTGAGATAATCTAAGAGTTTTTAAAGATAGATTACATTAGCAATTTGAAGAAACGATTATTCAATTTCTTTCACATCAAAGTCCATTTGGTGAAACTGATCAATTTTAATAAAGCTTTAAACGTTTATTCAATCGAGTCCCTCAGACATTAGACGGAAAATTTCAGGTACACAACTGTAGTATAATTAAAACACTTGAATTTAAAATATTGGAATTGATTAAATTGTCTATGGAATTGGAACTCTATTCACTTTGACCATTGTTTCAATGTCCATTGAAATACAAATGACTTACAATGTTAGTTTTCAACTTTTGCTTTATCAACACTTCTGATCATTCAATTTAATAAATGCTTAAATTGTTCATTAAATTATCATTTATTACCATGAAAGACTATTCAAATGCTATTTGTTTTCATCTTTATGGAATCAAAATTTTCCCTAACAATAAAAAACAAATAACACAAAATGGAAATAATGATTTTCTTAAACAATGAATAAAGCTAATGATGATTCTTGATTAATTCATCTTCGTCATCATGTTAATCACCATAAATGATTTACTTAATGGTAAATTCAATGACAAAGTGAAAATTGTTGAATCTTAATCTGTTTCTTTTTCTTTTAACGATTTCTTCTTTTCTCTTCTCTTTTAATTGTTGCTGGTATAATGTTGATTTCATGATGATTTTCAACTCTTGGATGGCCAATTAAAGATGTAAACCTGAAGGTGCTCAATCCCTGGTCCATGCTCGAGACGAGATGAACAATTTTCTGGATACAATGTTTCAAATAGCCCAGACCTCTTTGAAAGACTGGCACAATACGGAAGATTTTTCATCTCTCAAGAATCAAACAATCAACTTTACCAACGAAATCGCCGAAAGCGTTACCGGACCTTGGTTTAACGAGAACAATCGATCGGGATTATTTAATTATTTTGATATCCAAGACTCGGATTACAATTCATCGGTTTTGTCTCTAATCATATCTCTCATAGTTGGCCAACTGATTGCCTTTTTCATAACCAGATTGAAAAGCAAGTCAACCAGATGATGAACCCAAATCTTAACGGTTGTCCATTCATTTCATTTTCATAAGACTAGCTTTTAAATTCAATGAGCAGATGTGCTTGAGTTTAATGCTTTAATCAAAGACGCAGATTAAAAATTCTCAGAGTTTTAACCCAACCAGTCACCGACCATTAAAAGAGTCATTCAATCGGATAATGAGGATTCTTTACGAGGCCGATTAACTTCATTCAACTAGAGATAATTCTAGATGATACTGATGTTACTGATAAACTGAGTGGCTAACTCATCAGGAAGTTTTGAATACATTACAGAGCTTTTGCCTGTTAAGCTTTTTTTACACAGCAATCAATTGAATCACCCTTAGAGGCCATTGGCTCTTGGAAAGAAAACCTTGTGAAGTTGAAGCCTTTGATCTTGGGGACCGAGGAATAATTTATGCTATTAATGTCATGATTACACCAGAAACATATCAGTTAATCATTTATCCGTTTGAAGGGGTTATTTTTACCCAGTTTTTATCTGATTTTCAGAGTAAAATTCTTTAAATGCCATTTACCTGAAAGGAATGGGTAATTGAAATGGTCAATCATCATCTTTTCAATTTTCATTCTGTGTACTTTGCACATGAAATTCACTGTAAATATCATTGAATTGTTTGCGTTTTGACTAATCAAGTTGACTTCTAGTCCCACCAATTTGAATTAAATGTTGCAAGTTGAAGTCATCATAATTATGCTTCTTCAATTTTCCACCGGCCTTCAATGATTTCATATTTACTCATGTAACATTAACAATGCTCAAGAATCAACAGATTGATGGCTAGAAAGAGTAACATTCATCGATTGTACTTTTTTTCAATAATATCATCATTATATTTACAAACGAGTCGATTGATAAAAAGTTAAATTGTATTTAATAAGATGAGATCATTTCCGTTGATTGTCTCCTTTAGTCAAACAGTTTGATTTCTTCCTGAAAAAAGGTAATCACCAAATAGTCTTGCTAAAAGTCACCAACAATGTTGAGATTGATTGAGACAGGTGAAGATTAACGGAAACAATTAAGGTGATTAAGGTGGAAAAAGGTCATAGAGTTGATCAAGGACAGTCTGACTACCTTTAAGATAAAATCAACTTGACAACTTATCCTTTTTGTCATTACAATTACCTTTTTTGAGGATTTCAATCAATTTCTACCTTTATTCTCATATTCAATGCAATTGTCTTAACATCAGCTAATTATCCTCTCAATTTGGGTACAAATAACAACATCAAACAATATTGGGTTTACAATAAAATCCTTTAATTGTTTGGTGTCTTCAAAATTTCTTGCAATCTCAACTCGTTTGTATGACTTGGGGTTGGAAATGGCTAATCTTTTTGGTGGATCCATTTGGCTTAGGGTCAACATAATCTTGGTTTGATAGTCTGCGAAAGAGGGAATTACCAGATTATATCATGATCATCTTGATGACTGAATTTTAAGCTGAAACTTGACTGTTCAATGCCAATTTGAACACAGAGAATGGATCTAATAGTAGACTAAATTTGTATCTGTCTAGCCAATTTATTTTTGTAAATCATATCCTTATTATACTGATTGTCCCGATTATCTTGGACATCCTGATCATAACAGAGTTGACGTTTTTGTTAGTGCAGACACATTGAGTTGGTTGACAATTAAATGTGATTAGATGTTGGGTTAGTGAAAAGGGAAAATGATTAAGAGTTAAAAAAGGTTAACTGTTAGATTTGGGCTTAAAGATTGGATCAAAAATGCTAATGTAGTGAATGTCTGATAAGAAAAGTAATTTTTTCTTCTTCTATTCAAGGCTATCATTTTTAAACTAATGTATCATCATTCTTACCTTATCTTCATATTCATCATCTAACTTTCTCTTTGCTAGCTTTTTCTCTTTCTTCTTCTCTTTCTCCTTTTCTCACTTTCTCACTCTTTCTTCAACTTTGTCTCATCTCGGTTTTGTTGATAAAGTGAGTCCAGACATTAAGATACCTTTCATTTCAGCTTCAACTTTACGCCGAACTTGATTCCAACCAACAATTTTCTTATAATAGTTCTTCGATATTTCAAATCTTAACCAGTTTTTGTTCAAAATGTCTTTCACTTTACAAAATTGTTTTCTATCCTTTGTGCTTCTCAACTTTGCCACCACAATTAATGCTGGTTAGTATTCTTACTCTCTTGGAAATGTTTAAAAAAATCTAATACGTATTTTGTGTTTTTTACATTTATCACAGTCCCTGTTACAGTTGTCGACGTGCTAAATTCAACTTCTACTAATGAAACTATCCCTGATCCCGTCAATATTAATGGTTCTGTGGCAGTTTTGGATACTACTTTACCACCAGTTGAGTTGACAACAACCGCAGATATGATAAATTTGAGAAATGCTAGATCGGAGGAAGAACCAGTTAAGTTGAGCTCAGAATCTCCAAATAGTCCAGATCAAGTAAAAAACAAATCTTCGGCCATTCAATTTCCAAAAGATGATGTCATAGAAATTTCGAGTGATGTTACTAACACTTCAGCTTCGTCCTCTACGCCAGTTGAACCAGTAATCAAGTTAGCTATTACCGATTCAATTAGAATGTCTGTTGAAGAAGTGGAATCTGCTGGTGCAACCACTCCGGGTGTAGTTGGAATGTCATCAACATCTTCGTCCACCAAAACTGATGTCTTAACTACCCAAAAACCTTTGACAACTACCGCAAATGCTACTGGAATTATCTCTTCATCTAATTCTTCAGTCGTCGATTCCGAGATTAGGGTTGGAAGATCTCAGTCAGAAGCAGTCGAAGATGCGACTAATGCCCAAACTCTTTCTGCATTAACCACTTTATCCTCGATTATCAATCAAACAAGCGTTAATGATTCACTTTCAACTGTCGTTTGATGGAAAAGAAAATAATATTACTATATGCCTTGAAGTCAATTATCTAAATTAAAAATTTCTCACCTTAATTGTAGGTAGAAAAGTTTTTTAACCAAGAAATTGTCAAGTGGTTCTTGGATTGTATTGATCAAAAGTTTAAATTCAGCCTTTTGGTACTCTATTAGTTAAAGAGACAATTAGGGATGACATTGACAATTTTCTGGTCAGAAAATTTCATAACAATCTAATCATATTTTATTTATCATGTTGTGGAATCAATTTTTGCTTAATTCAATGAATTAGATCAACTAATTCGTTTTGTTAAATTACGTATCGCCCAAATACTGTGTATTACCAAATTTCAAATTGATCTAAAGAATCTATTTAGATTGGCACTTATCTTTAAAAAATTTGCTTCAATAAAAATTTAATTTCTCTTTTAATCCTGTCTCTACACTTAATTTAATTTGCAAAGTTTAACAGTTGGTTTGATTAAAACAATTATGAACCAGAATTTATAATGACGCATGCGTATTTTTTGCTTGAAACACATGTGCAAGATTTCTTGTGTTTATTTTGATTTTATATTTTGATGATTTGTTAATTTTTAAACAAATGTTTCCCCTCAAATTAATTAGTTCATCAATTTTTCGTTCATTGGTGCATAATAAAGTCAACGTGTGTAAATATGCCAATGCTTCCTCCACCTTCAATGAGCGCTATCGAAAGGAACTATTGGACCATTTTGAACAAACTAACTCACAAGTGTTTAATATGTTGAAAGAAATGTCTTCTAAGTCGCCTAAAATTGATTGGGCTGCATTAAGGCAAAACCTAATCAACGAATATCCTCGTGTTTATAACAAATTCAACTTTGAAGTTCAGTTTATGCAACACTTGCTTAAAATAGATCGCAATGAAGATGAAATTATTTTATCTTTCATCAACCATGTTAAACAGCTTCTGGCCGATCAGAGTAACAAAGTGATACAATGTCATCTGATTCGATTTCTTCTTAAAGTGGAAAAAAAGCCGGACATTAACTATATTAGAAATGCTTTGGAGACTATTAGTAAAGATGAAATGTTTATCAAGTATCCAGTTGTTGGTAAAGCTTGGGCCGATTTCTCAACAATCTCAGCTGAATCTTGCAAGCAATCAATTGACTTTGCTTCAAAACATCATGTACTGAAAAACGATGCATTGTTGACTCTATGTATTTCCTGTCTTAAATTTGGTTTTTTTGAAGACATCGAAAGGTTATTGGTTCTTTATTCGGAGAAAAAACTAGAGAATGAGTTGGTCGATCAATGGTTGAATACTTTGTCTAAAGTTGAACGAAGCAAACGTATTATAGAAATTGATAGATTTTTCAAAATATTGGAGGAAAAAAGATATTTATTCCAAAAGTCTATGTTGAATAAATTGGAGAAATTTTTAAACGCATCTGGATTATATTTCAAACCTGGTATAGTCGACATCGAAAAGTGTTCATGCAAAGTTTGTGGGTCACCTTTGCAGACTATTAATGAGACAGAAGTTTCTCAAATAAGGAAAGCTGTAGAAGATTATATTCTCCGAAAGGACGGTGTAGCTTTTTTAATATCAACACCGACTGAAGTTAAGGATTTCAATCGATTCATGGACTCTCATTCTTCAAAGCCATTTGATTTGGTCATCGATGGATTGAATGTTTCTTATTATAATACCACTCGAACCGTTGCAGAGGACAAGAAAACTCATTCATTATCTATAAAAAACTTAGGCCTTTCTGAAAGTCTATACGAAACCATGGAAATTAATGATATTCTAGTTAAATATAAAAAAATCTTGGTCATAGGACGCAAACATATGGGTGGTTGGCCATCAATTAAACAATTGAAAGAAAATCATTCTGGTCAAGTTTGGATTTACTTATTGGACAATAAGTCAGAAGATGATATTTTCACTATTGATGCAGCTCTTCATAGTGCCAAAACTTATATATGGACAGCTGATTTTCTTCGCCAGTACAGGGATTTATTAGGCAATGATTGCGGGGATCTGTTTGAAAAGTGGAAATATTGTCGACAAATCAGATTTGCTCCTGGATCAAAGAGAAAACTTGAATTTCCTAACAACATTGATTACGTTTGTCAGTCAACCTCGTCAGGATTCTATCACATACCTGTTAATATGAATGTTAGAGTCGACAGCCAAGAAAGGATCAATGCTCATTGGTTGTGTGTTGGAACGTCACTCAGATGATAGTCTGTAAATTTTCATTAGTCATTAAATAAGTAATGGAATTTTTTTTCTTGTAAATCGTTTCAATGACATTTTACTTTGTTTAAGATCAAAAAATCCACAAATAGTCTTACAATAAAATTCAATGATACAACATAAAAAATGAGTAAAAGCAATAGATTTTAAGGACGATGAATTGATTTTTCTTTGATTATCCAGTAAAATTTGGGTTTCTCCTGATGATGCTGGCAAGATGAATTTCAATTTTCCATCAACAACTGCTCTTTCAATTGCGCTAAATCGTCATTTTTGCGTCTCTTGTCGTTTGCAATCATCGTCATTAATTGTCGATTGAGTGAATTAGTTTGTACCAACGCATCTCGTAGAGCTTGCCCGCTATTGTCCTTTGATTGAACGTCCCTGCGCCATTCGCTAATAACCAATTCCAAGGTTTTTACCAACAACTTGTTACAAGTCCAGAGCTTATTGAGCTCATCAACTCTCATATGAAGAGCAATATTGTCGATTTGTAGAGACACAACCTGATCACTTAGGTCACCATTATCCTCTTTTACCAGAGTCAATTGGTTTATTAAAGACTCAGTGAGTTTAGCCTTTTCTGCTCTAAGCTGTCGCACTTCATTCTCAAGGTAAGTGATCCTTTGATCGAGAGTGGCTCGAGAATCTTTGCTCTTACCTGAGGAATAGTGTTTATGACATTTAACTAAACCGGATGAATCCAGAGCTCGAAGAATACCTTTACGCAATTTCTCGTTAGCTGCTGAAGTAAGATTTTGTGATTGCGAGGTTTTGTTTGTCTTTTTAATTACAGGGGTTTGTCGGATGGACGATGTTAATGTTGCTGAGGAGCATCGGGTATCGCCATTTGTTGATGATGACTCGGTGGAAGGTATCTTTTCCAACGTTGGTTCCAGGGTTAAACGGTGAGGTCTGACAAATATACCATGGTTGGGTTTACAAGAGAAATACCTGATTCCATTAACTGATCCGTCGTTCCTACCTGAACCATCTTCTAATTCAATACCTGACCATTTACCAGAGGCAAAATTGGTTGTACCCAAGAAACGGATGATACCAGGTTTAACACCATTCACATAAATTTTATCACCGATTTGAAATTCTTCCGAGGAACGAGATTTTTTTATCTCTGGGATAAAAAAGGTTCCGTTGGTTGACATTTTGTCCATTAACTGGTGTGTATTTGTGTCGATTAACTGGAGTGTGTGTAGATCGTTATGGCTAGATTCACTTTTGATTTGCAACATTGTACTGATTTAAATTGATGACTAGAAGAACCAATGATAAATCATCAAATGAAATGACTGGTTGATTTGGATTCAATGGATTCACTTTCAACTTTGTTAAAAAATTTGACAATTCAAATCACGCGCGACTTGCTTAACCAAACATCCACATGAGAACAAGTGTTTTTTCAGCTTGATGTTGACTTTCTCCACCAATTTTTGTGTTTAAATTGTTTTTTATTTGATTTTTCCGTGTTTTTCTGTTTTTTTGTGAATAATTCAAATTATTCAGTGTATTATCTGCGACATTTGAGTAAGTTTCTCCATAATTTGATGCTGAGTCATAAGTTTTCCTCATTTTACCTTACAATTTGTTGAACATGTGATTTGTTTTTCTCACCACTTTGCATTGTTTTTTATGTTTGCAATTACTTCAAGAACAATTTAACATCTGTGTCTCTATTTTTGATTACGAATTTTGTCTACTGGATAAATAAACATGAGTGATTGCCATTTATATCAGAGTCTACCAAAAAGTGTTGTCGATGTAGCCGATCGAATGAAATTTGTTCACTTAAAATATCGAGTAAATAAAGAAAGTGCTGAACATGTTATCAACAAATGCGTGCCAGCTCTTAAATCAGAAGGATTAGGTGTAAAATATTATTTCCTTGAAGACGATTTCAATAAAAAGTTGAAAGAAAATGAACAGAAGGCTGAAAAGAGGAAAAATGCCCAAAAAATCGACAAATTAAATTCCAAGCAACGAAAACTTTTGTTTAATGTTAATCAAAAAAGCAACCTACAGTATGAGACTTTTGAAAAGATTAATAATATCTGGAATGATTATATTGGTTCAATATTACAAAACAATCCAAAAGACGCATCGTTAAGATTAGCCAAAGCTGATTATCATGGAGCCAAATTTTGTGTTGTTGCTTCCTGCAACCCATCCCTTGTTGGTATAGTTGGAATTGTTGTACAAGAAACTAAGAACACTTTTAAATTGATAGATAAACAAGATAAGATTCGAGGTAAGCTGACAACTTTATGCAAAACAATCAATCAACCTGAACTAATCATCAATAATACTTTTTTTCCCAACCTTTTCAGTTATTCCAAAGGAAGGAACCCTTTTCACTTTTGGACATAACAACTCAATTTACAAGCTCAATGGAAGTCACCTGAAACTCAGTGCTCACAACAGAAGCAAAGTCAAATTCAAATCAAAAAAGATATCTCAAAATATTTAAAGATGGCCCATTCAGCATTTCCACCAAGTTTTATTCACCTTATACTTTTTCCAGCCAATTCAATCCATTTATAGTTTTGTTAATGAAATTACTCGCAGATGAGTACATGTATAAAGGAAAATGGATGAACAATGTTTCATGAAAACACAACCTTGTGGCTTAACGTTTCTGATTACACTATTCTGTGCCTTCAATTTTATGGATCATCGATTCATCTCAATGTCAACGATAAACAGATTATCGTATTATCACTATGTACACTCTATTACCTGTGGCAAGGATTTTGTTACCAAAAGGGAAAAAAAGTTTACCTGAATTAATAAAAAAAATCAGTCACTCATACTTATCATACTGAGTAGACGAGACGATGCATGAAGAAAAGCAAGAAAACCCTTGATTCAAAGTTATCAAATGATGCCGGATTATGGTTGATCATCCCATTGTCACTTTCAAATCAAGAAAATTTGATCTCACAACATTCAATGTGAATATTTGTATTTATCATGTTAGATATATATACATAAAAATACAAGTATAACGTAAAATGTAATATAATTTCATGTATTCTTCTCTTTCTCTTTTTCTCAATGTTAACAGATAAATCGTATTAATTTATGCTCGAAATATTTTGAAAGGAAAATCCTTTTTTTCCCGTTAAATAAACCAATAATAAAATTTCGCGTCTTGCTCATCCATTCAACACATTTTCTGTTTCTTCCCTTCTGAACACCAAATATTGAACCTAAATGAATAGATATTATTGTCAACTCACACCAATTGAGATATTTTAATAACCAGTCAAACAGTATAAATAAATCTAATAACCAATCAAAGTAAATAAAAGGTAATATAATATGAAATGAAAATAATGGGAGGTGAAACAAATGTTTATCAAAAGGAAAACTCCTTCACTTCCTCCATTTATCAAACCTTTACTATGACAAATTTTGTTTCTCTTTTCATTTTCAAACAATATTACCACCAACAATAGGGAAGATAATAAAGACAGTAATAAGACGATGATGAGAGAAGGATGAGAATGAAGATGAAATATCTCTCTCTCCCCAAAATCCAAAGCATAACAACATAATCTAAACTTGGTGGCCAAATACAAAAAAATTGTGTTAATCGATTGACATAATTCCTTGTCAAAATAGATTTCTGTTTCGATAATTCTTTGCCACTTTTCCCAATCTCTCCTATCCACCTCTCCTCAGGGCTCATGAGAGATGAAACAATGAATACTCTTGATGATTATCATCATCAGATTGTGAAAAAAGATGAAGATGAAAAAGAGAGGAACTTGAAGTAATCTTTCAGAGGGCGCACAGTGCATCGTTTATCATTCTGATTTTGATATTTACTCTCAACTTGGATTCAATTCTGTTAATATTATTGTTGAACCAACGCCAACATGAGTACGAACATGCGTAATTCTGGTAACCATATTTTATCCTCATCTTCATCCTTCTCTTGCTACTTTCTCTGTCTCCATTGAACCTCGTCGCCTTTCGAGTTTCCTTTCGTAAAAGAAGAGAGAAAAGTTGAAAGAAGGAAGAGCAGAAAAAAAACACAACAAAGTAATGCACACAGTAAGTCTATCCTTCAGGTCAAACTGGCTAAGTGTGTGTGTCTGTGTTCAACTGTGTACTTGTCTATGTTTAATTGTTATGTATGCAGTTCACTATATTTCAGGTTGTGGACCAGATTTGTTGACCAGTAATGAGTAGTTAAAAGTTAATTAACTCGGATTGTTGTGAGTGAATGAAGGCAAGTCAGTGTGTGAAGAGAGTGAACCAACTAGAGTGGGAAATCAACAGCAACAGCAACACCACACACAACACGAAGAAACATCAACAATGACTTCTTTTTTCCTTCGTTTTGTCTCTTTTAATTGTTTCCAGTGTTTCCAGTATTTTCAATTATTGTTACGATGATTGACTCTTCATCGACATCATTATTGTTCATCTAATAAACACCGAGCATCCAACAGTGAACACCAACAGCTCCTAAATCAAACCAGGGAAAGTACCAACAAGTGATTGACAACCGATTACTACCGACAACTGCTACTCCTTATGATTAAGTTTAACCTAGTAAAATGTTTGTTAATAATATTATTAGTTAATTATATTATTATGTTACCAGATAAATGAAAGTATAATCACCAACAATCATCATTACAGTCTACATAATTACCGTTACCGTTCCTTTCACCCTCATCATCACCATTACCATCACCATCATCTTCATCCATTTTTTGTTGCTTCGTCTTCTTCCTATTTCCAGTATAGCCATTGTTAATCACCAATCTATCCGTTTTACCAACCTTTACATCAACGACAAGGATCAAGGCGAAGATCACAATTTAAAGTTAACGATACCTTTTTTAAATACCAACAATTACAGCATTAAGTTCAACAACAACAGCAACAATAATATTAATATCTACTTATACCAAATCAATACCAGTACCGATACCAGTACCGATACCGTAAAGAAACGCAAGGAAAACAGAAACAACGTAATTTTTGATTATTATAATTATCCTCACCATCATTGCCAGTTCCGTCAATTTAATTACAACTCTAAGATCGTCCTAAATCAACGATTAAATTAAAAAGAAAGGTTAAAGACCAACTCAACATCAATTGGATCAATTAATGTTTGTGTCTGACCAGGATTACCATAGATATGGATACATGTGATTATACTTTTTTTATATTAATTTTATAACTATTTACTTAACTTTTGCCTCTCTCTCCTTATGATATTTAACTAATTTAATCAAGTGTGGAATTTATTACAAATTGTTGATTAACTAAATAATGTTGGTCAAAAGCAATAAATGATCAAAAATCAAGTTGAAAAATCAAAAACAAAACCAAATAATGGATTTACAAAGTGTAAAGAGTATAAAATGATGCAAAACAAAAAATTGTGTATTGAAACTCTTAGCAACAACCAAAAAACCTTTGACAATATCTTCCAATTTTGCATCCAGTCATCTTTTCCCCTCTCTAAACCCATCCTCATCCTTATTCCCTTCATCATTGTCATCATTATCTTCACATTCAGTATCTAAGATAATGTATAAAACCAGCTTATTTGAATGAGACTAACTCTGAAGGTTTTTTTTAATATAGATTACCAAAGTCGCTTTTAGGTGAAGGGTTTCACCAACCATGGAAGATATATTGTTCTTAGCACGACTTATGATCATCAGAGTTTTTTTTCCATCGCAACATTTCATTGGTGAACCCCTGATGAGGATTAACATTCACTGCTTTGATTACTCAAGTCTCTGGAAAATTTGTATAAAGTCAGGTCAAAATAAAAGTCGAAGTAAAAGAAGCGTAAGAGTGAATACATGAAGAAGATGGAGAAGAAGATGAAAAAAAGAGTTGAAGAAGGCAAAAGAGGTAAAAACAGAGCTTTTTGTCTATTGTGAAAAAAAGTAGTGAGTTGAAACCATTAGAGATTGATGGTTAATTTGGGATTCCAGAGGAAGGTGAATATGAACAGAAACATGAAGATAAGGATGAAAATGGATGAGATGAAGAAGATATTTAGGTCCTGATGAGGAAAAATTTCATACAGCATAAAAGTTTAAGCTAAAGTAAAATACCTTGTTCACCATCCTTAAAAACTATTCACACAAAGCCAAAATGTTCAACATGTTCAGCCAGCCTTTAAACTCATCATCACCATCATCTTCATCTTCATCTCTCTCTCTCCTCATCAACCTGCTTTTTTCATCATTTTATTTGCTTCTTTTTTATTTTAACTACGTTCATCATCATCATCATCATCATCCTTAACTCTGTATTTGCTGTTGTTTCACCCTTGATGATGATTCTGATGATGTTGAGATGTTTATCCTCGTCTTTTCCCCTTTTTTTTTACTTTCATAATCTATTTTGATCAAATTGTTATTTGAAAAACCATGAATACTGAATATGAATTTTTTCACACAATCTTTTTTTCCTCTCTGTTTACAAGCAAATTTATCCAGGCTAACCTTTGCTACCTTGTTTTTATATCATCACAAATGATCAGAAATGTGAATAATCTGAAACCATGAAAACCCATCAGAATCCATCTAAAATCATTTGAATCATCAACCAGCCTCAACATCATTCATGGTTTGATGTTTCAATTTTCTTCTTCTTCTTCTTCTTTGCCTGGAAATGTTCACTTGGTTTTAATTGAATTGAACCAAAAACAGTGTACATTTAACAAATTAACTCAACTGATCAACAAATGAAATCTGTGAGATTGAAAAGATTAAAAGGTTGATCCGCCATTCACTGATCACTATTTGTTTCAACCTTTGTTTCAAGCCTCATTTTACATTTTCATGGGAAAACACACAACAACATTGAAACCATTTGTCATGATAATTTATAATTTTACCTTTGATTGTTAATTATCTTGACTTGGTTGCTCTTTTTTTGTTGCTGCTCTTCCCTGCCTTTCGTCTTGATTTGCGATTTTCACTTGGCACAAAATAGTGTATCAAGTATCATGTAATTAAGGATCAAAAAGATAGACCATAATCTCTCAACGGTTTACAATTTCATCTTATCCTTATTGTAATCAACATTTATAAAAATAATACCATTACAAAGCTACAGTAAATAATCAAAGTCACAATACAGTGAACATGATAAACTTGATAACCCAAAATATCCATCATTTAATTAGAAGGCAAAGGAAAATAATGAAACATGATTAATTTACATTTTCAATGAAACTGCCTTGAAACCTCAAATTGTTAGATGAGTAAAAGTCGAAACTAAATTAATGTCTCAAGATTAATCAATCTTAGTCTTAATTTTTAATCGAGCGGTTTATTCAATTTCTAAATAAACATTTCTAAAAATGTGAGTTAACCCAATAATTTCTGGTTAACTTTGAGATTGAAACTTGAAGGTAACCTTAAAATGTTTATTAAAATGAGTGACTATTTTAAATAAATAATCTCGACTCTTTGCTAATAATTTTCTGGTTCTGGTTGGTTTTAGGTTGATAAAGTCACAGGTTTTTGGGTTAAATAAAAATTTTAGGTTTTTATCAATAACTAACATTAGGTGATGAGATAAATAAACCAATGGTTTTGGACAAAGCCATTTGGTAAAAGACAGATTTTGAAATTGACTTAAACCCAAAATTGGTTCATTGTGAAAATACATTTAAACCAGTTTTTTTTTGTTTCAATAATTGAAAAGCGATAAATGTTGAACCAGATCGCGTAAGACGGTTGAAGTTGTGATGAGAACGGGCATCTTAACAGACTCAAGTACAACAAACAATGTCAACAAGATTAACATATGTTTCATTTGATTCATCAAACCCAATCACTTGAATATATCACTGCAAACACAAAGGCCCACACAGATATTACAAACATACACTAGAAAAACATTAAGTAAACAATCTTGACAATAAACTGGTAAACGAAATGATAGGAAAAGAAGAAGAAGAAAGAAGAAGAGAAGAAAAAAGAGGAAAAAAAATTACAAATAACTAATGTTCAGACTGTTTTTCATCATAAATTGTTACATGCTTTTCTCATCAATCTTTTAATCTGTAACCATTATTTCTCACTTTTGAGCTACCAAAAAGCATAAGGTAACCCAGGCAACAGAAGACAGCATCATCAGAAGCATCACCATCATCATTATCATCCACATCATCATGTGAACAAAAAAGACTGAACAAGAGTGAAGTTGAAAAATAAACTGCGTGAAAGACTTTTCATTTTTCTCCATCTTTTTCATGTTATGTATAATGGTTCAATTGCGTGCCTCAAAGTGATTCCTGGTTTCATGGTGAACCCACAGCTTCTCATTTCATTTCCACCCCAAAAACCAGGCTAAAACTAAGTTAACCCATTGCCAGTTTTTCAGCGAAAAACAGTTTTGGGTCTTTTTTTTGGAGGAGAAGAAAAAAAAATTTGATATTTTTACCTTTATGTAAACACTTAAAGTACAGAGCAGAGTCAGCAACAACTTCAACCAAAAAAAAAAGGTTATGCTTACACAGAGTACATTGTAATTTAATGTCATTGTCCAGTTTTGTTGTAAAAGTGATTTTTACCAGGAAGAAGATGAACATTTGGATGATGATGGAAAGAGAGGAAAGAAAGAAAAGATGAAATTTTGCTTGAAAACTTGCGCAGTCCAATTTTTGCATCAATTTTTACTTCTTCTTCTTCATCCTTCATCATCTTTCCAGCTTCATCCTTTTGCTACTTCATATATTGATGTTACTACTGCTTCTTTTCACTCCCAGTGAAATATTATCAATTTACGTTTCTTTCATTTTTCTTCATCTTCATCATCTTCTTATTACCTGTTTATGTTTCACTAAATTGAATTGCTTTTTTCTTGCCTTCTTTCTTCAGCTCTCTTCCCTCCCTGCTTTACCTTAATATCCTTGTATTATTATTACTTGCTTTATTAACTTTTTTTTGTCTTGTTAATGTTGTTGTTGTTGTAACTCTAAAGATTTCATTGCACTTCAACATCATTTAATTGTTAATTGTCAATTAATTGTCACAACAACAATTATTCATCAATTTAACAAATAAAAACAATTGTAATCCATTAAACAAATTTTGATAACCTTTTATCATCCAATGACAATGAAAAGCAGAATCGCTTGCAAATGAAAAATTTCACATTCGTTTTAATTGAAAATTCAAATTTAAATGCTAATTAACTGCAAATTGTAAAAACTTTTTTTTATGAATTCCGTAAGATGATTGATTGTTTGAGCCAAAAAATATCAACCAATTTCAATTCATTTAAAACTAAGTCAAGTCCTGAAATGCAAAAATCGTTACAACGAAATGAGAAATTTTTTGAAATTTTTTTCGAAATTTTAAAAATTCCAGTTTCATCGTGAAACTTACAGTAATTTAGATCAGAATAACTAAAATCTATTCAAATAGTTGACGTGTATCGATCGAAAATTGAAGTTCGTTTCAACAAAAATATGAACCCAAACTCGAAATCAATTACTAATTGCTATTCGCTTCTTAAGACAAAAATTTTTATATAAATTTTTCGACTGAATTTTTTCGACTCTGCTAATTCTTTGATCCAAAAATCTGAAAATAGAATTCTGGAGAATTCATTTTTCATATTTTTTCACTTCTATTAGTTGCAGTCTAATGAAGGTTTGAGTAACTACGAAAATCTGTTTAATTAGTTGAGCCAATTCAATCAAAAATTGAAGTTCGTTGAGATTTGGAAATGAGAAAATGCAAAATTCGTTTCAACGAAAAATGTAAATCCAAACTCAGTTCATTTCGATATCAAGTGCAGGTCGATTTTTAAGACAAGAATTTTAATATAATTTCTTAACTCTGAAATTAACTTGAAGATTCTTTGGTTGGAAAATCTGAAAATAGAATTTTGAGGAATAATTTTTTAGCATTTTTCATATTTTGTCACTTCTATCAGTATTGTGAATGAAGGTTCAAAGTAAACTTTTGAAAAGCTGGGAAAACGGACTAATTTTGAAGCCGCAATGGAAAGTTTCATGATGAAGATGATGATGATTGGAAAGTTTCCAGTTAGTCAACGGAAACGGAAAAAGGAAATGCTTTCTTCTTTTGAAAAAGCAAGCAAAATAATCCGAAGGAAGATGAAATATGATGACATTATTTTTCATCCTTCTTCCATCATCTTTTGTCACAAACTAAATAAACCAATGAAAAATTTTAATATTAACATTATAATGATTGAACTTGAATAAATGTAATGAGCTTTATCACTTTGAATTATTTTCCTTGTGTGTTGTGTGAGTGATTAAACTGTATTTTGTATCACCAAATTACCATAACAATGGCAAGTGAACCCTTTTTTTGCCTAAAAATGTTAGCTTGCGTTCATGTTGTCTTGCCATTGATTGAAGCATCTTTTTTGGCATCAAACCTGCAATTCATTTAGATTGACTAAAATAAACTCAATCATTATCATTATCATCATTATTAGTTAAACATTGTTATTACATTTGTTGTTGCTTGTTGTTTTTCCCGTTGATTAGTTATAAGTATTATTTTTAATGTACAGTCAACTCTCACTGTCAGTTGAAACTGAATTTGACAGGCAAGAAGCAATCATGTTAACGACAATTATGATGATTGAATTATCATTAGTTATCATTATATATTATTCATAACTCTGTTGTTGACACAAATTTATCAATTCATTTTGCATTCAAGAAGGAAAAATTGAAAACAATGCAAACCCAAAAGAACCAGTAAAACCAGTTTAACCAAAAATCTGAATGTTGAACCAGAAAAAAAGGTTAAACCTGAACTGAACACTTTTTTTTCTGCTTCTTGATCAACTTTGGGTTACAATTAACAGATAATGAAATACAATGAATTCAAGATGAGCAACAACAATATAAAGTTAACAGCAATGAACAAAAAAACAGTTTTGCTCCACTAATTGAGTTATGAATATTATTAAAGCATAATATGAATGAAGTCTCGTTTTTTTTCTAGCTCTTTACATCTGTAAATGTTCAAAGTCGATTATGTATTTGATTGGTAACAATTAGTTAATTTAGTCGATTGATTGTCTACTGTTAATCTGTTTTGAGTTGTTGTTTCATATTTTTTTGGCTTTACCTTTTGCTTTGACATTTACTAATTGTCTTTTGCTTTCAACAATTTAGGTTGCACTCAATTGGCTCAATCACACATGGTGATGACCAAAGATGATATAACTGTTGACTAACTGTAACTCTAATGATAAACTTATTTTTTCCTCTTCTTTGGTTGTTGCTCTTCATTTGTCATCACTTTCATTGTCATCATCTTGGAATCATCTACTTTGCCTTATCTATATTTGATTGTTTTTACTCTGGAATCAGGTTCACATGAAATAAGTATTGACATGCTTTGGTTGATTTAATGTCGTCCAAATAATCGGGCAAAAGTTGTACAAGGAAAAGAGTATAAAAAAGAAGCTGAAAAACACAGTTACATTGATTTATCTTGAACAAGATAAGAGGATGGTGATGATGATGATAACATATTTAATCTTTCAAATGAGATGCTGAGGTCAATTGATGAAGACAAGAGCATCCAGAGAAGTAAAAACAAAAGAGTTTCTCGGCCTTTTTTCCCTTCTTCTTTATCATGTTATCAGAGTCATCATTTTTATCGTCATTGTCCATTATATCAATGAATAAGTTGAAACCATTAGCAAGAAAAAATAAGGCGAAAAATAATTTACTTTGCTTTTAATCAATCATATTGAAAGTGTAAACTCAATGTTAACCATTAATTTTCATTTTCAATCTAATCCTTGGGTTAATTGCGATTCTTATGGTAAAATGTGCAAATGATTAATTGGTTGCTTTTTCAATTGGCAAGTTTATTGAATCTAAATTTTCAATTAATAGCTTTTAATAGTCAAAGTGATTTTGGTTGAAATGTTGACGAAGCAAAGAAAATGATAAAAATGTTGAATTGAACGTCTTTCATTACTCCCAATGTTATCATGAGTTTGACAACAATAATCATGATAATGATAATGCAACATGGATGTTAATAGCATTAATACAACATTGATTCCTACTGGACCATGTCAAACCAATTATAATATGATAAGACAGGAGAAGTGAGATCACTCAACAGATTGTATACATTGATTTACAAACTGTTAATTGAGCAAGATTGAGATTAGAAGGAAAACTGATCAAGAAAACATTTCATTTTGTATCACAATTTTCACCCACTTTCCATGATATATTCATCATCATCATGACTATCATCTGATGAAACCCAAAGCTGATAACGGCTTCACTTGAAGGATTCAAGTCATTCACTTGTCCCTTCATCTTAATGTTTTGAAAATGTTTACTTTTTCAATCATTTTTCAAGTTTCATTATTTCATTGGAATGAACCTTTAATTGAATTATGATTTCAGAACAGTTAACGCAATCGCATTTTCAGCCAAAACTGATCTTTTTACAAATCCATTTGATATTGTAATGTTAATGTATGAGCATTTCAAGTCACAAACAATTGATGTTTGGTGACCTCATCATTATTATTGTTGTACATTTGATTATTGTGTTTACCATTTTTGCTTTTCAATCTGTTGTATATATTTATATACATTTTTGTCCTCCCTTTCATCATTGTTTACATGATTATTGTATGGATGAATCCAGAGGAAATGAAGATTAGGGTAAAGAAAGCAAGAGAATGAAGAAGGAAAAAAATTTTTCATGAGCGAACACAAAATTGAATGTACTTTGTTTTTACAGCATATTTGTATTGATGTATGAAAAGAGAAGAGAGAAAGAGTATTAATTTATTGTTATCATTTTCATTTTTGCCTGGAAGGGAATCCATCAGGGAGTGAAAGCATATCATGAAAATGATTCAAGGAAAAGAGTCGCAGGGAAGAAGGAGAAGAAAAAATTGAAAGTAAAAATTATGGATCAGCCTACTTTGTTGGCAAGATGAAGTAAGTAAGATGGATTTGGAATGATGAAGATGATGATCTGAAGAAGAAGAAAGAAAAGGATAAAGAAAGAATCGCTTCCTGTTCTGACTTCTATTTATCTACATCCCTGAGTAACTTTGATTACTTGTTCATCTTGATGATAACCATGGGATAGCAAAGGAAGAAGGCGCATTTGAAACACACTTTTTTTCAAGCGCATGTAGAGATGAACAAATTATCTGGCCAAAGTTTTGCATAATTTGAGTTGAAATTTCAAGTTGAAAATGTTGATAATAAATGTTGGAGTTTATCAACTCTTTTTTTCTCTCTCTCGTATGTTTGTCCGCAAGAATAACTTAAATATTGAGTTGAATCAACAGCAAAGGTTTTGTTGGAAGATGATATTCATGAAGATGAAAATGAAGAGGAAAAAGGAGACAAAATTCTGGTGAAAGATGAAAGATATGTTGATAAACTCTGAATACCATTTTTCCTCTTTTTTTTAACTTTTCCCTTTTTACCACAAAAATGAAAACATAAATAAACATTTTCCTCATCCTTTTCATACCATTTTCAACATTTATTTATTTATTATTATCATCATCATTATTATATCTGATAAGTGTATATAGTTAACAACAATAATAAAAATAAAAATAATGATTCCAGAGTCTCGATGTTGTTGCTTGTTTCAAATGTTAGCTTATGTCTTGCCTTTTGTTTTTTGTCACTTTTGTGTTATTTTTTGGTTTCATCAATAAGATAATCTGGTGAGAAAAGGAAAATTTTCAAAACGCTTTTCCAACATTAACATTCTGTAATATCATCTGAGATATTACCTTTTCTCAGCTTTTCCCGGCATTCATTACGAGTGTAAAAAAAAGTTGGCTTGATATTTTATCCCTCCCAGTTTAGACTCCCACGTTCAAGTTGAATAAAAATGATGATTAAACCAGAATATCGTTCATGATGAAGCCGTTTTTCTGGAAATGTTGGAAGAAACCTTTTCTTCTCTTCTTCCTCTTCTTTCCATCATCATCGTCATCTTTAAATCTCAAGCCACATTTCTAAATGATCTTCCCTCTGACTTTCCTCATGATCGTTCCTACTTGCTTACTCACTGTTACTGCATCTTTCTTCATCTTTCCCTTTCTCCATCTTCTTCTTCTTCTCCTTGTCCTTTTCCATTCCATGTAATATTACTTTACCAGAATAAAAACTTCCATTGCTCAACCAAGTCAAGGTTAAACTTTACTTCTCTTCCCTGAGCTTGCGCCTTTCCAACTCCTTTTGAGGTTAAACTCCGAGTAAAAACTCCCAGCAAAGTTCTGATAAAACTGCAAACTCCCAGTTAAAACTCAAAGAGAGAGAAGAAAAAAATTCTCAATGAAAAGTCTACATTTTCTTGAGCTAAATATTCCCTTAACCCTTTTGTATCGATTATCTTGTTGCCCAATCAACCATGAAACAGAATGTAATATAAAAATATTGTATGAATAACAGGGAATTCAGTTTTTCTTTCTTTTTTTCCTTCGTATTTTCACTTTTGCCGGTTTCACTATCCAAACTTTAACATTCAATTTTACGCCAATTTCGTTGCAATTTTGAAATTCTCAATGATTAGTCGTTGATTCATAAAATTATTTTTCCATTCAGTTCAATATTTATTATCAACTTTTGACTCGTTTTTTTGAAATTAAATGATAAATTCATTTATATCCAAGTTTATCAGAGTTTTTACTTTTCTTTTGTTGAACCAAATTTCATGTTTTTTTGTTCAATCTTTTGCTTCTTCTCTTTCATTCTGTTCTTTCATGATATTTCAACTTGGCAGATTAGCTGCTTCTAAATTTGCACTCTTTTCTCTCCATGATAATGAAGAAGTTATTGAAACTCATATGAGAATTGAATTGAAATTCAAGAAATATGCTTCATTCATGTAATTTCTTTACTTTCACCCAGTCGAGTTTCATTTTTCATTTAAAACTTTTAAACATGCATTACTACATGATAAATCAACAGTAAAAGTAAATTAATTTTAAAATGCAAAATTTTGCTTACCCAAATCATGAATAACTTGTTTTCCCATTTATATTTTTACACTTTTAACCATTCAATTATAATTTGATAAAATTTATTCTCCCCTTTTCATCATGATAAATTGTATTTAAAGTACAATAACAAAAACTGTTTTTTGTACATTAAAAGTTGCGCTCTTTACAAGTTTCCCAACTCGCCACTAGGTTAGCAGCTGATGTAATCGTTGAGTTTGAATTGAGCTCAATCAGTCTTGATTGCAACAAAGCTTTAGTCTGTCTTGATGTGACCAAAGCAAAAACAAAAACAGTAAGTGATTCCGTTTAAAGTTGACATTAGAACAATTTATTTTCATTACGAATCGTTTCTCTAATTAGTCGTAAAATGCCAAGTTCACTTAATCTAATCTAACATAACCTAGCCTAATGTTGAAAAAACAATCAAGATAGTTTCAAGAAAAGTTAGATTAAAGATTGATTGGTTCAAAAACATAAACAACTCGCTCGTGAAACGCCTAACTGTAGTGAGAAATGAAAATGAAAAATAATTTCAGATTCAACTTGAATCATGAAAGTCAGAATATTCTGGCGGAGCTTATCATTTTACATTTTTCTGAACTTTTCAGTTTCATTTTGTCCAGCATTCAAAACTCTTATCACAATTAAAAAAAACGGTTCCTTTGAATTTTCTCTACTTTTTCGAATGATCAAATTTCAGGTTTGAAAATTTTGACTGAGATTGTTATGAAAATGACAAAAATAGTTGTTTCATGGTTATCTTTAGAATGAATATTTTATATCATTTTACAAGAATTAGTTTTTGAATCAAACTTGACTCGTGTTGAACTCTTACTATTCAAGCTAATCCTAGATAATGATATTCTAACAATTGCTTCAAACAATCAGATATTGTGCTAAACGAAATAGTCAACGGTAAAATTCTAGAACACGTCTACATCGAATTCATTTTGAGATTTTTACTGAACTGTAAGTCGACTCTTACAAATATTTTTTGTTTGCTCACAAGGGAAGGTGCCTAATTGGTACGATTTGATTTAGGAAGTTCTTTGATAAATTGATAGAAATAAGGAGAAACACACTTATTCATTTAAAATTCATGTCCACAAAATTTGAAGTGAATTTGTTTGTACAAAAAGGACGAAGAAAAGTGTTGTTAACAAATGAAACTCTGTATCCAATAAATGGGGAAGAAATGAAAAGAAAAAAGTTGTTCTTGAATTATTTGATTCACTTGATTTTGTTTGTTTACATTATCATGAGAATCGAAAACACTTTTGGATATAAGTTTTCCATTAGCATTATGATTAGTATTTGGATCACACAGGGAATGAAAACAGAAGGATTGACGAGGGTAAAGTGAAGGGTATCGGTGAGTTGCGGGTGAACCGAAGAAGTGTTGAGATGAATAGTAAGAATAATCTGAAGAATGATTGTTTACATGAAAAAGAAAGGTGAAACTTGAATGAAAAGAAAAGTCAGTTTAGTTGAGAATTGTGTTTATTTGGTTTACATTATGTCAACACGTTATCGTTGTAATAATAATGAGCGTGAATTCATCTGAATGCTTTGTGAGCATTGTCTTACCAACTTGGAATCATTCACATGACTGTAAGAAATAAAAGATGGTCAAGATAATGAGATGAGAAATAATAGGCTGATAAATAACTCAACTTTGTGATACAAATAAGCGACAGATATTTGCAAAGATGATAACAACGAGCAAAATATTGTCAATAAAAGATGTAAGATGGATAGATGAATATTCTGAGGAAAGGAATGGATTCCATGGAATGCAGAATTGAACTCAATCAGTTAGGCAGGGAGTTGATCTGGGAGTTTCATTGGGAGTTAATCAGGGATTTGAAAGCAGTACCAAGACGACAAGAGTGGCTCATTGATGAGGTCAAAGGTAGTGTTTCGTCGTTATTTTGAGTAACCAGATACCAAGAAACGTATTATTTAGTGAAATACTCTCGCAAAGAATAAGAAGTCGTTTGAAGGTCGAATGAAAGAATGGCCTAAAATGACCTTCAAACTTCGAAAAGATTGTCCTTCAATTCTCAAAATCATGCAGTTCAAATATTAGTTTAATTTGTGCGACTGAACCTTTATGATTGAAATTTGATTCTTTCTAAAGATATTTCTCACGTCAGTTCGAACACTAATTAAAAGATTGAGTTCGTTTGAAACACTTCTTGTAAAGTGTTCAGTTTGAGTTTATTAGGCTGAGGTTGAAAGGGAATTCATTTGTTATCTTTTCCTGCTGATCAATTGAACGTTACCTTGACTGAATACTTTAAAATGAGAGCATTAAAAATGTTCGTAGCTCATCCGGGTTATCAAGATAATTGTTTACTCATGGCTTACAGCCACTAGACATGATTACAGACGCATCCATGCAAATGTGTCACTTACTTGTATCGTCTTGAGCATAAACTTTGAAAGGCTCTTAATCTTTTTGTACCTTTCCTTTCAAGAGTGTTCAAGTTGTTTCTTAAAAAATGAATTTTAAACAGCTTATGGAATCAATGGAATCCAAATTTTCCTCTTCCTTCATCTTCAAACATTTTAGATTGAGAAAATTGAACAAATTGTTTTCCATTCAAATGAACCATCATGAAGCAAAAAAGAAAGGCTATAAAATGAAATGTTTACAAAACTGTGATTCTCGAGTTTTCATGTTTTTTGCATTCTAAACTTGATGTTATCAAGTGTATCGTCATAAGAGACGTCATTTCGTGGAAAACTCGGCCTTGCTCCTGTTTGATAAACATTTTGGTTGGAAAGTGAAACTTATTTCATTTTTTACTCTCAAGGAAAATGATTAATTGTGAAAACATTAATCAGATTTGGCACTTGTTCATCATCCCTTGGGTAAAATTTGTACTCTCTCAATGAACCAAATTGATGGTGATGAGCAAAGTTTTTCATTTCTGATAGTTTTACCCAAGTAATCAAATGAAAGATTCAATGGATTATCGTAAAGGTTAATTACCGTACAAATGATTGGTAACCATGAAAAGAAGACAAACCAATAACAGATGAACATTATGAGCTTTTGATCATTTTGATCATTTCAAGTACAAGAGGAAAAGGCTGCAAAACATAAATATAATTTGCTATTTGTTACAAGTAGAAATGGAAAAGGCGAAGAAGAAGAAGGAAAAAAAAGATACAAAAATCATGTTGGCAGATAATGATAATAATAAACATGGCCAAAGGGAAAACTGTAAATATCAAATCATTTTATGTGTCTTTCAAGATGAAGGAGAGTAGCAAGAAGAGGATAAAAGATGATGATGATAATGATAATGGTGAGAAAGGGCTAATGATGGCGATAAGGATAAGGTTGAGAGTAAAGTAAAGCAAAAAAAGTTAATATGGTTATCTCAAGTATTATAAGTGAAATATCATGTGATTACAAGTTGTGTGTTATACTCTTATTTTTGGATCCCTCTTCTTATAAGGATTATTTCTTGAGTGTTTGCTCGTGTTTACCATGCATAAATATTGTGTATGAATAGTTTATATCTATATTTGTACATCAATATCAAAAATCTCATTTACTTTTGCCTCTCTCTTCTCTTCACAGACAACTTCATCTTTCTGACCATAACTAATAACCTTTCAATGATAATGACAAACCAATTGTTATTCAAAATCGTTGTCCATCCATTAAAACCTGTTTCACTTTCACCTTTTCCTTAAGACTTTCAAAAAACATCCAAAAATCTTTCAATCAATAACAGACTTTCATTAAAGATTTTCATGATTCTCAGATTTTACAATTTGTCCAATTTTCGTTCTTTTTGAACCAGTTTTTAACCAGAAATTAATTTCAATCATGTTTTGCCTCAAAAAGCATCTTAACTTTAGTGATTGGATTATTGAAGATTTCATTATCTTATAAAAGTTGATTTAGAAATGCGTAAAATTTTTGATTCTTTGATAACGAAAATTCTGAAGGTTTTGTGAAATGTTTTGAACGAAAATTGGTTTCTATTTTTTGTAGCGATTCATTTGAAAGGCATTAGTGAGTTAGACTTTGATAGTTTCAACAAAATTGCGCCAAAGTGAAAGGCACTTTTGCTTGATGATTTGAAGCAAAACTGTGACTTTAGTTTTACTATCATTTGACGGAAACAATCAATTTAATTATAATCATTATTAAATTGCTCTGTAATCTCATCTTGAATCTAAAGCAACATTTGTGACATTTATAATATGTATTTATTTCCATAGCCTTTTATCTGATTCCCAGTTTTATACTTTTATCCTTCCAGTGAAAGTGAAGGATAACTTGGCAAGACATTCCCAGTGATTGAGTCAGAATAAGTTTAATCAGTTTAACTGATGATATTAAACTGAATAACCCGAAATAAGGAAAAGCAAGAGACGGGTAAAAAGCAAGACAAAGTTTCTAATTATTTATTGATTTAAAAGTTGATTGCGAATGTGATTAATTTTTAAGCGAAACAAAAAACTGAATCAAATAATGCTTTTCATCAACATTTCAATCAATAACATTTTAATTGAAACGCATTACTTTGGCTAAATGATAAACAATTCATTTAAACATGAAACTTTAATGGAGCAAAAAATGTTTCATTTTTTTGTCACTTTTAATGTCACAATATCAAGAAGTCAAACTCAGACAGAAAAAAAAGTTGACAAAGAAGAAATTCTGATCAATATCATGATTGAATTTCATTTTCAGCAAATTGTGGGCAAAGGTTGAAAAATGAAAGAATGAAAAAGGAAGGGAAAAATTGAAAAGTTTTTTAATTTTCATTTCAATCTAATTGAAGAAGCCTGAAGCAAAATACATTTCAAATGTTGAATCATTGGCATCATCTTTTTGTATTAGCAGCAATATTGAATGATTAAAGGTGTTATCAGTAAATAGAAACGCCTTTCTCAACTAACAACTTGATTGAGTGTTTAACTCATTTTGTACTCAATCTTGAGCTTTTGCTGTTGCAATTTTGTTCAATGTTCAGAAACAGTTAATAGGTCAACTTGATTTTGACACTTTTTCCGCTTTTAATAACATCAAACTGTGAACAATCAAACAATCTTTAATTTTTACTGTTCAACTTTTTCCTTTTCACCCGAAAGTTTATCATTTTTACTCAATTCACTCCCAGCGAAAACATTTTTCTTTGCCTTTTCTCCAATATTATTTGTTTTCTTCTTCTTCTTCTTTCTTCTTCTACTTTTATCTATTTATTTTTATATTGCTTTTTCATCTGTTAGTTTCACTTGGAAAACAATATTATTATTGATTAATGTTTCAAATTGTCACTATTGTTATATTATCAGCAACTAATATATAAGTGAAAGTGAACAATAAGTTGTGAGATAAAACAGAATGCTAAAGCAAATTATAATAATTTCTGATCACAAGTTGATGGTGAGGGAAGGAATGAAAAAAAAGGCCAAATAAGAGGCAAACTTCAACTATCAATCTTAAACTGGTTGTGATAATAAACTTTGGGAAAACAGTTTTTTTCCCTTCGTTATGAATACTTTATTTGTATCAGCTTCATCATTATCATCATTTTCATCAACAGAATCGGTTTGTTCAATCATGAAAGTGAACAAAAAATTGTTGCCAACAAGCAGAAATTGTCTCTTGAAAAACAAATTCTGTAATAATGTTGATAATAAATTATGGCTCACTATATATATTTCATAACAATATAAGATGACTTTCTTTGCTCAACAAAATCATGTAACAGAAGTTAATTAAATGATGTTTACATAGTTTAAGGCTAAATATATAAGCAAGACTTTAAACGTTATTGCAGTTCAACTTCACTTTGAATCTTTTTTTTTCCTCATTTTTATCATGATAAAATGTACCATTGTTGATACAACATTGAATGGTTGAAAATTCCCTGAAAACTTTTATGAGATGCTCAACCTTTATGGATTTTTTTTGTTCACTCAATGTCGACATCTTGCTTGTCAATTGGTTATCAGTCAATATTTGAGATTTTGTTTTCCTATCAAGCAAACTAAACTTTGATTAACTTGAATTTTGAGCAGTTTCATGATTAGTTGACATTTGGTTTGGTTTCATTTACAGGTTTTCATTTGTCAACTGATTTCGTTCATCAATTAATCATTCGTTGACAGCAGTTGTTGTCATGTCAAAATATGATGACAATAATTATTGAACCAAAGTCTCGAGACTTGAGCAATAACTTGCACTTGAAATAACGTCATTTTTCAACCATTGCGTTCGTTGATTAATTTCAATCAGTCATCCATTCACTCCAAATGTCCAAATAATTATAAAACGTTCAATTCATGTTTAATAACGTTTATTCAAAAGTTGTTTTCAAACATTGTAACATAAATTTGGAAATCTTTTGATTCCAATTACGGAAAATGTTAATTGTACAATTTCAAGAGTAAGCTTTACTTAATCCTTTCAATTTGGCTGGAAATATGTTTAATGACTTTTTATTAATTAGAGCTAATGATTAATACCTTTTGTTTGGACATTTGAGTCGATTGTTTCGTGTTTTTTTTTTGGATTATCGTTTTCATCTTTCAAGTTTTAAAAGAGTTTTCATTTTAAATGTTGAACTTGCTCTCGATGTATCAATTGAAATATAATATGAAACTTGTGATACATGAAAATGAAAAGGTTTATATCTGTGAACAAAAGCAAGAAGATGAAGAACCATGAAAAGGCTGAAAATGTAAAGTAACAACCACATGAAGCAGAAATTTTATACTCTTTTCTTGTTACCATTTTTAATGCAATATTTTCTCACCAATTTATCATCCTCTATCAATCTCATCCATCTCCAAGTGAATCATCATCTTGTTTCTCAACTTTACATATCAATTCTGCTTCTCTCACCATTATCTTCATCTTTTACTTCATTCCTAATTCAATATTTGCCTTGAGGCATTTGACTGCATCGAAGAAGAAGAAAAAGCCTTTAAAGGAATCTGGTGAGAAGAGAGAAGATGATTCTGATGATGATTGAATAGTTTCTCAACATCTTATTCTTATTCTTATTACCATGAGTAATTTTATTGAGAATCAGAATCGTTTTCAGACTCGAACCATCTTTACCTTTCACAAAAATCACTGGTTCAGTGAACAAAATCTGATAACACAAAAAAAGCGATCACAATATTTGCTCATCATGAGAAACAACAATTTTACCTCACTTTCGTTCACCCTTTCAGTCATAGATTATGAAGGTAAAGAAGATGAAGAAGAAGAAAAAAAACTCCCAAAATTGGCCAAGAAACGATAACTTGAGTTTCTATTGGGATTTACAAAATTAATGTGATAATCAGAAAACTATCATATTTTTGTTATCACAAAATTACACAGCAAAAAGAGAGTCTCAAAATGATGATCAAGAAGACGAAGAAGAGGGAAAAAAGAGAGAAAAGCAAAAAGCAAAACAAGATGCAATTTCGTTACTATTATCGTTATAAAATAAGTTAGTCTCCTTCTGGGAATGGAAGGGAAGCAAGAATATCATATCTTTGATTGTTAACTGAATCGAAGTTATTACTTTTTTCTGTGTGTCTTCACACTGGGAGTGAAAAAAGAGATTATTCACTTTGAATTTTCTTCTTCTTCTGCAACCCTTTTCCATTGCTGCCATTTCATTCCAATGATCAGATGATAACAAGATTAACACTCCTTTAAATATTTTAAATTCATGGGAAGAAGAAGAAGAAGATGAAAAAATCATTTCATTTGTTGTCTTCTTACATCTCATTACTTTTACATTTTCATTTCCTCTCCTCTTCCTCAATCTTGCTCTTGATCAGCATTTTTGTCGTTAGTTTTACCAATCAACATTTTGATTTCAGAACTTTTCAGCTTCTTCATGCTTGTTAACAAATCAAAACCATTGAACATTGTCACAAAATGTCTTATTATGCGCCTTTATTTCCTATTTCCCATGTTCATCATTTATCATCATGCATCTTCCATCATATCTCAATGTCGATGAAATTTGACTCTCTGCCTTTTCTGTCCAACTTCATTTTATCCTGAAACATTTTCAGTTTGTTCAACCTTTTTTTTCCTCTCTACTTCAAATGATTCAATGGAAGCAAAAAAAGCGTTTGATTAAAAGTTGATGTTCATCATGTTCAATTGTTGAAGACTTTTACACATGCAAAGGTTGAACATCATTTTTATCATCATCATTGGTGGCCACAAGAGATTTAACAAGAAGAAACAAGAGAAACTAATGATTAAAGAAGCGACGAAAAAGTGATTCCAAATATTCTTTAATTCTTTTCCTATTTTTTTGTCCAAATCTTTGTGTTTCTCTTCTTCTTCTTCTTATCCTTTTTTCCTTCTTCTCTCATCATTATCATCATCTTGTCATCACAAAACTGTTTCACTAAACTTGGGATGCTCACATTTTTACATGCAATCTTCCGTGTTGATAGTCTTGACAGGAGAAAATAAATTGATCTCAAGAAAGCCTTTAATCGAAGTCAGATAAATTGAGCATCCATGTGAGAATTAGTTTGATGGAGAAAAAGAAAGGAGAGACGAAAGAAGGAAGATTGGATGATGAAAGACAATGTGAGAAAAGGTGAGAAGATGAGAATGAAACTGAAACAATGATGAGCCAGTAAAATTAATTTCACCTTTTCCATTCCATGCTTTCAATGGTTCCATGAAAAGGTTAATATTTTTACAAACAATAAATATTGTCATTAATATTCAACGAAACAAATCAAATCATATCAATAATAATTGATGGATTAGGTTTGCATGAGAAGCTTGAAGAGTGAAAAATGAAATCAAACAAAGTTAAAAATTGATTCACATTTTCAAATCATTTCAATCAAACTGTCAAGAGCAAATTTTCAAATTAATCACAACAATTATTGTTCAATAGTCAATGACTCGTAATTAACATACGTTTCACGAAGTGGGTTACGAGAGACTCAACATCTTCTGATGCAGCTACTGCATCAAGTCAGGTTGAGCTGTTAGAGGTCTGCTTGGGTCTTTTCATGGATCAATGGCTTTGATTTGTCCATTTTAATGCAGCCTTGGTTCATCTTGTAGGTTCAATAATACACTGAAAATTGGCTTGACTTGAGTTGATCAGTGAAAAGTAAATTCAATGTGTAATATCAAAAGGATATTTCTGTGATTTTAGGTGTACACAACTGAAAATTGAGATTTACCACATGAATAGTTATCATCTACTGGTGAGAATAATCTGATGTATCGGTAACCCTGAGTTTCTGTATATTTTCACGTTAAAGGTTTCAATGTTTATCTTATTAAATTTATGCCTAATCAATGGTTTTAAAAGACAGTTTAGATGATAATTTTTCCCTGAATTTTGTTTATCAAACTTAATACGAAATTTTTCACTCCAATGAATGACTAAATTTGATATTTTGTACTTTTCCCTTTTAACCATTCAATTGCTAAACCACTTTGTCGTAGCATTTTGTAAATGAATCATGAGAGTTTCCTGGTAAATTCACAACCATTTTCAGATATTAGTTGATAAATCAAGCATGAATTTTTGACTAGAGCAGTTGAATTATTAAAATGGAAATGAATTTTTTCATAAACAGAATAATTTTCATAGAATTTTATAAAATTTCAAAAAAGTATAAAAAATAGAAAATTTTTGCACAAAAATTTATTCCAATGAATCACATTTTCAGTGTTAACTATTTTCCAAATCATGATTTCAATCATTTGCTAATTCATCATTTCTCTGAATCTAATTTTCATGATTTAGAAAGTGATATTTTGGTGAAAACTTTGAAACACAATTTTTAACATTTCCAAAACATGATCGAGTTTTTGGTTCCATTTATTGATGTGAAATAATTTATGATTATTGATAATGAATACAACAATTAAAGGATAAAATTTATAAATGTTGTCTCAATCAAGTGTAAAAAAGTGCAAACAAAGGACAAGAGTTAGAAGTGAAAGTCTAAAGCTAAATAAATTATAATCATAATCAATCAAATTAAGGTTTTGATTTGACTTTGTTGATTAAGTCAACCATCAAGTTTCATCTATTATTTGCCTGAGATCATTTTGATCAACTTTTTTTTCTCTCTACTTCCTCTGTCTCTCTCTGTCCATTTACTGGTCATCATCATCTTCAATAATACATATAAACATGCTTATATCCTCTGCTTTCACCACTCATAAATCCTTCATCTTCCTCATCATCATGCTTATCACTAAAGAAAAATAAATGAAACTGAATCTCTTTTCATCTTCTCTTGATGATCAGTTGACCGGAAATCTGTGACAATTACAATTTTCATTTCTTTTTCTTCTTCGCCTCATCATTTAAGAAACAACTTTGATAATCACTTGCGCCGCAATCATTATTATACTCTTCATCATCATTTTCACCCATTCTTGACCTTATTTTTTTTTCATTGCCTGAGTCTTCAGTTGAACATTTTTTTCACTCATATTTAATCAACCAAAAATGAACGTTTATCATCTTTTAATTTAACATTTAACCAAGTAAACTGCTTTTTTGTGCTTTTCGTTGGTTACCAAGTTTCATCCCAAATATCCATCATTATCATAACTATCTCAATTATCATTGTTAAATTCATTATCTTCATGAAACTCTGTAGTGTCATTTGCACTTGGTTTGTTGATTAGTTGATTGGATGAATTAATTAAAATGCAAGAAATTATTATACAATAAACAGATGCGTATGAAAATCATGTAAATTATCGTTTAGCGCAAATGATATTGCAATTAATTTATGCTTTATTGGTTCCAATTAATGGTGAAAAGAAAGTGATTTGTTCATGCTAATCGTTCGATTCCGTTAATTTTCATTTTAAACATTAGCCAAATCAGAAAGTTCTGGCAAAGAAATGGCAAAAATCTAATTCTTTAACTGAAATTACTCAATCAATGAAATGATAGCAAATAGCTTCAACTGTCTTTCATAAAAGGTCAGGAAATCCAAAAATTCATTTTTCATGGAATGTTAATGAACTTTGAATCAAAATTCGTTTGCAACATCGCTTTGGCTTTTGCCTTTTCAACTGATCTTTTGATCTAACAAATAATAATCAGATGGACCAAGATTAAGGGAATCTGTTGGGTTAAGTTTCCAACCAAGACTCATCCAATACTCAGTCCACTTTGAAGCTCGTACAGAATTACTCATCGAATCAAACATTTTTGACAGACTTTGCGACCTCAGAGTTGAAAAAAAATAAAAAAAATGTTGTTCATAAAAAATTCTAGCACTTAACAGATCTAAAATTTTCATCCATCTTTCATAAATGTTTACATTTGCTCATCGAATCAAAATAACTTGGGTTTTATTAAGCATTGACTTATCACTTTTTTGTTCAGAACTTTCTGATGAACCTAATTTTATTGATAGATTTTTCCATCTTGTCAATTCTAAAACTGTGATTGTTCAATCTGGATTTTGGCCATTCGTTGACCATTGGAACATGATGAACCTGAATTGGTTGGATATTGAGTTTAAATTGTTTTGTACCAATTGTTGAGTCCATTTTTGTAGTTGAATGGTTAACGTTGTAATCAATTTGTTACATGACAAATTAGATTAGTGTGAAAATATAAAATTGTCAAATGAAAAGTGGCTTTACAAGAAAAGTACGGAGAGATGATGAAGAACGATTGTCATCATTTTGCTGTATTTATTTTTGGATTTATCAGAATCACCTTTGTTGTTGTTGTTGAAATGTTTCAATGGAACCAATAGAGTGTGAGTAAATTTTTGCCTGAATTTTATTTTTCATCAAAGGCAAAGAATTGGGAAATAAAGCAAGGAATGAAATATAAATGTTAAAAATAAAGGGAATACAAGCAACTGATTGACTCGATTTGATCAATATTACGGTTGAAAGGATAAAGATATACCTTTCATCTTTTTTTAAATTATTAACAGAGTTTTGGAAAAGCAAGAAAAACAAACTTTTCAAATGTAATGAAAAAAAATTACAGGATAAAAGTGAAGCAATGCAAAATCAGACATGAACTCAGACTTGAGTCTGCTTTTTTTGTTGCCATTACTTTTAATAAACATTTTGTAAACAAATATAAACATTCAATGATAAATAATATCATCATTTCATTTAACCCATCAATCATAGTCAAAGTATTGGTAGCTCAGTCTGTTAAGGCTATTGGTTTAACTTTAGGTTAGGTTTGGTTAGGTTAGGTAATGAGAGATTGAAGGTTCAACTCCCAGTCAAGACAAGTGATAATCTTTCACTGATAAATCAAGTGTGCCATTGAAAATTTGTCAACTTTGTCTGTGCAATTTGACTATGGATTGCTCATCAATGTTAAATTGTGTGTTTTATCGGTAATTTGAAACCAATTGACTGTTGAAAAGATGGTCGCTCCACCTCAAGTTGGGGAAGGGGTCAATATAATTTGCTGTTTCATTTGCTTACGCATCTCATGGTGTCAATCAAATGTTAAATTGACACTCAGATTTTAATAGAAGGTTAAGTTAGTCGATGAATGTGATAAGGTTGAAAATGCCAGGCAAAGAAGAGACAAATCTATTCATGAAGGAAATCTTAAGCTTAATTTATACACACAGGGCGTTTTGCATCCTCAGTTTATAAGAAAACTCAAGAGCAATTTGAGCTACAGATTTTATATGCAAATTCAAACCTTTTCAATAAATGTCGAGGTTTGTCGAGAGTTTGACTTATTAAGCTTATTTCTGGATTTTCAGGTTATTGTGTTTCAGGTCATTATCAGGTACAATCGATAGTGCTCGTCAAGAAGATAGTGCATAAAACACTGGATGGTGATTGAAGATTATCAAGTTATATGACGTTAGTTTGAGATCGAGAACATGCACAAATGCAAAATTTATTTTGTTCATGGAAGATTGGTCAACATAGTGAACAAACTTTCCTGTCAATATAAACCTTGAGTATTTAAGAGTCAGACAATTATGGTTTCGGACAGTATATGGCTTTGAAACTGCATTAGACCACAGTTATGAAGTTCGTAGCTGCAAAAAGTTGTCGAATCATTTTACAAATACAAAGTAAAAGGCTTTATATTTGGTTCAACTTTTTCACCCTGTAAGTAGTCTGAATGGTTCAAGTCATTTTTGATACTAACAAGGGAATTGTCTCTCAGTTTTTGTCATTTTATTCGCATTTTTGCCACTTTAAAATACAGACATTTTCCAGTGAACTAAGTGAAAACTGATGCTGACCTTTTTTTCAACTGAATCTAGTTTCCACCATTTCAAATTACTCTCACTTCTTTTCTTGTTCATCTTCTTCTTCTTCTTCTTTTTCTGCTGATAAAGATGAAGATGAGAAGACTGAAAATGCTAATATTTATTCAAGTTGAAAAATATTTTTGTCAATTATAAGTTGAATGAACAGAGTAATTAACAGATGACTAGTTGTGAGTTGCAAGGGTAATTAGATGAGATTGTGAAAGATGAGAATGTCAAAATAGGCAAAGAATGGCAAGATGATAATGATGATCATGATGATAAAATGAGAGGAGAAAAGAAAGAAAAGACTAAATTAAAGATAATACAATATTGATACAGTGTTTTGGTTGTGAATGTAAATGGGACTTGGGAGTGAAAATATATGTATATATTATGAAGGACGTATAATGGAGGTGAAAAAAATTATTATTATAATAAAGGAAAGTGAGAAAAAGTAGATTGATTTGTTTATCGTGAAAATACAGGGAGGATGGAATCATAGCACCATGATTGATGAGGCATCATTAAATGTACATAAAAATATATTTATATAAAATTCTGGTTTAGATTCAGTTTCTGCCGTCAATGTAAATTGCTTAGAAGATATTGAAAGTGAAAATTTGAGAGAAAGAAAAGTTTTTTTTTTTCTTCTTCTTTTTTTCTGATTCCAGCAAAAAGTTGAACATTTATGTGAACAAAAAATATATCTAAACATTTTCAAAGAAAAAGGCAGAGAAAAAGAAAACTGAAAAGGAAAATGAAGAAGAATGAAAAAGAGCACAGAAAGAAATAGGTCAATTCTCATCATCATCATCATCATCATCATCATCTTGCTTGTTTCTTCAGACTTTATCCAGCATTTATAACCCATTGAATTACGTGCTTCTATCTTGTATCTTTTACATTCTTCATCACTTATACATTTTTTTCCTTCTTCATCTGTAAGACTCTAATCATAAATCAAAAATGATCACAATTTCAAGCCATTGCTTTTCATTGTCAAATTAATCATCTCAGTTCTGTGGATCACAATTTAAATGAAAGTGATTTTTTAAGTGTAAATAGAGTAAATATGGTTTAAGGTTTAGTTAATTTTTATTGAATATCTGATGATTGGTGAATCGTTTCAGTTGATTGCTTGTAAATTGAAATCAATCAACAGTAATAATCTTTAAACCAAGTTGATGTACAGTTAAAAGTTGTTCTAATATTGAATTGAATTTTGAATAATAAGGCAAATCAAGCCAATCATGATTTAGCAGTACACAACTGAGTCAGCTCAGTCTAGTTTTCAATTTAATGCGATTTAAATTGAATTTTGTGTCTTCCATTTTTCAAGAAACTCCAAACTCTTCTCACTACATTTTCACGAATATTGTTGATTCAATCTGTTAAATTGAATCCACTTTCCCAACAAAATGAGTTACGAATGCGTTTGCATTTTTTGATGCAGCAACTGGCATCGAGTCAGGTTGAGACAAGAGACTTGTCTAGGCCTTTACGGATCTTCACTTGACTTTAACTGGAAGAGTGAGTTTAATGAAAAAATTGAAACAAATGTTAGTCTTTATTGGTTACTCATGTTACTCTTGAATCATTAGGATTAAATCAACTGTGATTTAGAATTGAATTTGAATAACTTTGAACTTGTAATGAATCAATTTTCCTGTCAACAAATCAAATCTCAGGTAATGTTAATTGTTAACAATCAATTTTGGCAAACGAAAAGACGCAAAGTTTGCCCTTTTTTCACAACTTAAATCAACAATATTCACTGAAATAATTAATGATTATTGTTTTCGTTTGCCTCAAGAACTGTTCAACATTGCATCTCTTTATTATCTATTCCCAATTGTATCTTCCCTTTTCATCATCCTATTACCTTCTTCTATCATCATTATCATCATCTTTCATCCTCTTTACATCCGAATCAACCTTTTCTCAATTTAAATTATTCCCTTTCTAATGGTCTTTTTTTCCCTACGTATTTCATGTACGGATGAAAATTAAATGAAGGTAAATCCTTACATGCATTTACACAAAGTTAAAGGTACAGAGAATTTAAAGAAAATGAAAAGAAGTAAAAAAAGAAGAAGAAAAGGAAGAAAGAGAAGAAAAAGAAGAAGAGAAAAAAACGAAAGAATGTGATTTACATAAAGATTGAAAAGAAGTAAGAAAATGATGAGAATAAGAGTGAAGAATATCTTGCACTTTGGCGAATCAGCTGAATCGTATTTAGGTCACACTTTGTTCACAAACTTTCTGCCTTTTCCCTCCTCTTCATGCCTTATTCTCATCATTATCATCACCATCTTCATCCTTTTCTTCACTTTCATTGTGAACATTCTCAGTCCAATCAACTACAAATAACCTTGCTACTTTCTTCCCTTTGCACAATAAAAGCTGAATAATGATTTCAACTCAAAGCGCAAGTCAATATGATTGTTACCAGTGGAAACTTTTTTTCCTTACCTGCTTCTACTTTTTTTTCATCATCATCATCATCCTCATCATACTCATCCTCATCTTCCTCTATTTAACCACTAAAGTCAACTTACATTAAATCCACTTCGTTATTCCACTCACCTTTCAATTTTTGTTACTCGCATTGAGACTCTTCTTTTGCCTTCCTCAACAAGAACCAACAATCGATGGGAAAAGGATGATCATGAAGGATAGTGTGGAGGAGGATGAAGGTGAATGAAAAAAAAGGAGAAGAAGCTCAACAATGTTGATTCGTGTAAATTTATTTGACACTTTCTTTAGATAATAATTTACAATATTAAAGTCAATTCATCATCAAGTCTTATAAAACAAACCTTTTCGCCTCACAACCAAGTCAACATTGTCATCATCTGTACTTGACAATAATCTTTGTGGGTTATCAGGACAATTGTTGTCAAAGGTAATCACTGTTAATCACGTTAAACAAGGTTCACAATTTAACACTTGAAAATGTTTAAAATCTCATTTTCAGCCTTTTCTCCAAAAACTTGTCAACAATTGAACAAGATACAACCTTTTCTCTGCTTTTACCTTCTTTTTCACCTGAAACATTTTTCTATTTTTTTTTTCTTCTTCTTCTTCCTTTGCTTTTCATCATTATCCATTTTAATAGTTACTGTTAGTCGTTTCTCAGGTGATATTAATTGGTTAAAGAATCAAAATGAAAGTTGAAAAGCTTGCACGACCTCAACTTTCAATGAACATTTCTTGTGTGTCGCCTTCAGTGTTTAATGATGAATTTGGGAAGCGTCAATTGGGATGCTATTGTTTCCATGGTTTCCCAAGTTTCACCTGAAAATTCATTGGAACCATGAAAAGACTAATTCAACTTACACAGAATAACTAATCACTGTTTAACCTTGTTTTTTTGTTCGCTTCTCTTTTTCACCTTCTTTTCCTTTTCACTCTTTTTCCTCTTCATCATCTTACTTTTCCTGATTTTGCTTTTCATCCTTTTCACTTGAACATTCAAGTCAGAATGACTTTCATCAAATCTCAACATTAATTGTCATTATATTTTGACACAATTATCCTTCATCATCAACATCCATCAATTTTATCGATGTTGACCATTTTTCATCATTAAACATTTGTTTCAGTTTTAGTCGAAATTTCATGTTGAATTTCATTCTTTTTTCAGACTTTCTATTTTGAATCGACAGTTTAATCAGTCGTAATTGATTTCATCTGGTAAACTCAATTGAATAATATTTTTAATAATGATGACAGGGAAAGTAATCTGGTGCAAGAAACACTCAACTAAAATGTGAAGGTTGTATCTCAAAGTTGGGACAAAATGAATTTAATGAGATTTTGTTTGAACAAATGTTGATCTTTTTGTTGAAAACATGATGATGATTATGAAAACTCATGACCCATGTCTTTTCAAATTTTGATGTATTCTTTTCAACCAGAATTTCTCTTCTTTTTTTTTGGTGCCAACTTTTTTTCTTTCGTCACTTTTTTTCTCTGCCTTTTCTGTTTTTTCCAAGAAAAAAAGTTGTGATTCTGTGAAAGAACAGGGCAAAAAATGAAAGAACCCAAAGTTAATGTTCAGTTATGATGATGAGTTATAAAACATTGGCCGTTTGGGTCATGAATAACTTTGTCTTGAAATTCATCATCAACAATAATCTTTGATATTTCATTGTGTTGACGTCTTCACTAAATTGGATCATCAACTATCAGTTGAGAGTAAAATAAGGAAAGTTATGATTAATTGAAGTAATTACTAGAACCTTTCAGATGAACAACAATTCATTTAATCAGATACATTTTATTAATGCATTTTTTTCGAGATTCACTGGAATCATTGATAAAAAACGGATGAGATTGTTGATTTCAATTTGAAGTTTTTAAAAGTTCGGTGAATTCAGACAAATAATTTCATGAGTCGATTAAGTTTTATGGATTTTACAGTCGACCAATCAACTTTAATCAATTCTTACAAATTATTTTGTAAGTTTATTATTAATATCAAGGTAGGAAAATGCATTAAAAACGTGAATCATACTTATGGAATCAAAGCAACCTTTGAGATTGTTTGCTGAATCGTGAACAACTCAAAACTGATATTATTTACCTTCGTTTTGATAGCCACAATTATCATTATCCAGTTCTCGATCATCTTAACGAGATCATAACGATGAGCTAACAGACAAGTCAAATTGTTCAACTCAATTCAATGATTATAATAAGTTCAATATGCCAAAACCAATGTCCATAGAGAATTGGGATTTGAGATATGGAGTTGATTTTGAATCAAAAACAACTAATCTCAAGTTCACTTAGTTATTGACCTCTGACTGACATCTGAAAGTCATTTCTAATATTGAGAGTTTTCTTGTTACGGTTGCTTCGACTGCTTATAGCCTCTTGCAATAAAAATTGCACACTCACAAAAGGAGCCCTCTAAAGGTCAAATCAACGAATAACATTGAATGGATTGAATGAAAGTGAAAAGTGCTTGAGTAGTTCATGTGATGAGAGTAGCTGGATCAGCAAGACTGGAACTGACTTGATGAGATGGCAATGGTATTCAGTCAGGTTGGGCTGATTCCGCGAAAGATAGTTCTAGAGAGAAGTGAGAGAGTGATGAAGGTGAAGGTGAAGAGCTAAGTGATCTGTTGTCTAAAAAGTTATGATTTATATACATAGTGATGTGGAAGCATAGAGAATGCTATTGGACCCTTAGACGGTCAGAAAAAGTGCCGTTATCTTGTTTTTTTCTGGGGTCAAGAAGGAAGAGATAGATGCAAGAGAGTGTATGCAAGGGTAATCAAATGTTTTCGACATTTCTTTCTAGTTCACACACAAGTTCAAACTTTCTAGCATCAATGTCTTGAACCTAAATTATATAAATTTCTTGAGCTAAGCATTTCAATTTGAACGATTACAGGTTTAAACCATGGGCCTCTGAGAATTGAAAAACTTTGAGTTTTAAAGTTCATTCAAAGTCATTCGTTCATTTGAACTCTGAATGAGACTTAAAGGTCGTCTGAAACATCAAACTTTACACCGCTTAATGTTTGTTACAAATGGATAACTTGAAAGATGCACAAGTTTCCCAAAAATAAAAATTCACTGAATAAAAGTTCCTAAAACATACAAATCTTTTGATCACTATGAATTATCATTCCGATTCAAGCAGAAATCAGTATAAAAATGTTGACGCTTAGAAAAGGCCAGTCAGAGGTCAAATGAACGACTAACCAGTGAATCTCCAGAAATGCTACGATAAATATCTTGCAACCTTTACTCAAGAACAGAAATTTAATCATAATTTCATGGAAATAATGCGTTGAGGGAGGAAATGAAATAACGGTAACTTGACTGTTTATTTGTCAAAACATTTGAATAGCAAGTATTAATAACTGTAATAGTAATAATAATAAATAGACTGAAAGAGTATCTTGAAAAGAAAGGATTGAAATATTATTTCAAGTAAAGTTTTGTAAAGTTTTACTGTGAATCATTTTCCTTATTACAAATTGTTTATTCATCCTTTTCTTTGCTTACTTCTTATAATCATAATAATCCTTGTTGATATTATTATTATTATTCATTTGCATCCCCAAGTTTCCTTGGTTACTTATTAATAGTAAAAATGTTTTCACTTCACAATCATCTAACATGAGAGTAACAATGTTGTTGAGCATTAAATTGAATTGATGTTTTCCTGTATTTTCCCGTTGTTATCAAAGATAATCCCATCTCCATATTTATAACCTTATTTTCAATTTAATTTTACTGGCAAAACTCAAACAAACAAAAATATCATTAAAACTTATGAAAGTACGAAAATTTAAAGATAAATAAAAATCTGTTCACCTTTTGCTTCCATTTGGCGAAACCATTGATCGAGCAAATCAAACAATTGTAAAACAATTGCAAAGACTTCATGAAACTTGGCAATGGAAAATGAATAAAACTTGAAACCTTGAAAAATAGCATAAAAGACTTGCAATTGGGTTTTAAATTACTTTTTTTTGGGTTGAAAGAAGGAGAAAAAAAATTCCCTCCATTTTCATCATCACTTGTCTTTTTGGTTGCTCTTTCAATTTGATAAACTTGTAAATGTTCATTTGAAATTGTCTCTTCTGAATAACTACTATTTCAATTCATCATGGTAATGAGGATGAGCAGGGTAGAGGGAAAAAACTCCCTGTAAGAATACAATGTAAAATGAGTGAAACTTTTCTTCTTGAAGCTTTTTCACTGAATCACAGCCATTGTACTTTATCATAATGTTTTCAAAGTTTCATCTGAGTAATTCCATTTTATCATTTAAATCATGTGCATTCCTGAATCTGTTTTTTTTGTTTTCCTTTTCTCTCTCCGTTTCTTTACTCTTTACAAATCAATTGAATCTTAGCTTTTCTTTTATTTGCGCACTTCCATGAATCTCTTTTTTCTGCTTTTCAATGAATTTCAATTCATTCATTGACTTACTGTTTAACAATGCTAATATTATTGTTGACTTTTGATTCCTATTATATCATGTATATACACTGATAAATGGCGACAATTGAAAGATTATTGAAGTGACTTTCAGTGAAAGGTAGTAGACAATGTTTAAAGTTTAGAAATCGAAATATAAATATTTTAATTAAACTTTGAGCATTTCATTGGGTTCATTCAGTTGGAAACAAATAAAGTTAATTTAAATTAAATTTTCGATTTTATCGATTTTTGGATCAATTTTCGAATCAAAGTGATTTATGATTAACTTTATCAACTTTAATCAGATTGCATTATTATTGTAACAATCGATTTACTCTGAAAATCCAAATCTAGATTAGAAGAGATCGGGTTTTCTAAATCGATCGATTTGATGGTTATTGGTCGATTTTATGAGCCCAATAAAGATGTGCAATTGATGATGATTGAGCGAATCAATTCTTATGTTCACTTCGAGTATCGTGTTTGTGGCTGAGACTTTATCCATATCGAGTAACAACTGAGGCTGGGAGTTTCGAGATCCATTATTTGAATGCTTAAAGATATTCAAAACATAAATTTTCATAGAATCGATTTCTTAACGGTTTAAGCAATTTTACGAATTTTCAAGGGAAATCTAATTTCATATTTGAAATGATCGCTGATTGGCGACTGCATGTAAATTTCATTCAATGGGAACCAGATTTGCACCTGCATTTCGAGCTTGTGATTTATGCTGGTTTTGTCTGATTTTCTATTTGTGCATATTGAAAATCTTTAGCTTGCGATTGTAAAAAGTATCAAAAAATGATCTCAATGAATGTAAATTTAGATTGTTAATCAATATTGAGAAATGACTTCTTGTAGCTCGAATATAAATTGATAATTAAAAATGAAATTCAAGCAATTCTATAAATGGTAACATTAATTATTCAAAACCAAAATCAACTTCACTGGTAACAATTAACCGCTTCTAAACCAACTCGATGCTTAATGATTGTTTTACTGAAAGCTATTAGAGTTGCTATAAATTTGGCCTTTTATTTCTGTTTCTGTTTTCAAAATATTGACCAGAAACTATTGAAATGGATTGCTATCAATTTCAGATTAAATTGATTTTTCTTAACCATTCCTTCCAAATATTTGAACGTTTTTATGAATAAAAAAACTGTTCATTAAGATCAGTAAAAAATTGCCATTGAATAAATAATAAACACTGAAAATTTGGTAATTTTATCCTTTCTATCATTTCATGACGATCGATTGTTTTCATCCACATTTTCTAACGATAGTTACAATCTAATTGTTAACCAGTTGATGCTCATAACTAACACCTAATTTGAGTCAATATTACTTGAAAAGTCAAGTCTTGAAATTAATGCAAAATCAGATTGAATGCAAATGAATACATTAATGAATTCATTGGCAGCCTTTTCCTTCCCAAACAATCCTCGGATTTTTGCTGCACAATTTCAATAATATTTATCAGAAAAGTCTTTTTTTCATCTTTTTCTTTTTCCTTCTCATCATGATTTATAGGTAATTTTGGATTATGTCACAAGCTAGACTCTTAACATGACAAGACTGATCATTCACTTTTTCATCTCTGACAAACACATTCAATATGAGAAGCCTCTTGAAACCCTTTTCCAATCCTTCAAATCAATTCATTTATACTTCATTTCCCTCTCATTCTTTATCATCATCATCATCATCATCAGCCTCAGCATCAGCATAATCATAAATTGTAACATTATTTTTCTGGATTCAATATTTTCCTTTCCCGTTCTCTCATCATCATTTTAACCCTTACAATAGGAAACAGTTTAACCAGTAAATTGATTGTCAAAAGGCAACTTTATCAATCTAACCTTTTTGCACTTTATCGTAACTTTTGTTTTTACTGTTTCCAATTCAGTTTCTGATTAACTTTATTGCCCAAACTGCAAACTATGATATGAACAGGGAAACACTTTTATAGCAAAAGGCTCACCAAGTTATCCACTCAATTATACTCTTCTGATTGAGTTTAATGAACCTGAAATAAGTTCACATTTTTAATCACTTTACACTCAGATAACCATTTGTTTATCGATTTTTGGTCTCAATTTGTTTTCTCGAAAATGAATCTCTTTTTTTTTGGTTCGCTTGCCCACTTTTCCGTACCAATTTAATGGTCAACTTGGTTAATTTAAATTCAATCATTTAAAGTTAATATTTGTTGTTACAAAGTGTTCAATAAATTGTGACAAATCTAATTGAATAAAGTGGAAACCAAGTCATGATTGATTTTCATTAACTTTTTTTGTTGTCTTTCAAATGGCTGATGAAAGTGAATCAAAATCAAAATCAATAATCCAATTTCATTTGGTTAAATAAATTAGTCCGGGCAACAATGGAAACCATTGCCAATTAATCATTGACAGTTTCAAGACTTGAATTGCTTTAATTGCTTCAACTAAATCAATTGCTAATTGTAACCATTAAACCAGAAAGAAAGATTAATTGACTTTGGATAAAATTCAACAATTGATTGATAATCCATTTGATTGTTTCGAATCTTCCTTTTTTCTGTAAATTTTTGGTCTTTTATTACTTTGGGTTAAGTTGATTCAGTTTATGCACATTCAGTTGATGACTATTTTGATTGTATTAAAATTTCATCCTTAAAGGCACTTCATTGTCCTCATCATTCAATGTGACAGTCGACTATTGTTTTTGTTAGGAAACTCTGTTGACATTCAATGCTTTATGCGAAAGGTTAATCAGCTTGTTGAGGCTCAATATTTTTACTCTACTTTGTTGGCTAATTAATTGTAGTCATATTTGATTACCTTGAATTATGCTGATAATTAGATGCAGAAAGTTACTAGTTTGTATCATTTTACCTTTCATTCAACATTTCCACCTCCAGGCAAAATTATGTTATCATGAATTAAAAGACTGCAAAAAGGGTAATTATTAATGGGCAACTGTTGGTTTACAATTCAATTTGTAATGTGCTTTTATTAGGTCTGTTTGTCGATCAGTTTATTTTGCAGACTAACAAATGGTTTGCTCTGAAAGCGTCTGAAATCCTCAACGATTTCTATTGAATCAGTTAACTAATCTTGCACGGTTTCAAAGTCGATTGAGCTCATCTCTAGAAATTGCATCTCTCAGATGAGCAGAAATCTTCCTCTGATTCCGACTCTACTGACATCCTCCATTACTTATATACTGACTTTTTACTTGAGTTTAAGCAAAACTCGACTGAGAAACGCTGCGATTCCATAACATAAGTGTTGAGGAGGAAATGTATTGGATTTTTCGCAGAAATGCAAAATTCCCTCCTTTTGAATCTGGTTTTGAACATTTTATTCACTGCAATATCCGATCGATAAGTTTGAAAATAATTGTTGATGTGCTCTTTACTTGCATATCAATTAAGGCAGATCAAAAGTTTCATCATTAAGCTTAATCCCAATGTTGATGGTAAACGATGAAACCATGGATTTTTGAACAATTAAACTCTGAAGGTTGCTTGAAATTGAAAAAGCAAAAAATTGAAATGTAATCTGTTGCAACGAAAACTATCAAACCTTTTTTCTGCTCATTTTCTTGGTTCAACGTTTCATCATGTTGCCATTATCATCATCACCATCAACTGTCATCCATCATGGTGCGCAGATTCATTGGTCAAGCAAGTGAAGAAAAAATTCAATGAAAACAGATACTTGGGTTATTACATTGTTTATCTAACGTTGAGATGAACATTTTGCTTCTCAAGTGAACATTAGTTGCAAATTGAGATGATGATGGTCATCATGATGAAGATGATAAACTTAGTTAAAAAGTGAAAGTTTCCCATTGATTTGGTCTTGAAAAAGGGAAGAGACGATGCGAAAAAAAGATGTTACTTTAGACAAAAAAATGTCTTGTACTCAAAGAGGCAACTCGAGGCAAGTGAATGTGTTACTGGGCCAGTAAAGCGATCAACAAAAGTGTACCTTTTCATGTTGAAATGATGGTTGATGAAAATAATAATGATGATGATTGAATGGAGTGAGACTCGAAATTACATCTCATTTGATGATCACTTGGTCACTGCTCGAATCATTAATTTTCATCCCTCAAAAGTATAGTTATCATGTTAAAAGTGTTAGTGTTTTTACAGCTTTACATTACTATCCTCATCCATAGTCCATGTAATATGATACATCATATTGAGACAATTTTTTACCTTTTAGTTTGTCTTTTTGTTGTCAAATTGATTTTGTTTCATCCTTTGCTTCATCTTTTCGTCAATCTCATCATCTTTTTACCTTCTTTTTGTTCAATTTAATGGCTTTCAAGCTTTTCCCTTTTCAAAATAATTGAAACTCAATGGTTACAATTTTGACTCGTTTTGTTGCCATAATTTTGGTTAAACTGAAATCTGTTTTAGGTTTTATCAAAACTTTATTGTTCAATTATCTCACAATGTTATTCCCAATAAAATGTTGATCGATTGATTCAAGTTTAAAAGTTAACTGGCCAATGTTTTATCGAATCATGAAAAGCAGAGTTTCTTTGTTCATTTCTTGTTACAATGCAAAGCTGATAATGTTTAGTCTCGATACTTTGTTGTGACTGCGAAATGAAAAGACTTGGGAAAGTCAAACGTTAGTTTACAAAACGTTAAACACACGATTTGTTGTAACAATAATGTTAACTGATGATGCTTTAAACTGCGACTTTGAATATCAAGGGTTTACAGGAATACAAATTGCAAATGTTAAGACCTTAAGATTGTTTGGACTGAAAATAATCAATCTTGAATGATTTGGGTTACTTAAACAAGAATGACTTGAATGATTCAAGCTTAAGTTTAAGCTTATTCACTTGGACTTTGGATCAAATCAACTCATCAGACTTGTTCACCTGAACCAAACCATTTCAGCTTTAATTTGCTTGTTACAATAATAATGCAAAAAAGTTGATAATGTTCACTTTAAGTCTACCTTGCGAAAGTGATTTACTTTTATTACTCGACTGTTTAAATAATTAACTAATTAATTGTAAAATAATCAATTTGCTTTTAGCAACAATCGACTAATTGCTTTGCAAATCTTATTCCAAATCTTCCAGATAAAGTCTGAAAAGTCGCATAATCTGTTATGATTGAATGTCAGTCTTTTACAGACCAAAGATTGAACTTTTAAACTAAATAACTTGAGACTGAATATGATCCCAAGCGATAATGATTTAATTATTTAACAGAATTGTTGTCAAATGTTGAATAAAACGGTTGAAAGGGAGTAAAGTACACAATCCTCTAGATTGTAAAATGCTAAATTGAAATGCAAGTTGATTTAATGAAAGCAACAAAAGTTATAAATTGAGTGGAAAAAAAGTTGAATTTTCTTTACCCATTCAATAAGCCTTTTTTGATATCGATTATTTGCTGAGCAAAAGTCAAATTGTTATTGAATTGTCACACTTTTGAATAGATTATTATAACAATAATAGTTGGGAATAAAAAGTTGAAGGGAATGAAGGTGAACAAAATTGAACGAAAAAAACTGGTTCTTTGAACATTGAGGGTTTAAAGAGGGTCAAAGATGTATAAAGATGAAGACGATTCAAGTTAATATTATTTGTGATTGTGATTCTGATGATGATGAGCGGAAAAATGAATGGTTAGAGTATTGAATGATAAATGGAGTAAAATGGCGAGAAGGACAAAAATAGAGCAACTCACGCTGTGATTCAATATTAGTATGTAAATGTAATCCGTTTTACCATTCATTTTGTTCATTTTCAGATGAACAGATGAAGACAAAGATGAAGATAATCATGGGTGAAAGTGATAACTGTGACCAACTAGAATATCTGAAATTTCTTTTCATGGTAAAACTTGAAAGATGATAATGACTGTGAAAGGGAAAAAAAAGTTATTCCAGTTTCTGGTTAAAACCATTTACTTAAGTCGAGCATCATTTGGAGTTGAAGGCAAAAGTTGAATTTAATGGTTAAATTGATTTACTAATTGTGACTTTTTCTTTCCAGCAATTCTATCTAATTGCATATCTATTTGGGTATCGTTAATATGGCTCAAGTCCATTCAAGGTGAGTTTAATTTTGATTCAATTTTTTTCCTCTTCTTCTTCTTGCAAGTTTCGTTGCAGCAACAAATTGATATTTTCAACATTTCCATTTGTTTCAATTAACTTGTTCAGTTGGGTTGACTGAAAAGGATCAAATTGTGCTTTATTCATCCAAAAAGAATTTTCAAAGCAACAATGAAACCAGAATTTTCTCTATGGTTACATGCTCTTTGAATTTCAAAGCTTTCCTTTCAATCCATTGTTCCAGTCAGATAAATGTTTTCAATGTTATCTTTACTTGTATCTTATTATTGCTGCTAATAATATTTACTTTACAATCAACTTGCAAAGTTATTCATCAAAACTGATTCTCAATTAGCTCTTTAATCATTAGACAATTGGAAAGTGAATATTGAACAGTTGAAGACAGAATTGGGTAAAGATTGATTCACTATTAAAGAGCAATTAAGGGTTGAGTTGAATTCGGAAAGAAATCAATTTCTGGAAAAGTTGAAATTTTGTTTCGATGAAACATTCGATTCAGTGTCTCATTCAATTTCCTTTCAAAATTGACCATTTTATTGGATAACAAAAGCCTGGGAAGTTCATCTCACCAAATCTCAACTCAACTTGGGAGTTGAAATTGACTTAAAGTTAATTCAAAACTTTTGTTTTAAATCTTTTTCTTTCCAACAAAATCGATTGTAAATTGAATCCAAAAAATGAACTTGAACATTAATTGCAACAATTAACTTTTACCGAATGGGCAGTGTAACTGTTTAACCATTAGAGAAGTGTTTAGTGAAGAAAAGATAAATTTACATAAATTTTTACATTTATTGTTGGATTTTGTTGTAATTAAATGGAAACAAATTAATTGATTCCGAAATGTGTTGCGATTAAAGTTGAAGGTATTAAGTGTATTTCAATTATAATGTAAAGTCCAATGAACTTTTTTTACTCCGATTAGGAAATATTAATATTTATACAAAATGATAATGATAATGGTATTAATAATGATATTAATAGCAACAAATAGCAATAACAAAGGGAAGGTTTCGCTTGATATTTACTTAATAATGAGCATCATTATCATTAATGATTCCGATTCATTGTGATTGAAGCAATTTAAATTGTTGCCACAATTGATGTGTTAAGATGAAAATGAAGATCTTTTTATTTAATCATTTTTTCTCTTCTTCTTTTTTCTCTTTCTCTAAGAGTATCAACAATTGCCAATATTTCAAGTGTAATGATAACAATTTATTCACTGGGAGTGAACATTATCATGATAGACAGACAAATGCAGGGAAAAGCATATCGACTGATAATTTTACTTTCACTTTTCACTCAATTTTTCTTTCTTCTTCATCAACACTTTTCCATCATTTTCATCGGCAAAACTCTTTTTTCCTTCTTCTTCTTTTCTCCTCTTCGATGAACGATTTCTCAACTTTGTTCGCTTCACTTAACCTGTCATCAGCTTCATACGAGAACGATTCTGTTTATCAATCCTAATCATCATCATTATCATCTTTGTTTTTTTCTCTTGCCACTGAATCTTTGAATATTTTTTTTTCTCCTCAACCTTTTTGCTTGCCTTCCCTTTTGATTCTGAAGAAGATGAGTTTTAAAAAAAACTGTAGGGATAAAGATGATAGAAATGATGATGAAAAGATGTTGATATCATTCAGTTACTTTACAGTTCAATGATATTATTGCCAATAAACTCAATCTTTTGAAAGTGAAAAGCTTTTTTTCGTTTGTGCTTCAAATTTTAAACATTACGATTGAAATAAAACGTCAATTGATTGTTGACAGTTTAATTGTTTGCATTTCATTTCATTTGAATTTCATAATCATGAGCAAAGACTTGTATCAATTTTGTGGCCATTTTGGCACAAACCAAAGAACGCATTTGATGAAGTTTACCAAATTGTCTGATTGTCAAGTTTCTATCGAGTTGTTCCAGCATTTAATAACTTTTTAAGTTTGATCTTGCATCTTGTCATTCTTATAAATCTTGTAATTCGTGCGATTCGTAGTTAGTTTGAACTAATATTCAGTCAAAAATAGAATGCTGAAGTGAATTGCAACTTCTTAATTTGCAAACAGACGCTTTACAGCCTTCAAGTTGAAGTTATTTTCTGTTAGATCTGGCTGAGTTAGGTTTGTGAATGCTCAAGCACCTTTGGTCCGAGTCATATATAAAAAGACAATGAATACTGATCTAATCATTGAAAAGAGTTTCGAAGTATCTTTTAATCATAATTCGCATTATTATAGCAATGATCATGAAATAGAATCTACTTTCGTTACATTTCGATGAACGTTCTTGCTTATTTTGCCTTTTACACTTCCAACGAAGAGCTCTTTACTAGTAACATGTCTATTGGTACAGAAATGAACCGCAAATGCGGAGACATTTGTTTAAGAAAAGGTTTTCAGTTCATTATTGAAAATTATGAGACTTTCTTACTGTTAGACATTCACTAATGCTTGAAAATTTACACCAAAAGCGAAAAGATTTGCTAATTACTCGTAAGAGTCGCTATTACCTTTAAACATAGTCTCAGGTCAAACTAAACTGAGACTTATTCAAGTATCTTTTAAATCCACTTCTGATGAATAAAGCAATCCGTTTAAATCAGTATGTAAAAGCGATTTTTAAGAGCAACTAATTCAATAACTGGAAACATTCAATAACTTAAATTTTGATCCAATTATTTTCGACTTACAACTGAACAAATGAGATTAAATTGTTGCTTAAATGACTCTTGATTGTTCCATCTAATTGAAATGTTATTTTATCCTTTACAGTTTCAGCTAAAGAAACAATATCTCAAAAATTAACCGCAATCAACACAGATTATGAGGCCTGTTATAATTTTTCAGTCGGTGATAAAACAAAAGGTGAATTTTACTCTCCAAATTATCCCAACAACTATCCAAATCAAACTGATTGTATACTCAAAATAGAAGGTAAGTAACAATTAACCTTTAATTTTGTCCAATTAACTTGAGTAAATTGACATTTCCATTGTAAATCAATGAAATACAAAGGTGGAAACATCTTAACAATGTTCAACAATCCGCAAGCAGAAAAACCAATTGTTTAACTATTTTTGACTTTTAAATTGTTTCAAGTTAACAATTGGATAAACTTTTTCCTTTTTGTACCTTTCCTTTATTATATTTAAACTGAAAATTGACTGTTAGATAAAAGTTTGCTTTTGTTCGAGAGAAGCAAAAATTCCAACTCAGTGAATATGGATTCCATTTGAAATGTTATTGTAACAGTAAATGTTACCAGCGAGTGAACATAAATCGCATTTGAAATGTTCACAAAATGCAATTGAAAGTGCAATGAGAAAAGACGAGAATTAAAATTTGTTCACCTTTTCTGTTTACTCAATGATTGTTGATTCAATTGTTGGAACACAGAACACACAGAAATTATGATTACAAGGTAACACAATTAACCCTTGCTAATTGAATTTTTGTCTCATATTCAACTGATCACAATCAAAAAGCTAACCTTAAACCATTGTATTACAATTGCAATTACAAACAATATGTAGACAACAATATGCAAACTTGATTATCATTGTTGGCTTAAGCTTGGAGTAAATCAACTTGCGATGATTGATTGTGAGTATGAGCAATTGAATTAAAGATAATAATCAGGATGAACATTTTTTCTCTTCTTTTTTTCATCTCTTCGCTTCTATTATTATTATTATTATTATTAGTTTATCCTTTACACTTGCATGATGATAATGATGATCAAGTTGATGATTAACTAGATGATCATTATTATCATCGTAAGTAGACTTTTGCTGAGAGAAGCTTTTTTATTCTGTTAATATACAATACAAAAAGTGAAGTTAGTTTTGATACGAAAACAGGAACAAAAAACACTAAACAAAACACAAAGCGAAGTATAAGATTATTATTTGTATCATTGACAGTTAACTAACTTATGAAAGTGTATAAAGCAAAAATTAGTATTCAATTGCAACCTTTATCTTTACTTTTCCGATTCGATTATTGGAACAGTTTCATCAACTCGATTCATTACCAGAGAAGTTGGTTTGCCCGATGAAATCGTTGGGAAAATGAACTTTAAGGTGAATAAGAATAATGTTTCTTGTTGAATGAGATATTTTTAGTGACGAAGTTGAGTTAATATTTAGTGTAAAATCTGGTTTCATCTTTCATTGTAAAGCATAAAATAACTTTATATTAGTGTTTTCAAGGATTGAAAGGAGTAATAACATTACGTTTTGAATGGAAAACTTGAAGAAATCGAAATTGGTGAGATTTTTTTGAGTTGACAAGAGTTATGCTTCGTTTTAGAATCGGAATTTAGCATTTCTTATTGGAATATTGTTGAAATCTTTTGCTAAATTTGATATAAAGACCTGAAAATAACCTTCGATCGTCTTTAAATCTACTTGAGATCAATTAGAGATCCAACCGGCTTCAATGCTAGCTTTAGGTGAAAAATATAATCAAAAATGATGAATCTTATTTGCATTTACTGGTGAAGCTTGAATGGGCTCTTTGTGCTGTTCAATTTTATGCTAACTTAACCTTTGTTTACGGGTCAAAATTTGCGTTTCAATCAAGGAAAGTATTTTACAAATAGATTGTTTCAGAACGAAAACGAATTGCAAATTCTTTAGAAGTTCACCAGAGCTTTTAGATATCATTATGGATGGAAAGATGTTACACCAAATGAAAATTGATCAAGTTTGGAGTTTTATTTGTCTCTTTTCAGAATTGAAATCACAGTTTAAAATACAATAGTTCGCCTTATTTTGCATCATTATCCTGAAACAATATCAATAAGATTCTTCATATTTCTATCAGATTTACAGATCGAATCGACTGACATTGCAAATATCGATAAAGGTGAAACCAGATAAGACCATTGACGAAAGCCACAAAATAATTATTACATTGAACTTTTGGTGATCATTTTGAAAAATGGATTGCACAGAAAATTGAGCAAAAAAGATCAAATATCAGATAAATGTTGACTCACAATTGATGATGGAACATTAAAGTTGATTTAATCTTGAAACTAAAAGAGCCGATCTCAAGTCCAAGTAAATTGACGAAAAAATTGAAACATAAGTTTTCTCATTTACTTTTATTTGTCAGTTTTAAAATGAAAAAGGTTTCAAAGTCGATATTGACAATGATTGAATAACAAATTGTTGTTAAAATTGAAATGAATTGGTAGGAAAAGCAAGTGGGTTGAAAAAGGCAAATTAACTATTACATTGAAAGTTGTCATTATCAGTTGTAAATTGAAAATGATTGCAATCGGTTAACTTTTACTCGAATCTAATTGCAAAATTCCATTGCCACACGATTAACTTGATGTTCATCAACATTTTTGCCATGACAAGCTTCATGGAACCTTTTTTTCCCATTCTCTTCTTCACAATGATTATCATGAAGATAATGTTTGACTTTTCCCTCTCATTTTGTTTCCATTAAATTGTTTATCAGCCTTTCACGGCAACTGAAACACCCTCAAGGTTGATCATTGATCAGCTCTTGAAGCATCTTCATGATGATGATGATCACAGGAATGATAATCATCAGCATCATGCCTTCCTGATTCTCTCTTCCAGATTTTCTTGTCCCATTGAACAACATTTAGAAGGCACAGTTGATTAACAGAATTGATTTAAAGCCATTCACTGGGAGTGAATCCAGATGATAGGGTTAGGGTGATGAAGATGAGGATTAGCACCATTCAACTTGATATCATGTCTCATTTCTTGGTCCATTTAATTTGCTTCCTCAATGACAGGTCACATTGTTCCATCATCTTTGCTCATCCTCATCTTCAGACCAAACCAATCTCTTCCTAAAGATAATCAATATTTTCACTAACTTTCCAAATTAATCACCAATCATCCACTCAACCAGCAAATTATCATCATTCCCATCGTAATAACAGCAATCAGAAAACATCTCAGTTTACCTTTTCATTAACGATTCAATGTAAACTAATATTCATCTTTCCCTTTTCATCAATCAATTGCTTACCTTTATTATCACCCATTAAAACTAACCAGCAAAAATTGTTTTCAAGATTTTTCCTGTTAATCACATTTTTGTTTGCTTTTTTTTGTTTCTTCTTGTGATCAGTTGTTTATTAAAATCATTTTGTTGTGTTGCCATTTTTGCCTGTCAACCAGAAAAAGATGAACATGATCAACAAAAATGATCAACATTCTTTGGAGTAAATCTTGGAGTAAATCTTGCAGGGAATCTTGGAGTGAATCTTGGAGTGAATCTTGAAGATTGTTGCTGACAAAATGTCATAAACGTTGACTTTCAATGTCGACTTGACACAAAGGCAAACAACAGTAAAGTTTCAAATGTTGTTCACTTTTGAAACAAAACTCAATACCAGTCAATTGATTGTTTACATTGATAATGGGCTTCAAGTGAAGACGCTCATCCTGTAACCACTGGCATCAACAATCAATGCTAATGTTTTGTTACCCAAAAAAAAAGACCAGAAACACTGAATAGTTATTTAGATTGGGGATAAAATTAATTAATATTATAAAAGCAACATTTATCTGCACTTGAGATTGGGATTGAGCTTAGGGATAGAGTTGAACTGTCAAATTGGCAATGTTGCTTCAATTAATTGTGAATCAATTGGAAGAGCGAAAATGTTTAACTGACAATTGAGTTGATAGTTTAGGCGATAATTATAATCTATACAATATATAAAGTCAAACTATGAAATTTTTGCGGGAAGATTGTGACCAAACTAAAAGGATTCTAAAGAAAATTTTCACATCGAATGAAAGCCCTGATTGAACTTCAATTACGAAAAATAGTCAGAGCTTTCTCGGAATTCAGGTTACTGAGAAATCAGCGTTTAAACAGGGTAGGGGAAAAAATGCAGAATCCGTATCTTTTACTATTGACTTTGGGGGAAAAACTTTTTTTCATTCAGATTGATGGTTTATTGTTGGGCTAGGAGTTTATGTAAAACTGTCTTTCGAGCAAAGAGTAAGTTAAATATCTGGTGCTCTGTAACTGTGTAACTGTACAACTCTCAAAATCAACGAAAATTCTTTAGTTTTTCTCTTTGACACTGATTTTTCATCAACAGTTCGAGTCTTTAAATGTGGATTGAATTTATTGTATTCAGTGAAAAGAAATTTACGATCAGCCATGATCGGGGGCTCAGCTTGTATAATAATAAAGGTTAACAATGGATTTGTATTGATGATATAGAGATGATTATTTTCAAGTGGATCCTTCAACCAAATTTCAACCATTTATTTCCTTCAAATTGTGAACAATTTACTTCAAGAGTTGACCCATAAGAGGTGAACAAGTAAAATTATATTTAAGCGTTCAAACCAAAACATGGTTACACTTTCGGCTTTTCATCATGATAATGATGATTATTGTGAAAACCATCATTATCATCATCAAGTACATTTCCTTTCATCTTAATCATTCTCATTTTTTTTCCTCTTCTTCTTCTTCACCTTCTAACCCAAAATGTCTAATGTTTAGTCGAACAAGTTTTTGGTTTGTTTACCAAATGAAAACCCAAATCACTAACCAATAATAAACATTGTCTTCAATCTGTTAAATAGTCCTAATAAAATGCTATCCAATGTAAACAACTTACAATAGTTAAGATGATTACAATTAAAAACCAACAACTGTATTGGATTAGTGTTTTACTAGAGTGCCATTAATCAATCATAAACAACACCTGAAATGTTGGTAAACAGAATATATTAATCGATACAAACCTGGTTCAATGGAACCATCAGATGGAATTTTCAACCCAAAATCATCGCTAAATTGACATCAATTTTTCATTGTTTCATTTTGGGTTTTCACCTTTTATATGATAACCCAAATAACCCAAAAATGTTTTTAGTAGCTTTTGAAATTGAGTTTGAAGGTTTTAATCATTCAAGTAACCTTTTCCTTTAATGAATATCTCAAGTTTCATCTTTTGAATCAATAATAATGTAAAATGATGGTTAACTGTCAAGTTGGAAATATCTATTGGATTCAACTTTATCACAATGATTGGAGTGAATCAATGAAATTGTCTCGACTATTTGTTGTCACAATAATTGAAAATAACCCAATTATATGAGCTAAACTTGAGCAACTTGACCTCATCAACCTGATGTAAACTTATGGACAATCTCAATATCTTTGGCTAGTCAGAAACATTTGGGTAAACCTTTTTTTGTTCACTTTTCATCAACTTTATGCTTATTATTTTTCAACTGCACAACCAGTTTCAGGTAAACCAGAAATGGTCACAAAACTGATTAATATTAAACTGCTTTCCTTATCAGCATAAAATCAATTAAAGCATGTAATACAACATGAGAAGTCCGAGTTGAAATTTACAACCTTATCTTGGCGTACAACTGAACAATTATTGTTTAACCAAGTGTAAAATAATGAACAAGTGAAAACAAGTTAACGACAGAATATCAAATTTCAATTCAGTCTTTTTTTCCTCTCTTCCTGTTCACCCTGTGTTTACCATTATTAATACTTTCATGATTATCCTCCATGATTCCTACTGCCATTGTTGCTCATGATTAATACAATTTACCAACAAACCTAAGCAACTCTGAAAAACAGGAAAATTGTTTCATCAACCTTCTAACCTGATTAACCATTATTGATAACTTACCAATATCGATGGATTGGTCACCAGAATTTGAAACCTTTTTGTCCCCTCTTTCCCATCATTTTGTCCCATCAAATGGACATTGATTTGAACTTTAAAATGATTCCAACTTTAACCTTTCAATTTGCTTCCATTATTGTTATTAATTTTTTGTTCAATCTTTTATTCATTTGTAATCCAAATGTTTTGTATTTTGTTTCACTGCTTCAAAAGCCTATTGATTCAGTAATCTTTTGTCCCAAAAATATATTTTACATTTAAATTGTTAACTTAATCATTTAACCTTTCATCTGTTCATTTTAATTTGATGATGAACTCCATTGAAAATGGGTAAACATTAAAAGGTGAAATTTAATCAAAGGTAAAGGTCAACTTGTCCATGTTAACATTGGCAACTTTAGGTTTGAAGGGAATTTCAATTTCAGCCGCATTTTAATCATAAATTGTTAATATTTTGTCAACATTAGTCTCTTATGTTTGGTGTTTAATTCAGTGAACACAATTATTGGCGGTTCATTTAATTGTTGAGCTTGATAAAGCTTTTTACTGGGAAGTAACAAAAATGCAATAATCAATCCTATTAATTGTTAAATCAAACATTTAGATTGAAAGTGAAAAGGGTGTTTAACACGCAATCAAACCTTTGTAATGATGAACATTGTTAAGTTGATTTTCATTGTTTTATTCAATGGTTATCAAGTGAGTTAAACAAATTAATTACAAAATAATGAAAGTCAATTGTCATTTAATTTTAAAACTCAACTTGTCAATGAGTTGGAAGACAATTTAATGAGAAAAGAAGAAGACAACAAAATGCTAATTTTCTGGTTTGTTTTTATGTTCATTTACAGCTCCTTACGGACAATATATTAAAATTGAATTTCGTGATCGCTTTGCCATGGAAGCTTCACCCAATTGTGAATATGATAGACTTGAAATACGAAACGGAAAATATGGCTATTCAGATATACTTTCAGTTCTGTGTGGACACAATTTTCCTCATGAGATTCAATCAACTCATAATTATCTCTGGTTAAGGTTTAAATCAGATGAAAGTATTGAATATGAAGGTTTTAGAGGAGTTTATACCTTCTTAAATCAAGCAAGTAAGTAAATTGTTATTCATTTAAATTGCCAATCTTTGCCTTTTCAAAAGAGTCAAGTAAACATCCAAGAAACCAGTTTTTCGGATAAAACCAGGAAAAATCTGGTTCTTTATAATTGTTTACTTAAATTGACCAGATTTAGGTTTCATTTCAAGTCTAGGTTTTCATATTTGAAATTATCTTTTTTCAATCTTCTCGTCAAGTCTTTTCATTTTCATCAACTTCATTGAACCAGTTTTTTTGCGTCTAATGGCCGTCAGGGGAAAACATCTGATCGATTTAACCGTTTGGTTTTCAAAAGATTTCATTTTAATCTCATTTTATTGTAATTTAATTTTGCAGTTTACATTTTATTATTTTGTTTAATTTATTAGTTGCAATACTTATTGACCAGTGTTTCATCTGAAGAGTTTAAATGTAAATGTTCAATTTAAGGTTAACCAACGCAATTCTGGATTGATTTTTGAACCCAATTTTGGTTTGTTTTGATTTTGATTTTAATTTTTGTTTTGTTGGTTCTTCTTTCATTTATTGGCCAGTTTCATTTCATTTTTGTATCTTGATTGTCCAAATGTTACTGTTATCGTTCACTGTATTGAATTGTGATGGAAATGGTTAGATTAAAAATGTTTAACCGTTGAAACATATTTTTAGGTTAACTTACAAACTGCATTTGAATGGTATAAGTTAATGAAGCAGTTGAGTTGATAATAATAATGTTTAATATTAAACAATTGTTACTTACCTTTCCTGATCTTCAGTTTATCTGGAGTTTTTTACACAATCACAATGACTTGTTTACACTGAATCTCTATGTAAAAGTCATTATTGGCATCCTGTAAACATCAATTGTTGCTGAACCCAAACCTAATAGGCTTGTTACCCTTTTGCTTGTCAACCAACTCTTTTTCATCCTCAGAACCACATTAAATGATAACCTTTTTCAATGCTTTTATTGATTTTTTTTTCTTCTCCTTCCCAATGTTAACCTCCTTTCTTTCCAGTATCATGATAAATAAGGTATTTATATATATATAAATGGATGTAAACTTAAAGCTTTGTTTATAATAAAATAATTGTGACAAAAAAAGTTGCCAAAAAAGACTTACCATGAAACTGTTTGTATTTTGTTTGTGCCTGGTTTCATCCAAGATTGGCCCTTTGCCATTATTTATGATTATTAGCAGTAGTTGTTGTTGTATTAACAACATAATCATCAAAATCAGAGACATCAGAATCATCAGCTTCATCATCAGCAAAGCCATCTTCTGAAAACAGTAACATTGATCTTTTGACGAAAAAAAGTAAAAAAAAATAGAATTGTAAAGTTAATGAGACTCTGGCAGGTTCAATTTGAGTTTGCACTTCAATTAGCTTTAATTTGAAGCCCTTTTTTCCCAGTAATTAACTGGCAATAGATTGGGTTTTGGTATTCACTCTGCTTGTTTATGGTTATTATTAATACTATGATAACTTGCTACTGTTAACCAATTCAACAGTAGACAAAATTTGGGTTTTCCTTCTCTTTCACTTTTCTTTCACTTTTTCTGGTTAATTGTTTCACATTGTTTAATTGGCATTTTATGTAAAGTCAGTTGTTATTAAATTAATAGGCAACGATATTAATTTTGTTCAATTCAAATTAATCATATTACTTTGGGCTGTAAATACAAAACAATACAAGAAAAAGATACAAGACGTAATTATCATTTTGTCCCTTATTCCAAGAAATAATCAGACGATACCTTTTCTTTGTTTGAATGCCTTTCTCTTTGTCTGTTATTTTTGATTTTCTTCTGTTTCAACAATTTGATTATAAGATTTGTTCAAATATTTAACACTTTGTTAATTAAGTTTGTGCTTCTCAATTTAAACTGGTTACTGTGAAGTAAAAAAGCAGCAAAATATTACAGGGAAAGTGTTTTAATCCAAGAGATGCTTGATGGCCAATTGAAAAGGCAAACTAAACAACCTTTTGGCAACGGTTTTTCAATTATTTTGCATTGTGATTAATGTATCTTTTTTTTCCTATTTTCATCGCTATTTTAATTACCATCATCTCCAGCTACTATCCCTCCTCCACCAGGTAAGTTAATCGATTATGTTCATTAATTTATATACATATATGTATTAGAAACATGTGCGATCAGCATTACATACTGTATAATGCCATGTTTCCAATAGCTTTTCCCTTTTTTTATGATTAGTTTTGTTCCTAACCTTATTAACATTTTTATTTTCAATTTTGTTTGCTTCCTAATCTCTTATAGCTTGTCAACATAATTTAACTGGTGAAAGCGGTCGTATAAATGGTACAAGAATTTCCGATGAAGTCATCAAATATTCTGAGGAATACCAAGTACCGTTGGAATGTATTTGGAGCATCACCGTTAGTCCAGAGAAAAAGGTAATCTCAATCAGCATTTTATCATATTTTTACAACTTCTTGACCTCTCAATCTATTTACTCATATTGATGTGTTTTTGTCTATTAGGTAATATTGGTTATATCATCTCTTTTTACTTGCATGGTTTATTAGTTAATTCATTGACTCAATACACTACCGTTACCGACATTTGTCACAATCTAATGGGCCTAAAAAGCTGATGTACATTATTATCTTTGTTTTCTTCCACTTCTGCTTCATCGAGGCAAACATTTTTTCCACCTTGTCTTTCTGCATTGCTTTTTTCTCGTTCATTACAGCCATTATGTCATTCATACCTGACAATTTGACTGACAAATCAATAGCTACATCTCAAAGAATTGATCAAGTATACTTTTCTCCTCTCTCTCTCTCTTTTCTCGTCCTCCTAAAGGTTGTAGTTTTTTTAAAGGTGTCTTCATTTTCTTAATTCCCTCACTTTTGTTAAGCGACTCGTGGTTCATAAATTTGTTGGTAATGGTTTCTTGTTGAACTCATTGAAAGAGATATCTTCACACCAATTAGATTGATTTCATTGAGAAACCTGGAAGATGCATTGTGTAAACGGAAAAAGTGTTTGGCTTGGTAAAAGAGGAAAGAAGATAAGATCTGAAGATGATGAATCCTGTTTTTTTATTAAGAAGAGCTAAAATAGTGATTATAATGACATTGATGGTGTTAGCATTGTAACTAAAGTAGCTTGGTTGATTATTGGTTAAACGAAGCTCTATATTTGATGGTCAGTCATTTGAGCTGTTTTCAAGGTATTGTGTTGTCCATAAGCTCCGCAGAGCATCACCATCAACATGATCGTCATCTTTCGAATCATCAATTGGTTTCATTCATTTCCAGTCACTCACTACTGTACTTGCAAAGTTATTATTAACCTTAGGCAAATGACTCGATTCTGCAAACCGGTCAAATAATCAACAAACACAAAATGATAACATCAACATGGTTTTTGGGAAAACAATTGGCTTCCTTAATGAAAAAAAAGAGACGAGAAAAAAGATAGCAATGATGATAAAGAAACCCAAGAACCAGGAGTATAAGGAAGGGGTTGAGTAAAGATGGCCAAAGACCAGTATTACGTACATAGTGATAAAATAACAGACAAGGGATTATTGCAACAAAGAAGATTATTTGGTGACCATGGTCAATCAATTCTTCCTCTCTTTTGGCTATTCTTACTCAATCTCAGTCTTAACTCTTTTTCCATGTTTCTTTTTGCCTTTTCCATCTGATTCTTTCATTTTCTCTCTCTCTCTCTATTTCCCTCTCTTGCCTACAGAATTTCTGTTTACTATAAATACTATCAAACATGGACATTCTATTACAACTTAACTCAACCATATATTAACTATTCTGAAGCCAATTATTTTTGAAGAGAATCAAAAGATGAAGAGGACAAGAGGAAAAACGAGAGAGCCAAATAAAAGAGAGGAAGATAAAAATGGAGAAAAGGTTAAGGGAATGAATGAACAAAAATAGGAAGAATTCCTTTTTACTATCATAGAAAAGAAGACGAGGACGAGGACGACGAAAAAGAAGATGAAATGAACAGTAGGAAAAGGCCATGAAGAATCTCTTTCTTTTGATAATGTTTCACATATTTACAATGGAGGCTGCAGGGGAGGTGGTTTGTTCAAGATTTAAACTTCTTGGTCTTTTTTTTCATTCTCACTTTTTTTGTTAGAAAAAAAAAGAAATGAAGAGAAAAGGAAAAAGCATGATGAGATGAAGAAAGTCAGGGAAGAAGAAAAGGATGATGATGATGGTGGTGAAGAGGGATGCATACAAATTATAAATAGTAAAAGTTAGCAATTCAAACACATTAGACCTTTTCTTGAAGCTTTACTAAAAAATATGTACATCAGAGGTTGATTTTTTTTGCTCACAGAATGAAACAAATGCAGAATAAAATTGAATCCTCTCTTGAATTTAACTCAATTTTGAAAGAATTCCGTAAGTTTTAGCTGATAGTGTGGATGGTGCATGTTTTGATGATTATTGGAATCGAAGTGAAAAAATTGTTATAATGATAATGATTGTGATGATGATGGTAAAGGTTCAATGAGGCTTGAACTGTAGCTTACTCTTGAGATGTAAGTGGAAAGGTAGGAGTGGAAAGGGCCAGTGAAAATTCATTGAACCATTATCAATTTATAGCTTCGATTATTGAGTAATTGATAACTCATAATTTCCATTTCTTAAATTGTATTTGCTCAATTGTTTTATTCAAATATATTGATTATCATTTTTATTTTCTCTATTTTTCAGATGTACTTAAATTTCACCGATTATAAGCTGGAGAAACCAAATGATTGTCATTTAAATTACATCGATATCTATGGTAACTCTCTTCTGGAGACAAGCAGGAAAGAAAGATTCTGTGGAACTGCGACAGAACCTCATAAATCCGAAACAAATAAAGTACACATTCGACTTCATGCCAAACCTGGCGCCTTGAAATTTGCCTTCACCATACTCTTCACAGCCTTTAGAGAACCTAAAAATCCAGGTAAATTGATTTTGGTGAAAGTAAAAAGCAAACTGGAAAAAAAGTTGCATATTAAAATGATCACCTCATGAGCCTTTTAATTAGTTATTAATTAATGATGTCTTTCTCTCTTTCCATCTGAGAGTATATTAAAAGGATAGCTTGCATGTTAACACATAGATTATTTTTTTTACCTTTATTCTAAAAGTAAACTTCTTACCTTTCCTTAAGTGATTTGTGATACTTCAATCAATCAAGCTGTTTACTTGATCAAATGAGGTGTAAAAACATGATCTAAAAAAGATTGCATTCGAGTTTGTGAGTTGCCTGATGAAAAAAAATGAATTATCAAACTTGCAAACTTTCACCTTATATTGAACATATTTTCGCTTACCTTTTTAAAATAACTGAATATTCATATCTGCTGAATATATACTTGTACGAAATTAAGTTGACTGTAAATAATGATTAGTAGAGAATGAGCAAGAGAAAAAAATCAACCTGGTAAAGTAAACTTGATAATTTTGTCTTGCTTGTCATTTTACTCTTTGAGTTTACATATTTTAATTTTGAATTACGTTTGTTTTCATACAATTGACACTTGATATTAACAGAGTTTACTTATTTTGTTTTATTTTATCATTTTTCTTAATCAATCAGCTAAATGTGATCCAAAAACCGAATTCGATTGTGATGATGGGACTTGTATACACATAAGCTTAAAATGTGACGGTCATCCGAATTGCATATATCGATATGATGAGGATAAATCAGACTGCGAAAAAGGTAACATGAATTGTCTTGTATTTTAATTGATTTTCAGTCATTTGTTTCGATTGATTACTAATTTCACTCTTTTCTTTTTCCTCAACTATATCAGACTCAAAAAGTTTGACATCATTTGATTCAAATCATATGATCATCATCTTAATATTGTTTTTCGCCCTTGTTATCGGTATGTGTGCCTCAATTGTTGTTTCATGTTGGGGCAAGATTCAAGAACGCCGTCAACGCGAGTTGGAATACAAACTGAGAAGATCTCGTGAACCTTCAGTTGAACGTGATCTGGACCGAACCATCACCATGACTCGAATGGAACCGGTTCTTGACTATCCACCACCACGAGGCTCAGATGGAAGTGGAGGTGGAGGAGGTGGTGGTGGTGGAGGAGGTAGTCTAATTGGAAGTGGAGACAGAGGAGGGTCAACGGGTATGCTTATTCGTTCAAATTACACTAAATCAAGTGCTAACCTTATGGATGCAAGTAACCCTGAAGAAGATGAACATGGATGTTATGTACCTGATGTTGGTGGTTATTATCGAAAAACAGGTGGTGGTGATCATCATCCTGGATCATTAATTGATGATTTAGGGAGTGGAGGTGAAGATGGTTTACACGGGGGTTTAGAGAAATATCCACCCGAAAATGTTATCCGTTATCCTGTGTTATCCAACGATTGTCCCTATTATCATCAAGATTCAGACACGGGTCTTAGAAGTGGCAGTGAGTCGCCCATTCCACCGCCCCCTCCGCCTCCAGCTTTATCTCACCTTCGATCACGAAATACTCGGTCAACGACAACCCTTCCCTTGGATGCAAGTAAATTAGATACACCTTCTCCGCCACCTCCGCCACCTCCTCATGGTCTTGGTGTATCATCTTCCATTGTATCCTTGGACAATCATCATCACCATCATCATCTTGCTCACCATTCACATCCTCCTCCACCTTCACACCCCACTCAACATCATCCTGATTGCGCTCAGCATCCCGGTTTTCCGAGTCATCATCATGATTCTCTTTCTCTTTCATCTTCACATCATCGAGCTCCAAATCCTGGAGATTACAGATCCGCCTCTGTGGGTCCTCCACACCATCATCACCATGCCAACCTTGATGGCGGTGGTGGTGGATCTCACGGTGAGGATACGGAAGATGAATCTGATGATAAAGTGCCTTCATCTTCAAGTCGTCATGGCCGATTTAGGGCGGAAGCTGTTATTGAAATGAGCTCATCAAGTGATCACACTGCCAATCGACCTAGAAGTTTTATTGAAACTCGATCAGCTCCTGATGTTATTGTGTTACGCTGACAACCGGTTTTACCTAAATACATAAATAATTTAAATACCGATCAAAATGATCAGAAATATTGAAGAAAAAAAAACTTTTAAACCGATTGATTATGATTTTTGATGATGAGGATCAGGATGATAAAGAAATTTTCAACTCTTGTTTTTTCACCTTCAAATTTCACTCTTTTCCTTACTACGCTGAGGATTGGTTATCTTCACATCTCTTGGTCATTTATTATTATTGATTAATAATTGAAATTGTAATTGTTATTATTCTTCGACAATTCCGCTTCTTCCATTGGGATAACATTATTATACATGTGAATTCAATCAAATTTCAGAGGAAGAAACTTAAACAAGAACATTTTTACTCTAAACCAGAAAAGGGAAAACATTTTTTTTGTTAACTTCGTCAACAACAAATTTAACAAATCATCAACAGGAGCCACCAGAAAACCAACAAATAACCCAAAGACTGGATTGCTGATTCAACATCTTCTCATTTCAAGTGTAATATTGAAAGTTGTTTTTATTTCTCGACTGGTCAGAAACAAAAAATAGTGAAAGAAGTAAAAAAAGCAAGAAATAATCGGATGGACAATTTATTATATAACTCATTATACAACACAAAAGGCTGAATAACTTGCGTTTTTTGGAACGAAAATTGTGTTTGCAACATTTGCAACTTCCTGCCTCTTTCTCAATTTTGGTCTATCTTTCCTCTTTTAATAAACACCTTTCTTTCATCCCTTTCCTTTCCAATTTCCCTTTCAACCTTATCCTTATTAGGTTCCTCTTTCTTACCAAAAATAAACTGCCCAGTTACAAGGAGAATCGGAAATTGGATGGATATATTTATATCCATACATATGTGGTTAAACATACTCATCTCATTCCCTCAATCTCTCTCTCACTCTATCTTCTTATCCTTTTTTTCATCTCTTTATCATCAGAATCATTCTCTGAATAGCAAAGTTTATATATATATATATTAATAATTATATGATTCATTTGTGGTTTAGTTTATTGAGAAGCATGTAAGAATCATGTACAGTTGTCTGGACACTTTGATCAGTGTTGATTGTTGATTTTATTGATTGACGATATACTTCTTTCTCTTTTTGCTATTATTATTTAATATTATATATTATAGCTACTAGATGATAACTAATAGATATTCTCTTCTCCATTGCTTTTCATCCTCTTTTTTATCTTCCTCTTCTTGTTTTTGAGTTACTCTTCACCATTACCAGCATCACATCATGATCATCATCACCATCAACATAAACGACAACAAGAACACGATAACAATAATAACTACACATCAAGATTAGCTTTGTATTACACACAAATAGGGAGGACAAGCAAAAAAAACCCTCCAAGTCACAGGGAAAAAACTAAAGAAAAACAAATGGGAAAAGAAGAAGAAGAAGAAGAAGAAGAAGGAAAGGAAATTCAGAATGAAATAGCTATTTGGTCAGACGAGATTTTTGCGATTGCATTTGGATTGTATGGAACCAACAACAATACCAGATAAAGAAAGAGGGAGAAAAATGAGGCTAAAGATGGTAAAAAGGATGAAAAACGAAGACAAGAAATAACTTAGGATCGAAAGAGCAATACAAGAAGGGGAAAAGGGATGCAAGCAAGAACTTTTATCAATGGATTTTGCTGTTACTGTTGATGTTTTATATTTATATATATATATATGGTTACATCCCAATGCTCATTGGAATCTTTTTTATTCTCCTTAGTCTCCATCTTCTCTGGTTCTTTTGTATCTAAAACGCAGGGAAAGATCAAAAAATTGCAGTTAGATTCAAAGACTTATTGATCTGAGTTATATCGTTGACAGAACTTTTCTTTCTCTTCTTCTCTTTGCTCCACTTTTTTTTTCTTTATCTTCTTTACATTTCATTCTTTCTTATTTCTCTCTGCCTTCCTCATCCTTTCCATGCATCTTTGCATCCGTTATCTTTCCCAACTGCAATTGATACTGTAATATTATTTCAACTAGCAAACAGTGTAAACAAAGCAATCATTAAGCAGCAAAAAAAAGTAGTGAGATTCAAGATGAATATAAGAATAAGGATGGAAAATAAAGGTGATAAGAAGACGATGATGATCATGGTGATCATGGTGATCATGGGGAAAGTGGTGTGAAAAGGATAGAGAGATTGGTTAATGTTTCCTCAGGAAAATGAAAAGGGCAACAAGTCTTGAGGGACATTTTCAGCGAAAGATAATTCCTTCTTGTACAGTAAAACTCGATCAATTTCTTAGCTTTTGCCTCTTCACCTTTACATTGCCTCTCTCTCTCCATGTTATCCTGACACACAAAATAATAAATGTATAAATAAATAAATATATATAGTATATATAAACATGAAGCAAGAATAAAATACAAAATGAAAAGAAAATCTGAAAGATGAAAAAGTTAGATGAAGCGAGACGCATAAGACATGTTAATGCCTTTACATTTCAACGATTTAATAGCGCTCAAAATGTCGAGGAGATGAAAAGGAACCATTTGTTAATAACTTCTTTTCCTCTCCACTTTGATCAACTTTTTAATCATTTAATTTCACCTTTTTGTTGCTACCATCAGCTGATTATAGTCAACATGAATTATATTAGTGATTGATTTGCGGATATTATTGAAATGTGTAAAAACCAACAACAGTAACCTCTTTTCCTTATGTGCTAACATGCTTTGAATCTCTTTTTCTTTGATTCCTATCATCATTCTCAAGCATCTCTCAAACTGTCTCTCCTTATACCTCTATTTTTTTCATCATCTCTCATCCTTCACAGAGATGCTTCTGCTCACATTAAACAAACAAATTTACTGGTAAATTTAATGGCAAACAATTTTTGCTACTCTCTCCTCTTACCTCTCTTTCTTCACCTCTCTGTCGAAGTATAACTAACACTCTATCGCCCTTGATCACTTTACCTGTTAACTTATCTTTAATCTACTTCCTCTCTCATCATCATCGTCAACATTGCAAGCATCGCAAGCATCGCAAGCATCATCATCATCACTATTACCACAACCACTATCTTTTTTTTTGTATTTTAACATTTCGGTGCCAATAAGCATTGCTCAACGAAGACCTAAAGTGAATGTGGAAGATGAAAACTCAAAAAAGAGCTACTACGACTTTTGTAATCAAGCAAAGGGAAACATTTCATCTACAAGTCTGACATGAAAGAAACATCAACAACATAAACCACAGAATGACAACAATAATTATAAAGATTAAATAATATACAAAAATACATAAAGAACAAGCAAAAGATCACATTTCACTCACTCACCTGAAAACTTACTTTCACCATAAACAAGAAAACAATTAAACACACACAACCACATAACGATAACTCTTCAAATAAACTAAACCAAGAAGAAGGAAAATTGGAAAAGAGGAGAAAAAAATGCGAGAAAGAATTGATTCACCAAGATCAGAATACACCGAATCTTTGGTAAAACAATATTACTTAAAGATCTCTCAAGAACCAATTGATTTTTTTTCAATCTGGTAATTTGGCGATCAGTAGCTAGTACGATAATGGAACGATATTATTGTCTCATTGAAATCTTGAAGATGACTGAACCAGCTCAAACAATGACGATTACCGATTTGCTCAAGATAGTTGAATGTTTAACTTGATTTGAAGATGGTTGATTGGTATATTATTACGTATACTTTAATCAGGAAAAGATGAATTTATTGATTAAATTTTGAACCTGATTACGCCTGCTAATAACTGAATAATATTAATTATCATTTTTCTCCATTTTTTTCAAGAAAAAAAGGTGCCTTTAACATGAATAAATGCACTGAAAAAAATAAGACAAAACTCTTCAAAATTTAATTCGTAACTCTTTCTTACACATTTGAAACATTAATTTTTGGTAATAATATATCAAAATCAGCTCATCAGTAAATTCATGATAAACATTTTAAATATCATTTATCCTGAGAAAGAGAAAGAGAAAAGCTGGTTGTTAATTGATAGAAACATTAAATTGCTGTTTAAATTTTTGTTTCATTTTTCTCATATATTTAAATTACTGGCTTGATTGTTGATTGACAGGAAAACCCTTCCAGCAAATTTTTGCCTTTCTCCTCTCAATGATTCAAGCTTCAGCACTTGAACAAAAATTAACTCCCTTGTAGGATCAATATGTAACATGATATTATAATTATTAACCATGATAACCATTATGAACAGTCCCTGATTCAATTGTTATTAATTGTGCAATGGTTACCCTTTTTGCTTAATTTAATGTTACAGATTTTTTTGTTTCAATCTGATTATACGCAATCATCCTTAATTTGTTTAATCAACGCAACATCATCAAATGGTAGTTGATTCTATCAAGCGACAATTAACTGTATTTTTGGACATTTGCTCACCAAGAAGACGTTACCAACCATTTTGTTAACTCTTTCAATTCAATGTGCATCTCAGGACATCAACACAACAGTTTCATTATATTGGTTAACCTGATTTCACTATATTATCATTATTATTACTAGCATTACTATCATTTTAATCAGATTGTCAGCGAGAGAAAGAGTTAGAGAGCATTGAATAAGTAAGAAATGATGATGAAGGTAAGAGACAGATTAATAAAATGATTAAACCGAATAGACGGAGTAAAATAGTAATTTCATCTAATCACAGACTTTTCCTTTGACAAACAAATATATAAATAAGTTAAATTGTATCAAAAGATTTGTTTATTAACTAGCAATCAACAGCTATTTACTTTCTTTTCTCATCTTCTTGTCTTCTTCTCTCTCTCCAGCCAATCTATTATCTTTCTCTTTCTCCTCGCCATCATCATCACTATTTTGTCGGACAAGACATTTTCAAGACAAAATATGAATACAAATCCTTCGATATCTATTTACTTTTTTCATTACTCTTATTTTCATCATTATCATCTTTATCATCATCTTCATCGTCCTCTCTCTCTCTCTCTCTCTCTCGTCTCAATCGGCGCTTTCAAGCTTTTCTTTGCAAAAAAAAAATATATGATAAAATAACATTTTATTGACAAAAAAATAAGAAAAACATTGTTTCATCTCTTCTCTTTACAAATACAAAACAAATAGGATCTTTAATGGTTAATTGCTTCCTTCTTTTTTGATAAATTTTATGGCAAAATTTAGGAAATTTAATAAAAATGAAATGGATTCTCAGCTAAAACACCTGTCGCTTATTAATTTATGTTCACTTCGCGAAAAAATTGTTTCAAATTATGTTTCTTTCAAATTTAGCGCTTCTTCTAAGTAAGACTTGCTCACTTGCATCATTTTCAGTAAACATCACGTCTGGTCATATTTTGGCTCTTTAATTTTGTATTTTTAAGTGTAGTAAACTTTTTATTTCAAAATGGTTATTGCTATGGGATTTGAGGGAAGTGCTAATAAACTAGGAATCGGCATTATCAAAGATGGCCAGGTTTTAGCTAATCCCAGATCAACTTATATCACTCCTCCTGGTCACGGTAAGAATTTTTTGCCACCAGTTTTTTGTTAGTCAAAAAGTGTAGAGAGTCCAATGAAATCACCGTTCCTTAGTAATCCAAGTAAATTTGCTTGATGACATCAACTTTTGAGTATTTTTTGACTTTTTTGATTATATTTGCATGCGAGGTAATATCCAACTATTTCATTGAAGCTGTCTTATTGTTTGTTATTATTGTATATTTGTTTTTTGCCAATAAACAGGTTTTCTGCCTCGAGATACTGCTAAGCATCATCAAAATGTGATACACGAATTAATTGACAAATGTCTCAAGGAAAGTGGTTGTACAGTTGATGAAATAGATGTTCTATGTTATACAAAAGGACCTGGAATGGGTGCTCCATTGCAATCAGTAGCAATTGTTGTTAGGACTTTAGCTCAGCTTTGGAATAAACCCGTTGTTGCCGTCAATCACTGTATCGCTCGTAAGGCCACTATGGTTCTATTTTTCACACATTTACTTAAAATCTTGTCTTATTTACAGACATTGAAATGGGAAAGTTAGTCACAGGTGCCAGAAATCCTATAGTGCTTTATGTTAGCGGAGGAAATACACAAATCATTGCTTATTCAGCTGGCAGGTATCGCATCTTTGGCGAAACAATCGACATTGCAGTTGGAAATTGTTTGGACAGATTTGCAAGAGTGTTGAAGGCAAGTTTATTATTTAGTATTGATATTTTGTTTATAAATTGTCATAAAACCACTTGTTTTTGATTACAGTTATCAAATGATCCTAGTCCCGGGTACAATATCGAACAAATGGCAAAAAAGGGTAAAAAGTTGGCCTCACTTCCATATGTTGTCAAAGGAATGGACGTTTCATTTTCAGGACTCCTTTCATTCATAGAGGTAAATTGGGTATAATTCAATTTTCAAGCAATGATTTGTTGATGTAATCTTTCATTCTGTACGTGTTTCAGGACCGAACGGCAAATTGGCTGAAAACTGGTGAATATACTCCGGAAGATTTATGTTTTTCGCTCCAAGAAACCATTTTTGCGATGTTGGTCGAAACTACAGAACGAGCCATGTCCAACACAAACTCAAAAGAAGTTTTGATTGTAGGAGGAGTTGGTTGCAATGAAAGGTTACAAATGATGATGTCAAAAATGGCCGAAGAGCGAGGAGCAATTCTCTATGCCACCGACGAAAGATATTGCATTGATAATGGGGCAATGATTGCTCAAGCCGGTACTTTGATGTTCCAATCTGGTCATTTGACATCAATCTCTCAGACAACTGTTACTCAAAGATTCCGCACCGACGAGGTTGATGTCGACTGGATAAAATGATTTTTTGAATGAATTTAATTTTAAGTGTAAATTGCCTTTCTTTATTTCCAAATCGCATCGGATACAAATAAAAATTTTGAAAACAATTCTGTTCAACTGGCTGGAATATTTTATCGGTTCAAAATTTTAGTACAATAAAGATGAACAAATGTTTAGGAATTATCAAAAATCTTTCAATGTGGTTTTCTGGCAATTATGATAAGATACAGTTGACATTGGGACGATGGATTCAAGAGTTTTTTTCTTGATAAATTTTTGTTTTTCCACCACCTCTCCGATTTCAGATTGGAATGAAACAAGTATTTGCTCCTCGGCCTTTTTCAACGTTTCCACCTGACTTTTAATTCCTTTTAATGACTCCAATGCATCCTTCTTACACGGTTTCAACATTTTGGCAACAACATTTGCATCCTCCGAACTATAATTGTACTCTCTTTTGGGGATAGCATCCAGTATCCGTGTCTCCAACTCTGGATCTTTAAGCAAAGTAGAATACTTTGGTGTCAAAAGCGGCATGGTATCAGCAATAAATTTTTCTTTGAGCTCGTCATATTTAGTTGAATCGAAAGATTTTTGACCATTGAAAACTCTCATAAGGGAATCAAATTTTTTCCTCAAAATGTCTTCCACCTTTTTGATGATTATGATTTGAAAATCCATTAAGCAGGCTTTTACACTGCGATCAGGATCTTCTAATAGAGCGTCACTAAGATTAGATGATGACATGTTGATAAAATTGAACACTGTTTAAAAAATATTGATATTTAAAACTAAAAGTAAATATGAAAATAAACAATTGATAACAATTCATACAAAACCGCCAAAATACTGATGCGCCTTCATTGTACGCACATGTTGAACAGTTTTACTAATTTAACAAGTAGCTCCATCTATAAGCTATTTAAAATAAAGAAGTGGTTTGCGGCTTATCAACAGATGATAGATCCCATTTAGTTTCATACTTTAGCTTATTCATCAAAAATCGTTGTTAATTTTGTTATTATTTTCCGATAAAGTGTTCTAGCAAAGTCAACCACCATGGAAGAATTATTGGCATCCGTGAACGATGTCGAATTCGACGTTGAAATCGCCTTGGCTGAACAAATCGGTGCTCTCAATCTACCTTTCCCGGGAATGGACAAATCTGGTGCAGCGGTCTGTGTTTTTCATCTTCGTGGTAACTGTCATCGAGGTGCAAATTGTCCATTCAGACATATCAAAGGAGATCGTAGTATAGTTTGTAAACACTGGCTTCGTGGTCTATGTAAAAAAGGAGATCAATGTGAATTTCTTCATGAATATGATTTAACTAAAATGCCGGAATGCTATTTTTATTCCCGTTTCCATGCATGTTCTAACAAGGAATGCCCTTTTCTACACATTGATCCGGAATCTAAAATCAAAGATTGTCCGTGGTATGATCGTGGTTTCTGCCGGCATGGACCCAATTGTCGCCATAGACATACTAGACGTGTAATATGTTTGTGTTACCTTGCTGGTTTTTGTCCTCTCGGTCCAGAATGTAAATTTGTTCATCCTAGATTTGATTTACCTATCAACGATCCAAATGTTCAAGCAAAGAAAGGAACTGTCATTTGTCATTATTGCAATGAATTAGGCCATAAAATTTATAATTGTCCCAAGATGCCTCCTGAAGCAAGAGAAGAAGCAATACAAAGTAAACTTGCTCAGCTTGAGCAGCAACACTCCGGCCAACAACCTATTCAACATCCACATCATGCTCCTCATAATACACATCACAATAGTCATCACAATTCGCATCATAATCCGATTCATAATCAATCACATAATAATCACCCTCCTCATCAAAATCAAGGACCACCGGTTCCTAATGCAACTAAAAACGGAACAGATAACTCCAACTCTAATTCATCGGATCCCCAGGGAGCTCAATCCAAAGAAAGGATTCATAGGCCTCTTGATCAAGTAACATGCTTCAAGTGTGGAGAAAAAGGTCATTATGCTAATAAATGCCCTAAAGGTCATCTTGCATTTCTAAGTAGTGCTCTTAAAGAACTTCAAGCCAAACGCGGCGAAGGTAATTAAATTCAACAAGTCAGTAATTCAAATTATAGTCATCAAAAAGGTGGAAGACATTTTGAGGAAAAAAATTGATTCCTTAATGAGAGTTTCCAATGGTCAAAAATCTTTCGACTCAACTAATTATGACGAGCTCAAAGAAAACTTTATTGCTGAGACCATGCCGCTTTTGACACCTAAGTATTCTACTTTGACGAAAGATCCAGAGTTGGAGACACGGATACTGGATGCTATCCCCAAAAGAGAGTACAATTATAATTCGGAGGATGCAAATGTTGTTGCCAAAATGTTGAAATCGTGTAAGAAGGATGCATTGGAGTCATTAAAAGGAATTAAGAGTCAGGTGGAAACATTGAAAAAGGCCGAGGAGCAAATACTTGAATCATTCCAATCCGAAATCGGAGAGGTGGTGGAAAACAAAAGTTTATCAAGAAAAAAACTGTTGAATCCATCGTCTCAATTTCAGCTGATCCTGATAATTGCCAGAAAACTACATTGAAGGATTTTTGATTAGTTTGATTTTATCTAATTGTATCGTAAAGATGCATTTGCTCCCATGGATACCAATCATCCAATTTTTATCCAGCGCGCCTTTCGCATTGTTTGATTTACCTATGAAAGAATCAAGATAATCACCTTAACTATGGGATAATCTTGAAACAACTGTTAACTCATTTTTGAAAATTGTGCTGTTTACATCTGCTACAAATTAAAATTAAATTGTTCACCAGAAATGAAAGTAATAGTTTTAATACTTATTTCATTGCAAGTTTACCTTGGATCAAGTCAACAAATTGACTTTTATAGTTGGTCGCAAGTGATTGATGAAAATTTAATTGATGATTTTTACCATTATATAAACAAATTTCGGATTGAATTACCTGCAACTTGTATATCGAAGATGTTACAACGTAGTGAGTATGCCGAGTGTTATTATGGAGCTCTTGACCGATGGCGAACCAAGACAGACCAAGACAAATTGGCTTGCTGTTTCATCCTTGATTATGAATATTGTATGCTTAACCTAATTAAATCCGAATGTGGTCGCTACGAAGAGCTTAAATACCGATCAACTGATGGTTATGCAGCAGCTAAGAGGCACATCATATCCATATTCAACTGTCACCATCGGTATGATGACATTGATGATTGTCGACTGCCGACCTGGGCAATCATATTGATATCAATCACCACAGTTTTACTCTTCATAATCATTTTGACCATTTTAAAATGCTGCTACAATCGAAAGCAGAGGAAATTGAACAAACACAATTATAGAAACGTCCATTCACCAAACTCACTCAACTCACCAAGCATAAGATTTAATCTTCAACCACTCAAATACGATAATTCATCAATCTAAGCTGAACTGAGCAAACCATTTCAATCTTCAAATTTGTTATTTTCAAAGCATTTTCACCATCATTTGTACTCTTTTTGAGTATTGTTTTAGTTTTGTTTTCACACAACCAAAATGTATTACAGCTCTAGATAAGCCAATTGTGATCAATATGATTTAATAATTGTTCTTGAGCTTCAACCTAATCTTTAATTGTTCAACTACATTTTTAGGTTCAACATTAAATGATACAATTTACATGTTAACAGTCATATCGATAAAGGCTATCCATTACAACTTGTAACTTATATTTTTTTTGATAATCCGATGATTGAATCAACTGATTGTCGCCCTTAAAATAAAGAACAGATAATGAAAAAAAATGTTTCATTTTGCAATCTAATTGTAATTGTAAAAATTAACTTCTCTCATCTCGAAACTCTTGATAATCGAGTCAATTTTTTGTTCACCTTTTCGCCATCAAATGGCTGAGCGTTAAATTATTCATCATAAACTTACAACCTCTTTGAGATAATTTTTGATCACGTTCAACAATTATTTATGTTTTTACTTCACAGTTGACTTCGTATTTAAGGAACCTTTAACTCTTTAAACAACCGTTTTTTTTGGTGACAAACAAAAAATTAACCCACCTTTGCTCATCTTCATCAGGCTCACTGATTTTCAGGCTCATTTTTACCTTTAGCCGTTTAAGTGTTCACTTCAACCTCACTGATATCCACAATGTTCATCATGTTTAAACTATTCAGTGTTTTCCTTTAAAAAAAATACCATTTAGCCTGGACTTAACTCGACTATTATCAAAACCTTATTCTGGTCATCTGTTTAACCTATTTTCAATATCATTTGTGAACATATAAACTGTCCATTCTAATGAGTTCAATTTCAGAGAATCGGTTTAATCCAAAAGCAACTGTAGTTAAAATAAGTGATGGAAAAATAATCGACCAAAGTAAAGTGAGTAAATTCAGTTTTTAACGATTCTAAATAGACAAGTGAAAATCAAAATCAAAAAGGTCAAAATCTGATTGCTTCTATGGTCAGTGCAAATAGTAATTTGCCTTTATTTCAGAGTTTTAAAGAATTGCAAAAAAGGCTAGAAGTGGCCTCAAAATTGTCAGAAAAATATAATATTTACCTCAACAAAGGTCAATCGAAAGGCTTTGGTCCATCTCAAAGACTCATTCGAGATTGATTTTTCACTGACCAAAGACGAAATCAAATTTTGTCGCTTTATCTATTCATGATCATACTTTTACAATTTTTCATCAAGATTGCCTTATCTTTGAAAATTGAACCTTTATTTCAACGATAAAATGGTGCTTATAAGTCCAGTCAAGCTTTATTTTTGAATGATTTTCCAAAACTTCACCCGTCATATCTTATCAGACTTGGATGTTAGGCAATTTTTGAAATTAGCTTCATTTTTCAATATTTTTCTAGAAAAAATTGTAAATTTCAATCCAATTTTGCTTCCCATTTTGTCAAGTATTTAGTCAGAATCAGATGTATTATGAATCTTATTATGAGCCATTCTTACGATAGATAGATACTTTTAGCAATATGCTGAATCTCTTGGCCTTGTGGAACAGTTGCTTGTTAGTTTTAATTGTTATGATGATTATATGCTTGTGTAAACCTTGATTGGGTCACAAGGGGCGGAAAGGATTGCCAAAAATTGGTGGTTCCTTGTTTATTTTACAATATTGGTTGGAAAAAGTAGATTTTTTGTTTGTCAACTTTATCTCCCATTTTACCCAAATAATTACAATAATAAGAGGGAAGCAAATATTAACTGTATTTTTTACTTGGATATATCATGGTAGAGATGATTATGATTGTTTAGATGATGAATACATGTAAATTGTTTTTGCATGGAAATGATTAGACAGTGTTAAGTCAACTGAATAATCAGCCTTAGGGTTTTACAGGTTTCAAGTTATCAAGATTAAACATCCATTTAACCAAGATTTAACAACCATTGAACCATTCATAAAAATTACGGAAGCTTCTTCTTCCTAATATGTTATCAAGTTGATATTTTGTAAGGTTTGCTCAAATTTTAAACTTAAAAGACACAGAAAACCAAATTGTTGCGAGAAACAATTAATTCATCTCATCAACCTCCACTAAATTGACTGACATTCACTGATTTACAATAAAGTCACACATAAATTTGAAACTTACAATCAATCAACCCTCAGCTTTAATCAATTAACCTTTAACAACTCTCAATACCCATTCTGGTATCCTTCAAGTTCACCATAATGTATCACTGACACTTGAAAATTCAAATTAAATCAATAGGTCAAGCTTGTAGAGCATCAGAAGACCTTTTATTGAAAGGTTTAGTTGAGTTCATTTTTTATTTTTCCATGAGTTTCTTGAATTTTTGTGCTTAATTAAATTAATTGTTTCTTTCAATGATGAGCTTTAACAATAGTGAAATTATTGATACATTTGATACTTTTTATGTGTTTTTTTGCTCGCGAGTGCTTGGAAGTCGTTAAGGCTTAAGTGATGATGGATCTGTTTTAAGGCTCTCAAATTCAATCAATCATCAAATTGGATCAATTAAATGAACAATCGGATCAGTTTCCCTTGTTTTATGTAACAATACACTTTCGAGGTTAAATGTATAAAAGTAAACCAAAAAAACAATCAACTGATTAGGTCTTGAAAGTGATCTTTATTCAGTAAATCATCTGTTTACATTTATGTGTTTGTTTTTTGTGTGTGTTTCCCTCCTGATAACTTCACTCTTAAATATTGACAGTCAATCAACCAAATATATTGTTGTTTATGCTTAATAGCTACCTGTATCATCACCAGCAACATGTTCAACACACAACGAGCTGTTCGTTGTATTGTTATCATCTCAATCCATTGATCAACTTGATTAGGCGCATTTAACGGTGATGATCTTTTTTCTCGTCTGTTGTGCCCAATAATCAAGGTTAAACTATTCACTTGTTTTTTTTGACATATTTTCCTTTTCTTAATGATTATCAAATTTTTGATCAACTGGTAAACAATTAACAATTAATAACATTTTCATTCATTTTCACTTGGCAGTTTGGCAAAAAATTATACAATTATACAGCTAACCAGGTTGAAGGGACTTCAAGTTGTGTTATATCCTCACTTCCAGGAACATCGGGTTATTTCAATTCATCCATATTAGACAATAAAGATGCTTCATCTTCAATATCATCGGGTCGATCTTCAACTCGACCCGGTTCCAATACCAATAACAAGATGACCGGAGCAACAACAATCCAAGTGACACCGAATCACACCTTTAAATATCCAATCTCCAGCACAAATGTTACTCGCCGGTCATCACCTCAAGAAACCTTTAATGAAATTAGCAAGACAACTCAATTACCTGGAATTGATGTTCGCGATGATTTCTGGAATCGATGTAGAGTTTATAAGAAAAGGCCAAAGAACATTTTCTTCTCTCAACTATATTCTATCTTTCATCTTGCTTGTACCATAACCCTTCTTCGTATTTCAGGTAATTCAATTCGACTGAAGGAACTTTGCATATCTAATGATGTTTATTCACCTCATAGGCACATCCATACCAAACCGACACTGGTTCACTTTAACCGTATATTACTATCATGGCTACCTGTTAGGAACCTCAATTTTGTTCATCATTTTAATTCGTTGTTGGACAACTAAAGACTATTATGGACCTGGTGAGGGTCATCCCGGTAATTATTATTAAATGTTTTAGGACACCGAAAATCGAAGCAAAAGTCATTAGCAAAAAATTACTATTATAAACTTTATTAATTTGCTTCTCTTTTTTTCATTTGTGGTTGACCAGAAAACACATCAATACTGTTTGGTTCCATAGCTCTTGGTTTGGTACAGTTGATTGCTATTGGACTTAATTTGGCTCAATGTCTTAACGACCAATTCATTTTCATACCAATTCTTCAATTTCTGTTTGTTTTTTTATTAATGCATTTCATATTTACTCGAGCTCAACGTGGACCTAAATACAGTCTCAAGAATATTGCTGTTGCTCATCTTTTTGCTTGTCAAATGTCACTTTGGTTAGTTAATTTTGATCCTAACTATGGTACATGTAGCCATCGTCAAGCTCGATTATCACCTCGATCAGATACATCGTCACCATCATTAATATCCTCCAGGCCTAACATATTTCCAGCATCATTTTCCGATCTACTTTTACCCATTATTCACAATTATCAACTATTAACGGCATTCATTTTAGGTTACATGTGGATTCAAAATAATCGGTGTCATTACAACAGCCTTAAACCGAGACTTTCAGATCTCGATGATAACGCTTCATTCAGTTTTGCCAAGAAACCAAGTTCAATTAAAGGCTTCTTTATGGGTATTTTAATTATTTCAACTGCTTTAATTGTCTTGTTGCTTGGTAATCCAGAGATTACTCTCATCACTCATACATCTATTCAGGTAAATTGAAATTGACAAATATTCACTTAACAATTTCAGTTTGAATAACAATTGAAACATTTTCATATTTCAGGGTTTATCAGCAGCTGCTGCTTTGATTGGACTCGTATTGAGAGGTCGTAAACGGAAGGGACTCCACAAAATTGCCGATCCTTGTTTGGATCCAAATGATAACCACATCATGTCAATTATTACTGTTGCTGGTGCTTATACTTTAGCAATATATGATATTGTTACAAGTGGATTGGAAAACACATTGACATCTTACAAGATGATGAACCATGGAGCTTTAATAATTCAAATTACTCTTCAAACTTTTTTACTTCGCTCTGATGGTCGCAAGATTCATCGATCTAGAGACGTTTTCGCCTATTTGATTTTATCCAATTTCAGTTTATGGATCCTGGAAATAACAAATATGGCAACTAATTTGACAAATCAAAATTCAATATCAGCTCGACATCTTCCTCAACTACTTGTAACTCTTAATAGATTTTATTCTGGACTCGTGTTTATACACTTTTGGAAACTCAAGTAATTCAAAGAAACCGTCCAACTCTATTTATAAAATATATTTTAAGGCTGAATTCAAAGTCAGTGTTATTTTAAAACCTCTTCATTTGTAATTACTAGTTAACTATTAAAACTAAATTTTAACCTTTTGATCGATTAAATCGATGTAACGACCCCAGTGATTGATAAATCAAAATTTACTTTCATAGCAATAAGATTTATTCATATCTACTGACAGTGTTTGAAATGCTTCTAAAAGGCAGTGAAAACTCTTCTGGGCTCATCGCGAAAGGCTGTATAAGAGAGATTGCACCATTAGTAGGCATCGAATAAAAAACTATCTTAATAAATTTTGAGTAATCATCTTTCAATGAAACTAATAACATGAAACTTGGATGGATAAAATGATAAATACCTTAAGAATCTTATATCTATAAAATATATTTCTTACATACGACGAAGTTGAAAACATTGCGAGGGGCATTTCAAAATTAGCGCTTCAAAATCCAGGGAAGGATTTGCAACTCATTGGCCTAAACTTATTTTCAGACTGTTTTTTATGTTTTGAAGTCAAATTTTTGAATCTTGGTTCATTATTCATCAACACTTTGAAGCTGAAGTTTCCGATTTAAAAATGGAAAGTATTGAAACTCCAGATAAAAGTAAGTTTATTAACATCTATTTATTGATAATGTTTTTCATTTGTAAAGTGATGATTAATTCAATGTAATTTATAAATTATAATAGTTTCTATCAAAATAAAGGTTGGTGGTGAAGATTATCATGATCTGTTGATAGATTGGTCAGACAGGGAAGATGTAGGTCGACAAATATTTCGACAAGTATGTTCATTTCATTTTGACTTTCACATTTGACTAAAGATAACGTAAATATTTTCTGATTATACCTTCAACAGCTTGCATCTATAATAGGAATACCAATTTATAAAATGAACAGGCTTGTGATGTATTGCTATCCTGATTTTGATGGTTTGGAATTTTTTTTCAATAAAAGAAATACTCCAAATGACGTACATGGATATTATGACTTTAATCGTCTGAAAATTTTAAATAATGGTGATTGCTATGCACTTGAAATGACTTTCGATAATCATGAGCCTCCATTTCACGTAAATTTATTTTTGTACAATCGTTCAAATTTCGATGACAGTCAATGTACAGCTTGGTATTGCCCACATATCAATGGCCGAGATTTTTTGAATCGACAAGTAGAAATCATTAAATATGGTGAACCAAAATTTGGAGAGTTTTGGGATGGAGATGCAAGAAGTACGATAAGGTCTATGGGCATCCAGCCGTACATGGACCCAATCTGCTCATCTCGAGTCTATGATAGGCCCCGTCATCCTTACTATCCACGAACTCACGGCTAATTATTTCAAATGACTTTATTCACTTAATTATACTCATGATAAAGAATGAACAATTTTGCACAAAAAAGAAAGCTCATTATAAAATGATTTCACTAATTTGTCCAATTTATTATTCGTCCGTAAAAATTGTTGGTAACATCACTAACCGAACTTTTCTTTCAATTCATCAACAGTTCTCTTATTCTGGCCATTGAGCTAAAAGCTTTGGCCTCAGTATTTCGGTAACGGTATCATCATTCGTGGTCAAATATTAAATTTCACTATGGGCTATAATATTATATATATCATTCAAGATCATAGAAAAAAAAGTTATAGCATGGATTACTTATGTGGTCAGCTTTGCAACTTGATTTACTAAACACAAAACTTATGCGTCTGAAGGATCTTCATTATTGAATGAATTAGTTATTATTGTTTTTATTCAGCATTCAGTCAGATACTGTTAAATTCCATAATGAAACCTAATGTTTGGTGAAATAATTATGATTGTATTATGCTTCCAAAAATAAACAATCTCGAAATATCGTGACTCAAAGTTTCGAGGTCAGGGACCAAATGTTGAATTGATAAAATCATTCAATTCATGATGAGATCCACCATTTTCATGGACGCATAATAATTTTCAGTTCGTTAACTCTCATGGTCATAAAAAGCGATCGGTTTGACTGATTTTCTCGAAAACTGTTCAATAGAGAAATCTTTGATGAATCTGTGCATAAATTTGATAATTGTGTTGATTGAGTCTATTAAGTATTAGGGGTTAACATAATGTTTTTAACTAGGCATGAAGAATAAGTTTCAGAAACATTCTTAACAGTCCATTTCTATCTTTGAGCAATGAATAAGGCTCAAATAAGGTCCAAGAATATGTGGAATTTTTCAACACCATATTTCATGATTTAAATTAATTATTTCATAATTCATATTCATTCCTTGGACTAACCTTTTAACTTTAAATATTTTCTGACTATATCTTCAACAGCTTGCATCGATAACAGGAATACCATTTAATAGGATTCATTGTTGTGTGAACGAGTATCAGGATCCGTATCATGAATTTTTCCATGTTTTTAATAAAAAAAGACAAGACCCATCAGAATATGCTGAATTGGATTATTTGAAACGTTTCACTGATGGTGATTGTTATGCAGTTTCTATCAATTTCCAGGATAGAGAGCCTCCATTTCGTGTGAATTTATGGTTGTACCATCGTTCAAGTTTTGATGACGATCAATGCACTTATTCGTATTGTAAAAATATCAATGGCCGAGATTTTTTGAATCGACGAATAGAAATCATTAAACACGGTGAATCGAAATATCGACAACTTTACACTGGAAATAAGATAGGTACAATAAGGTCTATGGACATCGAACCGTACCTGAAACCGAGTTGCAAATTGCGTCTAGCTGGAGGAGGAGTAATCGTATCATATCCTTACTTTTCACTAACCCACGGCTAATTTCCTTTTTAGATGATGATTTAACTTTTGACAAATCTTTCACCGGAGAACCCTGAAATTAGATAAAAAATAAGAAGGAAATTGTGAGTGAATTGTGAGCGAATTGTGAGCGACGAAAAAGACGGAAATAAAAAAATAAGCACCGGATTGAATAGCAATGAAAATTCGTAGCAAGATTAATAGATAAATTTACTTAATATACTGGTTTTTTTACAAAATTAAAGGCTTTGTCAGTGGCGTTTTGAAATATGCGCCTTAAAATCTAGAAATTGATCTTGAGCTCATTGGTCTAAACTTGACTCTAGAGTTGGTTTTTAGGTTTATAAGACAAAGTTTTGAATCATTGTTTTCATCTTTCAATCAAGTCGAGATTCTTTCTGTTCAAGTTTAAGTTTATTTTGACTAAACATAATTTGAATTTTGAGGTTAATTTATTTATCAAAACTTTGGAGGTAAAGTTTCCAACTGATTTATTGTCCAAACAATAATAATAATTATGTTTCTATGCTTTTAAAGGGAATATTCCTTGAGAAATATGGAAAGTAATGAAACTCCAGATAAAAGTAAGTTTAATAACATCTATTTATTGATATTTGTAAATAAAAATTGTAATGTGATGATGAATTCAATGTAATTTATAATAGTTACTATCAAAATAAAGGTTGGTGGTGAAGATTATCATGATCTGTCGATAGATTGGTCAGACAGGGAAGATGTAGGTCGACAAATATTTCCCCAAGTATGTTAATTTCATTTTATATTTCATTTTGACTTTCACTACTGACTAAACTTAACGTAAATATTTTCTGATTATACCTTTAATAGCTTGCATCTATAATAGGAATACCAATTTATAAAATGAACTATCTTGTGATTCAATGCTATCCTGATTCTGATCGTGATGAGTTTTTTCGCAATAAAAGAAATACTCCAAATGGATATTATGACTTTAATCGTTTGAAAATTTTAAATGATGGTGATTGCTATGCACTTGTAATGTATTTCGAGGATCATGAGCCTCCATTCCACGTAAATTTATTTTTGTACAATCGTTCAAATTTCGATGAAAATCAATGTACAGCTTGGTATTGCCCACATATCAATGGCCGAGATTTTTTGAATCGACAAGTAGAAATCATTAAATATGGTGAACCAAAATATGGAGAGTTTTGGGATGGAGATGCAAGAAGTACGATAAGGTCTATGGGCATTCAGCCGTACATGCAGCCAATCTGCTCATCTCAAGTCTATGATATGTTCTTTCATCCTTACTATCCACGAACTCACGGCTAATTATTTCAAATGACTTTATTCACTTAATTATACTCATGATAAAGATTAAACAATTTTACACAACAGAGAAAGCTCATTTTAAAATGACGCCACTAATTTGTCCAATTTAGCATTCGTCCGTGAAAATTGTTGGTAACATCACTGACCGAACATTTTTTTTTAATTTCCATTCAACAATTCTCTTTTTCTGGCCCTTGAGCTAAAAGCTTTGGCCTCAGTATTTCGGTAACGGTATCATCATTCATAGTCAAATATTAGATTTCACTATGGGCTATAATATATTGAAATATTGAATCATTCAAGATCCTAGAAAAAAATGTTATAGCGTGGATTACTTATGTGGTCAGCTTTGAAACTTGAATTACTAAACACAGAACTCATGCGATAGAAGGATCTTTATTATTGAATGAATTAGTTCAAATTTTATTCGCTATTCAGTCATATACTGTTATAGCCCAAAAACCTTATGTTTGGTAAAGAATTATGATTGTAGATGATGCCATGAGAATTGATAAAATTATTCAATTCATGATTTGATTTACCATGTTCATGGATAAATATTAAGTTTCAGCTCGTTAACTCTCATGATCATTAAAAGCCATTGGTTTGACTGATTTTCTCAAAAACTGTTCAATAGAGAAATCTTTGAGGAATCTGTGCATAAATTTGATAATTGTGTTTATTTTGTCTATTAAGAAACAACCTAAAACAACCGATTGTTTCAAATTGACTAGTAGTTAAAAATAGTAGGCAATGTAGACTCATCGAAAGTACATAAATAAATTTACTTAATTTACTGAATTTACTTACGAGATTGGAGGCTTTTGCAGCGTCGTTTTGAAATATGCGCCTTAAACCCAAAAATCTGATCTCGCACTCATTGTCTAAACTTGGTTCTAGGTTGTTTTTTATGTTTCAAAGACAAAGTTTTGAATCTTTATTTTCATCTTCAAATTAAGTCGAGATTCTTTGCGTTAGAACTCGGGTTGAATTTCGTGGTTCATTCATTTATCAACATTTCTAAGGTAACTTTTCCAACTGATTTATTATCTAAACAATAATAGTTATGTTTCTATTCTTTTAAAGGAATATTCAGGAGAAATATGCAAAGTAAATCTTATTGCCCCAGATGCAAGAGCTACGCTCCAGATAAAAGTAAGTTTATTAGCATCTATTTCTTGATAATATTTTGTATATGTAAAGTGATGATTAATTCAATGTAATTTATAATAGTTACTATCAAAGTAAAGGTTGCTGGGGAAGATTATCATGATCTTTTGTTAGATTGGTCAGATGGTCTAGATGTAGGTCGACAATTTTTACAACAAGTATGTTCATTAAATTTTTATATTTTCTTTTGATGTTCACTTTGGAATGAACTTAACGTAAATATTTTCTGATTATATCTTGAATAGCTTGCATCGATAACAGGAATACCATTGAATAAAATTCATGGTTGTCTAACAGAGTATCAGGAGCCGTAAGTAGTATACAGAAAGCAGGGTTCACCTCACCCTTAACTCACTTCCGTTTGTCGTTTTAGCGGAAGTGACGTCATAGTGAGGTGAACCCTCCTTTCTGTTTTGAAATTCAACGCCAACGATTCCGGCGTAGACCCTGTTACCTGAGTTAGAGGATTTAAAGGGGCGTGAGTTGAACTAGATAGCTCAGGAAGGTGTGAGGAGCGTTTGAGCCTTCGATGATGTCAACATACGATGAGTTAGATACAGGAAGTTATGAAGTTAATAGGAGAAAGATGAAAAATAAAGAGATTTAATGATATCATTATTAGGCTCAAAGATTGAGCATGAGAATCAATTGAAGGGGGAAATGTTTTAGAGATTGAAATAAGGCAAGGGGGAAGAAATAACACTTAAATCTATTGATTTTACTTAGCTTATGTTAATAGTTAATTAACTTATGAAGTCATGTAATTTGACACCGATGTTGTCTAACTCACTCTTTAGATGATTTACATTGAGATAAGCAAGAATCATTAACCCTGAACAAGTTTTAAGATGATGTAATTTGACACCAATGTTTATTAACTTCTTATTTTGATACAGCAGTAGTATACAGAAAGCTTGAGTTAAAAGCTAATTGACTTATGAAGTCACGTGATTTGAAAAGGACGTATACTAACTCACTGTAATTTGACACCGAAGTTTACTAACTTTTCTAATGATGCTAAACACTGAAATAAGATAGAAATTTACCATGGGAATCTTAAATTATTTTATGTACTTTAATTCATTATAAAAAAAAAATGAATTTGATAGAATATTGCACATAAACTACTTTTCTATGGATGAAATACTGATTCTTGTTTTAAATTTTTTTTTTGTTGATATCTATAAATATCTTCGAATACATGCATTTAATTAACAAAGCTCAGACAGTCACAATGAGTAACACAAAGCTTGAAATCGTTAATCTTGTATCATTATGGAAAACAAGTAAACAGATTGAAATTGACACTAGGAATCAGATCTACAAAAAGAAATACAATGCTCAAGTAATTAAGGAAAAAGGAAATTGTTTATTAGTTTTTGCATCTGGGAAAGTAATAGCAACAGGATTCAAAACAGTGACAACGGTTGCAGAAATGTTCTCACGTTACTTCAAGCAAGTAAAATTGGAATTCGTGAGAAACATAAATTTGACTGTGAAAACGAAGCTACCCTTCAAAGTGAATAATCATAAATTGTTATCTGAAAATAACTGTTTTGAATATGAGCCTGAAATTTATCCAGCGATTTACTGGAGATCAGCGGGAATCTGTTTAATGTACTATGCTTCATCCTCAGTAGTTATGACTGGTAATGTAAGCATTGCAAAAATGGATGAAACATACAATTGTTTCGTTAGCATCGTTGAAAAATATCAAAAAAATTGAATGCGGTTGCGCAGTACTTTTATAATCAATATAAAAGTGTACAGTGAATTTTTTTCGGTTCATAAAGTGAATCGTCTTCATATAATGAGTTTGTCTTCGAGTATATTGAAAAGTGAATTAATCTCAAGTTTTTCAAAATGTCTGATCTTCAGCAACAACAGCAAATAAATCGTTTGAATTGGACAAAAGCTTTGGAGCTAACTTTTTGTTCAAACATTCAAGTTTTTCTCTCCCATGGCACAAACGGACAAGTTGCCTGCTCACGATGTAATATTGTTGAAGTCAATGGTAGCCAATCAACAAGGAATCGCATAGCTTTGAGCTTCTCAGAGCTGAAAAATTATTGTAGCTTTTTGGAAAATTATGATCCTCAAACTAATCCTGTCTTTACTTATTTTGCTTTAACAATCACAAAAACACCTGCGAATAATATCATTGCTATCAAAGGTCATCAAAAATTTGAAGTAAATGAGAATAAGTACCTGGAACTGATCGATATTTTGTCTGTCTACAACAAGTTTCTTGAGACAAAGCGGATGGAATCATCTGAAAAATCAAATTTCTGTTTCTTGTTGGCAGACATTTATATTTATCTCCGGCTTGCTAATTTTACTGGTGATTCAGCAACCTGGCCTGTTATTCAAGATGATCGGATAGAAGAAGCTCTTCGCAGTCATCCCGATAACATCTTTGCACCTTTTCTTAGTAAAATCAAATGTCCATTGCAGTTAGATGTAAACATTACCGCAGACATGTTCAAAGAAAGAATCTCAGCCTCAAACATGCGAGTCATAAGATTCAGAATTGAAAACACTTCATTTCTGTCTTCTTTGATCAAAGTGATTAACAAATTTTGATGAAAAACCAATACATGTATTTGTTGTAATACAAATTTATAACCTTGTCTAAGAAATGAGAAAAATAATAAAGAATTCAAGAATTTAAAATGTCTTATTACAATGTTTATTTGAAGCATCCATTCACAATGATTGTGAGTGGCCCAACCGGTTGCGGCAAAACTTTTTGGATTAGAAAATTAGTGAATCAGGTTAATCAGTATTGCAAACCAGTTCCTACTAAAATTACTTATTTTTACGGTGAATATCAGTCAATTTTCGAAACATTCAATAATGTTGAGTTTATCAGAGGACTTCCTGATGATATTTTAGATAGGTTTGATGGTACTAGCCCTGAATGGATTATTATTGATGATCTAATGATTGAATCAGCTAGCTCAAAAGCGATAAGTGAGATGTTCACAAAAGGGTCACATCATCGTAACTTATCAATAATCTTAATTGTACAAAATTTCTTCATGAGAGGCAATGAATCACGAAACATAACGCTCAATGCACAATATCTAGTTTTATTCAAGAATCCACGTGATCAATCATTAGCAACAAATATTGCAAGACAAATGTTTCCACTAAAATTGAAAAAATTTCAAACTATATATCAAGATGCAACTCGAGACCCTTTTAGTTATCTTTTTATCGATCTTAAACCTGACACTCCTCAAGAAATAAGACTAATGAAAAATATTCTTGGAGAAACTAATTATGCTGTATCTTATTTACTGTAGTTGTATAAGAATTTTGAAAAACAAATAATGATGAATCATGACTTTGAAAGGATGTTTATTATGTTTGCCTTCATTGAAAGAGTTGGCTAAAGCAAAAACTGCAATCAAGCGTGAGAAGATCCTTAAACATGCATCTCCAAAGATCTATTCTGTGATAAGTGAGATAATAAGACAAGTTTTAAAAGGAACAATTAAAATTCCTGGAAAGGCAATAAAGAAACTCAACCCTTATAAGAAAACTTTGAGAAAAATAGCATCTACAAAGCTGCACAACTTAAAAAGAAATCTGATCAATCAGCGAGGAGGAGGTTTTTTATCAAGTTTGTTGATTCCGGTAATAACAATCCTAGGTAGAATTGCAGCAGATAGAATTTTAGAATGAACACTGTTACACGTATGGCTCTGATCCCTGAAGATCAATTACAGAAAATATACCATAGAAATACAAACTCATTCGAAACTTTAGTGAACTCTAACCTTCCAAATGAAGTTAAAGTAAACTTGCTCACTAAAATGCTAACAAAATATGACAAATTTTCAAATAAAAGTATACCAAATATTCAAGCTTTGCAGACTGACCTTCCATCTTTACAATACTTTCCAAGTGACGGACTCTCAACAATTTCTGAAGCTTCTATCAAAAACTCAACATCTAGTAATTATTACCCTCCTGAATATAATCAACCAGAAATACATGATGGAGTAAGACAGCATATTTCACTACCTCTGACGTCAACACCTAAGAAAGAATCGAGAGTTAGATTTGCAAAATATGAAGAACCAATAACACGAGATAAAACTTTGGAAATGACTCTCAGAAACATTCCAAAATTAGTTGATGAACAAGGAAACATTTTGGATAATATTGGGAATCCAATAGCCAATAGTAATATTCATGATATAGTTCATTATTTGAGAATCAAACATCCTTCACCCAGAAAGCAGAAAATGCCAATAAAAGGTCTTGGAAGGGTCATTAAAGTTATAAGAAAGAACCCTTCAATTCAACATTATGTTGCAAACAAACACGTAAAAGATTTAATGCAAAGAGCTGATACTACAGCTGATTTGACATGGACGAATCTGAAACGTCTAGCGTTTTGAAAAAGATATACTATGATCCAACATCTGGTGGCTCATTTGGAGGTTTGAAAAAATTGTTTGATGTAGCAAGAATCAAATTACCTAATTTAACAATCAATAAAACAGTTGATTGGTTGAACAAACAAGAAACATATAATTTGTATAAGCAAGTCAAAAGGAATTTTTTAAGGGTACCAATCCTTGTTGATCATATTGATGAGCAATGGCAAGCTGACCTACTTGACATGTCCTGGATCTCCAAAGAAAATTCAAATGTCAAGTATTTACTAACGTGTATTGATACATTCAGTCGATATGCTTGGGTACGTCCTCTGAAGAACAAGAATGCTTCATCAATAATTAATGCATTTGAAAGCATATTTGAAGAAAGGAGACCTCAAAAATTACAAACAGATCAAGGCAGAGAATTCATTAATAGTTCATTTCAACATCTATTACAATCATTAAACATACAGTTTTTCACATCTACAGATGACATAATCAAGTGTGCGATAGTTGAAAGATTCAACAGAACCTTGAGAACAAGAATACATAGATATTTACACTCAGTTAATAGTTTACATTACTTGAATAGTTTAGAAGATATTGTATCAGGTTACAACAACTCTTTTCATAGAACTATTCAAATGGCGCCATCAGAGGTTAACAAAAATAATGAAGCGCAAGTCTTGTCAAATATAAGAAAAAGTCACAAGAAAATCTCAAGTTATCCGAGACCATACAAAAAAGATCAACTAGTTAGAATAACAAGAGCAAAGGGAGCATTTGAAAAAGGTTCAACTAGCAACTTCACTGAAGAATTATTCAAAATAGTTAAATTGAAAAAGACACCTCAAGGTTACATCTATCATTTAGTGGATTGGAATAATGAACCAATTACTTCAATATTCTATCAGCATGAGCTGCAACCAGTTGAGGCCCAGAGTCTGTATAAGATTGAAAAAGTACTGAAAAGTCGTAAAAACCGCAAAACAGGAAAAACTGAATATTTTGTCAAATGGTTAGGTTATCCTAATACATTCAATAGCTGGGTCGAAGATGTACAGCGACAATGAATTCACTGTTGATGTGATATCCAATGCTTCTATGGATATTTTTCCTAAAAATAAAATTGGTTATTTCACAAATAGACTGAGAGACTCTCTTAATTTAGAAGGTGATTGGTTCGTAGGAATAAGAGAAATATTTTACCCTCTTGCTCATAAAGTACTCAAACATCGTACTACTTTCTGGTTTCCTTCATGTGCAACTAAAAAATATGTACTTTTTGATTTTTTTGAAAATGATACGATTGAAAGTCTCATTAGTGAATTGAATGAAACTTTAGCTCAAGCTTATTCTGATTTAGGACTGCACAAACCATGGTCAGAGACTGTGCGACCTCCCGTTTTGAAAATGATTAACGATGAAAAAAAGAAAAGTAAAGTCTCAATTGAAGGAGGTGTTATGCCTGATTCAAGCACCTTTGTTTACCCGGCATTTGCTGATGAAATCTTGTTGAACATGCTTGGATTTGATCATCACAATTACATGATGGCGGTAACTGATGAATCATCTGATAATCCTTCTGTTAGAATTGCTCAACATAAACCCGATACTAGCACTAAATCTCATCTCATGTTTATTTACACTGATATTATAAAAGATCATTATGTAGGTGATTCCAAGACAAGGTTATTGAGAGTTGTGCCATTGAAGAGAGATCAAATCGATAAGATCGGTCAAATGACATATAATGTACCACATTACTACCCCGTTAGAAGCAATAAAATTGAAGATATCAGTATCAAGCTTACTGATGAAATGGGTTCACCAATGAAATTCAAAACTGGAAGAATTTTCATCAGCTTACACTTCATTAGAAAGATGTATAAGAACAACAACGATATTTTATGAATAAAAATTGAAATGAATTATAAAACTTATTGTCCGTGTGATAGTGATTTTTCAAGTCATTACAAGACTCAAGCCGGTGCAGGCCTTGATGATATTGAAGTTTTCAAAGGTCAGCCTTATCAACGAGGTTATGGTATAGGAAGTTTCCTGAAGAGAATTGGCATCCCAATTTTAAAATCATTGTTTAGGACAGGTTTAGATATTGGACAAGATGTACTTGATAATCAAAATCTGAAAAACTCATTAAAAACAAGAGGTAGAGAAGGTTTGAAAACTGCAGCAAAATCTGGTTTGACTGAGCTTGTCAATGCAATTGATCAGATCGGTACTGGTATAAGAAAAAGGCGAAAGATAAAAAAAGTTAAGAGGCTATCATCGAAGCACTCAGCAAATAAGAAAAGCTCTGCAAAACGAAAGAGAACATCGCAAAAGAAAAAATTTACTGACATTTTCCAATAATGGAGTATTTACATCAATCCTCTTTTCCTGCTACAAAGTCAGAACTTGAAATATTTTCCGTTCCTCCAACTCAAACAGCAATTTCTCATAGTTATGAAGTAGAATATAGACCTACATCTAGTATTGAAAAAGGAGATTCTTTTGAAATATTAGTCCCTGCAAGTGATGATTTCACAGATTTACAAGCAACAATGGTTCATCTCATTGTTTCTGTAACTAAAAAAGATGGAACTGCAGCTGATGCTACAAAAATAAGTACCGTTGAAAATTTTGCTAATTCATTGTTTGATCAGATTGATTTGATTGTTGGTACTGTTAATACCTCTCAAGCCAGTAACCGATATCATTATCAGTCATGGTTTGAAGACACATTGTTTAGAGTCAAAAATAAAATTGATTCTGGTAGAATGGATGAGTCTGATTCAACAAGAATAGCAAATGGAATTTTCGATCTATACTTCAGAATGCACCTGCCCCTATGTGAACAGGATAAGCTGTTAATCAATGCAGTCCCAATATCTTTTCGTTTCAACAAGTCACCTGAAGGTTTCCCTTTAATCAAAACAGATGCAACAGATACAGAAAGTTATCAAGTTCAGTTGAATGCAATCACTTTACACATACGTCGAGTAAAATTGTTCCCTGATGCTCAAATTAGCATTCTCAAAGGTTTGATAAAATCACCTGCAAAATATTTCATAACAAGAAATGAAATAAGAGTTTTTTCAATAAGCTCAAATTTAGTTGGAGCAACAATTGAAAGTTTATTCTCTGGCATATTACCGCGAAGAGTTGTAATTGGTTTTGTTGATGATGCAGCACACATTGGATCATTAACTAAAGATCCTTATCAATTTCAACATTTTAACATTAACTACATCGCATTACAAGCTGATGGAAATTTGATTCCTAGCCTACCATATCAACCTAATTTTGAGAAAAAGCTTTACATGCGAGAGTTTGTAAATCTTTACAGAGCATTAGGACAAGATGAAGGTCAACCTCAACTTGATGTCTCATATGAAGATTTTGGAAAGTCAAAAACTCTATTTGCATTCGATCTTACTCCTGATGGATCAATAGGAGCTGAGAATGGAACTCTCTCATTGTTGAAACGAGGAAATATAAGATTACATGTGAAGTTTTCTAAGACATTGACAACTTCAATCAAAGCAATCATTTTTGCTCAATTTGATAACGTCATCACGATTGATCAAAACAGGAATGTAACTGTAGATTACTAATTATGCTAACAACAATAAAGATCAATAAACTCTTGAAAAACGTTTCTTATTTCCAAGGAGTCTTTGCAATTGATAGACTACCAAGGGTCATTACCCTTCCAACATCAATGATTATAAATCTAGATAAAAGCTATGAGCCTGGAAGTCATTGGGTTGCTCTTAGTATAAACAAAAATGGACAGGGGCATTATTTTGATTCTTTTGGTCGTCCGCCTACTGGTGAAATTTTGATATTTCTAGAGAGAAACGCTAAAAGAGGATTTACATACAACGACATGAAAATACAATCTAATAATTCTCAAGCTTGTGGTTATTTTTGTGTTTTCTTCATTCTTTTTGCTAATAACCCGAAAATTTTTTATTCAATATTTAAAAAATGTAAACATTTTATCAATGAAAAACAAACTTTATTGTTGCTCAGACTCATTTTGTCTGATTTTGTAATGCCCGTAGGCCAATGAATCAGTATTATTGATTAAAAATCTTTTGTCATCTAGTGGAGACATCAATATTTTATCATTTGAAAACATATAGATTACATGTTTATTTGATCCAAGTCTTGTTTGCTTGGCTCTTTCAACTTCATTATTGTACAAACAATTTAGATAGTCATCAAAATTAATTTTCTTTTTTAAAACAGACTTTTGAACTCCTTTGGCTCTTTTTACAATTGAATCTCCAACTTTGATTGCATAAAGTTTTGGTTTCAATGCAACAAACTCTTCAATATCTTTACCCGCCATCTCATCTTTCAAGTATCCAACTTTCTTCAGATTGCAATTTGAGAAGAGAACATGATCATTAGGGTAATTGCTGTAATCCATTAGAGATGAAAGGCTTTCCATATCTTTGATAATATCTTCTGATTTGATGTTGTAGATTAAACTATCAGTATCTGTGTAGAGTAATTTAATCTTTTCTCCGAAATGTTTTTTGAAGCTGTTGTAATGAATTTCATACATTTTCAATTTTGCCATTTCCAAAACAGTAAAACCTACCATTATTGGTTTGTTCATCTCGACCTTAGTATTGAACAGCTCAAATATCACTCTATTTTCACTCATGATAATGTATCTTTTGCATAGATCAGATCTCAACTTGTTTTCAGTTTCGTGCACATCAAATGCAAAACATATCTTTCTATGTTTGCGTTTGTCTTCAATTGTTTTCCCGTAGATTGAATTGACCATCAATTTCCAGAAATCTTTTTCAAAGGCGGTAGTAGCTTGTTGTCTCATTTTTGTGCAGAATTCAACATATTTCGCTAACCACGGTCCTTGTCTGAATCGAATCACCCGATGAACTTTTTTCAGCTTCATTCCCATTTTGAGATACAAATCCAAAGTTGCATAATGAACAACATATTTCTCATGAGGTAAAAATGTCAAAACTAACTTTTCAGAGGAAGTATAATTTAAATCGTTTTGTGTTAGTTTTTTGATGATATCCTTTTGATAATCACTCAATGAATTGTAATCAATTTCCATTTTGTGAGGAGCTAAGGGAAAATCATTGTGTTGGTCATGGAGCTCAGCTGGGTACTCCAAATCAACCTCGAAAATGTATCCATAGTTAGTATCTCTTGCTTCAGTTAGCAACATTTCAATGTCAATTTCACCTTGATACCAGCTGAATTCATCAATTGGTAATTTTTGACTCATGGCGTAACCATAGAGATTATTTACATCGAAATACTTTATAAAACTTCTCGGTTTATTTGCATCGAAGTTTGTGACATTTTCATTATTTGCAGTGCAATGTCTATCTGCTACCGATGTTGGACCTCCTCTGATTCCTTTTTCAATCATATAGAGCATGTCGATATCCGTCATCAGATCTAAAGTTATGCCAGTAAACTTGAGCATTCCAGCCCATGAAAGTCCTGGTGAGGAGAACAAATGACAGGGATCCAAGTTGAAAAAACGTCTAACTGTGCCTCGGAAATTTTCGAATACTGCAGTGAGCAATAAAACATCCACTTTCAGATAAATGTCATGAAAATCCCCGAGTGTTTTACAGTTGAACTGCTTCCAAATTAATTCAAGATGATTGTAAAGTTCAGTAGATATAGTTTCACCACTCAATGATGAATAAAATTTATCAATACTCGGTAGTGTATCTTCTTCAAATCTTGCATGCGAATCGATATATTCATAAGGTAGAGCAGCTTTTTTAGTCAAAAGTGCTGTTGGATGATTGGGAAACAACATTTTGATGAAATCTTGTTTATTTTCCTCTGTTAAACTTTCTGCTAATGATTCTAAACTAGCTGGAAGAAAAGAAAAACTATCGAGAAATATGAAGCTATCAAATAAGAAGGCTGTGTATTTCTCCATTGTGTGGGGGATAACAGTCAATCCTCTCTTGATTATTTCATGACTCAAATTTTCAAAGATTATGTGACCATCAAAATTTTTCAAATTATGAAATATGATAGGTATTTTATCAGGCATAACAAGAGCAAGATTACATCTTGAATGAGCTGCTCCGCGATACTTTCCAGTTAGATGATCGTGATCCTTGACTTTATCAGACCAAAGTCCTTGTCCACAGATGAAACATTTCCTTGCATTCACAAAATTTTCATCATCTTGATCGGTCATTATTAGAGGCTTCTTTGAGTCTCTCAAAATTGTACTCAGCTCATGTTTCAAAGAGAATAGCTTTGGAAGAAAATTTTTAACTGCATCAGGTCCTCGGCAAAAGTCTGATTTGATGATTACACCGTTCCAGTCAACCACAACTAAACCATAACTACATGGCGGTAGCTCTTTGATTTTGTAATCATTTTGCGTATTGACGGACAGGGTCTCAAAATCTGCATAAATTACAAATGGAAATTGTTGAATCCATTTGTATTGCTTAAACTTTATTTTTTGTTTGCTGGAACCTCTTTCAGGCATGATGATGTTACCAGGAGACATGCGCACACACTCAATTTTGTGTTTATCCAATTTCTCACAGCTAGTAAATGGATTCATACAAAACTCACAAAAATGACGTGATTTTGTAAGATCCGCACTTGCGAGGCGATTAAAGCTTCTGATTGGATAAAAGTGTTCATCGTACAGGAATAGCTTAATCGTTTCTTGATGTAGCTGTTTGTTGATTTTCAAAGGGATCACATAAGATTCATCAATATCATATGTATAGACATTGATACACAAATTATTTTTCTTTTCAAATTTAGAGATAAGATCAAGTGTCACAATGCCTCTTACATCAGAGAAGTCATAGAGGTTAATGTACTGATCGTATTGTTTACGACGAGAAGGATTGCTACTGCTACTCTTTGGGTGTAAGGATGCTAGAACAGAATACATGAAGCAGTCACTCGTAACCTCCATCCTCAAAAGACACTTTTTATTGATAATCAGTGCTGGTAACTTTTTATTGAAACAACCTCCTGCATGAGCTTTGAATCGACCCAGATGAATAGTTACTCTATCAATTGAAACAATAGACCATCCACTCCCTCTTTCAGTGTATTGAGCTACAGTTTCTTTCAATTCATCGAATGATGAAGCAATTTTGTAATTCAAATCATCTCCTCTCAAGATTTGCTTCATAACGGAAACGAAAGGTCTTTTCTCCAGATTAACAACTCCCTCACTTGTCACTTTTTCAAAACTGATTTCAATGGTTAAATTGAATTTAAGTGTAGGATGAGTATCAAGTGTTGATTTCAATAAGTCATAAATATCATTTTGAATGTCTTTCTGCAATTTATCAAGATCAATAGCTGTTGGTTTTTCTATTGTGTATTCTGATAGTTTATTATGCATTGCACTTCGCACACAATTCAATCCATCAATTTTACTAAAGTTTCTTTCTATAGGTGAACAGGGAACACCACAAACTTTGATATGCTCCTGGAAAATTTTCCGTCTTGAGAACACATGCTTACACTTATCACAACAAAATTTTGTTTTCTTCACTTTTTGAAGTAGACTTACACCTTTTGATGAGGAGCTAGGTGAGGTGATGTTTCGAGATGATGAAACTGAAGTTGATGGTGTATTGTTTTGTTCTTGTGATGTCATAATTGGTAGCTCGGGAACACAAATTAAACAGTCATTTGAACAAGAAGGCAAAGGAGTAGTTTCACAAGAGTGAGCAAGATACTCTTCTGCATCTAGTGTTGAGAAATCACAATTGTAACATAATATCTGAGCACTTTGACTAGAAGCACTATGATCTTCATGATGACTTGATGTTGCACATACATGATTGACATAGTCAACGATTGAGTAAGATGTAAAAGCACAATTTTCACAATCGTAAGGCATCTTGATACAATTAGCTGGACAATCAACTGAATGACTTCACTTTTTCTTGTAGATTGCTTTTATGTAAATTCATGCGCATGCTCAGAAATTTTTAACTTTTACTATATAAGATGAAAGCTTCTGTGACGTATACTTAGTCATTGTAACTGTCTAATAACACAAAATGATGGTCATTTTTGCATCTCATTGTTCACTTATTTCATGTATCCTTCTTTTCATTGGTCTTTTGCTTATGTTGTATTACAATTTATTCATGTTTAAGAATAATTTGAGTAACAATACGACAAATTTAACTGTAATTTAATATTTCTTAACTTGAACTTTACCAATAAACAATCAATATGTAATTAACTAATAATGATTTCTGTCTCATTGATTTCTTATAGTTAGTTTCAAACATTTTATCAGTTGCTAATCACTTATTTTTGCGTTTATAGCATAAGCACAGTGTATAAGTTAACATTTGTGAAAATTAATACATTCTCACGATTAAATATATATCTTATCTCAGTAAAAATCAGCATAATAAGAAGTTAGTTACCAAAGATATCAAATTACGATGCTAGAAAACTTGCTTAGGGTTAATAATCTACACTTATCTCAATGTGAATCACCGAAAGAGTGAATTAGTAAACATCGGTGTCAAATTACAAAATCTAAAAACTTGCTCAGGGTTAATGATTCTTGTGTATCTCTATGTAAATCAGCAACAGAGTGAGTTAGTAAACATCAATGTCAAATCACGTGACTTCATAAGTCAATTAGCTTTTAACTCAAGCTTTCTGTATACTACTGCTGTATGCTTAGGGTTAATGATTCTTGCTTATCTCAATGTAAATCATCAAAATAAGAAGTTAATAAACATCGGTGTCAAATTACATCATCTTAAAACTTGTTCAGGGTTAATGATTCTTGCTTATCTCAATGTAAATCATCTAAAGAGTGAGTTAGACAACATCGGTGTCAAATTACATCATCTTAAAACTTGTTCAGGGTTAATGATTCTTGCTTATCTCAATGTAAATCATCTAAAGAGTGAGTTAGACAACATCGGTGTCAAATTACATGACTTCATAAGTTAATTAACTACGAACATAAGCTAAGTAAAATCAATAGATTTAAGTGTTATTTCTTCCCCCTTGCCTTATTTCAATCTCTAAAACATTTCCCCCTTCAATTGATTCTCATGCTCAATCTTTGAGCCTAATAATGATATCATTAAATCTCTTTATTTTTCATCTTTCTCCTATTAACTTCATAACTTCCTGTATCTAACTCATCGTATGTTGACATCATCGAAGGCTCAAACGCTCCTCACACCTTCCTGAGCTATCTAGTTCAACTCACGCCCCTTTAAATCCTCTAACTCAGGTAACAGGGTCTACGCCGGAATCGTTGGCGTTGAATTTCAAAACAGAAAGGAGGGTTCACCTCACTATGACGTCACTTCCGCTAAAACGACAAACGGAAGTGAGTTAAGGGTGAGGTGAACCCTGCTTTCTGTATACTACTGCCGTATTCGCAGCATCTAGATGTATCTGTTTTTGCTGTTGATAATATAGAAAGACAAGACCTACCAGAATATGATGAATTGGATTATTTGAAATGTTTCAATGATGGTGATTGTTATGCAGTTTCTACAAGTTTCCAGGATAGAGAGCCTCCATTCCGTGTGAATTTATGGTTGCACCATCATTCAAATTTTGATGATGATCAATGCACACCTTCTTATTGTCAGCATATCAATGGCAGAGATTTTTTGAATCGACGAATAGAAGTAATTAAATATGGTGAACAAAAATATCGACAGCTTTACACTGGAAATCAGATAAGTACAATAAGGTCTATGAACATCGAGCCGTACCTGAGACCGATTTGCAAATGGCGTATAGCTGGAGGAGCAGTAATCTTATCATATCCTTACTTTTCAAGAACCCATGGCTAATTATTCTATTAAACTCGAATTTTACTTATAAAAAAGATAACATAATTCAAGACAGAATTCGAAGCTTATTTTTTAATGTACAATTGTTTTCTGCTCAAAAATTCAGTCCTTAAAAATGCTTCGTTTCATTGTTTTCTTCTTCATCTTTGATCTGTTTTCATCTTTCAGTGAAAATTAGTATCGATGGATTAATATGGATATGGATTATATTTGTATATTAGTGCATTTTAAGTTTTAATCAACTCAGTGTGTTGGTTAATATTTAAAATTTCAATTTCAATTTGCAGACATTGAAATGGGGAAGCTAGTTACAGGTGCCAAAAATCCTGCCGTACTTTATTTTAGCGGATAAAATACGCAGATCATTGTTTATGCTGCCGGAAAGTACAGAATTTTCGGTGAGACAATTGACATTGTTGTTGGAAAATTGTTGGTATAGATTTGCAAGAGCGTTGAAGATAATTTAATCACCATTCATGTTGAAAAGTAAGCTGTCCAATTGAAAGTTATATTTCGACGCGAATGAACATCGTTGAAATGTCAACTAAAGTTTATTACCATAATTTGAGGGAGAAAAAAAGATTATTTTGAGACCTAAACATCATCAAAATGTGATTCATGCGTTGATTGATAAATGTGTCGCAGAGGGATGTGGTCTGACAAATCTTTCCCAGCAGAACCCTGAAATTAGATAAAAAAATAAAAAGTATATTGTGAGTGGATCAGAAAAACGACGAAAAGGACGGAAATAACAAGAAATACGTACCTCTTTGCTACTCATTGAAAACTTGTCGAAAGTACATAAATAAATTTACGCAATATACTGAATTTACTTACGAAATTAAAGGCTATGGCAGCGTCGTTTTAAAATATGCGCCTTAAACCCAAAAATCTGATCTCGCGCTCATTAGGCTAAACTTGATTCTAGGTTGGTTTTTATGTTTCAAAGACAAAGTTTTGAGTCTTTATTTTCATCTTTAAATCAAGTCGAGATTCTTTCTGTTAGAACTCGGGTTTAATTTCGTGGTTCATTTATTTATCAACATTTCGGAGGTAAAGTTTTCAACTGATTTATTGTTCGAACAATAATAGTTATGTTTCTATTCTTTTAAAGGGAATATTCAGGAGAAATATGCAAAGTAATTTTTACTGCACCAGATGCAGAGCAACTATTACTCCAGATAAAAGTAAGTTTATTAACATCTATTTATTGATAATATTTTGAAAATGATAATTAATTTAATATAATTTACAATAGTTACCATCAAAGTAAAGGTTGCTGGTGAAGATTATCATGATGTTTTGATAGATTGGTCAGACAGTGAAGATGTAGGTCTTCAATTTTTACAACAAGTATGTTCATTTAATTTTGTATTTTCTTTTGTTCACTTTTGACTAAACTTAACGTAAATATTTTCTGATTATATATTTAATAGCTTGCATCGATAACAGGAATACCATTGAATAAAATTCATGGTTGTCTAACAGAGTATCAGGATCCATATGAACAGTATCGTCTAGCTGTTTTTCCTGTTGTTAATGAAAAAAGACAAAGCCCATCAGAATTGGATGATTTGAAACTTTTAAGAGATGGTGATTGTTTTGCACTTTCTATGTTATTCCAGAATAGAGAGCCTCCATTTCGTGTGAATTTATGGTTGTACCATCGTTCAAATTTTGATGACGATCAATGCACACCTTCGTATTGTCAACATATCAATGGCAGAGCTTTCTTGAATCGACGAATAGAAATCATTAAATATGGTGAACCAAAATATGGAGAGTATTACGATGGAGATACAAGAAGTACGATAAGGTCTATGGGCATACAGCCATACATGGACCCAATCTGCTCATTTCAATTCTATGATAGGCCTCGTCATCCTTACTATCCACGAACTCACGGCTAATTATTACATTTGACTTTATTCACTTAATTATACTCATGATAAAGATTAAACAATTTTACACAACAGAGAAAGCTCATTTTAAAATGATGCCACTAATTTGTCCAATTTATTATTCGTCCGTGAAAATTGTTGGTAACATCACTGACCGAACATTTTTTTCAATTTATCAACAGTTCTCTTAATCTTGGCCATCGACTTATAAAATTTAAGCCTCAGTATTTCGGTAATGGTATCATTATTCATGGTCAAAGATTTGATTTCACTATGGGCTATAATATATTGAAATATTGAATCATTCAAGATCCTACAAAGAAAAGTTATAGCATGGATTACTTATGTGGCCAGCTTTGAAACTTGATTTAATAAACACAAAACTTATGCGTTAGAAGGATCTTCATTATTGAATGAATTATTTCAGATTTGATGTGCTATTCAGTCATATGCTGTTATAGCCCATAAAACTTATGTTTGGTACAATCTCGAAATATCGCGACTCAAAGTTTCGAGGTCAGTGACCTAAATCAAGAAAAATGTTTGAGAAGAATTGATTAATAATTAAATCATTCAAACCATGATGTGATCCACCATTTTCATGGATAAATATTAAGTTTCAGCTCGTTAACTCTCATGATCATTAAAAGCGATCGGTTTGACTGATTTTCTCGAAAACTGTTCAATAGAGAAATCTTTGAGGAATCTGTGCATAAATTTGATAATTGTGTTTATTTTGTCTATTAAGAAACAACCTAAAACAACCGATTGTTTCAAATTGACTAGCAATTAAAACTAGTAGGCAATTAAGACTCGTCGAAAGTACATAAATAAATTCACTTACGAAATTGGAGGCTTTTGCAGCATCGTTTTAAAATATGCGCCTTAAACCCAAAAATCTGATCTGGCGCTCATTAGTCTAAACTTGATTCTAGGTTGGTTTTTATGTTCCAAAGACAAAGTTTTGAATCTTTATTTTCATCTTCAAATTAAGTTGAGATTCTTTCTGTTAGAACTCGGGTTTAATTTCGTGGTTCATTTATTTATCAACATTTCGGAGGTAAAGTTTTCAACTGATTTATTGTTCGAACAATAATAGTTATGTTTCTATTCTTTTAAAGGGAATATTCAGGAGAAATATGCAAAGAAATTCTTACTGCTCCAGATGCAAAGCAACTATTACTCCAGATAAAAGTAAGTTTATTTACATCTATTTCTTATGATGATTAATTCAATGTAATTTTTAATAGTTACTATCAAAGTAAAGGTTGCTGGTGAAGATTATCATGATGTTTTAATAGATTGGTCAGATGGTCTAGACGTAGGTCTACAGTTTTTACAACAAGTATGTTCAGCAATTTTGTATTTCATTTTAACTTTCACTTTAGACCAAACTTAACGTAAATATTTTCTGATTATATATTTAATAGCTTGCATCGATATCAGGAATACCACTGAATAAAATTCATTGTTGTCTAACAGAGTATCTGAATCCATATGAACAATATCGTCTAGATTTTTTTCATGTTGTTAATGGAGAAAGACAAAGTCCAGCAGAATATGCTGAATTGGATGATTTGAAACTTTTAAATGATGGTGATTGTTTTGCAGTTGCTATGTTAGTGGATGGAGCGCCTCCATTTCGTGTGAATTTATGGTTGCACCATCATTCAAATTTTGATGATAATCAATGCACACCTGCTTATTGTCAACATATCAATGGCAGAGATTTTTTGAATCGACGAATAGAAATCATTAAACACGTCGAATCGAAATATCGACAGCTTTACACTGGAAATCAGATGAGTACAATAAGGTCTATGGGTATTGATCCGTACCTGAGACCGATTTGCAAATTAAGTATAGCTGCAGGAGAAGTATTCGAATCATATCCTTACTTTCCACGAACCCATGGCTAATTATTCTATTATAGCTGAATTTTACTTGAATAAAGATAGCATTATTAAGAATGCGAAGCTTATTTTGAATGTATAATTGTTTTCTGTTTCAATTTTTAAAACAGTTCTTAAGAATTGTTTTCTTCTTCATCTTTGCATCTGTTTTCATCTTTTAGTGAAACTTAGTATTGATGAATAAATATGGATATGGATTATATTTTCATATTTGATAGGGCATTATCAGTTTTATAAGTATGTTGGTTAATATTTAAAATTTCAATTTTAATTTGCAGACATTGAAATGGGGAAGCTAGTTACAGGTGCCAAAAATCCTGCCGTACTTTATTTTAGCGGATAAAATACGCAGATCATTGTTTATGCTGCCGGAAAGTACAGAATTTTCGGTGAGACAATTGACATTGTTGTTGGAAAATTGTTGGTATAGATTTGCAAGAGCGTTGAAGATAATTTAATCACCATTCGTGTTGAAAAGTAAGCTGTCCAATTGAAAGTTATATTTCGACGCGAATGAACATCGTTGAAATGTCAACTAAAGTTATTACCATAATTTGGGGAGGAAAAAAAGATTATTTTGAGACCTAAACATCATCAAAATGTGATTCATGAGTTGATTGATAAATTTGTCGCAGAGGGAAGTGGTTGTACAGCTGATGAAATTGATGTGTATATGTTACACCAAAGGACCGGGAATTAGGAAGGGCTCCATAACAATTAATAGCAATTGTCACTCGAACATTAGCTTAATTGTGCAATAAGCCGAAAGCTGCCGTGAATCACAACTCGTAAGGTAATAATCGTACGGTAATCTCGTGATTATCCTGTCAACAACTAAAAGGGTTACACAATTTTCACCAGTTCCATTTTGTATGTTTGTATATCTTTGTTGTCAAATAAAATTGTTAGAAAGTTAAGCCAATTCTTTTTCTTTCTTGTGCTTCTTCTTCTTCAAGAAAGATGGTGTCCGTATTCCTTTCTTCTTTTTATCCTTTTTAGATGATGATTTATCTTCTGACAAATCTTTAACCGGAGAACCCTGAAATTGGATGAAAAAAATAAGAAGGAAATTGTGAGTTGATGAGAAAAACGACGAAAAGGACGGAAATAACAAGAAATACGCACCTCTTTGCTACTCCTTGAGGCTCCAGAAACATCACCTAATTTTTCTTCTCCATTTACGGCAGTATCACCTAAGAAGACAAAAAATTATAAAGAAAAATTAAAGATTAGAATAGGCAAGATTCAGATTGAGATAATTAAAAAGGAAAAATTTGTTAGATGCTAAATTGAAAATGAAATGAAACATTCTGGGAAAACAAAAACTTACTCGTACTATATTTGGGTTTACGTTCAGATTTAAATCGACGAGCAAAGTAATTATCTTCGGCAGCTATGAAGACAAGCCAAGATGCAAATAGAGAAAGAAAGAAAGACGTGCAAAAAATATAACATTCAATTAAAGCATGCAATATAATTTATGACAATAAGTTTTCAAAGATTGGGCATGGACAGTTTGTAAAGAGAAAGCAAGAAAAGCATGGAAAAAAAGGACAAGAAAAGGAGCGATTCTGAAAGGATGAAGACCAAAACTGCCTAAAAATTAGAATATGTTCAAAGTTTCGCACAAAGTTGTAAAATTCTACGCCCATTCAAAAAATTGATGTTATTTTTCGATGCGATAAATAGTTTTCCAGTTATCGGCTGACAAAAGATGAAATGTAGAAAATGACCTGAATCAGTTTTGAATGACAAACCCTTTTGAATATTTTATACATAATTGACTGTCCTCTATCCAAAAAATATATCAGCAAATTGATACCATCCTGACTTCTACGATTTTTCTGATAACGCTCGATATTTTTTGCGGTTTCGACCCTTTTGCCCAGTAAATAGTTTTGAATGACAAACCCTTTTGAATATTTTATACACAATTGACTGTCCTCTATCCAAAAAATATATCAGCATATTGATATCATCATCAACAGCAAATAATTATCTTTTCATATTTTTTAGCAGTAACGATGATGAGATTGATAGAGAGAATGAAAATTCAAGCGATAATTCTACCAGTGATGAAGGCGACGAAGTTGAAGATGACTCCTCATCAGATTCTGATGCATCGATTTATAATCCATCTTCTGATACTGAAGAAGATGTATCTCATCTGGATGTCCTCCTATCAGATCGTTATCAGAAAAATCGTAGAAGTCAGGATGATATCAATTTGCTGATATATTTTTTGGATAGAGGACAGTCAATTGTGTATAAAATATTCAAAAGGGTTTGTCATTCAAAACTATTTACTGGGCAAAAGGGTCGAAACCGCAAAAAATATCGAGCGTTATCAGAAAAATCGTAGAAGTCAGGATGGTATCAATTTGCTGATATATTTTTTGGATAGAGGACAGTCAATTATGTATAAAATATTCAAAAGGGTTTGTCATTCAAAACTGATTCAGGTCATTTTCTACATTTCATCTTTTGTCAGCCGATAACTGGAAAACTATTTATCGCATCGAAAAATAACATCAATTTTTTGAATGGGCGTAGAATTTTACAACTTTGTGCGAAACTTTGAACATATTCTAATTTTTGGGCAGTTTTCCCTATTCTTTTGGTCCTCATCCTTTATGATGTTGATGTTGTTGATGATGAAAATAAGCACCAAATTGACTAGCAATGAAAACTCGTAGAAAGATTAATAGATAAATTTACTTAATATACACAATGTACTGGTTTTTTTACAAAATTAAAGGCTTTGTCAGTGGCGTTTTGAAGTATGCGCCTTAAAATCTAGAAATGATCTTGAGCTCATTGGTCTAAACTTGACTCTAGAGTTGGTTTTTAGGTTTATTATACAAAGTTTTGAATCCTTGTTTTCATCTTTCAATCAAGTCGAGATTCTTTCTGCTCAAGTTTAAGTTTATTTTGACTAAACATAATTTAAATTTTGAGGTTCATTCATTTATCAACATTTCGGAGGTAAAGTTTCCAACTGATTTATTGTCCAAACAACAATAATTATGTTTCTATTCTTTTAAGGAAATATCCAATGAGAAATATGGAAAATACTGATACTCCAGATAAAAGTAAGTTTATTAACATCTATTTATTGATAATTGTAAATAAAAATTGTAAAGTGATGATTAATTCAATGTAATTTATAATACTTAAAATAGTTACTATCAAAGTAAAGATTGCTGGTGAAGATTATCATGATCTTTTGTTAGATTGGTCAGACAGGGAAGATGTAGGTCGACAAATATTTCGCCAAGTATGTTCATTTTATTTTATATTTCATTTTGACTTTCACTACTGACTAAACTTAACGTAAATATTTTCTGATTATGCCTTCAATAGCTTGCATCTATAATAGGAATACCAATTTATAAAATGAACAGGCTTGTGATCAAATGCTATCCTGATTCTGATCGTGTGGAGTTTTTTTTCAATAGAAGAAATACTCCAAATAGATATTATGACTTTAATCATCTGAAAATTTTAAATGATGGTGATTGCTATGCACTTGAAATGTCTTTCGATAATTATGAGCCTCCATTCCACGTAAATTTTTTTTTGTACAATCGTTCAAGTTTCGATGACAATCAATGTACAGCTCAGTATTGTCAGCATATCAATGGCCGAGATTTTTTGAATCGACGGGCAGAAATCATTAAATATGGTGAACCAAAATTTGGAGAGTTTTGGGATGGAGATGCAAGAAGTACGATAAGGTCTATGGGCATTCAGCCGTACATGGAGCCAAGGTGCTCATCTCGAGTCTATGAGAGGTTCTTTCATCCTTACTATCCACGAACTCACGGCTAATCATTGCATTCAATTTTATTCACTTAATTATACTCACGATAAATATAAATAATTTTACTTAACAAAGAAAGCTCATTTTAAAATGATTTCACTAATTCGTCCTTTTTATTATTCGTCCGTAAAAATTGTTGGTAACATCACTGACCGAACATTTTTTTCAATTTTCAACAATTCTCTTATTCTGGACATTGATCTAAAAACTCTGAGCCTCAGTATTTCGGTAACGGTATCATCAATCATGTTCAAATATTAGATTTCACTATGGGCTATAATATATTGAAATAACAAATCATTCAAGATCATAGAAAAAAAAGTTATAGCATGGATTACTTATGTGGTCAGCTTTGAAACTTGAATTACTAACCACAGAACTCATGCGTTAGAAGGATCTTCATTATTGAATGAATTAGTTCAGATTTAATTCGCTATTCAGTCATATACTGTTATAGCCCATAAACTTTATGTTTGGTAAAGAATTATGATTGTAGATGATATCACGAGAATCGATAAATTATTCAATTCATGATGTGATTTACCATGTTCATGGATAAATATTAAGTTTCAGCTCGTTAACTCTCATGATCATTAAAAACGATCGGTTTGACTGGTTTTCTCGAAAACTGTTCAATAGAGAAATCTTTGATGAATCTGTGCATGAATTTGATAATTGTGTTGATTGTGCCTATTAAGTAACAACCTAAAACAACCGATTGTTTCAAATTGACTAGCAATTAAAACTAGTAGGTATGAAGACTCATCGAAAGATACATAAATTAATTTACTCAATTTGCTGAATTTACTTACGAAATTAAAGGCTTTTGCAGCGTCGTTTTGAAATATGCGCCTTAAACCCAAAAATCTAATCTCGCGCTCATTAGGCTAAACTTGATTCTAGGTTGGTTTTTATGTTTCAAAGACAAAGTTTTGAATCTTTATTTTCATCTTTGAATTAAGTCGAGATTCTTTCTGTTAGAACTCGGGTTGAATTTTGTGGTTCATTTATTTATCAACATTTCTAAGGTGAATTTTCCAACGGATTTATTATCTAAACAATAATATTTATGTTTCTATTCTTTTAAAGGAATATTCAGGAGAAATATGCAAAGTAAATCTTATTGCCCCAGATGCAAGAGCTACGCTCCAGATAAAAGTAAGTTTATTAGCATCTATTTCTTGATAATATTTTGCATTTGTAAAGTGATGATCAATTCAATGTAATTTATAATAGTTACTATCAAAGTAAAGGTTGCTGGTGAAGATTATCATGATCTTTTGTTAGACTGGTCAGATGGTCTAGATGTAGGGCGACAATTTTTACAACAAGTATGTTCATTAAATTTTCGTATTTTCTTTTGATGTTCACTTTGGAATGAACTTTACGTAAATATTTTCTGATTATATCTTGAATAGCTTGCATCGATAACAGGAATACCATTGAATAAAATTCATGGTTGTTTAACAGAGTATCAGGAGCCGTATTCGCAGCATCTAGATGTATCTGTTTTTGCTGTTGATAATATAGAAAGACAAGACCCACCAGAATATGATGAATTGGATTATTTGAAATGTTTCAATGATGGTGATTGTTATGCAGTTTCTATAAGTTTCCAGGATAGAGAGCCTCCATTCCGTGTGAATTTATGGTTGCACCATCGTTCAAATTTTGATGATGATCAATGCACACCTTCTTATTGTCAACATATCAATGGCAGAAATTTTTTGAATCGACGAATAGAAGTAATTAAATATGGTGAACAAAAATATCGACAGCTTTACACTGGAAATCAGATAAGTACAATAAGGTCTATGAACATCGAGCCGTACCTGATCCCGATTTGCAAATGGCGTATAGCTGGAGGAGCAGTAATCTTATCATATCCTTACTTTTCAAGAACCCATGGCTAATTATTCTATTAAACTCGAATTTTACTTATAAAAAAGATAACATAATTTAGAACAGAATGCGAAGCTTATTTTTTAATGTACAATTGTTTTCTGCTTAAAAATTCAGTCCTTAAAAATGCTTCGTTTCATTGTTTTCTTCTTCATTTTCGATCTGTTTTCATCTTTCAGTGAAAATTAGTATCGATGGATTAATATGGATATGGATTATATTTGTATATTAGGGCATTATAAGTTTTAATCAACTCAATGTGTTGGTTAATATTTAAAATTTCAATTTTAATTTGCAGACATTGAAATGGGGAAGCTAGTTACAGGTGCCAAAAATCCTGCCGTACTTTATTTTAGCTGATAAAATACGCAGATCATTGTTTATGCTGCCGGAAAGTACAGAATTTTCGGTGAGACAATTGACATTGTTGTTGGAAAATTGTTGGTATAGATTTGCAAGAGCGTTGAAGATAATTTAATCACCATTCGTGTTGAAAAGTAAGCTGTCCAATTGAAAGTTATATTTCGACGCGAATGAACATCGTTGAAATGTCAACTAAAGTTATTACCATAATTTGGGGAGGAAAAAAAGATTATTTTGAGACCTAAACATCATCAAAATGTGATTCATGAGTTGATTGATAAATTTGTCGCAGAGGGAAGTGGTTGTACAGCTGATGAAATTGATGTGTATATGTTACACCAAAGGACCGGGAATTAGGAAGGGCTCCATAACAATTAATAGCAATTGTCACTCGAACATTAGCTTAATTGTGCAATAAGCCGAAAGCTGCCGTGAATCACAACTCGTAAGGTAATAATCGTACGGTAATCTCGTGATTATCCTGTCAACAACTAAAAGGGTTACACAATTTTCACCAGTTCCATTTTGTATGTTTGTATATCTTTGTTGTCAAATAAAATTGTTAGAAAGTTAAGCCAATTCTTTTTCTTTCTTGTGCTTCTTCTTCTTCAAGAAAGATGGTGTCCGTATTCCTTTCTTCTTTTTATCCTTTTTAGATGATGATTTATCTTCTGACAAATCTTTAACCGGAGAACCCTGAAATTAGATGAAAAAAATAAGAAGGAAATTGTGAGTTGATGACAAAAAACGACAAAAAGGACGGAAATAACAAGAAATACGCACCTCTTTGCTACTCCTTGAGGCTCCAGAAACATCACCTAATTTTTCCTCTCCATTTACGGCAGTATCACCTATTGAGTAGAAGAGACAAAAAATTATAAAGAAAAAGTAAAGATTAGAATAGGCAAGATTCAGATTGAGATAATTAAAAAGGAAAAATTTGTTAGATGCTAAATTGAAAATGAAATGAAACATTCTGGGAAAACAAAAACTTACTCGTACTATATTTGGGTTTACGTTCAGATTTAAATCGACGAGCAAAGTAATTATCTTCGGCAGCTATGAAGACAAGCCAAGATGCAAATAGAGAAAGAAAGAAAGACGTGCAAAAAATATAACATTCAATTAAAGCATGCACAATAATTTATGACAATAAGTTTTCAAAGATTGGGCATGGACAGTTTGTAAAGAGAAAGCAAGAAAAGCATGGAAAAAAAGGACAAGAAAAGGAGCGATTCTGAAATTTATGATGTTGATGTTGTTGATGATGATAATGATGATGATAGGGATGTAAAAGCAAAGGATTGGGTTGGGTGAAGATGAGGATAAGGATGAGGAATTGACATTTGAATGATCCCTTTCATTGTTAATTGGCACTTTTTACATTCAAGTGTGAATATAAGCATTTCAGGCAATTAATGATTTTAAACTAGTTTAAAATAATCTATGATTTATCTTGATAAAAAAAGAGTGAAAGAGTTGTGAGTAAATAAAATGTATAATAGACGATGTTTCTTTGACTATGTGAATGTTTCCATTGATTGGATAACAGAAAATAGGAAATAAACTGAAAGTAATATTTATATTACATGTTAAATATTATATGGTTGATAAATTAACTGACAATGAAATATAATGTCTGTCAACTGATGGTGTGAAATAAGCAAACAAAATAAGCATAAGTTTAGGATTAGATGAGGATCATGTTTGAGCAAAATACCACTAAATCATCATTGGTATTGATATGGGAATATTAAACGGGTTTTGAGGAGTAAAAATAAAAATTGTTAACGTAAAATACCAATAATGTTGATATGCTGTGCAAGACAAAAATTAAATAGACTCAACAGGTAAAGCTAACAAAAGCTATATTGATTGGACAATATAAGGTAAAATAAATGTAAAATTGTAATAAAAATGAAATACTAATTTGGTAAAGTAAATATACCTTCAGTTTTACGAGACTCCGAAAATTCTGAAAATGATGAGTGACCGAGGTGGTTTATTGAAGTGTTAATTGCAGTGAATTAGTTGAGAGATTATTGCATGGTGAAGTTTATATTAGTAAGGTGGTGTGTTTTTGTTTGGTGTTTATAATGATAGTATTTGATTAAACGGTGAAACAGGTTGGTGAAAGTGAAGATGGTAATGTTTATGATGATAATGATGATAATGGCGATGGTGGAGAAGAGAAGAGAGGAAAGGGAAGAAAAAGAAGAGAAGAGTTAATTTCTTAGTATTATTGTTATTACCTTGTGCAGCAAGCCGCGCTGAATGTGAGCGATGCACACGATTATTGCTGTTTTTAGAGTCTAATGAGATGAAGAGAAAGAGAAATAGGAAGAGAGAAAAATGATGATCAAGGTAAAAGTAACTAAACAGTTAGAAAGCAAAGGAAAATGGAAATTGAAGCAGCTTTTCATGCCAGATGATTGTATGTTGTTGTATGTTTGTTACCCAGAAAATGAGCAGCAATTTAAGGTAAAAAATGGTTTAAACATTTTTCAAAACTTGATTGTGAATAGTATAAGGCTAAGATTAATGTCGTGTAATGTTGAAAAATATCAAACAAGCGATTGTTTTTTTTCAACATATTGGAAAGCTTTTGTTTCAATTGTATTGTTGTTGTTGCTGTTATTGTTGCAGAAAAAAACACTTGGAAATTAGATGGAGCTTCAAAATTGAATGCAAGCAAACTTAATTGTGATGTTAGTCTGTGAGAACAAGATTAGTTACTTTGTGTAATTGTTGAAGAAATAAATTTCTATGTAATCAAAAGGAAAGTTATGTTCCAGAAATGACATCAACAGGTTGCAAGTTATTAAAAATGAACTCAAGCCAACGAAAGTAAAATTAAGTAATAAAATTGAAAACTAACCATCAGGACTTGGTGTGATAATTATCTGAAGATCTGAAGATTTTGAATGGTTCAATAGAGATTTGGAGGCTTTCATTGAAATTTTTTGTGGGTTTATCAATGTTTTTTTTGTTTGGTTGAGAAAAAAGAGAAGAAAAAGAAATGAAAATCAAGAAAAATGTGAACCTTAGTCAATTGATGAATCGGAAAGTAATTCAACTTCACTAATTTAAAAAAATATACTACATTTTGCTTTGATTGCAAGGTCTAATCAAGAATACTGAATTAAATTACGACTTGGCTTATCATTTAGACATAATACTCAGACAATTTATAATACTCTGACACTGGAGAGAAGACAAAATAAAATCATTTTCCTTGTTTGAGTTGATTGGTGCTAAGGGAAAGTGTAGTCTCCAAGTTTCCATTTTAAGTCGATTAAATATTTTAAGATGAAAAAATGATGAAAATATAATATGTTGAGTAAGATTAAAAATTTGACCTGAAAAAGATTGTTTACCTTCATCAGAGAGTGGGGATTGAGGAGATTTAGAAATTTGTTCAACAGGACTAGTTATTTGATCCTCGTTCATGTGTTCCGCCACTGGTTCCAATAAAAGGTGTCTGAAACGGTCAGGGACATCGTCAACTAATATTGTGATAACCATGAAAGAGAAGTGAGAAAGAGTTAGAAAGAGAGAAAAAATCTGATTGTTGAGCTTGGGTTCAGTTGATTTAAATTCTAACCTGGTTCTCCTCTCTGTTTTTTCTCAATGTACTTTTTATATTCATCCAGTTCTTGGTCGGAAACATTGTCGAATGGATTTTTGGCATATGCACTCTTATAAACGGTTGCATTGTGTTGGTATTCACGTTGAATAATGCCTTTAGATGCTGCTCCAACAAGAACTACATGATCAGTTTCATCTCCACTTTGACGTTTATTTAATTCTTCCCAGGTACCACCTTCCAAAATATGACTTTGTGGACCACCAGATATTTTATTTTGCATCCTAACTTGTTTCATCTGGAAAAGAGTATCAAAATGAAATATTGATTAGTTAATTAATTACATGGAGCATTATTGTCTGGATGTGACAAACGAAACAGTAGTTGAGGTGAGAGTGAGAATAAAATGTAGGAAGTTATGTGTTGAAAGTGTGGAATGAAAAGTTACTTCAAAAAACTGAGACTGATCAAAAAATATTCCAGACGAATCATGATTTCCTAAATCCATTAGATTATCAGTTTTTGTCTTTCATTTTATGGCCTTGGACTCTTTTTTCAAGTTGAACAAACCCTTAGGATTCAACAAGAAAAATTGAGGTCAGAGTATAGCAAGCCAGATAGATGAAAAACAAGAAGAAGGAATCAAGAAAGAAAGAGTAAAAGAGAGAGGAAAACAAGTATAACAAGAATATATGTGATAAAATTGAGATAGAGAGCTTTTGAAACTGAGTTTGTTCAGGGTATGAATGCCAACGCCCTAATTCTTTGCCTTCTTCTTCAACATCGTCTTCCACATTCTTATATTTTTACAGAGGCAAGCATCATCATCCTATTAAATGTGTCTTTAACTTTTCTGTTTGTAACTTGCTCCATGTTTGTAAAATAAACCACCAACACTGAATCTATGTGTAAGTTTATTGATATTGAAAGATCAAACCTCTTTCTGTCTTCGCTTAAACTCGCCAGGATCCACATTAACAGGCACAAATTGATGATGATTATCAATTTTAACTGGATTACTATGTGAAGGTGAAGAGTCTTGAACCCACTGAAAGAGATAAAATGAAAAGAATTAATAAAATTTAAAAAAGATAAATAATAATATAATAATTCAGACAGGTTGATCATATTTATGTCTTTTTTATTATTATTTGAGATCGATAGAGAATGAGAGAGAAGAAGAGGAAACAATAGAATGAGACAAAAAAAAGTTTCATGATGAGAATAGTTTGGAAATTTGGTTTCAATCATTAACCGTTATTATAGCCATGATTATTATGATTGTTGTTGTTATTATAATTATTATTGTTGTTCAGGTTTAGGATGAGTTGAGGATTGAGGACGACAAGGATAGGGAAAAAGGGGAAAATAGTGTTCAAGTAAAAGTAGTAGAAGCGCAAAAAAAGCAAAAAGGAGAGGCCATGATAATCAAAATCTAGTTATAATCATGGTTGGCAATGTATTGTTATGAAAGGTAACAGTTAAATCATCGTGCCATTATGATTATTGCTATTGTTGTGGTTGCTGAAGATGATGATGTTGATGTGGATAAAAACATCATCTCTATATGAACAAAAAAAGAGCGTAAAAGTACGCTCTTTGGGATAGTTTTGTGAATGGTTTACAGAAAGCAAACAAATGAATCAGAAAAAGTAAAAGCCTTATTGATGTTTACGTTTTCAGCCTGAAAATTACATACGTGGTGAAGAAGCTAGTAATTGGTAAATAAACGATCTATCAAAATATTTGAATTAATTTTGAAATAAAATGTTATAATGACTAGTTAAAGTGAAACAAAGTGAACAATTATCTGAAAAGATTGTGATGTAATTAAATCAAATAAAAAGTATAAATGAAGAGCTAATAAGAAGCTAATAAAATGTGAAGGGAAAGGTGCGGCATTCAATGAATAACATAAGTTATTGAGTAACTTAAGTGGAAAATATTATTTTGAATGGAAAAGGGAAAAGAGAAAAAGGAAAATTGATTAAATGCGATTAAATTGATAGTTTATATTGATTAGGTAGATGAGAGAAAGAGAAAAGGAAAGAAAAGTGAGACTAGATCAGAAAACTTCTTCAGCAATTTTTTAGTCTATGAGAATAGCTTTGATTTAAGCGTTAAATAAGTGTGAGTAGGTGATATAGCAACGTTGAAATCAATCGGGTGAGACATTTTAGGATGACGGAGAAAGAGACAAGGAAAAGGAAGAGAGAAAGAGAAAGATGGAAAGCTGAAAAGGGGAGGAAGAATAAGCTGATGAAGAGTGTGAATGAGAGAGTGAAAATGTGAAGGAGAAACTTGGACTGACAAGAGTAGGTTTAAAATGAAGTAACCACTAAGAAAATAACAAATTTTGATTCTATTATTTCGTGAGTTTAAGCAACAGGTTTCAAGGTATATCAGAAAGAGTGAGAGAGAGAAGGAGAATGTTTTGTGAGTCATGAAAGGTAGCACATGAGTGGGAGAATCATGGCCACGGCTAGTGCTTTTAGTGGTTACTTTGAAGAAGCTTTAAGAGTGAGAGGCACAGGGGAAGTGGCCAGAGTAAAGGAGAGTAAAATAGGGGTTGTTGATGTTAGCGGTGGATCTTGAAGTACAGGTACTGTAGCAAAGTTTGAACACACATCCTTGATGCATTGAATTAAAGTCAGTCTTTCTGGTGGAAGAAAAAGAAGAAGAAGAAGTAAAAAATATGAGGTAACTTTTTTGTATTACTTATTCTCTCTCTCTAATTCACCATCAATCACTTTTATCTTCGATATGAAACCTTGTTAGGCAAATTCTTTGACCATTATTATCATCATCAGCATTGTTGTTATCATCGTTAATCGTTAGAGGATTTCATAAGCTGCATATTAATTTAATAAGCGCAAACCAGTTAACCTTTACCATCATTTTTTGTACTTCTTTTTCTTCTTCTTTCTTGTTGCTAATTTACTTTCAACCATTTTTGCTTTTTCCTTCACTGCTTTGACTGATTGATTTTTTTTCATGTTCAAGAAAAAAGTTAACTTAGCAAGAAAATTGGAACATCTCAACATCATTAAGTTTTATAAATTTGGTGAAATATGTTTATGCAAATTGCTATAATATAATGTAACAATATATTGAGCCAAACCCAAAAATTTTAAGCAAATGCTTTTCGATTAGATATTACATCAATGTTGGGTTACTTTTTTTTCATGATAGTTAGGTTAATAATCATGACAAGAGATGGACCCGAAAATTTATCTGACAAGGTTTATGACTAGATGGATAGTTTTAGTCTTGCTTCAACATCAATAGTTGAAGCAGATAATCTAGGGTAACTTTTTGGGCTTGTCTGAACAATATTGTTACAATAGCTTAGAGTAGGTGGAGAGTAGATTGAGGAATATCTTTAGAATAATCTAAGCTTGCGCAAATATTAAATGTATTCGTTACATCTTTGATCTCTCGTTTTTTTATTTACTCTACTTTTCTCTCTGCCCTTTTAGTTTTTTAAAATGAATGGAAAAATTAAATCATCAAGAGGGAGGACAAGGTTAATTAGATTAAGAGTATAGCAAGCAATTATGAGTATCATTTGTGGATGAGATTGACTTTGATGGGAAGAAGATAGATGAGGGATAAAATAATTGTTATTTTTTTGTCTACCCAATTAGATTGTCATCCATGCAAAATATAAACTCAAGATTGAAGCTAACCATAAACTATCAGATAATTTGGAAAGAGAGTTAAGCGTTGGGGATAGAGGTAAGGGAGGGTCGCTGTTTTTTCAATGTAGTGGCTTATGATTTCACTATTTTGTTTGTTTGTATGTTTGCGTGCGTCTACGTGCGTATGAGCGTGTCTGATTTGCGATGGGTTAAGTTCCTTGTACCTTGGTAATTTTCTTGGGATCAAGTGTGCCGGTTTCGGAGATTTCCACTTTTTGGTATGAATTTGGTGAATTGACCCATTTCAGTTTGTCTTGAGTTTTTTTTCCGTCGACTAACTTTTTCAATGGACTCAACCATTTGTCACCTTCAAAATATTGATGAAGAGAAGTAGCTGCCGGAGGTATTTCTACATCATATTTTGGTCGTTGTTGGTCAGCGCGCAGTAAAGGTTGTCTGTAAATATATCCTGTACGGAAGCCCTGTTAATCAAAAACAAGATTAATATTTAATAATGAAATTGGATAATGGGAATAACACTTGTATTAAAAGTAAAAATAAAAAAGGTAGGTTAATAGCTTTAGTCATGTGAAGAGAGAAAATTGGAGAGAGCATTAAGATTACCGCTAAGATAAGAATAAGTTTATTTACCGCATTGTCAAGCATTCGCATTTGGGCTTCAAATTCAAGATCCCAGACTTTCCATTTCCTAAGCTTTTCTTTACCATCATCCTCAGGGGTTTTTGCTTTGTTTGCCTCGTTTTCGTCGATCTTGCCGGTTCCATGAATTTTAGCAACTGAACTTTTGACCACACTACGGACTTGATCAACAGATTCTTTTGTCATTTGGTATATGTTGTCGAGTCCAATGGACGAAATTTTAACCTGAGTTTCACAGGCAAGAACCACATTCTGCATCAAATGGAGAGCTTCCTCAATCGATTCACCACAGGTCAGAACTCCATGATTCCTTAAAAATAGAACCTATCAAGAAGAAAAGAAAATTATCATAAGATTAAAGAATGATTTCAAGTTGGTTAAGAAAACAATAACAAGATTAAAATTGACATTTGAAATGAAAGTTTTCTTAGTAAACAAATTATTTCTCCCGAAAAGCTCTCCTCTTAGATAAAGCTGGAGTTTAATCAAACATTAAATAAGATTTTCAAAGCAGTATTACACAGGCATAAGACATAACATAAATTAAAACAGCTAATAAGAAAGATAAAAAAAGGAATGAGGAAAATATTACCTTGTTGAATGGACCCAGATTACGAGCGATGGATTCACGTTCATCGGGATCAATCACAATCCCTTTGAACTCGTGATAGCTGACATCCCCAATAATAGCTGATTCCTGACTTATCTTTAATAAACCACATTTCATAGATGAAATAGCGACACAGGTAGGATGATGGATGTGAATAATCGCTTTGATGTCGGGTCTCGCTGAGTGGACCGCAGAATGCAGAACAAAACCGGCTCTGATGATAGAAAATAAAAAGATGAGAGAAAAAAAGATAGATACAGAAACAAAATAAAGAGAGCAAGGTCAGGAAAAGTAAGGTAGGTGAATTGAAAAAAGATGAAGATGAGTGGATGGAAAATTATGATTAGCATCAAAAATTGATGATAAAAGATAGAAAAAAAAGAATAGGGTCAACAAAAATATCAAGAGATGACATGATTCAATCAATTTTCGTGCAACCAACCTATTAAATCCGAAATTTGTGGAGCCCGGGTTGATAACATTTCCTTGCATATCTACTTTGAGCAGAGATGAGGCTGTAACTTCATGGTATTGTAGACCAAATGGGTTCAATAAGAAATGCTCTTGGTCCTGACTAACTCTCACCTAAAAAAGAAAGATGAAGATGCAAATAAACACATTAATATATAAACAAAGTAATTATAGAAACATAGTGTAAACACTGTGCAATGGTAAGTCAAATGTGAAGAAGGAAAAGTGAGTGAAACAAGAAAACTTACAGAAACGTGATTGTAAATGCTTTGAGACCAACCGTAAAGGTCAACTAAACGGTAAACAGCAGCGAGTTTACAGCGAAGTAATTTTTCACCTTTCGCATAATTAAAGGCATCAACTCCTCGTATATCATTGATGGGTATCGCTGAGGAACCGAATCTAACTAAGGACGAATTTTTCGCAGAATTGGGTAAAAGTAATTCAGTAACTTGTTGAAGTGCCGATAAACTTGACGGGGCATAACCTTCATTAATTTGTGATTCAATTATCCTTTCCAACTCTTCCCTAAACAATTGACTATTAATAACCATTTCAACTCGTTTACGTCTCTCCATCTCTTTGAGATCTTGCTCGATGTCTGGAGGTTTGTTAACTTGATTCATAGCATAATCATCGGCTGCTAAATCAGATGAGGATGGATCATTGTTTTGATTACTGTCTGCAGAAATATTGAAATCTCCATTGGCTTTCCTTGTGGTTTTAGAGACCTCCATTTTTCACTCTCACCACAAAAACATACAAACACACACTCACACACTAAATATCCAAAAATGATTTAGCTTCCTGGTGGAGTAGAAGTTGCACTAAATAAAATAAAAAAAACTAGATAATTATTCGTTGATCTGATAGATAAAACAGAATAAAAACAAGAAAAAAATAACATGAAATCAATCCACAATTAACCAATTTTCAAAATGAAATTTCAACCAGACAACCTAAAGCATAGTACTATTGACGGTTACGCCTAGCAATCAAGTCTCTCATTGATTCCGTAACCATGATCACCTCTAACCCCGCCTAGTTTTTACTGCCATCTGTTGATACAGAATCTCAATGAGCTCAAATTCAGGTCAAACTTTTACCTTGAAATGATCACAATTAAATTGTAATTTAAGTGTTGAATGATCAATTAAATGATTGCAAATGTTTCAAAGTAAGCATAACTGAAAAGGAATGAAAATAAAATATTTAGTTTCTTTATTTTGTAGGAAATGTTGACAAAACGAGAGAAATATTTTTCCTTTGATTTTGCTTGAAAAATTTGCTGAAAATCAATTCAATCAGGTTTATACTTTTAAGGTAAATTGTATGTTCAATTGATGTGTAATTGATTTAACTAGATTAAATTAATTAAAAGTTTTACGTATTTAAGGGATTTGATGATGAGTCTCCAAATCGACAGATGGCGATGGAGACAAGGCGGGTTTGGGTGATCATGGTTACTGGATCAATGAGAGACTTAATTGCTAGGCGTTACCGTCATAGAAAATTGTTTCTTAGCCATTCAAAACTACCTGATTGCTGATTAATTTAATGTTATTGTTTTCTTGTTTTTATTTTGTATTATTTATTTAATTGTCATTGAAAAACATTTAGTTATTTTTTTTACTTTTATTAGTGATATTTTCCTACTAATTAGCAATCTATAGCATTGGATATTTTGGTTTTGTGAGTTTAAAGAGTAAAAATGGAAGTCTCTAAAACCGCAAGGGAATCTAATGGAGATATCAACCTTAAAATTGTTACACAATTTATTCTTCATGCTCCTCCGGGAGAGTTTAATGAAGTTTTAACCGGTAAGTACTACTGATTAAGATTATTCATCTTCTTGATCCATCGTTGACTGTATCAAATTATTTGCAAAAGTGTATAATTTCATTTTCATCTTATATGCACTTTTTATTTTTCTCCTATCTCTTTCCCTTCACATTTAGATGTTCGTTACCTGTTAAACAATGATGCATTGCTTCGTGATCAAGCAGCAGGGTGGGTTTGACATCAGATTACCGTTATGCAGAACACTGTCGTTTCTATCTAATCACGATTTAATTTCTTCATCTGTTTCTTCCTCCCTTTTCAATCATTACTTGCGCATGAATTTAGTGTTTTTGTTCAGTATTGTAAGGATCAATTGACACCACTTCAAGTTGAGAATTCTGAGCACGGGGTGAGTCAATAATTTGTTTACTTAACATTTCTTAATCAAATCATCCTCTGTTTCGTTCTTCTTTCAGGTTTTGATTACCGAGTTTAATGAACTACCTGATGGTAGATTCTATGATCCCAGGTCTCAAAAATCATTCAATTTTGATCCAATTAGAGAAGAAGCATCCGATTATCAACCCTGGACGCCTGATGCTACATCTGAATCATGGAGACTAAATTTGGAAGAATTGTGGACCAACTACTGCAAAGAACATTATTTTAATGGTTGCTGCTCTGTTTTTGGATCAAGTCATAATGGCGAAATCACATTGACTGCTTGCATTGAAGGGCACCAGTTCCAACCTCGTAATTTTTGGTAAAGCAATCAGATCAATCTCATTTTTTCAATTATTGTACATAGCATTGTTCTTACGTTTTTTATTTATCTGCAGTAATGGTCGTTGGCGATCTATTTGGACAACGACTTTCAATCCTTCATCAGGACAAGCTGAACTGAGAGGAATAATTAAAGTGCAAGTTCATTATTACGAGGATGGCAATGTTCAGTTAGTCAGCTCAAAAGAAATAAAAAAACCATTGGCGATTAGTGTATGTTAATGTTTTTGAACACTACTATTAACCCAGAGATTTATTATCTTGCATGTTTGGTAGATTACCAAATATAGGTATAATATTACCTAATTACTTGAATGCTCTTGAGTTTCATTGCAATTATTCACTCATTCTTTATGACTCATATTTTATGTTAATCTAGTAAGTTAATTGATTATTTCAATTAGTTATAACTCACAACTTATGAGTTTTTAAATCGAAAGAAAATAATTTTGATACCAACATTCTCAACTAGATATAATCTCGAAACGTCAATTCAATCCATGGCATATTAATTTCTTATTAATATCTCATGGAATTTATTGTTCAATTTTTCTCGTCTAGATTGATTACATTCCAATCTTTACAATTTCTTTGAGTAATTAATCAATATTTTCTTTTTTTGCAGAGTGAGAATCAAATGTCACATGAATTTGTGCAAATAGTTGAGGATGCCGAAAATGAATATCAAACTGCAGTTTCTGACAATTACCAAATCATGTCCGATACAACATTTAAAGCTTTGAGAAGACCACTTCCAGTTACTAAAGCCAAATTAGATTGGAGCAAATTATTGAATTACAAAATTGGATCTGAGTTGAAGCAACACTAAATGTCAATGGCATCACACCAAGAAGATCACAAATAGCCAAACGAACTGAGAAACTGATTGTTAAACACACAAAAAAAAACAAAACTCCAGTTGAAACTGAAGGTTAAATTGGCTCCTGTTTTATTACTCTCTATCAAGCAGAAATATCGATAGGTTGCTATTAACTTTGTATTGTCTTAATGAATTTTGGTTGAGAAAAAGTTCAGCCAAAATAAGAGTCCAGTGCTTTCTTCCCTCCCTTCAGTCTCTCCAATCATCAAACCTGTCCTCATGTTCATGTGAATCAAATCATAAGGGTTAAAAAGGTTCACATGAACACAGTAAATTTTCTATACACCCCATGAGCAAACTAAAAGTGTATCTATCGATGTTAATGATTCAAACAAATGACTTTCTAAGAAAATTTGGACCATGTTTGTTACTAATTATCACCGCCTAAATGAAAAAAAAAGAATATTGAATGGAAATACAAAATTAATATTTAACAAAGAAATCAATTCCTTGTTGCATATTTATCATAGTTAATGGAAAAATGTCGAAAACTTTTCTCATGTTCCAATAATTTTTGAAAAAAATTGATACTGATCTACTAAAACTTGTAAACTTCATTTTAAGTAATCAAAATTTAAATTGTATTGTCCGTAACATTATAATCATTATCATACAACAGTTATGTTAGAAACTGAGAATTCTTAATCAATCGGAAAATTTCAATGATCATTTGTTTCTCGATATTTTTATCTATGTTTATATAGACAGAATAAATCACAGTATATGAAGATTGTCCGATCCTTTTGAAAAGTGTGGCTTGATCGCGCTGAAAGGTAGAAAGTATTGTTCATTTTCATTCATGTGGACAATTTCCTGACCAGCAATAGGATCCTCGATAGTCACGGATGTTGATGCATTGCATTTGACGAAAACATATTCATGATCACCGGAGGAAGTGTTTTCGGGAATATTACCAATCTTGAAATTTTTCAAATTGGCAGGCATCTGATTGAGGATTACCTCATCTAGGTAAGTATCAATCGAGGTAACATAGTTATCAAGATATTTAACCTCCAATGGTGAAAGTAAGACGAAAGCTTGTTTAGGATCATTGCGAAGAAGACGAACAAACTCGTTGCACCTCGATTCCAATTTATTTAATCGTGTTCGATAATATTTGTTAACAAGAAAGGCAAAGCGACCAAGTTCAATTTTATGTTGTTCAACAACGAAACTTCCTAATTTAGAGCCAACACGTTGTAACCCTTCAGACATATATCTCATCTGTTCAAGAATACATTCCAGGACAGTCTCCTCAAATGGTAACATCTCTTCGACCAAACACTCATTATTGACAATTTCAATTAAACGACCATAAACTTCACGAGGTGATGAGAACGGATTATCCTTTTCTTCTTCTCCTTCGGTTTCAGCTTCGGATAATCTATCTGCTTCAGACTGTGTTTGTTCAGCAGACAGCTCAGATGGTGGATCCATATGGCAAAACTTAATTAAAATAATAAAAATATAATCAAAACTGTTTATTAATCAGACTAATCAGTATCACAGCTTTAGTATTTAAAATCAACAAATCTTTAACAAAAACATTTTGCGCGGCTTAAAAAACTACTGCCATCTACAGGGTGTAGCAGAATAACCTCCGTGCGTATTTTTTGAATCAATAATTTTTTCCAAGATTTGTTGATAAAGGAAATTCAGAGTTCGGAAGATCATAAGCACAAGTTTTCAAAACTATTACTATCAAATTAACAGAGCGACTGAACACGGGACATTTTGTTTGTCTGTAGATCATAAAATCCTTTATTGATAGACCAAATCTTGAGACGGTCAGAACAGATGGATTAAACAATTAGGTTAATCTTGTTTCAATAATCAATTATTTCACTAATTAAACATATTTAGGATTAGACCTTCTTCCCACCACATTGTCCAGCATTTGTTTTAAAGATGTTATCCATCGTTCAAATCCAATAAATCCAACACATTTACAAAATTGACTTACACTTTCGGAAATACTGTAAGCTCTTAATCAGAGGAAAATCCATATGATAATATGATAATATCCGAAGAGTGCTGGGCGACTCGCATAATTTGTATTTGGTAAAAAGTCGATGACAAAATGTTTAAACAGTGAAATAATTGAAAACTGAAACACGATTAAAAACACATTCATTTGCACTGCTTCTGTCTTCTTAATTTCATTGATTGACTCTTACTTTCTCAAGATTTTCTTTGTCAATAAAATTTTATGATCTTTGTACCGAACAAGAATAAAGTGTCGCATTCAATCGCTATGGTGTCCAACTCATTGGCTCTAACTGTCCCAAACAAACGAGATTCACTGTAAATCCATTTTTACTTGAGTTGCTGAAAATTATCGCACAAGATGGCAGTATCTTACAGAACAGGAGAACATTTCTCAAGCTATTGCGCATGTTCTTCCATCTTGGTTTTCATTGCATTGGTTTTCAGCTTGAAAACATTCAGTTAGTTGCTTTTAGGTGAACATTGGTTAAAGTTTAACTTATTACTGTTCCGTTTGTTTATATTCAAACTTCATGAGAAGTCCAATGTAATGTTATTGTATCGTTTTTTTAACACCATTTTTCTGTTCTAAACCGTGATCTCATTTGGACTATTTATTTGTTAAATCAATATCAAGAGTCTGAAACCTTTTTATCATTTGTTTATATGTCGTCGAATAATAATCTCGTTCAATCCGAGTTTCGGGTTAGTTTTTTATCTTTTTCATTTCTTATTTGTTAATTTATCTCTTGAATGATCTTGACTGGTCTTTTTTGAGAATTATCGTTTCTTATTAATCTGAAATAATTGAAAATTTTGTTTTCCTTTTTACAGTACGACGACGGTAAAAGTCCATTAGCTTTATTGGCTGAAACATGTCGTAATATTGGTGTTGACAAGACAACTAGTAAATTAATCAAATCATCCGTTGATCATACCAAATCATTTTCATCAAAATCCTCAACTTCACCATCATCTTCTTCATCCATTGAATCTACTAGGAAAAGCAATGACTCTTGTCGCTTGTCTGTTTCACCTTTAAGAAATGGATCAGATAAACAATCATCTTTATCCGTTTCATCAAATAGCCGTATCAGTGCCAATTCAGTGCCTGATAATCGTGAACCAACAAAGTTCTCTTTCAAGCCTTATGAAGATCACGTTACCAATAAAAAGACGAATACTGAAGACTCTAGAAGTCATTCAGCATTCAACCACAACTACCCACAGCAGGTACAAAGCTCAAGATCACCTCTAAATAGTGATAATTACAAAAATAACAAGGATAACAGTAATAGTGTGAATGGTTCAAAAACATCTGAATCTGTTTCTTCAAAACGAGAAAGTGAAACTAATGGAGGAAGCCCACCAACAAGCCACAGCAATGGTTACGAGGAAAAAAATAAAAAGATTCGTTCTTCATCATCTTCTACACCTTCCTTGTCAAACAATTCATCAACGGTACCAAAATCATCATCATCTTCATCATCTTCTTCCTCTTCTGCAACGACAACTTCAACATCAACATCCGTCACTCATCAAACTAACTCTTCATCATCCAAATTACATCAGTTAACTGTAGATAATGTTAATAAATTTGTACCATATTCATCGCTTTCACCCTACTTGGGCCTTCCTCATCATCCTCAGCTTTCAGCTCATGATCCAGCAGCCGCTGCTCGATTGAATGCTGCTGCTGCTGCCGTGGCTGGCTACTGCCATTCACCAAGCGTATGTCGTGATCCTTTTTGTCCAGGCTGTAGATTCAATGCTGCGTCTAATGTCCTCGGACAGGTATCAGCATGTGCCGCTGGTTGTACTCAGTGTTCACATGCTTCTCCCTCAATGGCATCATCAATCAATTTAGCAGCTGCACTGCAAGCAAACTCACCATACCTGGCCGGTAATGCATTTTATCCATTACTACCTGCACCTCATCACCCTTCTAACCCTAATAACCAACCATCAAATCCCTCAAGTGTGACCCAACCTGGAAATAGTTTCAATGGTAAAAGATTTCCAACCGCTGAAGAAGCTCATCAACATCTTCGCAATCACGCTTCTTCTGATCCATCGGTTGCTGCTCTTGCCTTTCTTGGTCAATATCCTCATCTTTATCCCATGTTAACTAATCCTATTGCTGGCTTAAGAAGGACAAATTTCGATCCGATTAACCGATATCATCCTTACAAGCCTTTTCCAAACTCACCAAATGGATTAACCAGCGGATTACCTCATCTTCCCTCAGCACATTCAGTATCACCCAGATCTCAAATGAACTTGAGTTATCCCCCTCAAGGACCCTATGCAGGGCGCTTGGGTCCACCAATTCCGCCTTAATAACAATCATAATCACTGTCATCATCCTCATCCTCATCATCACCATCATCATCAACACTAAATAAATGTTAAACTTAAATTCTTAATAACCTATTAATAAAGTCAAACTTAAACTCGAACAAGAAACTGGTCAAATAAGTATTCGTGTTTAACTCTACTTTCGTCATTTCAAAAGATATAAAGTTCGTAGCAATCAACATTTCCCGTTAATCACATCTGTGTAAAACTGAATCCAATGAATGTTTGGAACAAAGTTGAGGTTAAAAAAAAGTCAGGCAATATCAAGATAATCTTATCAACAGACTTTCCACTTTGTTTGCACACAAAATGGTCAAAAGATTGAGTAAACAGCATTTTATTAAAACAAATTAGTCTGTTGACAGTTTAATAACTAACAGTTGACAAACAGTTTTCATTATTGACTGTTGATTGTGCAAAAATAAATGCTTGCTTTTGATTAATGAGAATGAGAAAAAACGCCAAAAAACAAACAGATTGGCAAAAAAAGCGACTCAAAATTGGATACGAATGTGAAAAGACTGAAAAAGACTTTGAAAATGATTTAAATTACAAATGCAGACACTTTAATGGTTTAACAGAAGACAATTACAATCAGTTACAAAAGTCTCAATTTGGCAATTAAATAAGATTGAAATGACTTTTTTTTTCATTGTGCAAGTTAAAAGAGTCGCCATTTAATATGAACAATTATCTTAATTGTAATCAAATTAATGATGTTAATGATGAGCCAAGATCTATTATAGTCATAAATGCTGTTTAATCAGCAATCCTTGTTCAAGGCTCAGTGACACTAACATGTAATAAGATGAATCTTTGTTTGCTGTTTAAAAGGTAATCAACATAATTCATCTTGAAGATGCTTATGATGATTAAGGTTTGGATGTGAGCCATTCCTCTTTAACCGTAAATACATAACCATAACATCATGTTAATCTCCTTGAATCAATCAAATTATCGTTAACAATTGAAATTGAAAAGCCTGTGAAAAAAGGCAAGGAAACAGTAACAAGTTGATTAACAAGATAACAATGGTTTGATCCATGATCATATGAACAAAAACATTATTCAAATTAGTTTGAGTAAAAAAAACCAGAAACCAGAAAATCAGAGTTTAACCATTTCAACCAGCAAACTGATCGACAATCAATTTTTAAATGTTGCCAAACTGTGATTACTTTCAATAATAATGATAAAAATGATCAAGAAAAATAACAATAACAATAATAATGATAAAAACGTAATGTTAATGTGAAAGTGCAGCAAAATTGTGAAAAGATGTGAACAAAAATTGAGTTGCAAGACTGTGATTGTAAGCAGGAAAAGTTAAACGATAAAAATGATATTATTGTTATTATTATCATTATTACTAGCTTTTTATTATTATTACCTAATATATTGAAGTTGATACCTACAGGGAGTGATTTTGCTTGAGCTGATAAATCTAACTCCAGAAGAGGTTCAAGATAAAAAAAAGAAGGTTATAATCGTTTCGATAGGATTCGGATGTTACTTGAAAGATAAAGATGATGATGAGTGAAAGACAGTCTGACATGTTGTTCATCTTGTGTGGACGATGAGAAGATAAGAGTTGGTATCGTTTTTTTAAAGCAATATAATATTCTGGGTCCAATCCGATTGATGGATGACTGCTATTTGGGACTTGAAATAGCCTCATAAGAAGCATTTAATGGCCAAGACAATTTATGATTTTAATGGGTCCTAACTGTAACCCAGAAGAGGAGAGAAGATGAGGAAATTTCATCTTCAGGAAAGTGAGAAATGAATCTGTTTTCTTCTTCTTCTTCCTCTTCAAATGTTCAACTTTTTACTTCTTTCAATGGGAAAAGCCTTTTGGGAATAACTTGCGAGTAAAGATTGGTTTACATTTTATTGAATACTTTTTTAGTTGATAATTTATTTGACAATCTTTATCTTCATCATTAACATTATTTTCATCTTTATCTTCATTGTCATCATCCACTTTTAATATTTCAAGATTCATCATTGAAACACTTTCAAGTGTCGCCACTCATTTATCCTGCTGTTTATCAAATTTGTGTTTTCTTTTCCTTCTTTTCTGGATTATTCAACAATAAGGTGAAATATATATCAAACCAGATTTACATAAACAGCTCACAAAGGTAATCTTCATCTCTCTCTCCTCTTTTTTTTGTTGCCAACTTTAAAGATGTATTGCAGTTTATTTGAAGCCTTTTCTGGTTTCACCCATTTCCAGTCTTTTCATCATTTACTTTCAATGAACAACAAATTTTAACCCACTCTATGTCATCCCATCATCATCATCATTAATATCATTTTCATGCTCATTAATCTTTCCATGATCATCTGAACATCAGTCAAGAACAGTTTCACTTGAAAATTTGAAAGACACTCAACCTTTTTTACTGTGAACAAAACCATCGACTCTTTGTTAATGTTTAACCTAAACCTAACCCTGGTTTAGGTTATGCTTTCCCTTTTGGCATCGTCTTCCAATCTAACATTACACTGTAAAGTGAAGGTAATAACAACATATAATTAGCTTCAATTGTAATCAATTTAATTTCCTTACTTGATTGATAATCTAGTTAATGAGTATCTTTAGTAATTAGTGTTAAATCATTGGCAACAATCAACTTGTAATTGTCATGATTGTAAATGATTGTATTCCCGGCGCACAAGTCAGTTAATTTGATATTTGTTTTTCCCTTTTTGCTGTTTCTTACAAGCCATAAACAGCAAATCCATTGTTGCTGTTTTATTTTTAACAAAAATATAAAATTAAGATAAATTGATTCGGATGAGAGAAAAGATGAAATTACTAAGGATGATGAAGATAATGATGATGATGGTAAAAAGATTTAAGTGACTTTGGAAGATAAAGAGAGAGAGAGAGAAGACAAAATGAGTGAGCGAAATCTTTCAACGCCAAACAGGAAAAAATATTGCGGTACATTTTGGTTGAAAATGAGGATCATTTGTCAACAAAGTTAACATTACATCCTCATCTCTAGCTGATCATCATCCTCTTCAAGCATCTTGACGCATCTTTATTCCGGTTCATCAAAGCAAAATCCAGACCAACATGGAGCCAACAGTTAATATAAATACACAGTTGAGAGATCAAGTGAAATGTGAAAAATGTTGCAAGTCAATTTAGCCAATTGAGATTCAATGTCCACTGTTGATTATTTGATCAATTGTTTGATGTTATAGTTGACAATTATTGCATCAGGAAATTGAATAATCAATGATCACGATTAAAGACAAATAAACTGTTAAAAGTGTTCTCCCGTTGAGTTAATGTAATCAACATTTCCATCAATATTAACTATTATTAACAGCCAGGTAAACTGGAACAAGGCCACAAGCGTCGATTGAATTATGACCTGACTGATCATCTTGATTCAACTATTAAAGTTTTGATCATCTTTTCCGTCATCATTATCATCATCAGGGTAATCAGAAAATCACGAAATTAGATGAAGTGAATGAGTGAAGCAAATGAAGCAAGAATTACATTAAGCTTGTTACAAGATAAGATGACTGAGCTTTCTTCTTCTTCTTCTTTATCATCGTCTTCATTTATTGATGGGAATCACAATTTTACTCTAATCATTGGCCATGATCCATCTTAATTATCTGCCATTTTTGCCTGTTTAACCGTCACTTGCAATCCTCACGGTTAATTATCATCAATCCATCATCTCTAGCTTCAGGCTGTTCAACCAGATTATCAAGCTTTAAAAACAAGGAGAGAAACAGAAAAAGATGAGCAAACAGAGAAAAAAAGAGATTTTACTTTCGTTCTTTTCATCATCATTTCATCTTCTTCGCCAGTTTTTATTTTTCTTGTTGAACAATTTAGCACTTACCATTAGAATCATCAATCAAGCCCAAAATTTTGGACACACTTTAAATGAAACCTTCATTTTGTTACAATAAATATTAAAGGTTGGCCAAGAAGAAGAAACGACTTCAATTTTCACTTTGAAACAAAATGGTTTCAAAGATTATCATGACTATGACATGATCAGTTTTACAAAGCATTTAAAATGAACCTTTAAAGTCCATTATGTAAATTAATGATGATTTATGTGTGCAAACAAAAACACAATTTTTACTTTTCCTTCATTTGTTTGGTCAACATTTTTATCACCAACATTATAATAATGATAATGGTGATAATAAGATAAACATTTTGTCCTCAACTCTCTTCTCATCACCATCACCATGATCATAATTATTTTCACCAAAAGATTCCCTTTGAAAGTTACTTTGATTCTTGTTTCAAAACTCATGTTCATGTTAACTCGATTCTGATTAATCTTTTTTTTCTGGCCAAATTTATCCTTACTCTTGATCATCAACATCATCATCATCAATCAATCATACGTTAAAGCAACAAATTGAATAGCATTTTTCAACTCTCAAAATGACATAATTGATGTTTGCATCAACAAAATGTTGACTTCATTTTTATAACATTATTATCATAATATCTTTCAACCTTTTTTTTCCCTCAGCAAACCTTTTTATCTCCTTTTTTTCATACCTTTAGTTGAGTTTTAACTTCATCACTTTTTTTATGCTCCTTATTACAATCATCATCATCATAATTATCATGATTGATCAAGAAATAAATGATTAAATGACGAATTTCACTCTTTCTCTTTTCATTGAACCTTTCAAACATTCATCAAGTGGCAAAATGGCCAAAGCTAACCTTGCCAAGCTAATCTATTCAATTTGAGTTCATTTCATTGATTATTATCATGATAAATGGCAGTCCATTACTTTAATATCATTTAATAACAACATTTGACAGTTGAAACTGTTTTACTTAATCGTTTATTAACAGGTTCAATGAAGATCAATCCAATTTTCAAGTAAAAAGAAGCAAAATCTGTAAAATACAAGAAAAGTTAACATTTTCATTTGCAATCAAATCAAGTTTAATCGAGTAAAAATCCAGGCCACTTGATCAATGGCCAATCAATGTAATTAAATAACAATTATCTGAATAAGAGTTTTAATCAAACAAAAATAAAGTTGATTGATGATGAAATGGATTTGTAAATGTTGAACAACAGAAAAACTGAAACACAGTGAAAAACATTGTATTAACTGAATCAGGTAAAAGGCTTGTCAACTTGCAATCAATTTGATAACTTGAATTGTTTCACTTGAGGCAAAAGTAAACTTTATCATCACCTTAATCATCATCATAATCATCATCAACTTACAGCCAATTTAGATGTAAGTTGCGGCCTTTTACTGGAAAAGGTAGCAAAATGGTGAAAAATGAGTGAACAAGAGAAAGCTTGAAATTTAATCCAAAACCTGTTCAATGAACAATAATAACATCAGCAAGAAAATATCACAAAAATATAAACACTATTTCATTCCCTGTTTAACTCCCTGTCACTCCTATTGACATTAAATTTAGCCTGGAAACATTGGAAAATAGTTCAACTCTAAGAGTAACAAATAGCAAGTGTAATTGACTCTAAACAATTTATATACACTTTTATCTTGTTTTTGCCCTTCAAATAATAATAACTTTCTCAATTCCCTTTTCAAACCTCAATCATCAATTGCATTTTCCCAGTTTACCTTTTGTTCATTTAATATCTTTTATTATTATGGTTATTACATGATATCAATCCATCTATCCATGTATTGTTCAACTTGTTTCAACTCCTTCAGGGACAAACAAAAGTCTAAACTGTAAAAAAAAGTAAACATTTTTTTTAAGCTTCAACTTATTCACTGTTTGTTATCAAAACTCAGGGCAAATTTTATCTAATAATAACTTGATATTTCTTTGGTGAAACATGATAATGATGATAATATGGGAATGGAAATTGAAAATTGCTGTGAAAATGTAAATATTAATGGTTCTGCCAATATCTAATTGTTTTTTATGTATTGATTTACACTTTTGCTTTTGTCAAATTGAAAGGTTGACTTTGGTAAGACTTTGATTGTTCAGATTTCAAGTAATTTTGATGGACAAATGAAGAGTTGCTCTTGTTTCAAGTGCAACAATACTGGGTAAGGAAAGAAAACAAAAATGTAAATGATTGACTAAGGAAATGAGATGAAAATCTTCAACAGATTTATCATCCATTTCCATTCATCTTCTTTTCTCTCAGGATGAACCAAAAAAAAAGAGAATCCAGATCCTTGAGTAATATGATGATGAGAATAAATAACAAAAATGATAACATTACTTACTTTGATATAACAGTACTTTACCATGACAGATAACGTACTTTTTTTTCAATACAATATATTGAAGTTTATATGGAAAAAAATCAACTCCATTGCATGACACTATATCTCATTCATCTTGCAACAATCATCCATTGACATCTTCATCATTATCTTCAATATCGATCGGAAACAATGAAATTTGAGAGACAAACTTTTTTCTTTTCAACATCTTTGTTTCATCATTGATCATTCCTGGGTTCATGATATTTTTAACACCACTTGGAGTAAAGAATGGTCAGAGTCGCGATATTCAATATTGAGTCAGTCATGTTTTGCTGCATAAATGAAGTCCAAATGTCCAGTTTAGCCATGGATTTGAATCAACTGTAAAGGCCAAGTTTGATTTATCAGCTTTAGGAATCCTAAATGGTTGAGAGGATACAAAGGAAGACAATGTTAATAACACGTTTATGGTCATCATCGTAATCATCAAAATTAACATCTATTCATGTTCAAATCTTGTGTGATTTTGATAATAAAATGATTTTAAAATTACAAAACATTAAACTTACCAATTTGGTGTTATTATTGATCATTTTATTGTAATTTGCTCAAATTGGTTTAACAATTTTTATACTTCAATTGAATTGACATAAATTATCATCATCATTTGACAAGTTATTGCATTTTATTGGCGTAAAATTGACTATTTTTTGCTTCTCATTTTTTACCTTTTTTTTGTTAACTTTTGTATAAATCAAATTAAATAAGTTAACCATTCAATTGGATTAGGATTATTGTGAATATAAATTGTCACGAATGTTAACAATCATCATTATAATAATCATCATGATTTATCATTTTGAATGAAGTACATTAACCTGAATTGATTATGTTCATTGTATTAATACTTATTGTTAGCTTTGCTTATTAACTGTTTCGGTACAGAAAAAAAAATAAAACAAAACGCTTTCAAAGCATTAACAGTATCAGTCTTTTAATTAGTTGATTGTTGACTTGAAATTTAATCCAGTTTTTGTCAGTTAATCTGTATTAGCTTAAATGAGTTGATGATCAAGAAGATTATTAATCAAATTCACCCTTAAATTGAGTTTAATGTACATTTTGCTTCCTGACCAAAAATGTAAATTAAACTTGAAGGCATCCATTAAAATATAAAGGTAAATTAATCTGATCAATGTTACGTGTAAAATGGTAATCATCATCTTAATCATGGGAATCATCATCATATATTTTACTGAAATGTGTACATTAAATGGTGAAAGAAACTAAATCTTGCTTCTAATTTAATTGAGATTAATGTTTTGATTAATTTACGTTTAGATTTTTTTGTTGCACTTTTCAATATATTGCCTTAAACCATTTCAATAAGCAGTCTGAAATGGCTGTTATTGTTGCTGCTGTTAAAAATACATACATAATACTATTACATTATGTATTACTTAAGGTAACAATCAAAGTGTATAAGGTTGGTAATAAATTAATGATTTAAACCTTGACAAGATTTAATCATTAATAATTAGCTTAATGAATGAAAGGTGAATAATAATTAACAAATAAAGTGTCATTATTAGCAAGTAAAAATTGAAATGGTTAGACTTACAATGAAACAAAATGGTGTGGATAAGAAAGAAACACAAAAATTGTTAACCAAAACAAAAAGTGAACCTAAATTTGTTCACGTTCAATGGTTAACCAACTGTTTAGTTTTGTTTCAACTGGATTAATAGCTAGTTATTAAATATACCTTTATGATGAGGGTGATTATGATGGAGAATGAACAAGGTAAGAGGATAATTTGATTGACAAGTTAACATTGAAAAGAGAGTGACAACTATGATGAAGATGAAATAAGGAAGAAATATCTTTCAGGTTAACATTTATGTGTTAATATTTGCTATTTTATACTTGAATATCTTCACTAACTTTGTTAACACTTATCTTCCCTACTCGTTTCTCCATCTTCCTCTTCTCTCTCTCTTTCTCTCTTCTATCATCCTCATCACCATCTCTTCAATAACCTGTCCATCAACTGGATTGACATTGATGGAAGTTTGTTAACAACAACAACAACGGTAGAAGCAAAATACTAACAATGAAAGAAACAGATTTTAACTTAAACCACTTTAAATCTAATGTTACTAGATTATTGGCTTAATTTTGACGTTAAAACCTGTTATTGCCATTTGATCCTTATGATTAACTCTCATTTGATTACCCTGTAACTGAATAGTTAACAATATTTTAATCGATTATTAAAATATATATTTCTGTATTATTTAGCCTGCGATTCATCAATGCTACATGATTGATTGGCAATAATTAACCTTTATGTTGTTATTTTGCTTGGTATTCAATATTATTATCATTTATCAATTTCATAAATGACCTTAATAATATTGATGATGATGATGACGATAATTATTTTGTTTCCCTTCAATGTAATTGATTATTATCTTCCTTCAGCAATAAACGGCTAAATCCTGTTTTTCTCCTGCTTTTCTTGAAATCTCATCTTTCCTTGGTGATAATTTATTAACTAGCAACCATTTTGTTATCATTAATCCTGATTGTAAGAGTTGCAATTTTAAAACGATAATCAAGATTGTTAAATGGTTCCTTCCGCGCCTTTTATTGATCGGTGAATCCATGTGAAATTATTTGAAAAGTCAGAATTATCTGGAGAAAAAGAAAACAAAGAGAAAAGAAGAAAAATTACAGATAAAGTTGAATGCAAAAATGATTTAAAGATATATTGTTATTAACATTAATATCATCATCTTTTCATATTATGGTAACTTCAACTGTTCATTTGTCATTTTTAATGTTTTATTGAACCTGAGAAACCATTTATTATCAAATATATTTTAACTTGAAAACAATAATTCATTTTTTATTATTATCAACTTAATTTATTGATCGTTTTGCTTCTCCTTTCCCAGTTAGTAGCTATTATACAATATCCATTCACTATTACGATTACTTGGTTAATCATCTTGAAACATTAAACTCACCATTAAGTAGATGATAATGAAGGCCTTTTGATTGTTTCATGTTTTTTCATTTCGTTGCTTTCAATTCATTTGCTGTTCAATGGTGTTAAGTGTTTAACTGGTTTTCATGATCTTTTGTCAATCTTTAGTTGTCCTGAGAAATGCAATTGAAAATGAGGGGAAAAATTAGAAACATGAGTAAATGTAACTTTGATACAAAAACTTGGATTATTTATGATTGCAAGTTAATATTGATTTAGTGTTGAGATTAACAGACTTACCAGGTTAAAATGATATCAATTTTTATTTCTCCACTTTTCTTGGCAACCTTTTCCTATGAGAAAGATGAGAAGATGAAATAAGAAAGAAGATTTATAACATGATCATCTTCAGTCTTTCCTTCTTCTTCTTCTGTTTTTTCTTTCTCCCATCATCCAGAATTATCCTGCATGTCTTAGATTCTTGTGATGTTTAAGAGAGAACCAGTAAGAAGATGAAAAATTTTTCGTTAGCTTTCCGTCTCATCTGAGAAGTATCAGGAATTTATGGAATTCAGTGAGAAATTTTTAACAAGACAGATGAGAATGAACAAAAAAGTTGATGATAAAGATGATGAGAATGAAAAGAATGATGAAAAAATGGGTCAAAAGATGAACAAAAATGATGTGACAAAGTGTATTTTTGTTCATTCCTCTCTTTTTGCTGTTGCCTTCAAGACGAAGGTTTATCTTTTTTTGTGACTTTTTTTACTAATGATGCTTTAAAATGGATCCTCTGCGACATCTTTTGATTCTTTTAAAGGTGAAGATGACCAGTAAATAAGATGATAAATTATCTTCATACCTCCCCACAAAAAGACAGCAACATAAAAAAAGGCCATTTCACTATTTAACGTGATTTGTTGTTCAACTAACGTCAAATAATTTTAAAACATTCACATAAGCCATTGACTTTTTTCCCTCCTGTATCAACCTCTCATCTTTGTCACTTTTCTTTTCTTCCTTCTCATCTCCTTCTTTCCAGTGACAAGTTTTCTTTAATTTGTTATCCTCCTATTTACAATGGATTGAATTGATTTTCAAATCTTTCTTTGGACTGACTTTGATTGAATAAATATCATCTTTTCCAAATGGTAGTCACTTTTCAAATCCAAACGGTTTACTGTTGAAAATGGTGTGAGATAGAGATGGACGATTGCACATTGGAGATCCATTAATCTCCTCTGAATAGCCAATTGTTTAGCTTATTGTTTTACAATTGTACCTGATTGTGAGAAGAAGTACAAAATAGATAAACATTAGAAAACGGATTAAAGGTGGAAGAATGGTAAAGAAAGACAGTTTAGTTACATTTAAATGAAAGCAACGTGTGAGATTAAATATGGCGATGCAAGGGAAGAATCAAAAGACGAGTCGACATTTGAAAGAAGCTTGTTTCCTTTTCTTACAATCATTAATCTTGACCGAGGTTTCACCTAATGACATTGAAAATCAAGCACCCATTGAAAGATAACATGATGATGATGGTAAATAATAATGATGATCAGGATGAAAGAGTTGTGTAGCAAAGCTTGTAAATCAGTTGAAAGAGGACAATAAAAATTGGACACCATTAAAACCACTAACGCTGCCAGCTTGGTAACATTAAGATAAGGTTAGAAAAGTACTTACAGAAAGAAATCTCAAACAAAATGTTTATGGTAAGCACTAAACTGTTTCAAGATAAATTCTCATCAGAATCGAAATAAATAACTCAAATTAACAAACAAGTAAAATTAATTTGGTATATTCCTGTTTGACCAATTCTTTAAGCAAACAAACACTTTAAAACACAAAAATATTTTGTAAAATTTCTCCGATCGACATTTTTCGAGAAAGTTGAGGAAAAACTTGAAAGTTTGATCGTCTTTTTTGTAATAATGAAAGCATGTGTTTTCATGAAACTCATTCTACTGATGTAACTTTTGATGATTAATCAGAAAAGGTTTCTATTCTGAGAAATTCATTATTCAGTTTCTGTAAAACAAACCATTTCGATTTTCAATTGAACCGGCCGCATTCTGTAACCGTAAGAGTTAGAGAGCTGAAACTAATTATTTGTCCATAAAAATTGTTGGTACACATCAGCAATCGAAAACTAATTTCAATTCATAAACATTTCTCTTGATTTTGACCGTTGATCTAAAAACTTTGAGCCTGAATATTTCTAGAATGGTAGCAACTACAATCATCATTCTTCGACCATTCATTAGATTTTATTATGAACTATGACATATTGAAATACCAGATCATTCAAGATCAAGTTGATTTTTTTAATCGAATTTTTTCATGTTAACTCGAATATTGTTTCATTTTTTCTGTTTCAAGGAATCCATCAGAAATGTGACCGGTAACCTCAGCGAATAATTATCATCATTAAAATCAACTTAAAATAAGCCTGGAATAATCTCGGATGGCAGCTGAAGACTGGCTGTCAAGGCAAATCCAACAGGCTGTCAGTAGAGATAGCATAAGTTAGTATTTTACTTCTGGGAATCAATTGAGATTAAAGATGGTTAAGATCGTATTAAAAGCAAATGATTATCTCATTATTTTCCAGTTTGTATTGTAAATATCTTACATGTTGTGGTTGAACAATGTTGCAACAAAATGGCATTAAAGATGGAAGCAGTTAATGCCAAACTAATGGAAGTAACTTGGTTAAGAATATGGTTGCCGATTTTACATAAATTTTGGTTACAAAAGAAACAAGAATAGATTCATGTGTTACTACATCATTTCCTTTTCCGCAGTTGAGTTTAAAAAGTTTAATATTATACAAAGGAAGATGATGAAAGGAAGAAAAGGAAAAGCGCAAAAGAAAAAGGTTAATGTAGCAAAGATGATGATGTGTATTATATTAAATTGAGATTTGTTTTCATCATCAAGAATATCTCATTTGTCATTTACAGTTAATTAACATTGAGACATTTTTCTTTCTTTCCTCTTCTCCTTCACCATCTTTCATCTTGTTTTTCATCATCCTTATCCTCATCCTCCTCATCTTACAACAACTCACACACATATAAACCATCATCAACTCACCCTGAGTGGGCTACTCATTACTTGGTGTATATTTTTTCATCATTTTTTCATCTTTTTTTTCACTTTCCTCTTTTCCAGATTCACTCATTTGACGAACCATTTTTTTTCCTCGTTTCTTGCCAAAATAACAATCAACCTTGCATTAAATTTAGATTTATCAGCAAAAACAAAGTTTGAAGCAGTTAAAATGATAATGATGCTGATGCTGCTGCTAGATGAGCCTGATGATGCCGATGAAGCCTTAAGGCTAGTTAAATATCATGAGGCGTGAATTGTAATGAATAAATCGTGCCAATCATGTGTTTTCCTTCCAAATGAATCAGCTTCTTATTAGCTATAACAACATGATGAAAATGATATTCCTCCTTTTATCCCATCAAGCTAATCACTTGAAGATGAGAGGTTTTGTATTCTTTTAAATGTCAACACTATACTGATACAAGTTGACAATTAGACAGTACGTTAAGTGTTTTTTTTTAAAGAAGAAGAAGAAATAGTTCAATTGATTAAGCATTAAACATTACAATGACAGTAATACCTCGACAAATCCTGAATCTCAAATTGTGATCAAACATGAAAAGAAAATGAGGAAATTTAATTTCCCTCAAAGCCCAACAATCGCGGATAAATGACTTCTTTTGAGTTCAACAGAACGGATTTTTTTTTGCTTCTCTTTTTTTTCTCTCTGCCATGTTTACTTTTCTTCTTGCCAATGTCTTAAGGCTATTTTACTGAATGGTCAAGCTGTCACACTGTATCAATGTTAAGCATAGTTGACACCCGATGCTATTAGTAAGATATATGTGAAGCAATTAAAGAAGAGATTCGAAGGCGAAGATTTAACCAAAAAAGAAAAAGGTTCAGCAAAAGTTTTTCCTCATTCTAATGGTTAACGGAGGCTGGCTTCTTAACAGTCAAACCCTTTTATGAGCTTAATTTATTAGCTTAATCTTTCTTATCCTCTGCATCTTCCTTCGTCTTCATGTTTCTCTTCAAACCCAAACTTACATGAGATTTTGTGGTTTCTTCAAGGAATCCATTTACTTGTAAGTGCAACTCATTTTAACTTGATTACCCTGATTAACTGTTGTTAATTTTGATTGTTTTTCTCCTTCAACTGTTAATTTAATTGTTGTTATATAAATACAATTGATTGATAATGTGCAGATCTTGAATCTTGATTGAACCCAATTCTTGTTTACTGTCATGAAATGAATAGCTTCCAATGCATTATCATTCATCTCTTCCCTTTTTATCATCTTGATTCACTTTAAATATGCTAATAGATCAGGTAATTGATTGATTTCAAGTTGTTAGGGTTAAACATAATTGAATAGACAACAACGTTTTATAACAGTAATTGTTTTCAACCAGTTTCATACTATTACTATGATTAACAAGCTAACCTCTAATTTGATTATACACTCAAACACACACTTGCATGAAATATCAACTGTAAGATAAAAGTTAATTTAATTAATCATAATTGTTTGATTGAAGTGAATCAAAACAGAATCAAATTGTGGTTTGTCAATTGTTAATCTCATTGGTTGGGTTGATTTGTCAGTAAAGATGAGAATGAACCTTCACTGGTTCAACTTGCCTTTTCAATACATTTTGATACATTTTACACTTTCCCTGACACAATTTTGATTTATTACAATTTGTTAACAATACAACATTTTCAAGATTGTTTATGTTAATCCATCTCACCGTATTTACTCTCATCTAATCCAATGATTTATGCGTTCAATTGTTAATCTAATTGTTGATCACAGCGAGTAACCAATGTTTACATGACTTTCCCATTTCAAAGCAACTCTCAGTTATTCAACAAACCTCTCTTTTTTTGCCTCAATAATATACATTTCTTTATCATTATCACCATTATTGTAATCATTATCATCATCCTAATATATCTCAACTATTAATATACAAGAAATACTTATTGATATATATTTGAATAGATTCAACTGAATCCTACAAATGATAATATTAATAATAATAGTGATATTAAATCTGATTTATGTTCCTTAACGTGACTTGAGATCATTTTGTTTGACATTATTTTAAATCTAAATGGCTATTTGTATGTAAATGTTTTCACTTCTTAACCTTACAATTTTTTGTCTTTTATTATTATTATATTTTAGATATATATTTACCTGCTTTTTTTGCCAACTTTGTCTTCACCTTTTTGTGCTACTCTTGTTGTGCTGTGTTCAACCTCTCTAACAATTCAACCAACCTTATCCGGATTATTGAAATTATTCAACCAAATATTAGTTTTTTTTTCGTTTCTTTTGTTACTTATTTACTCTTTTTGTCAGATATCCTTTGCTCGCCCGTTCAACAGTGACAATTTATTATTAATCAATTTACAGGTAAAGCCTACTTTGTTTCTATGTTTGTTCAATTTACCTTGTTTATGACACTTTAGCACTTTCCAACTTTAATTATCGTCTCTCATCAATCACAGGTTATCAGTTACAGGTAATGAAAAGTTGCGAGATTTGCGTCACAAACAATGGACAGTTGATGTGGAAACATTTACTGACTAGAAACGGATTCTCATTGAAATCATTGGCTTGTTTGGCACTATAATTGTTATGTTATGGAGCAACTTTGGAGTATCAGACTCGAAACGTTCATTAAGGGACAGAATTTTTCTGAAAAAATCTTGGAAAAAAAGTTCTGAAATAGTTTTTCTCTCTTTGGTTTCAACTTGCCATTTTAGTCTTTAGTTGCATAGGATTTATAGATGAAAACTGATTTTACAAAAGGTGAGTTTTGAAGCAATTTTACTCTGAATTTGTGACGGAACTGAAAAGTTTTGAAAGAAACTTTTTGTGCCATATGAAAGGTTGATTATCTGATTTGTCGGGCGAAATTGGAATTTTCAGGTTCACGAAGAATCCATGAAAAGAGGAATGGAAATCTATTTATAAAGGAAAAAGAAATTCTGATTGTTTGAAGGACAATTAGTTTTTCTGTTGAAATTTTTATTAACTGTCTATTTGCTGCTCTTTTAGGTTGACCAAAGCAGGATGATTTGGCCTCAGTTGGAAGATGTACTGAACTTGATTAGATTAAGTTGATTGCTGCTCAAATGTAGTCAGGTTTGTTTAGTTAAGACCTGACAAGACATGGTTATAGGTAAAGATGCTCAAATATCAATTTATAACATTCATTTAAGATTTACTTTGTTTTGTTGAATATGAAACAATTTTTTAACATTTCTCTTCCTTTTCTCAGCTTGAACTTATTACAACTGAGTAACTTTGCATGGAATGATGAAAGGAGGATTTGATTACATGAATATTGACTGGTTAAAGTACTCATTGACAGGACAAAATACAATATTATTGCTGTTATTGTTTATTCATTATACAATGAAGGTTGATTTGTTTAAATATAACTTGAAGATGAAGAGGATCATTTTATTTGACAATCAATATTGTTGTTTGTATTTGTGTTGAAGTATCCTGTTGAAGGTTAATCCGGTAAAGATCAGGGTTCATAATGAGAATCTGAGAAGTGGAATATTGAAGTACATGATGAGAATGGTGAAGATGATTGTCCACAAGAAGAGATGAGCCTTAAACCAGCCTTTGAGTAGCATATGATTGAGTGAAGAGGAAGGAAGGAAGAACAAGATTTAAAGTCATTTAACTGTTGGACATTATTTAGGGAATCATGCAACTCTGGTGTAAAATGTTTCATTAAATTTAATGACCAACTTTAATTGGTTCCATTGATTTTTGACCAACAGATGAACAATATTTCATAAAATGTTTACCAAGCTTTCATCAACCTCTGTGTGTTCACTGTGAGTTGAAAAGTGATTTATATTTTTGGCTTCATGTTTGATTTATGGTTGGACACTTTTTTTTGTTTTACAGTACTTTGTGTGTTGATTGAGTCCATTTACAGAAACAATGAGTTTGTTTTGTTAGCTGTCATTGGTGATGGAGATGATGATGATGACCTTTCCTGTCTTAAACTGTCTCTGTGCGGGATAAAGATTTTGCAGAAGAAGAGCAAAGAAGATGAAAAAAAGAGTCACAAAATGATGTGAAAACAAAACCAATTGACAGTTAAAAGTCTCTTAAGGCTCTTAACAGTTTAAAATGTTGAAGTAAAGTGAAAAGACAAAGATGATGAGCAAGATGATCATCAGAGTGATGATTGACATTTTACTCTTGATTATGTTAAACTTGTCTCTCAGTGAATATGTTTCCTTGTGTTGCGCTTATCAAATGTAAAGTGCAATCACAAGTGTAATAATAAACTGTAAAATTGAGTTTTGACAGTTTTGTCATTTCATCTGTTTAACACTATTATTAAAAGTCGCTTATTTCAATAAATCATTGATAACAAATCAATCGTAATATCATCGCCATAATCGGTAACATTGACTTTTCACAAAACATTCAGATGCTCGATGAGTTATGATAACATCTAACGATCTCATTCAAAGACACTATTGAATCCATTCCACTTTCTCGATTTTCACCATTTTTAGGTGCTTTTCAAATGATGAACCTTCATCAAGATGGTTTGATTGATTCTGTTGAAACTCATAACCAGATGGGAAAATTGGTCACAAATTTGGTTCTAATCTAGATTAACCCATAAACTGATGAAACTTTTTTTCTTGACTTTTGCCAGCTAATTGTTGAATTTACATGAAACTGTTTTCCCCGAAAGCCACTCGAGATTTGGACATTTGAACATTTGTATTATTATTTTTGCATTATTATGATTACATTTTATCACGAATTGTTAGTTTCCTTAACAATTGTAATGTCTACTAACCATTATAATGGTTATTAATACATTTATTTATTGTCAATATATTAGCATTTTGATTATAATGTTTACTTGGTTACATTTGTTTAAACATTATTGATGATTGATTAATGTTTAAACTGACAGTATTAATGGGTTACTTTAATGTGAACAATTTACAATTGTTTAATGTTTTAGTTAATGAAAATGGTGAGCAATAAAAATTTAATTTCAAATGTTTAATGTTACAAATTAAAGCCATGAATGGTATAATCAATCAATAAAACCAAGCAATTAATAGTTGAGTAAATTTAATGAAAATAATAAAAAGCCATTTTAAAAAGGTTGAAACCTTTTCCATTTTGTTGTAAATCAAGAAGAAGAAGAAGAAGAAACTGAAATCTTAATTAAAATTACCTGAAATGATGGGTAAAGATAATGTTTGATGCAATAATAACGATGATGATGATGATGATGATGTTAAGAAGTGAAGTCTTTTAATGAGCGATAAGTTGCACATTTTTGGGTCCAAAAGATAATAATATGATTGAGTTGATGATGATAAGAGGCACCTAAGGTAGACTGAATGGTGGGTTTCAGGGTGGGCGTTGAAGGGCCACCAAGTAATAATTTGGTAGGGCCAAGTATCGACACTCCTTTTCATCATTTCCCTCTTTTGCTTGTTTAACCAAAAGAAGAAGAGGAAAAAATGAAAAGCAAATTGCGCCTTGAAAATGAATAGCTTTTCAATGCTTATCTTAATGTTTTTTACCTCAAATTATCATTTTGCTTCCTATCATCATCATTATCACAGCCATCATTGTCATTTGAAATATTTTTCTTGCCTTTTCTCCATCAAAATAAGGCTTTCATTAGTGTATTTTGTTTGCATTTAGTCAACAGTTAATTGTTATATTGATTATTGTGATTAAACATGCGATAAATCATTGGTGGAATCGTTATTTTCATCTTTCGATTTGATTGTCTTTAAATGTTAACCTTCATCTTTTTTCATATGCAAATGGTGCTCATGAAACAGGTTGATATTACCATAATTAGTATCAATGGTTGTAATAAATTTGAAAGAAATTTCAAGGTAAATCATGTTAATTGTCGATTCGAAATTGAATTGATTTTTGATTACTTTAATTATTACAATTTGCAACCTTAAGTCTAATTCATAAACTCATTAAAATGTCAACCTTAAGGTTTATCACTTTTTTCATGAGAAACAAATTGTTGCTGCTCTTCAATGGACAGCTTTTGTTTACCAAGTCTCAGCTTTTTTTTAAAACCCATTTTTAGGTTGAAATTGAAAATTATCAATGACTATTAATCAATAACCAGTTAAGAAACGGGTTGATGTGTTTACAGTAAATAATATGCAATGATTAACCTTCACTAAACACCAACACAAAGATTGTTAATTAATTAACGATTGCTAACTAGGAAAGCATTAATTATAACCAGCAAAGTGTTTGTTTGACACATTTCATTATTAATTTCATTTTCATAATCATTTTTCCTTCAAATATAATTAACTACCTTTTAACCATCAATCATCAATGATCAATGAAAATTGAATCAACTTTGATTCAACATTATTTCATGCTTCAGTCTTTGAACAAAATGAATGCTAAAAAACTGGTTAAATCATCAAATGCTACAAGATATTTAATCATATTTTAGGTTCAATACAACAGCTGTTATCAATCAATAAATTAACCATAGTTTCATCTTTATATTCAATAATTACATGGAAATCTGAAGAATCATTGTTTCAATCAAATGATCAAATGAAACCAGATTCATTGAACAACTTTGACATTTACATTTTTTTTGTGTCTCCACTTTTCAAAGCATCTTTTTGTTATTTTTGGTTTTCACTTTTTATCATCTGAACCAGATTTGGACAATTTTGGGTTAAATAACTGTAACAACTATTTTCATTTTGAATGTGAAGTTGATTTTAAACACTTCAAGCTTTACAAATCATTTTGAAGCATCAGACATGAAATCTTCAATTTCATCCATTTCTTCATTGAAAACCTTTCTCTGAACTTGGCTCGACCTGGTTCAAACTAATGTCTAGTCAGAGTATTGAACATTTGGTTTGCTGGAAAAAAAGTCAATGTAATTCATTATTATTTGTGACTCAAATTGACTTTATAAAAAGGTAACTTCTGTCCAAGATTAGACTTTAAATGGGAAACCTTGAAAGTTTTGAGCCATTAATTTGATTATATTGACCTTAAAGGTTGATATTTTGATAACTGAAATTGAACTAAACGATAAATAATTAAAGGACTATTTGAGTCCCATTAAAATGGTCTCACCATCATTGACTGGATCAACTTATCGGGTCAAACATTTTATGCCTTTTTTTGCCTTTGCCAGTCTCAAGCTATTAATATTATCCGTAATCATCTTACTGGATAGTTTAATGTATTGTTATTGATGGTGAGGACGATTACAAGATGATAATCCTCTCAAGCAAATAATATTATTACAAATAAATGGTTCACTTAATCTGTTAATCTCTCCTGTTTGCCTTTGTGAGTTTTATGATGGAAACACATTTTTCACCTTTTTTCTTGCTATAAATTCAGTTGAACGTGTTTTTTGTTGTTTTTTAACCTTAAAACAGTGACAATTAAAGGATTGTGACTTTTGACAAAACATTTGCAACTTGTGATGCTTTTACAGTTGGTTAAACAGGATTAACTTACAAGTTTGATCATCAATTTTGAAACAATTCATTTAATGTCTTTTTTGTTGCCATTTTTTTCATCACATTATTCACATTCAACCATTTATTGAGTCTTGTTTCAACTCTTTGTTTACTTGAGTTAACCTTTTTTTTCGTGTTGCATTTCAACTGTTTATAACTCACATCCCTGGTTGGACTGGTTAATTGGTAAAGTATATTATTGTTATTGAACTTGAAACAGAAACAATCTGTTGATTGATGGTGATACCTTTTCATGGCGATAATGATATAAATTGTTGCCAGACAATTGTTTTAAATTGTTTCAAATTGTTGAGATTGTTGAAATTGTCACTCAAACTGTAATCATTACAATTCTGTTCCACCAAATTTTATCTCCTTTTTGCTTGATATTTCATTTCAAATGCTCTTTTCTTTGTCTCTCAACTTTCAAGGTTTGATTAACTTTTGCAAAGATGATAACAGTGATTATCAAAGTGAAAATTGTAGACCAAATGAAAGTCATTTCCGTTTCCATTGATGCAGCAAATGATGTAAAGTATGGAAAGATGAGGTAAGAAGAGGAAAAGTAGAGTAATCAAGATGAAAGGTAATCGCACTTTCATTGAGAAGTAATTAAATGCCGGAAAATAACTAAACTTCAAATTCAATGCAAGAGTTGAATTAAAATTCGACTTTTGCCTTTACTTTCCATTTTAATCAGATCAAAAAATGTATTGAACAATCAATTTCGTCAGAAGTTCTAGCTTGTGTGAGATTCCAATGTTACATGACAAAATAGCAAATCTATCTTTAAAAGTAATATGAATCTATGGAAAGGTTTGTTACAGAAATCGGTATTAAATCAATTGTTAGTTAGTGTGAGCATACAAATGAAGTTCATTTGACGAATCAAAAAATTTTACAATCGATCGTGCTCGATGAAATCGCTTTGGCAGTTATGGTCACTAGCTCGTGGTGGATGAATCGAAAGCAGTGTCCGATTTTATTCATGAAAATGATTTTCAGCTCTTCCATAAATTGTATGAGAAGTGTGAATTTGATTAGTGATACTTTTTGCCGTTTTGAACCAAATCGACCTGAAAGCTTCAGAAATTTTATTCCTTGAAATAAGCGAAATTACTTGTTGGCCATTGAAAGTTACATAAAAATAATTAATCAAAAATCTGTTACATAACTGGATAAAAGTGCGAGCTTTGGCCATTGAGATATCGAAAACTGTCGATCAGAAAAATTTTTTGATTTTGCTTGAACTGATCGAGACTTGAATCTAAAAGTTGTTAAAATTAAATTGCTTTTGGATATTTGCTGTAGATTGATTTACTCATATTTGTTTGCTCAATTCAACCGAATCCGATGAGATTAAGATTTTAAGGCTTTGGATTAAATCGCTTTGAAAAGATGAAGCTCAATATTAACTTTACGTTAACTTTACCAGAAACTGAATGCTAGCTTAGTCCATTGAAGTTGACTTTTTAGTGACTTAAGACTTTTCATTTTCAGGTTTCTTCAAGTTTCACTTATCTTGTTTTGTTACCTTTTTGTCAATCATTTTCATCTCAATTAAATATCATTGCAGTTGTCTTGAGGTTTGGACTTGAAAAGATCTCAACCTTGAACTAAAGGTTTACAGGTTAATTACAGGTCATTTCATCTTTTGATTAGTATCATCAACATGACCAACATGATGTAAAAATGATGAGGAAAAGCTGATCTTTTGGGTGTGTTCAGCTATCATCTTCATCATCTCTCTGTCTCTACAATTACAGTGATAATAAAGATTTAATAATGATGATGATAGTGAATTGCAAATGATGATCAAAACGTGTTTTCTGTGATATTATTGTTGTTGATGATACAGAAATGATTAGTTTTTTTTCATGCAAACTTTAAATATCGGTTTAGTTGTTGATAGTTTTCATTCAACATTCAAATTATACCTTTTCATTTGAATGATTTTCACTCCCAATGATCATATTTGTGTATATCTTTGTACCTTTGGGTGATTATACAGTCAAATACAGTTTATCAAGCAACATCTCATCATTAGGAATCATTTTCTCGTTGAAATCCCATTCAACTTGCAATTAACCATCAAAAAGATAGTCAAATGATAATTTCATTGGTCAACCTTCAACCAAATGAATAGAAATATATTTTTGCTCATAAAATTTGATAATCTTTAATGTTACTGAATGTTGAATGAAAGTATTGACAAAATGTTAACACCAAAAAAGGTTACAAGTTGGATTGATTAGTGAATTGTTATTGATCGGTAAAACTAACCACAACGGAAAATGATTCACATTACAAGATGATCACAATGTTGATCACAATTAACCAACTAATATTATGCTAATAATGAACAATGAAAGGCACCAACACAAAAAGTGGATCAAGTAAAAGCTGAACAATTGAGAGATTGATTAGGATAACCTTTTTTTTCATTTTATCTTACATAATATATAAATATATTTTTCACTGATTCTTACCATTTATATAACTATGTTAACGACAATACAGAGTTGATTGATGATCCCTTGATATGACAGACAAGCGCAAATAATGGCCTCGTCTATTATATTATTTTGCCTTACAATTTTTTTTCATCTTTTTCATCTTCTTCTTCTTTCTCTTCACCTCTGGTTAAAAATGTTGCCATGAGAGTGGGAGAGACAGGGAATGATGAAGATTGAAGATTGAAGAGTGAGGAAAAGTCATCAATCAAAGGACAACAACAATATATAAAAGTAATGGCAAGTTGTATAAGTAAAAATGATAATAGAAGGCAAAAAAATGACGATAATCAAAGGTTCATTTAACAGAGAAATCCTTTTTTTTCTCGAGTCAGAATTTTCCATGTTTCTCTTTTTTCCTTTTCTTGTCTCATTGAAGGTGACAGTAATGAATGAGATAACAAAACAATGTAAATTGGTTGATCAATAAATTTGGGTTCAAAGTTGCATTTCAAGAAAAATTTGAATTCTTCAATTTTCTCACCTTAAACCTGATTCTGGTTTGATAATTATTTCACAGATTTGCCATTTTTTGCTTGGCCAACAATTAGATTCTCATCTAGATTTAATGATAACTGTGATTATCATTTTATTGTGTGTTTTTGCTTCCCTTCATGTTACCTTTGTTACCTCAACCTTTACAATGTTGAGGGTTGAGACCATAAGATGTCCATTATTATGTTATTTATAAATGTGTATAGATATTGAAAGGTAAACTTGTAATTGAATGATATCGTGATTAAGGTGAAACACTTGGATTACGGGAAAATAGATGAATAAAGGTTGTTACCTGTTAGAGATGCGTGATATTAAGACAATCTGACGATGTTTAAAGACGATGATGATGATAATGATGATGATGGCTATGATGATGGAAACATGGTAAACCAAGCAAAACTCAATTTGAAAATAGTGTTTTCGCCAAATATATTAACAGTTTTGTACTAACAACAATCACAAGGAAACAATTTAAGACAATTTAACTTTGCTGTTTGACTGATGGTCAAAAGGCTTTACTTAAATATCATTTTTTTCGGGCTTTTCACCTTGACAGGTAACAAGAAAGATCAAGTGATAAATGAATATAATGAGGAGGGAAAAAGATAATTGAAAATACCTTTAATTGAATATTAAACAGATAATAATGTTTGCAATATTTTGCTTCAATTGAAACCTTTTCTTAATACTTTAAAGACAAAAATTGAATTCTCATCTATTTACCTTTATAATCAGTTGGTATTAAGATTAGTTTAATTGAAAAAGGTAAACTGTTTTTAATACAAAATGATTGAATAAGGCTTTCAGGTTTTTTACATTTGAATCGTCGGCCAATTTCATTGATTGATCATAATAGCAGGTCAACAAGTTAACAATCACATTTTCAACGTTTTTTCAAAGGCACTATAGATGAACATTAATAATCTTGATCATCCTCATCATCATTCTCATCTTCACCTTTGCCTTGTTATTTTTACTGTTCAGTTGGTTCAATCAATAAGATTGAAAAGCTCGATTGGATTTCATGCTCATCAATCATTCAGATTAGATGGATCACTTTTGATGTTTATTTTGTGTAAACTGTATTCATCAGTTGATGCCTTTTGTTAATGCACTGTCTTCATCATCATCATCGTCATCATCAAGCTACCAAAGCAACCCAACTACCTTCAATGTAACAACAAATGTTTCATTGATTTACTTTGACAAAATGGTAAAAAGATTTCATTTGAAACTCTTTTTTTTATTTCTCTCAAGATTCTGTAATTAATAGTTTAATGATGGACAATTATCATTGAATTATCTTGACTTATGTTGGTAATTAAATCAACTAATTAGGTTGAGGCACAGGTTCAGGCAAATTGAGTTATGTTGGATCCTTAAACAATTTCAATACTGATGAGTGTCAAACAAAATTTACAGCAAAAAAAAGGTTCAGCTTTTGAAGTTTAAATACATATTTCAACAGTCATGTCATGAGACTGAATCAATATAATCAATTTATTATCGTTTCATTGGAAGCGACAGTTGAAACTTTGAAATGTTCATTACCTTAAGCGTAGTTTTTTATTGAGTTAAGAATTAAGAAGATTTTGATTTTATCATTCATGTGACAATTAAATGGTAATTTAAAGCAAAATTATTGAAACATTAAGCTTTTTGCCATTCAAGGAGCTTCAGTTAATTCCGTTAAATGTGTTTTAATTGTTATCTAATTGCACTTTTCATTATGAGCATGAACCTTCTGAAGATGATTAACTTTAGGAAATGTTCAGATTGAAATGTAATCAGGGTTAATAGCAATAGTAAAAGGTTGACAAAAATTTGTGCCTTTTTTTGTGCCAAAAAAGATGCTGTTGATAATGTTGAATGTTTATGATGGTGATGAGGAGGAGGAAGATGAAGGCGACTTTAAGTGATCAAAAGTGATCAATTGCAAGTTGTCAAAGGCAATTTTCATTCGGCATTTTACCGTCATTATACTTGACAGAGAACCATAAATCACAAGGCAAACGTTAACTATCAACAAACAGTGAATTATACAGTTGTAATAATGCAAAAGTGTCTTGAGAAGTCATTCTTTGGCAAAGAAACAGCTTCAATTTTTGCCCTTTTTTTCAATGCTCATTAGTTTGTCATTAATTTTTTGCTCAAAAATTCATTTTCTCTCTCTCTCAAACTGTTTATATATTTTCAATGTTTCAGTTTCATGTCAATCTTGATCAATTTTGATTTACCTTTGAATTAATTAGCTAATGTTTGTTTCCAGTTGTCATTGGGTTTTATTTTGAGAGGTAAATAAACTGGTTTTGCTTGGGGTTTAACAGGCAAATGAAGTGTTTGATTTTGTCGTTTTTGGTTAACATTTTGTTTGATTTCATTTTTATAATCATTTTATTGGCGTTGATTAACTTAATTCAATGTCTGTAAACATTAATATTAACCATTTGAATTTTGGTTAAACACTGTGAATGATATTTTGCTTTAGGTTATAACAGCAAGCCAGAGAAAAGGTTGTTTGTTTGGTAAAATATTTACTCAAGAGTAAAATGATATGACTTTGTGTGTGCTAATGTGTTTATCTACAATGATTATTGTTATTATTTTGCTTTGCTATTAGACTGTGAAACGATAATCGGCCTCATCATCGGCACAGTTAAGGGATGAAGGCCACAACATTAACAATAAGCAAGGAAAGAGAGGAAAAGGGCAAAAGTAATGCCTTTACCTTTTACCTTTACAACAGACATGGATAAATGGCCTGTTCAAATGGTACACAGCAAGAAAAAGGTATAAATTAGCTGTGATGGGGCAAAGGGCGCTTGATTGATGTCCAAAAAAAAGTAAGTATTTCGATGGTCCATGTAAGGCCTTTTTGTGTGTGTTGAACTGTTGTTGTTGATGATGTTGTGGCTTAAACGAGTAAGTAACTAGTAAAAACTAAGCAACCGCAAATTATGTTTTTTTTTGGCCTGGCTGTTTGAACCATCAATTACCATGAATGGCACTCCACCTCCGACCTTTTTGCTGTTTTTGGCCTTTGGCTCTTGCCTTGGTTCCTGCTTTTTGGTTGCTGACTTTGGTTCCTGCCTTGGATCCTACCTTTAATGTTTTAATGGTTTCATCCCTCGACAACACAATGGGCCTTTAAAAAAGAGATTGAACGGAAAGTATGTGAAGTCCACAGGAAACCAACAATTGGTGAAGGCGAAAGGTGAAGATAATACGGATCAAAAGGTTCTCTTTTTCACCCCTGATGAGATGATAACTTTACTGGGCTTTTTGTAACATCAACCTCCCTCTTTATGGATAGATAAATGTTTGGTAAGGTGACAAACGATTCCGCTTGTTTGAGGTTTTGCTTTTGGTTTTACTTCTCTCTCTTTTACCTTACTCTTGGATTCCGCTGTTAAATCTGGACCTAAGAGGCTGATGGACCAATAAATTTGATAAAGTTGCAGTTGAAGACTCTCCTATTAGATGTCATTTATTTTGTTTAGTGTTACCTTCATCCTGAAAGCTTCAGGGTTACCTTTGTTTGGACCCCTTTGCCCTAGGATCAAGTTTTATGTCTTCAAATGTAAACACCTCATGTGGTGTCAATGGAGCTTTTAATCATCAAGACTCCCTGGAAATACAAGCTAATGATAAAAAAAAGTAGAACCATCTAACACTATTGGGTTATAATGATTGGTAAAAATGGCAGGATCAATTGTATGGTTAACAACCACAATAACAACATGATGAAGATGACAAGGAGAAGGAGAAAAGCAAGAGGAAGAAAATAGAAGAAGAAGAAGAAGATGAAGAAGAAGCAAAAGATTGAAATGATTTGTGTTCATTCGCTATTCATGTTTACCCTTGATTTACATGTTTAGCCTTTTATCCATAACAATCAAAGAGCCTTCTCTATTTTACTGTCACTGTTTAACGCCTTCTTTAAATGATCAATGGATCCTGATGAATACCTGACTATTGATATGTGTTGATGATACCAACATTTTTGGGTTTACCTACATTTTCTTGGTTCAATAGCAAATATAAAGCAAACCTAAAGAGACGATGAAACGACCAATCATCAATTTTCCCAGCTTTTAACTTCTAAATCATTGTAATCAAATGTCATTGTAAACATTTGCTCATTGTAAAATATCCTAACTTTCTTGGTCTTTTTTATATTGCTGTTGTTAACAGTTTGATGATGTTTAATGACAATTTATAAGCTTCAAGACTAGAGCAAATAATGATTGCCAACAATTAAAAGGTTATTTTGTAACAACCTTTTTGTTTATTATCAAAGGTATATAAAATGTATAATAATTAATGAACAATTGTTACAATTTACTAAGCAATTGTTAACTCAGTCGGCTTCTCAGCTTCATTTTAACCTCCAATCGACTTGCAATTAACTAATGGACTAATCACTGATTTTATTATTTTGTCACCAAACATTGCTATTAATTATTGTATAATCAATAAATGTATAAAATCACGGTTAACTTGAGTAGACTGTAATTGTGCCAAATTAACTGTAACCTTAATGATGATATTGTCAAAGCAGTAAGATAATTAAAGTAATAAATTAATTAATTTTTATGGTTAAATTGAAATTGGCGGACTTTTGTTGAAACAATTTTAAAACCAATGGCAACAACCCAAAGAAAGGCATTTTTCACTGGTCTTTCAATTTTGGGTAAAAGGTGAAATTATTATTTCTTTATTTGAGTTTTTTGTTTTATTTAACTAAATTGTTCTGGACTTTTCGTTAATTGTTATAAGTTTATCATTATTGACTGTCTTTACTTTTATATAATTAAAAGGTAAAGTTGATCATTAATTGTTATTAATGGTTATCATATTGTTTCGCTTGATAATAATCAATGACTCTGGTGATGAAGACAAACCCATAGAAGCGATTAGAAAAATGATAAATGATGTGCCATAGGATCTCAATTTATCTTTTCACTTGCCTCTACAACTGTTCATTTTATCATTATTATTATTATTATTTTGTGTATTATTATTATCAGTTTCATCATAATCATCATCATCATTACTCTTATTCTGCAGCAAAAAAATACTCAACTGTTTGTCTCTAAACCTATTTGTAAATCTTCAACTGGCTCATCGTCTTTTTGCATGCAAAAATTTTCTCCTTTTTTCATAGCCATCATCAAACATAATGGTTAATAGTTTGTAAGCTCATTTTTTGTCAAATTTAGTTAATGGATAGAGTCATTTTTCAATGTTAATATCAGGGAAAAAGGACCAAAATTTATATTTATGGCTATAATAGCGATGAAAAAATCTAACAATCAAATGTTAAAATTGTTATCAGCAGCTAAACAGCTCTCTATTTACTTTGTTACCAATTTGTTAATTGTTTTACAATTACACAACCAAAATCAACAACAGGAATATTATATCAACAGAAAATGATGGAAACAATTTGACACCAAATTTTAAGGTTACAATGGAGAAACCTGGAAATTTTGTGGAATGTTAATTAAACTGTTAACTCAGTTAAATTGATTGTCCAATGAGTCGAGATGTTAATCAAGAGTCCAGTGTGAGTCTACACTTTTCTGGTAAATACTGATTGAACCAGAAAAATACTCAACAAATGAAGCCAAAATGCGACCCAATAAGTATAAAAAGGTTAATTAATGTAACCAACTGGAGCAAACAAAAATAATTTATTAACTCTGTAAGTAATTCAACTTTTCCTCTTCCACTCTAATAGTGATAATAACGATAATTATTACATTTAACATGAGAAAAGGATAAATTGATGTGAAAGTTAATGATGACAAGAGGATTGTAAGATGGAAGAAGAAGAAGAAGATGAAAAAAAAGATGAAAAATGATGAACATTATATTTACTATGGAAAAAGCAAATTGATTCACATCCAAAGTTTAATCGTTTTTACCTTCTTTTATCTCATCATCATCAGTACTTTGTAATAACATACAAAGGACAATGTTAACCACTATCATCACCCACAATTGTGCATCATCATCAGCATTACAATGATCCTTTTTTGTCTTCTTTCATCATCACCATCATCATCAGCATCAACATCATCAACATCAACTTGATCCTCTTTGAATCAACCAACTTTTATGTACACTTTGTCTGCCAACTATTTGGCAAGCAATTAATCTTTACTCAGCATCTTGCAGAGAGAGATCATCTTGATCATCTTCATCATCATCATCATCTTGATCATCACAAAAAAAAGATGGAAAGAAAGGGAAAGATTATAAATCATGTCAAGTCGTCCATCATCCTCTGAACAAAGGATCATTTCTCTTACTTTCTCCATCTATCTTCTTTCTTCTTCATCTTCATCCTCATCGTCAGCTTTTCTCTCTCTCTTTTTTTTTGTGATTTTTCTTCTTCTTCTCTTCATTCCGAGTCATTAAATTGCATCGGAAACACTGGTAAGCCTTTTTTACTTTACTTTTTCACTTCATCATTTTCATCTTCACTTTTCATCCTTCCCTTAATCACAGCATTAGCACGTTAAATCAACTCTTCAATTTACTGCAAAACCTTACCAAACCAACAAAAATTGTGCTCAACAATAAACGCCTTTTTACGCTATTCTTGTTCACTCCAAAGCCCATTACCTTTGATTCAATTTTTTTACCAGTTTTTTTGGTTAATTGTTGTTTAAACTGATGTTACTCAATGAAAAAACAATCACAACCATGAAAACTGATGTTTAACCCGATCATTATCAAAATGCTTTCTGATAAATTTCACAACTTTTCCAATGCTCTGATTGATAATCTTGAAATTGTTGAGTAAATTTTTCATGAATTCAAGTATTGAATGAAAGCCAGTTTAGATGATGAAAGGTTGAGACAGAGAAAAATTAATTTCCCTGAAAATTGACTTTATTTACAAAAGCTGATACCGTGAAATTGAATAGCTCAGCTTGAATAAATTTCTGGTTTCCTTTACATGAGTCAAAATTTGACTTGGATATTACAAGATGATTCCAGTCCAACATTGGATAAATTTAGAAACTATTGATTGCTTTCAATTTAGTCAAAAGCATAATAGTTAACCTGTTTTGTTGGTTGACTTTAAAAACAATTTGATTGAACCATCGGTTTTTTTGGTAAATTCATGTCATTCTGTTGATACAGTGTTCATTAGACAATTGCAACAGTTACAAGATGATCATGCTATATGGAATGGAATCGCTTCTCTTGACTGTTTCATCCCTATAGACCAGTGAATCTTTGATCTGAACGTTAGTTGTACCAATAACATGAGGTTCATCAATCAATCAGCTGACTGACAATCCATGACAATTGCAGGACAATAACAATTGATAACATTTGTTGTATTAACTTTCCTCTTTTTATTCAGTTCATCCATCTGTAGAACCATCATCAATTGACGATCCATGGTATTATTATATTGAACATTGAACATAATTTAACCAATCCATGGTTGTGATTATTGTTGATGAAACAAACAACAAACAAAAAAACATTGCTCTATACAACACAATCAAATGATTTGGTCAACTTGATTATACTTTGATTTACTATTACTTTTGTTGTTGTCAGATATTACTTATAATTCAATTGATTTCATTTCATCTGATAGATTAATAAACTGTCAACAACCAGCCAATGTTCAATTGATAATATGTTATCAATCAAAGTCAATCTATTTAACCTTTCCATTGGAAAAAAATGTTTATCAAAATGATCAAATTCATCAATTTATCCTACTTTTGTTGTCATTTAATGCAAAAAATGTTTCTTTTTTTGGTCAAAATTTCCAATTTTATCCAAATATTTCTCTCAATCTGCTCTAATTAACCTTTTGTTTACTCTTTTAATTGTTGATTGTTGGATTATTTTAACAATTTAAGATATTTAGTTAAAGCGTTTAATTGTTGCAACATTTTTCACTGAATGCTTTAACATTGATTTACTCGTCAATGGTTTTCAGGTTCAATTGGGTTTATTGAACAGACTAAACATTTTTAACTTTTAAGGTTAAACAATTGAGAATCATTTATTGGTGTGAAATGATCAAAATTCAATTAACTGTGAATTGTGTTGAAAATGTTTCACATGTAATTCAATTTATTGTTGGAAACAACAATTAAACGTAATTAGTTTTAATCAACTCTTATTGTTACAGTGTATCGCCTATTAAACTGTGATATTTATTGTCTCATCAATTACAGTTAATTCAAGTTAAATTATTAGTTTGTGGATAAATTAGGATAAAAATAGTATAATAATCTGTAAATCGTTGAACTTAATAGGATGAAGGAAAAGGCAAATGTAATTAATGGCAATCAATTTGTCGATATTAAAAGGTTGTCAGGTTAAACTTGGATCAACTGTTGGTCTATCTTTTTGTTTCATAAACATTCAACTGAATTATCTGGTGAATCACCATGAAAGCCATTTGTAAATGATTGAGATGTTTCATATAAAACCTATGATCTAGTCTGAATCAATAGTCAGTTAAACTCACAGCTAACAATATTAATAGTGAATGAATCAAATTCTGGTTATTCATCGGTAAACTGTTATTATTAGGTTATTGAATCAAGGATAATAAGTGGTTAACCTGGAGATGTACATGACATGATATGAGTTGATGTAAGTAAAGAAAGTTAATGTTAGTAAATGAATTTTATCTGAAAATGAAACATTTTACCCTTTAAGTGTCTAATATTGTAATTGGCGCGTCAAGTGAAAAATGAAATTAAGAAATGTTCCCTCTTTCCTATTGGCGCCTATTTATTTACATGGGTTTACTTGTGAATAGTGATTTAGCTTTGCACAATTTAACAATCATTTTTGGATTTAAGTTACTTATATTTATGTTTGTTGTGACAATTATGATTTATCTTATTATTGTTATTTATTTGTAGGTTGTCATTGTTCTGGTTTATATGTATATCTCTTCAACTCATCATCTTTTGGACTGCAGTACATTAATTCAAAGGAGACAAAGGAATAATAAGACTCATAAGGAGATTGACAAGGATATTCAATAGGAAGGTTAAATTGGTGATTCAAAAGGAGGCTCAAAAGGAATATGGAAAAGAAAGAGAAACAAATCTTGGATAATCCAGTTGAGCTTTAAGCCGATAAACGGAATTAGCTTGGAGAGAAGAAACAAAATCAACTTGAAAGTGGAAAGTACAAAACTGTAACGTATAAGACTTATACTGACAAAGATGAAAAGTGGAAAAGAAAAGGAAAAGTCCTCTTCAACTCAACATCAACAAGACTTCATCATCTCTCTCTCTCTCTCGTTCATCTCCATTGTGTACATTTAAGGTTGACGGTTTGATTGGCAAAAGATTGTTTTCCAATTTAATGTTGACAATACAGAGCAAGCTTCCTCTTTTCCATCTTTTCTTGTACCTGCCTATGTAAGTGTTAGTATGTGTTTTCGTGTGTGTGTGTGTGGCTGTTTGTCTGCATGTCAATATGTTTTTTGTTTCTTGACTGTATTTTGTTACGGAAATTACCTGGTTACTTTCTTACATTGTATGCAGTTTTGTTGAACGTTTAAGATAACAACACAGATTTTAAGCTGCTTGAGCCAATTCATTGTGTAGTAAGGAGAAGAGATTAAGGAAAAAAGACAAGTAGATGATGATGGTGATGATGACGGTTAACAGACTGATTAAAACACTTTGAGTTGAACCCTAACATCGGATTAGATTGACAACTCAGTAAGGTAATAAGTATAGTTAGTACAAAATACGAGATGAACAAAGAGGAAGATTGTAAGTTTAGTGTTAATTTAGTGAAACCTAATAATCAAGTTTACTTTCTAATCCATTTCTCTCTTCCTCTTTTCCTACTAGAGCTTGCTGTCACTCAAACTGTTATCTTGAGACGCCTACTAATGTCTATCCCTTGTCCTGCGTGTGTCTATGTCTACGGTTATAGACTTTGGTTGCATGCCGTAAAAGATTGACATTAGACAGAGACAATCTGGTTAAGATGGAAAAAAAATTATCTGTTCATGTTGATAATGTTACTTACGATTGTAATGAGATTTTTTCCCTACAACTTGAGCTTTCAGTATAAATCAAGTTAATTTGCAGTAAACCAAACAACCTAGCAATCTGTTATATTACCAACAACTTATAGAACCCATCATGTTTCCCTCTTCTCTAAATGTTATTGTCACAGTCAAAACACAAAATAATTAAGGTTAATTAAATGTAAACCATCAACCTTTCAATGTTCATGCTTTTGTCACTTTTTATCAGTGGCAAAAAAACTGTTCATATTTTGTGACTCTTTTCATCCCAAGAGCATAATATTGATAGAAGTTGTTTGACTTTCCTTTTTTGCATTTTATCATTTCATGTTGAATTTATTCACACTTTACAAGTTATCAACAATTGACCTTGATTGGGATAATTACATTGAAAGATTGATTTGTTTTTCCTAAATAGTCATTGAAATTACATTTTACAAGTTGATTGATTGTTTTATGTGAATCCTAATTCCTAGTCATTTTTCATTTCTCTCCACCTTTTCATCAATTTCACTCCATCGACTCAAAATCTAATAATCCGGATGATCGATTATTTCAATTGTCCAAAGATTTAACATAAATTTTAACTAACCTTTTACATGTCAGATTATTTCTCTATTAACTTGCTAAACTTAATCAATTTTTTCTCTCTTCTCTCGTCTATTCAATTGAATTGAATTGAATATATAAATCAGTTTGCTTAAAACCATTATCTATATTTGTATGCTAACAGATGCTGTAAGTTTTCCAAAATGGTGCATTAAAAAGGATAAAGATGATGATGGCGATGATGAAGACGATGGTGAATAGGGATGAAAATGATGAATGATGTTTACCTATGAGGATAAAAGATGAAGACGAATTTGATGCTAATACTAATTATAATGATAATGATGGTGGTGATAAACAACGTTCAAAACGCCTTTACAGAGCCAACAAAATCGTGAAAATGTGTCGTAAGTTGTTGCTGTTGAGATTGTTTAGGAAGATAACAGGTAATAATTTGGAAGAAAAGTTGAAAGAAGATGAAGAAGACAAGAAAAAAACTTATCCACATCCATCTTAATTTCTCTTCTTTTGACCAGTTTCTGTTTTTTTCAAGTCTTGTTTCCTTGTCAAACTAACTTATCATCCTTTTTGCTCTTCCTCCTCCTTTAGGTTTCTTTGGCCGAAATGTTTCCCTTGATCATCATGTGGATGATGATGATGATGATCATCATCTTTTACCAACCAGTTAAACTTGAATGCTATTCTGTTGTTCAACAAAATGATGTTCACACCAGGAAAGTGATAGATTCATTGTTTTCCCTGGTAACCCTTAGCTTTTGATGATCCATTTTAACTCCTACAGTAAATATACTTATCTGTAAAAGAGATTTTGCTTTAAAATTGATTGCCCGTCCAAAAAAGAAGTGAACAACAAGGAGAGGAGAGAAAAAGAAAGACACAAAAAAAGAAAGGAACGAACAGTTGAGTCAAGTCGATGGTGCCTAGTGTGGTGAAGTTACAGTTGAGATGGTGATGTTGATGATGATGATGGTAAAAGTTGCAGTTTAACAGATTATTGATTGTTGACTGTAGACATCTCATCCATCAAGATTACAATTTGAAATCGATCAATGTCCTCGGTCAACAGATTCTAATGGCTTGTCTCTCATGAGGTTACAAGAAAATTTTTATACCTCTCCATCATCATATTCATCTTCTCCTTCCATTTACTTCTTTCTGTTTTTTTTCTCATTTCAAATTTTACAGGAAAACAAGGGAACTTCACTTTGGTCATTCTCATTAGTCTACTCCTCCATTCTGGATAAATCACCATCATTAATATCATCATTCACATCCCAATCTAACGAGGCTATAATCATTGTTGCCTGTGGCTGATTTGATATCCAAGTGACCAAACTCTGGTTTTATTTAATACCAAACGTTGCAAAGCTGGTCATCACTATAACTCGTTGAATGCTGGCTAAATATCTTTAGATGATTGTTTGTTTTGTTTATTGACTTATTTTTTCATGTGTATTTTTATGATTGTTTATTGATTGATCCTGCAAGGTGATAGATTGGCAAATAATGGTAATAATGAAATGTTATATGTAATTATTACTTGACTTTTTTTACCTTCTCTTGCTTTCTGTTATTTGTTATTGCCAGTGTTTTCACCAAACAATCAATCAATATGTTAATGGTCATTAATAAGTACAAGTGAAATTGAGATTAGATAATAGTTATAGTGCGAGAAAGAAAAGATGATATTAAATTTAATTGAATTTGATGGTTGAAATGTATTAACGTTAAGTGTTGGTGAAGCAAAACAAACTAATCAGCTAAACTTATTTTATTTTACCTAATAACATCGACAATGTATTTTATTATTATTATCCTGGATTTGTATTTGCAGAGTATTACATTTAATGGTAGCTAATTATTTTTTTGCTAACCATAATCTGATTGATTTAAACAGTATTTACTTGTTAACATTCGGTTATTAAGTTGATGGCAACTTGAGAGAAGTTGATGATCTCTAATGGTAAGTAATAAATTGAAATAATGATGATGATTATGTTGATGATTAGAGTTTAAGTCTTAAATCATCAACTGTCATGAATTTCACTTGAAAAAGATTAAAATATTTCAATAAAAATTGGTATCAACAAGGATTAATGTCAATCATTTTGTGAACAAAAAAAGCATAATGCAAAAGATTCAGGTTTCCATTGAGTTTACAGGCAAAGGAAAATTAGAATGAAAATTATCAATAATCCAATGATTAACTTTAAATACCAGGTAATCACAATATATTGAAACCTTTTAATAATTGAATTTTTAATGCTGTTGCTATTAATAGATGTAATACTGAAGACACTTGCCAAATGAACTGAATTTGCAGTTTATTGAATCACTTGAGTAATGGCAACATTGTAATGGATAATTTATATATCAATAGAGAGGAAATGTGTTAATTAAGCTGTTAAATCTGTTTCACGATTTACTTGGTTAATTCAGTTGACAATTGTAATTAAATTGTTTCTCTCGGTGAATTGATATTCTCACTTGTAGACTATTTTCACCTTTTTATTGGCTTTTCCAATTACATATTCCAGGTGAGTAAAACACAGACACGTTTCCATATGTTGACTGTGTAACGCTGTAAAATTAAGGTCTAACTTTAATGAGAGACAACAATTGATTAATGGTTAATTTATTCAAATCTAAAAGGTATTGTTGTGAGTGTGTTTTTTCATTTGCACCTTTTCACGATTACACGAGAAAAAAAAAATGAGAAGCATTCGCCTGATTGAGAAGTTAACTTGTTTGAAGGTTACCTGTTAAAAAATTGGTAAAAATTAGAGGCGTTCAATGTTGATAAAAATATGAGAAGGTTGAAAGTTGAAGTTGTTGATGATAATGAAGTAGAAGATGATGTTGATGTTGATGATGATGATAATGATGGTGATGGTGATGAAGAAATTGAAAGCAAATCTTGAGTTAAATCAGCGGGAAGTAAAAATAAGAAACATGGTTGAAGCTGTCAAAAAACGTGTTAAACATGTCAATATGATGAAAGGAAATAAGGTTGAGCATATAACATGTTTAACAAGCTTAATTATTGTTGATTTATCAATCAATTGATTACTAATAAGCTACAATCGAAGCGATAATATTTCATGTTACCAGGTTAACAATGATAATTGACAATTATTGCAAATTTTGCTCAAAAATTGTTGATAATTTTCATGTTGTACCAACAATTTTTATCGACGAATGATCATTTTAAGCTCTAACTTTTACGGCCACAGAAAGCAGTCGATCTAATTGAAAATCGAAGTGATCGGCTGTACATTTTCTGATTTTTCATCAAAAGTTACATCATTGAATTGAGTTTGATGAAAAAATCTGGTTCCATAATTGAACGAAAGGCGGCTAAAGTTTCAACTTTGATCTCGATTTTTTCGAAAACTAAACCTGAGTTTAAAATTATATTTGCTCTAATCAGTTTTGCTCTTAAATGTCTTAGCGCAAAAGGTTTTTGCTCAAACTTTTTTGCTCAAAATAACTCAAATCGTTTCATTTTCATGTTTAATTTCAGTGTTAATTATTGTTTTTAAATTAATATTTGATTTCCTCTGTTTTTGATTTGGTTTACTTCATCTAAATCACCATCCAAACTGAAATATTATCAACACTGGTTTGGGATTGAAAGTCAACAACAGCTTTAACATCATGTTCAAGTGTAAGTAAATTTATCAATACACTTTGACAGCAAACTCTTTCAACCTTTTTACTTATTTTTTCACCTTTTTTTACCTTTTCTTCAGTCTTTTCTTTCGCTTCTTCTTCCAATTTATGCTCATAATTATCGTTATCATCATTAACTTATCTATCTTTCTTGCTTTTTTAGGGATAATTGAATAGTTGAATAAGAAACAATCAAACTGTCAACATAATTATTTAAGTTACAAGAGGTACAATTAAGTTGGGAAGTAAACAAAAGCAACACCTCAGCACCTCGAAGGAAAATTGTTGGTGATGTCAGGGGAAGAAAGAAAATATCATCGGAATATGAAGGCGTTGGAAGATAAAAAATGGTAAAGATAATGATTATGATAAAAAATGATGAGTAAATCAAAGGAGAAGAAAAAAGTTGAGGTGATTTATCTGACAAGAAGGTTGAACCCAAATCACACCTTGTTACTCAGTTTGATGTTCATTAAAAAGGGCTGATGATAAAGAGATGAAGAATGAGCTTGAGATGAATGAAAATTATGGTCATGACTATGATTATGATGATGAAGGTAAGTGAATAATAGGAGAACTACAGGGAAAAAAACATGAAACATTCATTAACATGTTAAATCATTTTCATGGCAAATCAATTTTAATTTTTATTTCTCTTGTTAAAAGGTTTGGACATGAAGTAACAATTTGATGAATTGAATGACTGATGAAGCCAATTGGAACCAGAAAAGCTCAATGATAAATCCATTCTTTTTCAATCATTAACATGTTATTCATCTTTTGCTTAATCTAATTGACTGAATAACTATTGAAAAGTCTAACAAGTTAAACTTGATTATGATTATGGTGATGAGAAAATTCTGGCCACCCATTGTTTAATCTCAATCTTCATCATCACCATTCCCATCAATTGATGAACATCATTTATCCATCCAATTGTAACCTTATCATTCTAATTTCCATTTTCACCGATCATTCAACCCATTTTGCTGATAATTCAATACATAACCAGATGATAATGGAAGGATTTTTTTCTTGAAACCTCCAATAGATATTAATCAACAAATTGGCGTTTCTTCACGACTCTTCAAGATGACAGCATGGCGGTGATTCAAATGACTCTGGTCAAGTATCGATAACAATGAATAACTTGACTTTTTAATCAAATTAAAAGGTAAACACAGTAAGTTGTTTCCCTGTTCATCTTTTGATTGACAATGTTAACATTGCGTGATTACATTAATGATGACGATCTTCATGTTGAATTAGTAAATAAATAAGCTGACAAGTGACATTTGCTTCTGAATCAAGATGATGTTGATGATCATGTTGCATGATCAACAAAAATGATAAATTTAATGATGAACAGATGAGAAGAAGAAAGAGAGGCAAAATTGAAAAATTATCACTTTCACTTATGAAAAGGTAACTTGATGTTAAACCAGGCTAAAGGTCACTGGTTATTTGCTGTCATAATGATGATATTGATGATGACGATGATGATGATAGCAATGTTGATGAAGATGATGATGTTGGTGGTCCTGGAAAAGCATATGTTGATGACAAGAAAGATACAAAGAGATTAATGTAGGCAAGATGTCAAAAGAGGCGGATTGAAAAAAAAACAAGATGAAGATAAAAGAGAGAAAAAGTAAAGATGATAATGATGATAAAAATAATATATATTTATAAACACAGTAAGCATCTTCATCAATACATAATAGCCATCTTCATCTTCAATTTATCTTCCCTTTTCATTTCCTTTTCCACTCTATTTTTTTCTCCTCTTCTTCTCATCTTCCTTGATCTTCTGATTCTCTCCTCTCTTCAAAAAAAACTTGATATTGTTATAAATAATATACTGATACCCACAAACCAATTGAATATCCTCTTTCACTGGTTTTTTGTGTATGTGTGTGTATTTTATTGTTATTATTGTTACTTTCCTCTGTATTCATATCAATATCATTGTATTCAATCTTACACAGTACAACATGAGCTACCATCCATTCCAGGTCAAAATGTTGATAATAATATTGTGGTTAAGTGACAATTTAACTCTCACTCATTACCAACAATCCTCAAGATACTTTGCTTTTTTTCATTGTTACAAATATTGTATATCTTTAGACTATCGCATTGTGTTCCTGAAAATGTATTCATTAATCATTCTTTTTCCTTCTTTCATTAGAGTAACGATTGTGAGATGATTATGACTAGTCCATCGACAGCTTCGGAGCAATTCAACTGATTAATTCCATGGTTTCTCTGTTTGGATTATACATGGCAATTCAAACTCTTCACGTTTGGTCCAACAGCTCATATTGGAACTGTATGCTTTGAGGTTTGGAGGGCGAAATTTCAAGATCAGTTGTTGATTCCAAAACGACCTTTAAAGACCATTTTCAGGTTGTTTGTTCATCTGATTGGATCAGTCCTGTGCAACTACCAACATGATTATGAACATGAATACGAGTGAGGATAATTGATGGCTAAAATGGATGATGAATATGAATGGTTAATATGGATGATAAACTTTGGTTGTTAAACTTGGATGTAACTTATGCAGTTTGCTGAATAAGATGAATTCTTGGTGAATTAACTTTCCTACTTTTTGTTCCTGTTGATAAATTAAGTTGGCGTTAAGTTATTCAAGGAATTTACAGGAATCATTCAAGATTATTATGTCCACAATAATAATAGTTAGATAATCATCATGCCTACCCAAAAATTCTTGCCTGGTAAATCCACTATTATTAAATTGTATTAATTTGGCCTGATAATCACCAGCAACAACAGTACCCTCAGCATCACTTTTTATTGTACAGGAATAACTGAAAGTCAATTCTCACCCTCTTAACCCATCACTGATCAATTTGAATAGGAAACAATAATCTCACAAGTTTTTCTGGTTAGGTTAACATGAAAAGGTTGATCCTGTTTTTTTTTCATTTGCCTCTGTTAACCAACTAACAAGGGAATATATTTATTATTGTTGATTTTTTCACTATTTACTTTCTTAATAGTCAATAATTTAACACTTGATTATACCACCACCGCCAGTGAGCAAGTTAATTGTGAACAAATTGCTGTTCCCTATTAACTTTCAAGATTCCTTTGGGTTGTTGAGCCTTAGCAAAGTATCTGGTAACTCAATGTTTACTCAACTCTGTTGATTTAGCTTTTTTTAATCTCTTCTTCATGTTAATTTAATTTAATGATGAATACAAGCAAACAAAAAGGTTCACACTTTTTTTATATACCAGGAATTTAATCAACAGGAATTTCAATCAAAAAATCATTGATACTCTCTGATTTTTTAGGTTTCCTATTCATGATATTACATGGAGCAAGTGAAGGCTTACAAGAAATATTTTTTAAATAAACGCAAAACGTTTAATTGCTGCTTTAATAGTATCATTAACTTAAGGTAACATTTTGAAATGAAATAACAACAAATCGTGAGTCTGAGTTGATAATTTTTTAAACAATTAAACTGTTGTAACGATAATGAACAGTAATTGTAATTTGTTTCTTGGTAAACCTTTAAGTTAGACTGTGAACATAATCAAATTGAAAGGTTGATTAATGAGACATGATAATTACAATAATATTATTAGTTATATTGTGAGGCTGATGATGATGATGAGAAATGGGTTGGTCAAGGATGTTTATTGAATGGTTAAGCAATGAAAAGATGGATAAAGATGGATGAGATTGTATATCATTTATTAATGTAGGAGGTTAGTCTTGATGTCAAATAGTTGAGAAACGATTATTATTGTTAATAATAATGATGATCAATGATAATTTAGTTTAAATTGTAACCCAAATTGTAATGAAAAGAAAGTTAAAAATGACAATGACAATTGTAACAATATGAAAAGGGATAATGATCAACATTAACATTAACATTGAATAGTTGAGCTTTTACTTTACTTTCCTTTTCTCTACAAAAATATTACTTTTCTCATCCCAATCATCATCATAACCATCATCATAATCATCATGATGATTATCATCATCTTTCTACTGACCAAACTAACCAGGGTCTATTATTATTGATTGTTATCGATTATAATGGATGACCATTTGATGAGCTTGTATTTCTGATTCTATGATTGCTTCTGTCAGTTTTGATTGATCACTTTATGCTTTTTATCCATCTTCTTCTTCTTCTTCTTCTTCTTTTTCTTCCCTTTCCTCCTCCTCATCATCATCATCTTCCTCCTCCCTCACCTCACCCTTCAACTTAACTACAACTAGGGTGGCAACATCAGGACCACCAAATTTTTTTCATGTCAAATGGACAACAACAAGAGTTACATGAATCAAACAATCAACAAGATAAAAAGAGTAACATGAAATAAAAAACTCCAAATCAAGTCAAGTGTTGTTAAGCAATTAATAAGTACAACAATTGGTGCAATTGTTGTCGATAAGTAATTTAATTATAAACAATTAATCAAGGAATTGCAATCTTTTGGTAACCATTTATATTTGGCGCTTTTAAAATTTCCCTCATTTCTATTGGTTTACATTTAACCGTTTGTTTGTAATTTTAAACAGTCATTTACTTCTGACTTATGTTGAAGCGTTAATTAATTTTTGCTTGTTAACCCGCTGTTGATTAAGTCTTGTTTTTAATTTGATAATTTTACATGTTCTCTAGTTTCTGCTTGATAGCTATTAAGTTATTATAATATTGATTGTTATTAGTGTTACTGGTTGATCGGTTGAACACCTTTTCTTTACCTGGTCACGGTTACTTGCCATTTTTCAACTTCATGCTTCTTTATCATTTCTTGGTGGTTATGTCTTGATGATGATAAAAAAAGGTAACTTTTGCTTCTTCTTCTTCTTCTCACTTTATTGTTACAAACTATTTTTCATGTTGACAGGAATCATTCATCATGTTTTTATTATAATTATATATTTATAAATATACACATATGTGTGTTTACTTATTTTGTGTTCTTTTTCTTTTTGTCTTCCCAACATGTCAATGGTTTGCCTGGAAAAATCACCAAAGGAGTTGCTTTATAAACACAAGATGACTTAACTGTTAGCAGGAAATATGCAAATTTGATCAGACAATTATCATAACCGGAACCAAAATGGCTACATCGTATTTCCATTTACCATGAGTGTCGTTAAAATAATTTATTCCCACCTTTAACATTATCTCAATCACCCTCAATTGCATCAATCAATCGCTTTTTTTGGCTCCTCATTCAAAGGGTTCAACTCATAAACCTTGAATCAATCTACTTGCTAAACAGTTGAATTGCCGGTGAAAATGATAATTGATTATACAGACACAACATTTCATGTTATGTTTTTATTGTAATTGCACAAAAGTGATTTTTCTCATTCTTTTGCAATTCAACAGCCACATCTTACCTGTTAAACAATACAACTATTGGTTAAACATGTTCTCATCATTTTTTTGCAACCCTTGAATACGTTAATTAAATGATTCCGTGTGACAATCAAGTTTACTTTGCAGTGAAATTGTGATACTTTTCACTGTTTACTTGATTAATGAATCCTTCTTTTCACATCATCTTATTATTCATTTGAGTAATGAACACTCTTCTCATCATCATCATCAATTCCCTTTATCTTCAAGGTTTCATTGTCATTTTCATTTCATTATCATCTCTCTGCTACTATTATTAATATTACAATGTGTAATGATAACTTTTCACAAGTAATTCTTATATTATTATCAAAATAATATTATATATAAAGGGAGAGAAAAGATTCACGACAGGACAAAACTCGTTAATCTTAAAGTGAATGATAATAATATTGATGATGTTGATGATGATTATATATCGTTGGTGATTGGGTTGAAAATAATAGAAAGGAAAATATGTCCAAAACAGTAAAGGTTATCCTTTTTAGGGTAGAGAACAAGATTGATTATTTTAACCTAGAAAAAAGTAATAACCTTGTAAAGGAACCCAAAAAAAGTACCAAGAAAATAGCAATTCTTATATGCCTTTTGTACCTACTTTTTGCTTGTCTATTTTATACATCAGTCGAGTCTCTTTTTTTTATATAAATCCATCATTAATCTAAACATCATTTTCATCAATTTGAATCATTATTTTCAGCTTCATCATCAACTTAATCATTGATCAAAGGAGGAAAAATAATCACAGCTACAAATGGATGACATTTTACTGAATCAACTTTCATTTGCCATATTTCCAAGCCTCTTTTCAAGATGATTTCAAATGGATGCTGATTAATTATTGGACTCAATTGGACAGTGAAAGGAGATAAAAAATGAACCACAATCAACCAAAGTACTGTTAAAACATGACAAGTTAACCATTGCAATCAAAATTTCAATTGAATTACCGTTTCAATTGAATCACCATTTCAGCTTTAATAACTCATTAACCTGTTTTTGTTTTGTTACTGATCTAACAAATTATAATGATTAATACAAATAGCTTAACTCGTAACTTGATGACCAGAAATGATTATTGATTGCCTGATGAGATGATGAAGAAACAAAAAAGATTAAATTAACAGCCCAACAAACAGTAATAATTGTAATTAATTTAAAAGCAATCAACGATTAACGCAAAAGCTTTTTGCTGTGTTTAAGATTAAACTTCAAACCATTAATCATTTCTGCCATCACACTAATCATAATTAACATTATGATGATGATGATGATGAAAAAAATTAATAATAATAATACGTATAATAAGCCTTTAACTAAATAAATGATTGTAAGCGTAAGAAAAGGTTAGATTGAAATGGATTGAAAAGTTATCATTATACATTTCATTAATTTAATGCTAACCTGTTATTAACTTTGAATAAGGTAAAGGTATTAAATGATTAAATTGTTGTAACTCTCTCTCACTGTCAAGTTAATTAATTTTCAAATAAACGCTATTAACAGTCTTACCTTGAGGCTAAAATTAGTGTCAATGTGGTCTGTAATTTAATAGTAATGATTAAGATGAAAAATCGGGTTAACAGTGTTTATGTTTATGCACTTAACATCAAACAAACAAGTAACAAGCAAACCATTTCCCATCTCATAATCAACATTAAAAGATAGATTATCATTAATTCATTTGTAAATATTCAACAATTAACATTGGACAATTGAGATTGTCAACTTTACTGAGCTAAAAGACATTAGATTTGCGACAAATTGTTAATTATTTAAATTAATCTTTTGTAACCTTGTCTTGAGATTGTACATTTAAGTATTCAAAGTATGGTTAATTGTTACTTTGATGATTCTGTCTAACAATTAATGAGTGAAACTGGTTAATAAACATTAACGAGCAAAACTAAACTCCCTTAGGCCTTTAATTTACACCAAACCATCAAGTGTTACAATCAACGTTTGAAGCTTCAATATTAAACTGATTGAAATTGTCACAAATGATTTACAAGTGATTAGCTTTATTAGGAGGAAAGTAGAGTTTGAAATTAACAATGTTTACATACGTCTATTCATTTGGTTGTATAATTAATCAGTTTAACTGACGATTCAACTCGGTAATACAATTAAATGTGTTAACAAAATAATCTAAATGATCACAGTTGCTGCAATTTACCCATTAAATTGTCATCTCATGCTTTTTTTGCTTGCAACCATTTTATTTCACTCATTATTATTAATCATTACGATTCATAATGAGTTTATTAATAAAGTTGGTTTTAATAAATGTTAACTTAAAGTTAATTTTCACTCATTTAAACACTTTCCGTTTAACCATTCATCTTGAGCAAGTAAAAAAACCTCAAACCTGACATTTTATAGCGATTATTTTGAAACACAATTTAATGTGGAAACTAATTGTTTCATATTTAAAATTGTAAACATTTGAATCAAATTGTCAGTCTCATTAGCAATGAAATGAACATGCGGAGTTGCAGATGATGCTATTAATAAATGCTTGGCTCTTGCGATTCACAAGTTACTTCAATGTTTCTAATTGTGAATAAAATCAATTAATTAAAGTCAATGTTTAATAACATTGAAAAGAAATCAATTGAACAAAAATTGTAACCTCTGCATCAGTCATTTCAATTGTTTCTGCACTTCCATTATAATCAACAGATCATTAATCAATCTTCAAGGGAGAAACAAAGTTAAATTACATTTTCCCAAACAATTGATCATTTATCTTGTTGACCATTTTGAAACTGTCACACTCATAGTGATGGTTAAACATTAAATCTCAGCTCCATTGGTTTGGCAACCACTTTGCAGTTAAAGGACAAAATGACGATACGCTTTTCTGGTCATTTTCATCCAACGGTCCATTTAGACATTTACGGTTTACAGCGATATTCGGACTTGTTCAACAGTTTCTGGTATCCAAAACAAGTGAATAAGGAAACATCCAATCGATCCAAATCATAAGGTATGAACAGTAATGTTTTGGACTAATTTTTCAAAATTTAATTGCGACAGTTAGACTAGACTTACAGGTACCATGTAATCGTCAAAATGAAGCTGAACTTTTCAACAACGTGTTGTGAAAAAATTGTTTAATTTCGAGCAAAAAATGTCAAGTTATGGCCTTAAATAGACAAAGGCGTCAAAATCTGATTTTACCTTTCGTCAAAAACCATATATTTTCAATAGAAAAAAGACTTTTCAAAAAAGGACTTAAATTTCGATTATTTCGAGAGATTATTTCCAAATAAAAAGGCCAAAAGGTCACTTTTATTCTATTGATGAAGTTCTGATCTTTTATTTGGGAATAATCTCTTGAAATATTCGAAATCTGAGTCCTTTTTCCTAAGGTCCTTTTTCAATCCGCGAAAAATCATCAAATCAAATCAAATGTCTGCGAATTGCGTCTCAATGTTGACCTGAATCTTTCAATCGATCTATGTGAAGTTATATTAGGTGAATTACTTCCCTTTAAACAAATTTGAGACCAAATTTGGCCATTTTTCGATTCTCCAGAAACCTGGTATGAAGTTGAAAAATATGGTTTTTGACGAAAGGTAAAATCAGATTTTGACGCCTTTTTCTATTTAAGGCCATAACTTGACATTTTTTGCTCGAAATTAAACAATTTTTTCACAACACGTTGTTGAAAAGTTCAGCTTCATTTTGACGATTACATGGTACCTGTAAGTCTAGTCTAACTGTCGCAATTAAATTTTGAAAAATTAGTCCAAAACATTACTGTTCATACCTTAATCTTGAGGATTTCTTGAAAGATTTGCCATTATCCAGGAATCCCAAGAAAATGCCGTAAATCTTTCCAATCTTTCTTGTACAACAAACAATAATCCTATCAATATTTGAATCAATCTTTCTGGCCTTTACGGTCTTATCGGTCTTTATTTTCCGTGTCTTTCCGCTCTTCTTGGTTTCCTTGGTTTACCTGCTTCTTCTGGTTGCCTTTGATCATTACTTTTCCTCTGTTTGTCCGTTTCATCTTCACTGGAATCAAAAGGTCTTTTACATGAAAAAACACAAATAAATACAATTAGTGGTTTAAATGGTGGATATCAAATGACAACATTTATGTTATAATAATTTGTTTCTTGTAATGTACATACTTTGTAAATTCATTGTTTGCATTCATAAGCAACAACTACAACTTAAATGTAACTCGACATTTGATTGACAGACTATTGAAAAGGCATTGGACCATTTAAGCCGAGTAAAAACAGGGTAACAACAAGGTAGAAAGTGAATCCGATTTTGGTGAATTAAATGATAATTGACCTTAATCCTTGATACTGATAAGACTAACAATTACAATCCTCAAGTTACTGGAGTAAGTTTCAACTTATCTTGTCAGTAAATCATGTTTCTCTTGTTAACAAACTAGTAAAAATATACATTTTGTAGTCACAACTGATATAGTTGATCAACAAGAAGAAATATGTTCAACATGATAAAATAATAACAATAATAAGGTTAAATACACTTTGAAAGGTTTAACAAAAAGACTAGAAACAAGATAAAGTTAAACAAATCATTGAACCAGAAATTCAAAGGGAAACTGAATGCTGAAAATATATATTTATACCAACAACTGTGAGTTTATCAAATGGTTAAAAAGAAACGTAAAAATTGTAACATTCAATTGAAAGGTTAAACTTGCAATTTAACTTCTCTAAATTAGATTGCTAATTGTAATGATTACAACAGGAACAAAAAACTAATCAGTAAATGATATTATTGTAATAACAGTGGTAAAAGATGATGAAGTGTTTACAGCTTACAAAAAGCTTATGTATGTAATTGCTTCAAGATAACTGGGAGTTGGACAGGGAATCGTATCATTATTTGAAGCAAACAAACAAATGAAAAAACATAAAAGTCGAAATTAGGCGGAGTTAAGGTCATTTATTTGTGCACGGATGAAAGAGGAACCAGGATGGTAATGATGATGACAGGGAAGGCAAAGGTTTGCCCTGAATATGGCAAATACGGTCATCAATTTTGACAAATGACCAGAAATGTTTTTTTGTGAACAAACTCCATTTCGGGTTTTCTTTGTCAAATAACCAAAATACAAAAGATGTTTTTTTCAAACCTCAAACACACATCATTCAATTGTAACAATCAATTAAAGTAAATGTAAATGATTTACACAATAAATAATTCCAATCAAAATTTGCAATTCTAATTACATCAAAATTTCCGTGAAGCTGTTTGATTTAACAAATTTAAACAGCTTTTCCTTGCAATTTGAATTTGCATTTTTTTTGCTGCTTTTCATGATTTAAACTAATTAAATGAATAACAATTTAAGATTGGATTAATTTGATCTCTTTTCAGGTCATTTCAATTGATTTTTGTCAATCTTTACGTTTGGTAATTTAAATGATTTCATTTTGCAAATTGTTGTTTTTTTATCAAATTATCAACTCAATCGACCAACAAAATAGCTTTTAATTTAGCTCAAGGGTTCACTTTGATTCATTACAAATGATTCAAAGTTAATTGTGAGTTGAAGCAATCAAATTATCAGATTCTTGAACAAATTTATCAACCCTTAGGAAGAAGAAAGTTTCACTGATTGAAGAAGATGAAAAAGAAGCTTATGATGATGATGAAGATGATGAATAAAGTGAGTCCAGTGGAAAGTGGAAAGTCATCTAAATTAGGTTTACAGATTGATTAATGAGTTGGTACCTTTAGAGTCATTAGTTAAACTAGCCTTGGAGTAACCATTAACTCTCTTCATCATCTTCATCTCGTTTTACAATTTATCTTTCTTTCTATCTGTCTATCTATTTGTCTTCTCTTTCTTTCTTCATCTTTTTCTCTCTGTTGTAACAAGTTTTTTTTGCTTTGCTTTTCAGGGTAAAATAGGAATGAATTACATTTGAATAAAATGTCCATTTATTTTGGGCCTTCAGTCGTCTTTTTGTGTTCATATCAACTTTGGGTTCCCCTTCACAGTTAAACTTGCCAGTTAAGACACTTTTTAACGTCAATTTGGTTTTAACAAATTACAAAAGGCAATAATCAAGCTGACAACAGTTGACTCTTTCAGTATGTTAATGGCGTTTTAAAAACACCATTGGACGCTTGCCATCAACATCATTACCATTTTTTGTTTGCTTCATAACAAACACAAAATATGGCGATGAAAAACAAAAAATAATAACAACTTTACTGTAAATTAACTTATTTTGTTTCACTTTAAGCGATAACATTGATTTATTAGTTTATTATTCATTAATATTGAAATCTCAAATGATCAAATTGTGATAAATTAATCATTATTGATCGTTTTTTTTATTTTCATTTCATTACTTGAGTAAAATTTTTTGCACCAACTTGATGTTGTCATTTCACTTTGTAATGTTATATTCAAGGTTTATTTCAATCTATTTTAAGGACAAAAATTTAACTCATTGGACAGACACTTTTGTTCAAGAGAAATTAAATAATTAAATTCAGAAAATTCATTGATTGATTAACTTATTTTTACTGATTTTTGTTATTCACTTTTAATCAACTCAAGAAATTTTTTACTTTTAGAGGCAAACCACGCCATCCAGTAATGAAATAAGAAACTAATTAAAAGCTTCAACTTCATTACTTTATTGAGCTACTCTTAATAACTGATATACACATTTAAATTAAACGTGTTTATTTATTGGAATTAGTAAATTTATGGTTAAACAAGCAATTAATAGCATTGAATAATGCGGTATCAATTGAAATTCAAAAGAAAAACAAGAAAAATGTTAACCTGTTTAAAGTTTGTTTCATTTTTATTTCGGATTCTTGTTACCTTTTTGTTACGAATTAACTTAATTTAAGCTCTTTCTTCAATCTTTTTTTTTTACAGTAAACTGATAATAAACATAACCCAAGTTATGATTTAACCATATATAAGGTTGATTGCAGTTGACTTGATTAAATTAACGATTAAAGCCATATAAAGTGTGTGTGTGCAGGTCTGAGAGGTAAGGAAAGGCAAAAAGCCTAATTCCATTTATGCTGTATGGGTTTTTATCAAAAGTAATAATAATAAAAGTATAATAGCAATTGAGAGAATGGAAGAAGTTAAATCTTATGTAAAGAATATGGTGAAAAAACTGTAAAAGATGAAGAAGAATAGTAATAAATAAATAAAAAATGTTACCTTACCTAGATATTATGTTTCCTAAATTTCATTTAATGCTTTTTCAAGTAACTGATAATGTTTATCAAAGTGACTGTAGTTTCATGTTGAAAATTTACAGTCAACATAGAGGTAATAATAATAAACACTAACATATACAAAATTATTATTCCCGTCAGAAGCAAAACTAATGGTGTAAATAATGTAAACAGAGTAAAGATGATGAAGGTGATGATGAAAAGAAAGATGTCGACCTTAGGGAGTTTAAAGTATGAAATCGTAATGTTACAAGTCATCTAAATTGTTTAGGAGACACGCACAATCATCTATTTATATGGTTTTATATCACCAACTGTATGGACATAAAATTAATAATATTGATAACAATGTTAAAAAAGACGAGAAAAAAATCCATAAAATAAAATAAATCAAAATCAATGAAACAATGACAATTGTCACAGCAAAAATGTAAATCAAATGCTCTGAAAATAGCTACGACCACCTGATTAATAAGCGCCAAAATGTTACCCAATGGAGAGACAGAGTCAGCCATTACTGATTAGTCAACCTCAACCTCTTTTAGCTTTGAGTTTGAATTAATTAATCCGTTAATTTGTCAATTTTAATGTCATTTTATTAGTGATAAATGTAAAATTCATCAACAGTTTGGTTATTTGATGAAATAAATACATCTCTTTTGGCATATCATTGGAAAGCCTCGGGAAATAATGTTTAACTAAACAACATGACTTCACCCGGGATATCAAAATGCAACTCAATTTACCCTGAATCATTTCCAAGTAAGTTTAACGTTATACATTATCAAGTTAACCATCATCTCTCCATCAACATAATCATCATAATCGTCATCACCATCGGAACAACAATTTCCGTATCACAACTTTTTTTCTCTTTTGCTTTTCTTTCATTCCATCTTATTTCTAATGCCATGTTTATGTTTATTGCTTTTATATTATTTATTTTTTGTTACCTCTCAATATCGTTGTCAATGGTTAACATGGATCCAAAGATTGAACCTAATTCAACTATGTAATGCCTTAAGCGACAGTCAACAAGCATCACAATTGCCGAAAATATGAAGGAGAAAAAAAACGACAACAATTGGCTACATTACCACCTATCAATAGACTGTGAAGGTAAATTATACAAATTGTACAAATTACATCTAAAATTTTGTCAACTTAAATCAACTAACATTAGAAGGTAACATTTATCTAACTTAAATTTATGTGAAACTTTCGCACCTCTCGTCAGATTCATTTCATTTTGTTCATTGAAAATTTGATACCATTAAGATTGTTATTATTTAATGTTAGAGTCCCTTTGAGAAGTTAACCATTACCATTACCATTATTATTATTATGATTATTATTTTGTTGTTTTTTCTCATCTTCTTCTCCTTAGACACAAAACTGATTCTTTATTACCTTAACTGGTAATCTTTATTGGCCTAAAATTGTTGGCTCTGTCAAAATTTTTATCATCCTGATGATTAAAGATAAACCATAAAAGCTGTTTTATGGTTAATAATTTTAGCTTCTCAGATATATATATTTTACACTCAAATTACTTTCAAGTTAACTCATAATAATAACAATAATAATAATATCATTTTCCCTGTAAAAATGTAATTATATTTTTCATCATCATCATCATCATCTTGTTTATCATTGTTATAATAATAATGATAACAATAATAATCAGTCAATTGTTATTATTTATTTTTATTATTATTGTTATTATCTTACTCATACTTCTGCTAAATTATATTTTCTCATCAAACTAATGCTCAGGTTAATCGTTAATCATCAACATCAGTATCATCATCATTATTTGTATCATAATATTGAATTATTTCGCAAAAAATTGATAACAATTTTCTTCTTTTTCACAGTTTTCCATGGAATCCAGACTGGGATTGTGTTGCATGATATCAAGAGTTTTACCATATTGTGATATGATAATGGAAAGCATACCAATATATATTTCCATGCATGCGGATGCCAGAATTGTCTCTGGGAGGGAAAACTGTGAATTGGATAAGTTTAGGAGCCAACAAGAATGCAAAGAGAAGTGCAAAAGATGGATAAAGTTCAATCCCTGAACATTATATCATTTAACTTAATGATGATAAATATTCTTGTTGAAGAACTGTTAAAGAAGAGGAAGATTCAAGGGAAAAAAGGCAAGCAAAGAGTAAGATGAGGATAAGGATGAAAAGGATGAAAAAGTGAAACTGTCTTTTGATGTATTCGTAGAAACATTAGAGTAAATAATTGTCTTCACCAAGATTTAGAGACTTTTCTTGTTTTCCAATGAATGATGATCCCAATAGAATCATTCATCTTACCTTAACTTTAATGTCTACTGTTATCTCTACTTTTTCTCCCTCTTTTATCATCTTACTATTTATCCTGATCATCATCATCATCATCATCTTTGTTTTATACTTTCTCTCACTCTCTCAATTATATCAGCCTTTGTTGTTTTATGTGACAGTTTTGCTTTCTAAATCATTGTTGCTTGTTTGTTTATTTTTTTTTTCAAGATCAAGCACTTGGATGAAGATGATGATAATGATAATGATGATAATAATAAAATATTATCTCCAACTAACTAACTAATGTAACCATTTATCGATTTAATGATAAAGAATTATATATTATGGTTGAGGTTAATTCTCTTGTGTAATTGTCTTCCCAGTGTAATGTAATAGTCAGACAAAAAACATCATTTCAAACAGCTAGTTAATCATTCTGAATGCAACAAAACGAATCATTAATAATTGTCTTCTTTTTTTTCATCTTCATCTTCTTTCTCCTTTACTTCCATTCATGTTGTATTATTAGCATTATTGTTGATAATGTGGTAGCTTGGTAGATTTAATTGTCTTCAGAAATGAAGTTTGCTCATACATTTACAATTGAGATGAAAAAGATGATTAATTGCTTCTTCTTCTTCAGTTAATCAGTTGTTTTAAGTATCTTTCAAACTTTAAGTCAATTGATTTTTTTAATAACAATACTTTATATACACTTTGTATTGATAGCTTTTTTTGTTTCATCCTTTTTCATCTCCTAATAGCTATCAAAACCCAAAATTCACCATTTCAAAGAAAAAAGCCATTTCTTTTGGGTAAACATCAATTGTTAAATTTTCATCTTATTGATCAACTAGTAATGATGATAATAATGTGTAAAATATTTTATTGTAATGATATTTGCAGGGACAAATGAGATAAAAGAGTTGTTTCATGTTTACAAATAATTTCCTTACATTCAATTGTTATTCCAACTATTAAACTAACTTTATCTTTTTCTCTATTTTTAGGTGAAATCTGGTCTTGTATCACATTTAACCATGCTAATAATATTGGTAATGATGATGACAGTGATGATGATAATCATGCCTTTCGCCGGAAACAAGACGCATAGATTGAAATGATAAATTCAGGCAAATGAAGACACCAGGAATGAAAAAAGTTCAAGACAATTGTAACCAAAGCCAGGCATGGAAAGCAAAAAAAAGGAGGAAAAAATCTTTTAAATTACCTTAAGAATCATTTTGATTCTATTGCAAATAATATCATTTTGCATCTTCTTTTCCTTTTCCTGTTTTCATCCTTCTCCTCCTTCATCCTCAATGATGGTTTCAGCATTGATTGTGTCAATGGCAGAGGAAAGACATGAAACAAAAAAAATATCAACCCAAGAATAATTTATTATGCTCTTCTCTGCCTCTCTTAATTGAAAGTGAAACATTTAGTGAGTGGGCCAAAGGGTGGTAGGCTATTTAGGATCCCTTAATGATCATTTGCAAATCTAATATTTATGTTGATTAAGAGATGAAGAGAAAGTAAAAGAGGAACAAAATGATTAAGCTATTTGATGTCTCTTTCTGTCTCTCCTTTGATACTTTTGTTTGGGTTTCATGTTTTTTTCACTGCCATTTAATCATCGCAACACATTCACTAGGAAATATAATTGTTCAAATTGACAAAAAAACATTGAAAGTTATCATTAGGGTGATTAGTTTTGTAGTCATTGCTTCCATCCCTAATGATAACTCCATTTGATGAATGTTAATTGTGAAACAAAAAGATCAATTAAACGATTAATTTTGGAAAGATTTACTCTTTTTTTCATTATTCATTTGATTCTTTGGTTGTTATACATCTACCATTTGTCATTTAATTGCTAGGTAAATGTGAATTGTTCAATTTAGCTTGCCTTGTTTTTTTTGGTTTCCAGAAAAAAACTAAAATTAATGATACTGTTACAATTAATATACATTTGAGCTCATTTGATATGTACATTAATGTTTTTCTCTGTTAATATTTGCCATTTATAATTTAAATACTTTCGATTGGCAAATAAATGGAAAAATAATCTCAAATTACTGGCAATATTGAGTTTTTCAATTCTGTGTGACAAGCAATCAAATCAACGTCAATTTTACGTTTATCATCACTATTTTTAACACTGTGAACACATGTTAGATAACATACACGTTTTAAAAGATAACTCAGCTAAAGTTCAAATGTTCAATCAAAATAATTATCAAATTTTAGCATAAATAAGAATCAAAGTGATTGTAAATTCAACATGATCAAGATCGGTTTAACATTATTACAAAATTAATGCACTAATCAGTGTTTTGCTTCAACACCTAATTACAGACTTGAGAGTTCTGATATCCCAATGGAAAAATTCAATTACAAACAGATACATTCATGTACGAATGATTGGGGAATTTGAATTCACATTTCTGAAGTTAAAGATAGTGTTGAGGATTTACCAGAGCTTAGGTTAGATGAATACAGTTATCTGTTAGATTAAAAAGGTTAAAAGCAAAGAATTAAAAGTCGAGATTATTGAATAGATCCAGTGGGTCGAATTGATTGTCTACTTTCTTTTGGTTGATATAAATGATTTCATTATTTTGTATTTTAATCTTCTCTTGGTGGTCCTGGTTAGATTCCTGGTCCTATTCGATTCTTAGTTCAGTGTCGATGATTTACATACTTCATGAGATACAAAATGTTAATTATTTGTGTAGGTAAGTTAATTGAAAAAATTCACAAGCTTGCAGCTTCTATCGGGTAATTGATAGGCAATTTTTCACTTCCATTTATTGGCTGTTTTGGTTAAAATTTAAGGAAATTTAACATTTTAATTTACCTCAATTTTTTTACTGGCACAATAAATGGAAGATTAAACTTTTTGAAAATAACATTTAAATGTCACTTGTGGCACAAATAAAAGGGAAATTAGTTAATTTGATTTATTAGATTACATTTTGGTAAACCAAAATTAAGAAAATTGCTACAAACATTACATCATGAGTACTTTAGTGTCATCTAGGGGTTATTAAGCTAAATACTGTTATTGGAAATGATATGAAATAACAAGCTCCCAATTGACATGCGCGGGTTTTGTAGGTTTTTGTTTATTATTTTCAACAAAAGATATTTTTCTTTGCAGCCTAATTTTGATAATACCTTTCTTTATTATTTTCAACTAAATTTGATTTAAAAGTGTTTTGATTTTATTTAGTTAATTAAACATCGCTTTCATCATAGTTTTTAGTTCCCTTTTATTATGGGAATATTATGGAAACATATTCATTTGTGATGGTTAAAATACCTGTTGTCATCCAGTCTGAACAACTACCCAGGATCTAAACATTTTCAAACTGTTTTTCATCAAATTGTTTTTCTTCATATTATTTTCATAATATCTTCCATGATGGAAGACTGTGCTAACCCACCACTTCGAGTTTCGTGCGTAAACAATAAAAATACAAAAAATTCCGATTCTCAGAGCGAAAAAAGACCTGAAGATCAGAGAGCTCCTGAAAAACCTGTACACTATTCGTAAGTCTTTCTTTTTCTCTTTCATTTACTTTCTTCCTTTGCCTCTGTCTCTGTCTCTGTCTCTTTCTGTCTTTCTTCTTTATGTTCCTTCTTCCCTTTGTTTTGATGTTATTATTTTGGATTGATCAATAACTAGTTTACAGTTAAATTGCACCAATTTAACAAGCAAAATTTTATTTTTTTTCTCTTATCTCAATAGGTATTTAAAAGAGTTTAGATGCGACCAATGTCCACAGTTTCTTCAACATAAGTGTACCAACCATAAACCCTTTACTTGTTTCCACTGGCATTTCATGAATCAACGAAGACGTCGACCCATTAGAAAAAGAGATGGGAGCTTTAATTATTCACCTGATATCTATTGTACCAAATATGATGAGACAACTGGCATTTGTCCGGATGGCGATGAGTATGTGATACATGTTTGATTTATTTTATTTAAATTTTTGTTGAACAACAAAATTTGCTTTGGAAATGCCATATTTATAACAGTTATATTGCCTTTGAAAAATGGAGGGATCTAATTTTGACAGTTTATGTAGTAAATCTTGTCAATGAATTGCGTTATCTGAATCTGATGTTTTATCATCATTAAGCCCCAATTTTGTCACTGATAATATTTTTCCAAAGCAAAAGTTCTTGATTATAATCATAATGCTAAAAGATTAAAAAGAAAGAATAAGTATGCTCGTAATTGTTGTTACCCTTGAAATGGTGATAGCTCATTTCTTTCATATTAAGTGTTGTAAGAGATTCTCACAAGATTCTCGAAAGACTTTCAAATTGTCAGTATCATATGAGTTATGCCATTCATTTAGCTGGAAAGAACAAAATTTAATCACATTTTCAATTATTAACCAGCAACTAGCTCTCCACGCCTACTTGTTACTCATAAACTAGTAAACCTTTTATTAAAACAATCTGTTTCTCACTTGTTAAAATATCATATGATGATTATTAGTGTATTTTCCTCTAACTTTCTACTCTTTCATTTTTTTATTCAGTTATTTACAATAACTCATCTCATATTTATATATTTTGTCAACTTTCATGAAATTGCAGATGCCCGCATCTCCATCGAACTGCTGGTGACACTGAAAGGCGTTATCATTTAAGGTATTACAAAACTGGTATTTGTGTTTATGATACCGATAGCCGTGGTTTTTGTGTTAAAAATGGTGCTCATTGTGCTTTTGCTCATGGCATGCATGACCTCAGAAATCCTGTATATGATATTAGTGAATTAAGATCAGCCGAATTGGGTAATACCACTGGTCTCACCGGAGAAAACTCTGGAACACCTGGCGATGCAACTTCTGCTCTTAGTGCTTTAATTGGACCTAATTCATTAGATAAAGAAAGAAATGCTCTCACAGATGATCCGCGTTGGCTTGATACTACTTATGTGCTTGCTAATTATAAAACCGAAGTTTGTAAACGACCTCCCAGACTTTGTCGCCAAGGGTAAATCAATTAATTCAGATTATTGAATTAAATTGTCTGATTTCACTAATTCTTTTAATCATATGTTTTATTTTATCTTTATCAGGTATGCTTGCCCACAGTACCATAACAACAAAGATAGACGAAGATCTCCAAAGAAATATAAATACCGTTCAACGCCATGTCCCAGTGTAAAACAAGGTGATGAATGGGGCGATCCAACAAATTGCGAAGCTGGTGATGCATGTGCTTATTGTCATACCAGAACAGAACAGCAATTTCACCCAGAAATATACAAATCAACTAAGTGTAATGATATGCAACAAACAAACTATTGTCCGCGAGGGCCTTTCTGTGCCTTTGCTCACATAGAAAGTATGTTTCAATCTTTTTTTTAATTTATTTCCGAATTGAATTAATTTTATACTCTTTTCTATTTTTTAAAGATGAAATGTCTGCCGCCAGAGATTTGAATATGGACATAAGTACAGATTTAGCTACATTATTGTCAAGTAAATTGCCACCAACAACAACCACGACAACATCGAACTCTTCTGGTACCAATAATGGAGAATGTGAAAATAACAATAATAATAATTCGACGACGCCATCAACGGGAAACAATGCGACAAGTTGTACAACAACCTCTGTTACCACTTCTAACTCTTATTGTGCTTCATCAAATTCTAATAGCATACAAACTAATAATATTACAATAGCTAGGCCTATTCATAACAATAACAATAACAATCAATCTAAATTATCTAGTACTGGAAGTAGCAGTATTGCTTCTTCTTTACCTGATCATTTTGGTACAAGTTTCGATTCAAACCATTTTGGTAACCTTCAGTCACAATTGTTTAATCGAGAAACAGCTTCACCAATGAGTAATTTGGGAACAGCACCTACTACCGGATCCCAAGCTAATCATGGTCAAGGAACCAACTCCATAACTAACTCTGGTTCAAATTCATCAGTGAATCCAACTTCTGGTCCTGGACCAATAGCACGACCTCGATCATATTCATCTTCAAATGCACATACATCAAGTATGGCTGCGGCTGCCAATAATCATATCGGAGAAACTTTGCTTTCATCGTATTTCAAGAATGTTGAAGAGAAACAAAATTCATTTGGTCAATCAAATAGAAAACTTTCAACTCCCTCATCATCCTTATTCGCCTCTGGAGCTAACAATTCTAGTTTATTTAGTAGTTTAACGGGCAACAGAGACAATGGGGGTTTCTTTGGGGGCTCTGGTTTTCCTTCAACAGCTGATACGGTTGAATCATGCTTAGGTCATGTTGTTGAAGATCTTAGTCTTGATGATATTCATTTAGAGGCATCCTTAGAGAAAGAGTTAGGACCAAGCTCTCAAAATCGAGTTAATAATAGTTTAGTTGACTCAGTTGACCCTGTTTCTAATACGAACTGTGTTCTTGGTCGAAGTCCCGGCCAGCCAAGTCTGATAGGCTCGACTGCCCCTGTAAATATTCCTGGTAAGTTAACTATCAAATCAAATAACAACAATTTTACTAATAATTATTCAATCTATTCTCATTCTACTTTTAGGAGCCCGATTAGGAGGTCACCGATCCGCAATAGCAAATTTATCTTCGCCACCTATGAATGCGTCACCTTTAGCATCTTTAGGAGCTCATTCAGTGGGTGCATTCGGAGTATCCCCTTACACTAGGACAACATCTCTTAATGCTCATGGAGTCTCTTCATCAGCTGCTTCTAGCTTATATGATTTTACCAGTGGAGCCAATATGTCACCATCTTCAGTCAATCCCACATCAACTGGTAGTGCCAGTAGTGTCGTTCAAGCGGCAGCATCAATGTTAGAAAATCAGAGATTAAGAGAGGAATTAGCTCTGATTAAAGCTAAATGGAGTAACTGGGAAGAAAATCTGCTTAAAGCTAGTAATGTAAGTATTCACTCACTTTAATCGTTTTAATTTTTAACTATTAATTTGAAACTTGATAAGTTACCTCATTTATGTATTTCCGTTCAATTCTTTTTTATTCACTATCTTTTCATTTCCCTTTGCTCTTCCATTTTCGTCATGTCTAAATAATTTCAGTCATCAGTTTTTTTAAATGTTATATTTTTACGATTTAACTTAATGATTATTCAATTTTTTACATTTTTTTCATTCACAGGCGGTTGAAGTATGGAAAAGAGAAGCTGAGGAAGCTAAAAGAAGAGAAAAGCTTTTGGAACAACAAAGAGACGAGGTGATGATCGTAACACATTTTCATTACATTCTTAATCATTTGTGTTAACAATGAAAATTGCTCAAAATCCTTTTATTTTGCTCTCTCTTATTGAATGAAATTTTCCCTCCATTTTTCCTTCCCACTCTTACTCTATCTTAAGCTAATCACATTTCCATTGTTAACACAGAATCAATTCACTGTCAATCAAATGATTGATAATGAATTTGAAGGTTTTGTCTTTTTAAACTAATTGTTGAATTTTCATATCTTTCACATGCAGGCTTTCATGACGATCAATACCCTGAGAAAGGAAGTTGAACAAATGACCGGTGGTCCCTTTTTACATACCCTTAATCGAGCATCAGAATTAGAAAACTTGTCTATTAACCAATTGAAACAGTTACAGCAACAGTTACGCTCTGATCTGGAATGTATTGATAAGGTGAGTGCTGCTGTACATGGTTGGTGAAAAAGCGAAAGTTAAAAGATTCAGTCCAGATTTAAAATTTGAGAATCAAAATTATTAATATGATAATATTAATAATAGTTTTTTGTAATTATTACTATTATTGTCAGAAAAGAAAGTTGTTTTTTTTCATTACTCCATTCATTTTTTTTTGATTGGCATCCTCTCACCTTTTTCCTTTTCCCATTTAATTTTTTTTCATATTCGTATACATCATCAAAAATATTAAACACCACCAACATACACATTCACTCATCATATCGTATCGCCTGCAAAATGACACAAAATCAACAGGAATTATCTAGTAGAACGCAAATAAATGCGTGAATAACAAATTCCAGACAAGAAAAGCTATTAATGTCTAATGCCTGCGCATGAAAATCTGTCTCTATTTTTCCTTTCATTCTATCTTTTCTCTTCTTCTCCTCCTTTTAAATCTTAAAGTTTATATATGATTATATTTAAATATATTTGACGGTTTATCTTATATAAACTGGACTGGAGGTAAACTCAGCATCTCACCCAGATATATACAACAACCCACAATTCATGAAGAAACAAATCCACTCTAACGAAATAATTTCAAGCAAAAAATGATTTATTCTTACTCAAAACGGACCCTTAACCATGGCCATCTCATTTAAAACAATTTGGTTTCTTTCTTCTCCGTGTGAACGAGTAAAACCGATGTCAATCTAAAAGTCTAAACTTCCAATTGGAAACTCTCAAATTAATTCACCAAATGAACCACTACGGAGATGCTAATTAAGATAATAATAATGCCAAGGAAAGCGCTAACGAAGATGACGATTAAAATTGAAAATTGTGGACAAAGATCAAGCAAAAAATGATCCAAACAAGCGAATGGACTAAAGACTGTCAAGAGAGGAAAGGAGAAACAAAAAAATATAGTTATCTAATTATAATATACATTTTCAATGACAGTGGGAGAGACAGTTTGCTCTCTAGATGTAAACTCACTTGTACATATACATTGATAATATGCTTATATTTAAAAGTATATGTACAGGTGGGTCAAAAATATTTGATTCAGAAATAGTTTCATCTGAAGAATCGGTAATATCAAAAAAATCTATCTTTCTTTTGTATTAGAGAATGATAAATTTAAAGTGTGTCTCATCCTACTCATCACTATCACCATCGCCATCATCATCTCTTTCTCTCTTTTCCCATTGCATATATGAAGATTATCTTCATCTCTTTACAAGTTATTTTTTGTTTATCTTTATGAAAGTGATGAAAAACAACAAATCAGAGCAAAAAAAGAGTTATTATAATAATTATTTTTCCAGTTATTCAGATAAAGAAATATTATATTCTCTAAATTATAAATAAATGAATCTATTAATGTATGAGACACACTTTATATTAATTTTAGGGTCAAATTAATTAACAAGCAAATGTTATTAGACTATTTAGTTAACAAAAAACAAAACATTTTCTCATCTTCTAATCTCATCTTCTCGTCCTTTCTCACTCTCAAGATTATTATATTATTACAAATGTCAATCCTCTTCTTATACTCTCTGTAAACTATAATTTTAGACGCAAAGCAACCCAAAAAATGCCGAGAAAAAAATCATTTTTTCACCCAAAAAGTTTAATATTTGAATGATCTTGAAAGTAAATGCTATGTAATAACTCTTTTCCCTTTTCCTTTTTTTCTCTCTCTCGATGATGATGATGATATTATCATAAATTGAACATACAAATCCTATTCAACTTTTATGATAAATCATTTAAAAAAGACAACCAAAACATCCTTTGGACCAAGGAGATGCAAATGATGTTATATTGTAATAATTTAACGAAACCAGACAAAATTAGCGCTTTAAATGAACCAAAAAATACCAAGATTGCTTTAGTTAAGATGGCAACAACAAAAAATTATATTTGCATCTCTAATCGTTGTAAAAATACATCTTATTACAATCTTAATCACTTTTTGTTTCCATTTACTTATAATTTTTTCTCATTTTTTCTTTCAATTGCGTCTGGATTCTCAATCAAATGAACTCATCATCGAATTGGAATTTTGTTTACGCGTTGAAATTTCTAAATCAAGAAATCAAGTCTTTTTCGCTGTTAATTTAGCATAATTTGCGTTAACCAAATGACTGCTGTATCCTGTTTCGCGATTTGATCAAAAGATTGGAGTTAAAATTAGCAAAGTTAATGAATTGATTCCTTAATCATTATTATCTGGTGAGAAATATTTTGCTGATTAATCGGAAAGAGTTTACAAAACATTACGTGTTATATGCCGAAATTAGCCGCAACAATTGAGATTTGCTTGATGATGATTTGTTTCTAATTTGAGGTTAGACAAAGAAAGGTTAAAGCTAAATCAATATGAATTGATTAGTTGATTGAATGGTTAAATATCCTTAAAAGGAGGACAATCAAAGCTTTTGGTTTAACTATTATTACCTTTCAAGGTAATCGTTGCCCTGATATGATTATTAAATATGGTTAATTTGTTTTTATTGTGTTCCCTTCAACTTGCACCATTTATTATCAGCCATTTGATAATCTGTTAGACACTTTGACTCCTTTGTATCTATTTAAGGAATTAACAGGATTGATTGTCTTCAATTAGCATAATTGTAATGTCATAAATCTTTCATTTTGTATCATAAACATCAGTCAATGATTGAATCGGCAAAATCTGTTCACTTTAAAAACGACGATAAAAATGAGCAACTCATTTCTTAATCAAATTAAATGATGATCAAGACGCTGTCTATAAATAGCTTCAATTAAACAATATTTCAATAATTTCATTGAGAGAGACTTGCGATTTGTGAAACTCCTCTTTGTGAATGTTTTTTGACAGCACAAGGATTTAATGATAAGTTTAAAGTGAATTAACCGTTATCAATGTCTGGTTGAACAGCTTTGATTAAAAATGTTTGATAAACATTAATTGGAAATAAATAAATTCAGCTTAGGAATGGAAAAGGATTGACAAGACAAGAGTCAATAAGAAACTTATGTGCATCTTCTGCTGAAATGTATAAAACAATGAATGATCAAAAGATGGCACCAAAAAAGGTTAAAATGTAAATACATTTAAGGTAAACAAAAATTAATGTAAACTAATTCCTTTGTTAATTATGCTTAATAAAGAGTTCCATAATTAGATAATGATTGTTTAGAGTTAATTAAACTCCAAAATTTAAATTGGTTGTGTTTCGATGCTATGGTTAGATAATTCTGGTGCAACTCAAAGGAAATGTAAGTAATTAAACCTTAAAAAGAAATACATTGATCAAGATGATGGTAAATTAGATGAAAACGATGCCGTTGACGGTTGATGATTAAAATGATGATGATTATGATGATGATTGGGATGATGATAGCTAGTTAATGATGATAAAGTCACATTTTGTTACAGTCTAAGCAGGAAATTAAACGGTTAGATTGAAACGCGTCCAAAGGTTGCGTTAAAAAAATGTAGATGGAGAGTTTACCGGGAAAAATTTCTTTCTCTTCTTACAATTATTCTCTGTCTACCTTTTACATCATCATCATCATCCTGATCATCTCTTTCATTCCATCTGTCTCTAATAAGTAAGTCTTTCTTTCTTCCATCTGCCACCTTTTTTATCTCTCTTTTTCTCTGTCTTCTCTCTTTGTTCACTTTTCAGAATATTTTTAATAAAATCCAGTTTTCTGTCTTTTTCTCTGTCTATCAATAAAGGGGGTGTAATGTATGGTATTTTTATTGTGAGGGGCAAAGAGGTGTGGCAATCTTCATTGGTGTTGGCTTTTTTTATTTAAATATCAACTTTCACAATTAGTTTTTACAGCAGTCCAGTAAGTTTGGCTTCAATTTGTCTTTGTGATCACTTTAATAAGTTTTACTTTTATTCGCCATTTCTTATTATTCCAACAACTTTAACTTTTCTCATTTAGTTTTGTGAAACTTGTGACAGACAACAAAATCAGGTAAGAATATTTTTATTTTTCTTTGCTTTCTTTTCTTTTCTCTTTTCTCTTTTCTCGTTTCTCTTTTCTCGGTGTTTTCCAACAAACTTTCTTGGTATCAACAGCAATCTGATTTATATTTTACTTTTACTTGTTTGAATTACTTGTTAAGATCAAGATGTCTTCTCCAACCAAGGATGATCTTAAAACTATCGCTGATGAGCTTAAAAGCGAGATTACCTCGGAACACCATTTGAAACATGCTGAAACCAAGGAGAAAAATTCTCTTCCCTCAAAGGAGGCAATTGAAACGGAGAAAGCTCAACAAGAATTGCTCCAAGGAATCGCCAATTTTGATGCTAAAGCTCAATTAAAGCCAACCGAAACTCAGGAGAAAGTTGTTCTACCAACAAAAGATGTCATCGAAGAGGAGAAACAAGCAGCCAAGGAATAAAAGAAGAGCTAAAAAACAAATTATGGGAAATTTCTTGAAGCTTATGGCCATTTTTTTATCCTGCTAATATCACTACTACTTCTACTTCCACTTATCACTATTATTTCTATTCCTTTTTATTATGCCATCAAAATCGCAAGACCATTCAGCAACAACCATGTGTGTGTGATTACATTAAAAATGGTCGTTAAAACTCTCTAAACTGCTCTCCTTTCTCATTATTTAACATCGTGTGTTGCAGTCAATCTCTGAAATCAATTTTCACCAGACACCATTACAATCGTATTCATGAAACCCTGATGGGATTGAAATAAGTAGCTACTCAAAAAATGAGAGAAAAATACTCAAAGCATTGCTAATTAAAGTGAAAGAAAAGTTTTCAGTTATGACTAATTGTCATTCATATTGTTTGATCCATCTGTTTTAGTATTTCATTATCCAGTTACTCTTGAGCTTTTCCTCACGAGATCAACAATTCAATTTATTCAATTTCTAATTGTATGCCTAAAGTTCATTTAGAAATTATTTTGTAATCTCTTTTGTTCCCGCTTTTGATTCTTTTAGCATGCAACTCGTCAAGGGATTGAAGTAATTTTGTTGCGACGTGTTTTTACAGAAACAGTTTAATTGTTGATCGCATTTCTTTCAAATTGTTTCCGTTTCTTTTTTCCTTTCAACCCAAAAGAATGACATATTCTAATGATTCTGTTAACCAGTCAACAGAATCAACTGTGAAATGATTTCTCAAATGTGAAAGTTATTCCAAATCTGTTAACTCGTTCTTGTTTTTGTTTTTTGACAAGCAAACAAATTTGTCATTCAAGTATCATTTATCACAATTAACTTAATTTGACAAATTTTTCATCAGCTTTTCTGAAAAGTAAAGTCAAGTTACCTGTAATATTACAGATTAACTTCTCAACCAAAGTTAACCTTATGATTGACAACTAATCAACTTTCAAAGGATGTTTTCTGACGCTCAGTTGATAGCAACATTAGCTAGTGAGACAAATTGATGATGATCCTGAATAAGTTTGTGTGATTACTGAAAAAAAAACCTACAGAATCTATTGGTGAACAAATCAAGTTAATTATGAACGCTTATTTTGTCTCAATCAATATTTGTCAACAAACCTTGAAAGTAAACAAAAATTGATCTTTTCTCATCTAAATTGTTAACCCTAGCAGTAAATTGCAAGTGTATCGACCTTATATTTAACTTTTTTTTTCTTGATCATTATTTTGTTTGCTTTCAGATAATCATTTCATCTCATCCTGATTTTAAATGGGAAACATTTCCGATTTCCTGTTTTGTTATCCATTGAATCCGATTTTGGGTTGACATCAAATAGACTGTTGATGTTAATGATAATGATGATCTAATACATGCCACAGCCCAATGTGCATGAAAAGACAAGCCAAAGATAGCAAAATCACAATACCGATTAGATTCTTACATTTCCATGGTTTAATTTAGAACCCAATTTGGTATCCAAATCAATCAGGGAAGGTCATGATTGTTCATATGATCAGCAGTAAATTGTCAGATGCTTGTAAAATACATTATCTCATTCATTTGTCCCTTTTGTTTATTATGATCAAAAGATGATATCATAATGTTTACCTTCAAATTTCAAATTTAGTTGTTTTTTAGATTGTATTTTTGTTCAGTTTATTTACAGTCTCATGAAATTAAGTTTTAATTTATGGTTGGCTGTTTATTTAAAAAGGATACAGGCGATGATTAAAAGGAAGAGATCGGCTTCCTGAAGTTTTATTGAATCAACTGAAAATGAATTGATAAATATATGATTATAATACCTGATAGTGAGTTGCAGTCTTGTCTATCAATTTTTTTAGGTTTCTGAACAAGACTTCATTCATGAGATTCGTTTATTATCTTGTAATTAAGTAAATTAAAGGCAGCAAATGTTAACAATGTAAAACCAGTAAATGTGATTCATCGATCCGCAATACAATAATGACTACTCAATTTCTGATTATCATTGTAATCAATTGTTACACTTATTGGTATTTACTTACAGCTGATTAACGATTCAAGTGTTCAAACCTTACACTGTTCAGGTTTTTAAAACCATAAATCAAAAAGCATTATTCACTTAATTGTTGCTGATCCTTATTGTATTATATCGCAACTCACTTGATAATGGTTATTACATACATTCAATTGAAATTGCTTTTTACCACCAATAAACTATCCTAAATTCATTGGGAATAATAAAGTTGTTCACTGATTTGAATAATTGTTGGTTTCTGTCAACGTTAAGCTTTGACTCTGAGGTGTAACTCAACTTGTTAATAATAAGTTAAACAATCATCAATAGTCATAACCACATTTTCCTGAACACATATTTACATACAATTAATGTGAGGTAACCAGAAACAAGCCAACTGTTTGATGAAAGATCAGCTTCAACCTAGAAAAGTATATTTATGTTTATTTTATTTCACCTTTTTCTTTATCAACCTTGAGAGCTGAAGTTAATCAGAATGACTCTCGATATAATGATAATTGTCATCAATTTGTGACATGGTAATCTTGAAAGTTAACAGCAGTTTAATCGAGAAACAAAAGTAGGTTTCATTGTATTCAATAGGCAATCCTATTTGACTGATAAACACTTCACAAACTTGTCCGTTATGATTAAACATAAATCTCAATGGTCACATCACTGATGATTTAGAGACTCAACGTTAAGGTGGTTAACAGTTGGATTTGAGAAGATGACATTAGCAATTTGGGTAAAATTTAGGTTGATACAAAATTGAAATTAACACTCGGTATTGTTATTGTGTTTGCTTATGGCACGAAAATTGAAAAGGCTTGAGTATTCAAACATCTTGTAACTTGGTTGACTGTTCAATAACTAGTGATAATGTTGATGAAGCCGTTTTAGTGTTAAACTCACAATTTACTGGTGATACACTAATTACTGTATAGCTGAGATGTTTCATGGATAGTTTTCAAAATCTTTAAACTTTGGATTAAATGTCGTCTCCTCCGTTTACCGACTAGACCTTGCATGTTTCCACCAGTTGTTGTGGCTGGTACAATTGAATTTGTAGTCAATACGGATCCTCGATTACCTTGAAGTAGTAATATAAAGGGTATAAACATAGCAATTAAAAGACCAAATAAGCCAGCGATTGTTAAGACAACAATGAACAGAGCTATTTCCTCGATGTGTGATTTAGTGGAAGAGGAAGATGATGATGTCAAATCTGGGAAATCAAATGGTGGAAAATGATGGCCTGGATGAGGTGGCGGAGGTGGAGGTGGAGGTGGTGAATATGAGGCTGAAGCTAAAAATGGCTGGTGATGAGGTGGAGGATGGTAAGGCCTATGGAAACCATTGTAGCCATAATCATATCTTGGACGAGTCGATAATGGTGGGTAAACGGCTGGTGATGGGTAATCTATCCAATCGTTAAACTCAACCATTGGCATCATGTCATAGGAACTGGCTTTGTTGGTGTTTACTTTTTGCTCGGTGATTATTGTTGGCTGTTGTGGTGGTGGTTGTTGGGCAGATTGAGATTCAGTGTTTCCAGATTCCTCTGGTTTTGGTTTTGGTTTCAGCTGATCTTCAAGTATTTGTGAGTTGACTATTAAAGGTAAGGGATTTTTGATTATTGATTGGACAGTTAACTGTCTGTTTGAATTACAACAGTTTTGATACTCAATTGATGGGTCTATGTGTAGGTATAACAAACACATAATTATTGGTAACATCTCAAAATAAAGTTTAGTTTACATTGATCACTAAATTAAGTACAAATGGTTCTTTCATTTGAGATAACATTTTGTCAACTGTTGGTAATTTTAATGGTGATCAATTTTGTACATTGAAGTTGTACTCCTACCATTTAATTGTATATTTAATTGCAATCTTGTTAGTTATCATTGGAATGGAAGAATGAATTAAGGTTTTCTGGTTACTATTTCAATTGTCAATTGTTAGCTTTTCAAAATAAAAACCTCTTGGAGTTAATATTTAAAATGCTGTTTGATGCTAAGATTCATTCATGTTGCTATTTGATCAACCTGATTATTTTGTTAACTTGTAATAAATGGTTGACCGATCCACAATTCTGGGCCAATCTCTAGTTAAATTGAACATGGTTGTTTAAGATTCTGTTTTTGCTGAACTATGAAATGCTGAATAATTATTTGTGTTTTGATCGGTTGGTTAATGATTTGCATGGTCTCCAAGTCTTCACAGAGACAGGTTAAGGTAATGATAAGCCTTTTTAAGATTATTTGTTTGTTTTCCATCTTTTTGTTGAAAATTTGGTTCCGGATCAATATTTAATGATTAACCAACACCAAGGTTCCATGAAGTAGCTATTTAGTTAAGTATCTTCACAGTTTCCATATAAATGCAATGATTAACTGTACATGATTAATGTATTTCAATGTAAACTAAAATCTTTGATCTTTCTCGGTGAGTAAACAATTACAAACTGTAATTTTGCTATTTATTTGAGACCAGAATTGAAGAAAATTTGATTTTATTGAATTTTATACATCTTTAGCTGTTTTCGATGTAAATTTGTACTCTCAAATGACATAACACACTCGAAAGAAAAAAGGTTTGTTTAAAACGAAAAGTAATTAATAGATCGATTAGATTAGCACAATAATTTCCGGATAATTATTATGATTTGTTAATGTAGAAATTGGAAGACAATTGATATTAAGTCAGCTAAAATTTGTGTTAAGGAAATCCTGAAGCTTCTTAACTTGTCTGAGATCTTTGATATGTTGCTCTTTACAATTAACAATGTTAATTGTTTACAGAAGACGAAAAAATTGAAAGTGAAAGACTTGTCCATGATAATATGACGATAATTGAAAGACATGAGTATGATTAATAGTTAATGAAAGGGTAAACCTTGAAAAGCAATTAAAGTCTTTGGACGAAATGTGTGATGACTTGAAAAGTATCTTGAAAGACTTGAGTTGAGTTGATTAATTTCTTGATTCAGTTTTCTGTAAGATTGAGATAATTGGAAGAATTGTAGAGAGAAATATTGATAACCAAATAACTCTCATTTCACGTTAAAGTTGATTAGTTAGCTGGATTTTAGTTATATCATTGTATCATAATCTACTTTTTTGATGAACCAGGCTCGATAAACAGCATAACCAGCAACAGTAAGAACCGAAACTAATATTGTAATAACAGCAACAATCATCGAAGCACTATCATCTTCATGATAACTAACCAGATAGAAAGGAGCAATAACACCTGATCCGAAACCAACCAAACCACATCGAGACA